>NC_136059.1:1145103201-1146303201 GCF_964261635.1 Lissotriton helveticus | reverse complement strand
CCTGGCTGTGGGCCTGCTAATCAGACCCACAGCCTTGCTGTTCTCTCTCTAAATTGACATCCATGTACTTTAGGTGCATTTACCAATTGGTATTGGGACACCTTATCAGCCCCTGTACAGTGTACCGTAGGTACCCAGGGCATAGGTGAACCCAAGGCCTACCAGGGGCTGAAGCATGTATTATGCCACCCCTGGCTGGCCCTCTAAACAGACACAACTGTCTGGTAAGACAGCTGGGGCAAGGTGGTGTAATCACCCTTTGCTGTAGATATAGTATACCTATATCTAACCCCAAAATTGACACATATACTCCTATCAGTCACTCCTATGGCAGGCCTTATCAATCCTGAAGGCAGAGTGCTTGGAATTATGTGAGATGGTGCTCTAGCATGAGCTGAGCCTGTCTGCAGCTTGCGGAACCAAGTCCTTATAGCTGTTCCATGATAACGCTATACCATATACTCTTAAGTGCATTATAATCCTCGCGGTTGAATGCTAACTTTGGTATAGCATTATCAAAACATGTCGAGTAAGGTGTCATACGAATTGGAATACTACCCCCTCGCCAGTTCTGGCGACGGGGGTAGCATTCCACCCTTCTAGAGGGTCACGACATGTATGTAACTGTGAACCCCGGTTAAAGTTAACACAAGCCTTAGCATCACAAAATGGATACTGCCACCACAGACACAAGTCTGACCTCCTGCTGCTGGGAGTCCTTCCAGCGAGGGAGGTTTGGACAAAGGGTTTCCTGCCTTGGGAGGTGCTAGCACCACCCCAGACAGGATTTTGTGTATTGGGTAGGACCGGCCTGAAAGGAATGAGACATGCCTGGGGCACACAAGGTGCCCTGTGCATACACCGGTTCAAACCAGTTGCTGGGGCACCCCTGCCCCAGTTCTGGCGCGAAGCCGGACAAAGGATAGGGGGTGTAACCACCCCCCTTCCTGGTCCCACCCATGGGAGGGACCTAGTCGTAGTGCAGCCCCCCTTTAGGAGAATAAAGGTAGGAGCTGGTCCCATTCCAAATTAGATTATCCGGAACAACTTTTACAAGAAAAAAATCTGGACTTCGACGTTCTGCTCCACAGAAGACTGAAGAATCTCCCTTGTGGGCAAGGAGTGTCCACCCTGCAACTGCAGGCACCATCAAGCGTCCAGCGGCTTCACTTTGTCGTCTTCCCTCGAGGATCCAGACTTCAGAGCCCGACGAGACCCGGATTCCCAGACCTCTCCGACCTCAACTCCCATCTGCAGCACAGCTGAGATCCGTGGGTGCGACGAGACACGTGGGACCGGCCATCTTGAAAGAACCTGCACTTCGCTTCCAGCACGACTCCCGAGGTAAACTCGACCAAGTGCTTTGGGGATTGAGAAGCCCCAGCCCCGAGCAGCCCCTGCACTGAAGACCAGCCCTCCAGCATCCACGAGATCTGCGTGGGGCCCTTTTGCTTGGTTGCTGCGCGACGCGTTGTCTGGTCACTTGCCGGCTGGCTAGTGGCCTCCTAGACGACGATCCTTGAAATCTTCACTGCTGGTCTGGTTGCTCCAGACTGGCCCTTGCTCCCTTCCAAAAGAGGAGCACCCCGGACCCTCCTGGTCCACTCCAGACGCCGTTTCCACTCACCGCGTGGGTTGCCTTTGCCAAGACCTGTTGATTCCAAATCTGGATCCGACACCGCCGACAGCGAGAGCCTGCGTGGGACAGCTCGTGCCTCCATCCTGGTCGTCGAAGACACCTCCTGGTCCACGTGGCTGCAGAGACAAGCGTCCACTCTTCACCTGATCGCGACGACAGCATCTGGTTCCCTCCTGGTTCCACTCCGGTCACTGGCTAATGACTTTGAACACTGTCCCCTCTGCTTTCAGGTCCTCTTCTTCCTCGATCCACTCGTGGGTCGCACCGGACATCTTCCACTTGGTCGCCTGCAGCATCTTTCTTCAAGGCTCCATTGACTTCGACGCGGAAACCCAACACACTTTGACACCTATGCACCTGCAGCCCGTGGGTGAGGTAACAAGAGCATTTCGGTGCTCAAGGGTAGATTAACTCTCCTAGTGTCCAGATTTCCAGTCGTTTTAGTCCTAGATAGTAAAGACTGTCCGTACTTACCATTTTCGTAAACTGTACTGTCCATTGACTTTGTTCCGCATCTCGCGTGTGAGTTCACACTCTGCACGCGTGCTCCGTGGGCCTCCTATTACTTACCTGTGGTTAGGATAGTGTAGTCCCAGCGAACCTACAGCCTCTGGGCAGCTCCATTTCTTCTATCGATTTCCTTATACCATTTACTTAGTATATGGTTTGCCATGCCCCTAGGGCACCATTGTAATTTTGTGCAACTTATCGTATTTTTCCTAAGAGATTGTCATGTGCTTAGCCCTCTGATCTCATAAAGAGTTCAGAGGTGTTTGTTATTAATGAATATATTGTTTATTTTCATAACAACCTGTGTGGTGTCCTTTCATCTGGTATTCAAGGGGTTATATGTGGTAAAACAGCTGGCTTCACATGCCAAAAGAGTTTAGCCTAAGACTGCTTTGTCCATGCTACCATTAGGATAGCTGGTCTATAAGGTTGACTTACAACCAATCACCGTAAGGGTTGTTTGGGCTGATACAAGGTGATCACTAGAACTAGTGAGCATCATATATCAGGCCAACTTCTCACAAGTACAAGTTAAAGCAGCTGGGCAGCCTCTGCAGCAAAGGAGGAAGACTCATAAGAGAACTGTCCCTCCTTGTACAATCGGTCTCAGCCTGCTGCCACAGCCTCTGCTCGAAAAGACTGAGCCTGCTGCTGGGCACAGATTGGGATGGCTGATTTCAGTAAGCTAGTCCCCTTGAATAACCCCTAAATTTCCTGTACTGTTGGTGGAACTGCTTGGTGGGAGACAAGAGTCCCAATTATTGTGTTGTGGCTAAACAATCCTAATTCGAGCACTGAATCCCCCTCCTCCCCAAACATAGAGCCATAAAAGGGCATTTCCATAAAGGTTGCCTAGACATACCCTATGTTGGTGCCATTAGCTTTGCCAACACCGTCTGTGGTGTCCACAACACCACTTAAGGCATACTTTGCCACATCCTGGCCATCATGTATTGTTTGAGCCAGCAAGGCTCTTAGGTCTCCCGGGATGGCCAACAAGTTTACTTTGGTGACCCGGGTGGCGAGTTTAGCTCTGTCTCAGGAGATGTATCCAGCCCACTGGCATTCTGTAAATCTATGATCAGTGATTTTTCAATATTCCTAAATTGGAGCAGTGTTGGTGAGGTTTTGATGGATACCGGGATGTTGATCTCGATCTTGAGGGCATAGATGGAAATGGATATCTTTAAAAGAGTGTTTGCCTATTTTCAGAAGCTTCATCTAACTTGGGTTGAAGAAGAACAGGTGTAAGTTTGAAAGGAATGGCTATTAGATATATTAGGTTTGAGAGGGAAGATCAACAATGAATCAATTGGTTGGTAGGCGATGATGAGTTCAAATAGGTTTCTATTCAGTTTGAAAGACAGTCGTGGAAAGAGATGTGATAACTATTGGATCTGCACATAACGAGAAGGTCCATAAATAAAATGGAAGATTCTGAAGAACATTTGATGCCAGCATTTCTTTATGGAATTCTGTACCATCAGAAAAGAGTACATGAAAGAAGGTGGCAAAAGCCTGTTGCAAAAGGAAGCACTAACATTTGTGTCTAATGAGCCCTGCTATCCGGCATCAGTGTATAAATGCAGAGTGTCCAAACAGTCAATACACACATTAGTCTACAGTTCTGCAATTCTAAAATCATAATGGATTGGTATGTGATAATCAAGCAAATGATTCTCAGGGCGATGTCCTTCCCTTCTGCTTTAAGAATTGTGAAGAGAGCAAGCCTGGAATAATGGAATTGATGGCGTACCTACGTCTTGCTTTGAGGTACAGTTTCTGGCTACTCTCAGGACCTACAAACATGGAGCCTGTGTCCCACCTACCTCTACTGTGATTTTCTCTAACATGGCAGCAATCTTTGGTTCAAGAGAGTCTGAGGGAGTTTCGCCCTCTTGTATCGTTAGTGCAAAGTTTCCATCTTAAACCAATGGTCCAGTATATCCGTGTCAAGGGATGAATGGAGCTGATTGAGGTCCACAGTGAAAGAAAACTGCCGAAAGGAGGGTCTTGTGCAGTCTACAGCTATTCTACTAAGAATGAGTGGAAAACTCATGCCATAGGAGGACTGCAGTGGGATGCACTATAGGAAAACTTACCGGATGCGTTACTCCAACACATGAATGCAAGCAAGCAGCTATGATATCCCCACACACTTAGCTTGTGCAAAACTTGGAAAAATTCAGTGAATATATTGCCATCTGGCTGGCTCTTTTGCCTCGAAGAGAGAATAAGAGAAAGACGTCTCCAAAGGAGCAAAATTAGGAGTTAAATAATGGAAAATGCAGTGCCCCCGCATTTGCAACAAAAGATCCTGTGATATTGGAGATCCTCTGTGATCTGTCGAAAATCCAGAAGGGCATACAGCCTACATTCACCACTGTATTACGCTGCAAGAAACGTAGACCAAAATGAAACACTCGGAGAAGAAGATGCAGAAAATGATCGAGACATGTAACAAGGGTAGAGACTAAAATCCTGGCACATGTGGAAGGCCTGGTTCAACAGAGGTTATTTAAACCTGGCCTCATAGCCACAGTTGTTGACTGTGCAGATGGATGCCCGCCTACCCTGAGCATTTGTGAAATCTTACAAGTGAAGGCTTTACATTTGATATTTGATATTTATTGGGATTTGTATAGCGCAGCTATCGCTCCGGAAGGAGCATCTTGGCGCTGAGCATACAGAAGAACCAGCTTGGTAAAGCATAGATCAGATGGCTGCGAGAACCGATAGATCGGACAGTGGGAATATCCAGGTCTTCAGGAGTTTCCTGAAAAGGCTTTCTGTGGGGGCGTGCCTGAGGTTAAAGGGGAGGCCGTTCCATGCCTTAGCTGCCAGGAATGAAAAGGTTTTTCCACCTTTCGTTTTTAGCTTGATTCTGGGAACACTAATCAGATTGGCTCCTGATGACCTCAAGTCGCGCGATGGAGTGTAGCGCAAAAAGCACTTAGCCAGGTAAAAAGGGCCAGTATTCCTGGTGGCTTTGAAAACCGTGACAAGGAGTTTGAAGAGGATTCTTTTGTGGAGGGGCAGCCAATGAAGAGTGTTAAGGGCTGCAGAGGCCGAGGACCTTCTGGGAAGTTTAAGTACGAGCCTGGCCGCCGCGTGTTGAACGCTTTGTAGTTTCTTGAGGGTAGACTTCTTTGTTCCTGCCAAGAGGCCATTACAATAATCCAGCCGGGAAAGGATTAGAGCCACCGCGACTGATTTCCTGGCTGAGATAGGGAGAAAGTCAAAGAATTTCTTCAGCTGTCTGATGAGACTGAAACAGCACCCCGCAGTGATGCGCACATGATCGTCAAAACTAAGAGACGAATCAAATTGGACACCCAGATTGCGGGCCGAGGAAACCGCACTCGGTGGAGCTTCCGAGTTTTGGGGCCACCAATCTTTTGGGGAAAAGAGGATGTCTTTACCTAGGGGTATAATTTCAGTTTTGGCACTATTGCACTTGAGGTGGTTATTGTTAAGCCAAGAAAAGACTTGGGAGAGGCAGTTCTGGAATCTGAGGGCGGCATCAGGGTGTTTTTAGGGCTCGGCCTCCGCCCACTGAAAGTGGGAGGAGTTTCGAGATCCTAATGTTAAAGAAGAGAAAAAAAAAGTATCTCCTAGGGCTTTGGCGAGACAAATTCCACACATTCTTTAGTGTGTTATGTCATCTGGCCAGTGATTCGTCTTCGTTGTGGTGTCGTTTTAATAGCCTTGAAGTGATAGGCTAAATGTCTTTTTCGTCGGGCATGTGTAGCATTTTTCGTTCGTGTGCGCGCAAAGAAGTACATTAATTATAATTAGGAGCTGTCAGGGTGCCTCCATAAGTGAATCCAGATGGCCGGGCGCGTTCACCATTCAGCAGCGGTCAGCGCGCAGCTGCTCCATGCCAGGCCGGGAAAGGGCTTCATTAGTTCAAGAACAAGAGTCTGACGTTCTGTCATGGGCTGTTCTTTTAATCTCAGTTTCATTTTTTTTCTGGAATGGTCCGTGGCCGGTGTGAATGGAATTGTTCTCTCGAGTTTATTATGTGTTTCTTTGCAGCAGCTTTTGTTTTCGGAGCTGAGGTAATGAATAGCAAGCTGGCAGGCAGCGCCTTTTAGAACTGTTTGCTTTCTGTTTGAGACTCCTGACAATGTTTTACAAAATCTTTTTTCTAAAAGCAAGCATCTATCGGAAGTGGGAGATAGGAACCTTTTGACTGGTTTCATATAGTTCAGAGATTCACTTTCATTCCTCTTTAAATATCACTCTTTAGGTGTTCAAGGTTTGTGTATTTTTTTTTTACATATCTTAAGACAATCTAAAAGTATTTTTTCAAGATGAAATGCCAAAGCAGCACAATGCAGAGCAATGACATACTACAAGTGGCATACTATAATATTTTTTTAATAAGGGGCAAGACGTTGAAAGCCTAATAGCATTCTCAAAGTTTATGTGTAGTGTTCATAAAAGCAGCAAATCTGGGATAAGCTGGGGGGAACTGTCTTTCGCTCTAAAGGCTGTCTGTCAACAGGTTTCCGCTTTCAGAAGTCTAACTGGAATTCTTCAGGACTGTTTATATGGAGTAGTTGCACTATTCTAGCAGACAGTAAAGCATCTGATTACAGTGGTCTTGGGGGCAGAAAACATGACCGCCTTGCTCCTGTCACACTCACATACGTGTATATGACAATTGTGAGAGTGCAGTTTGAGAGTTGAGAGTGCAGATTGAGAGTTGAGAGTGCAGTTTGAGAGTGCAGATTGAGAGTGCAGATTGAGAGTGCAGTTTGAGAGTGCAGTTTGAGAGTGTAGTTTGAGAGTGCAGTTTGAGAGTGCAGTATGAGAGTGCAGTATGAGAGTGCAGTATGAGAGTGCAGATTGAGAGTGGTGTTTGAGAGTGCAGAGTGGAGATTGAGAGTTGAGAGTGCAGTTTGAGAGTGCAGTTTGAGAGTGCAGAGTGGCGGTGCAGAGTGCAGAGTGGCGGTGCAGAGTGGCGGTGCAGAGTGCGGAGTGGCAGTGCAGAGTGCAGAGTGGCGGTGCAGAGTGGCGGTGCAGAGTGGCGGTGCAGAGTGGGGGTGCAGAGTGGGGGTGCAGAGTGGGGGTGCAGAGTGGCGGTGCAGAGTGCAGAGTGGCGGTGCAGAGTGGCGGTGCAGAGTGGCGGTGCAGAGTGGCGGTGCAGAGTGGCGGTGCGGCGGTGCAGAGTGGCGGTGCAGAGTGGCGGTGCAGAGTGCAGAGTGGCGGTGCAGAGTGGCGGTGCAGAGTGCAGAGTGCAGAGTGGCGGTGCAGAGTGGCGGTGCAGAGTGGCGGTGCAGAGTGCAGAGTGGCGGTGCAGAGTGGCGGTGCAGAGTGGTGGTGCAGAGTGGCGGTGCAGAGTGGCGGTGCAGAGTGGCGGTGCAGAGTGGCGGTGCAGAGTGGCGGTGCAGAGTGGCGGCGCAGAGTGGCGGTGCAGAGTGGCGGTGCAGAGTGGCGGTGCAGAGTGGCGGTGCGGCGGTGCAGAGTGGCGGTGCAGAGTGGCGGTGCAGAGTGCAGAGTGGCGGTGCAGAGTGGCGGTGCAGAGTGGCGGTGCAGAGTGGCGGTGCAGAGTGGCGGTGCAGCGGTGCAGAGTGGCGGTGCAGAGTGGCAGTGCAGAGTGGCGGTGCAGAGTGGCGGTGCAGAGTGGCGTTGCGGCGGTGCAGAGTGGCGGTGCAGAGTGGCGTTGCGGCGGTGCAGAGTGGCGGTGCAGAGTGGCGGTGCAGAGTGGCGGTGCAGAGTGGCGGTGCAGAGTGCAGAGTGGCGGTGCAGAGTGGCGGTGCAGAGTGCAGAGTGGCGGTGCAGAGTGGCGGTGCAGAGTGCAGAGTGGCGGTGCAGAGTGGCGGTGCAAAGTGGCGGTGCAGAGTGGCGGTGCAGAGTGGCGGTGCAGAGTGGCGGTGCAGAGTGGCGGTGCAGAGTGGCGGTGCAGAGTGCAGAGTGGCGGTGCAGAGTGGCGGTGCAGAGTGGCGGTGCAGAGTGGCGGTGCAGAGTGGTGGTGCAGAGTGCAGAGTGGCGGTGCAGAGTGGCGGTGCAGAGTGCAGAGTGGCGGTGCAGAGTGGCGGTGCAGAGTGGCGGTGCAGAGTGCAGAGTGGGGGTGCAGAGTGGGGGTGCAGAGTGGCGGTGCAGAGTGGCGGTGCAGAGTGGCAGAGTTGCGGTGCAGAGTGGCGGTGCAGAGTGGCGGTGCAGAGTGGCGGTGCAGAGTGGCGGTGCGGCGGTGCAGAGTGGCGGTGCAGAGTGGCGGTGCAGAGTGGTGGTGCAGAGTGGCGGTGCAGAGTGCAGAGTGGCGGTGCAGAGTGGCGGTGCAGAGTGCAGAGTGGCGGTGCAGAGTGGCGGTGCAGAGTGGTGGTGCAGAGTGGGGGTGCAGAGTGGCGGTGCAGAGTGGCGGTGCAGAGTGGCGGTGCAGAGTGGCGGTGCGGCGGTGCAGAGTGGCGGTGCAGAGTGGCGGTGCAGTGTGCAGAGTGGCGGTGCAGAGTGGCGGTGCAGAGTGGCGGTGCAGAGTGGCGGTGCAGAGTGGCGGTGAAGAGTGGCGGTGCGGCGGTGCAGAGTGGCGGTGCAGAGTGGCGGTGCAGAGTGCAGAGTGGCGGTGCAGAGTGGCGGTGCAGAGTGGTGGTGCAGAGTGGCAGTGCAGAGTGGCGGTGCAGAGTGGCGGTGCAGAGTGCAGAGTGGCGGTGCAGAGTGGCGGTGCAGAGTGCAGAGTGGCGGTGCAGAGTGGCGGTGCAAAGTGGCGGTGCAGAGTGGCGGTGCAGAGTGCAGAGTGGCGGTGCAGAGTGGCGGTGCAGAGTGGCGGTGCAGAGTGGCGGTGCAGATTGGCGGTGCGGCGGTGCAGAGTGGCGGTGCAGAGTGGCGGTGCAGAGTGCAGAGTGGCGGTGCAGAGTGGCGGTGCAGAGTGGCGGTGCAGAGTGGCGGTGCAGAGTGGCGGTGCAGAGTGGCGGTGCAGAGTGGGTGGTGCAGAGTGGCGGTGCAGAGTGGGGGTGCAGAGTGGGGGTGCAGAGTGCAGAGTGGCGGTGCAGAGTGGCGGTGCGGCGGTGCAGAGTGGCGGTGCAGAGTGGCGGTGCAGAGTGGCGGTGCAGAGTGCACAGTGGCGGTGCAGAGTGGCGGTGCAGAGTGGCGGTGCAGAGTGGCGGTGCAGAGTGCAGAGTGGTGGTGCAGAGTGGCGGTGCAGAGTGGCGGTGCAGAGTGGCGTTGCGGCGGTGCAGAGTGGCGGTGCAGAGTGGCGGTGCAGAGTGCAGAGTGGCGGTGCAGAGTGGCGGTGCAGAGTGGCGGTGCAGAGTGGCGGTGCAGAGTGCAGAGTGGCGGTGCAGAGTGGCGGTGCAGAGTGCAGAGTGGCGGTGCAGAGTGGCGGTGCAGAGTGCAGAGTGGCGGTGCAGAGTGCAGAGTGGCGGTGCAGAGTGGCGGTGCAGAGTGGCGGTGCAGAGTGGCGGTGCAGAGTGGCGGTGCAGAGTGGCGGTGCAGAGTGGCGGTGAGTGCAGAGTGACAGTGAGTGCAGAGTGACAGTGAGTGCAGAGTGACAGTGAGTGCAGAGTGACAGTGAGTGCAGAGTGACAGCAGAGTGACAGTGAGTGCAGAGTGACAGCAGAGTGACAGTGAGTGCAGAGTGACAGAAGAGTGACAGTGAGTGCAGAGTGACAGCAGAGTGACAGTGAGTGCAGAGTGACAGTGAGTGCAGAGTGACTGTAGAGTGCAGAGTGACTGTAGAGTGCAGAGTGACTGTAGAGTGCAGAGTGACTGTAGAGTGCAGAGTGACAGCAGAGTGCAGAGTGACAGTGAGTGCAGAGTGACAGTGAGTGCAGAGTGACAGTGAGTGCAGAGTGACAGTGAGTGCAGAGTGACAGTGAGTGCAGAGTGACTGCAGAAACAGTGTGTCAGGGTGCACATTGTGTGAGTGTGCAGAATGAGTGTGCAGGGTAAACAGTGTGTGACTATGCAGGGTGACATTGGGAGTGTGCGGGTGAGCAGTGTGTGAATGTTACGGGGCAGTGTGTGAGTGTGCAGAAAACACCACACACACATACACCACACACACATAACGCACACACAAACCACACACCTCAGTCTCTCAACACCACACACTTGTCACCACTCAACACAACACACTCACCACCACACTCACTCCCCAGGCTGACCCCCACAGACTCACCACCACACACTCACCAGCACACAGAAAACAACACACACAACAACACACCCCCAGCCGTCAATGAATGCTTTCACCATGCACAAACACCAACAACCATCATCCATCTGTGCACGCTTTTACCAAGCACACACCCACCAGCCGTCAGTGCACCCTTCCACCAGGCACACACACCTCCAGCCGGCAGTGCACTTTTCCACCAAGCAATCGCAGTATGGTACACTTTACTTTTAAACATATTCATATAAAGCACAGCATGCCACCATTGGTAAAATTACAATTCAACAAACATACTTCCACTACACACCACATGCACACACTCCATAACACATGGCAAAAAGACATTGGCATTTACAATGCCATTAGCTCAAACTCAAATAAATCCGAGCCCGATTGCATTTCTAATGCTTGTTTATCTATGGTGACGATAAGCTGGGTGTCGTCAGCATAAGATGTTACGAGGATACCGTGGGATTCAATTAGTGTGAGCAGGGGGGCCATATAGATATTAAAAAAGAGTGGACTGAGTATGGATCCCTGGGGCACACCTGATGAAGTGGGTTTTTCGCCAGAGAGGAAGGGGCCTAGTGAAACGGTTTGAGATCTGTTGGATAGGAATGATGTTATCCATGTTAATGCAGTACCCCTTACACCGATCTCGCGCATTCTGTTAATGAGGATGGCATGTGAGATGGTGTCGAATGCTGCGGTTAAGTCGAGCAGGATGAGTACAGCTTGTCTCCCCTCATCCTGCAGGAACTTAATGGTGTCCGATAGCTCAATCAATGCAGTTTCAGTGGAATGGCCAGGGCGAAAACCTGATTGCTGTGGGTGCAGGATATGATTGTTTTCTACAAAGGCTTTTAACTCCTCGTGTACTAGCTGCTCTGTAATTTTGCCTAGTGCCGGAAGTAAGGAGATAGGGCGCATATTGGATAGGTCTGTCGGGGATTTGTTTTGTTTTTTCATTAGGGGCTTGACAGTGGCCTTCTTCCATTCAGCGGGGACAATGCCTGAGCTGAGGGATTCATTGACAATGGTATTGATTGAAGGGTTAACGGCCTCGATGAGGTGGTGGAGGATAATCGGGGGGCAGGAGTCCGTGGGGGCTCCCGATCTACAGGTCATGATAGCCTTCTGTGTTTGCAACAGGGAAACTGTTGCGAAGTTACCCAAAGAGGGTAAATTGGTGACGGCATCTTGTGTAGGGATTGAGGGGGGGGGGAGTCCTTATGAATGTTGTTGATTTCACTTCCTTTCTTGCTAAAACAAGGTGAGAACGTGAAAGGGAGTATATTGGCTCTCCCTGTTCTGTTTAGTTCTTGAAAATCTGTGTTAGTGATGCTCAAAGAACGGGTTCACAGGCAGAGATGAGGTTTAGCTGCTCAATCTGAGGGAGCACTTGGGAAGCAAAAGTTGCTGCATTGATGAAGGCAGTGGATGAATCAGGCCTAACAATAATGGCATGGCCCTTCAAAATGGCACACTCTTCAAACATGCTCTTCCACTCACAACATTCACTTTTCCCCCATCTTCTACTGTTACACATGCATCTAACTCACATGCTGATTGAGCTTACAACCAGGGCAGGAGATAATTGCATCCTAAATGAGGAAGAAAGATTGATGACTCCGAAACGACACACATACCAGTGTGGAGAAAGTAAGGCTTCACTCTGTCTTCCAAGATGAAGTTGCCAATAATCAGGAGCACTGTTAGAAGCCATGCACTGCACCACAGGAAACAGTCACAGAAGCTGCTTGGTAGCAGATCACTCATTCCTCAAATGTTTCACATTTTTGAAAAATAAAATGCTAGGTGTGGACCAAACACTTGCAGGGAGGAGCAGTATCGTGAAGCTCTTAGACCGGAAGAAAAGGTGAGGGAGAAGAACATGCTGTTCTTGAAGAGTGGTAGCACACTGGAAAACGAGATCTGAATTTACAAAATATTTCTGTGAGTTGTTGAGTCTGAATCCTGAAATATTCTTAAAACAAATACAGCTACATAGAAATAAAGCTCTGTGAAACACGCCAAAAATCTTGGGGTGATATAAGTTGGAACTGAGGAAAAGTATGCACTTGTGTATATGTGATGGGCAAATGAATACTTAATTCAGATGGTGGCACACATATCGCATGCACTTGATATAATCTGATATTGGACTTTACCAGAAGGACTAAAACAACCGGAACTCCTAGACGTACACAGTACTTGTTTTGTGCTCCCGTCACAAGGTGTACAATTTGTCTTTGCAGGTCGTGGGCGCGCAAAAGACAGTAAGTGCATCCTAGTAACAAGTAAACCAGATCAAGCGGAGAAGGAGAGAATTAATATTTATCATGAGACTATGATGACTAAAGCTCTGGAGGAACTGCAGCTGATGAAGGAGAAGGAATTTTTAGACATGGTAATTTTACTACTTTTCGAAATTAGAAAATATAATGTAAAAATATTATAAATATGAGAATGGTTTGCCATCAA
The DNA here is from genome assembly GCF_964261635.1 of Lissotriton helveticus. Classification (NCBI taxonomy): domain Eukaryota; kingdom Metazoa; phylum Chordata; class Amphibia; order Caudata; family Salamandridae; genus Lissotriton; species Lissotriton helveticus. Next base: position 1,146,290,449 of record NC_136059.1, on the reverse strand, counting down.
TGCAAAATCAAATAATTGAGTTCCTCACAAACAAATGTGTATATATAACATGCCTGGTCAGGTTAATGTGCTCTTTCAGTGATTTATTATCGAAACATGGAGACTACCCTGAGAAATATTCTACAAAAACTCACTTAATAAACGTGAAAGGGATGAGAGTGGGTGAATAAGTGAGTGGGATTTCTCAGCTCTGAATCTTTGATATTCACCCGTATGGCAGAATTGTTGACCTGACTGATCATAAAAGATTTGAGGCTTAGACAATGTCTGAATATAACATCAATTTATTTAAACTTTATTTGTACATTTTCACCTCAAACTGAGCAGTCATATACAGAATCCTTCGAGACAATATTCATCGACTTGTTTATGTTACACACATTAGAGTCCCGAACCCATAGCACAGCTAGATACACTTTACACTTTGTATGGCTTAGCAGCAGACACAGCATCGTACACGGTTAGGGAGACACAGGCACCAGCATTTACATACTATCGTCACCATCAGTCTTGGCAGTCTGGTCACTGTTCGTCCCTGTTGAATTCAACAATTCTCTACATAGTTCTCTCCAGGTTGCTATGTCCTCATCCAATCTTGCATCCCTGCGGCTGGCTTTCATGTATAGTTCCTCCGCCAAGCACCACTCCCCCATGTCTCTCATCCAATTTACAAAAGAGGGGGCCCGCTCACCCATCCAGCAAATGGCAAACCTCCGTTGAGCCAATACCAGCGCTAATTGCAATCTGAATATAACATCATTAAGACCAAGGTGGAAAAGTCCTGTCACCTCGCTGCAGCATTTTTTTGAAACTGGTGGCCTTTTGCGATCGCAGTTCCTGAAATTTGCAAAATCACAGAATTTAGCTATAGCAAAATGGCTTTTCTTTTTGTACAAAAGTCATTTTCTGAGTTGGAAAATGCTTTCTGACTGGTAAAAGAACTTTTGCGATCTTTTCCTGATCGCAAATATGGGGTGTCCATCCTTTAGAAAGGAATGTATCAATGGTTTGTGACAGCAATTGCGGTTGCAAACCATCGATGAGTTACCGACCCCCGAATTGGGTTGGTAACTGATTTGCAAAGGGGATGATCCCCTTATGACCACTACCCCTTTCTGAATCATGTTGGCAGCTTCAGGGTGGAGGAGGCAGGGGCCCAGGGGACTACTGTCTGCTCACTGTGAAGCTTTTCAAAATAGCAAACTGTTTTTTTGTTTTTTTTTAAAGCAGCAGTGGTAACTTAAAGGAGCACAGGCTGCTTTGAAAAAAAACAGTTTTCCGTTTTGGAATGCAGTCATAGGAATGGTGTTCTGCTGTCGTTTGCATGGCACCACCAATAGGGGGTTTCAAATTGTAACCAGCCTAATGAATATTAATTGGGCAGGTCGTTTATGCGACCTTCTGCTATTCAGTTTTTGTGGACTGACCTATTACTACATAGGTTGGTTCACAAAATACTATTCCAGTTTCAAAAAGTGGAGCGAGATTTGCCACCATTTTTGAAAAAGGAATAATATTACATCAGGCCCTGGAATGGGTGAGCGAAAGAACTAAGGTAGGGCACTAATGCAAGTGTGGTTCCCCCATATTGCTGATCAGAGTTAACCATTTGTGAACCATGCATGCTACCTCTCTGACGCAATGCCTGATGTGTTTGGCATCCAATCAATGCTGTAAAGTGTGAAAAGAAAATATGAAACCATGACCTCACACCAGCATGGTTGCACAGATTTGGGCCTGCTGAGGTGAAACAGCTATTTCTGTGGGAAAGACCCTCCTAACATATTTTGTCATATCTAGCCAGAAATTAAACACTCAGGGCCTCATTATGAGTTATCTGGTATTTGGTGCGGCTACACTGCACCCAGTAAATACCTACACCATGAAATTAACTATTTACTAGGTGTGGGAGTAACACATCGTTCCAAGTTTGCATCTTAGAGTGATAGATAGGACACTAACATTGCATCCTGCAGCCCGTCCCAGATGCAAAACTTAGAATGCAGGGGGTATTTTCTGCACATACATTTTACCTGGCAAAAAAGTGAAACAATGCTGAACAAGTTCTTAACCTGATTCTGACTCTAACTCCAGTACACACCAAAAATTGGATTAGCCATGGACTCACAATGACACTCAAACACTACTGTCAAGGTAAGGTGTTGAAAACTTTATAAACTAAGGACAAAAATATTTTAGTTGTAGTTGCAGATTACATTTCACTTCTACAATTAAAACCGATATAAACATTAAACGAAATAGGGCCAGATTGCAAACATCACAGATTTCTAAAATGTTTCTATGGCACTCTACTAATTGGTATAATAAACAAAATAAACATCTCAAATGCATTGTGGGCATTAAGGGTCAAATGTACAAATAAATGATGCAATGCATCTCAGCCAATAAAGTTGTTATGCTGCGTTGTGTCAACATGATAGAGCAGAACAGCACCATATCTACAATAATGTGGGGTTGTTCTGCCCTCTCCCTATGCTTACCCACTTATGGCTGGCATGTACCAATGCAGACACCTTTGCGCCAGAAAGAACGTCACGCAGGCCATAGTCAACAGCCGCCTTGACTATGGCAATGCTTTCTACACCGGATTCTCCACCCCGCTCCTCAAAAGACTCCAGACTATACAGTACAGTGCGGGAAACATCCTTTACAATGAAACTTTTACAACGCAGTGCCTTTACGACGCAACTTTTACAATGCAAACCATTACAACGCATTGCACTGGGGGGCGCTCTAGGATAGGGAATAGGTTTAATGTACTATCCAACACCTTCCCTACTATCCACGGGGACTGGAGTTGGAATAGTAAATTAAACAATTCACTATCCAGCGCCCCAAAGCACTATGCGTTGTAAAGGCATGCGTTGTAAAAACAGGATTGTAAAGGCATGCGATGTAAAAGCATGCGTTGTAATGTCATACATCCCTACAGTGCAGCCAGACTCCTCCTGGACTGCCCCAAACGGACCCGCATCACCCCACCTAAGAAAACCACTGGCTCCCATCCAGAAGAGATGCCAGTTCAAGATCCTCATGCACGCTTTCAAAGCTGTACACGATCAAGAAACGCCAACCATCGATGAACTTCCACCTGCCGGCATGACACCTGTGCTCGGCCTCACTCGTGCTCGCACACACACCCCTGCATCCGTTGCAGCGGGGCCACTCCTTCTCCTTCATTACAGCCAAGATCTGGAACGACCTGTCCCTCCACCTCTGAACTACACCCTCCCTGGCAGACTATAGAAAGAAGCTCAAGACCTGGCTTTTTAAATGGAGACACAACACCCTCAGCATCCAGATACCCTTAGGGGTGACAGTGCTGCACTATACATTTGCTGATTGATTGATTCCCTATTTGTATGTGTACAGCGGACCTTGTAGTGTAGTTCCTATATTCCCAATAGGCTCTGCGCATTGGAATAATATAAGCAGCAGTGTAGACGTAGGACTGAGGTCATCTAGGTCTCTACTGACTATATTAGACTTAAGGTTTGCCAGCTAGCTCAGAGGTCACAAGAAGCTTTCTCGAATAAACGAGGAGGAGTTTAACCTCCCTGGATAGACAAGAAGGGATTAGCTTCTGACAACCATAAAACATGACAACTTTGCTCCCTCAGAATAAGAGTGTATCTCTAGAGTCGTGTGAAAACAATAGACAGCTATTTCACTCAGTCAATCGTGCGTACTTAGTTTCACCAGAGTGCAGAGAATAGAGAGACGGGCGTTTTCAATAAAAGGTGTTATTTATTGAGCAGTCTTCTTTCTTATGCAAGAGAAATGAATTGCCACAATTGCAATACTCATAGTAAAGTAAAGTGCGTACAGTAAAAGGAGTATTATGAAATAATACTGTAAAAGCATTGATATGGTTTCTTAGCCATATGATACTTTAAAATAGATAAAATATATACATACATATATACATTGACTAACGTACTCAACTGGTGCTTCTAAATACGCCTACCCCGGTGTACCTGACCTAAGCCTAATACGTGGGAAGGAGTAAGTAAGTAGCAGTTTAAGTTAAGTTGGTTTTGCCAAGAATCTGAATCAAGAATTCTCTTTAAGGGTTTAGTTAGCTCCGTACCTGGGTGATAGAAAGCAGGAGGTCTGGTATCTCTCTCTCAGGACTCGATATCCCAGCAACCCGCGAGGGTGGCTGAGAACACCAGAGCTGGATTTCTCGTCAGGAAAAAAGACAGCGTCTCTCTCAGTGCGTCAAAAGGGAGGGGCGGCGTCCGTGGGCTCTCGCATCAGCTGAGCTCTCGGGCAAGTAGATAGCCGCTCTGCTCCAAAACCACCACCGTGTGTTTGCTTAAAGCAACGTTGGTATATTTATACCTGAAAGGTGCCGGGTTTGACGTAAGGTTGGACATAAGACGTCAATAGAGATGTCACTAAGAACTGGCCGTTCTTACAGTGCTCAGAGGAGTTCTAGGACGAATCAAAACAAAAACCATGGGGATTTCCCAGGTTGCTGGAGGTTTGGTTTGTTTAGAGAATGCGTTGTACTTTCTAGGAGTCCGGGGAGGTAGCCTTGCTTAATGTGGACTGCATGGGCTACGACTAAATATGGATATGATTCTTATGCCTTTATAAGGATATTATGTATTATAACCATATAAGGGCATACATTAGGAATATCGAATTAGGGTCCTAGATAGAAATACAATACCCACTTCACGATCTAATGTCCATCATTACTAAAACTAAGCAATAGTAAACATATAAAGGTGCATGTGTTTTCCAACCCACCCCAAAATACATATTTTGCATATGAAATGGTATATGGTAAATACACGAAAATGAGTATTAGTACTGTACGCTTTTCAAGCAGTGGTATCATTCAGTTAAAAATGCATATATATATCAGCTGAATGAATTGCGAAAATTTACACATGAAATGGCTCTTAATACAGAAGAGAAGGTCGAGACCATTCCATCACATAATAATACAAGCTGTACATGTGCTAGAGGCTCGGGTAAAATATTGTCTCTAGAGTCCCTAAAATAGAAGCTCTGTTCTCTAAGAATAGTTCTACTTTAAGCAGAGTACTCTGTGCCAGAAAAAGGTAAATATTTTGGAAGTGGAAAAAAAATAATTTCGCTTTTAGGGGAAAAAATAATTCCAAATGTTTTCAGTAGCTTTTGTTTATCAAAGCTGAAGGCCGAATTCAGAGTTCAGGGAACGCTGTGTGCTTGTTAAAAGTTATTCTTTCTGTTCAGTGGAGAACATCATTTTAGACAGACTCGCAAAAAATTGGTCTACGACATCAGGTGAAAGTTCGACCAAGTTTGAAAATGCCGCAACAGTGCAGTCGTGAGAATGATTGCTATCATCGATTTCAGGATCAGCAATGCTCACAGAAGTCATACCTGGGTGATGCTGCTCTCATCTCGTACTTCACTGTCACATACTCGTAGTGGTGAAGTTTCAACGAATGCTGTCATCAGAATGGGTAGCCGCTGGGGACAACACGATGCATGAGTCGTTACTGGACCTAGCAAAGTATCTGTATCCATTGGTACTGCTGATGGTAGTGTAAGACAGACGTCCAACACGCATTCTTCTCCGCATAGCATACATCGAAGCACAGGTAAGATGCAATTCTGCCAGATAGGTCTGAATGAAAGAAACCAGGTCATATTCAGATCTCTTAGCCGGGCTAATCCGAGGACTTTAGTTATGCGGTCCCAATAGCGTATAGCTAGGATCGTTTCTTCCATCGTTGCTGGAGTCTTGTCTGCGACTTGGCTTGCCATATCGGAGCAGAACGATCAAAAATAAAATTCCTGCTACGAGTCCCAAAAGTAGTGGTAGGAAGCCAAAGACAGAATGGACAAAATTGGGAAAGATGCCCAGAACTGTTTCGAAGGGTGTTAACAGTCCCGAAAGAATTGTCTTAAATACATGTGCGATGCCACTGGTATCTGACATATTTAGGATTTGGCGTAGCATTTCTGCGAAATACACGGGGCAATTTGTTGATAAAAGGGTATGTATCTCTGCCGTTGTCCTTGCAACTTGCAGATCATACGTTTCTTTTGATGACGTTAAGGGCACAGTTGTCTGTAAAAGAACAGACTTCATTCTGCTTAAAGTATCAATTCGAATAGAAGAGATATTCAAAGAAGGTCAAATTGTCGCCTCCGTATCTGGAGTGCTGTTTGGATACAATACTTGCATACAGCAAGTGACCATGGAACTAACGCTGACGAGATAGGCTCTTCCTGGCACCATGCCACAACAGCTGTGGTCCACTATTAGAATATAGCTCCCGTTAGAAAGCCGTCTAAAAAATGGCTCTATCTCTGTTGTAGGAGTGCCATGCAGGTGACATGAAAGGTTATTCGAAGACCCCTCGCTGGCCCCATGCAAGTTAATGCCATGACACAGGAGTGTACCGCTTAGTGATCGTTTACAATTTTTACCACTAAGAAATACATTATTTTTCTTTTCACTGTAACATGTGTGTGTATAAGGTAATTTCCATGATGACTTGATGTACCCCTTACCCAACCTTTCATACTGGCCTGCTGGTATATACTCTGGGCAGTATTTAAATTGGAAAGTTGTTATCGGAATTGTAATTATTCCGTGTATTATCCATTGAATGACAGACTGGTCTTTCTGACATTGTCAATGGTAATCTCTCAAGTTTTTCAATGCTCAGAATCGTATAGTCTGCTCCTTTTTGTGCCAAACTGATTTGTTTATCAGTAAGGTTAAAGATAGAAAATAATGACGTTACGTTGATTAAACGCCATGGCACGTAGCCTGAACGCAGATTTTGCAACGTCCAGCCAAGCTGTACAATAGAACGCAATTGGGACTGACCATGTTGTAACATTAGTAAGTCCTGCTCTATTATAACAATAGCAGATGATACAATACTATCCCGTGAATATATTCTGGAGGACAGAGTCATTCACCCATTGTCCACAACAGAAAGTGATTTTTTCAAATTAATACCATCAATTTCTCGTATTTTTTCTGCTGTTTCAATTTGCATTACTTTCCAAGCTTCGTTGTACGCAGCGTATATACCTGCCGCTATGAAACGTTTTTGACGCTGTTTGCGTGGTCCCATTATGAAATCACGCAAGTCAGCACCGTCTTTAAGTAAAGTCAAGTGTTGCTTAATTTCAGCCAGTGTGGATTTTTGCAGCCATTCGAGGCATAGTTTCCCTACACTGTATGTTGTAACTATCCCTGGATGTTGTCTCTGGGAGTATCTTGGGTCTGGCCTGGTCATTTTGAACCCTGTATTTTGTTCGGGAATCTATCTTGACAGTTATTTGTGTCTGTGGACCAGATCAACCATTTTTTCCAATCAGGATGTGTTCTGTTTTGGTATAAAATATGGGATACGTCTATCTCCATGTCTGTAGTGCTATTACTATCAGGTATGGGTTTTGGAATACACGGTTTGTGTAAGTCTTTAATCTTGGCTAGGCCAAGACAGGTTGTTTGCTGAACGGTGTCATTCAAAAATATTAATTGTTCTGGGATCATGCAGGCTCTAAATAATGCTTCTAGACCTTGGACCTGCCATTCTTTTGTACCCCAGATGGTTTTTGTTTCAATGTTGTTTTTCCGAGAATTCAAAACCAAATGTAATCATTTTTTTATAAAATGTTTCAGAATAGATCAATTTAGTATTTGTCAGCATTGTTTTCATGCCTGTCTTATTTAACATTTTGAAATAAAACGTTTCTGCATCACTTATGTTAAACCCTGAGAAGTATGGGAATTTCTCACAAAATGTTTACGAGCTGCTTTTAGGTGGAGTTGCACAATGTTCCCATTGATTATATTTAAAAAACATTTCTAGGTTGAGCAGATTTATGCAAATAGTGATGCCCAAAGTGATTATAACAATACATTTCTTCATAATTTGATGAACCCTGTAAGTATCATGTTCTGTAAATGTTGCTGACATAACTAAATCTGACATCATATCATTAATACTTTCAAAGTCCCAATCATCAGCGAAAGTACTTGGTTTTACAAAGTCACTTAATGAAACCTTGAACTGATGTAGATATTTCAAGAGCTCAATCGGGCCATAGATTTCATAATCCGTTTTGTCCCATGCTACCCCACCGGGTATTGGATTGGCTGTGACATTCACTGATGATAGTTCTCTTTTCTCGATGTGAGATGACTTGTGTGTCTTTAGGACCAAGTTGATGTTCTGACTTGCTGTGTCCATTGTATTGTATTTTCCTTCAATGAATTTTCCCAAACAAAGAACCATGATGAGCCAAAGCAGGAGGAAAAGTACACCTAACACAATCCAAAATTCAATCCATGGAGAAATCAGATAGGTTTCTTTGAGTTGATGAAAGAGTTCAGTTACTTTGTCTTTGAAAGTTTTTGTTGCTGGTGTTTCTTCAGGCTCGCTTGGATCTTCAGAAAAGATGCAGTTCTGTAAATTGTTGGAATTGCTTCCGAATTTTCATTTGCTTTTGGATTTTTCTTTGTGACATTAGTATAGTCCGATGCTACATCGTTGTAGACTGGTGTTTCTTGACGAACTGTTGCAATTTGGGTTTCAAGAGGCATAAGTTCCAAGGCTTTGTTGCATAGTTCTTTTTTATTCACTGCAGGTTTATCAAATGTGATTAGTCTCTCAGTTTGAACCTCTTGGATTGTAGCAAATTTTGGTACTCTGCTATTTCTTGGGGGTCCACTGGGCCTACTACTTATTATTGGCCACATGATTGTGCTTTTACCAGGTCGATGGATACAACTCGGTTCTCCTTTTTACCAGCAAGGGGCGGTAGTACAACTGATCTTGTTCCGCTGACAGATAAGACAGGTACTGCTTTTCTGTAAGAAAGCCCAAATTCCTTCTTTACCGCAATCTTCTCTCTGACCAGATCCCCAATCTTTGGAATCCAGACAGGTCTTGCTGGGACAGGTGGTTTATCTTCAGTGGCTGTTGGCTGTTGTTTTAACTTTATGTTGCTCAGGCCTTTTCTTGTTTCATTTAAGTCCTGTAAAACAGCCAAACGATCTTTGATATCAAAGCATTTTTCTTCTACCACTGAAGTCTGACTATCAAGGTCCTGAATATGCATTCTAGTACCGAACAATAGTTCGTACGGACTGAAACCTTTTAGAGAATTTCTTGACAGATTATTAAGACTACGTTGGACACTTGTTAAATGTTGGACCCACCCATCACCCGAACCTAATACCCTCGCCGTTATAGATTGCTTTATGTCCCGGTTTTTTCTTTCCACTACCGCATTTCCCTCAGGATGGAAGGGACAAGAGTACCGCAATGCAATGCCCATGCTGGTCATGGCCTCCTTGTAAGCCCTAGAGCTAAACGCAGGACCCTGGGCAGAATGTAGCATGCCAATTGCGTATGTGCCGATAAAGACTCGCAAATCTTTTATAACAGTTCTGGCGTCAGCCGAGCGCTGGGGCCACATCCAAATGAATCTCGTGCAGAAATCCACTGCGACCATGATATATTTATAGTTGCCATCCCTTTGTAAGGGACCACAGTGGTCCAGGTAAACACAAGCTAATGGTTTATCTGAGATTAAAAGGGGCGTCTGTGCTGGTCGTTTCACTGTTGATACTTTCATTCTTTGGCATATTTCGCATTCTAGAACATAGTTCTTAGTTTGTATTCTCAAGCGCGGCCACCAATATCTCTGTTTTAATAATGATATTGTGGCGGAAACACCAGCATGTGCAGAAGCCATCCCTTCGTGTGCCGCTGTAATTAGTCCTAACCTGTGTTCCATGTTTGGAATTGCCCTATCCCCCACTCCAGGGATTTGAGCAAAAGGAACATTATTCGCATCAGTTATGTATGAGTACTTTACTGGAAAGCCTTTCGGGAGTGTTTTTCTTTCATTTTTTACTGAAGCACTGACAGCTTGCATTATGACGCTGTCTATTTTTGTTTTTGACCGGGTGATAGCAGCTATGGAAGCCGTTCGCACAGCTCCCTTCGCGGCTTCATCAGCCAATGAATTCCCCGTAATGTGAACGCCATCACGTTGATGACTCAGTGTATGTATCACATGAGTCTTTTGTAGTTCTTTCTGTAAAAGAACTACCTGTTCCCAAAGCGTTTTATGCTTGATTGTGCCACCTTTTGCATCTTTGAAACCGTTTTGAACCCAGTTCTGCAAGTATTCATTATAAGACTGAACGCAGTAATATGAATCGCACACTATTAGTGTGGGGAATTCGCGATCGGTATTTTCAAGCGCCATCTTAAATGCTAGTAGTTCAGCTCGCTGAGCTGTACAATCTCCTAGGGACTGCGTTTTAGTGACCAGTGGTCTAAATTTTCCTTTGTGCCAACGACCTTCAACAATCGCGCATGCAGCACTGTAAGCTTGTTTACCCCCAACTGCGGGTTGTGCTGATCCGTCTGTATATATTATACAGCCGTAATGTTCTAGAGGCAGGATTTCGGTCGGCAGAGGACATTCATATTCATATTGGAGAAATTCTTATGTTTTTAAATTTGGATCAAATTCGTATACTACGTCTGTTGCAGCAAGAGATTTAACCCACACAATGGATCACCCACAGCGCGGACGAATTAGCACCCTTGAAAAACCACCAAATGAAGCAAGGCAGCAAAAAAGCCCCCTGGTTCAATGATGACCTTAAGAAATCCAAGAAGATCTGTTGCACCCTCGAAAAGGCCTGGCGTAAAAACCCTACCACTGACAACCTGGCCACCTTCAAGAACGCCACCCGCAAACACCACCAACTGATCCGATCCACCAAGAAATCAGCATTCAAGGATCGACTCGACATCAACGCCCACAACAGCAAGGAACTATTCAACATCGTCAAAGAGTTTACCAATCCTACCGCCGGCACCAACGACATCACTCCCTCCCAAGACCTATGCGACTCTCTAGCCTCGTTCTTCCACAACAAAATCGCTGACATACATAACAGCTTTGGAGACCAGTCCACCCGACCCACCTCCGAACTAAAACCCCCCTCCAACAACCTTTACGCCTGGAACCCAATCACCACTGAAGACACCATCCGCCTAATGAACACCATCCACTCAGGATCGCCAACCGACCCATGTCCCCACCACATTTTCAACAAAGCAGACTCCATTATCGCCCCCCATCTCCGAGAAGTCATCAACTGCTTCCTCAACTCCGCTACCTTCCCGGAAAGTTGGAAACATGCTGAACTCAGCGCCCTCCTGAAGAAACCCACAGCAGACCCCACTGAACTTAAGAACTACCGCCCCATTTCGCTCCTCCCATTCCCTGCCAAAGTCATTGAGAAAGCCGTCAACAGTCAGCTCGCCGCCTTCCTCGAATCCAACAAATCCCTCGACCCTTCACAGTCTGGCTTCTGAGCCAAACACAGCACCGAGACCGCCATCATCGCAGCAACAGACAACATTCGAACCCTACTGGACAACGGAGAAACAGCTGCCCTCATCCTACTTGACCTCTCCGCAGCCTTCGACACAGTCTGTCATAGCACCCTTATACAACGCCTCAGCAACATCGGAATACAAGGAAAAGCACTAGACTGGATCATCTCGTTCCTCGCCGGAAGAACCCAGAGAGTCCGCCTCCCCCTTTTAGATCAGAGGCCACTGAAGTCATCTGCGGCGTACCACAAGGATCATCTCTCAGTCCCACCCTCTTCAACGTATACATGAGTCCCCTCGCATCCATCGCGCGCCAACACAACCTCAACATCATCTCCTACACAGACGACACCCAGCTGATCCTCTCCCTCACCAAAGACCCAAACACCGCCAAAACCAACCTACACGAAGGGATGAAAGAAGTAGCTGAGTGGATGAAGAACAGCCGTTTAATACTGAACTCGGACAAAACGGAAGTCCTCATTTTAGGATCATCCCCCTCCGCCTGGGATGACTCATGGTGGCCACCGGCCCTGGGAACTGCACCCATACCAACGGATCACGCACGTAACCTGGGCTTCATCCTGGACTCCTCCCTCTCGATGACCAGACAAGTCAACGCCGTATCATCATCATGCTTCAACATCCTACGTATGCTCAAAAAAATCTTCCGTTGGATCCCCACCAAAACAAGAAAGACGGTCACCCATGCACTGGTCACAAGCCGACTGGACTACGGAAACACCCTTTACGCCGGAACCACAGCCAAACTACAGAAAAAACTTCAACGCATCCAAAACGCCTCAGCCAGACTCATCCTAGACGTCCCCCGCCAAGCTCACATTTCCAGTCACCTGAAAGACCTCCACTGGCTCCCCGTCAACAAGAGAATAACGTTCCGTCTCCTCACCCACGCACACAAAGCCCTCTACAACCTAGGACCTGAATACCTCAACACACGCCTGTCCTTCTACACCCACACCCGCCAACTTCGATCGTCCAATCAAGCCCGCGCCGCAATTCCACGCATCCAAAGATCCACCATGGGGGGAAGATCCTTCTCCTACTTAGCGGCCAAGACCTGGAATTCCCTCCCCCCCCCCACCTCCGCCTTACACAGAACCACCTCTCCTTCAGAAAATAACTAAAAACTTGGATATTCGATAAGTAAAGTACCCCCCCTCCCACAAGCACCTTGAGTCCCTCTGGGTGAGTAGTGTGCTATACAAATTTTTAAACTTGAACCCATTGTATCCATCTGGGATGTAGTGCTTTAGCATTTGGAATGCTTGCTTTTGTTACCGTTTCTAGGGCAGGTACTGGTGTTACGAATATTATTCGTTTACCTTGTGCTAGGGCTCTTTCTTTTGCTACAGCAGTCTGAACTGCAGTTAGAATTTTTTCAGTTGAACTGAATTTCATTTCAGCTTGTGTGTACAAATGTGATTTGTAAGCTATTGGTACAGTTTCTCCCTCATTAGAGGTCATTTACGTGAATCCGCATCTTCCTGGGATGACTCGGATTACAAGGTTGCGTACGTTTTCGCGAGTTTGTAATTTTGTTTTAGCTAACATGTCTGTTTGCAATGATCTCAAAATTTCTGTGTGTTTCTGAGTCCAATTGATTGGTTTGAAATCAGGTTTTATTAATTCATAGAGAGGTTTAACCCTCTCCGCATAATTTAGAATGTATGTTCTTCCGAAATTCAGGAAACCTAGTATTGATTGTAAGTTCTTCAGCGTTTTTGGTGCTTTGAGTACAGCGCACTTCTCTAAGAAGTTGTCTGCTAGGCTTTTGCCTTCACTTGATAATTCATATCCTAAAAACAGGACAGTTAGATGGGCAATTCTTGACTTTTTAAAGTTGAATTTGTAACCCTCAGCTGCAAACCCAAGTATTATGGTGTTTACTCTTTTCAAGTGAGTATCCAGGTCATCATCTGTGAGATAGATGTCATCGACATACGATAATGCTTCATCATCATATATTTGTAGGAACTCTGTTACCCTTGCTGAGAATAATCCTGGGCTATTCTTGAATCCCTGTGGGAGTCGACAAAACATTTTTTGTGACCCCATTATTGAGAAAGCGGTCAAATACCTCCTTTCAGGTGCAATGTTTTGACAAAAGAATCCATTAGAGATGTCTAATGTCGTTTTGTATTTTTTGCGCACAATGTTATTCATTAGTTCTGCACCGTGTGAGTTTTGCACTGCAAATGTTTTGCAACATGAGTTAAGGTGTCTGTAGTCCAATACTAGACGATATGAATTGTCTGCTTTGGAGACAGGAAACAAAGGATTGTTCATTTGTGAGGTGCATGTTTCAATCACCCCCTGGTATTCAAGTTGATCTAAGATCTCCCTGACTTGCTTTTTAGCTTCTTGTTTAATTGGGTACTGCCTTTGTGCAGTTGGTTAACATTTTAACTGGATTTTGTGAGGCGGAGAGTCCTCATCCCATCCTACATGATTTTTATATAATGCAGGAGCTCGGGCTACTGCCCATTTTCTTGCAAGTGTATATTTTTTATGAATTGCAATATGATTTGAGAAGGCAGGCATAATCATTTCTTCGCCATGAGGGCACTCCCTGACAAACTCTGGTGGCCAGTCTTTCTCAGCTAAAAGGATGTCATAGCCTTTCGAAAGGTTATCCCAAGAGAGACCCCTTACTTTCCTGGTCTTGTCCCCCTCGATACGCAGTGGTATTTCGTATATTTTATGAAGTTTGCTAACTCTGGTATCTGCAGTTTCCACCTGAATGTATTCATTCGTGTCCACTGTCTCCAGAAGATTCATCAAGATCTTGCGAGCTATGGTCACTTCTGCTGCGCTGTCTAGCATTGTCTGGGCCCACTCTCCGTTTTTCAGTTGTGTCCTCAGTATCCTCGGCATGTTTAAATATTTTAATACTGGCTACCTTCTTTCTTGGAAATTGTAATTTTTTACTTTGATGAGCAGGTTCCTTGTCTTTGGACTTGACGTGCTCTTCACTGTGTTCTGACCGTCCTCTTCTTTCCGATTTCTGCGAGGAAGTCTGAAACGATCGAGGGCCGTGTATCAATATCTTGATATCTATCAGGTTTTTTCAGATTATCCCTATTTCTAAGGTTGTATCTTTTCTCAGAGGGCTCCCTCTGGGGAGACTTGTTTCCTCGGTCAGGAGATCTTTCTCTTCGTTGAGGAGACCTTCCTCTGGACTGGAATCTTTTTTCTTTGGGAGTGGATTGTTTATTACCATCCCAACTCTTTTTTGGAGTGTTTAGATTATTTTTAATAAATGTTTTTTCAGGATTTTCAGTTAGTTGGGGTTTTATTGGTTTCCCACCCAAACTATCTCTTCCTAGTTCTTCATAGGATTTTTCTATGATTCTGGCAAGTTCAAATGGTTGTTCTGCTATATCTGTTTCTTTCAATTTCTGGAGGTAAGTTATATCCTCCGTTGCCAATTGAACTAACTCTCTATATGCCTTTGTTAATTCTTTTATTTTAACTAAGAGTTCTTTGTTTGACATTTTATCAATGTTTGGATGTGGTGTGTAGCTGGCTAGAACCGGCCACGTTGCTCCTGGTCTACCTAGTGGACCGAGCCTGGTGATGTGATTTTGATGTTTTAGGGCGCCTTTAAACCAGAGCAGGTGCTCTTGGTAATTTAATGGGATTTCAACATCCTCGAAAGGAGTGTATTCATCCGGAGGTTCCTCTATTTTGTAATAGTGGAATTCGTGTGTTACAGCGTTTGCTGCTGGAAAGTTTATCCATGAATAGGATACTTCTGTCTGCGATATTCATGGGCCTCTACTACGAATATGACTGTACCACCTCGTGATGTCAGTCCATTTTCTATAAGTTTAAGAGTTTTAGTTTTTCTTATGTTGACCGGAATGAGTATAGCATTCGGGTCATTCTGTTGGAGACTTGTGTCATCCTCTAGGAGTTCAGCTGCTATTCTAGCTTCCTCGCTTTCGTCTTCACTTTCCGTCATTTTTACTAACAGAAAGGTTTTTGTTGCAGATCAAGTTTCAAGGAAACAAAGATTAGGTGCACAATATTTTGGAACACTGTATCGTTCAACGTTGACTAAACCAAAAACTTATACATAGGAATCTCTTCCTACTACGTTCCGGCGGATTTTAACCTTTTAACCACTCCAGACGTCTATTGGAGTTTTTCCGGGAAAAGGGTCTGTGTGAAAAAGCACGACTGAGTTACTCTAACGTCTTGTGTTAGATTTATCGCCTTAGCAAACGTTGGGCGCCATGTAGTGTAGTTCCTATATTCCCAATAGGCTATGCGCATTGGAATAATATAAGCAGCAGTGTAGACGTAGGACTGAGGTCATCTAGGTCTCTACTGACTATATTAGACTTAAGGTTTGCCAGCTAGCTCAGAGGTCACTAGAAACTTTCTCGAATAAACGAGGAGGAGTGTAACCTCCCTGGATAGACAAGAAGGGATTAGCTTCTGACAACCATAAAACATGACAACTTTGCTCCCTCAGAATAAGAGTGTATCTCTAGAGTCGTGTGAAAACAATAGACAGCTATTTCACTCAGTCAATCGTGCGTACTTAGTTTCACCAGAGTGCAGAGAATAGAGAGACGGACGTTTTCAATAAAAGGTGTTATTTATTGAGCAGTCTTCTTTCTTATGCAAGAGAAATGAATTGCCACAATTGCAATACTCATAGTAAAGTAAAGTGCGTACAGTAAAAGGAGTATTATGAAATAATACTGTAAAAGCATTGATATGGTTTCTTAGCCATATGATACTTTAAAATAGATAAAATATATACATACATATATACATTGACTAACGTACTCAACTGGTGCTTCTAAATACGCCTACCCCGGTGTACCTGACCTAAGCTAATACGTGGGAAGGAGTAAGTAAGTAGCAGTTTAAGTTAAGTTGGTTTTGCAAAGAATCTGAATCAATCAAGAATTCTCTTTAAGGGTTTAGTTAGCTCCGTACCTGGGTAATAGAAAGCAGGAGGCCTGGTATCTCTCTCTCAGGACTCAATATCCCAGCAACCCGCGAGGGCGGCTGAGAACACCGGAGCTGGATTTCTCTGCAGGAGAAAAGACAGCGTCTCTCTCAGTGCGTCAAAAGGGAGGGGCGGCGTCCGTGGGCTCTCGCATCAGCTGGGCCCTCGGGCAAGTAGATAGCCGCTCTGCTCCAAAACCACCACTGTGTGTTTGCTTAAGGCAACGTTGGTATATTTATACCTGAAAGGTGCCGGGTTTGACATAAGGTTGGACATAAGACGTCAATAAAGATGTCAATAAAGATGTCACTAAGAACTGGCCGTTCTTACAGTGCTCACAGGAGTTCTAGGACGAATCAAAACAAAAGCCGTGGGGATTTCCCAGGTTGCTGGAGGTTTGGTTTGTTTAGAGAACTCGTTGTACTTTCTAGGAGTCCGGGGAGGTAGCCTTGCTTAATGTGGACTGCATAGCAAAACTGGACCCAGAAATATGGAAGCACAACCTGGAGTGCTCCCTTCCATTGTGTGTCCCTGATCCAATAACAGCTGATTCTGAGTTTACTTCATGGATAGGGAAAACTCTGGACATTACCCTACCTAAAAAATCCACATGCAAACCTAGAAGTAAAAAGTCTTCACCCTGGTTCACCCCAGAAGTACGCCTCCAAAGGAAGCTATGTAAAAAATCTGAAAGGGCGTGGAGGAAGGACTTCGACCCTTTAAAAAAGTTAGATTATAAACGCACGATGCTTTTTTATAAAAAAACTTTCAAAACTGCACAGTCTACGTATTTTGATGAAAAGATCAGGCTATCCGCTAATTCGTCCAGGGAGACTTTTAAAATAGTAAAAAAACTTTTACAACTCCCTAACCCTCCTCCGCCTGTGGACCCCTCGACTAGTCATTGTAACGAACTAGCTGATTTTTTCGATGCCAAAATAAAAAAAATCCTTATCTGTCTCCCAGCTCCCCCCCCCCCCAGCACTTCGACACTTTGACTCTTGACCCTTCTGACCCTCTGGAACTCCCCTCCCATGTTTATACGCCCATACTAAACCAGTTTGCTCATGCAACCCCTGACAAACTTCTATCCGTATTACAATCAATCAAAAGCGGATCCCCTACGGACCCTGCTCCTTTAAATATTTTAAAACTGGTAACTCCGACCATCTTGCCCTACTTAACCCACTTGATCAACACCTCCCTCTCACATGGTGTGGTGCCACCTAGTTGGAAGAAGGCAATTGTTAAAGCTCTAATCAAGAAACCCAATCTTGACCCACTAGATTTAAACAATTTTCGCCCAATTTCTCTGTTGCCAGGAGTCAGCAAAATTGCTGAAAAGATAATTAATCGTCAGATCTCCGACTACCTGGAGTCCAATGGTCTACTCCAGGGGTCTCCAAACCGGTCCTGGAGGGCCGGATCCATGCCAGATTTTTAAAATAACTACATGTATCTCAATGGGGATATCCAAAAAATCTGCCATGGATCCGGCCCTCCAGGACCGGTTTGGAGACCCCTCGTCTACTCCAATCTTCCCAGACGGGTTTCAGACCGGGTCAAAGTACAGAGACCATAATGGTTGCTGTGGTCGAAGAAGCAAGAAAGATTCTGGACGAAGGAGGGTCAGTGGCAGTGATCCTCCTGGACCTCAGCGCGGCCTTCGATACCGTGAACCATTCCACACTGATTCACAGGCTCAAGGATATGGGAATCTCAGGGTTCCCTCTGTCCTGGCTTACCTCCTTTCTGAGCGACCGGTCCTTCCAGGTGGTAGACGGGAATTTCATTTCCAAAAGTATTCCTATACACTGCGGGGTTCCCCAGGGCTCGTCATTGAGCCCAACCCTTTTTAATGTTTATATGTCCCCCCGGGAGAAGATTGTCACTGCATCAGGAATCAAACTCCTTACCTATGCAGATGACACCCAGATGGTAGTATCTCTTAGTCAGCAAAACCCCCTCTCCCCTGACCTCTACACCTGTCTAGGAGAAATCTCCAAATGGATGGATAGATCCCATTTGAAATTAAACAGTGGAAAAACGGAGATCATGATTCTGGGCAACCCCTCCCACTACCGTCCTGAGTCCTTATGGCCCCCTTGTATGGGCCCCCCTCCAATCCCCAAGACTGAAATTAAGAGTCTGGGGATTTGGTTGGACGAAGGCCTCACTTTCTCTGCCCAAGCCCGAAAAACAGTGGGCACTTGCTTTGGTCTCCTGCGATCCTCTAGGAAAATTCTACCACTGCTGCCCCCTCAATCTCAAAAACGTCTGATTCAAGGTCTAATTTTGTCCCGCCTGGACTATGGAAACGCCTTGTACCTTGGAGCCCCCAAAAAAGTGATTTCGCAACTCCAGGTTGTACAAAACACAGCAGCCCGTCTCCTTACAGGCACGCGTAACCACTGTTCAGCTAAACCTTCTCTCAAAGCCCTCCATTGGTTCCTGATTCAACAAAGAGTGCATTTTAAAGCCCTGTGCACTGTACACAAAATTTTGCACAAAAAGGCTCCCCCGATATTGAAGGAGCATATTATCCCCCACACAACCAATAGAGTTCTTCGATCATCTCACCTTCACCTCACTTCAGTACCTAGAATTAAGAGAGTCCGCTCAGGCGGTCGTCTCTTTTCCTACAATGCCTCCAGGTTGTGGAACACTCTCCCACTGGACATCCGGACTCAACCGAACCTGCTCTCCTTTCGCAAACTTTTAAAGATATGGCTGTTTCCCTAACTCACTTCCCTCTCACCTTCTTCTTCTCTCTCTAGCGCTGGGATGCTCACGGGCAGCCATGTGCTCTATAAATCTGTAAACATTAAACATTAAACAACATAGGCTACGACTAAATATGGATGTGATTCTTATGCCTTTATAAGGATATTATGTATTATAACCATATAAGGGCATAAATTAGGAATATCGAATTAGGGTCCAAGATAGAAATACAATAACCTGTAGAGGGCCAAAACAAGGAGAAATAAAAAACTTCTCTCTTCGTTAGGGCTGCCTCAAGGAGGCACAGGAATTTGGCACAAAGCCCTGTCTACAGTTCTTTCTAGATAGGGATTTGTGTCAAAACCCATGTGTGGGGGCTTAGGAACACCCATGTACCGTCCATGGAACTCCCTCTTTACCCAAAGTAATGCTACCTTGAGTTACTTCTGGTCACAATCCAAAACAAATCGAGATTTAAGGTGGATTGTAAATATCAACCCAATACTTTGCGTCAGGTTTGTTTTTAAAAAAAAGTAACACAAACCAGATGCAACGTCTTTGTAAATCTGGGCACTAGATCTCACCTGAGTGTTTGATGAGAGAAGAGCACCTGTCATGCCGACCTCCTACTACTAGTTTATAATTAGAACACCTGAGCAGTGATTTTCTCTTGTATCAGGAGCTCTGCAGTTCTATGTCTATTTATCTCCCCAGCATACAGCCAAATGTAAGTGCAAATATGGTGTTTGCAGGGGGGGGGGCAGAATCTGCCAGTGTCTGTAATTTTGACATCAACACTGGAGACGGTGACAAAACATTCAGAACTGAAGTAATCAAATGGTATTGCTTCAAAAGCGAATTCCCATCCCATTGCTTTAACACCTTCCATGCTCATGCCATGACGCTCACACGTGGGAATAATTCCCCTGCTGTGCTGAGCATTCCACGGAAATGTGAGTGGTCATGACATGCTTAGCTCGTCATTAGCACAGCGCCACCGTGCAGCGTGACGAGCCAAGCTCGTCACAAGCACCTAGGCCCCCGTCCCCCCAGCGCCGCGGGGGAATTAGCCCTGTGGCAAAATGGTTAAACAGGACACCTTTAAAATAATTAACTACAAAAGGAAAACACAACTTCAGAGGAGTTCGCACACAAGTTATATAGCATGTTTCTGCAATCTACATTTTTCAAATACAGCATTTTAAGAAACATTATTATGTGCTTTGTTGTACATTATTAACAGTCTGTGAGGCCGGGCATCTCCAGCTGAGATAGCATTGAAGTAGTTATTTTTCCATTTGACTTTTTAGTGCCACAAATGTCATATGAGATACACTCATACACTTGCAAATCTAGCATCACTTCTTATGTTTATAATCTATGTGATGCACTGATCAGGGTCCTGTGGGGAAGTTGGTGTTTGCCAAAAGGCAACATCAAGCAACCTACCTCCTTCAGCAACATCACTCCCTCACAAGACATTTGCAACTAGCTCTCTGAATTCTTCTGTAAAATAAATCACCTCCATACACAGCAAATTCGACCCTCAACTGGACCTCATCACCTTTGCAACTCAACTTCCCTATGATTCTGTAAGGCGCTCTGACACCCTAACGGGTCAAGTTTGCGCTCTATAAAACACACACATAAAAAACTTCCCATCACTGCAGATGAATGAACCCTGACCTCATGGCCAGCTTTCACCATCATCAAAATTGCTGTTGCCATGAAGACCCTCTGAACCTTGCCCCCACCATGCCTTTACCTAAGGACTTTTAACCAATTAGCATAGCACTAACATCCAATTTCAATGCCTCCATCGACTAAGCTTTATTCCCAAACACTTGGAATCATGCCACCATCATGCCCCTGCTCAAGAAGCCATCCACTGATCCAGCCACAGTTTCCAACTACAAACTCATATCCTTCCTACAGTACCCTGCAAAGGTCTTAGATACACTAATCAACCTATGCCTCACTGACTACCTCTGCACCTTGCTGTCTGGATCAGTCCCAACCACAGTACAGGAACAGCACTGATGGCCTCCACTGATGCCATCTGAATGATCTTTGACAAAGGAGTCATGGCAGACCTCATTCTTCTGGAAAACTCTGCAGCATTTGACACAATTTCACAGCTCATCCTCATCATTCACCATCCACAACTCACAACCGATCCTCATCAGACCTGCACGGGATTGGCATCCAAGGACCTGCTCTCCACTGGATTTTCTCTTTCTTAACGGATAAAACAGAAGCTGTCAGTCTGGCACCTATCTCCACAGAGGCCTGCAAACTCATCTGTGGAGTTCCTCAAGTTTCATCGCTCAGCCCCACCCTATTCAATGCATACATGATCCCTCTGGCCAACATCATCTGTGCACACAACATCAACATGCTCTCCTGCACAGAAACATGCAACTCATACTCTCCCCCTTCGATAAGACAGCCCCCCATACAAGAAACAAGTTCACACACTCCGAACGGAGTCGTTAAGTGGATGATAGCCAACTGTCTCAAGCTCAACACAGACAAGACAAAAGTAATGATTTTTGGCAAGAACACATCACCATGGGACTCACAACAGGTGGCCCGACGAACTTGGACCCAAACCCATAACCCACGCCAGGAACTAGGTATATTCATTGGAAACAAAGTGGACATGACCACCCAAGTCAATACTGCCACTGCATCCTGCCTCCACACCCTGAAAATGCTGAGGAAGGTATTCAAATGGCTCCCAAGCAACTCCAGAAAAACGTTTACCAATGCCGTAGTCACCAGCAAGTTGGACTATGGGAACACTCTATGCAGGGATCACCATGGAACTCACTAGAAGACTACAAATCATCCAGAACTCGGTATTCAGACTCATCCTCAACCTCACACACAGAACTCATATCACACCACAACAGCTTCACTGGCTCCCAATCCACAAATGCACTCAATTGAAACTCCTCACACACACATTCAAGGTACTACACAACCCAGGCTCCACCTACCTTAATAGTTGCATCTCCACCAACCGCCCAGCCACCTACACTTAGCAGGACTTCAGTTGGCACACATCCAACACATACACGGAACCAGATTAGCAGGACGGGTGTTCTCTTATATTGTTCCCAAAGTGTGGAATCGCCCTCTCCTCATTTCTTGAATTCAGCAAGGCTAGGCTCACACACCTGCTCAGCGCCAGTGTCCCCTTGCCGGTGATAGTATGCTTTACAAAACACATAACATACCAAAAGGAGGTTGCTTTTGTCAAATGTGAACAGTAATGATGTCAATAACTGAAGCAAGGTTGGAAACTAAGGTTACAAATTTTCACTGATACAAACTATGGGACATATTTATCAAGGTTTTCTGCCATCCTTGCACCACAGAAGGAGATACAAGTGTGACGCAACACTTAAGTGAGATGTATCAAGTCACACAAGACCACCTTGCGTGGCCCTGCACGGCTTGACAAATCTAGGGTAATGCCAGGCAGCGAAATTCGACACACTCTGCCCCAAGGAGGCGTTCCATGGGTGGAGCATGGGTGTTTACATACATCCACCCATGGATTTTGGCGCGTTCTCAGATTTGAACAACACAAAAGAACACAGGGGGTCTGAGGGCCAGCTAATCTGGCTGGGCTGTCATTGAAGACTTTCAAGTCTAAGGGTACCCAGGTCACCGCAGGACAGCCTCTAGGCAGGGAACAACTACCAATTTGGCAAAAAAAACACGAAACAGTGCACAGACACCAAATCTATTCAGAAACTGGTTGACAAAATACAAACCATCCGGAAGTGGATTACCATCAAAAGAAGACTTACTGATCAGTCATATCATCTGGCTATCCAAAGTGTAAATAGGCTCGTCCCTTGATCATAGAGACTAGATGCCACACAGTTAGTTGATGGTCTTGGATTTGGTCCACAGTTGTCTACGAACCGCCCTTTGATAGCTAAACTTTGATGGTTGTGAAATTAGTGAAAAAGACTCAGTGCAACATAAACAAATGTGGTGAATTTAAAATAGGATGATGTGTCCTCAATACACAAACTTTTATTCCTCAGCCGAACACATCCCCTAATTAAAAAACAGAACAGTGCAAAGGAGACAGTATCAACAAATATTGTCCAAAAATGGGCGCTCTCAGATTTACCATTAGTGGTAGACCTGGGAATGCACCAAAATGCAATGCTTCCCCAGATGAGGCGAAACAAGGAGAAATATCTCTATTTCTTCTCCTATTTCCTCTTTCTATGTGTGCTACATTTTGCAGCACACATAGAAAGAGGAAAATTCCTCTCAGGATTGTTTTGGTGCAGGAAGGAGTACCATCCTACACAAAAACAATCCTACCTATATTGCAGGCACCCTTGCAACACAACGCAACGTTGCCTGCGTTGGCGCTAGGCAGCCAAAAGTGCAGCAGTGCTGGGGAAAGTTAGGAATGCGTAGTCTAATGTTAAATACAGCATATTCCTGCACTTTTGCTTTCATGCAGCACAGCAAGGTGGCTTGCTGCATTGGGCTACATGAAAGATCGATAAATCTGCCCCTCCATTTTCAGTTGCAATGTGAACTTAGCATTTCTAGACATAACTTGAATCATGGATGGACATGAAGAGAACTGATGATTCCACTTAACATGCCTTGTATAGGAAATGTTCCTCTCTGTAATGATCGAGGAAATTGCATTTATACCTGAAACTGTGATTAGTGCCTCTGTGATTAAGAAAAAGCTTTTTCCTGGGTCTGGATAGCCTGCAGTTTAGTGAACGTTGAAATGCTGATGTGCACGCATCTCATCCTATGTATAAGCACCAACTATCATTTTCCCTTAATGTTTTCAGTAGATTTCAACATTCAACTTGATTCATAGACATATGTGGGTTTTGCCAAATAAACTCTCCTATTCAGAAATCTGCTTAGTAAAAGCCCATGCCACCTGTCAGTTTACCTGGGCAATAAAACAGGCTTTGTGTCCGTTTTCTGGCATAGTTCTCTGGTGATGTTTTTCTCCTTATTAGACTTGTCATCCTAAGGGTGCTCTTCTGTTTTTTGCTGATTCCTTTTGTTGGCTTTAGACCTCTGAGCACTTTACCAATGCTGACCAGTGCTAACGTGCATGTGCATCTCCCCTGAACATGGTAAAATTGATATTTATACAATTGGCGTATTTAGTTTAGTTGTAAGTCCTATGTAAAGTGGTATACCCTATACCCAGACCCTGTAAACTAAATGCTCCTAGTGGGCCTGCGGCACACAAAGGTATCCTTTCAAACCTGTCTTAGACCTGCCATTGCAGGGCCTTTGTGTGCAGTTTACTACCACTTCGGCTTGGCAAACTACTTGCCAAGCCTCAAACTCCCCTTTAATTACACATAAGTGACCCCTAAGGTAGGCCACATGGCAGGGGGGCTGTGTAAGTAAAAGGCAGGACATATACTGATAGGTTGTGCATGTCCTAGTAGTGACAAACACATACATTTTTCACTATTATAAGGATTACTCCTCTCATAGGTTATCATTGCAAATTCCTTGATATGCTTTTAAGCTGTAATTCCTGATTAGAGAGGATTAGCTGGATCATGTTTTAAATGGTAATGATAAATCCTCTGTGCGAGGCATGTGAGCTGTAGATCACATGCGTGCATAGCTTACCGTCTAGTGTTGGGTCCTGATGTTTGCACTTTTCTTCAAAGTAGTCTTTTCAGTCACGAGGTAGGGGACTCCTCCTTTTGGTGATAGTGCACATGGGTATCGACTCCATCTTTGGATCGTTTTTTTCCGCCATTGGGTATGGATGTGTATTGCTGCACTCCTGTACCATTTCTAGGACCCCTTCGATGCGCAATCCACTACCCTCAATGGTATTGTTATTGATCCCAGTTTGCCCATTCTTTGCGTATCGTCTCAAAATTTCCACGCGCCGACTTGCGCGAAGTGTGCAACCTCTGTCTGTCCCCACAACATCTATGCGGTGTCTTGAGGTACAGGCAGATTGGGCAGGGATCTACCCACAGAACGATTGTGTTCTTAGGGAGCCCGTCCTGGCGGACACCAGTTCGAGTTTGTGAATTACATAAACTCGTGAATGTTTTCCCGCATTATGGGGACTAGCCTCCACTGATTAATTAGAAGATTTGGAGGAGTACGGATCTGAAGACCTACTCTAATCTGAAGGCCCTGCGACCGAATTACGGAAGGGCAGACAGTGGCACTGATCGCGACAGTCCTGACGAAGACCGAGGTGACCTGCTTAGGCACAGTTCAAGCGGTCGAAACATGTTGACTTCAGCAGTGGTAGGAGGGAAGTCTTGAGGAACCTCATTTTCTCAACAAGACATTTCCTATCCTCTACTTATTATTTTTAATCCTGGTAGGGGTACCTAACTATGTCTAATAAAGTAATTCTTTCTATTGGCACCCTTAATCAGTTTTAATCACATCCCTATACTGCACTTTTTTGTCGCACTATCAGTTCAGCCACAAGGTGTTCACTGCAC
Organism: Lissotriton helveticus; assembly: GCF_964261635.1. Lineage (NCBI taxonomy): Eukaryota > Metazoa > Chordata > Amphibia > Caudata > Salamandridae > Lissotriton > Lissotriton helveticus. Next base: position 1,146,264,818 of record NC_136059.1, on the reverse strand, counting down.
GTTTTGCATCTTATGTGTGTTACTCGTTGTACGTATTGATATATTTGGTTGTACGTCTTGTAGTTTGGAATTTATTATTTTAACCCCTCCCTAATGCTCCGCCCTGGATGTGGCTACACCAGGGCGTTTGTAGCAGGCCCTATGATGAAGCATGTCACATACCTTGGTATGTGAGTGAGGGCAGTTTTTCCAAATTGAGAAATTTTCCTTGGTTGTGTCTTTTGTGTACTCTACACACCCCTTATGTGTGAACATTTGATTGTATCTGGGGGCCTGGGGTAGTGGAGTTTAAACTATAATGGCTCTCTCCCCTCATTGGTATTGATGTACCCACAACACGACAAGAAAGACTGTGCCGCATGCTGATCATTTCGATCGAAGAACACGCTTTGTGACCGTCTGGCTCGATGTCATGAGATGCAACATCAAAGCGGCTCTGCGCCGGATATCCTTGGTGAAGATTCAGACAAAGAGCATCACGCTCAGGGAGCCGAGGAAGAAGAACAACATATCTCCTTGTCCGAAGTCGGAGCAGGTTACTCCGGGTCAGCGTACCGTGAGTAAAGATACCCTCTTGTCCCCTCAACAAACAAAGAAAAAGGCTCCGATCCCTCCTCTGCCTTTGGGCCAAGGTTGTCACCGACAAAACGTTTCAGGCACACTGCCCTAGAGCCCGGCACTGAAACTCAAAGATAAGCCCTCTGGCTTGTGATCGAGCCGGCCCCATATTGATGCCCAACCAACACCCTCGGTACCGAAACCCAAACCCAAACATCTCTTGGTGACAATTCTACCATTACCGAAGAATCCACCTTCGGCACCAAAAAGTTCGGACCCGAAACCTTTGACCTCAAAACCGGCGAATAAGGACAAAGACACTCCGTCTAAAGAGCCTCGGCGCGATGCCCCGCCTTATGATCCGAAACAGAAAAAGCTGGTGAAAAACCCAGATACAGCACAAATCCATGTCACCCTTCCAAAAAGACAGAAATTAGACCAGCCAGAGGATTACCACATTCCTCGCAAAAGGAAAAGTATGGGTACTAACCCTTCTCCACCGTACATGCCACCAACTTCCCCCACTGACCCCAACCTACTCATCACACTCACAAATTCACCACCACTATCACCTGACCCACAGGATGAAGGGAATGGGGGTGAGGATAAGGATAGGCCGCTGACCAAGCCGCAGTCAATGCAGGTAATAGCAGTGATTGTTATAAAAACACATTTATTTATTTCGAATAGTCACCAACCTATAGGGGTAGCGTAAGCACTGAAGTATAACACTCACCCATTTTTATAGATTTGGCCCCCTGTGCGTGTTGATGACCACCTTTGAATGAAAACTGAGCGAGTTTTTCCCATAAGCAGGTATGCCATTTGTGGAACATGAAGCGGTTTCACATTTGTTTTCTACTACCACTTCTGAATATGAGAATCTTTTTGTCCCTCTACATTTGTACAATGCCTAATTTCTGCCAGACTTGAAGCCCTGAGGACAGTTGCTTTGTTACATGTTTTGCTTAGATCTGCTTCGCACACTGCCATAGGCATTTATATAATTAGTGCTTCTGCCTTGAAAGGATGACCTAGTTTGGCTTTGTTGTTAGAAATTATTAACTGGGTGACCTTTGAGACCTTTTCCATCCTGGCTTTACTGTCATCTGATACTTTCGGTTTTTTGTGAATACCTTCGTTGGATTCATGAACCCACCATCTCTTATGGGATTTTGAGTACCGCCTTATACATCGGTCGGTATTGGATTAGATCCCCATTTGCTGTTTTTTGACGATGGTCTCTTCCTCTTCACAGAGTACCTCTTACCTACCAATACCAGTCTCAGTCTTCATGACTCTATGATTGTCGATTTATTACACCTCCGATGCATTCCTCCTCCCCCTTTCCAACTTAGCAGTAGTTCCTCTCGATGAGCTTTTATTAAAATTGTCTGGGATCTCATATGACCCGTGAATTAATTGTTTTAATATTCAACTTTTATGCAGATTTATTGCCCCACCCTCCACCACCCCCGTCCTGATGAAGACCCTCTAGCAAGGTTTATCCACGCCTGCATTCCAACTGGGTCGAAACGTCGACACTTCCTTCTATGTTCAGCCTCTATTATCATTTATTAGTATTGTTTTCCATTGAGGCATGATGTTTTCAAATAGAAGATGATTTAACTCTTTATACAACAAATTGGTTATATTGTGGTTTTGCAGACCTTCCTTGAAGATCTTATTCTTTCACCATCCCATCACTACCCTTCCCTTTTCACTCTCATAGGGGCATTTTGTAAAGTGATTTATTGTATATCTAATGAATGAATAATTGTTATATGAAACACATTGTGATTAAAAAACAATGCTGTTATAATCATTTGTGCATCCATTTCTATTCCCTTGTTTATTGATTGTCTTTATTTGTTCTCTATAAACTGGGACCACTTTGTTTGTACTGGTAATAGCAGTGAGGCCGTGTAAGGGGGGATTTCGGGGGATAATGCTGAGGGAAATGTAACTATTTATTTAATTTTCCATCAGCCTCGACCCTTGATATCCCCCCTTACCGGTTTTACCTGCAAGGTCTGCGGCTGCACTGACCCCTTGGAGGTTGATCACACTGACCCAAACACGGATATTGACCTTGATCTATATCCGTCCAGACTCTGACCACCTGATGAAAACATTGGTTATATTGAGCAACTTAACAGGGCGGCTCAATATCACGGGGTGGAGCTCCATAAGGAGGCGTTAGAAGAGAACTTTCTATTTAAGACCCTAAGATCCACTCAGAGAGCCACTCATACACAGCCAATGCTTAAAGGGATGTTAAAGCACGCAGATGAAATATTGAAAGATTCTGAGAGGGCAAGAATAATTACACCTAGGGTGGAGAAAAAGTATAAACCTGCACCTGTTGACCCCACTTACATCAAAGGTCAGTTGCCCTTAGACTCTCTTGTTGTTTCCAACGCTCACAAGAGAGCTAATTCACAGACCACTGACGAGGATCCTCCTCCTGACAAGGAGTCCAAGCTGATTGATGCCTCGGGCAAAAGAGAAGCTTCCCAAGTGGCCAATCATTGGCACATTGCTAATACTCAAGCTTTGTTGGCCCAATATGATAGGGCTTATTACGATGAGCTGGAAAAACTCATGCAATTTCTCCCTGATGAGCATAAGTCTAGGGCTAATGATCTTATCCAAGAAGGCAAACTCATTACCTATACTTCCATCAGATGTGCCCTAGACGCAGCAGACACAGTAGCTCATGCAGTAAACACTAGTGTACTACTACGTAGGCATGCTTGGTTGAGAATCTCAGGATTCAAGCCTGAGGTGCAAACCTCCATTTTCAATCAACCGTTTGATATGGAATATCTCTTTGGCCCAGCAGTTAATGCTTCACTGGAGAAAATTAAAAAAGACATGGAGGTCACAAAGTCCATGGGGGCTTTGCAGTCATCTACACATATAGGTTCCTTTCGTCGCTCCTTTTACAGGAGTGGCTCCAAAAATGTATCCACCAAAGAACTCCCTCCTCCTCTTATAAGGGTAACAACCAATCGCCCTCATCAAGAGGCTATTTTAGAGGGGGGTTTCGAGGAAACAACGGTAAAGGAAGCGGCAGAGGCAACTCCACACAAACTTTCCTACCTGTCTGGAATTCAATCACCTCAGACAAGTGGGTACTAAATATTATCCAATATGGTTACTGCCTATAGCTTACAGATATTCCCCAAATATTCCTCCAAGATCACATACAATGTCACAAGAACATGTCACCCTCCTAGGGCAGGAGGTTCTCTCTCTTGGTAAAACAAGCAAAATAGAGCCAGTCCCCTTACAGGGGACCAGGGTATACTCCCTGTGCTTCTTAATTACCAAAAAAAGACGGTTCTCTCACGCCCACACTAGACTTCAGAGAACTAAATCTACATATTCAGTCTGACCACTTTCACATGATCACACTCCAGCAAGTGCTCCCACTACTTCACCAAGGAGACTTTCTATCAACTCTGGACTAAAAGGATGCCTATTTCCATATTCCCATACAGCCTGCTCACCGCAAATACCTCAGGTTTGTGGTAGAGGGCCAGCATTATCAATTCAAGGTCCTCCCATTCAGAGTAGCTATTGCACCCAGGGTTTTGGCAAAGAGCTTGGCAGTAGTTGCAGCTCATCTACAAAGACAGCACATGCACGTCTTCCCATACCCAGACGACTGGCTCATAAAACCCAGCTTGCAGCAAAGCTGCCTAAGTCACTCTAAAAAAACTGTGCAACTACACCACGACCTTGGGTTCACTGTAAACCTGACCAAGTCTCACAACAACCACCCAACATACAGGTGTATCTAGGAGCCACAGTAAACACTCAAAAAGCTCTAGCGTGTCCCAACCCAGTCAGAACCCATAACATGAAGACTTTAATGTCTCAGTTTCGGCCCCAACACTCATTACCAGCTCCAGTGTTCATGCAGTTAGTAGGAATTATGGCGTCTTGCATCCTAATCGTACCTTACTTAAGACTTCAAATGCGTCCTTTTCAACAAGGCTTAGCACGTCAGTTGAACAAGGCTCAGGGTCGGTTGTGAGATCTAGTGTTCTTAGACAGCAGCACCCATCGCTCCTGCAGTGGTGGAATATACAAAACCTTTTAAAAGGGCGGCCCTTCATCGACCCTGTTCCACTGATAGTGCTAACAGCAGCCGCATCGCTCACTGGCTGGGGAGCTCATCTCAAAAACCATACCATTCAGGGCATGTGGACTCTGCAACAAAAGAAGCTCCACATAAACCATCTAGAGCTACTAGCAATTTTTCTAGCACTCAAGCGTTTCAACTTCATCTAGTAGGCAAAGCGGTCCTAATTCATACAGACAACATGACAGCAGTGTACTACATACAAAAGCAGGGAGGGACACACTCTCTTCAGCTGTCACAACTAGCTCAGACCTTCTGGAGGTGGGCTATTAGTCACAAAATGTATCTCTTTACAGAACAGCTTCCAGGAGTAAACAACCAGATAGCAGATCTGCTGAGTCATCAACGACAACAGATCCACGAATGGGACCTCCACCTTCAGGTTCTCCTCCCATTCTTTCAAACGTGGGGCTTCCCAAAGATAGATCTGTTTGCCACACACCTAAACGCAAAATGCCCAAGCTTTGCATCCAGGTATCCACACCCATTGTCCAAAGGCAATGCACTATGGATGAATTGGTCATGGATATTTGCCTACGCTTGTCCACCTCTCCCACTCATTCCATTAGTAGTTCGGAAGCTCAGACAGCAGTCCCTGACACTAATCCTAGTTGCTCCCACATGGGCCCGTCAACCCTGGTTCACAACCCTGTTGGAGTTATCAGTAGTTCCTCACCAAAAACAACATCTTACTCCCAATCTCCTCACTCAGAGACATGGAGAGATAAGGCATCCAGATCCCAGTCATCTCAACCTTGCGATCTGGCACCTGAAATCGTAGAGTATGGCTACCTCAATCTTCCGCCAGACTGCATGAATGTCATCAAAGAGGCTAGGTGCCCTACCACAAGAGCATGCTATGCAGCAAAGTGGAAGAGGTTTGTGATATACTGTAATAACAATCAAATCATCCCGCTTGATGTTTCAACACAAAACATCATTTGCTATCAAAAAAATCTACAGCGTACCAATTTAGCATACACATCCATATGCTTACATCTTGCTGCAATAGCTGCATATCTACTGAACAGACAACATCTGTCTCTTTTTAGAGTGCATTTTTGGAGGAACTTAAAAGAATCATTCCCCCAAGACTTCCACCTGCTCCAGTGTGGAATCTCATCATTGTCCTTACCAGACTAATAGGTCCATCTTTTGAGCCATTGCATAGATCTGAACTGCAATTTCTCATTTGGAAGGTAGCTTTCCTCATAGCTATCACATCACTGAGGACAGTGGGTGAGCTTCATGCACTAACCATAGAAGAACCCTTTTTACAAATACACCAATATAAAGTGGTTCTTCGGACCAATCCAAAGTTCCTACCTAAAGTCATTTCTGCCTTTCATATCAACCAATCTGTTGAGTTGTCTGTGTTCTTCCCTCAACCAGATTCTGTGGCAGAACGTGCTCTACATACCTTAGATGTGAAAAGAGCATTACTCTACTACATTGAATGGACAAAACCTTTCCGTAATACCAAGCAACTATTTGTTGCTTTTGCTCCACCACATAAAGGCAATCCTATATGAAAATCAGGTATTGCACGATGGATAGTCAAGTGCATTCAAACATGCTGTATTAAAGCAAAACACACATTACCAATCCCCCCTAGAGCACACTCCACTCGCAAACTAGGGGCCTCTATGGCCTTTTTAGGAAATATACCCATAGATGACATTTGCAAAGTTGCAACATGGCCTCACCACACACATTTACAAAACACTATTGTGTAGATGTCTTAGCTAGAGAGCAAGCTAGGGTGGGCCAAGTAGTTTTGTGTACACTATTTCAGACAGGTGTAACAGCTACAGGTTAGCCACCGCTTTTAGAGATAACTGCTATATAGTCTATGCACAGCATATGATCTACAGCTCACATGCCTCAAACGGAAAATGCTACTTACCCCAGTACGCATCTGTTCTCGGCATGTAGAGCTGTAGATTCACATGCGCCCACCCGCCTCCCGGGGTACCTACTGTTGCAGTACTATCTTACTTAGATACAATATACTTGTACATCTCTCTTTACTACTCTTACTAACTCCATCATCACCCTCTGGCAAAACAATCTAAAGATGAAGTCGATGCTTATGCGCACTATCACCAAAAGGAGGAGTCACCTACCTCGTGACTGGAAAGACTTCTTCGAAGAAAAACAAAGTGCAAACATCCGGACCCAACACTAGATGGCGAGCTATGCACAGCATGTGAATCTACAGCTCTACATGCTGGGAACAGCTGCATTCTGTGGTAAGTAGCATGTCCCTTATTGGTAAAGTTGGATTGTTTTAGGAATGCCACTTTTAGAAAGTGGACATTTCTCTGCTCTTACTGCTCTGTGGGCCTGCAGTTTTTCACCAATACACTTCTTGGGCATGTGACAGCTACTTGCTGTGTATTTCCTGCAGACAGTCACAAACACAGGAAGGGTAGGTGTTACAGAGAACCCATCTGCATTCTGATAGCTCTTCTTGGGCAGGAAAAGAGGGGAAGCTTTCACTTACACCTGAATAGACAGTGTCCTGTTTCCAACACAAAGGGCTGATTACCCCCTACTGATAGTCTGGAACCAGGGCACTTCAAAGACCCTTCTTTGAAATCATCCCCACTTCAAAGGCACAACTGGGTATAAGTACTGAAGCTCTGACCCTACCAAGAAAGTACACACCTAGACCTGTGTGGAACTCTGCCAGAAGTAAGCATTTCTGTGTTAAAAGGATTACCACTCTGCTTAGCTTCTGCTCTGGAAAAACTGCTATTCTGCTTTGTTGTGCTGCCCTGCTGCTCTCTGCCCTGCTGATGACTAGGACTGGACCCATCTCACTGGAACCTAGTGCTACCAGGTGTCCCTGGTGCGTGCTTTATGACTATAAGCACTATAATTTGAATGAATCTTTAGAAATTCATAACTCTGGTTCTACTTATTGGATTTTTGTCGGTTTGGTCTAGTTTTACTAATAAAAATATAATCTATTTGTCTAACTCTGTGTGGAGTATGTGTGTGATATTTTCATTGTGTTACTGTGTGGGGGTGTTGCACAAATACATTACACATTGCCTCTTTAAATAAGCCTAACGCTCTGTGCCAAGCTACAAGAGGGTGAGCACAGATTATCTTTTAGGGTGAATCTAACTTACCATGACTAGAGTGGTGGTTCCAGCTTGTAGAGGGTGCATACTCTGGCAACCAGAACCTCCATTTCTAACACTCCTCTGCTGCTTTATCGACTTTGAGAACAGAGTAGCTGACACTCCTTTGGAAATCTTCACTTCAAATGAAAGGCAATGCACATGTTCAGGAGTTTCAATTAGTTGGGTGATGTTTCTGTTTCTGTTTCAGATTGCTAGTTTGCAACATCTTGAGAAAATAGTACGTGATGTTAAAAATCTAAGTGCAACACGAACTCCAGAGGGCGGTAACAAGAAACTGCTCTGCGGAAAATGTAAACGATTTGCATGTTACACAGAAGACATCAGAACTATACAGGTAAGCAGCATATGGTAATACACCTAGTATTTTCACAAGTACACGTTGTAATAATTCAAGTGACGGGTTAGCAAGGAAACTGAACCAGATATTTATTATTATCTCCTGCTTGAGATAACACATAACATAACAGGTGTATTTGTAAAGCGCACTTTCACCACTATGGGTATCTTGGCGCTGAATAACAGATGTTTGTGGTTACCCAACACAATGGTACTCATATCGACCTCAGAAGGATGAAAGGTTGAGTGGACCCTCTGGGATTTGAACCTGACCATAAGGTAGAACACACACCCCTGCAGTAGACACATTTGTCCCCTGAATCACCAGACCTGAATAATTAACTTTCTCCATGTCAATTTGACTGTAAACTGTAATGTTCGAGGCTCTTTATCGATGAAACAGCAGGCTAACAAAGTGGCTGGTACTTGCTTCACGATCCTCAAATGGCTGCGGAAGATTATCTGGATGCTGCCTGTGGATACCCAGAAGACCGTAGTCAATGCACTAATTACATCTAGGCTTGACTACGGTAACATCTTATACCTGGGTTCCAATTTAGCCGTAACCAGGCGGCTACAGCTTGTCCAGAACTCCGCAGCCAGGTTGTTATGTAAGATCCCTAGGACAGCGAGGATCTCGAAGCACCTCAGAGATCTTCATTGGCTGAAGGTTGAGAATCGGGTCCGGTTTAAGGCCTTGACTTACATGTTTAAGATCAGGGCAGGAACTGCCCCTAAATATCTGCAAAAATTGGTCAGGCCCCACGTTCCTGTACGAAATCTCCGTTCTCTCAATGGAGCAACTTTCGTGGTCCCTAGATTTAAACTGGCCCGAATGGGGGGGAAATCTTTCTCCCATATGGGACCAGTTCTTTGGAACTCCCTCCCCTTAGCCCTACGCAAAGACGACAACTTCGCCAGTTTTAAGAAAAACGTTAAAACATGGCTGTTTAATAAGTAATTGTGGTCATTGACAACTGTTGCTCTCTGTGTTCTGATCTCTTAGCCCTGGCGCCGGGAAACCCTTTGTGGGTATCTGTGCGCATTACAAGTGCAAAAAATAAATAAATAAATAAATAAATGTGGTCTGCAGACCACACACGTTTGCATTAGATCACCATCTGGTGGTGGGCCCGGATGATTACACTTTGTTGTTGTCTTGGAAGAGTCTTTGTCTGCTGGGTGACTGCTCCCTTAGACCGTAGTACGCATGGGCATCGACTCCATCCTCAGATTGTTTTTTTCCGCCATCGGGCTCGGATGTGTTCATCGTTCGGTCCCATTACCGATCTCTTTTCGAATCCATAAATCAATCTACAACATCAAGATCATCTTCGACACTGATTCCGGGTGCCTGCATCGAAGAGAAGATCCACTTCTCCATTCCAGCGCTCGTCGGGGCCGTTGGGCCCAACTGCGCCATTGGGCCTTTGGCTCATGGAAAGAACACCATTCAAGAAGTGCCCTCAGTGTGGACACAAGTTTCCCCACAACGACCTCCATGAGGTTTGCAACTTGTGCTTGTCTCCAGAGCACGAGAGTCGAGACTGTGAGGCCTGCGCTTCGTTCCGGTCCAAGAAGACAATCAGGGACCGTTGAGCTCGAAGAGCTATGGAGCAGTCATGGTCGTCGACACCAGACCTCATCATAGACGAGGCACCGATCGAGGTAGACGTCGAAAAACAGCAAGAAGACGTCGCTTCCGAGGCAGGAGAGTCAGCTTCCGGAGCTGAGGATTGATCGGAAGATGATGATCTTCTTCCAGCTGGTCAACAGGTCGTGAGTAAGAGCGTCGACCCTGTTCACCCCCCATTCCGGGATAGGTTTCAGTTCCACCCCCACCTTGGGATGTTTCAATACAAAACATCATATGCTATCTAATACATCTGCAAAGATCTAATTTAGCATACTCTTCAATTAGATTACATCTAGCAGCTATAGCGGCATATCTCCAAAACAGACAACATTTGTCATTGTTTAGAGTACCTGCAATCAAAGCGTTTATGGAAGGACTTAAACAAATAATTCCTCCGAGAATACCTCCTTCTCCAGTCTGGAATTTAAATATTGTTCTCACAAGACTTATGGGTCCACCATTTGAACCATTGCATAAGTGTGAGTTACAGTTTCTTACATGGAAAGTTGCCTTTTTAGTAGCAGTTACATCACTACGTAGAATGAGTGAGATACAGGCATTAACAATTCAAGAACCATTTATACAACTTCATCATAATAATCTGGTTCTTAAGACAAATCCAAAGTTTCTGCCAAAGGTCATTTCACCATTCCATCTCAACCAATCCATTGAGTTGCCAGTATTTTTTCCACAACCGCAAACAGTTGCAGAAAGAGCTCTTCACACACTAGATGTAAAAAGAGCAGTTCTATACTACATAAATAGGACAAAACCTTTTCGTAAAACTAAACAAATGTTTGTGTCCTTTTCGCCTCCTCATAAAGGCAATCCGATTTCAAAATCAGGCATTGCCAGGTGGATTGTTAAGTGTATTCAAATTTGCTACCACAAAGCAAAACGCACTTTAACCATTCCTCCTAGGGCTCATTCTACCCGTAAGATAGGAGCATCTATGGCCTTCTTAGGAAACATACCATTAGATGATATCTGTAAAGCAGCTACATGGTCTACTACTCACACATTTACAAAACACTATTGTGTAGATGTGCAGGCAAAACAACAAGCAAGTGTGGGCCAGGCTGTACTAAAGACATTATTTCAAACTACTGCAACAGATGTGGGTGACCGCCGCTAAGGGAGAAACTGCTGTGCAATCTATGTAAAAGTGTGTGGTCTGCAGCCCATATGCCTCGAACGGAAAATGCTACTTACCAGTATGCATCTGTTCTTGGCATGTAGGGCTGCAGAACCACACACGTCCACCCGCCTCCCCGGCTACCTATATCTGTTCCAGTGTTATCTTATTTAGATACACAATACATGGTCATCCTTATCTGTAATAATACAACTCCATCATTTGCCCAAATGGCGAAAACAATCTGAGGATGGAGTTGATGCCCATGCGCACTACGGTCTAAGGGAGGAGTCACCCAGCAGACAAAGACTCTTCCAAGACAACAACAAAGTGTAATCATCCAGGCCCACCACCAGATGGTGATCTAATGCAAAAGTGTGTGGTTCTGCAGCCCTACATGCCAAGAACAGATGCATACTGGTAAGTAGCATTTTCCTTTCTTCTGTGGAGCTTGATTACCTTCGGTAGGGCAGGCTTTCTTCACACCACGGTGGGGAGACTCAGGGTTGGAAAAGAATAATTATCTCTAGTACCTCTACCCATCCAGCAACAGTGCTTCATTGTACACTGCTGCCCAGAGTAACAGGGTTACATGCAGTCCTTGTTATGCCTTCTTAAGCTCAGAGTTTGGTGCTCTTCTGGTTCCTGCATCACACCTTAATATCACGGATGGCCTCTACCTTTGTGATAACTGTGACCACCACTGGTTTGAGCAATACTCCCCTCTAAGCCTCCAATTTCGACCCATCCCTTCACTTATGTGAAGACCCAGCACCGGGCTCAAAGAGATGGCAGTGTTTTACCATGAAATCAGTTGTGTAGGATGGTTGTTTGGGTACTGCCTCTTCCAGTTGCTGTGACTTAGCACTATTTAATGTGTTTCTCCTTCCTGGCTCTGGAATCTGTGTCTGTTTCCCCCACTCTGCCAGTCTGATGTCTTCCTCTTTCTCAACAGGTTTTAAATCAACATTTCATTTGGTGTTCTTGGAATTGCTTCCAATAAGGGTACTATTGTTGAAAGGAATAAGAGTGAAGAAAGTAGGCATCCTTGTTTCAGAATTTGAAAGGTTACCATTAATTCTTACTTTAGGTTTGGGTTTTGAGTAGAGGGCCAGGGTAAATTTCAATTTCAAAATACTTTATTTGGCTTTAGAATTAAAACCATAAAAGATACACAACTCCATGTAGCAATTAAAAGATACAATTCATAGCCGTAAAAATATAGGGAAATAATCCCTTAAAAGACAACAATATATACATGTAGTACAAGGAATAATCGGATAGAGAAAATACACAATGGGGGGTGCCTAACAACGTTGAGGGTTTATTAGCTCTCCATACAGATCCTGGATCTCAATGAGGATTTCAGAAAGCCTACTGTAAAAGGTATACATTCTGTGTTCAGCAGTTGTAAATAAAAAAGAGCTGGGCGTACGTGAATAAAGTTCAACTTCTTTAAAGGAGGTGTTAACAAATATCTGCGAGGTACTTCATAAATTTACAAAAAAACATAAAGTGTAGCAAATCCTGAGGAGACACTCCGTCGCAACCACAGGATGCTAACACCTGACCTCTGCAGCTCCCTTTTGGGACATCAAGCAACAGATGAAAATAGTCCAATCGGAACCTAATCAATAAAAAACGCTCATGAGATGACAGTGGCCACAGGAGATATGGCTCAATGGATGGGGTTGTTTTAAGCAACATATGTTTATGGACGCTAGATTTTCCAATTTCTAAGTCGTCTCTACCGAGCTTTTTTAGGGTAGTGAAAGTTTTCTTTACAAATTCCACATCCTTCAAAGTGATAGAGTCAGACTTTAAAAAAAGGTCCGGCCGGCTCAGCTCTTCGAAACATCCCTTAAAGTATTATAACCATGGAATGTGTGTCATATGGTCGAGGCTCATATTTTCTCGTAAAATCGGGTGGTTAAGAGCTAGATCTTTATTTAGCCAGCAGTTGAGCCAAAACAACAAAGGGCGCATAGCCAAAGTATCCCCTATAAATGGCAACCCCAATTCTTCATGTACCACCAAGTTTGATGTTCTACTGGGCACTCCTAGGAGTCGTTTTAAAAAGGCATTCTCTGCCACCTGCAAATCATCAGTTGCTACATAGCCTCAGATTTTGCTCCCATAGCTGGCTATAGCAACACTTTTGGCCTGATATATTTTCAACATTACCGCAACTGGGCGCTTACCCATCTCCACGGCAAAGTTGAAAATTGCAGCATTAGCCCTTATGACCTCCCCTTTTTTCCTCTTGATCAGGGCCCCCCAGATCAAGCGGTCATCTAATAAAACACCCAGGTAAGGAAATATCGTGGTCATTGGTACTTTCTCATTACCCACTTTAAAAGGGTACTGTTTCTTCGGGCGAGTCCCGATGTGCATAATATAAGATTTGGAATAGTTAATTGCCAGGTCGCGGTCTTCCATGAAGCTCCGGAATATGTCAAGCAGGGTCTGAAGTCCCCTTGCCGTCCTAGCGACGTCCGCATATAGCAGGACGGGCAGACCTCGTTGCCCCACGTATAGGAAATTAACCCCTGTTTTTACCAAAGTTTTTTCCAGATCATTGATGTATAGATTAAATAAAAAGGGGGCCAGGATACACCCCTGCTGAACCCCCCTCTCTATTTTAAAATCCCTAGATACACGTTGATCAGGGGCATATCTAATGTTGGCAATATTGTCCCTGTGCTGATCCTCCAGGAAGTCAACCAAATTATCCTCCACCCCCATGGCCCTCATGAATTGCCACCGTTTCCCCTGATTGACACAATCAAAAGTAGAGGAAAGATCCATGAAGGCCATGTAGATTGTACCTTGACGGGCGATTGTATACTTCCCCAGGATCATATATAAGTTAAGGCATTGGGCCTAAGTGGACCGCCCTGGGGGAAACCCGTATTCTATGTCAGAGATGATCTTGTTCTCTGCCGCCCAGGAGGATAATCTTCCCAGTATCACCCCACCCACAACCTTAACCACAGAGTCAAGAAGGGAAATCGACTATAACACAAAGTGCTATTACCATCGCCTTTCTTGAAAACTGGCACAATGATTGAGGTGCCCCAGGAGGCCGGGCAGCCGATCCTGGCCTCCGCGTTGAGCACAGCCATCAGTACCGGAGCCCAGAGAAGTGGATTTGATTTAAAAAGGTCTGGAGGAATGCCATCTGGGCCTGGGGCCTTGTTACACGTCAGCCCTAAAATGCCCTTCTCCACACCTCTTTCTGCTCAAATATTACTGGAGCGTTGATGGTAACTCTGCCTTGGGGTTGGAGATGAACCATGGGGCATCTGAAAATAGATTGAAAATGAGACACCCATTCATCCTCAGTTATGTTAGTGCATACTTCTCCATCCCCAGCCCTTTCAAATAAAGGTCGGTTAATGATGCCCTAGAACCTTGCGCTGTTCCCCAAGGTACTAGCCTCCAATAGATCTCTCCACATTTTCTCCTTCAGTTCGCACTTACGGGTGGCCAAACCCGTTTATGCTCATGACATCGGACACAAATCAAAGATTGATTTCTCGGGGTAGATTTTAGGGCATCTTTTAATTGTCTCGCTGCCATAGAACATAGTGGGTCAAACCATCTAGGTCGGATAGCACCGTCCTATGTGAGGGAGTGCTTAAGAGTGCCCCTACCTTAGTAATAATGACATCAAAAGCCTTAAGGACACCCCCCCGATGACACACAAAAAGCTAATTCAATTGCACAAGACACTTGTACCTCACCATAAAATGAGTCTGGGGATATCTGCGACCATTTTAGGCGGCGTCTACCATCCACAGGTCTCAACATGCCAGGGACTGTAACCTTAGCTTGTGTTAACAACAGCCTACCTTCTAGACTGGAGGCCAGTGGAGATCAGAATATGATCTATAAAAGAACCATCACTACATCCTTTAAAAGAGGGGACGGACTGTATGCTAAGGGTGGCAGATAAAGACATTGATGATAACAGGTCGAATTCATTAAGCAAATTATTCAGTGCGTCCCCCTGAGCAGAATGCTCAAAGTGGAATCCCCGCATCCTGGCACAACCCTGCTCAGCCATGCATCTGATTTTGGGATCTCCACAGGGGTGAATATTGAAATCCCCCTCCACCATGAGATTATGAGCGACAGAACCGCAGGACTGTCTTATAAGACAACCCAGCTGGGCAATCTTGCACTCCTTCTGCGCGCTTGTTGCATTATAAAAATTAATAATGCCCATGCTGTCATATCCTCTCTTTAGAACAATAACTTGCAAATCCTTTTTAGCAGTAGGAAGTTGCTGGATCATGCAGGTCACAGCCAACGATAAATAAATCACCAGACCGCCCCTAGCTCTGTCACATGGAGACGGGGACACAGGGACGAAAAAGGCTTTATAACCCTCCAGAAACAGGCTACAGTTCACGAGCCAAGTCTCCTGGAAACAGATCACAGGGAATTGTCTGATGAACTGCACCCATATGGGGTCCCGAAATTTTCCCATCAAACCTGCTATGTTCCATGACAGGACATTATAAGTGTCTGCACTTGCAATCATCCCTTAATGTGCAGCCGGTAAAAACACCCGCTGCTGTGGACTAGTCATCCTAGATGCCTCCATTGCGCTGGGCACAACATTACCCATGGAAATGCGTGGGGACCCCTGTTGGTATGGTTACTCTCCAACGGGCTCTGAGTTCTTATTTAGTCAGTCGCACCCATCCAACCTTGATGAAACTGAAAATCTTCGTTAGCTCTAACCGTGTAGCAGGCTGATAACCAATCATTCGGGGTTGAACACCTTGGGATAGTGATTGACTGCCACCCATAACCTCACGGGGTTTTTGAAACCACCTATCACATGAAGTACTTGTGTTTAAGCGCCTTGTGTAGTCAGCCTTGTAGAAAAAACCCAAGGGGAGAACCTGGATACCAGAAACACGTTGTGTACGGTCAAAATAAGCATCCTGTAAAATTCTATCCTCAAGGAAAGGACTATTGAAATTCGCGACAATACAGTCACCCCCTCCGGGTTCCCTCGAGCTCCCTAACCAACCCACACGACGCACCATGATAATATTGCGTTCCACCATTGGACCCACAGAGGTGTTGTTCGACAGCCAATGAGTAACCTTGTGTTCAAGGCGTATGAGCTGCAGATTGTACACTTAGCATTAGATCACCACCTGGTGTTGGGCTCGGATGACTGCATGTTGTTGACGTTTTGGAAGAAGTCTTTGTAGTCACGAGATAGGTGACTCCTCCCTTGGACGATTGTGCGCATGGGAATTGGCTCCGTCCTTAGATCGTTTTTTTCCACCACTGGGTTCGAATGCAACTTTTCCGCTCCTGTTCGAAAATCTACTTTTCAAAGACTTTGACGCGCAAAACCTTCTAAAAACAGACTTCAACTTCAATATACATAGACTCGTAAACTCCAAGTTGTGCAGTGTCTCAATTGTGTGAGATGTGTGTTGAACACACTGGTTGAATGACTTGGTCTTTATGAGCCAATCGTCTAAGTATGGGAAGATATAGATATGTTGTCTTCTGAGATGTGCTGCTACTACTGGTAGGCACTTTGTGAACACTCTTGGTATCCTCTTCCACCACTAAACAGTGACTTCCTTCAGCTCCCCCAACAGCATACCACTCCTGTAGGAGGGAGATTAACACAATTCCTACCTGTCTGGAATTCTGGAATTATCCAGTATGGTTACTGCTGGGAGCTTACAGCTACCCCTCCAAATATACCACCCAGACAGCGTCCAATGTCCACAGAACATCTAACGCTGCTCCAACAAGAGGTTCTCTCATTGCTACAAAAAGATGCAATAGAGCTAGTTCCATTGCAACATCAAGGAACGGGGTCTACTCACTCTACTTCCTGATACCCAAAAAGGATGGGACACTAAGACCAATTCTAGATTCAAGGCCTCTCAATCTGTATATACACTCAGATCATTTTCACATGGTCACTTTACAACAAGTGCTCCCGTTATTGCAACAAGGCGATTTCCTCACTACACTGGACCTCAAAGACGCCTACTTTCACATTCCCATACATCCTTCTCACAGGAAGTATCTCAGGTTTGTGCTACAAGGACAACACTATCAATTCAAAGTCCTTCCATTCGGGGTAGTATGCATCTGTTCTTGGCATGTAGAGCTGCAGAGTTGTACACGCCCTCCCGCCTCCCCAGGACCTGTGTCTGTTCCAGTTTTATCTTAACTAGATATACACGCATGGACATCCTTTCTTCTTTCTACTAACTCCATCATGGCGAAAAACAATCTAAGGATGGAGCCGAAGCCCATGCGCACTATCGTCCAAGGGAGTAGTCACCTATCTCGTGACTAAAGACTTCTTCCAAGACGACAACAACATGCAATCATCCAAGCCCAACAACAGGTGGCGATCTAATGCAAAGTATATAACTCTGCAGCTCTACATGCCAAGAACAGATGCATACTGGTAAGTAGCATTTTCCTTTTAAGTTGAGTAAAATCCTCATTGGACCCTGGTGAAAGTGGAAGAGCGTTTCCCAGGATTATTAAAAGGGGTGTTGATTGGGGTGGGAGATTAATGACCGCTAGATTTGGTGCGGCATTTATTAGATGACCCTGCGCCTCTTCTGTTGGTATTCCTGACCTTTGGGGGACCAATCCCTGAGGATGAATAGATGGAGTCTCATTAGGGACCTGTCTTTCTCTTGAAACATCAGCCAACCCCCTTAGGTCTTTGGGAGCCACATTTTTACCACAGGGCTGGGCTCCACTGGCCGGCAAGGGACTGAAGCTGACCCTGGCATGGGTGTAATACCAGGGGCTATATTATCCCTCGACGAGTCCAAGAACACAGGTTGAATTAACTGGGCGGGTGGTGCAGACCTATTTTGTTCTACTAAAATTGTCTCTATTAAGTTTAACCTGTCCTAAATGGGGCTCAACAAAGCATCCAGCATACAACTCATAGCTGCTATAAAGGCTTCCATTGTGGCCGGGTGAACTGTATGTTCGAGGCACATGAGCTGGAGATTGTATACTTAGCATTAGATTGTCACCTGGTGTTGGGCTCGGATGATTGCATGTTGTTGTCGTCTTGGAAGAAGTCTTTGTAGTCACGAGATAGGTGACTCCTCCCTTGGATAATAGTACGCATGGGCATCGGCTCAATCCTTAGATTGTTTTTTTCTGCCACTGGGTTCGGATGTAACTTTTCCGCACCGGTTCGAAATCTACCATGAACGGTAGTTCGATGCGAAAAAACTTTATAAACAACTTCGAGATCAACAACATCGGCTCGACTCATCTACTCGATTCCGGTCGTCAACGCGGGCCGTTGCGCCTATCCACGCCGTGAGGCCTACACCTCATGGAAAGGACGGCATTCAAAAAATGCCCCAAGTGTGGAGCAAAGTTTCCACACAGTGACCACCACAAGGTCTGTAACCTGTGCTTATTACCAGAACACGACGAGTCAAGCTGCACAGCCTGTTCATCTTTTCGATCCAAGAAGACTATCCAAGATCGAAGGGCCCGTCGACACTACATGCAAAGATCAGCGCCGGAACCGGTGGATATCTTCGATGAGGAAGAGGTTCCGCTCGTTCCAGAGGAAGATTCTGACGATCTAAAAATCGTGTCCGAGGCAGATGACTCCGATGACTCCATACCTTCGGTTCAACGCGTGAGTACTACTGCCGCTGACCCATCCCCATCAAAATCGAAGGCAAGGGTCAACACTCCGCCCATGGGGCCCGGTCGCGACCGGAAAGACACTTCGAAAGCTCCGCCATCGAGCCCGGCTCCGAAGAAAATAATTAAGCCTTCCGGTAGCTCCTTACCGAGCAAACCGCACGTGCCGATCCCACCAGCCCCCTCGGCACCGAGACCGAAAGAAGCCCCAGTTCCGAAACCGTCGACTTCAAAAGACAAAAACATGAAGCCCGCTTCGGAAGCCTCGAAGCCGACCAAAACAGGTTCGACCTCGAAGCCAATACCTTCGGTATCGATACCGACAAACCCTGTTTCCGACGCCATCAAGCCCTCGAAACAGCCTTCGGCCCCGAATACAATACCTTCGATGCCGAAACCGAAGCCAAAGGACCCTATTACAGCTCCTTAGGCTAAAGACAAGGAAAAACCACGCCCGGAACCAAATAAATAGGCGCCGGCAACGGTTCGACAGGAAGAGGAGCTTTTCCAACCTGATCCTCTACAAAAGAAAATTTACATTGATCCAAAGATTGGTTATGTATCTACTACACCACAGAGTAAGAGGAAGTCAGACACAGCACCTACACCTGCAGTGCCTGTCAAGAAGAAGGATAGTGCCACATCCCCTATGCATCCTTCTTCTCCTATACTTCCCTCTCCTTCATCTCCTATTCCTCTTAATATCTCACCTATAAATTCTCCAGATAATTCTCCTCATCATTCTTCACATACACCTCAAAATGATGATGAATACAGCATAGGAGGCAGGGTGGACCCAGACGAGCCTTTCCCCTACCCTAGTGATGATCCACACTGGGAGTACCCAAACCCGCAAGATGTACCAGATATTCCTGACCCACATACATACCCATCCAAACCTTCTCCACCAGAGGACAATATTGGTTTTGGGCACCTATTAAACAGGGCAGCCACATATCATAAAGTCACAATGCATTCAGATGAGGCAGAAGAGGATTTCTTATTAGATACCTTTGAACAATCACAACGATCTGTTCAGATCCTACCTATGATCAAAGGTGTTATTAAACATGCCCCTGAGGTATTTAAAGATCCCGTACATGCTAGGATTTTAAACCCTAGAATAGAGAAAAAATACAGACCTGCTCCTGCAGATCCTGCCTATATTAAAGGACAGCTACCTTTAGATTCCCTAGTAGTGTCAAATGTTAGGAAAAGAGCTAACTCGCAGACATCAGGTGAGGCACCACCCCCTGATAAAGAGTCTAAGGTCATAGATGCTTCAGGCAAGAGGATAGCTGCCCAGGCTAGCAATACCTGGCGTATAGCAAATACACAAGCCCTCCTTGCATAATATGATAGAGCTCATTATGATCAGTTAGAAACATTGCTACAACATCTTCCTGATCAATACAGAGTGCAGGCAAATGACCTCATACAAGAAGGCAAATTAATTTCTAATGCCTCAATTAAGTGCGCTCTTGGTGTAGCACACACTGCATCTAGAGCTATAAACACTAGTGTCCTACTTAAACGTCATGCGTGGCTACGCATCTCAGGATTTAAGGAGGAAGTGCAAACTACCATCTTGAATGCCCCATTCAACCAACAACATAGAAGATGATCCTTGAGGAATCATTAACTTTAACACTTATTATTTAAATGTTGTCACAAACGTGAACATACGATTTTTGAACACGAGACAGGTTTCTTTCAAAAATATTTCTTTTTATCAAAAATTCAATTCATTGGTATTATGTGTGAGGAACACACACATCATTTAACTCATATCATATAAGGCAACTTGGTTACTACTGTCCCAGTTCATACAGTATCTACAGTAGTGTCTTACACCCTTTGTTCACTTGTATGGACAATGTAATTCACCACACATTACTGGTACTTCATAATGTTCATACGATTCATTTTGTTTCCATTGATAACTTCATAAGAACACAAATTGTGTAATAGCGTTGACGTTTCGGTCTCAAACAGTTAATTCCACGAGACCATCCTCAGGACGATAAACGTTGCACCCAAAATCTAGCATAAAACATATAATATCAATAAGGTTACAAATAATCATCTTGAAACCTCTTCGCGTTCAACAACAACAAAGACAAACGATCGTCTGCTTACATTACACAGAACAAAACAAGTGTAACTCGAATATGTATAATAACTTAAAAGCCACAACCCAAGTTATAAAGCCTATAAATTATAACCAGTGACCCCAAAAGCGTCTCTAAATCCTCAACCAACACCAGAACACGTGTACACCCTATCTCTTATCAATACTCACTCGATATGTTGGATACCTTTTAATCACTTAATCCTAAAACAAAACATAGCATCCAACATCAACATTGGAACTGTGTGTAGCTCAAAATCCTTCAACCCAATTGACACCTTATGTGAAGGCTCATTCTTTTTTTTTATTTTTTTTAAACAATTTTTATTTTATTTAATCAATCAGCGATAACATAACAATCAAGTGCAGTCCTCTCCAGTGACAGCTTCCATAGGAACGGCTCCGCATCTCCACATTTATAACATTTGGACATCACATTCACAGTAAATATCCCCGGATCACCCCCCCCTCCTCCCTCCATTTCCGCCAGCCCCCCAAAGTCATGGCTATTACATAGACCCCGTCTCTCATGGACTGTTCTCAGGTGTGAGCTCCGTGCGTGGTGGCTCGCACAGGTTCCCTCTGGCTTCATTCCACTTCCCCCACACCCGCGTCCCCTTCTTGGGGCAACCCCTGTGTGTGTAAACCGCCTTCTCGGCTACCATTGCCATGTCCATATCCTCTTCCCACTGTGATTGTGAGGGCGTCACCCCGGACCCCCAATTCCTCGCTATATTCCATTTTGTCAGGGCCAGACCCAGTGTAGCCCACGTCTTCTGTGCCACATTAAGATCTGTGGGTTGCCATATGTTTAGAATACAACATCGGGGATCTGCCATTACTTCCACCCCACTTGCTTCTGAGATTTGCCCCAGCACGCCTTCCCAGTATGATTGAATTTTGGGGCAAGCCCATAGCGTATGATAGTATGTACCGGTTTGCCCGCATCCTCTGAGACAGAGTGGGTCAGGCGCGCGCCCTATTTTATGGACCAAGGTACGGGAGTACTATAGTCGATGCAGGATTTTAAGTTGCACCAATTTCAATCGGGAGGGGATCGCCGCTTCTCTAACCGATGCAAGTGCCTCCATCCAGTCCGAGTCATCTATGTCCCCAAGTTCTATTTCCCATTTGCTGCGCAGTACCACCGTGGGGTCGTGGAGGTTGTTGAACAGTTTGCCGTACGTTAGTGAGATGGCTTTCTTACTCAGATGCTCAGTGAGGAGCCTGTCCTCTAGTGGCGAGGCATCTACCAATGTGGTGTCGGGGGTGATAGCACCTTGAAGTGCGTGCCGGATTTGGGTGTAGCGATACAACTCCGAGTCTGCCATACCATACTTTTCTTTGAGTGCAGCAAAGGAAAGGATTTCTCCCCTAACCCATAGGTCCCCAATATTTGTAATACCTATGAGGTCCCAGTGTCTGAACCCTTTAGTGTTCCCTAATGTGCCTAAGCGCCTTGTTTCCCAGAGTGGAGTTGCCAGCGTAAGCACCCCCTCCCATCCCAACGCTTTCTGATCCGTGTGCCATATTTTGATGGTGTGGGCAGTGGGGCCAGTCAGTGCTTGACGTTTCTTGGTGGTGTATAAAGCCCTCATCAGTCGGTCAGCCGGCACCACCTCCCTATCTAGTTGGTACGCCGGTTCGTCGTGGTGTGCATGGAGCCACTGGTTGATCACCACTAGTTGCGCCGCCCAGTAATACAGCTTGACGCTTGGGAGCGCTAAACTGCCATCATACCACCTGCGAGTCAGTTTGGGGTGTGCTATCCGCGCCGGATGTCCATCCCATAGCAAGTTAGCCACTTCGGCATTGATGGACTGGAAATATGAGAGCGGTACCGGGAACGGAGTGTTCTGGAGCGCATAGAGGAATCTGGGGAGCGCCAGCATTTTAAATAGCGCTGCTCTACCTAGCAGAGTGAGCGGGAGAGACCGCCAGTGTGAGACGTCAGATTTTAGCATATGCAGTGGCTTCATTAGGTTTTCCGCCATAAAGGTGGTGGCCTGAGGTGTAACGTAGATAACCAAATATGTAAACCCCCTGGTAGTTATTTGCACTGGACAGTCCGGAGGCAGGGGCGGGGTCGGTCCGCGCAGTAGGTAGAGCAGTGATTTGGACCAGTTAATGGTATATCCTGATTGCTCCCCAAACCTTGTAAATAAATCCAGGATGGCCTGCAGGGATTCTGTCAGGGATGTCATATAGAGCAGTATGTCGTCGGCATATAGGGAAATTCGGTCTTCCCAGCCCGTCTCCCAGGTTATCCCCTGAAACAACGGCGTTGTACGTGTCCAGGCTGCCAGTGGTTCTAAGATCAAGGCAAAGAGGAGCGGCGAGAGCGGGCAGCCCTGCCGCGTCCCTCTGCCAAGTGCAATTTCTCTTGAGATATGGCCATTTGCGATCACATGTGCTAGAGGTGCCGTGTAAAGAAGCCGGATCCAGCTGCAAAACTTGGGACCGAAACCCATTCGTCCCAGCACGGCAAACATGAATGGCCACTCCACCTGATCAAAAGCAATTGTCGCGTCTAGGGAAAGGATGCCCGCGTCCTGGCGAAGAAGGTGGGTCCGGGCCAGCACGCTGTGCAGGCGCCGCAGATTGAGGGAGGTGTTACGGCCGGGCATAAAGCCCGATTGGTCTGGGTGGACCAGTGTCGCCAGATGCGGCTGCAGACGCATCGCCAGCGCTTTGGCTAGGAGTTTCGCCTCCATATTAATCAAGGATATCGGGCGGTAGGACGATGGGCGTTCTGGAGGCTTACCCGGCTTGTGTATTGGCACTATTGTCGCCAACCTCTGGTCACGGGGAAAAATTCCCTGCTGTAGGCTGTCATTATACATGTGGACCAGATGGGGGTAACCTTGCTCGTCACCTTTTTATAAAATTCCACTGGAAGCCCGTTGGGCCCCATTGCTTTGCCTGTGTTTAGTGCCCCCAGTGCTTTCCTAAGCTCTTCCGCCGACAGATCGGCTTCCAATGCTTCCATATCCTCCTCCTGCCTGCAGTATTGGTAGTGGTATGTCGGCCAGCCAGTGCGCACATTCCTCCTCTGTCGCATGCGCAAGGGGAGTGTATACTTTTTCATAGTGCGTTGCCAGCTCCTCAACAATAAGCCGAGGGTCAGTGGTTGGTGTATCATCTCCGAGTGTAAGTTGTGCTACCCACCTATTCGCCTTTTCTTTCTGTTCCAGTCACGCTAGCATCTTCCCTGTTTTGTTCATGTGTCTCGCTTTGGCCTCAGCTTCGGCAGCAGCCTGAAACTCCTTTCCCGCTAGTGCCAATGCACGCGCCGTGATGTCATTGGGGTCTAGTGCGTGCGTTCTCTCCGCCTGCAGCGCTGTGGCCTCAAGTGAGCCCATGACTTGCCGTCGGTCCCGTTTGTGTTGGGTGATAGCGGAGATTGCATGCCCCCTTATTACCGATTTGTACGCCTCCCAGAGCACACACGGGGAATCCACAGATCCCTCGTTCTCAGCAAAATAAAGGTATGTGGCTTTGACTAGGGTCTTAGCAATTTTACGATTCTGAAGAAAGCCTGGGTATAACGGGTACATGCGCTGCAGCCGCGGGCGGTGGGCAGTGTAGGTAAGCTGTACTAGGGAGTGGTCCGAGATTCCCCAGGCTAAGTGGTTAATCGTTGTGACATTCTCGGGGGGACCGCCAATGTGAGGATATAGTCGATTCGGGAGAGGCTATTGTGTGCTGCCGAGTAATACGTGTATTGTTGGTCCGTGGGAGAAGGCTCATTCTTACCTCCAATTTAGAAAAATATCCTCTCCAATAACTAGCAATGGTATTCCTCAATGCTTCTAAAAACAAACAACACCGAACGTTTAAAACTGATTAGCATTAACTCTCTTAAGTAATGCTGTCTAACATCTCAGTTGTACAAAGACGCCTTCCTACAAACTTACTTGAATCCGGCAGCATATGATTCAATCAAACGTCCGACATTAAATGTTCCGGCATCTGCAAGCCCGCGGTATCGTAGCTTGACCTTTAACCTTGCGCGCATGCCTAGTAGACACGTCATCCTATTCCCAAAACCTGGCGGCCATATTGGAAATGTACTTTCATCATATGAACAAACAGCTAAAAGTTCTCCTAATTCTCTACTTTATTTCGGATAAACAGAGTCCGTATCTTATTCGTCACACAAACCTCTTTATAATGAAACCAGTAGGTACGAAAAATGACGTGACTCGTCCATACATAGTATGAATAAGAGGGATCCTTACAAAGTGGCTAGGGTTTGCCATTCCACAGTTCAGTCCCCTTTCCACTGTTCTAGCTGACCAAATCCACTCATTTTCTTTTAATGTAAGCAGACGATCCACATTTTGTCTACGTTTTGAATTTTTAACAACCTCAAGCACAAACCATTTCATATCCATTGGTCCATGTGCTTTCTCCAAATAATGTTCTACAAGTGGAGCAGTCATTATTTTACATCGGATACGAGATTGGTGCTGCATGATCCGTTTTTTCACTTCTTGAGTTGTTTTCCCTATGTAATGTAAGGAACAGGGACATTGTATACAGTATATAACGTTCTTTGTCAAGCAGTTGGAATGGTGTCGAAAGATCCATTCTTTGTCATTCAAAATACATGATTTAACCACTGACGTAGTTGAACATGCTGCACATTGGCTACACGGATAGTGTCCCACTACAGGCATTAAACCCCACAAATTTTGTAACGTCGTTGGAGCTGGTTCCCTATAGGCTCTCACCAGATGGTCCCTCAAATTTCTTGCTCTTTTAAATGCAAAACGTGGATGTTTTAACTGGGGTTCTATTTTTGTATCAGATGCCAGTTTTTTGACACTATCTTTCTTATTGTGTTTGACTCAGTGCCAAAGGTGGTAACACAGGTAATTGTCTCAAATTCACTCGCTTTTTGTTCTTTAGTCTGAAGTAGAGCCTGTCTATCATACTATTCAACCAACAGCAATTGTTTGGTCCAGAGGTAGACACAGCACTGGAAAAAATGAAAAATGACACAGATACAGCCAAGTCTATGGGAGCTTTACAATCCACCCAAGCTAGAGGCTCCTTTCGTCGCTCCTTTTATAGAGGAGGCTCCAAACAAGCTGGAGCAGACAATTCAGTTTCCTTCAAAGCCAACACACAAACATCCTCTAGTAAAGGTTATTATAGAGGAGGCTATAGAGGCAACAATAATAAGTGAAGAGGTTGAGGGAATAACAACAATCGAACCTCTTCCACCACAAATAAGTGACTTGCCTCTGCTCCCCCAACAGCATTCCACTCCTGTGTGGGGCAAACTAACACAGTTCCTACCTGTCTGGAACGCTATAACAACAGACAAGTGGGTAACACAAATTATCCTGTATGGTTATTGCCTCAAACTTACAACTACCCCTCCACACATACCACCCAGACAGCGTCCAATGTCCACAGAACATCTCACGCTGCTCAAACAAGAAGTACTATCACTCCTTCAAAAGAACGCAATAGAAATAGTCCCTTTACAACATCAAGGAACAGGGGTTTACTCACTGTACTTTCTAATACCCAAAAAGGACGGGACACTAGGGCCAATTCTCGACCTCGGGCCCCTCAATCAATATATACACTCAGATCATTTTCATATGATCACTTTGCAACAAGTGCTCCCATTGCTGCAACAAGGCGATTTCCTTACAACACTAGATCTAAAGGACGCCTACTTCCACATTCCTATACATCCTTCTCACAGGAAGTATCTCAGGTTTGTACTGGAAGGACAACACTATCAGTTCAAAGTCCTTCCATTCGGGGTCAGAACTGCACCAAGAGTGTTCACAAAGTGCCTAGCAGTAGTAGCAGCACATCTCAGAAGACAACACATCCATGTCTTCCCATATCGAGACGATTGGCTCATAAAAGCCAGGTCATTCAATCAGTGTGTCCAACACACGACGCAAACCGTTCAAACACTGCACGACTTGGGATTCACAATCAACTACACCAAGTCGCATCTACAGGCCTCTCATGTACATCAATACCTAGGAGCTACAATAAACACGTCTACAGCTCTAGCGTATCCCAGTCCAGCAAGGATACAGAGCATTCAAACCTTAGTCACAAAATTTCAACACCAACACTCTCTCACAGCCAGAGTGTTCATGAGACTAATATGCATGATGGCATCTTGCATTTTTATTGTGCCATATGCAAGACTGCAGATGCGTCCACTACAAGAATGTCTAGCACAACAGTGGAACCAGGCTCAGGGACAACTAACAGACCTGGCGCTCTCTGCAATGGTGGAACACCAAAAATCTTTCCAAAGGGTGGCCGTTCCTAGAGCCAGTTCCACAGATAGTACTGACAACAGACGCATCCCTAACAGGATGGGGAGCACATCTGCTCCACCACACAACTCAGGGAAGGTGGACTACTCAACAAAATGTGATTCACATCAATCACCTAGAATTGTTAGCAATTTTCCTAGCACTAAAGTCCTTTCAAGGACACATACAAAACAAAGCTGTCTTAATCCAGACGGACAACATGACAGCCATGTACTACATACAAAAACAAGGGGGCACACATTCCCTGTAACTGTCTCAACTTGCACAAAATATTTGGAGGTGGGCCATTCCACAAAACATACTTCTGCACGCACTACACCTTCCAGGAGTTCACAATCAGATAGCAGATCTGTTAAGTTGACAGACACAACAAATTCATGAATGGGAACTACATCCACAAGTTCTTCAACCATTCTTTCACAAATGGGTTCATCCAGACATAGATCTGTTTGCCACAAACGAAAACGCAAAATGCCCAGCCTTCGCCGCCAGACTTCCACACCCGTTGTCCAAGGGCAATGCGATACGGATGAATTGGTCAGGCAGATTTGCGTATGCTTTTCCGCCAATCCCACTAATACCACTAGTAGTACGCAAGCTCAGACAACAGTCTCTCAAGATAATACTAGTAGCTCCCACGTGGGCACGTCAACCGTGGTTCACCACGCTGTTGGAACTTTCTCTAGTTCCACACGAAAAGCTGTCTCTAACACCATCAAAGTTAACATAGAACCATGGAGACATCAGACATCCAGATCCAAACCAACTGAATCTGGCGATCTGACACCTGAAGTCTTAGAGTTTGGATATCTTAACCTACCACCAGACTGTATGCATATTATTAAAGAAGCCAGAAGACCTACAACTGGAGCTTGCTATGCAGCTAAATGGAAGAGATTTGCCATTTACTGTAATAATAATCAAATTGATCCATTGGATGCTTCCATCCAAAATATTATCTGTTACCTGCTTCATTTACAAAGGTGTAATCTGGCTTATTCATCTATACGATTACACCTTGCAGCCATTGCAGCATATCTACAAAACAGACAACATGTCATTGTTCAGGGTACCAGCTATTAAAGCTTTCATGGAAGGATTCAAAATAATTATTCCTCCTAGGTTACCGTCTCCAGTGTGGAACCTAAACATTGTTCTTACTAGGCTCATGGGACCCCCATTTGAGCCTTTACACAGATGTGAATTACAATTTCTCAAATGGAAAACAGCCTTCCTCATTGCTATTACCTCTCTTAGAAGAGTTATTGAAATTCAAGCTTTTACTATACAAGAACCATTCTTGTAATTACACCGTAACAAAGTGGTCCTAAGAACTAATCCTAAATTCCTTCCTAAAGTAATTACTCCTTTTCATATAAACCAATCAGTAGAATTACCTGTGTTTTTTCACAATCCCGATTCGGCAGCAGAGAGAGCTCTACACACACTAGATGTCAAAAGAGCCCTTCTATATTACATTGATAGAACAAAATTGTAGCTTCCTCTCCACCACATAAAGGTAACCCCATTTCCAAATCAGGAATTGCAAGGTGAATTGTTAAATGCATACAAATATGCTACCAAAAAGCTAAACGCACTTTAACAGTTCCTCCTAGAGCGCACTCTAGAGTGTCTGGATGGCTCAGGGCTGGGGTGAATTGATCTGGGCTGCATTTAGAGTACGGAGAGGAGATGTCCTTTCACATGAATGGGCCTGGTCTGCCTTCCACAGAGCTTTCTCCACCTCCTGCCAGAAAGTTGCACCAGAGAGGACAGAACTGGTTTTGACTGAGCACAGGGCTTCTCTGCCACCAGAGAACAAAGGATTTTGCTGTATAAATATTGGGGCCCAGAACTTTAGATCACTTTTGGGACTTCAAGATGAACCTCTGCCAGGGAGAAGACCTGGAGAAACTGGAGGAATACTGCTCTTTTGCTGTGTGCTGTCTGGGGTTGGCCTGCAGTGGCTGTTTATGACAAGGAGAGGAACTGTGTGTGTATCCTGCTTGAGGAAGTATCTCCAAGGGCTTGAAGTGGAGCTTGCCCCCTGTTCAAGAGGTCTCAGGAACAGCAAAGGCCTCACCATCCTTCTGGCACCGTCTCTGGTTCTGCTAGTTTCAGTCACCGCAGAAGAAAAGAGCAGCCTACTCCGTCACAAGTCCGTTGCAGAATCCGTATCCTGAAGGCACCGCAGAGAGCACCACCTCTCTTTGCAACTCAACCCTGGTCTCACCAACTCCGTCAATGAGCCGCTGCTTGCACCGCGTCCTGAGGGCACTACACTCCGCACCGCTTCACTACACGCTGAACCGACGCCATCGACTCCTTGATGCCCGACTCACACATCAACCAGCTCAGTCGTCACATCATGACCTGCCAGCAACGCATCGTGACCTGCCAGCACCTCATCGAGCACTGTCTCACCCTGCAACACAAGCCTTGGTCTCACCAACTCCACCAACGAGCCACTGCCTGCATGAGCCACCACACGCTGCAACGCTTCCATCTCACATCACAACTGCAATGGTTGCCCCTGACCGGCCCTTGCCATCATGTCGGCAGCAACAAGAAAGGTACTGCATCCGAGTCGGTCAACGCTTTAGTGAACCCATAGAGACACGGTTGGCTGGAATTGGTAGACTCTGTCGTGTTCAGTATCACGGTAGCCCCAAAAGGAGCTACCAAGTCGAAGGAACTGTGTTTTCATGTTATTCCTGCAATTTGAGTTATTTTACACTGTAACTATTTGTACAGTATTGTATGTTGGATGTATATGTCGTTTTTGGTCTTGTTGGTTTAGATAACGTTTTGCTTATTTGTCTAAACTGGTGTGGTGTCCATTTTGTTTGTTTTCACTGTGTTACTGTATGCATTCACAAATGCTTTACACACTGCCTCTGAGATAAGCCTGGCTGCTCATACCAAGCTACTAAGGGGGTGCGCAGGAGTTATTTTAGTAGTGTATCCCACTTACCCTGACTAGGAATAAGGGTTCTTACTTGGACAAAGGTACCCACCTATGTCAACTACACACCCCCATTTCTAACACTGGTTTTAGCTGGTCTGGGGTGACTCCTTGTTGACTTTAAATTAAAAAGTGAACAGATGGTAGGGGTTGTAAAGGGTGAATATTGTTTATGGGCCAAGCTGGAACCATAACATAGGGGGTGTCTGTGGGCTTCAGTGATAGCAAGACAGTGTCTACCTCTCCTCAGGATGTTATAAGGCTTTCTTGCCTTCAATAATGTCTATGTCAAGTAAAGGTCAGATGGTAAGGGAGACCGCATTATAGTCTTTTTTTAGTTTTTGTGGCATAAAAAGAAAGCAAGGGTTATAATTAAGGGTCCCTGGCTACCTAGAATTTATTTATGATAGTAGGACAAAGAGAACACTGCTTAGAAGGCATCGCAAAACATAGTTTTGGTTCTATGAAACAAAATAAGAAAGATAAATACTTGGCCACAGTGACACTAACAAGACATTGCCAGAAAGGAAGGATGGTGAGGAGAACGAGAAGTGTTGGCTTGTGGTGAGAACAAGTAGCACACAAGGAAAGGAGGAATTGGTGGTGAGTGGGGAAACGAGGCACATACATTGGTGGGAGAGAGGAATGGGGGTGGCAGGCAGGGGAAACAAAGAGCACATATACAAAAGAGTGAATGGTGTGATGGAGGAATGCGAGAGGGTGGCATGCAGGAAAAAGAAAGGCGGCCGGGGGGAGTCAGCAGAAGCGGATAGAGAGGCAGACATTTGTAAAGTAGTCAATCATGCAGTTCAATAGAGGCACTGCACTGAAGGTGATAGCCAGTAGCATCACATTATAAGAGATACACTTCTCTGGGTTGACTCAATTTGCAAATGATAAAGTATCAAACCAATGGCTGAAAGAGGCTGGTCAGGAAAAGCCAATGTTTGAAGGAGGTAGACGAGAAGCTCACTCTAAGTATATTGTAAACAAAATATCTGTTTGAAAGCAGTGCTGTCAACCAAGACCTAAAAAGGATGACATTGTAGTGCAGCAAATGTATCTGCTAAATAACACTTTTGTACTTTGTTAAGAACATAAGTAGGCCTCTTTGTCTGCTGGCTGTTGGTGCCTCCTCCAGTTTGGTCCCTGGAGTTGTTTAAGTGGGGAGTAGGGTCGGTTAGTTTTGGAGTGCAGAAATCTCTGCTGTAAGTATACTTGAGCCGTTCATAGTAAAAGCATGTGAGGGCCTCCCATCTAGTGCCCAGGAGTAGGAAGTATGACGAGGTGTCCCTCATGAATTTCTATTTGGGGAAGCCCTGTCTCTAGAGGGCCACCTACTGTATTTGAGTGCTAGTTAGTAGTGCAAGAAATACAGGGCACCCATACCTCCTCTAGAGGGAGGTAGTTGCAGCGCCTGTAGTTCCACTTTGTTTTCTGCCAGTTCCCCAAATCAGGTCAAGGATTAGGAGTCAAGTTGACGGAGGTATGTCGGAGATGGCAAGCGGGAGGTTTGTAAAAAAGTAAAGGAGCCGGGGAAGCAACACCATTTTGGAGAGTGCAACGCAACCTGCTACAGATAATGGAAGCACTGCCCAAAAGGATAACTGGGACCTCAGAGAATGTATGGCTCTGTCAAGGTTGCCCTCAAGAAGATCCTCCTCTTTGTAGTATATTTGGACCAGGTTAGTACTATGCTGCCTAGTAGTACAAACCTTTTAGGGAGATGCTCAGTAATTGGAAGTACAAGAAATTTGGCATAGTTTACCCTAAGAGATATCAGAAAAAGTGTTCAAGATTGAAGGAAGCGGGGTCAGGTTCCATAAACATTTAGAAGATAAAGTATTATATCTGAAAGAGACATGTTAGTGATAGATTACTTACCTTAGAATATCCCCAGGCATCAGACTGGATCCGGAAAGCTTTCGTCAGCAGTACCCCTGCACGTCGATAGGCATCGTCGTATGGCTCCGCATGCGACGTTGGCGTCGTATTCGCCGGGATGACATCACTGGAGCTACTTAGATGCGCCGACGCGCGCTGACGTCAGTTCTTTCCTTTTCCGCGCCAGCAAGCGCAGATCCGGAGAGAGTGGTACCCCGTCAACTTGTTGACTAAAGTGTTTGTTTGATTAAATTGTAAGTAAATCTTACTCCTGGTGCATAGGGATGCCCGGTGTCAAGCTTTACGAGACCTGTCCGCGCACGATGTCGCTGACGGACCCACACCCTGAGTGTCTCATCTGCCTGGGGCGTGACCATGACACCAAGTCGTGTTCCCACTGCCGAGCCATGGCCCCGAAAACATTGTGGGAGCAGTCCTGAAAGTGGCTGGAGGCCCGGGAGTCGGCCCTACGTCGTTCCAGGTCCCGGTCTCGTGGGAGGTTGAGGGCCCGGTCGGGGAGCAAGCACCATCATTCGAAGTCTTCGCACTCGGAGTCAGGTAAGGCGAAGCACAAAAGCCGAAGAAACATTGTCGCTCTTCGTCATCCCCTCGCGATATGCGGCTGAAGGGGCAGGTGGCCCCGCCCCCGTGGCTCCGACGGAGCCTGAGAAGTTACCGTTGGCTTACCCACCATTCCCTGGTCTATTAGCGACTCCAGCCGAATTGCAGGAATTCGTGTCTGCAATGGCACGTATCTTCGGCCCGTGCGGCCCCGTCGGATCGCCTTTGGGCCCCGCGGGCCCCACTGTTCCACGTTCCTCAACGTCATCGACGCCCAGAGGCCTCCGTGGCTCTGGCCATGGCTCCCAGTTCTTGGCGGTGGACCCCATACGGCCCCCACTGGCATGGGCGTCACTGACCGCGCTGATGCCGGCGGTCGACACTGGCATCGTCTTCTTTTCAGACGTCGGTGCGGTGCCCGAGGGATGTCTTCCGGCGCCGATCCCAACGCCAATGGGGGGCTTTTACCCTTTTATTCACTCACGTCCTCGTCCCCTCATGCAGAAAGAGGAGGATTGAGAAGGGTTTGAAGACCCTCTCGCAGCACAGTGCGAGTCTATCCCTGACTGGGATAAGGAGGCGGAGGCCGCTGGGCCGGATTACACTCCGGCGCCTGGTTCACCATCCCCTTCAGCTACTATGGAGGAGAGTGGTTCCTTTTCCACGGTGCTGCGTAGGGGGGCCGAGGCTCTTGACCTCGAGCTCCCTACAGTGGCTGTCAGGACCAACCTACTGACTGAAGTGCTTTGGCCAGCTTCTTCTACAGAACGGCTGTAGCCATTTTAATGAGGCACTTTCTGATGTGCTTTTGGGCACTTGGTCCCGGCCCAACACAGGGGCTCCTGTGGATAAGGGTGTGGGTCGACGTCATCGCCCGGCTCTGGGCGACCCTGCCTTCCTCACCCAGCACCCCACACCTGAAAGTTTGGTGGTTCAGGCCTCCGCGTCCCCAAATGTGTTTCCTTCTGCTTCACCAGACAAGGAAACCAAGCATTTGGAGCAGTTTGGCAAGAAGATTTTTTCTTCCGCAAGTTCTGGACTGCGGTCTGTGAACACTGCCTGTCTCTTGGGCTGCTATTCCCATTCTCTAAGGGATGCGGTTGAGCAGGTGCTACCTCAGTGTCTAGAGGAGGCTCGGACAGTTCTCTCCCGAGCTCTTATGGAGGGGAGAGATGCAGCCAAGTTCACTATACGTTGTGGTCTTGATACCGCTGATTAGCTGGGTAGGGCGATTTCCACATCAGTGGCGTTACATCGTCATGCCTTGTTGAGGATGACTGGCTTTTCTGCAGATGTCCAGAATACTTTCATGGACATGCCCTTCGATGGCATCCGCCTTTTTGGTGATAAGGCGGATTCCACATTGGAGCCTTTCGGCTGCACGTACTCCTTCCACTTCCAACTTTCGTTCCTTTCGAAGCTCCGGAAGAGGCATGCACACACGTTCCTTTCAGAATAAACCTGCGCAGCAACAGTCCCAGGGCAGCTGTGGACCTGGGACTCAGAGAGGCGGATCACGGGGTCAGCGTGCTGATCAGTCCACCAACACCCCTGCTGCCAGTGCCTCCACACCTTCCTATTCCAGTGTTTCAGGCCCACCAGTCGCCAGTGGGAGGTAGTATTCGTCATCACCTCCCCCACTGGCATACCATTACATCAGACAGGTGGCTTCTGGAGATTGTTCGAAGGGGCTACCCCCTCCCCTTCGAGTCTACCCCCCAGCCATGCCACCACAGTTCCACCGCATGTTGGGGGATCATTTGGCACTTCTCTAACAGGAAGTTGCGGCCCTCTTGGCCAAGGGGGCCATCGAGCGCGTTCCGACACCAGAAGTAGGTTGTGGTTGTTACTCCCACTACTTCTTGGTTCCAAAGAAGGACAAGGGTCTACGTCCCATCTTAGACCTTCAGAACGTCACTCGCTTCCTCCGAAAGGAGAAGTTCAAGATGCTCACTCTGGCTCAGGTCTTGTCTGCTCTCGACCCACAAGACTGGATGGTGGCATTGGACCTGCAGGATGCTTAGTTTCATATTCCCGTCCTGCCGGCCCATCGGCGTTACCTACGATTCACGGTGGGCCAGGAGCATTTTCAGTTCACCGTGCCTCCCTATGGCCTTACCAGCGCCCCTCGGGTGTTCACAAAGGTGATGGCGGTGGTCGCAGCTCATCTACAGTCCTCATACAAGCCAACAATGATAACCTGGAAGCTTTTGACTCCTTATTCCCCTCTCTCAAGTCAGCCCTCCCTACCCCGCCGCACCTCGCATCTACACCCTCACCGTCCACTCCCTCTACAGACAGAGAAGACCGCGACACGACCCCCCTTGATCCACATACAGCCCGTCAGGCTCCCCCCCCCCGCCACATCCCACCCCCACGCCCACCCATCCACAACCTACAGGAAAGCCAATTCTCACCCCCTACCACCCTCCCTTACCACCTCACCCCCCATAGCTACCTCCCACTCCCGAGGACAATCACCCCCCGGTCAACTGGCAGCCCACAGCCAACGAGCCTCCCCTCGAATCTCCCTCCTACTCTCAAACCTCCCCCGTCTTATCCTCCTCCCGACCCTCCCCCTTCCCGCCCATGTCCAATATCTCACCCAGCCCTCTTCCCACACCACCCCCGCCCTCTACCCCGACCCCTATCTCCCAACCCACTCCCCCGAACTACAACTCGCTCGGCCCCACTGCAGTTGCCCACAACCCCCCCATTGATTCCACAACTAAGCGGCTCACAGCCTTGGAAAAACAGGTCGACTCCATCACCCAAGGCCTAATTGAAATCCTCCTCAACCTCGGTATAGCCTGTATTCCCCCTAAACTCCCTCCCCGAACGCCCCTCCTCGCCAACGACAACATCACCCAGGGACCCACAGTACCCCACAATGCACAATATAATCCCTCCAAACCTCCCAATACCCCTCCCCAAACGCCCCTCCTCGCCAACGACATCATCACCCAGGGGCCCACAGTATCCTCAACGCTCACCCGATCGATCCCTATCCCAAGAGCCTGGCTTCCAGTCCCAAAAAATCTGAACTCTCCAGAGCCCCATGGACTAGGCCCCCGACCACTACCTCATCTCACATCCCAGCATGCTCAAAACACCTGACCACCAGACCACTCAGATCAGAAGCGCCTATGTCAGACAGAGAAGCAACATTACTAGCCACGACCTACGACTCTCCCATCTCAGTCTCACCTAAATCTAAAATCCAAGTAATCACTGGTTACCGGAAAGATCAACTCACCCTCAAACGACAAAGATTACCAGTCCTCACCGCCATACCCAGAGAAGCTAAAGACAAAACAACCAGCATGCAGGAGAGAATCTCCAGCTGCCTCCTAATCAACTGCAGATCGGCCTCATTACATGCAACGGACATAGCTGAAGCCATCCTTACACACGACATAGATGTTGGGTTCCTTACTGAGACCTGGCTAAATAAGTCATCTCCCCCCTGCCTAGACATGCTGATTCTCCCTCATCTCCAAAGACAGGATAGAACAACGAGGAGGTGGAGTTGCTATCATCCACAAGGACCGCTGGAACATCACAGAAACCTCCCCCTTTGAATACAACTCATTTGAATGTCTATCCGTTTCCATCAAAACCAAAGACAATGATTCTCTATTTTGCCATCTACTCTATCACCCCCCGGGCAGAAACAATGAGTTTGGAGACCAACTATCCAACCTGATCGCTCAAGACGCTCTCGGCGATTCCAAAAACCTAATTCTTGGTGACCTAAATCTCCGATGGAATGAAACCCACAACCCTCTAATTAGATCGCTATCCAACCTCCTCGCAGATAACAACCTCACTCAACATTGCACCGAGGAGACACACTACAAAGGCGCCACACTGGACGCCATCATTGCACAAAAGAATTCAATCACGATCAACCACATACTCCCCGTTGACTGGTCAGATCATCATATGATCCTATTTCACATTAATCACCCCATCATCCCGCCTAAACCTCCCCAAGACCCACCCAAATGGTCAAGAAACCTCTCCCAAGTCCCCCTAGACATTCTAGAAGGGCAGCTAAGCTCACTTCTCCCAGACAACTCTCCACACCTTTCGACCAACGATCTCATTGACCAGTACAACTCTGAGCTAGTCTCCATTCTCGATAATCTAGCTCCTCCAAAGCTCAAAAGAAGCCGTGCCACCCCGTCTAGAACCTGGTTCAATTCGGACCTCAACGCAGAAAGAAGAACATTGAGAGCCAAAGAAAGAAAGTGGAGAAACAACCCAACAACCATCCTTCGCCTACAACTAAAAACAGCCCGAAAGAAGTCTAACAACCACATCAAAAACAAGAAATCCAACTTCTTCCGAGAGGCACTTGCCAACTCCAAAAACAGACCTAAGGAACTCTACAACATAATCAGACATCAAACATCCAAGCCTCTGCCCTCACCCCTGCAGGCGTCCAAAGAACTATGCGACAACTTCGCCAGCTTCTTCAACGACAAGGTCCTAAAAATCAAACTATCTCTAGACATTAGCAACACGACCAACCCTCAGGCCCTCCCTTCCGGCCCCCCTCCCCTCCCTTGGCTAAGCTTTCGCCACGTGCAGGAAACGGAGATAATCTCGCTAATCTCGACCTCCAAACCATCAGCTCACATCTCAGACCCCATTCCCCCCTCACTTGTCAAAAAAATGAAGCTCACCTTAGCACCTATCTGGGGCAAAATCATAAACAGCTCCCTACAAAGCGGAGTGGTCCCCGACTGTCTCAAAATGGGACAAGTCACCCCTTTGCTGAAAAAACCCGGCCTCGACTCTACTGACTTGAACAATTTCAGACCGATATCTAACCTCCCTCTACTCACCAAAAC
The DNA here is from genome assembly GCF_964261635.1 of Lissotriton helveticus. Taxonomy (NCBI): domain Eukaryota; kingdom Metazoa; phylum Chordata; class Amphibia; order Caudata; family Salamandridae; genus Lissotriton; species Lissotriton helveticus. The sequence goes on along the minus strand of NC_136059.1, from coordinate 1,146,227,433 downwards.
ACTGGAACGCTGCGTTCTCCTGCAACTAACTCATCACCTGGATAACATCAATCTCCTGGACCCCCTCCAATCTGGCTTCAGACAAGGTCGTTGCACAGAAACCGCAATGCTGAACATCTTAGACGACATTCACGGTTCTCTTGACGCTGACAAATGCTGCCTTCTCATACTCCTTGATCTATCCGCAGCTTTTGACACGGTAGACCATAAGCTCCTCATCAAAACTCTGCAAGTAAGAGCTGGCCTCGGCGAGGTAGTTCTTGACTGGTTTTCTTCCTTTCTCCACAACCGCTCACAAATAATAAAACTGAAGAACTTCACCTCCGAAACACAGCAAGTCAACAAGGGTGTCCCCCAAGGATCAGTACTTTCTCCTCAGCTCTTCAACATCTATATGGAACCGCTCGCCAAACTACTCAGGAATGCCAACATCCTCTTCCACGTCTACGCGGATGACACGCAGATCTACCTGGAAACCTCTTCACCTAACGACATCCATAGACTAAATGCTGTCTTAAAAGATGTTCAAGATTGGCTGACAAAAAACCACCTGAAACTCAATCCCGACAAGACCGAAACCCTTCTCATCTCAAACAAAGAAGACAACCCTCAAGTCACTGAGTGGCTGAAGTCGATCGATGCTCTTAAAGGTTCTCTCACGCCAACTGACTCCATCAAATCTCTGGGTTTCACCCTAGACCCCAAACTAACCTTGACAAACCACATTAAGAACTCGGCAAAAAGTGCTTTCTTCAACCTCAGACTGCTGAACAAAATCAAACCTTTCATTCCAAACAAGGATCTTAAACTAGCCACACAATCTCTAGTTCTATCTAGACTGGACTATGGGAATTCAATCCTTACAGGTATCCCCAAATCACACTTGGCTCCACTAAAAACAACACTACATGCGGCAGCAAGAATGATCACAGGATGCAAAAAATTCGACCACATGTCCCCAGCACTTAAAGAACTTGAATGGCTTCCGGTGGAAATGCGTAGCACCTTCAGAACGGCCTGCCTAACCCACAAGGCCCTCCACACCGGTAAACCAGAATACCTGGCAACCAAGCTCAAAAAAGCAGGCCAAAGCAGATATTTGAGAAGCTCCAACTCCCTGCTGCTCATCCTTCCAAAAACCAGAAAGAAGAAAACGGCGGACTGCTCCTTCACTGGAAATGCCCCCAAAATATGGAACTCTATCCCTCTGCATATCAGAACTCTACCGTCCTATGCGGATTCAAGAACCAACTCAAATCCTTGTTCCTCATCCGCTCCCTAGGTCCCAGATAACTAGGATCTCCCACTGAACTATGTGTTATCTATGTATCCTTATACCAAAAGTCTCACTGTTACGAACTTTCCCTCCCCCAATATTGTCTTTCGAGGACTGCCTCTACTTGTTACATGTCTTTTTGTTTACCCTGTCACGCCTTTTACTGTAAAGCGCTCTGCTACCTTTGGGTCTTCTTAGCGCTATAGAAAACTTCTAAATAAATAAATAAATCTACGCAGATCAGGGGTTTCAGTCTTCCCCTATCTTAACGACTGGTTGTTTAAGGCGGGCTCGCCTCAGACAGTCATCTCCCACCTCCAGACTACGGCCGACCTCCTGCATTTGTTGGGATTTTCCATCAACATGCCGAAGTCGCACCTGATTCCTTCTCAGAAGCTCCTTTTCATCGGAGCGGTTCTGGACACGGCGCAGTTTCGGGTTTACTCTCCCGAACAGCTAGTCCAGGACATTCGGGCTATGATTCCGATCTTTCAGCCCTTGTCCTGGGTTTCAGTCAGGAAGACCTTGAGACTGCTGGGACTCATGGCCTTATCCATCCTGATGACTACCCATTCCAGGTGGCATATGCAGGCTCTGCAGTGGGACCTGAACTTCCAGTGGGCGCAGCATCAGGGAAACCTGTCCGATTACGTCCAGATCTCGGAGAGCGCTGCACAACAATTGCAGTAGTGGCTCACGAATCAGCATTGGGTCAGCAGTAGATCACTCTCTCTTCCCCAACCGGAGCACACGTTGGTGACAGATGCGTCCCTCCAGGGTTGGGGTGGCCAAATGGGAGAGGGGAGATCAGAGGTCACCGGCGGAGTCCCGGCTCCAAATCAACCTTCTGGAGCTTCGGGTGATTCTTCTTGCACTGAAGGCATTCCTCCCCTCTGTCAGGGGGAAGGTAGTACAGGTGTTCACGGGCTACACCACCGCCATGTGGTATTGCAATAAACAGGGCGGGGTGGGGTTGTGGACCCTATATCAGGAGGCTCTGCGCCTCTGGACATGGCTGGAACGTCATGGCATTTCCTTAACGGTTCAACACCTGGCAGGTTCTTTGAACTCCAGGGCGGACAAACTCAGCCGCCGGTGTCTGATGGATCACGAATGACGTCTTCATTCGGATGTGGCACAAGGTCTCTTTCAACAGTAAGGAGAGCCTTGGTTAGATGTATTCGCCACCGAAGAGAACGCGCAATGTCATCAGTTCTGTGCGTTGGAATTTCCAAGGCAGCACTCGATCGGCGAGGTTTTTTGTCGCGAGTGGAGTTGTGATCTGTTGTACGCCTTTCTGTGTATACCACTTCCGCCCAGAGTTCTGAAGATCAGACGCGACCGGGCCCAAGTCATCCTTGTGGCTCCCGACTGGGCTCGAAGAGTTTGGTATCCCTAAGCTACACAGTATGAGCCTGGATCCCCCGATCCGACTGCCTCTGTGGGAGGATCTTCTGTCACAGCAGCAGGGGACGATTCTCCACCCGAACCTGACCAGCCTCCACCTACATGCGTGGAGATTGAGCAGCGACAGTTGATTCCATTTTACTTGCCTCCCGATGTCTGTAATGTCATTCTGGCAGCCAGGCATCCCTCCACTAAATCGGTATACGCCTGCAGGTGGAACAAATTTATGGCATGGTGCACAGCCAAGATTGTGGATCCCCCTTCTGTCCCTCTTACTGAGGTCCTTTTGTTCCTTCTTTCTCTGGCCCGGCAGGGCTCTGCTCTGGGCACTATCAAGGGCTACCTTTCAACCATTTCAGCCTTTCTGAGGCTTCCAGATCAGCCTTCTCTTTTCAAGTCCCCTGTTGTACAGAGATTCTTAAAAAGCATTACGCATATGTTCCCTCCTGTTCCTTTCATAATGTTTCAGTGGGACTTGAATCTTGTTTTGACCTACCTCATGTGCGCTCCCTTTGAGCTGCTTCACAATTGTCCCTTACGTCTTCTGACTTTGAAAACTGCCTTCCTGGTGGCTATCACCTGGGCCAGGAGAGTGAGTGAGCTTCAGGCTCTTTCTTGTAAGCCTCCTTTTCTGTTTGTTCATCCGGACAAGGTTGTGCTTCGCACTTGTCCTTCCTTCTTGCCAAAGGTTGTCACTGCCTTCCACATCGGGCAGACTATCACTTTGCCCACTTTCTTTCCGCCTCCGCATCCTTCCAGAGAAGAAGAGTGGCTCCACTGTCTGGACCCAAAACGTGCGCTCTCCTTTTACCTGAATCGCACACAAACATTCCGGGTGGATGACCAGCTATTTGTTGGCTACGCAGGCGCCAAGAAGAACCGGGCTGTTCACAAGAGGACTATCTCCCGCTGGGTCGTCTTGTGTATCAATGCCTGTTATTCTATGGCTAAAAAGGAACCTCCGGTGGGGCTGCATGCCCATTCTACCATGGCGACAGCAGCCACTATGGCATTGGGACGTGGTGTCCCCCTGCAGGACATCTGTCAGGCTGTCACGTGGGCTTCACTGCACACCTTTACAAAGCATTATTGCCTTGTCAGCCAGGTCCGGAGGGAGGTCTTCTTTGACCGTTCTGTTCTCTGTGACTTTCTGGTGTAATCTTATTCGCAGACCCACCACCGGGGTGGGTATTGCTAGGGGATCTATTCTAAGGTAAGGAATCTATCACTAACGTGTCTCTTTCAAATGCACAAGTTACTACTTGTGTAATGATATATCTGTAAGAGACATTAGTTAGTGATAGATTCCTCACCACCCCACCCATCTTCCCCTTTCTTCTAACTGATTACTGGGGTTAAGGTCATCCTTACGGGCCCTAGTTTGACCAGAGGTCAGTATCTTACATGGCTCTGCATTCCTGTCACGGAAAGTTGTGTACAGAACTGACGTCAGTGTGCGTGGGCGCATCTAAGTAGCTCCAGTGACGTCATCTTGGCGAATACGACGCCAACGACGCACGCGGAGCCGTACGATGATGCCTATCGACGTGCAGGGGTACTGCAGATGAAAGCTTTCTGGATCCAGTCTGACGCCAGGGGATATTTTAATGTAAGGAATCTATCACTAACTAATGTCTCTTACAAATGTATCATTACACAAGCAGTAACTTGTGCATCAGTGTATAGGGAGACAATGTGTGTCTGATGTCCTAGGTGTACACCCTAATCTCGACCTCTAGCCTGGAGTTGCACTACAAACTGTTCAAGTGCCAGAATGAACAGCAATGGGGACAAGGGGCATTCTTATCGGGTGCCCCTGGACACCGGGCATTCCTAAGATATTTGGAGGCTCATTATGACATTGGCAGTAGTGTGGGTGTAAAGGAGACAGATCCATTCCAGGATCCGGAGGGCAAAGCAAAAATCTCAAAGGGTCTAGAAGATATAGTTCCAGTTCAGTGAATCAAAAGCCTCTTCCACGTCCAGAAAGAGTGAGGCCTCACCGGTCAGTGCCAGGGAGCCTGTTCTTTGACCGCTTAAAGGCGTTGAATATTCCGAGAGGCTTTGTGGTGGCGGATGAACCTATTTTGGTCTGGGTGGATCAACTCAGATGGAATGGGACGGAGACAATCTGCTATGATTTTCAAAATAATTTAAAAATCTGAGGAGAGGAGGGAAATCTCTATAGGAGGAAGGGTTGATTATGGCCGGGCTTCGGTATTGGTACCACCAAGGCTTCGCAGAGAGTAGGCTGGAGGGATCCTAGGCCCCTAACTTGGTGGAACATTTGTAAGAGGTGAAGCACGAGGGAGACCTCATAATCTGCGTAAAATTCAAAAGGCAGTCAGTTGGTCCTGGGTGATAGGATTCGCGAAAGGGTTCTGATCGGCTCGCCGATGTCTTGCTCCTTGATTGGGCCATCTATGGCAGACTGGCAGTTACACAGTATCTGTGGTAAGGTATGTTTTCTAGAAAAGGATATTGTGTGTTGTTCGTCATGGGGGTCCTCTCTTGGTGCAGTCTAGTGTATTATGAGCAGAAGATGGTGTTGATTTCTGTTTGTTAGATATGCATCATTCCAGTCTGATCTTTGATTGCATGTATAGGGGTCACTGAACAGAGAGGCTTGATGAGCATGGCTAGGAGTCTGCCCAGCTTGCTAGCCTTACAGAATGTCTGTGCTGTCCAGTCGAGAGATCAGAGGCTCAGCATCCGTGTCAAATGGGTCTCCCTCTCCCTGTCTAGGTCCTCTCTCATCTCCAACCCCTCAGATACCCATCAATGTCTCCGATTTGGTTGTTGATAGCCTGTCAGCTCCCACAACTGTGCTAATACAGTTCTCCTGTATGATGATTTTGAAGGCTTCTCACTCTACAGTGGGGAAGGGGGCTGAGCCTGTATTTTCAGTAAAATAAGTAGTGACCGCATCCAGGAATATTGATCTGAATGCGGTATTCTCCAGCCAGAATGGCTGCAGTTTCCAAGCTGGGACCGGAGTGGGTACTTTCTCCCATTGTACATCTGCATACAGGAGGTTGTGGTCCGAGAAAGTTTTACTGAGGTAGGACGTGAGCGTAGTTTTGATAATGAGGTAGTTGGAGCATATCATGCAGTCCAATCGAGGGTGTAGCCCATGGGGCTGGTAAAAAAAGAGAATTACTCTCCGTGGGGATGTTTAGTTCACCACATGCCTGTCAGGGACCAGTGTAGTAACCACACTACCAATATGTTGGCATTGCGTGCTACGGAGGGCCCAGCCGTTGCGGGGGAGCGCGAGTAAGACCTCTGACCCTCGGTCCAGGTCCACTCTCTCCCCGCAGCTCCATTGTGCCGTCTCCTGCCTCCAGACCCGTACATCCTCCCTGGGAGGTTCGAGGCTGCTGTCCGCTCCTATGCCTGCTGCCTGCTCCATCTAGGACTGCCTGCAACCACCGTAAACTTGTTAGCCGTTCTTTTCTTTTTTCCCGTTGTGCCACTTGTATTGTAATTGTACTGTGATTGTGCCCATTATTGTGCCCGTCTTGCTCTAACCCCACACTGTTATTTTAATTTTCCTTTGCCCTTCACCGCTGCTGCACTTGTGGCCCCTGCCCCCCGGAACCACTTGCTCCCACCTCCCAGCCTCTCCTCCCTCCCACCTCCTCTACTTAATGGCAGCTGCTGCGGGGGAGCGTGAGTAAGACCTCCGACCCTCGGTCCAGGTCCACTCTCTCACCCCAGCTCCGCTATGCCGTCTCCTGCCTCCAGACCCAGGCCTCCTCCCTGGGAGGTTTGAGGCTGCTGTCCGCTCCTACGCCTGCTGCCCGCTCCATCTGGGACTGCCTGCAACCACGTAAACTTGTCAGCCGTTCTTTTCTTTTTTTCCTGTTGTACCACCGGTATTGTAATTGTACTGTGATTGTGCCCGTCTTGCTCCAACCCCACCACTGTTATTTGTTATATTTATTTTCCTTCGCCCTTTGCCCCTGCGGCCCCTCCCCCCGGAAACCCCCGCTCCCACCTTCCCTACTTAATGGCAGCTGCTGCGCGGTCGCACATCGGACACGCACAGCGGGCGCGCCAGAGGCAAGCCCGTATGCGCCCGTCCGGGACCCGACCGCAGCCAGGAACCCTGAACCTGCGACCTGACCTTCCTCTACTACGACTCCACCGCTCTCCACGCAATCAATCCCGGACCCCACAGAGACTGCCAGCAGGCCTCACCAAACCCCACCTACGGCCAGTTCTCCTGCCTTCACTGCTGCTGAACCTTCACCACCACCCCAGCCTTCAACACCACCAACGCCATCACAGACGACACCCTCAGATGCATCCTTATCAACGTGCGCTCGGCACAAAAACACACCATTGAACTCTGGAACCTTCTTGACGCCCTCTCGCCCAACATCGCCTTCCTCACGGAGATCTGGACCATCACCACCTCCACCCCGACATCAACATTCCCTTTCCTAATGGATACAGGATCCAAAGGAAGGACCGCCCCAACCGCCCGGGAGGGTGCCTCGCCATCGCCCACAAGAGTAGCCTCCGCCTCACCACCTCCAGCAAAAACTTCCCGGCCGCCGAACACCTGCACTTCCAGATCCAGACCAGCCAGAACACCACACTCCGAGAAACCCTCATCTACAGGACCCCCAGGCCCCATACACCCTTCCCCACTACCATCACTGATTCATCGCACCTCACGTCATCGCTGAACTACATACTCATTGGAGACCTTAACTTCCACCTAGACAACCCCAGTGACCCCAACTCCACCATCCTCTGCGACAACCTCGCCAACATCGGACTCAACCAACTCATCACCACACCAACACACAGAGCAGGACATACCCTCGATCTCATCTTCGCTGCAGGTAACAGCGTCCACTACAGCCACACAATGCAACCACCATGGATTGACCACCACTGCGTCCACTTCACCTTCAACAAACCCAAGGCACCAAAACCAGCCTGCCCCCACCATGAAGAAAATGGAGCAAGGTTACCGACGAGCAACTGAACCCCACCCTCACCGACACAACCACAGGTGGGCATCTGACGCAAATATCGTAGCCAGAGGACTCCACACTTGGATCCCCAAATGTGCAGACTAACCTGCCCCACTATGCAACCCCGGCAAACAGCATCCAGGAAGGCTGCCTGGTTCACCACCGATCTCCTGAAGCCAGGCACATCTGCAGACGCCTAGAGAAGAAGTGGAGGAACACCAAGATGACCTACAACTACTCCACCTATAGGGACACCATGACGGACTAACACAACCAAATCTGAACAACCAAAAGGAACTTCATCAACAACAAAATCCTTGCCAACTCCACCAACTCCAAAGAACTCTTCAATGTCATTCAGGAATTCACCAACCCACGCAACGAAGCCACAGACGTCACCCCATCCCAAGACCTCTGCTGCTTGGAACCTACTTCCACCTCAAGATCAGAACAATCTACGACAACTTCTTCAACCCCCCACAAGACACCACAGCCGACCCTCCAGAGACACTAGCCAGCCCACCATCTCCAACTGGACACTAATCACAACCAAAGACACCGCCACGACCATGAAAAACATCCACTCGGGAGCCCCCACAGACCCCTGCCCCCAGCACATCTACCACAGAGCCACAGACACCTTTGCACCCGAACTGCAATGCATCATCAACACCACCTTCACAACAGGCACCTTTCCAGACGACTGGAAGCAAGCAGAAGTCAGGGCCCTGCTCAAGAAGCCCACAGCTGACCCCTCAACCTCAAGAACTACTGGCCCATCTTGCTCCTCCCCTTCGCAGCCAAAGTGGCACAGAAAGCAGTCAACAGGGAACCGACACGATTCATCAAAGAAAATGCCATCCTCGACCCGTCCCAATCCAGATTCTGAAGCAACCACAGCACCGAGACCGCCCTACTCGCCGCCACAGACGACATCCGCACCCTCGTGGACCAAGGCCACTCCGTAGCGCTCATCCTTCTCGACCTGTCTGCAGCCTTCAACACCGTCTCTCACCGCAAACTAGTAGCCAGACTGCATGACGCCAGCATAAATGAAACTGCCCTGGACTGATTCCGATCGTTCCTCAACGGAAGAAGCCAAAGGATCAGACTACCGCCCTTCCTCTCTGCCCCCACGGAAATCACCTCCAGAGTCCAGCAGGGGTTATCCCTGAGCCCGACCCTCTTCAACATCTACATGGTCCCCCTCGCAGCCATTGTCCGACAACACGGCCTCAACATTGTATCCTACACCAACAACACCCAGCTCATCTTGTCCCTCACCAGAGACCCAACCACCGCAAAACTCAACTTCCAGAGAGGAATGCAAGATGTCTCAGACTGGATGACCAACAGCTGCCTTACACTCAACACCGAGACGACCGAAGTCTTCATCCTTGGAACTACCCCCTCAGTTTTGGACAACACCTGGTGGCCCACCGCCCTCGGAAGCCCGCCCGCCCACCCCCTCAGACCACGCCAAAAACTTCAGCATCGTACTCGACTCATCACTCGCCATGAACCGACAGTTCACCGCCGTCACCTCCAGCTGCTTTAAACTCCCTCGCATCCTTCGCAAGACCTTCAAATGGATCCCCCCTGAGTCAATAATGACAGTCACCCATGCACTAATCACCAGCAGGCTAGACTATGGAAATGCTCTCCACGCCGGCATCAACAAGTTCCTACTCAGCAAATTCCAGATAATACAGAACACCACGGCCAGAACACCCCGGCACGAACACCCCTGCACGAACACATCAGCCAACACCTGCAGAGACTCTACTGGCTCCCCGTCGAGAAGAGAGTCACCTTCAAAATTCTCACTCAGACCTACAAATGCCTACAGAACAATGGACCCATATCCCTCAACGACAGGATAAATTTCCACGTACCCCAAATAAACCTCCGATCTGCAAACCTCGCACTGGCAGAAACCCCGCGCATCCACAGAACCAGAGCTGGCGGAAGATCCTTCTTCCACATTGCAGCCCAGCCCTGAAATGAGCGACCGGCAGACATCAGATGTACCCCCTCCCTGAACACCTTCAGGAAGACCCTCAAGACCTGGCTCTAGCTGAACGGACCTGCGCACCCCCCCTCCCCTCAGCGCCTTGAGACCCTCACTGGTGAGTAGCGCGCTTACAATGCCCTGATTGACTGATTGAGCATTGTGATTCAAGAAAAGTAATATCCCAGAACCCCCAAAAATGAAAGGACAGAGGCAAACGGGCCATCCGACCAAACCCTATAATTACACAATCTGTAAAAAGAGATGCTTCAAACAAGATGGTGGCAATCGCATGGGGAAGAGAAGCATTTGCCACAGAAAGCAGGTCTTATCGGTGAATGGGGCCCATCTGCCCGGTAGGATAGAGAAAACGGTAGAGGGTCGGGCCTTCATGGGAAGGCGGTCTCCCAAGGACCATGTCAGGTGGGAGGGGGCAGGACTTCCACCATTGAGGCCTCCTAACAGACACATTGAAGGGAATGACCACAGGGTATCAAGTGTTCCAATATGGGTATTATTAGGCTGTCCCCTGTCTGAGAGGTTACTTGCGGTCTTCCCGGAGTGATTTTGTCAAGCCTGAGTCTGAGGATGATTCAAAGAATCCTTTATCAGGGGGTGAAGCCATGGTGGATCGAAGGTCAGCTGCTGGACTCAGGGCAATTCCAGCTCTTGGATGCTTGGTCCATTATGGGAGTCCCTGCACCCAACCGTTACAGGCATCCATGGCAGTTGTGGCCTGATTTAGCTCCTGATGAGAGGAGGTTGAGGACATTTGACCATCCAGTGGACCCCTTGGGCCATGAGGTTGATCCAACCTAGACCACACTTCTGCAGGTTCCTCAAAAAATTGTGTGCGGTCTTCAGCCACCACTCATAGCAGTGAAGGAAAAGGTAGGGCATATTTGAGTATTGAGTTACATAGCTTCCTCTTGATGCCAAGGAAGGAGGCAATTCGGTTTTGAACCGCTAAGATAATGTCGGAAGAAAGCATAACCCTGGAGGAATCCACCATACTGGGTACATCAATCTAGCTCTCTGAAATAGTAAATCTCGGTCTTTGAAGTTTGAGTCTAGCAACCATAGAACGTGGGACCAATGAGGTAGAAGGACTCCGGCCGGCACACAGTGGGTCCATTCCACCGTGTACAGAGTGAAGAGCTCCTCTGGGGCTACCACAGTACACAGCCAGGAATCTCGGAAAGATGTTGTATCTTCTCCCGGAGTGCACTCCAGGATACCCACCCCTTATGTGTTATTCACTGTTGCTCCCACTGCAACAGCTGCTAAGGTGGGGTCTTATTTAGTACACAGGACCTGGCTCCATGTTCAGGAGCAGGGGGGGAGGGGGTTCCAGTAGTTCACTGTCCCAAAGGGCGATGTGTTTGGGGGAGGCTGTTCGGTCTCTGCACTCACAATGTCACTTGTCACATGGGCAGCACCAGCGATTTACCCTGAGGCAGCCCAGGGGAGCCACACCCCAGAGTCCGGGCAGCACACATCGTGTCGGGCAGGTGGGACTGAAGGCCAATGGTAGGATGCCTTTGGTTGGTCCAGCAGAGGCCCGGACAGACGCCACCATGAGTTCCAGGATGCGCCTGTACATCCGGTCAGGCAAAGCCACTCATTCAATCTGTCGGTCTCTGCAGGTCCCCCTCAAATTCAGTAGGGTGTTTTAGAAACCACTTTATTTTTTTCAATTATTGGGAGGACCTCAGTAGAAGAAATGGTTTTCTTTCCACATTGTCATTACATGTTGTAAAACTCTATCTGGCCTATCCCACTTAAAAAAAATATATATTTTATGTTCTGTTGTGCTCTTTGGTTTGGGCGAACAAATGCCCCCTGAGTTAAACTGAGCACTTTGAAACTCCCATGAACAAATAGTGGGTTGTGACTTATTCCTTTATAATATAGCAGCGCAATTATAGCATGCAGTTCAGTGGTTTGATGAGAGAACTACCTGGGAGAAAGATCTTTTATGGGGAATCTACTCATCAGACACTCTAACAGTCATCTTTTTTGTTTGTTCTATCCTGAGCAAACTGTAAATATCTGTTTGAGGCATGTGAGCTGTAGATCACATGCTTTGCATAGCCTGTCATCTAGTGTTGGGTCCGGATGTTTGGACTTTGATTTTCTTCGAAGAAGTCTTTTCCAGTCACAGGGTAGGTGACTCCTCCTTTCGGTGATAGTGCGCATGGGCATCGGCTCCATTGTTAGATTGTTTTTTCTGCCATCGGGTTCGGATGTGAATTGCTGTGCTCCGGTTCGGCACCGTTTCTCGGGTTCCCTTCGACACACACTCAACTCCCCTCAACGGTATTGTTCTCTATGCTGTTTCCCATTCTCTGTGTATCGTTATGACTCAAAGAACTTCAATCGGAGAACTTGTGGAGGGCCGTTGGACCTACACACGCCGGGCTGGCTAGCCGTCGATGGACCGGACTCCATTCAAGCTCTCTCCTGGGTGTTGCGCTAAGTTTCAGAGGCACAGACTTGCACGTAGTGTGCAACCTCTGCATATCCCCGGAACACGATGAAAAAGGATGCGGCGTGTGCCGATCGTTTCGATCGAAGAAGATGCTCCGTGATCGTCTGGCTCGACATCACGAAATGCAACCTCAGGGCGGCTCCGCACCAGACATCTTCGGCGAAGATTCTGACAGAGAAGAACTACATGCTCAAGGAGCCGAAGAAGCAGAACATGTCTCCATTTCCGAGGCAGACTCCGACATGGAAGAAGAGGAGCAAGTTACACCGGGTCAGCATACCATGAGTACAGAAACCCCCTTGCCCCAGCACCACAAGTCCAAACAGGCTCTGGTCCTTCCTCTGCCTTCGGGCCAAAGTCGGCACAGAGAAAAAGTTTCGGGCGCCCGCCCTCAGGCTTGGCACCGGAACACAAGGAAAAGCCTTCCAGCTCGGGCTCAAGTTGGCCCCATGATGGTGCCGAGCTGTAACCTTCGGTGTTGAAACCGAAGCATGTCATGGTAACCATTCCACTGTTATGGAAGAGTAAATCTTCGGAGTCGAAGGGTTCGGAGCCGAAACTTCCACGCCGAAAATGGCAACCAAAGACAAAAAGACTCCCCCAAAAGAGCCTCGCTCCGACGCTCCACTTTCGGATCCAAAACAGAAAGAACTGGTAATAAATCCAGACACTGTACATATCCGTGCTAAATTGCCTGAAAAAAAGGAAAATGGTCCTGCGGGAGGATTACCACATTCCCCTGAAGAAGAAAAATGTGGGTACTAACCCTTTTCCACCTTACATTCCACCTCCTTAGCCCACTGATCCAAACTTACTCATCACACCCATAAATTCACCACCACATCTATCACCTGACCCACAAGATGAAGGGGATGGTGATGAGGATAGGCCACAGGATACTGACCCATGGGAAGATTATGACACTGACCCAAACACGGATAATGACCCTGATTTATATCTGTCCAGACCCTCACCACCCGATGACAATGTAGGATATATTGAGCTACTTAACGGAGCTGCTCATTATCATGGGGTTGGGCTGCATAAGGAGCCTTTAGAAGAGGATTTCATATTCGAAACCCTAAGGGGCATATTATCAAGGGGGGTTATCTCCGCTTTTTTGGCTTTAAAAGCCAAGAAAGCGGAGATAAAATTATCTCCCTATTACCAAGCTGTCGCTAACACCAGTTAGTGACAGCTAATAGGAGATAGCGACCATCTTGGGCCCCGCTTTGCATGTCAGTGATATTTATCACTAATGACATGCAAAGTGGGCGTGCCAAGATGTTAGCGACTGGAAACAGTCGCTAACATCGCTATCTCCTATTACCAACTTTTGGAGATATTCGCGCTAAGCGCAAATATCTCCAAAAGCTAACACCTGCCCTGAGCAGTTCTTCACCATGTTATCCAATGGGAGGTGGATAACATGGCTAAGAGCATTTGCTCGAAAATGCATGAATATCGCTGACTTTTCAGCGATATTCATGCATTGCGGCCGTTTTTTATCGCATTTGCGATAAACCTTGCTAATAGCAAGGTTTATCTGCGATAAAAATCGCCGATGTGCGGCGATAATTTTTGTCTCTAAACAAGTTAGAGACAAAAATTATCTCTATTGGTTGGTAATATGCCCCGAGATCTTTAAAGATCCTGTGAGGGCAAGAATCATTACACCCAGGGTGGAGACAAAATATAAAGCTGCACCTAGAGACCCGGCATACATCAAGGGTCAGCTGCCTTTCGATTGTCTTGTGGTTTACAACGCTCGCAAGAGAGCTAACTCACAGACCACAGGTGAGGCCCCTCCTCCTGATAAGAATTCAAAATTAATGGATGATTCGGGCAAAAGGGTAGCGTCACAAGCAGCCAATCATTGGCACATTGCTAATGCTCAAGCTTTGTTAGCTCGATATGATAGGGCTCATTATGATGAGTTAGAGAAGCTCATGCAATTTCTACCTGATGAGTGTAAATCAAAGGCTAATGACCTTATTCAGGAGGGTAAACTAATCACAAATACCTCCATCAGGTGCGCATTAGACGCAGCAGATACAGCGGCCCGCGCAGTAAACACCAGTGTACTGCTACGCATGCATGCTTGCTTGAGAATTTCAGGATTCAAACTTGAAGTGAAAGTCTCTATTCACAACCAACCATTTGACAAAGAACACCTCTTTGGTCCAGCAGTTGACACTTCGCTGTAAAAAATGAAAAAATACACTGAGGTCGCCAAGCCCATGGGAGCTTTGCAGTTACCTTCCAATAGGGGATCCTTTCATCGCTCCTTTTACAGGGGTGGCTCCAAGATGGGCAACAACCAATCACCCTCATCGAGAGGCTATTTTAGAGGTGGGTTTACAGTAAATAACGGTAAGGGAAGAGGCAGAGGCAACTCAACACACACTTCCCCCGCAAATAGACTCCTGTCAGGGGATGTCTTTCCCAATTTCTACCTGTCTGGAATAGAATCACCCCAGACAAATGGCAGCTACAAATGATCCAATATGGTTTCTGCCTGGAACTTACAGACGCTCCCCGAAACATTCTTCCAAGATCACACCCAATGTCACAAGAACATCTCACCCTTCTCAAGCAAGAGGTTCCCTCTCTGTTAGTGAAAGGAGCTATACAACCAGTCCCTTTACCATATCAAGGGGCAGGTGTGTACTCCTTGTACTTCCTAATTCCAGAGAAAGACGGCTCTCTAAGGCCTATACTAGACCTCAGAGAACTAGGGGGCATATTATCAAGGGGGTTTATCTCCGCTTTTTTGGCTCTAAAAGCCAAGAAAGCGGAGATAAAATTATCTCCCTATTACCTAGCTGTCGCTAACACCAGTTAGCGACAGCTAGTAGGAGATAGCGACCATCTTGGGCCCCACTTTGCATTTCAGTGATATTTATCACTAATGACATGCAAAGTGGGTGTGCCAAGATGTTAGCGACTGGAAACAGTCGCTAACATCGCTATCTCCTATTACCAACTTTTGGAGATATTCGCGCTAAGCGCGAATATCTCAAAAAACTAACACCTGCCCTGAGCAGTACTTAGCCATGTTATCCAATGGGAGGTGGATAACATGGCTAAGAGCATTAGCTCGGTAATGCATGAATATCGCTGACTTTTCAGCGATATTCATGCATTGCGGCCGTTTTTTATCTCATTTGCGATAAACCTTGATAATAGCAAGGTTTATCTGCGATAATTTCTGACGATGCTTAGCGTTAAAAAATTCGTTGCTAAGCATCGTTAGCGATAAATATCGCTTAACGTTGGTAATATGCCCCTAAATTTATACATTTAGTCGGACCACTTTCATATGGTGACACTCCAACAAGTGCTCCTGCTCATTCAGCCAGGCGACTTTCTGTCCTCTCTGGACTTAAAGGACGCCTATTTCCATATCCCAATACACTCTGCTCACCACAAATACCTCAGGTTCATGGTAGCAGGCCAGCATTATCAATTCAAGGGGCTCCCATTTGGAGTAACTACTGCACCCAGGGTTTTCACCAAATACCTGGCAGTAGTCGCAGCTCATCTACGAATACAACACATTCACGTCTTCCCATACTTAGACGACTGGCTTATAAAAGCCAGCTCTCAACAAAGCTGTCTACGTCACATTCACAAAACAGTGCAGTTGCTCCATGATCTTGGATTCACAGTAAATCTGCCAAGTCCCATCTCGAAGCATCCAACACACATGTGTTTTTGGGAGGCACTATAGATACACAAAAGGCTCTGGCCTACCCCAATCCGCCCAGAGTGCAATATGCAGACTCTACTCTCTCAGTTTCAGCCTCAACACATATTGCCAGCTCAAGTGTTAATGCAGTTACTAGGGATGATGCAGTCTTGCATCCTAATAGTCCCTTACACAATACTTCAAATGCGTCCCCTGCAGGAATGCTTGGCACGACAGTGGAACAAAAACATTTTCGGGGAGCAAAAAAGGCAGCGAGGGTGTAAGGTCTCCTTTTGGTAAAATCAGTAGCCCGAAGAAAGGTCTTCTTCTCGATGCTTTCGAGTCTTTTGATTTATACAAAAATGTACACCTTTCTATAGTTGAATCAGAGCTCGGTACAAAAGTTTCTGGTAGCACATTGGTTTTATCAAGGGTGGATAGCCCTGAGAGAGGGAATGAAACTGCTGCGAGCTTTGACGTAGCACCTTTAAATAGTGTTTCTCTGTGTACCAAGACAGATGCTAGTGGGTTAACAAGTCGGACAGAACTTTCAGAACTTTGGGAACCCTTAACCAAACAATCTGGGGTAAATCAGGAGAATAACACAGAGGCATCTTATAATCATCCTATGAATTGTGCCACACTTTCCCAAATTCAGATTCTTAGCTGGAATGTGGCTGGCATCTCCACTAAAATAGGCTTATCATCTTGGCTTGATTTAGTTACTTCTTTTTCAGTTTTATGCTTCCAGGAGACGTGGGTACAAACCCCGGTTCATCTTCTGGGTTTTCAGACCTTGCACTCACCGGCGTTACCGAGCAAGCAAGGAAGAAATAGGGGTGGGCTGTGTGTTTATGTTAATATTGCTAGGGGTTTGAGTGTACGGAAACATTCTTTCACGGAGTCTTATCAAATTATCTCCATTCAAACAGGTAAATCTTTGCATTTGCTAATAATAAACTTCTATAATAATATGCCATTACATGGTCTGGAGAGGGTGTTAAATGAATTGTTTCACGCCGTTGTTTCTGTCAAAGAGCTGCTTGTGGGGGAATGGGCCATCGCCTTTATGGGCGATTTTAATTGTTACACCTGCCAGTATGCTTCAAGGGGACTCTGTGACTTTATTTCCTCCCCGGAAAATGATGATACCTCAAATCATTTCATGCACTCAAAAACAGGGGAGGCACTAAATAGTTTTTTAGCACATTTTAACTTAGCTTTTGTAAATGAGATATGCTCACCTCCGATACCCTTTAAACCCTCTTTTCATGGAAGAGGCTCAAACTCTACCATTGACTTTGTTCTCTTTTCTATGAGGCACACCTCCTTGATATCCTCATGGGATACGCTAGATCAGATATATGGTGATCATTACCCCATAGCCTTTTCTATTTCTTTACCATCCCACATTATAAGTAATCATACTCATCCGGCAAGGTATGACCATCCAATTTCAATAGGGGCAGTAAATGGCTATACTCTTAAATGGGAAAAATTGAGCCTGCTGGCCTTCTTAAAAACTTAATGCCCTAATGACGATTGCGGGACGCATCATCCTAAAACGTATGCATAATTGGACAGAGGAGGTTGATGTCCTCTCTAGATTTCAATATGGTTTCCGAACAGGTAGGGGTACGGTCGGACAGAGTTTAAACTTATATTTTTTAATCTCTAAATATGTCGAGGCCAAACATGGTAACCTTTTTGTTACATTTATAGATTTAAGCTCAGCGTTCGACTGTGTTGACCACAAGCAATTATGGGGTGTTTTGGAGGACTTGGGACTGAACTTATCTATTCTTAATTTTATCATTGCTTTGTATAGGGATGCATGGGCCAGGGTGCGGTACGGACAGAGAGGGGAGTGCTCCTCAAGATTCACCATTGGCAGAGGTGTGAGGCAGGGGTGCATTTTAGCCCCCCTGCTTTTCTCGCTCTACATAAATGCCGTTGGTGATTTCATGAGGAGTTTTGAATGTGATTACCCTAAGGTAGAGGGCCATGCCATCCCAATCTTGTTATACGCAGACGATGCGGCTATTTTGTCTCAAACAAGGTTGGGGCTGCAGAGGGCGGTCACTAAATTTACTCTCTTTATGAAAGAAAAGGGTTTGAAGGTAAACATTGCTAAGACCTTTTCCCTGGCCTGTAGCAAGGGAATAAAGAAAACCCCATGCCCGATATTCATCGAGGGAAAAAAGATAGACACTGTAGAACAATTTCCATATTTGGGTATTTGCTTTCATAGAAAGGTGTCCTGGCAACCCGCTGTAAAAGCTAGGCAGCTTGCTTTTTCAAGAGCGATTGGCGCACTCAGAGATTTTGCTAGTAAAATTGGGGGGAGACCAGTCAAGCAGCTCATTACAATTTACAAAGCAAAGTGCGTATCAACGGCAATCTATGGGACAGGGCTCTGGGGGATCGATACAATAACATCAATCCAGAAGGATGAAAATAAGTTCCTCAGATACCTCCTAGGGTTGCCAAAGTCAACGTCTACTTATTTGATGCACATAGAGTTGGGACTACCGTTTATCTCTGATACTATTAAGACTGAGCCCATTCTCTTATGGCATAAGCTTTGGACCACCCCAGAAACGACCTTTAATCGTGAAGTAATAGCTGACTGCCAAAAATTGGAGGGGGCAAAACACATAAAATGGATGTCTTTCGTTGAAAGGATGTGTCTTGACATTGGCCGCCCGGAGTTTTTTATTGACCCATCGAGTCTGGAGCAAATATCGAGGAAAGCCTTGAGAAGGCTCTTAATGGACCATTTGGAAGCCAAAAGATGGTCTACCCAAAAAGACAATAAAACTGTTTTGGCTTTCCAAAGGATTACTAAGGTTCAGGGTCTTCAACTATACCTGGCAACTGACATTAATTGCTTCTCAAGAATGCTCCTCTCCAGATTTAGATTGGGCTTCTTTTTTCGGCTAATTACTTTCCCCTCTTGCAATGATTGGTCCCGAAACCTGCTCCCTTGCCCTTGTGATGATATTGCACCCAAACAAATATACATTGCATACTTTTCTGTAAATACTATCAAGTACCCAGAAAATCTTTACTGAAACCTCTACTGAAGACCTGGGGACTGCAGTCTTGTAAGGATGCTTTTGTTCGTTTACAACAATTGGAGAACAGGGAAGTGATACCTATTATGGAAAAGTTTTTAAAATTGCTGCTAAGGTTCAGGAAGTCGATATGATACATGAATTTTTATAATTATTTATTGTCTATATATTCTTTTTAATATCTCTTTTATTGTTAATGTCAACTCCTTTGTTTCTTGTGAAGCTACGTTTTTCTGGCATTTTATAGTCCTATATGTGGTTTTTAATTGCAATTCGATTAATGTAATGTGTGCTTTTATGATATCCTTGTGATTATCGAATAAAGCTTATTTGAATTTGAATTCAGTGGATCCAGGCTCATGGGCTGTTATCAGATCTAGTGTTGGTGCATGGCCGCTCCCATTGCTTTCTGCACTGGTGAAATACACAAAACTTTTCAAAAGGGCGGTCTATTATCGACCCGGTTCCACAGATAGTGGTGACAGCAGACGCATCGCTCACCGGTTGGGGAGCTCATCTCCAGACGTACTAAATTCAGGGCATGTGAAGCTTGCAGCAAAAGCAGCTTCACATAAATCATCTAGAGCTGCTAGCGGTTTTTCTTGTGCTCAAAGCATTTCAAGTTCATCTAGTAGGCAAAGCTGTCCTGATTTGTACAGACA
Source organism: Lissotriton helveticus (assembly GCF_964261635.1). Classification (NCBI taxonomy): domain Eukaryota; kingdom Metazoa; phylum Chordata; class Amphibia; order Caudata; family Salamandridae; genus Lissotriton; species Lissotriton helveticus. The sequence goes on along the minus strand of NC_136059.1, from coordinate 1,146,207,827 downwards.
ACATGACAGCAAGTACTACATACACAAACAGGGGGTACACTCTCTCTCCAGTTGTCACAACCAGCACAGACCATCTGGATGGGCCATAAGTCACAAAATGTATCTCCTTGCAGAACACCTTCCAGGAGTAAACAATCAGATTGCAGATCTGCTGTCGTCAAAGACAACAGATCCACGCATGGGAACTACACCCTCAGTTCTTCTCCCATTCTTTCAGATGTGGGGCTTTCCATACATAGATATGTTCACCAAAAACCTAAACACAAAATGCCCAAGCTTCGCATCCAGGTATCCACACTCATTGTCCAGAAGCAATGCACTGTGGATGAATTGTTCAGGGATATTTGCCTACACTTTTCCGCCTCTCCCACTCATTCCATGAGTGGTTTGGAAACTCAGACTGGGTCCCTGACACTAAACCTAGTTGCTCCCACATAGGCCCGTCAACCCTGCTTCACAACCCTGTTGGAGCTCTCAGTAGTTCCTCACCAAAAACTATATGTCACACCCAATCTCCTCACTCAGAGTCCTGGAGAGATAAGACATGCAGACCCTAGTCATCTCAACCTTGCAAACTGGCACCTGAAATCTTAGAGTTTGGCTACCTTAATCTCCCACCAGACTGCATAAACATCATCAAAGAGGCTAAAGGTCCTACCACAAGAGCCTGCTGCACAGCAAAGTCAAAGTGGTTTGTGATATGCTGTAATAACAATCAAATCAACCCATTTGATGCTTCAGTTCAAAACATGATATGCTATGTATTACATCTGCAGCGTTCAAATTTAGCGTAAACATCCATACGCTTACATCTTGCTGCAATAGCTGCATACCTCCAGAATAGACAACATCTGTCTCTCTTCAGAGTGCCTGTCATTAAGGCATTAATGAAGGGACTTAAAAGAATCATTCCCCCAAGACTTCCAACAGCTCCAGTGTGGAATCTCAACATTGTCCTCACCGGCCTGATGGGTCCATCTTTTGAGCCATTGCACAGAAGTGAGCTACAATTTCTCACTTGGAAGGTGGCTTTCCTCATAGCTATCACATAACTGAGGGTAATAGATGAGCTTCAGGCACTAACCATAGAAGAACCATTTTTATAAGTACACCAAAATAAAGTGGTTCTTCGGACCAACCCTAAATTCCTACCTAAGGTCATTTATGCCTTTCATATCAACCAAGCTGTTGAGTTGCCTGTGTTCTTCCCTCAACCAGATTCTGTGGCAGAACGTGCATTACACACCTTAGCCTCTTGCGTCCTGATGACGAGATCAGCTCATCATGCAGCACGGTGGCGCTGTGCTGATGACAAGCTGAGCTCGTCATGACCTCCGCGGAACGCCCACGTGGGGATAATTACCCCGCTGTACTGGGCGTTCCATTGAGCGGGCGTGGCCATGACGAGCTCGCCATCAGCACCGTGGTGCCGCACGCGGCCCCCCTCCCCCCGCATTGCGGGGGAATTAGCCCCGCGGCGATGGGGCTAGATGTGAAAAGAGCATTACTCTACTACGTAGAAAGGACAAAACCTTTCCATAAAACAAACCAACTATTTGTGGCTTTTGCTCCACCGCATAAAGGTAATCCCATACCAAAATCAGGTATTGCACGGTGGATAGTCAAGTGCATTCAAGCATGCTATGCAAAAGCAAAACGAACATTAACAATTCCCCCTAGAGCGGCTTCCACACACAAACTAGGGGCTTCTATGGCATTCTTTTTTTTTTTTTTTTATTCTTTTCATTATTCAGTAAAGAAATTAAACATAGCAATCAATTACAGTCAGCTCATGTCCGTTACCCCAGCAGAAATACAATTTGAAGCAAATCAAGACAGTTCCGCATTCACAGCAATAGACCAACAGTTTAGTCCAGGTCTTCCGAGCCAGGCCGCGATACAAGGGGTGGTTCACAGAGGTTGCCTCTAAAAACGTTCCAGCTGGACCAGACCTCTCCCCATTTGCGGGGGCAGCCTCTCGCTATATACACAGTTTTTTCCTGCAGCATGCACCAGTCCATGTCGCTTTGCCAGTCCACAAATTTCGGTGGATTAGGGGCCCCCCAAAGTCTGGCAATGTTCCTTTTTGCCATTATCTGCCCAAGTGTCACCATATCTTCCCTTTAGAAGGCAGGTCCGTGGGTTCCCAAATGTTCAGGAGACATCTCTTGGCCTCCAAACGGATCTCCGTCTCCCATACCTCCCCCATACATTGCACCACCCTTCTCCAGTATCTTTGTACCTTCGGACAATCCCACAGTATGTGGAAGAAGGTGCCTTGTCCTCCACATCCTCTTCTGCAAAGACCTTCTCCTCCCCTCCCCATAGCTTGCAGCCTAGTGCAGGAAATATATACTCTATGCACAATTTTTAATTGTATCAAGCGCAATCTGGCCGATATCGCCACTTCCCTAGGGGAGGCAAGAGCCCAAATCCACACCTCCTCGTCCATCTCAAGCCCATCTGCAACCCATTTCTCTTTTAGGGAGAGGAGCATGTCGGGGGGGTTGTTGATTAATTTTTTGTAGGTTAGAGAGATGGCGTGGTCTGGGATATACCCATCAAGTAGTCTGTCCTCAAGTGGTGAGGCCTGAGGCGGTGTGGTGTCCGGCTGGATGTTGGTTTGCAGGGAATGTCTCACTTGTAAGTATCTAAAGTGTTCTGTGGGGGCCAAGGCATACGTGTCTTGCATGTGTGCGAAAGTGTGGATTCCCTTGGGGCCCCATAAGTCCCCAATACGCGAGATCCCTATCAGGTCCCAGTTACGGAACCCCTTAGTGCGTCCCAAGTTACCCAGTGTTTCTGACGCCCAAAGTGGGGTAAACATAGTCAGGACACCCGACCATCCCATTTTCCGCTGCGCAGCATGCCATATCTGTACTGAGTGTTTGGTCGGACCCGTGAGGTGGTGTTTACCCGGCCTAGAATAGAGAGCGATTTCGTAGTTTCCCCCAGGAAGTAGCCACCTGTCCATCCCGTACCCGGGATCATTCCCATCACCGTACGTACCATGGTTTATCGCTGAGAGGTGGGCAGCCCAGTAGTATTTGCGGATGTCAGGGAGGGCTATTCCACCGTCGTACCATCCCAACGTGAGTTTGTGCAGCGCTATCCTGGGCACCCCCGCCCATAGGAGGTCACGTTGCGCCGCTTCGATCGCAGCAAAGTACGAGTTTGGTATTAAATCTGGGTAGTTTTGTACTGCATATAGAAATCTGGGCAGAGCCATCATTTTAAAGAGGGCTGCTCTGCCCAGCAATGAGAGCGGGAGTTGTCGCCAGGACCCGACATCTCGCTGGAATCTCTGCAGAGGCGGTAGAAGATTCTTTTCGTATAGTAGAGTCTTGTCCGTGGAGACAAAGACTCCCAGGTATCTAAATCCGTCCACAGTCACTGTAATAGGACAGTTAGCGGGGAGCCTCGGAGGGTCCCCTCGGAGCACGTAAAAGTGGGATTTGCTCCAATTTATCCGGAACCCGGAGTTCCGCCCGAAGCTCTCAAAGATGTCAAGTGCCGCCACTATAGATCTACTCGGTCGAGTGAGGTAGAGGAGGATATCGTCGGCGTATAGGGAGATCTTGTCCTCCCAACCCTCCGTCCACGCTATCCCTTTGAGGTAGACGTCTTGCCGTATCCAGGCCGCTAGTGGCTCCAGGGAAAGCGCGAATAGGAGGGGAGAGAGAGGGCAGCCCTGTCTTGTTCCCCTCCCTAGAGTAAAGACTTCGGACGCCTTACCGTTGACTACCACTTGGGCCAGCGGCTCGGCGTAGAGGAGACGGATCCAGGATATAAAATTAGGCCCAAAGCCCAATTTACGAAGTACCGCGATCATATATGGCCACTCAAGGGTGTCAAATGCCATAGTGGCATCAAGGGAGAGCACCACTGCATCCTCCCGCAGCCTATGCCGCTGCCCGAGTACGCCGTTGAGGCGCCTGATGTTCAGTGCGGTGTTGCAGCGGGGCATGAAACCAGACTGGTCCGGGTGGACCAGTGCAGAGAGGACCGGCTGAAGTCGATTGGCCAGTGTTTTAGCTAGAATCTTTGGCTCCGCGTTGAGCAACGAAATTGGCCTGTACGAGGTACAGATGTCTTGAGGTCTACCTTCCTTCGGTATCGCCACTATAGTTGCTATGCGTTGGTCTCTGGGCAGCTTCCCTGCCTCCCTACTTACATCGAACATGCGTTTAAGGTGCGTGCCAAGGGCATCAGGTTTCAGCTTGTAGAGCTCTATTGGGAGGCCGTTAGGTCCCATGGCCTTCCCCGGGCGGAGGTCGGCTATAGCGCGTTGAAGCTCAGAGGCTTCGAGCGGGCTCTCAAGGGTAGTCCGGTCTTCCTCCGACAGACAAGGCAGTCTGATATCCGCCAGGAGGGCCACTGAGTTCTCCTCCGGCCGGTCAGACTCACGGCTGTATACTTGTTTATAGTGCCTGGCGAATTCTGCCACTATCTTCCGGGGTTCAGTCACTACTGTCCCCGCAGTCGTTCGTATTTCCGGCACCACTCTACTGGCCTGTTGTTTTTTATCGAGCCACGCTATAAGTCTCCCAGCTTTGTCTCCCTGGTCATATATCCTCCCCATCTTGTGCATGGCCGCCGTCCTGGCCTCCTGTGCGACTAAATCTCTGTACTCCTGAGTCTTCATCTGCAAGCGATGTTGTACATTAACCGCTCCCTCCTCTCGCGCCTCCCTCTCCAACCCTGCCAGATCCGCCTCCACTGTCGCAACCTGCCGTTCTCTATCCCTTCTCCCACCCGCTATGGCTGACAACGCCTCCCCCTGATCACGGTTTTGAAGGCCTCCCATAGGGTTACAGGGGAGGCAACCGATCCCACGTTATCCTCAAAGTAGTTGGTTATTGACTTAGATAACTTCGCACTAAGCTCCTCATTTTTCAAATGCCAAGCGCTGATTGGTGCAATGCATCCCTCACGTCTAATCCCGAACGTTATGTGGGTACTAACCGGCGAGTGGTCAGATATGCCGCGTGGAAGGTGTGCAGCTTCTCGTATCGCCATATCATGGTGCAGCACTGTGAGGATATAATCAAGGCGGGAGAATGATTTGTGCGGGCCAGAAAAAAAGATGAAGTGAGTGTCAGCGGGGTGCATTAGTCGCCACACGTCCGTGAGCCCGAAGGCGTCCAGGAAGTCAGTCAACCACTTTTGCCCCTGCGGTGTGACCCGTGGGGGTTGTCTGTCTAGGGTCCCTGACACCACCGCGTTGTAGTCCCCTCCCATTACCAGTTGACCCTCAGGGAGGGAGAGAAGTAGTGTGCCCAAATCAGTGTACGCTTGATTCTGCAAGCCAGGGGGGATATAAATCGAGAGTAGGTTGAGGCGGTAGCCTTCCCACCTACCGGACACCACTGCAAAACGACCCTGCGGGTCCGATTCTGTGTGATCTATGTGGAAGGGTAGTGCGCGGCGCAGCAGGACCCCAACGCCCCTGGATCCAGAAGTGAAGCCGGAGTGAACTGCAAGGGTGTATCCCCACCTATTGAGGGCCTGGCAAGTGTTTCCCATGAGGTGTGTTTCCTGCAGCAGGACTGCGTCCGGCTGGTGCCGCTTTATAAATCGCAGGACTATGGTGCGCTTCAGTTTATCCCCCAATCCGTTCACGTTCCAGCTCAAAACCCTGAGGCTCTTCTCCCATTTGCTAGCCATAACCATTGCTGTGTGACCTGATGCTATTCTGCATACTGGCGATGAGAACAAACCTGACATTGCTGACTACACATGACTGTAAAACATCCCCAACATCCCCGTCCCCCCAGCCGCCCCCCCAACATTCAATGTCAACACGATTTCTGATCAGTACGGCATGAGTGTATCCCTCTGGCACCCAACTGTCCCAGGCTCCCCCCGTCCCTCCCCACTCATCCCCCCAACTCCCCCCGAGCACCCCCCCCTCCCTGCCGCCCTGCTCCGCGGGTTTAAAACTACCCACATCCCAATTAGCAGAGTGCCTTTCGCCCCAGAAACGCCTCCGAAGAGGAACTACAACAGTGAACAATCCACCCCCTTTTGAGGAGGACCTGTCACGGGAAGCGTGTGCAGGCCCCGTCATCCCCCCCCCGCCGCCCCCCCCCCCACCTCCCCGCCAATAGTACCGAAGTCCTGTATCCCAGAAGTGTGGCGTCTACGATCATGAGTGATGTCTCATTAGAAACGAACCCCTCCAAGCAAAGCAAAGTCTAATAGGTAGGGCAACATAACCATACAATACAGGGACACTTATCAGTTTCTCGAGTTCTCGGAAGCCGTCCTCACGTATCCCCTCTCTCGACCCTCAGCTTGGACTCGCGGAGCGGGATCTCCAGGCGCGTTGACTTTGGTCCTCTCGATCAGATCTCCCGGTCGCAGAGCCCGGAGATGCAGTTTGCGTGTCTCTCCAGTTCTGGGCCTCCGCACCCTCTCCCGTCGAGGCCACCTCTCTGTCAATCCAGTCCTGCACCTCCGCCGGCGACGTGAAGAAGAAGGACTTTCCTCCTCGGAGGACCTTGAGTTTCGCAGGGAAGAACATCTTATACCTGAGACCCCTCTCTCGGAGTGCCGCTTTCACTCCCGAAAATGACCTCCTTTCACGCTGAACCTGGAGGGTGAAGTCTGGAAAGAATCGTATCACAGCGTTCTCATATAGCAGATCCCCAGATTGTCTGGCTGCCTGAAGGACGGCGTCCCTGTCTCTGTAATTCAATATTTTAGCTATAATTGTCCGTGGTGGTGCCCCCGGTTTAGGTTTTGGGATGGGCGCCCGGTGCGCGCGTTCGACTGTAAAGATGGTGGACAGACGCTTTGGTTTGAGGTGGTGAAGAATGAGTTCCTCCACGAACAGCTCCACGCTGGGCCCCTCAAGATCCTCCGGAACGCCAACGAGGCGTATGTTACTTCTTCTGGCCCTCCCTCCCTGATCGTCCAGCCGTAGCGCCATCTGGCGATGTTGATGGACCAGGTCGTCCACCCTTTGCTCCAGACGTTTGGTGGATGCCCGCAGGTCCACTATGTCGGTTTCGTTGGCTCTGGCCTTTTCCGACGTTTTGTTGAGGTCCGTCCGGAGGAGATTAACGTCTATGGCCATCTTGTCGATTTTAGTTTCTAGGGTGGTGCCCAGTCCCTGAATCGCCGTCATGATACTAGCCAGATAAGGTTCTTGCGGAGCTTGCTGGCCGCTCGCGGGCGGCTCCGCACGTGGCGCACCCCTTTGCACCGTATATTTGTCAAGACTGTTCGCTTGCGAGGCCTGGCCCTGCTTAGGCCTCATGTTGAAGTCCGATTCGAGGGGGCAAGCTGTGGGGCAAGTCGGTGCTCACCTAAGCTGGCATAGGTAGAAGAGGCGCCAGGATGTAGGGCGTAGCGCAGTGCCCTAGAGAGTGCTCCCAGGGTCGGGCAATGTGAGGCGACCGGCCCGGCCCAGATCCCAGGGCAACACCCTCCCGCCGAGCGAGGTCGTAGGCCCAGGCGAGCAAGCAGCAGAGGTAACCGGGCAATCACCCAGGCACCACGAGGCCTGAGCACCGCCTCAGGTCCGGATGGTCACATCTCACCTTTCCAGGCACTCCAGGGGGTCACCGCCCCCAACCAGGTTCCTGTGCCACTGTGTCCAAGCGTCCGCCGGCGCACCCACTCGAGCCCTCGGCCAATGTCGCCCTCCACAGGCCAGGCCTCGCGTCTTCAGCAATGAGCGCGCTTTGACTTGACAGGAAGCAGCCGCCGTCCGCAGCAGTCGCCGGCGCGCTCTCACCAGCTCCAGGTCAGGGTCTCCGGCCCGCACGGCCCCCCCCCAGCACGCTCCGTGGGGCGGAGGCCGGGGTACGTCTGCCGCGATCGGCCCAAGCCCAGGCCCCAAGCCGGGGACTAAAGTTATGCGGCACGCCGGCCGCGAGACTCGCACCTTCAGGGCCTTCTCTCGGCCCGCTCCGGGAGGTAGCGTATCTCGGCTACCGGAGGTCGTAGAGGGGCCGGAGCCGTACCGCTGTGCGCCGCGCAAGCAGGGGAGCCTGCGAACACCAAGAGATCCGTGGGACTAACGGATAATGGACGGCTGTAGCAAGGCAAGGGGATAGGGTCGGCGGAGCCGCGGGATCAAGCGGCCATCACTGTCGGCGCCAAGCCACGCCCCCTTCTATGGCATTCTTAGGAAATATACCCATAGATGACATCTGTAAACCTACAACATGGTCTACACCTCACACATTCAGAAAACACTATTGTGTAGATGTGTTGGCAAGACATCAAGCTAGTGTGGGCCAAGCAGTTTTACGTACACTATTTCAGATGACTGCAACAGCTACGGGTTAGCCACCGCTTTGGGAGATAATTGCTATATAGTCTATGCAAAGCATGAGATCTACAGCTCACATGCCTCGAACGGAAAATGCTACTTACCCAGTATGCATCTGTTCTTGGCATGTAGAGCTGTAGATTCACATGTGCCCCCCCCACCTCCCCGGGTACCTATACCTGTTGCAGTGACATCTTACTTAGATACATATATACATGGACATCTCTTTCTACTACTCTCACTAACTCCATTATCACCCTCTGCCGGAAAACAATCTAACAGTAGAGTTGATGCCCATGCACACTATCACCGAAAGGAGGAATCACCTACCTTGTGACTGGAAAAGACTTCTTCGAAGAAAAACAAAGTGCAAACATCTGGACCCAACACTAGATGGCAGGCTATTCAAAGCATGTGAATATACAGTTCTACATGCCAAGAACAGATGCATACTGAGCAAGCAGCATTTTCCTTATTGTCTGATTAATAAAAATAATTACAATTGAAGAGAAGTATAAAACCATATGCACATTAATTCATAGAATGACTTACAAAAGATAATGTTAATTAGATAAAACCATTAAAAGTTCCATAGAGGGGGGTGTGGCGGGCAAGATGGCTGATCGAAAGTAGACCGCATCGGCTCCTGGTCCACGCGGCATCTCGGGGAGGTCTGGCGGCTCCCGCGGGCTGAATCACTCAGAAAGAGGTGCTCCTACGGCGGAAGGTATGCAGCACTGGTGAAGCTGGATCTGATGTGCCCGGAGTGCTGGCAGCGGCCCTTTCCTGCTGCGATCTCCCCTGTAGGGAACTTGGAGCTTGCTAAGATGGCGGCAGGGGCTCGGAGTGAACGGAGATCGGCACGGCTCACATGAGCGGCACGGCGCGATCTGGCCCCCAGTGGATTTCCCGGACTTCGGCAGAAGGCGGCGGCGGTAAGCCTCGGGGATCGCTTGAGGGGGTGTCTGAGACCGGAGGGACTTGTGGCAAACATCCCACGGCATGCCTGACTTTAAGATGGCGGCCGCACTGCTCCCAAATGGTGGCGACTGTTGAGCACTGACCCCCTGCACCTATAGAGGACTGTCCGTGTGGTCGGGAGAGCGCACCTGGAGGGTTGGGCGGAGGAACCTCCTCTTCCTCTACCGCGGATCGGTGAGTGCCATTACACCAGAGTGAGGGGATGGACCCTGGGTTCATCACCACCACGAGGGTGTTCTTAGACGGCATGAACACAGAACCCCTCCGACAGTGAAGGCGGAAGTCTCCACTTTAACCCCCTTTTTGGTTGGCGGCAATATACTGGGCGAGGGGGCGCATATTCCAACTCCTGGCTACCTCCTCCGGTCTCTCAGCACTGCATCGCGGTGTGGCTCCCTTTTGCTGGCCGGGGCATTCCTGGGTGACACCACAACACCCTCCTCTATACCTGCAGTGGCCAGCGGCTTTGCTGGGGGGTCCCGGTGGTGGTGGGATCCGCTGACACCTCTCCATTGGCAACGAGGTGGTGGCTGGACCTGGAGTCTCTCTAATATACTGCGGGAGCTGCGTAGATCTGTGGGGCCTCATCCTTATGCCGCCAAAGAAAGGGACGAGCAAGACGACCAACAAAATGTCAGATTTCTTCACGACCATCGACAAGCGCCCAACGCTCCGAGGTGACGCGGAAGGGGCAACCATGGCTATCACGAAAACAGACCTGCTGACCATGCTCAAAGACTTTAAATCTGAATTACCCACAGGACATCAAATCTTCCATAGACCAACTGCGGTCGGACCCGACTGACCGTCTAACCTCTCTCCAACATGATGTGGACTCTGTGGGCACTAGAGTGTTGGACCTGGAGGCGCAATATCAAGAACAGGGCCGGCGCACCACCGAGATTCGAGACGAGGTTCGGGTACTTAAGGAGCAGCTACACCTGACGCAACTTAAGGCTGAAGATTTGGAGAACCGAGCACGGAGGGAGAACATATGGGTCAGGGACCTAGAGGAAGGGGCAGAAGGGCCAGACTTGGAGGCTTTTATGGAGGGCCTCTTTGCGGAGATTCTGAGCCCCCAGACTATCAAGATTAAGCTTGACAGGGTTCACCGGGAGGGTCCAGCACAGAACGGTGACAAGACGAGACCACGCGACATTCTGGCTAAGTTCCACTCTTATAAAGTTAAAGAAGCGGTCCTAGAGGCGGCCAGATAGAAGACCTCCGTCTACTTTCAGGACCATTCCTGTACCATATATCAGGACATTGCACCATCTACCCTAGCGCGACAGCAGCTGCTCAAGCCGGTTACTGCTAAGCTGCAAGCTGATAAAATTAGATATCGATGGACCTATCCGTTTGGGCTCAGCTTTGAATTCCAGAACAAATGGCGCCACATTACTGAGCTGGGGGAGGGGTTGGAGCTCCTGGGCCTCCCCTCCGAGGATGACGGCCCCACTCAGGGCAAGCCGGGGGATCGCCCTCAGACCTAGCACTCACTCTCCACTTGGGCGATGACTACACGTAGAGGACGTCATTGATGGTTCTTGAGTTCTCCGAGACAGAAGTGAGCCCTTCCGGAGGTACCAGTGATGGGCTGTGCAGCTCTCTGGTCAATAGCTAAGGCAATTGGTGGCACAGATGATTCCGATGGCTGCAGTGATGTTGCTCCAGTCATCCTGAATCTTTATACTTGTACTCCTTCTTGGCTCCTATCTTGGGGGTTTTGGCCCTCTCATGGAAATATGGACTGGTCACAATCTAAGAGGACTCTATATATGAAGTTATTGCTGTGTCCTTTGTTCATAGTGAAGGGGAGAGCCATTAGTTTGCTTGTCTTTAATGTTGCCCTGTTATACAGTTCCTGGCTAATAGTCTTCCTCATGGGTACAGGGGGCCTGTTACATTTGTTCCTCTGGGTTAGGTTATATGGGTCGACCGGACCTTCCATATTATGAAAATGATTCCCATTCCCAATCCCAATACCTCTGACAGATGCTGGAGGGGGTGCGGTCTACTTGGGGACTTTCAGCATATCTGGTGGGACTGCCCAACTATCCGCCCCTTCTGGGAAGAGATTTTGGCACACATAAAGGACATGTTGGGTTACCCTATTCCCACGAATATGGCAGGGGTCCTGCTGGGGCTTCGTGATCCTGCCCTAGAACACCAGACTAGAGCAGATAAAATGATTATGTGGCTTTGTATGGGAGCAGCTTAGATCACTTTAGCAGCCGCCGGGAAGAGGAGAGAAGCACCAGCAATTTCTTTTTGGTACTCTCGTCTATGGAAATTGCTTAGCCTAGAACGTATGTCAGACATTTTTAGAGATGATTACAAGAATTTTGAGTTCAGCTGGGGGTCCCCTGGTCTCTTTTTTATCCCTAGGTCACCATCGACTGTGTGCCCATCCTCAGTTAGGGCCCTTCACCCATTTCAATTTTAAGTAGAACTCCTGTATTGTAGATCGATTCCACTATAGGAACGTTGCCGCCACCCCGGTAGGGGTGGGGGGTGGGAATCAGGGAAGGGGTTGTTATCTATTCTTTTTGGCTTTGGTTATGTTCCCTCTTGGGGGGGGGGGGGGGGGGGTGGAGGGTTGTTGCACTTGGATTATGCGTCCATTATGTGTACTAATTCCTCTTGGGAAGCTCGGGACGCGCATTGGCAAATAGGACGTGGAACGCGTCCAGAAGTGCTGTTTGGACTTGACGCCTGGAAGGCTATGCCCCGGACTCCTTTCATGCTAGAAACTGTACACTCCATTTCTGCTGCTCTCTGAGAAAGGAGTCAGAAGTGGGACGGGCAACGTACCTCGTTGATTTATTTGTGTGTCCTTCGGGAAAGTTACTCCCCTGTGAGGGAACTTTTGTTGGTATTATTTCAGATTAATAAGTGGAAATTCAATAAAAATATCTTTGAAAAAAAAGTTCCATAGAGCTCAAAGCAATACTGCTACAAATATTATGATGCTTTGGAGGTAACGTACCATGTTGGGAGATTGATACAGCGTATAAACATCATAGACTATATTTCTTATGTATTAAATGAACAGGTGGATGATTAAAAAAAGTGTCTCTATGCTCATATCTCTCTGTTGCACTCCACATTGGTCTGCAAGAATTTTAAATGTGAATTCTGCATATTGGCATACCGTATTGGGGCGTTGGTACCACATATACACATCATTAAACTCACATTTCATGAATCAGATAGAACTATTAAAACTGTGGTTCACTGAGCATATGGATGTTCAATAAAGTGCCTCCATGGTACAAATCATTACTGCACTCAACCTAAATCTGTGTTAATATTGATTCCTAATCAGTAAAGTTCCTCCATGATTACATCTTGTTACTGCACTCCATTTTGGTCTATGAGACTTTTTGGAGGCCGAATACAGTGTATTAGCAAACCCTACTGGGGTATGGGTACCACATATATGCATCTATAACACCAAATTTCATGAATCAGATAAAACTGTAAACACTGATTCAATCATCTGATGCATAAACAATAAAGTGCCTACGTGCATAAACATCATTACTGCACTACACACAGTCTATGGGGTTTTACATCCAGGTTCAACATGTTATCTACTATAAGAATGAACTTAACAAATTGGGTGGTTAGACTCGCTGATTTCTCAGGGAGGCAAAATATTATAGCTTGGCTGCATGTTCTCACCCTCTGGTTGATAAAAGCAGGTTTCAGCTAAGCTTGCCGCTCTTGTAGTAAGCAGGGGCAGATGCACACAATGTGTAATAAAGTTTCATATGGGTCACCACAAACTGAGTAAATATTCGCAGACCATTTTCCATCCTTTTTTGGGTATCTTCCCAATTTTAACCTGAGAAATTGATCCCTTATAACAGTACTGCAAGGGCTTCTTTATCCAGCAATAAGGATAACAAATGTGTTAATTGATTTAATATCTTTTTAAAAGTGGTTTTGTTTATATCGAAATGATCAAAAGGCATAACATTAAACAGTATGCAGGATCTCATATAACTAGGTTCTCCAAGCACTTGCATAGTCATGTTTTAAAAGTTCTTGCCAACACAGATGTGCTAGAGTCCCAGGGTCGGATAAATACAAGAAATATAAATATTTTAAAAATGCTGATTGTCTCACTAGAATTTGGCTGGTCAGACCAAACTCCAGTCGGATATTAGCATGTCCAGTATTTTTGGGAATCTTAAAAATAGACTTAAAAACTTTAATCTGTAGATTGTCAAATGTTTTGAGTCTATGTCAAGAAAAATTATTGGCTCATAGGCCAAAGAGGGGATCAGCTTTGCCTTCATATTTTTTCCTAGTGCTCATGGCTGAGACATGAAAGCTTATCTCGCAGTGTTCTAAAAACAAATGAGAGTGTCGTGGCTTTGGCCTTTACATTAGTAAAATGATTTGTAAAAGCTACTCTATCATCAAATGTAACTCCTAGATACTTATAACAGATTCAATCATTAACCCATTTACTTTCCATTCTCCCGTACCAGGTTTAAATTGACCCATTGTCATTATTTTAGTTTGCTTTATATTCATTTGTAAACAATTGGCTATAATATAGTTGTTGAATGATTCTATGTATGACTGAGCAATATGATGTCATCATCGTACTGTAGTTATTTTTTATTGGAACCTGAGAGATTTGGCGAATGAGCATTAACTTTTTGCAAATGGAGCTGTAGATCGGCCATAAAAAGATTAAAGAGACATGGGTTTAATACACAGCCTTGTTGTAATCCACTAAATGTTTCAAAACTGTGAGTTGTACGGCTGCCATCCCACAATTTTACCTGGACCCATGTATTCGTGTATAACAATATAATCATGCCTAATAATTTCTGTGGTACACACCATCATATAACCAATGAGATTCTATCAATGTGAAGAGGTGTAAATTTTTTTTTATTTTTAAAGTGTTTTATGATGATCCAGTGAGTTACTAGGCTCTCTCTTAGATGTGAAAAGACAAGAGCACAATGTGCTTGTTAAAATACCCCTCACACACTAAAAAAATCCTTTAGTGTCATGCTTCATCATAGGGGTCTTCCTGTCCCTATGAGTGCAAAAAATTACAAAAATTAAAAATTCCCTGGCTTAGTAGAAAACCTACCTGACTAGGTAGCAAGCTATTGCTCTACCTCACATTCCCCTTCTTAACGTTCCCAGCTAGAGAAGCAAATAAAATATATTTTTCTACTAAGCCAGGGAATTTTTAATTTTTGTAATTTTTTGCACTCACTAGTTAGGTCCCTACACTTCACTGACACCCCTACACCAACACATAGCCATGTCACATTTAAAGTGCTCCCGCGTAGTTCGTCTGGTCGTAGCACGCCCCGCCCCGTTATAGGGACGGGAAGACCCCTATGATGAAGCATGACACTAAAGGATTTTTTTAGTGTGTGAGGGGTATTTTAACAAGCACATTGTGCTCTTGTCTTTTCACATCTAAGAGAGAGCCTAGTAACTCACTGGATCATCATAAAACACTTTAAAAATAAAAAATGTTTTACACCTCTTCACATTGATAGAATCTCATTGGTTATATGATACGGCTAGGAGGGTGATTCTATCAGTACCTCTACGCTTCCTCTTTTTGTTTTGGTACACACCATCATGCCAACTTTGACTAGAGTAAACTGCAGGGAACAGAGTCAAAAGTTGCTTTCAAATCTACAGAGCAAATATATAACTTTTGGCTTTTCTGTATTGCCCTCTCCACTAGCAATGTGAGAGGCAGTAAATTTGTGATTGTTGATTGTCCTCTTCGGAATCTAGATTGGAAAATTGGTATTATATTTGAAGATGTGTCCCACTCTGTCAGATCCTTAAGTGGGCGTGTTACAAAAACATTTGCCTCCACATCGGTTAGATCTATTATCTGATAATTGGCTGGGTTATCTGCTGGGCCACCCCTGTAAAACGGTTGCATAATACTCTTTTGCCGGGATATCATAATCAATTTAGCTGTTACCACATCTTTAAATAATGGAGTTAAGATTCTTGCCACAGATCTGTGTTAGCTTTAAAAGCGGCACTGGTAATGTCGTTGGGGCCCGGTGAGCCATTTGATCTGATCCCACCTATTGCTGTGTTTACCATTTCCTCATTTATAGACTCAGCTATTAATCGATTGCTCCCACAGCTTACATTGTTATGGTGGCTGGACTAATCCATTGGACGTTAGTTCCTATATGAGTTTCAGGCAGAGACCCATACAGCTTGGAGATAAAGGTGTTCCATCCAGATTCGGAAATGTTAGCACTGTTCACCCTCTTGCTACCATATTCCAAATCTTTGTTCCACAAAAGGCTTTTGTATTGTTGGTTTTTCAAGGGTAATGCAGCTTTGACCATATTTTCTCGTGATGGGCCCATTTTTGCCTTCCAAATCTCCTGTTTATACGTTCTTCTCAAACATTTCAGTGAGCGCATTTTGGAAAGATTGAAAGCACAATGTGGTTGCTTATATATTTTCCTTGTTGCTTTGTTGAGAGTGTTCTTTTGAACATATAACTTGCGCAAATACCACCTATTATAAGTTGGCCTGATAAGGAAGTGGTTAGTATTTGTTGGATATTTCTTGACTTTGTCTGATATTGAGCTGCTAGATCCACCGTTATAATTTTGGGACTTTGATCGCTTTCCTCTCGGGGAGCAACGTGGTACCCACCAATTCCAGATACTAAGTCCTTTGATTTAAAACTAGCAAATAGTTGTTACTTGTTGTAAATATTTTTGTCCACCCTAAGCGTGGAAGGGTATACTCAGACATGAGTCCCTTGCTCATTGCACCATCAGGATTCAAGCAAGCCGGGCCGAAGACGGCTGTAATGCCAGAAACCGGTCCCCGGAAGCTTGTTTCCTTCCCAGTGTAAGAATTGGCTTTTGTAGTTTGGTTTGCCCTGTTCCCATCATGCACTGGGACAGGAACAGACTAATTTGCATACAGCCAGGTTCTGAAACTGGGATGGTGCAATGAGCTAAAAAACGGTGTTGGATCTAGCCCTGATCTTTTGACTGGGTGAGAGTATTCTGCTTAATTCAGAGACTCTGTCCCTCACCACCCCTTGTTGTAAATATTTTTGTCCACCCTAAGCGTGGAAGGGTATACTCAGACATGAGTCCCTTGCTCATTGCACCATCAGGATTCAAGCAAGCCGGGCCGAAGACGGCTGTAATGCCAGAAACTGGTCCCCGGAAGCTTGTTTCCTTCCCAGTGTAAGAATTGGCTTTTGTAGTTTGGTTTGCCCTGTTCCCATCATGCACTGGGACAGGAACAGACTAATTTGCATACAGCCAGGTTCTGAAACTGGGATGGTGCAATGATCTAAAAAACGGTGTTGGATCTAGCCCTGATCTTTTGACTGGGTGAGAGTATTCTGCTTAATTCAGAGACTCTGTCCCTCACCACCCCTTGTTGTAAATATTTTTGTCCACCCTAAGCGTGGAAGGGTATACTCAGACATGAGTCCCTTGCTCATTGCACCATCAGGATTCAACAAGCCGGGCCGAAGACGGCTGTAATGCCAGAAACCGGTCCCCGGAAGCTTGTTTCCTTCCCAGTGTAAGAATTGGCTTTTGTAGTTTGGTTTGCCCTGTTCCCATCATGCACTGGGACAGGAACTGACTAATTTGCATACAGCCAGGTTCTGAAACTGGGATGGTGCAATGAGCTAAAAAACGGTGTTGGATCTAGCCCTGATCTTTTGACTGGGTGAGAGTATTCTGCTTAATTCAGAGACTCTGTCCCTCACCACCCCTTGTTGTAAATATTTTTGTCCACCCTAAGCGTGGAAGGGTATACTCAGACATGAGTCCCTTGCTCATTGCACCATCAGGATTCAAGCAAGCCGGGCCGAAGACGGCTGTAATGCCAGAAACCGGTCCCCGGAAGCTTGTTTCCTTCCCAGTGTAAGAATTGGCTTTTGTAGTTTGGTTTGCCCTGTTCCCATCATGCACTGGGACAGGAACAGACTAATTTGCATACAGCCAGGTTCTGAAACTGGGATGGTGCAATGAGCTAAGAAACGGTGTTGGATCTAGCCCTGATCTTTTGACTGGGTGAGAGTATTCTGCTTAATTCAGAGACTCTGTCCCTCACCACCCCTTGTTGTAAATATTTTTGTCCACCCTAAGTGTGGAAGGGTATACTCAGACATGAGTCCCTTGCTCATTGCACCATCAGGATTCAAGCAAGCCGGGCCGAAGACGGCTGTAATGCCAGAAACCGGTCCCCGGAAGCTTGTTTCCTTCCCAGTGTAAGAATTGGCTTTTGTAGTTTGGTTTGCCCTGTTCCCATCATGCACTGGGACAGGAACAGACTAATTTGCATACAGCCAGGTTCTGAAACTGGGATGGTGCAATGAGCTAAAAAACGGTGTTGGATCTAGCCCTGATCTTTTGACTGGGTGAGAGTATTCTGCTTAATTCAGAGACTCTGTCCCTCACCACCCCTTGTTGTAAATATTTGTGTCCACCCTAAGCGTGGAAGGGTATACTCAGACATGAGTCCCTTGCTCATTGCACCATCAGGATTCAAGCAAGCCGGGCCGAAGACGGCTGTAATGCCAGAAACTGGTCCCCGGAAGCTTGTTTCCTTCCCAGTGTAAGAATTGGCTTTTGTAGTTTGGTTTGCCCTGTTCCCATCATGCACTGGGACAGGAACAGACTAATTTGCATACAGCCAGGTTCTGAAACTGGGATGGTGCAATGATCTAAAAAACGGTGTTGGATCTAGCCCTGATCTTTTGACTGGGTGAGAGTATTCTGCTTAATTCAGAGACTCTGTCCCTCACCACCCCTTGTTGTAAATATTTTTGTCCACCCTAAGCGTGGAAGGGTATACTCAGACATGAGTCCCTTGCTCATTGCACCATCAGGATTCAACAAGCCGGGCCGAAGACGGCTATAATGCCAGAAACCGGTCCCCGGAAGCTTGTTTCCTTCCCAGTGTAAGAATTGGCTTTTGTAGTTTGGTTTGCCCTGTTCCCATCATGCACTGGGACAGGAACAGACTAATTTGCATACAGCCAGGTTCTGAAACTGGGATGGTGCAATGAGCTAAAAAACGGTGTTGGATCTAGCCCTGATCTTTTGACTGGGTGAGAGTATTCTGCTTAATTCAGAGACTCTGTCCCTCACCACCCCTTGTTGTAAATATTTTTGTCCACCCTAAGCGTGGAAGGGTATACTCAGACATGAGTCCCTTGCTCATTGCACCATCAGGATTCAAGCAAGCCGGGCCGAAGACGGCTGTAATGCCAGAAACCGGTCCCCGGAAGCTTGTTTCCTTCCCAGTGTAAGAATTGGCTTTTGTAGTTTGGTTTGCCCTGTTCCCATCATGCACTGGGACAGGAACAGACTAATTTGCATACAGCCAGGTTCTGAAACTGGGATGGTGCAATGAGCTAAGAAACGGTGTTGGATCTAGCCCTGATCTTTTGACTGGGTGAGAGTATTCTGCTTAATTCAGAGACTCTGTCCCTCACCACCCCTTGTTGTAAATATTTTTGTCCACCCTAAGTGTGGAAGGGTATACTCAGACATGAGTCCCTTGCTCATTGCACCATCAGGATTCAAGCAAGCCGGGCCGAAGACGGCTGTAATGCCAGAAACCGGTCCCCGGAAGTTTGTTTCCTTCCCAGTGTAAGAATTGGCTTTTGTAGTTTGGTTTGCCCTGTTCCCATCATGCACTGGGACAGGAACAGACTAATTTGCATACAGCCAGGTTCTGAAACTGGGATGGGGCAATGAGCTAAAAAACGGTGTTGGATCTAGCCCTGATATTTTGACTGGGTGAGAGTATTCTGCTTAATTCAGAGACTCTGTCCCTCACCACCCCTTGTTGTAAATATTTTTGTCCACCCTAAGCGTGGAAGGGTATACTCAGACATGAGTCCCTTGCTCATTGCACCATCAGGATTCAAGCAAGCCGGGCCGAAGACGGCTGTAATGCCAGAAACCGGTCCCCGGAAGCTTGTTTCCTTCCCAGTGTAAGAATTGGCTTTTGTAGTTTGGTTTGCCCTGTTCCCATCATGCACTGGGACAGGAACAGACTAATTTGCATACAGCCAGGTTCTGAAACTGGGATGGTGCAATGAGCTAAAAAACGGTGTTGGATCTAGCCCTGATCTTTTGACTGGGTGAGAGTATTCTGCTTAATTCAGAGACTCTGTCCCTCACCACCCCTTGTTGTAAATACATTGTTATGGTGGCTGGACTAATCCATTGGACGTTAGTTCCTATATGAGTTTCAGGCAGAGACCCATACAGCTTGGAGATAAAGGTGTTCCATCCAGATTCGGAAATGTTAGCACTGTTCACCCTCTTGCTACCATATTCCAAATCTTTGTTCCACAAAAGGCTTTTGTATTGTTGGTTTTTCAAGGGTAATGCAGCTTTGACCATATTTTCTCGTGATGGGCCCATTTTTGCCTACCAAATCTCCTGTTTATACGTTCTTCTCAAACATTTCAGTGAGCGCATTTTGGAAAGATTGAAAGCACAATGTGGTTGCTTATATATTTTCCTTGTTGCTTTGTTGAGAGTGTTC
The DNA here is from genome assembly GCF_964261635.1 of Lissotriton helveticus. Lineage (NCBI taxonomy): Eukaryota > Metazoa > Chordata > Amphibia > Caudata > Salamandridae > Lissotriton > Lissotriton helveticus. The sequence goes on along the minus strand of NC_136059.1, from coordinate 1,146,187,996 downwards.
TTTTGAACATATAACTTGCGCAAATACCACCTATTATAAGTTGGCCTGATAAGGAAGTGGTTAGTATTTGTTGGATATTTCTTGACTTTGTCTGATATTGAGCTGCTAGATCCACCGTTATAATTTTGGGACTTTGATCGCTTTCCTCTCGGGGAGCAACGTGGTACCCACCAATTCCAGATACTAAGGGGCAGATTTATGAAGGCCTTGCGCCGCCGGTGCGTCACTTTATTTGACGCAACGGCGGCGCAAACAATGCGCCCTATTTACAACGTGACGCATCTAGGAGATGCGTCACGTTGTAAAGCCCTGCGCCATCAGGAGGCGTTCCGGCGCAGGGTGGGCGTTCCGGGGCAGGTGTGCTCGCAAAAGTGGCTGAGTGAAATCTATAAGATTTCACTCAGTCACTTTCAGGACAATGCTGCGTCAAAAGCCTGCGCCTGCTTGAAGCAGGCGTAGGTCTTGACGCAGCATTGTGGAGATGGGGCACCCCCGAGCCTTGCTGGAGCTGCGTCGCGCTTGCGACACAGCTCCAGCACTGCGCCACATTTTCGGCACAGATGCGTCACGCATCTGTGCCGTTTTTGCCCCATGGTGCGCCGCATTGTAAATGCGGCGCACCATGGGTGGCGGAGCAGCGGCGCAGGATGACTGGCGCATCCCTGGGGATGCGCCAGTCATCATAAATCTGCCCCTAAGTCCTTTGATTTAAAACTAGCAAAAGCTCAAGAAACAAGGATTGGTCTCCTCGGAACACAGCTACAGTGACCAAACATTATCCCAAGTTATTATCCATATGTAGTCCGATAGGTGGCAGCTGTGAGGAAAAAGTAATAACAATGGTGTTTTAAAAGACCACTATTTGCCCCTGATATTCCACTACGTCCCATAAACCCATTAAAGACACAACAAAATCAATGACAAGGATTAGATAGAGAGATGGAGGCCTTGAAACCATAGGGGACATATATCCAAATAATACATTTGTCACTTTCACTGAGGTGCAGGAGGTATTAGTGGTGGTCCTAAGTCCAATTTTTCTATATGCAAAATTGGCACACACAACAAGAGAGGTCTGGATAACATTCCTGAAGGCAGCGATAGCAACTAACACAACAACAATAATACCATGTCTGATGGGCAGCAGAAGACTAAATATAAATATATATATTCACTGAAAAAACCATAGGTTATAGACCATATATAGTTAGGAATTAGCATTTAGAAAACCTTATTTTACTCACACAAAACCATTGAAATTCCATATATAGTTAGTTGCACTAACTATATATCGCGCACCCGCAATCCACTGCTGATGATGTCACATATTACATCATTCATGACATGGTCAGTGACATCACTGATGACATCACTGATGACATCTCAAATGACATCACTGATGACATCACTGATGACATCTCATTTGACATCATTCTTGTGCTAATACGATAAACCTCTTCAGACTCTAATATAACCTTAGATACACTCAGTGTATACAGACACTCACACACTGTCACTCATCCATGGAGTTACTCACACACCTAGTCAGTCATGCAAAGAAACAATCTCACCTCCATTTCCTCAACTATACAGTTATACACACCTTACTTATTCAAACATATACTAACACATATTTACTCTCTTATACAATCCCTGATACAAGTTCACAATGATCCATACAGCCACTCACACATTCAGTGGCTCTCATGCACAGTTATTTATATATGCCAACTCTCACATGTACTGTGTTTTACATATGTACTTACTATGACATGTAGCATTGAGATATCCATTCACTCATCAATACACTCATGCACACAGTCAACCGCCCATGTAGCTTTTTCCACATGCACTCTTGAACTCATACACCTAGTGAATCAACTGCTCACACATCTATGCACAGAGTCACACACCTCCCAGCCACCCCCACACAAACTCAATCTCCCATAGAAATACTTGGGCAACCAATTAATAACACATATAGCCTCTCGTATAGCTAATGATCAACACATGCAGCAGTTTACATCACAACAGACATAATGATGCACAAATTAAGACAGTTTAGTCACTAACCCATGCATTCAGTGAGACACATTTAATCACTCACTCATACAGTCAGTCACGCACCTACTAAATCCTTCATCCAGACACTTATACATCCACTCATTCTTCAATATCTAAGACATATTTTAACTTTACAGAAACATACAGTCACTGGATGTTGTCATCAGTGATGTCATTTGAGATGTCATCAGTGATGTCATCAGTGATGTCACTGACCATGTCATGAATGATGTAATATGTGACATCATCAGCAGTGGATTGCGGGTGCGCGATATATAGTTAGTGCAACTAACTATATATGGAATTTCAATGGTTTTGTGTGAGTAAAATAAGGTTTTCTAAATGCTAATTCCTAACTATATATGGTCTATAACCTATGGTTTTTTCAGTGAATTTTCAAGGTTTTGTAAATGCTAATTCCTAACTATATATGGTCTATAACCTATGGTTTTTTCTGTGAATTTCATTGGTTTTTTAACAGCTAATATCTGTAGCTGTAAAATGTATTCTTCTTTAAATCCAAAAATATATTTTATATGTTTATGAATAATTTTTTTTTTAAATATTTTTTTTTCTTCGTTCCCGCTTCGCGAATCGGGAAGCTTCCCGTTAGCTGACCTTGATGCCGCGAAATAGACCACGAGCCGGTAAACGTTTCTTTACCGCAAGTGCCGCGTTAGAAAACAACATCGTGACGCCTCCCGTCCGCATGACGTTTCACGTTGTCGCGTGATACGTCATATGACGTGCTACGTTAGCGAACTGGTACGCGAAGCGAGTCGCAAAGCGCAGGTTTCTGGAAGCAAACCGGGAGGCCCTGCAAAGCGCTTAACGTAAACACAGCAAGTCATGTGACTTGGTAATAACACTTTTCATTGGTTCATTTCACTTTTGGTTTCCTAATGATGTAAGACTAGGTCATATAATCTAAAATGAACACTTTTGATTGGTTGAGAACTCTTGTTTTTCCCAAATGATGAAAATCCCTCCTTCTTTCCTCACTCTGACTTTCATCATTGTGAGAGAAAGACCCTTTGTGATCACTGAGCAATGGCTTCTTTAGTAGCTTCAGCTGGTGCTTCCCCACCACCTCCACCACATCCAAGGAAGAGTGGACCACCTGCTCAAGTTGTAATTCAACAAGAAGAAGAAGAAGAGGAACAGGAGGACGAGCACGAAGAGAGGCAGTTTTTGCCTGAGCAGCCCAGGACGTCTCACCGGAAAGAAAACTTCATTTGGCAATTTTTTAAAATTCCCAAAGGTCAGAAAAAAGTAAATGCAAGATACGTAACTTGCCTTATATGTCAAGATAGACTGTCCAGAGGGACCGACAAAAAATACAGTTTCGGAAACTACACAATGCATCGCCATATGACTAGGTGGCATCCTAACAACTACAGTGCTGCACAGTTTCGGAACGACCTAGATAATCTCCCTATTATGGCCAGAAGATCTGTTGTACCGGAAGTAACGGGACCAGAGGGCAGGGAGATGGTGCCAAATATACAAATGAGATTTGGTGATGTAAAACACACCTGCGCATTTTGCGATGGATTCATTTCCTACGGAGAAAAAAGCATCACTCTGATCAACAGAGCTATTGACTATCATATGCAAGTTTGTCCGAAACGCCCAAAATAATAAATACTTCTTTTTTTTGTTTTGTTGCTCCTGTTGAGCCCTTTACAATGAATCGTTTTCATTGCCCCCTCCAAGAAAAACCCAAAAAAATATAAAACTGTTCCGAAAAATTCAAAAACAGTAAAAAAATGTTCAGAAAAATAAAAAAAAAAGTTCTTTTCAGAACTACCTCCCCGTTATTAAAAAATTGGTACAATATTTGGAACTGTGCCAACCTCTATTTCTCTTAGTTCGCTTCCTAGTTCGCTCGCTGGTACGCGAACTGGAAGCGAACCAAAAACAGTAAGTATAAGGGAAGGAAACACACACTTATGTTAAAAGAAAGACAGCTATAGGGGAGTAAACTAGAGATACCATTACCCGTAATCCACTGCTGATGATGTCACATATTACATCATTCATGACATGCTCAGTGACATCATCAGCAGAGGATTGCGGGTTTTTTGGCAACATGCCTTATCCACGGTTTAATAACGCTGCCTTTTGCTTTATATAAGTTTTCAAATTGTATGAAATATATACCAATAGGTCGTTATGAACCTTTAGGTAGTGCTTTTCTTCATGAGGTCTGGTCGCTTCCATACACATACAGATGTTTCAAAGATGATCAAGAAGTTTATCTGAATGGAGAGGAATGCACTGAGACGCCAGATCATTCACTAATGTGTAGGCACATACAGTTACACGATTCATGCAACAAACACCGACCAAATATGGCTTGCGTGTTGCAAGGCACGCCAGTTCCTGCTATCATCCCCACGTTCAAGTTGTTGGAAAATGGTAGTTATTTGATGCTCAATAATGAAGATTGTTCTGAGTTAATTAAAAGTATTCCTTTTATCGTAACAGTAAGTGAACGGGTTATTTGCTGCAGAAATGTTCTATTTCCTCCCACACATGAACATAGGGAGTTTTCAATCTGGCCACAAATACCAACCTTGGGACACGTTTCAACGGCATGGCAAGAATAAGAGCTCTTTTGTCTCAGAGAGAGGTGGCCTTGAGTTCGGCCCGTGAAACTTTCGTACTTCACATAGCGAACACCCGTACACAGGTTTGCCTTTCAATTTCAGCAACATGTTTCCGACTATCTTTAACGCATCCTCCACAAAATCCCATGCACACTTTTTTAAAGTTGTTACCAGTGGTCTCGTGACTTCATTTGATAAAATCTTTGGAGTCATCCCTGCTTCCTTTCATTGTATTTTCTGCACTCTGGTTCGTGGATTGGCATTTTTACTTGCATTACCAGCGGACGCTCTTGTGCTTTTTTACATTTTTAAATATGGATGTCCCTCCTATGCAACCTCCGACCCTGCAGCTGCTGACACTGTTCCGCAATCGCATGCTAGAATATTATGGCACAATGCCGTTGGCGATATTAAGCACGGCATATGGATTATCTTTTCGGTTCTCCTACTTCACCTGTGTCCAGCCTGTATTTCACTGCCTGACCTGTGATTTCGATTGGGCCATTGATTTGTGTCTCTGCGGACCGGTTTCTCCTGACGTCGACTTTAATCAGCTGATGACTCCTATCATTACTCACGAGTTGGTTTGTCCTGGCGAAAGGATTATGGCTGTGGCATTGATGCATGGACTACTTGGTCCCTGGAATTTACTGGCGACAGCACAGTCTTTCTTGGAACAGAGCTTTCTTGAAAACCCACCGAGCTGTCCTCTGATGGTGATAGAGGATCCGGTGCTGGGAGAGCACGTATGTTCTTTTCCGCTTTTAAATTGGATGGCTGAACTGTTTTCGGATGAAGACGGTGACTTCCTATTGGAGGCTGTTGCAGCTTATTTTGCATACACAGTTATGTCATAGACCTTTTTCATGTTTGATATGCTGAGTACTAGCATTTCATTGACAATTCATTGACTTATTTGTCAAGTTTTTATTATTTACCTTGCCTATTGGCTTAAGACTCGATAAAGTACTTGGCTGTTTTATTTTTCTTTAGCATTAAATTTTCCTAGTTTTTAATGCTTTACCTTGCGGACCGTCCACATATAAACTTGCAATCTGCTCTCATGAGATGGCACTTCTATTATCTTATTCAGTTCGTTTCCGGATCATGAGGAGGTGTCATCTAGGTCCTGGATATCTTTACACCGTGTTAAGTTAGCATGGGCTCATTACCGGTTTAAACGCCATTTTTCCTTTTTTGCAACTTCTGCACACGACACTTAGTTGTTGCTTTAGCTTTCCACCTAGTAGTTCATCGTGGTTTACATGAGAATAATATGTTATTGGTCTACTATCTGCTTTACTTGTTAAACTATATCTGTACAGCGAGTGCTAAAGTTTCAAGAACAACACGATACAGAATTGTTATGAGGTCTGATCTCCACGACTTCATACTCATAACATAAGTGCAACTTCTGCCAATTCTGGGCATGAGGCGGGTTTTATATTGCTTTGCCGAACACACATACACAACAGTTGATGCGGTTCACATGAAGAGAGAGCTGGTGTATGCTGATGTGATTCCTTCAAATCTAAGACACTAAAGTATGGGCACGCCCTAAACCAACACAAAGAGACCTTCTTAGCAAATAATATAATATGTGTATTAGGGAGGGTGAGATATAAGCAGCCGCGGGCCGTGGAGGGAGTTACGATGGGGCAGGGAGGCGGGGAGGGGGAGAAGCAGGGTGGAGCCCTCTCTACCTTGCCCCTCCCCCTCCCCGCCTCCCTGCCCCACCGTAACTCCCTCCACGGCCCGCGGCTGCTTATAAGTGTTGCTAACTCTTATTCATTTACAGCATGTTAACATACTGTCACCATTCGCTTTTTATGTACTAGTAACTATGCTGGTAATTTTGCTACTGATAATATGTGTACTTGTATTCTCCACCCTGCTTCTCCCCCTCCCCGCCTCCCTGCCTCACCGTAACTCCCTCCACGGCCCGCGACTGCTTATAAGTGTTGCTAACTCTTATTCATTTACAGCATGTTAACATACTATCACCATTCACTTTTTATGTACTAGTAACTATGCTGGTAATTTTGCTACTGATAATATGTGTACTTTTATTATCTAAGGTACTACGCCTGAGAAGACGGCATTAGTAAATAAACATTTCAAATACACATCTGTTCTTCTTAACTCCATGTTCTGGTTTCTAAGAAATCTATAACGACCGACTGTTCATGAGTTCCACGTATCCTGAGGTACTATAAGTTCATATTCTGGATTGTCTAAACATTGAGAGTTTGTTATATCCAATGTGACACTGTACCTAGCTTGCTAAATAGTTTTTGATTACTAACGTGAGTTTTGGGACACCCTAATTCGCCGAGGTTCCAATCCTCTGTCCACAGTTCTGTGTGAGAACAGAAACCCTGCGACAGGGGCACCCCCGACCCTTGCTGGAGCTTCATCACACTTGCGATACAACTCCAGCAATGCATTCGCCGAGGTTCCAATCCTCTGTCCACAGTTCTGTGTGAGAACAGAAACCCTGCGACAGGGGCACCCCCGACCCTTGCTGGAGCTTCATCACACTTGCGATACAACTCCAGCAATGCGCCACCTTTACGGCACAGATACATCACGCATCTGTGCTGTTTTTGCCCCATGATGCGCCGCATTGTAAATGCAGCACACCATAGGTGACGGAACAGCGGCACAGAATGACTAACACATCCCTGGTGATGCGCCAGTCATCATAAATGTATCCCTATGCTTCTTATCTTGTTAGAGATGAACCGCCATATGTATCATCAAAGTTATTTGCATTTCCTAAATAGCGAACTTTAAGGAATAAATAGCGATTCTTTACCATTCCTAGTTTGCGATGAGCTATTTGCTAATTAGCCGAATGTAGCCCAATGAAGCCCAATGTAGCCCAATGTAGCCCAAAGATGGCCGCCAGACACACAAAAAAACAAATGTAGCCCAAATATCAGCCAGATGTAGCCCAACTATAGCCCAGTGACAGAATGACCAATCAGCTTCGCAAACCTCCGTTACGCGAAGCGGAGCGCTGTTACAGATATATATCTTTTTTTGAACGTTAATTTCTCAAAATCCACTGGAGCACATATATTGAGACCTAGCAAAGGCACATCGGGCTACCAGTCCCTAATATTTTGCCAAGTTTCGTGCAAATCCATTCAGCCGTTCAATTATTATTATTATTATTTTTTTTTGCCCCGCGGGGCCCTTTTAAAACCTCCACATCAAACCTAGGGGGTCAGCGAGGATCTACTATGCCCCCTTATAGTTATTTCCCCCTTTGTTTTGACCTCCTCTTGTCTCTCAATCCTACCGAGAGACAAGATGGCGGCCGCTACGGACTGTTTGGAATGTTGACAGACGCCGGAGAACCAATCAGCTTCGCTTCACAAAGCTCCGTTGCGCGAAAAGTCCGCGAACCAGTGCGCTGCCCGGTCCGCTGTTACAGATATATATCTTTTTTTAAACGTTAATTTCTCAAAATCCACTGGAGCACATATATTGAGACCTACAAAAGGCACATCGGGCTACCAGTCCCTACAATTTTGCCAAGTTTCGTGCAAATCCATTCAGCCGTTCGGGCTAAAAGTGAGGCCAACCGCCCTATGGAAAACTCAATGTTAAAAACACGTTTTGGGACCCCCCTTTTTTCTCGGCCCCCACTGGTCGAACCCCCCCCAAATTTTCAAGGGCTGCTCAGAAACAAAATGTGCCATTTTCCTGAAAATTTCAGCCAATTCCGTCCACAAACGCCAAAGTTATTAGACATAGAATTTTCAAAAAACCCATAGAGAAAAAATCCTAACTATATATACCTACTGGCGACCGCCAGTAGGTAATATATATATATGATACTGATTCAGGATAGGAAGCAGGAGACTGAACCGGATGCAAGACATTGTCACGAGATTGCCCTGAACCACTGACAGACACAGATTGGAAAAAACCAAGTATTAGGTGAAAACAATCCCAGACAACACATGGTCGAGACAGATTGTGGGTCATATTTGCATAAAAATGTCGGAGCTCAGAGCTGTACGAAAATCAGCTGCGACTCGCTCCGACATTTTTAAAATGCAGGGTTGCGCTGTATTTACAAGAATACGGCAAATACTTGTGCTTCCCCTAGTGCTGGGAAAAAAAAGCTGCCTAGTGCCAGGGCAGGCACCCTGGCACCATGGTGAAGGGGTGTCTGCACTGCAGGTGCGATTTTTTTATGTGCAGGGAGGGACACCTTCCTTCACACAATAATTCATGGCGATTTGCTCTTTCTATATATGCTGCAGAATGCAGCACACATGGAATGAGCAAAAAAGTAGGCGAAATAAATAATTTTTCCTCGCATCGCCATTCTAACACCTGGTACTCCATGCTGTTAGAGGGGTGCTGTTTTCGGCGCTGCCTCAGCCTTGTAAATCTGGGGCAGCGTAAAAAAGCAATGGGTGTTGCGGTAGAACGTCCACAGCAACACCCACTGCACGTCCCTTTGCCGCGGAGGACTGTGGTGAAAATGTGCATATTTAAAAGGAGGTGTTAAGCCACGTTAATGGGTTAGCACCACCTTGGAAATATGGGAAAAGGTGCTACCACCAGAGCGTAAAAAAGGGACACTCCCACGGCATTTGGGGCTTGTAAATATGCTCCTCAGTTTCACTACCTCCGCAAATCAAATATACTCTGTAAGGTCACCAACATGTGGATGATGTAGAACTCCCGATTTCCTACACATGGTGTGGGCTTGCCTGCAGATTTCAGAATTCTGGGACAAGGTGATTGAGGCAATAAGTAAAGCAACATGAACAATACCTTAAAAGAAAATGAAAGAGTGCCTACTAGAGATACTCCTTGTCAAAATGGAAATATAACTTTTGTGGTTTTGGGCACTCTCTTGGCGAAGAGATGGATAGCTATTCACTAGGTGAGCACTGGGAGACCAAAAAATGATATATGCAAAAAAGATTTCAAGAAATACGTGTTAGCATATGAGCAACATATGAAGCTTATGAGAAAAGATGAGAAAGTAACTGAAGACTTAGGGCCCGATTATGAGTTCCGAACCTGTGGTGGAGGTGCGGTGGTGGTCGGGGACTGCCGTACCAGTGGTCGGACTTCTGTATTATGACTACGGCGGTCAGACCATTTTGGGTCTCAGGGCCAAGGGGTGCCTGCAGGGGGGCACATGTTGGGCCCCCCTGTGTGCAGTCACTCTTGTTCCTGCACGACAGACATTACAGTCCATGCCGTGCAGGAACAGGCTTTGCTGTTCCCATTGCAGTGCCTTTATAATAGGCACCACCGTGGGAACGCCAAAAGACCACCCCATCAGACCATGATATAATTGGTAATCTGGCAGGATGCCTGGCAGTCGAATTTGGCGGTCCTGGAGTGGGGCGCTGAAGTGCCGGCCAGCTCGAGGACTGCCAAAATGGTAATTAAGCCCTTAGATGGCTGGGCCAAAATGCTAACACAATTAACACAAGATCCTGGACCAACGTGAATGCTAAAGACACAATTGATACAATAATAAGAGACTAGATTGCAAACACCGAATTGTGATTGAAAAAAGAGTTTAGAAAATATATGGTGATGAAAGGAAGCCAAACATCCTAAGCTGGTGTAGCACATCACATATAAAATGCCATCAGCTGTAATAGAAAGAAACTGAGTAATGACAAATGCGATTTCAATAAATGTGGACAATGAGTCCTTTTACCTGAATTCTTGAAGGTATGTAATATGGTGTTAAAATCTCATACAAATAAACCTATAAAAAAAGGCATCAGAGATTTATTTGGGATTGTTTAACTTTCGGATCACCATAGACATTTGTAGGACAGGCTAACGAGACCCATATCTGAAATTCGAACCAGAAATGATGAGAACAAATAAAAGGATAAATATTAGCAATTGTGTTATATGTGTTGTTTGAGAAAATGGCAGCTAGCATGTGACCTTTAATATGGATAGTAGATGTCACCAATTCCTGGAAACCTTATTTTCTTTTATGATGAACGAATATGAAGCTAAACTATCATCAGCTGTGCCTAAGGGAAAGGTAGCAAAGCTACCATGGGGAACTTAATGAAACACCTTAAAATGTGCATCTGCGGGGCGTGGCTTGAGGCGTCAAGATTGCGGTCGCACTCTAAGAGTCTTCCGGACCCCCTCCGTCATCCGCCCAGCATCGGCCCGCTTTTACCTGCCATCTAAGTTCCACGTTGCCGGAGGCGACTCCTCTACCCCTCCTGCATCGCTTGGAACCTCCTTAGAGACTACCTGGTGCCCGTGCCGCCTTCGCTGGCCCTCTCCTCCGGGCGGCCCTGCTTCCTCAAGATGGCGCCCCCCACGTCGTCCGGAACCTGGGCCTGACATCACGGCCTGGGCGCCCCGGCTTCCCCTTCCCCGCCCTGTCCACCTGGGACACTTCGGGCGGGGACGGCCTGTGCCGGTGACTGACAGTTGGGCTGCGGAGCCCACAGTCGTCATTTGAACTTCTGCCCCTGTGCCTGTGCATTGGAAGGGACCAGTCCCGGAGCATCTTGGAAGCGCTCTGAGGGGTGGAGGGGCGCCTGCGATCTCCCGGAGGTGGAGGCGACTGCGAGGGGCTGTTGACCGGCCCGCCGGACGATGTAGGGTGCGGCGCTGTCCGCGCCTCGGCTGCAGAGGAGACAGGCCTGAAGAACCTGGTTATTTAAGACCCGGCGGCGCCAGGGGCACGCCCAAAGTCTTCGGGTATCACCTGTCTTAGAACACAGAGACACGGAATCTTCTTGGTGACGTCAAATATCGAATTTATTGGCTGCAGCCAGTAACAGAAGTCCTAGAAGTCAACACGGTATGAGTTCTCAGGAGACTGCTCAATTTTACAAAGCAGGCCATCCCTTTTTATGCCAAAAATCACATTCCAGATAAATACCTTACATTTACAAACTGTCCAATCACATGCATCCAGATCAGAGGTATCGCATGACGGTAAAACCCACTTTTCAGTTGCCCAGCCCATGATCAATTATTGGTCGAACCCAACATTCTTCATCAGACAGGTCGAACGAACCCATAATAAAAACGGGCACATCCCCATCGTAAATAGACCATAAAGAAAGGAGCAGAAACAGGTGTGAGTCAGATAAGACATATTTGTGTGCAATAAAGGTTTATGATGTCCTGTGCCTTGATCCTCAATCTTGATCAGCTACTGAGAAAGGAACTAGCCTAACAAGTTTGGCTTCAGGCAAGAGGGTCAGTTTGCTCAGGTCATTCAGAAGTCAGCTAAAGTGTACGTGTGCTAAAGACTCGTTCGGCCATAGTCATCGGCCTATGTGAGGGCAACCACAAAATGGCTGCCATACACAAAATGGAACCCAAGGGTTCAGAACGAATCCCTAAATACATAGTGAAGCCATCGGTGTAACGCGACAAAAACACTCATGCTTGCCGTACTAACTGGTTACGGTTCGCTAATATCAAATTCGTAGCGAAACCATGACTTTTATGAAACGGGTTCAGGATTCACGGAACCTCAGACCCTCCTTTTGCCCTTACATAGGCAATAACCTACACTCACGTCAATCTGAGTCCAGGTCTATATTCATCAGATCATCAAGATGTTGACGAAGCATAATCCTATTACTTAGTACCTCTCTTGGGACAGGGCTCCTTGCACACGCAGTAGCACAAAGGCCACATATAGCAGGAGTGCACTGCACACAAAGACAGAACAGGAAAAGAATCGCTAAAGCCATCCCAATGATCATCAGAATCTTCCATCCCCAAGTGGATAACAGTTCCCAGAACCATCCCATCAACGACCAATCTCCTTTATCCACGTGTATAGATTCAGAGATCTTATGTAACTTGGAAATGGCCTGGTATACTGTCGGAGCATTGTCTGGAATGAAAACGCAGCAGCTCAATTGAATCAGTTTACATACCCCTCCTCTATCTGCCGCCGCAGATAGAGGAGGGGTGTGGGTGTGCAGGGGGGCTGTGTCAGTGAGGAGACGCAGCGGGACCACGGGATATCGCCAGCACCCTTTGAAGGACCGGGCACCTGTATGAGGAGAGTTGCGGGCTTGTAGCAGTCGCGCAAGTCCAGCAAGGCGGACTCCAAGCCCCAGGATCCTCCAGCAGCACCACCTGGACCGGGAGCAAGCCGCGCCCACAGCTCTCATATTGAAAAAGACCTCGCCGCTCCCGCTTCGCGGGAGCCGCAGCGTGTGGGTGTGCAGGGGGCTGTGTCAGTGAGGAGACGCAGCGGGACCACGGGATATCGCCAGCACCCTTTGAAGGACCACCTGGACCGGGAGCAAGCCACGCCCTCACCGCCTAACCTACAAAACCTTAACGTCAATCCCGCGACGCGGGAGAAGCCCGGGACAAGGGCGGGACAGTCTATGGCAGTTGTCGGCAGGAGGAGGCAGGGATGGGCCCCCCTCTAACGCCTACAACTAACATGGGTAAGCGTAAACATGTACCCAACGTTGATGTAGGGGGAACAAAACCCAAGGTGGCGAGACATTCTGATTCTATTATATCATACCTAACTACAGCGGTCGGGGCTTTATCAAAAGAAATTGAATCAGCACAACAGGAATTGGGTCTGGCAGTTGCTCCACCTAATATGACCCATACTGTACAGGGTCAGGGGGTCCCACTTGAACCAGATATTATAGTGCTTAAGCCATCTATAGCCACTACCCAGAACCAAACTGACCCCCCCACTGTTGTGCCATCAAGTAACCCAGATGAACATTTTGCCCCCACAAAAATCAAAACCAAAAAGGGGAAAAAAGGCGAGGGAGACACCACTGTTAAGCATATGGTCATGGACATTTTGAAGGACCATATGGAAGACTTATTTGTAGAGCGGATTGAACCACTGCTTGTAGGGATTGGAAAGGACATAGTTGACATAATGAGTACATGCCTCGAAGGTCTTTTAAAAAAATGTGTCATTAGTGACAATCTGGTTAAAAAACTTGAGGGCATTCCCTACCCGAACCTAGCCGCTAGCCCGGCCATAGAGGACCCCATTTTTAATTCTGCCCTAACGCAGCCATTGTTACCGTTACCAATACCTATATCAACTAGCCAGGGGAGACCTGTATTGTCTTTGGGGGAGGGTCAGAAGGACAAGACTCCAAATACCCTGGTTACCAATCAGCCTAGAATTGAGGCCCCGGAGGTGCATACTGCTCCAGTGGCCCCAAAACATGTGGAATGTGCAGCTCACCTAAAGCTACCCCCTGAAGCCGCCCCTTTTGTGGCGGTTTTTATTGGAGTTCCCGGGTTGATTGAGGGGGAAGTTGAAACTAACGCAGCATTAATTGCGAAGGCTAAAAAATGGTGTGATGAGTCCTGTAGTGGGGGGTTAAATATCGCATCGAGTATCATCACAGCCAGAAGGGTGGGATGGGTGTGATAGACCCAAACGGGTGAAAGGCGATTGTGTAGTTGTGAATTTTGATAGGGCCCATTTGTCTGACAGACTCTTTTGGGATGGTTCTGATATACAAGAAAATGGCCACCTCAGAGCAGTCCCTTTGGGGGTTTTTTACCCCCCACAGTTAAGAACCTTGCCCACCTACACTCCTTTTAACACACCTTGGACGGCAGGCCGTGTGGGTAATGATTGGCAAGTCGTACACTATAGTCAACGACAAATTAGATCAACTGTTTTAGATGCAGGCCCAAACATTATACTGGCGAATAGGTTCACCCCACTCACTGATCTGAACCTTAACGATTGACAACCAGTTCCAACGCAGTCAGTAACAGGTCTTGGTACAAGGGAGGAGGGTATCCCACTTTGTAAATTGACAAGTTGGAACATTGCTGCCTTAAAGGGCAAATGTGTGGACCCATCATGGGTCAATTACATTATAGCACACAATGTAATAGCCTTACAAGAAACTTGGGATATCTCGCCTGGGTTTTGGTTAGATGGATATTCAAGTTTTGTAACCCCTGCGGTCGCTAGTAGTACTGGGAGAGCAAAAGGGGGACTGCTGCTCCTATTTTCCCTAGAACTAGCTGGGACATTTAAGCAACTAGAGCATGGTTCACAAAACCTCTTAACCGTTGAATGGACTGTCTCTTCAAGTTCCACCCTCCTAATAATAAATGTGTACAACTCATGGGTGAGGGCGAACGAAGTGGACCATATAGTTTTTTTAGAGACTTTTTTAGTTAATTACAGTCAATCCATGCAAAATAACTTTGAGCTCATTTTACTGGGCGATTTTAATATTCACAAATGCAATTTACCATGTCTTACAGATTCTGAAGTGGGTATGGGCGCCGTAGATATTCCACACTTTGAACATTCCAAATCAGGAGAGGCCCTTGAAATGATGCTTGCCAATATAAATCTATATGAACCAATGTATACAGGAGAGGGTACCCACATACAAAGGGACAGTTCAGGGGACGATTATAGTTTATATTTTTATCTCGGCCTCGATCATCCCAAAGGTAAAAGGATATAAGACAACTGTCTCACCCCACAGCGATCATAACCCCTTGCTATTAGCGATTCACTGGAGTGACCTACGGCGCAACTTAGTTGGTCAAACTAAGGTTTGCGCCACTGCGGTGCCCAGTGACCAGGATAGAAGGCTTAAGTGGGGTAGAGTAGTCGAGGAAGAATTCATGGCCACCATCCTGCCCAAAATAGAGGATTCAATTGTAACCTGTTTGGCCCAAGGCTCTTCAAACCAACTAATCATACAGGCCTTTGAGTCTATCTGCGCCCAAGTCTCTAGGGACCTAACGGTACCTAAACCACGGTTCCCTCCAAGGCCCTACAAATGGTTTGATTCCCAGTGCTCTCACATACATAGATCCCTAAAAGATGCCTTAAGGGCCAAGCCGAGAGATAAAGCTTTAATTACTTGCCTGAGGCGGGAACACAAACTTACCCTAAAGAAATGTCATTAAAAATTAGGCCTGGAATAATCTCCTTAATATAGATGTTCTTCGAGATAGCAAAAACTTCTGGGATATCATAAATAACCCGTTTTTTTCAGGTACTGACAATACTCCCCTTGATTGTGTTATCCCGGATGAGAAATGGATTGACCATTTTCAAGAGGTATATGGTAATAAAGGTGGTACATCCATGACTGGTACAAGAACTGCTCAGGCCCACCCTGAAGTAGCGTTTGGGGAAGACGAGGTCTTTAAGGCCATAATGGACTCCTCTACCAATAAGGCGCCAGGGCCGGATGGCGTACCAGTTGATTTTTTTAGACATTCCCCGAAAACTTGGTCTCAAGTCCTAACCAGAGTATTTAGAGCCGCAAATGATAATATTTTCCCAAATTCATGGGATACCGCTATCATAGTCCCTATTTTTAAGAAAGGCAATCAGGAGGATCCAGGGTGCTATAGACCCATCTCCCTCCTTGACACTGCGATTAAAATCCTGGGCAGAGTGTTATTGGGTAAATTGAGGACTAATTTGGAGGCTTGTGGGGGGCTCGATAACATACAGTACGGCTTCCGGGAAAAGCGCGGTACCCTGGACCAATGTTCCAACCTCCACCTTCTTGTCTCTAAATACACGGTGGTCGGAGAGGGGTCAGTTTATCTGGCCTTTAAGGACCTCTCTTCGGCCTTCGATCTGGTTAACAGGTCCAAGTTATGGTCCCTGCTAGAAGAGATGGGGATAGAGGCTCTGTTGGTAGGTTTTATGGCCAGCTTACACCAAGATCTGTTCACTAAAGTAAGGGTCACTAGGGAGGGGAGATGCACTGATAGTTTCAGATCAGAGAAGGGGGTACGACAGGGGTGCATCTTGGCCCCCCTTCTCTTTACCATTTATATCAATGGTTTAGGGAAACACCTTGAACTAGGGGCGGCAGATGTTCCGCGTGTAGGAGGAGCCCAGGTACCGGCCCTCTTATACGCGGACGGCGCGGTACTAATTGCGCAATAGTTTACAAATCCTATTCAACCGTTTTGGTTCATTCATGGAGAGCCTTGACCTGAAAGTAAATGCAACAAAATCGCACACTATGATCATAGGTCACCAGAGAAGTAAGACCATACGGTTAACTTTCACCTGTGGGGGTGATGTGGTTTCGAGGGTCCCTGTCTTCCCTTACTTGGGGGTCCTTTTTGATGAGAGGGGCTCTTGGGCCCCTCAGATAAAGGCAAAGAGTGTCTCTCTGGCTCGCTCAACAGCTGCTTTGATGGGCTTTTCGAAAAGACTGGGGGCCAAACCAATGGAAGCCCTGGTTAAAGTTTATAATAGCAAGTGTGTTCCCATTGCAAACGTATGGGTCTGCTTTATGGGGTTACGTCAACCAGGATCGCATTCAGAGAGTCGAAAACGGGCTTATTTGTCAATTTCTATCTGTCCCAAATTCTACTCCCACGTTATCCATCCATGAGGAATTGGGTCTATCATATATTACTGACAGATTGAAGTTGGCACCCCTACTCTTTTGGATTAAAACATGGCTGAACCCTGAGTTGACGCTGAACCATGGCATTCTGCTGGACGTGGTATCAAGGGACCACGCCTTGAAAATGCCATGGTTGAGATATCTTAAAACCTCATTTGCAGCGCTTGGGAGACCGGAGATCTATTCAGAAGCATTAGAAAACAGGACATTGGGTGAATTAAACAACATTTCCTTGAAAGGGTACGGTTAGAGAGAGAAGAGAGGGAAGTAATGAAACAGTCAGTAAGAGCTTACCTGATTCTAAGTACTACTCCCTCTCTGGAACCCTATTTAAAAATTGTCACTAATCCCATTCACAGAGCCTTGCTTATAAAATTTAGGATGAACTTGATCCCCTATACACTTGGTTGTTTTCCTACTTGGGCAAAACCCGAGGACGCTTTACCTTGCAAATGCGACAATTTTTCTACCCAAGATACGCTTCATTTTATGTTTTTTTGTGGGTTTTATGCCGCCGCTAGGGAAAAATACCTAATACCTATTCTGAAGGAAGCAGGCTTTCTTCAGGTTAGGCCAGCATTCATTTTTCTTCAAATGTTGGGTAACACGCAAATCATCTTTCGCGTGGCTTCTTACCTAACGGCTGCATTTAGATTAAGAATTAAACAAGCCCCAGGGAATGTCTTATTTTAAATGTTGGCCTTGAGGGTTTTAAGTAAATTAAATTTTAACATAAAATGACTATGAATTGAATTTTGCATGTAATTTGCAATGTGATTTTTATATTGTGCTGTATGTATTGCCTTTTATGATTTTAACAAAAATCGAATAAAGCGTATTTTGACTGACTGATGTATGACATCTAACGCAACTCTGTTCTGGAGAGTCATAAGACGATCCGACTGGAGCTCAGCAGTCAAGTTACTAAGGGCACCGGCAGTTTCAACTACGGTGGACTCAACCACTCTCGTCAATTGCCGTATGTTCCTGCTGTTAACCATCGGTCCCCAAAACGGCAGAAACCCCTTCAAGAAATCTCCTAATTCTTGTCCTGCAGTATCTTCCTTACTGAAGACACCTCTAACAACTCTCGTCTTGTGGTAATCTGCCGCAGCTGTGTAGGTGGGAGGCAACAGGAACGAGACAAAACATGTGCCCGAGAAATCAGGGGGCAACGATGTGTACGCTCTATCGTAACAGACAAAATAGGTACCCTTAGCTGCTAGAAACGGTGGGGAAGTCTGGGACGCAAAAACATACGTCTCAGTGCAGATACTCTTCCCTAACTGAGCTCTTGGATTCTTGCCATTACCTTGCAGACAAGGATAACCCTGATGGGGTACGATCCAAATCGGAGAAGATCTTTTCGCTCGCTGGTTCTCACTCAGACTAACTCCATATCCAGTCACGTTCCATCCAATATACGCCAGTGTCTCATCTCTCGGGATTGTCTCATAGGAACTAACTCCTCTACTCATATCGACTATACCCTTAATTAGAGCACTATTCTTTGGATTGTCCTTCACAGAACGTAGGGGGTAGACTTCACGAGCATATATAAACATCGTTCTGTATGCCCACACAGAACCATTATAGCTGAATGGCAGGAGCATGTAAGGAATACCTTTATCAGTAGTATGAGGCATGAGACCACACACCCAACAGTTAGTCATGTTCACTACTAGTTGGTGTTGGTGCAGAAGCTGAACAAAGGAGTTATTAATGAATTCCAATCTTCTAATGGATTCATGTTCAGGCAGAGGATGAAATGAATGCGAAGAAACAGTAGAAGAAGGTATGGGCTGTGTAGTGGGTGCAAACGTCACTTGAAAAGAGAATATAATATATCCCATTAAAAACATCATCAAGCTAAGTAACATAAAAAGACATAATATTAAAAAACACTTTCTACTCATAATTCGAAACATTTTGCTCTTGAAACTCATTTCTTCAACAGGTCTCTCCATCTTGAAAAACTCCATCCTCTAACCGTGCTGTTCGCGGCTGTTGGTTCTTCCTGTGCTAAGGAATGCGTCTGTCAGTCCAGGGAACGCCCTAGGACCAACCAGAACCTCGACCTTGTGTCTTCGGCTTGCACTCCCAAGTCTTTGCACCGCGACCTTACAGCTGAACCCGGATGGCGGTTCGAAAAACAAAAATCGGCCAAAACAGTTTCTCAGATGGGAGATCTGAATTTCAAAAATAGCAAAAAGGAAAATTTCTTATTTTATTTGTCCCATGACTCTTGGTCGCAAATTATAACGGCCTTTATCAGGCAATGTCTGGTCGCGAAATAAAAGTTCAGGCTCAGTAGTGTCCAATCGAACTGACGGTGGCACAGCTTCTTGCAGAAGATCGTTGCTTTCACGCTCAGAACTTGTCCCAATTAAACGTGCATCGCTAAAGGGCAGAAAACGAGGCACAGTGTCAGTTTCTGAATCAGGAATACCCTCCTGGACCCACCGGTCGTACGGCAGAGGCAAAGGAACCCTCTTACAATGTTCGCCGTGGATCCAGTTCTTCTTTCCTTGCACTCGCACTGCAGATCGCGTAGATAATAGCACCAAGTAGGGACCGGTCCAACGGGGCTGATCGTTCTTTGTCTTCTTTATCAGTACCCAGGTGCCAGGATCGATGGCGTGTCCTGGATCTTCAGAAGCCTGAGGCAATGTATCATGAACCTGTTGGTGTAACACACGCAGTTTAGCTGTCAAATCATACAGATAGTCAAGCAATACAGGGTGTTCAATCTCGCTGAATTTCGTCGGCCTCGGCACTCCCCATATGTTTGCCGGGCGACCAAAAATTATTTCATAGGGACTAAGTCCCACTCGAGAATGTACAGTCATCCTAGTTGACAAGAGTGCTAATGGCAACGCGTCAGGCCATTTAAGACCAGAGCTCGCCTGCATCTTGGGAAGTTTTAACTTAAGAGTGCCATTATAGCACTCCACTAGACCAGCTGATTGTGGGTGATTTGCAGCGTGGAACTTTTGTCGGATTCCTAAACCATCACACACTCTCTTCATCACTTGACCCACAAATTCACTCCCATTGTCACTCCAGACCATTCTCGGCAAACCATACCTAGGGAAAAACTCCTTAACAAGGGCTTTAGCTGTGGACAAGGCAGTATTATCTTTTAGGGGATATGCTTCTACCCATCTCGAAAAGGCACAAACCACCACGAGTACGTATTTCAGGTTGTTGCATCTCTCCATATGGATAAAATCTAATTGTAAAACCTCAAACGGATACGTCGGAGGCGCAAAATGACCAGCTGGAGTTGGAGTTCCCTTACCAGGATTGTACATAGCCACACCAAACGCATACTGGCTGTCGGTATAGATGGTCACTCTCTTCCCTTCGATAACACACACGCTCTCGTAAGTGCAATCAACTCTGCTGCTTGAGCTGAATTACGTGGGATACGTGTAGCTTCAACAATCGTATGCAAAGTCGTAACAGCATATGCAAAGTCGTATCACCATTTGGAAACTTGAAGCATGAACCATCCACCCATAAGGTACTATCACACTTCACAAGAGAAGTGTCCCTAAGAACTACTCTCCCTTTCGTTTCCTCTTCTGTCCTGAGAAAACAATCATGCTGTTCAGAAACATCTGTCTCTACTGAAATCAGCAACAACGTAGCTGGATTCAACGTATTGCATCTCTTTATGTGCACATGACTCGCTAAAAGTGTCAACTTATAACCTGACAATCGAGCACTAGTTAAGTGCTGTGTCTTAGTCCTGTTTAACAAAGTGTCCACTGCATGTGGAACCATAACAATCAATGTATTATTCATCACCAAACCAGCAGACTGTCGAATAGAAACAGCTGCTGCCGCTGTGGCTCTCAAACAACTCGGCAACGCTCTAGCTACCGGATCCAAGGTCGACGAGAAATACGCACATGGACGTTGCTTATCGCCGAACTGCTGTGTCAAAACTGACAACGCACATCCTTCTCTCTCGTGGACATAAAGCGTAAAGGGCTTACTGTAGTCGGGATTACCCAACACAGGAGCCAAACACAATGCATCGCGCAATTCAGAAAAACTTGTCTGCGAAAAATTCGGAATCCACTGTCTGCAGTACGACGTAATACCCAGAAAAGCACGCACTTCTCTCTGTGTAATTGGCACACTCATTCTCGCAATCGCTTGAATTCGTTCTGGGGTCAGTCTTCTTCCCTCCTTCGATAATAGATGACCTAGGTAGGTCACTTCTTGTCGATAATACTGTAACTTCGAAAGAGACACCTTATGATGAAAGTCAGACAAATGACGCAACAACGACAAAGTAGCTTCTTTATAAATCTCCTCAGTATCGGCAGCGACTAACAAATCGTCGACGTACTGAATAAGAGCAGCACCATCAGGGTAAAACAATCGTATCAAGCTGTGTTTTCAAAGCCTGACTATATATTGACGGACTCTCACAATAGCCTTGAGGAGCGCGCTTGAACCGGAAACTTCGACCTCCTAAAGAGAAGCCAAAGATATCCCTACTCTCCTCGGCAATCGGGATGCTGAAGAAAGCATTCTTCAAATCAATTACCGAAAACCAAGTGGCCAAAGCTGGAATCATGGTCAATAAGGCAGTGATATCTGGAACAACAGGAAATTGTGGGACTACAATCTTATTCACCTCGCGAAGATTGATCACAAACCTATATACAGGCAGTTGCGAAGCATCGGTGCGTTTCAGAACAGGCAAAACCGGACTATTGCACACATTACCTCTTGTTTCCTCAATCACGCCTTTGTCAATTAGATCATGGATAATCGCTAGCAACGCCCTTTCACCATCACTAGAGATCCTATATTGGGGAATACGTGGCATTTTAACGATCGCTTTCAGCGTCACAACATATGGCGGTATCTCCAAAAGACCCACATCATTAGGACCAGTAGCCCAAATAGTACCAGGAAGAGAAGACAATTCTGTCGGAAGTTGATCCTTCGACAAATACATCGAAGAGACCACTTTCTTACCCAATGTAAGTTGTACTCCCGAAGGAGAACAATACAACGTTGCATACAATCTTTTCAACAGATCCAATCCCAACAAGTTCTCACCACAACCTGTCGTCGGAATAAGGGGTGCTTCGAATTTACGAGGTCCAACAGAAAGAGACAAAGGACTAGAAATCGGGTTTCTAACTGGGGCACCAGAAAAACCTACTGAAACATTCGTTAAGCCAAACAAAGGTGCGCCAGGGAGTCTAGAGTGCATAATAGAACTCTTCGCAGCACCAGTATCCAACAGAAAAGGCTCTGACACACCTGATGTAATCACTTCAACATAAGGTCCACTCTGATCTACTGGAACTGAAACAACTCCCTCTCTTTGTCCATGGCTGTCCTAGCAGTCCTTACCATCCATATTCTCACCTTCGACATAGTAGTCGTCAGCATAGTACTGAGTCGTCCTACCAGGCGCATTATTCTGCTGATCAAAACAATTCATTGAATTTTGTGGAGAAAAGGAACGCGCATTCTGGGGGAATGCACCACGTCCCCTACCTCTAGAAACTTGCGGAACACCTCGACCTCTTGCACCAGAAACACCATTCATACGCTGTAACAAAACAGAGCAACTATTTTTAAAATTACCCTCTTCTTTGCAATAAGCACATTGATTAGGGCCTACAGGAAAACGCGGTTGAGAAGGCTCGAACCTTTGCGAGTTCCGCTGAAACTGCTGAGGTTGCTGATAATCACGTTGGTTATTACGAGGCGGGTACGCTTGCTGTAAAAGAACCTTCGTCTTCAAATCTTTAGTCTTCTTGTCTGCTCTATCCTTCTCATCCTTATCCCTATTTTCGTAGTATTGTGCAGTAGCCAATATCTGTGCCGATGAGGAAACAGCCCAAGAACTCTCTGAATCCTTTAACTTGGTACATAACTCGGGAAGTAAATTATGCACAAACTTATCATCATCATCATCAAAATCTTTATTTCGGTAATTATATCACCATAAAAGATATACATAGTTCATTTCAAAAGTATTAAAACATAGAATAGTAAAACATCATAGTCTTATCAACAAACAACCATTGACCTCCCTCGGTACTCATGTCTTGACCACTATGGTCAATGAACGTTTCTTCAAACCTAGTGAAGAAATCAGATACACTTTCATCTTTCTTCTGCTTACACGCAGACAATTTGTCCCAATTTACTCGCATAGCAGGCATTAAAGTCTTCATGTAAGTAATGATCCTACCAGGAAGTTCTGCAACTAAAGGCTCAGGTTTAGCACCACCAACTTGTCGGCCATCCGCAGCACCAATATTAACCCATGTATCACCTAACTCCGGCGTATGATCAGTATGACGAATCAATCCCCATAAAGGTTGTGGGACCACATTTCCAAACAACATGTCTATATCAGCTAGATTCATAACACATGAGTCTGCAGTCTGTGATAATTCCTTATAATACCCTGCAGGATTTTTACGAGGGTCAGGCAAAGTCTGCTTAAGAGCCAAAACTTCAGCTCGTTTCCACAGAACATGCACCCAAACACGTTGAAAATGAGCCGGTACGGCATCAATGTTATGAGCGGCATCAGCCTGAACTGCTTCCTTCCATACAGGAGGAACTTCTCTCATGGTCTCACTTTCCTCCTAACAGAAGGGTCAGGCTCAAACAACGACCGAGAAGGAGACTCGCTCCTGAACGAAAGCAGTGTCGCCACCGCTCTTTCGACGTCGAGACCCACAATCGTGCCTTTTGCAAATTCGGACTGTACACGGAACAACTCAGACGGAGTCTGTCCCAGATCACCATCTTCCCAGTCTTCACAAAGGAACACACACATCTTGTCAAAAACATATCTCTGCTTCGGTGCTTCCCATTGGCGGAAGACATCCATAACAGACGCTAAATCATATCTTGCAGAATCAGTAACCCATTTACGCGCTAAATGATCTAATACTGTCCTCTCCGTGGGACCAGGTATTTGGCTACGCAATTGCGTACGCTCTGAAACGGGGGTCGTGCTCAATGACCCAAAGAAAGGAGACAAAAGACTAGTAACAGTATCCGTCATTCTCTGTCGAACAGAAGGAGAAGTTGACAGGACAGGAGATAAAGCGGACTGAGAGGAAGCTAATTTAGGAGCAGTAGCAGAGGAGGCAGCGAGAACAGGCGGAAAAGTCATAGGAATTAAAGACGAGCTGGCGGCTGTGCAATAGCAAGAGGCAAAGTAACCGGAGGTTGCGCAACTAAAGGTTGCGGAGGTGCTGTAGCACTCTGCGCATAAGGGGGTGGCGAAGTCAACAAATGTGACATCAAAGGATCTTTCCCAAGGTCCTTCATCGCATCTCGCTGAAGAGGTGGCAAAACTGGGTAGCATTTATCAATTTCCATTTTACGTTGCCTGTGCAACTGCTCACTCGCTTGTTCTTCTTCGTTATATTTAAACTGTATAGCAGCTTGCATTATCGAAATACCCTTTTCTCTTTTATTCCTCTTCGCTAATTTAATTTCTTTCTGTTTGGCTTCCTTTCGCCACAGGCGGAAAGAGTCAAACATCGCCGGCCGGGCTTTCTTCTTAAAAAGTCTAACCTCTAGATTATCTAAAATTTCCGTGTCATAACTACCATATTAGGGCCACTTGAGGACACCATCCTTTCTAGTGTAGCAAATCCACACTTCATTATACGTGATGGGGCCCACGCGATGTTTCACATAGAGCTCATAGGTTGGAGTTCCAATCAGAGGCACCGGACACGAGTCCTCCAATCGGGAATCTCTATTACGACCACAACAAAATAGTCTTCCAAGTCTGCTAAGACCAGGCATCTTCGCTCACTAGTCTAGCTTCAAACTTCAAGGGAGTATCGAATACAATAGTCTCGTGAATACACAAGTCCCTCGGCTTTGGAGCTTGCAAGTTCCAAATCAAAGATCCCAAGGGATACCCAAAAACTAAGGACTGGGAGACGCTCCACTCATACTTAACTGAGGTATCGATGACGTCGCCAGAAGACCCGTCTATCGTCTCACTCTACAAATCATCAAAGGCTCCAAGACAGGGCGACAGTCAGGGCAGCAGTCCTTCGTAGCCGTCGGAAAGCGGGGAACCTCGCAGCAAAGACTTTCGGACCATGATGACATACAGGGGTCAATGAAGTGGTAGGCCTTCCTCCAGAATTTTCACACGAAGCTCCTCACGATCTTCAGGCTTGGACCAGTACCGCTGAAGTCGCCCCACGTTGGGCGCCAACTGAAGAACCGGGTAATTTAACACCCGGCGGCGCCAGGGGCATGCCCAAAGTCTTCGGGTATCACCTGTCTTAGAACACAGAGACACGGAATCTTCTTGGTGACGTCAAAGATCGAATTTATTGGCTGCAGCCAGTAACAGAAGTCCTAGAAGTCCTAGAAGTCAACACGGTATGAGTTCTCAGGAGACTGCTCAATTTTACAAAGCAGGCCATCCCTTTTTATGCCAAAAATCACATTCCAGATAAATACCTTACATTTACAAACTGTCCAATCACATGCATCCAGATCAGAGGTTTCGCATGACGGTAAAACCCACTTTTCAGTTGCCCAGCCCATGATCAATTATTGGTAGAACCCAACATTCTTCATCAGACAGGTCGAACGAACCCATAATAAAAACGGGCACATCCCCTTCGTAAATAGACCATAAAGAAAGGAGCAGAAACAGGTGTGAGTAAGATAAGACATATTTGTGTCCAATAAAGGTTTATGATGTCCTGTGCCTTGATCCTCAATCTTGATCAGCTACTGAGAAAGGAACTGGCCTAACAAGTTTGGCTTCAGGCAAGAGGGTCAGTTTGCTCAGGTCATTCAGAAGTCAGCTAAAGTGTACGTGTGCTAAAGACTCGTTCGGCCGTAGTCATCGGCCTATGTGAGGGCAACCAAAAAATGGCTGCCATACACAAAATGTAACCCAAGGGTTCAGAACGAATCCCTAAATACGTAGTGAAGCCATCGGTGTAACGCGACGAAAACACTCATGCTTGCCTTACTAACTGGTTACGGTTCGCTAATATCAAATTCGTAGCGAAACTATGACTTTTATGAAACGGGTTCAGGATTCACGGAACCTCAGGCCGGGACTGCAGATCCAGGCCTCGCAGCTCGGCTGGCCCTGCCCCCGGGCGTCATTGTGGTGAGGGGCGGCGGGGCCTGGGGGACGCGGCGGCCTGGCTGGATGCGGGGGTGCCTGGCGCCGGGTGCGGCCTGAGCTGCTCCTCTGGGGGTGTGAAGAGAAGGAGTGACCGGCTTTGTGTTGTCTCCCCCCCTGAGCTTCCCTGTGGGAGTACCGGGACCACGCAGACGTGCTTCCCGGACGGGCGGAGAGACTGTGGGCCGACGTGATGGTGCCCGGCCGGATGGATCGCCCTTAGGGCCTGGGACTGCTGTATTTCCTACTGGAGCGGCCTGTGCCTTAATGCAACCCTATGTGTTACTCCCACTGGGCACCCTGATCCCCCCTTTGATCTGCTGCAGCTGCTCGCACCCTCCGCCATCTTGGGGTGCAGTGGGGAGATGTGTGCTGTTGGAACCGCACGAGGAGCGGGGTGGCTGGTCTCAGATCGTCCTGTGACCCCGAGGGCGGGCTGCTTGAGCCGCTGCGGAGTGTGGTGCCTCCATTGACTGTCCCGATGCCGGAGGTTGCCCGACTCCCAGGGCCCTGCAGGTTCTCCGACCTACCCTGGACTTGCTGCCTGGAGGGTCCGCTTCTCCCCACTATCTGCGGGCCGCGGGGTGTGCTGTGATTTGGTGTGGGGGCAGATCGGCTACTGTGTCGTGTGGTGCACGCATGTGCCTGCACCCCCTCCCCCCCTTTTTCTTCCTCTAGATGCCTGGGGCCTTGCTGCTGAGGCCTGTTGGGGGGGCCCTGGGGTCTTGAGGCCACCGGAACTGCCTTGAGGGCCGCCATTGTTGTTAAGAATTGGGCTCCCCTAGAGAGAGGCCTCCTTCCTTCAACGTCGGGGAGTTGGTGAGGGATCGGCCACTATACTGTGTGGCGGGGGCTGCGGCCGAGGCGCTTCTGCGTCCCCCCTCCCCCTTCCCCCTCCTTGGCCCCCTCACGCTGACTTTTCAAGGACATGGGCAGAAACGGCGCCACCCAGGCCACCATTCCCCCAACCCAAACTAAAATGGACCAATTTACCAAGTCCGATCGAGACCCAGCTGGCGGATCTACGGCGGCGCCTGGGGCAGCCGGGGGTGATCTCTCCACCATCCTGCAGGCGATTAGCGCGTCCCAAGCCTCGGTGGAGAGCAGGATTGGTGAGGTGAGGGTGGACGTGGCCTTTATCGGACAGGCCCTTCGTAATGCCACGGCACGCATAACGGAAGCGGAGTCCCGTATCTCTACGGTGGAGGATGACGTGGGCACTCTCAAATCCCAGGTGGCCGACCTTCAGACACAGACCTCGGAGCTACATCGCAGGGCCGGGGAACAACTTGCGCCTCCTGGGTTTTATTGAGGCCTGGATCCGCTCCTGGATTACCAAAGAAAAACTCTCCCCCTGGTTTGCGGTGGAGCGGGCTCACCGCTCCCTCATTCCCAAACCCCCTCCTGGGGCTCCCGCTCGTCCCATTATCCTTCGAATCTTCAACTTCCGAGACAGGGATGTGATTCTGGAGGCCGCCAGGGAGCGGGGTCCGCTGCACTTCCAGAACTCCAAAATTATGGTCTTCCCGGATTACTCTAGAGAGGTGCAGACTCAGCGCCGGTTGTAGTGTCTGGATCCAGAATTTAGCAGTCAGGAACATATTAGTTTTAAGAGTAAGCTTTAATCACAACCCCAGCCACAGGTCTAATTCGCAACTGACAAAAGGAACCTCCATGCATTCCAGAATCTCACACGAGATCGGAATACACAGAGAAGGATATTCCAATACATTAAAGGTACAGTTATAAAAATAGAAGTACACCATCACACATCTCCCTTCTAAACAAAAGCATATTAATAATAAACTTAACAATCAAAAAAGAGAAAAAAACATAGTGAATAAAATTAAAAAGAAACGTATGGGAGAAGAGAATCACAATGAATAATCCCTCAAATAAACAGGAGGTCTACGAACCCTTTGACTCCTGAAAGAAGATGGAGATAAATTAGAACCAATAACAGAACTGAAAGATGGATGATGTAATTCCTCTCTTCCGCACGTCAAATCTTGTGCAGGAATTCTTGACCTAACCACAACTACTCTACTCCTATTCCATATCCTCCCATCCTCCGTTTTAATAGCATTCCTGAAGACCTTGACCACAGCTCTTACATCAGTATACTTCGACCAGGATCTACAACCAACCGGAGCTTTTATTCTCACAAGATCACCCACTAAAATCTTCTGTACATCCACACATTTTCTTTTATCATAATACCGCTTCATTTCATCCAGTTTTCTTTCTTCCTTACAACGCCACTCACCAATCCCATTATCCACCAAACCCTTGTTAACTTTCATCCACCCAGGACACAACCAAGTGTTGGGAGCCCTCCCTTTAAACAACTCAAACGGAGATCTCCCAGTTGTTGAATGTGGTGCCAAGCGATACGCATTAATTCTCTCTTGAAGAATAGACTTCCAGTTCAACCCTGATGATCTAGCTAACTGTATTGCCTCTTTCAGCGTTTTATTGACTCTCTCAACTGCTCCATTCGACTCAGGATGATACAACGAACATCTCTAATGTACCACACCACACTTCCTCAAGAACTCCTCAAACACCCTCGAACAAAATTGTGGCCCATTATCCGAAAGAAGACTATTAGGAAAACTCTCCTTCCTAAAAAGTGCATCCAGAAACTTAATCACTTCCTCCGAGGTAATCTCCCTAACAGCACTCACCTCAATCCACCTCGAATACAAATCCATTAACACCAAAAGATAAGGCGTATCACTTACACCTGACAAAGGACCAACTATATCTATTGCCAATTCATCCCAAGGATGCCTTGGTTGCAATCTCTTCACCATGGGCATCTGTTTCGTCTTCAAGATCTTATCACTAGCACAGCACTCTGGACAATCCCTCACTAATCTCTCAATCTCTAGGTCCATCCCAGGCCACCAAAACCGCATTCGTAGAATCTCCTTTGTTTTAACAATACCAAGATGTCCTGAATGTGCGTGAGACAATAACTTCTTTCTAATACCCAAAGGTGGCACCATTTTTGTACCACGAGTCAAAAAACCACCATTCATTGAAAGCTCATCAGAAACTAACATCCAAGGCTTCTCCAACCGTGAATTATTACTCAGTGACAACATCACTTTTTTAATCTCATCGTCCTTCTCCAACTCATCTCTCCACTCTTTCTCTTCAATTGCCCCCTCCGTAATCTCACATACACTTATACAGTCATCACACTCATCAAAATCATCCTCATCATCAAAATGTTCCTTACCTACCATCCTCGATAAACAATCAGCCGATTTATTTGACACACCCGGAATGTAATCAACAACAAAGTCAAATTCTTGTAGAGAAATTACCCATCTCCAAATCCTTGACGAAATTGCATCCAAGCCCTTTTTATCAAAAATCTCTTTCAATGGTTTATGATCTGAAAAAATAAATACTTTCGTGCCCCAAATCAAATTCTTCAACTTTCTCAAGGCCCAGTAAATAGCAAGAGACTCTTTTTCTACCACAGAATAATTCAATTCTGATCCTCTTAAACACCTTGATGAACAACAAATCAGGAAGTCTTTACCATTCCTTTTCTGAACAAGGACAGCACCAAGTCCTTTCTCACTCGCATCTGTAAATAAAATTGTAGGCAAACCCGGTACAAACGCCTGAAGAGAGGGTGCTTTATTCAACTCACACTTAATACCATCAAATTCCCTTTTACAGTCATCCGTCCATTCAAACACAATATTCCTAGAAGTCAGTCTCCTCAAACACTGAGTTTTATCTGCAAAGTTACAAATGAATTTACCATAAAACTCTACCATGCCAAGAAAGGAAATTAATTCTTCCTTGTTCTCTGGTTCCTTTACCTTGTTAATAGTGTCCACTAACTCCTTTTTGGGATAAATTCCTTCCCCAGTTATTCTATGTCCCAAGTAGTTTACTTCCTGTACACCAAACTTACATTTACTTCTCTTGAGCGCCATGCCCGCATCCTCCAAGCGTTTCAGAACCGCACACACACGACTATAATGTTCTTGAACACTGTTCCCATAAATCAGTAAGTCATCCTGATAGCACCTCACTCCAGCCAGCCCTCTCAAAATTCGAGCCATTATCCTTTGAAATACAGATGCCGCGGACACAAGCCCAAAAGGCATCCTTTTATACCTATAAGTGCCCATGGGAGTGATAAATGCTGTCAGATCCTGAGAAGACTCATCCAACTCCACCTGATGATATGCGGAGGCCAGATCCAGAGTAGTGAAAAACTTATCCCCCTCCAACGTACTCACCATCTCATCAATATTTGGTAGAGGAAATCTATCCACTACCACCTCTTTATTTAACGATCTCAGGTCAATACAAAGCCTAATCTCACCAGTTGGTTTTTTAACGACAACCACCGGAGCCAACCATTCAGTAGCTTCCACCTGCTCAATCACTCCATTCTTCATCAACTTATCTATTTCCTCCTTCACTTTCTCATGCTCCATCAGGGGTATTCTTCTTACTTTCGCTATTACAGGAACAGCATTCTCCTTCAATCTAATGTGATGTTTATACCCTTTCAAACACCCTAAACCTTCCTTGAAAACCTTTGGGAATTTTCCTGCTAATTCTCCTCCTAGATCCACTTCACTCTCTTTCATTTCATTACCATTTACTTCTTGAATCAGAACCTGAGGATTAGCATTCGGATTCAAACTCACCCCAAGTTTACCCTGATGCACCCAGCCCAGTAATGTATCACCCTTCTTTGCAACATAAATCTTACCAACTATTATCTTACTCCCAAGTTCTATCTCAGCCATAAAACATCCAAGCATCTTAATTGGTTTATCTCCATATCCAAGTGGTCTCAAATCAGATTTCATCAGCTTTACTTTCCCCGCAAAATATGCATTAAACAACTCCTCATCAATCAATGTTATGCGAGAACACGAATCAAACTTAAAATTTATCATTACATTTTCCACTTTCACTAAATGTGTTGGATGATCAGCCACTTCACATTTTATTTCAAAAGTAATCGTTCTAACTTGTGGCTGACTCCATCTCTTCTTTGTTATATCAGGCCTAAACACTTTGGTTCTACAAAATTTGGCATAGTGACCTTTCTTTCCACACGAGATACACACAATCCTCAATGCAGGACATATTGATGAATTCGTCAAATGACCTATTTGTCCACACCTAAAACACGCAAATTTGTTACTTTGCCCTGTATACAAATTCTGACTTGTAAGATTAGATCCTGCATTTTGTTTCTCAAAATTACTTGAAGTCTCATCTTTCTTTACTTGACAAACCACATCTTCTACTTTTGTTTCTTCTTTTTTCTCATTTAAAGATCCTTTTTCCTTCTCCTTCTTCAACTCACCAACACACTTAGTCATATGTTCTACTTGTTTTGCTATCACCAACACTTCCTCAAGAGGCGGTTCATCCTTCAACCATAATTCCTTTCTGATGTCATCATGTGCGCACCTCAGTACAAATTGATCCCTAATCCGTTCATCTAAAGTCTGACCATAATTACATGAAGAGGCCAGCTTTCTCAATGAGGAAACATATTCTTCAACAGTCTCATCCTTTTTCTGCTCTCTCAATCCAAAGTGATAGCGTTCCATAATGGTACTGACCCTTGGCAGATAATGTTTATCAAGTTGTGCAATTGCAATTTCGTATTCATTCAAATTCCGTTGTTCTCCAGCTGACAAATCAGGTAGATGTTCCAAAACGTCTTGACCTTCCCCCCCCCCAAACAATGAAGAAGAAGACGAAGTTTCCTTTCCGCACTCAAAATAGTTCCGCACACCCTCGCATAGTTAGCAAATATTTTCTTCCATTTTTTCCATTTAATATTTGGTTCTCCTGGACTCGTTAAAAAGAAAGCAGGCTGAGTTACATTCTGCATTTTTTTTAATTTATATATATATATATATATATATGTTCCTTCCTCTTTTTTTTTATTAAATAGAATACTTTTTTTTTTATACAAGTATTCCTTTTAACCTTTCTCCTCTCTTTTCTTCTCCAATTCTTTTTCTTTGCTAGTCCCACAAGATTCCTATTGCATTACAATGTCTCTTATTTTCTTTTCTTTCCTTTCTTTTTTTTATTTTTTATTCTGACGTCACAATGCTGCTCTTTACACTTCCCAAAGCTTTTCTTCTTAATTCGACATTCCACACTTGAACGGCAGCGCTTACAACCTTTGTGATGTAATTTCAATTTTTTTTTAACACGCTTGGAGCGCAGCGTACAATGCTTCTCTTTTCACTTCCCAAAGTTCACTTTCTTAATTCTATATTCTACTCCTGAAACGCAGCGTTTACCACCTTTGAAACGCAAACAGACGTTGTTTCTTCTAACGTAAGACGTCTGGAACGCAGCGCTTCCGACGCGCAGCCCAACGTCAGATGTACGCGAGTCTCTTTCCTTCCAAGTTCTACTTTCAACGCACGAGACCCTGCGCGAGAAACTAACGTTCTTCAATCCTTAATTTCCTTTTTTATTTCAATAAACACTTGATCGGCCCAGCTCCGATCCACGCCCCCCACCAAACTCCTCACTGCACTTTCTTTCCTTTTCTTTTCTCCGCCACTGGGAAGACTCCACTTCCTTTTTTTTAAAAAAAACAGCCGCTGGAGGAGCAGGAGCGTCGTTCTTCTTTCCCGCCTGTGTTGGGGTGGGGTTCACCCGATCGTCGCCAAATAATGTAGTGTCTGGATCCAGAATTTATCAGTCAGGAACATATTAGTTTTAAGAGTAAGCTTTAATCACAACCCCAGCCACAGGTCTAATTCGCAACTGACAAAAGGAACCTCCATGCATTCCAGAATCTCACACAAGATCGGAATACACAGAGAAGGATATTCCAATACATTAAAGGTACAGTTATAAAAATAGAAGTACACCATCACACCAGTCTTATGACGATGTCAAGCAAAAACTCAGGGCCATGGGCCTCCGATACGGTCTCCTCTTCCCGGCTCGACTTAAGGTGCTCTTCCAGGACAAAACCTTTTTCTTTGACACCCCCCAGGCGGCAAGGACCTGGCTTACGGAGGAGTGGCCACTCCTACTTGGTGCGGCCCCCTCCGCTGCCCGCAGAACGACGCAGCCTAGCCAGGAAGTACCCAAGGCCCAGCGGCGCCGAACCGGATCTAGACGACGAGGCAGCCGCCGGGGAGGGAGCTCTCATTCGCAGGGGGCGCATTCCCGGCACCCTCTGCCTCAGGCCTCGAACCAAAGGGCCTCCTCCCCCACCCTGGCCTCTTCACTTATCGATAGGGGTAGTGCCCCAGGCTCAGACGTCACCCGGCGGAGGGCCATGTTGGACTCTGACCTGTCTGAGAGCCCCGTGATCCATGGCTCTGGTGGGGAGGAGGGGGTGTTATCACCGCTATAGTTTGTGTAACTTCATTTCACCCTTCAAGACCCTGTATATCGGGCCTACTCCCGACCCCATGAGAAGGGATCTACCTGGCCCATCTGGGTGGCCGGCCAGGGTTTACCTTTTCATTGCAATCCCGGATCTGATCCAACCTATGACTCTTACGTTATCCTCTCCCTGTTTTTTACTGTGGGCATTCATCTGTATACATGGAGGGGGGTCCAACTCAGCCATGCTCCGGATTGTTTGTTGCTAACCGTTTTAGAGTAGCGAATCACCTCTTTGTGGGGTAGTTAGTGGTTGGGGTTTTTGGGGCGACATATGCTTCTACTTCAGAAGTGTAGGGTGGGGGGAGTTGGGGGGCAAGGGAGGAGAGGGGGACCGTTGTTTCCCGACAGTTATTTTTAGCTGCCTACTGGCCGCTGGTTGCAGTTCTCATTGGTAGCCATGATTCCCTGATTGGTCCACAGTTGACAAGCAGATCACATCTCCCACCAGTTTGTCATTTTTGGCCGCCTACGGGCCGCTGTATGAGGTTCTCCTTGGTAGTAGTGTCACCCTCATTGTTTCAACAGTTGACAAGCAGATCACCACTTCCCAGGCCCCCTTTCCTGCGCCCGGGTCTGGGTGGGTGCTCCCCTTGGGCTGGGCACGGTCCCAAGTCGACATCCGTCCCTCCGCAGCCCATTCCTCTAGATGACGTACACCCTCAATAGGCCTCCCCACATCCTCTCCTGGAATGTCAATGGCCTCCTGGACCGAATCAAGCTCACAGCCGTCCTCCGCTCTGCTCACCGCCACACACCGCACATTCTCTTCCTCCAGCGCACCTCCTGGATACACAGTGCAACTTCCTAGCCCGCTACGGATTTGACAGGGTATGGCATTCTGGTTTTACACGGGGCTCCCGAGTGGTGGCTATCTTGCTCAGAAAGGGGCTTCCCTTTACCCTGGCTAAAACCAAGACTGATGCACAGGGCCACTACGTGGCTGTCTCGGGAACCATTGAAGGGCGCCCTTTGAACCTCCTAAGCACTTACATTCCCCCTGCGCTCCTGTCTCCAACTCTTCGCCACCTTACACAGGTAATCTCCTCCTTTCCACAGGGTCTTACAGTGGTTGGGGGGACTTCAACGCTGTCCTGCAACCCCTGCATGACACAACGGGAACCCCATCGGAGGTCCGTGGCGCCTCCGCGAGGATCCTCTCGAGCTGGTCTTCGGCCCCGGACCTTTGTGACGTATGGCGGGTTTGGAACCACCGCAGGGAACAATACACTCACACATCGGCAGCCCACCACACTCACTCCCCTATAGACCTCCTCCTGATGCCTGCCACAGACTGCCAGCTGGTATCTGGGGCCACGATATTGCCCAGGGGGATTTCTGATCATTCTTCCATCTCCCTCCATCTTGGGTCCTCCCCGGCGGGTCCAAGGGCGACTTGGCGGCTAAACGCTTGGTTCCTGCAGGACTCTGAGCTAGTGGAGTCACTCGGTCAGGAATTTCGTCACTATTTTTCCACTAATACGGACTCGGTCCCCTCGCCGGGGACGCTATGGGAGGCCGGCAAGGCTGTTGTCCGGGGGTGGCCAGGGGATTGGTCCACGGGAAGCGGACGGAGCAAACGCCCAACTTGTCCAGCTGGAGTCTCGGGCTGCGCAGCTGGAAAAAACTCAGCTCACTAACGGTCACGGAGATTCCTCCCGGCAATTAGCAGCGGTTCGCGAGGAGATTCGCCAGATCTCGTTGGAATCTACTCAAATGCTTTGGTGTTTATGCGTGGCCCGTATTTATGGGTGGGGTGATAAGAATGGCAAGCTCCTCCACAACCCAGTGTCATATCCCAAAGTCCACCCGAAATCCGCTCGGATACCGGGGCCCACCGAGTGACGTCCTCAGCCATCGCACAAACTTTTGCAGATTATTACGCGACCCTCTATACCGCTCGCCCACCGGGCGCTCCTCTGGCGGATTTGCTGGAGAGGACTGGTACCCAGCTGCTGTGTCTCCCTCAGGAGACCACAGAGGCTCTGGATCGCCTCTTCACCCTAGAAGAAATCCAGGAGGCTATTTCATTATTACACCCCGGTAAAACGACTAGTCCTGATGGTTACCCTCAGGAGTACTACCCGGCCTTTCAGGATATTTTGGCTCCCCATTTGATGGAACTATTCCGTCATGTGGCGGAGACAGGGTCCTTCTCACCAGAATCCGATGTGGCCACAATAGTGGTCATTCCAAAGACGCAGCCGCCCTCCCTGAATTGTGCGGACTACCGCCCGATCTCGCTGATTAACAAGGAGATCAAGATCTTCGCTACTATGATAGCTCAGAGACTCCGACCCCTTCTGCAAGACTCGATCCACCCCGATCAATGTGGATTCATGCCGGCCAGGGGCACTCGTCACTGCATTCGCCGCCTCCACCTGGCTTTGTCCCACCGAGGTCACCTAACCCCGTATTTGGCACTACTTTTCATCGACTTTGAAAAGGCCTTTGATACGGTGGACTGAGGCTATCTTGCAGATGTGCTGGAAAGGATGGGTTTTGGTCTCTCCTTCCGCCACCTGATCAGCGTTGTCTCTACTAACCCCAGAGCCCGTGTTCTCGTTAACGGCAGTGGCAGCTGGTGACATTTGAAAGTGGTGAGGTGTAAAATTGGCGGTGGAGGGCACCTCGGCGAGCGAGCCGAAGGACCACTGCCTCCATAACTATTTTCTATTGTATATTGACAAATATAGTTTACAGCAAGCGGGTATTTGCACTGACGAGCGTGTCTTGTTGCATCAAAGAAAGCGGAGTACTATTTACAGTGCAAGTCTGAGTGCTCATGCCTTTGTGAGCGCATGCAGGTCGCAGCATTTGAGGCGCATCGAGGGAAGCAGAGTGCCGGCAGCCGGACTGGAGGCGCAGTGACGTGTCTTTTGACCATGTCCTCAGAGAACAGGGAAGGGGCAGTGCTTTAAGTGGGATGAAAAAACTGGGGGGTCTCTAAAAAGGATGTGGCAAACCTGTTAATTGTACGTGGCCAACACAATTAGGGGCATGGCCGAAATCATGAGGCACAAGCTTGCGATTCAATATATTTCTCCTGGTTTACTTGTCTAGATAACAGCACTAAATTAATTGAAAAAACATAAAAGCATAGGTCTAATATCGCCAGCAACCGAACAGAGCCGTGGGTTAATTATTTAGTTAGTACTTTAATCCCGGCAACCCGATTCACTCCATGAGACACCTGAGCCTACTCCCCCTGTTTATAACAAGATAGCAGCAACTCCTTCAATGTACTTCTAGCGCCTTTTCAATCAGGTACCATTTATTTGTTCTGTGCATTTAACTGCAGTTTCCAGCTTTGCTTAGTACTACAATCAACGAACTACAATCAACGCATAACAATGAAATCATCCATTGCTCCTCTGCCGGCAGGCTGGCGGAGGGGCCTAAAAACGGGATGCCATAATGTTGGCCGAAATCAATGCTCCGAAAACACTGAAAAAAAACAAGGCCCAGCACCTGCCCATCACAAGGCAGCCGAGCCAAGTCAAGCCAGTATACAGTAGTGACACTATTGTCCTAAATCAGTTTTTACGCCTCTCCCATCAGTGTTGCACCCCAGATATGCCCACGCCTTATAAATCCGAATTTGGTGTGCATGTTGCAGGCACACATGCAGGTGTACAGTACAGCACACATAAATTCACACATGCGGACACCTACAGACATCCATGCATACACACAGGCCGAGCGCAACACACAGACACCCTGTGGTTTTCACTTTTCTTTCCCGTCACACTTATACTAGCACACCCTCTCGAGCGCAGAGTTTGCAAGATGTAACAGTGAGTCTATGTGAAAATCCGTCGATCACAACAAGGAAAAGTCGCGTTTCAGCGTTCCTGGCATACAGGCAGCACTTT
Organism: Lissotriton helveticus; assembly: GCF_964261635.1. NCBI lineage: Eukaryota > Metazoa > Chordata > Amphibia > Caudata > Salamandridae > Lissotriton > Lissotriton helveticus. Next base: position 1,146,150,441 of record NC_136059.1, on the reverse strand, counting down.
TCATGCTGGAGTGCTTGTAAATCACGAACAAGAACAGGGCGATAATGTACCGAAGCCCCACTCCCATGGGTGAACATTCACAGCCCAGCAGCAATTTATACAGGACAATCTGGGTCACACTTCTCTGGGTCACACTTACAACAAGGAGGAAGCGACAACGGGGAAAATAACTTTCCTACTAACCTGCAGTCGAGTCGATGGACTGTCATAGGGCACTCAACTCGAGTCAGTCATCCCTGCAGTCCGTGTCCAACATCTAGCTGCCCGGACAGTTGATGTCACGCAGTTGCTTTCAGAAAGTTCCACCAGCAGTGCAGACACACGCAGGAAGTGTGAGGTCGAGTCTGCGCAGACTCGAACCCTTGGCTTCCCACCTGCCACTCCCCTTTTCCAACTCGTCACAGGGTGGGTCTCACCACACCCTGTAATGAGTTGGGAAAGGGCTGGGTGACAGTCTCCACTCCGTGATTGACATGGAGGGTAAGCGATCCCGGGCTTTGACTGAAAACGCCCGGGGCTAACTTTCTCTCCACGCCATCAGGGGGTGGAGACTGGGCCCTGAAGCTATGTCTTTGCCGAGCTGATGACATCACAGCCTTCAGGGCAGTGAGGTTGTCGGCCCGGCAAACACTTAGGCTTCTTTGGGAAGGAAGGGGAGTCAGTCACGTCACGTGACATGCTTCGCTTTCAGTCACGGCAGCAGTATTGATGAGTGGCTGGCTGCTGCTGCGGGCAGACAGTGCCTGTGTTCACACTAATGGCATCAGAGGCAAAATTAGAAACTAAAACGTTTTTTGTTTAAAATAAATAAAATATGATTGAACGCTTTGGGAACGAGGGCGGAGCCCCAACGCCCTCGGGGAGAAACCGCCTCTGGTTAACGGTGAGCTTTCAGAGACATTCCCAATCCGGAGGGGTACACTTCAGGGGTGTCCGCTCTCACCACTATTATTCGCACTAGCGATGGAGCCCCTGGCGGCGCTCATCCGGCAGGACCCGCTTATCCGGGGTTGGGCCTTGGACTTGAGCCAGGTCCATAAGATAGCCCTATATGCGGATGACGTCCTGCTTTATCTGGCGGACCCAGATAGTTCTGGCCCCAGGTGCCTGGAGGTCCTCTCCGCTTTCGAGCGGGTCTCTGGACTCCGCCTCAATCCGGTGAAGTCAACTCTGGTCCCTCTGCATCCCTCCCGGGCTTGCTTTGACTGGCAGGTGGACATCCACCTTAGGAGACAATCCTTCAAATATCTAGGCGTGTGGGTTACCCTTCTGCCAGAGCTCTAATGGGCTTTGAATATCACACCTTTGGTCGTCAGGATGAAGACGGACCTTAAGAGATGGCAGACCCTCCCCCTTAACCCCCTGGGCAGGAGTGCGCTCTTTAAAATGATGGTACTCCCCGTTTTCTCTACATACTGCAAAACATTACCATCCACCTCCCGGGTAGTTGGTTCCGCGAACTAGACGGTGTTCTTACCAAGTTTCTCTGGGGAGGAGGGAGGCCGCGTTTATCACTGGCGCATCCCCCCCCTTTGATGGGGGAATGGGAGTAACTAATCACCACCTCTACTACTTGGCCACGAGACTCATCGTGGTCCACGATTGGTTTGCGGGCGGATGGTCCGACCCGGCATACCGCGTGGAACTCGGAACAATGGACTTCACGCAGATCCAGGCCTTTTAATATGGCAGCCCAGTGCCACAGGCTCTGCCCCCTGTCACTAGGACGGTGCTTGTGGCCTGGCGCGCAACCCTGCGTCACGTGCAGTGGGACCGAAGGCTCACCCGACAGACGGCACTTTGGCATGGGTCCTGAATGTGTGAGGTCTCGTCCCTGCAGGGGTTCTGCCGCTGGGACCTCATTGGGCTTTCGTTGCTTGGAGATGTATGGGTGGGAGACCACATTCGATCCTTTGCTGACCTGCAGCAGCGACACGCTCTTCTCCACTCCCAATTCTATAAATATCTACTGCTCAGACACGCCCTCCATACACATGTCTCACCCTCTGTTTCCTTTCCGGAGTTCAGCCCGCTGGAGGCCCAGGTGATGATGGGGAACCTGGGGAGGGGGGAAGTGTCCCACATATACCGGTCACTGGTCAACAATGGTCCCGCTTCCCTGGATCGGCTCAGGGCTCGATGGGAGGGGTGGCTGGGCCCCCTAGATGAGACGGACTGGCGAGATGCCCTTATGGCACACAAAATCCTGACCACATCCTCCAAGTTGCGCCTGGTCCAACTTTACTACCTTCATGCAGCATACCTCACTCCACAACGTTAATTCCGGGCCCAGATGAGATCCTCCCCAGCATGCGCGCGCTGTGACTCCGCCCCAGCCGATTTCTATCACATGGTATAGTGTTGTCCGGCTTTGGCACCGTTCTGGAGAGGGGTGGAACTCGAACTCATGCAGGCCCTGGGATGGGAGGTTCCCCATGACCCGAAGCGCTTGCTGCTGGGAGTGTTCGACGGCCTAGATGGCTCTAAGGCAGACAAGTGCTTCCTGGGGATCGCTGTTGCAGTGGCAAAAAGAGATATAGCTGCGAACTGGTCCCAGGCTAAGGCGCCAACTGTAATGAGATGGAAGAGGGGAGTGGACTGGTGTGGAATTTAGGAATAATCCCTATTTGAAGCCCGGGGTTGCCCTGACTTATTCAGTAAAGTGTGGGGTAAATGGTTTAATCTGCTATCACTGTGATGATCTGTCTTATATTTTATTTTCTCTACATCTGTATTTATTAGCTGGACTGCCATGCCTCGTACTGATGGGCCGCCCTTGTCTTATCAACTGTATACAATGTCATGTTTCTCTCCGTGATTAATGATCTGCTGCCAATTAATTTTTGTGTTATTGAAAATCCAATAAAGTTGATTATCAAAAAAAATGTGCATCTGCTCTTATTGATGAGCAATTCCTAACATTATCCAAGAAGCTCAAAAGGCTAATTTGTGTTCCTCGGTCTTTGTCTCTGTCTAAATTTGAGTATGTGTCTGGCTTCCTCTTTCTGTCACTCCCCTATATATGTCTGTTCCTCTCCTTCAGACTCTTTCTGTGTTCCTCTCCCTCTGTCATTCTTTATTTGTCTCTCCGTTACCTCCTCTATTTTCTCTGTTCCTCTCTTTTTCATCCTTCTCTTCTCTGACATTCTGTCTGTCATTCTCGCACACTCTCTCTTTTCCTGTACTCTCTTTCTTTGTTTCCCCCCTTCCTCAGTGCTGCCTTCCTGAGGCCGGGTTTTTTTTGTGCACCATGTTTAAGCTTCAACATAGAGCCTTAAAATGGCAAAAAATGTAAGGTCTTTTTTAATGCATAAAAAAATTACTAATCCTTGATATTCTGGCATACTATGGCTTTTGTAAAGCATAGTTCTGATCTGGTCAGGTCCTGAATCGTTTACCGTTCTTTTGACTGGTGAGACCAAGGGCCTTTTTCACGAAGGTAAAATTACACTTCTGTGTACGTTTATGTTTTTTTGCTATTCACTAAGAGATTTACAAGTAGTATCTTTACGAGTGCGGGTCTGTTGTACTAGTCCACCTATAGGCGAGCTTTCTTTGTCCCTGGGCCATGCTAGAAGTGAATCAGGATGAACAGGAAACAGTCACTAATAATAATGAACATTTGCAGCGAAGAGTGTCTCGTGTAATAAGAGCCCGCCTACGCTCAGAGGTTTAGGATGTTCTCTGTATATATGCTGATCATTAGTATTTCTTCTCAGAATGTAGTCACAGGTTTCTTCTGCTCCGTATGCTCTAACCCTGTGGTCTGCTGTTATTTTGGCCTAGACCGAGTTGCCATAGTCACATATTTAGAGCATGATCCTAGTTTGAAATTGTACTCTTTTCCTTCTTCTGGATCACAAAACTACTAAATTCAATACAGATTGCTCTAAAGCAAAGGAGGAAGCTAATGAAGTCACAAAATGTGGGAAAAGGTGAGATCTAAATGTAGGAACATAAAAGCCGTGAGAAATGTGTAAATAAATAATAAATAAATACATAGACAAATAAGAAGCATAAGTGTTGGGGTCCAAAGTTTTTCTTAGGGGCATAATAGTGAATGCTAGCTTTGCTGAATATCTAGGCTGCCTATGCTTGACTAAGCCTTTATGGATAACTTACTTGTCTTCCTTCTTTCTCCGTTTCCTCCTTTTCATCCCTTCTCTTTCTTTCTCGCAGTCAAAATCTGATCATTTATTTCACTATTCTTTCTCTCTGTAAGAATCTTATAATTTAACATAAGTTTTGTTCCTTAAAGATGAGTGCCGGTGCACCCCGCCTGCAACCATCAGCACAAATTAAACACTGCCTAAAAGTCAGACTATTTCCTAGGATTCCTCTGTTAACATGCTGTAGTCAAATAATTATGCAGTTTGAGTGTTGCTGTACATCTGCCTTGATGTCCATATTGTAATTTGAGTATTTTTGCGTTTTTGTTTCAGAATGCGCACCACGCTGTTATCGACAAGACGTTTGAGGAACGATACCGCACAAAGCCTCACACAAAACCGAGATCATTTCAAGGCTTACAAAAGAGGAACAAGCTCATGTGCAATGATCCGAAATGCCTCCACGACTGGGGGATCACTGCACACTATCGCACTCTTCGGGACATCCCAATCATAAAGATTGAGAGTTTTGTGGTTGAGGATATTGAGACAGGTGAACAGATTATGTTCACCAAATGGGTTGGTGTTAATTTTGCAATGAAGGAATTTAATATGGATGAAATGGTCAAGAAATCACCGACTGGCCTGCAGTGATCAATTAGTTGTTGATCAAATTGCAGTTGAAAGGCACACTATGAAGTCTGTACTCATTGAATAGTAAACAAAAGTTGAGCTTCTTCATCCATCTCAGCACCCGTTAAAGTTGTGTATTTTAGTACATTATTTTCTGCCTGCAAAGCTTTCGCATGTACTTTTTGGTCGCAAATACTTATCTCCCCTTACTGATCTCCCATCATTTTACTTTTTTTTGCTTTAAATGCTTTTACAAAAGACATACCGTTATAATAATTATGTTGTTGGTTTCTTCATGATGAGCTCCACCGCATAAATAATATTTCTCAAAAATGTTGAATTCCACAGCCCTTTCAGAAAAAGCATTCAAGTTTGCGATCCTTTGTGTTGGGGCTTTTTAAATAAAGCTGCCCTCGTCAGCTTTGTACCTTAAATTCTTTTCCTGCAAAAACTGCCATCAGCAATGTACCTACTTATTTTCTCGTACGAGTTGGTGGGATTTTTTTATTCAGTCCAGAGTTTTATCCTGTTACAATATTCTCTTTTGGATTTAATTATATATTTAGAAAAAAATCTCTAGGAAATTATATTTTTTCTCCGGGCTCTTTTTGCAGTTTGTTGGGTGCACTACATTTTGCTTGGTGCCTGGGTTTAAAAAGCACAGAGTGTATATAGATGGCTCGACCATTACAGATCAAGATGGCAGATGGGTGGGCTTTAGTCCCTCAACTGTTTCTTTGACATCGTTTTTTTTTTACTGTAAATGTTGTCCACTAGGAATAAGTTACCAGACCTATTGAACGGTGTAAGGTTCAGCTCCATTTCGTGAAGCAAAGGCTTATTGTAACTTTGTGGACTGCAAGAGATCATTACTAACGATCTGATTTTTGGAGAAGTTGCAAAATAATCATAAAAATAATACCATAATAATAACAGCATGTTTTATATAGCTCTTCCTCACACAGTTTTGATGTCTGTAAACACTGCATATTGCCGGTACTACTATTATTATGACTACAAAAAAATTAATTGTGTTGGATTTAACTATTTTGGAAGGAAGGAACACTGAGTTAAGTTTGTGGTAGTCAAGATTGTGATAGACAGCTGACAGCCGACGTCAGCAGTGATCGTCCTTCGCTCATCCCGCCCTCCTCTCCCTTTCTCTTAGAGCCCAGAGGCATTCGCAAAGAGTTAAGAAGTATTTGTTGCCATAACACTTTAGCCAATCTTTACTGTTTCTTGCTTTAGTTGTATGTTGCCTATTGTCATCATTAGCTAAAATATCCTTTATAAGAAGACCTTCCAGGAGGCACTGGTGAAGCAGGCACTGGTGATGCAGAGTAGGTGGGTGCCCCTGCAGAATATAAGGCATCCCACTTCATCAGAGATTATCCTAGGAGAGACCCATCCGTTGAGAGAATAAAACAACTGCAATGTGCCCTGTGTCAGAAGTATTTGAAACATGTACTGTACTAGGAGATTATGTTTGTGCTATTTATTCACGGAACAGTTAAACTCACTCAGAACTGTGAAATGTATCTGGAAACACTTTTAGATTAAATCATAGGCACACATGCCTTTATTTTTAAAAGTATTGTTTTTACATTTAAATAAGCCTCAAATTTAAAGTAAGGGAATGCAATATTTCTGTGGGCAGGTACCCCAATAAAGCACACTAAAACAGAGAACAATAACAAGACAGAGCTGTCTCTTATATACTGTACCACAGTAGCACACAAACAAAACAAAGCAAAAGCATCCTAAAAACCACAAGGGAAATATAAAGATGGATTGGCTTTTGTCAGAAACTGATCACTTTTTTAAATCCGCAGCTTCCTCGTAGTACTTCAGGAGATGCTGAAGTCGGCTATACATGAACCACTGGAAAGGAGAGATTCCTGCTCTAAAATCTCTCAAGCCCCATGTGAACGGGCCTGCATCAGTCTTACGCCTGCTGTGAGGCAGGCGCAAGATTTTGACGCAACGGCGTCCTAAAAGTGACGCAGTGAAATCTCATAGATTTCACTGCGTCACTTCTACAACCCTTCCTTGCGTCAATACGCCCCCCTTGCATACATTATACCTGGCGCAGGTATAATGTGGCGCAGGGGTTTACAAAGTGACGCATCTATGTAGATGCGTCACTTTGTAAATATGGTGCAACAAGGCGCATTTTTTACGCCACTGGTGCGTCACAAAAAGTGACGCACCGGCGGCGTAAAAGTGACGCACAGCCTCATAAATGAGGCCCCTGGTCTCCTGCAACCATACCTCGAAAATCCCACCTACCGTATGCTTTCTCTGCCCCCCTCCTTTAGAATTAAATCACCAGCTTCCTGACAACCCCCTCACCCCTCTTTGCTTTACACTACCTGAAGAACGTAGTATAGAAGTCTGTGCTTCCTTCCTGCCTGTGTACACCCGAGGGATGCAACGCCAGAGTACCCCACTGCTTCCCTCAGGGGTGTGGAGGGTGATGGATCAGCATTGGTCATTTCATCGCTCCTCCCTGGTGTATGCACACGCTGGGAAGGTGTGAAAAGACATGAGAGATGGCGACTGCACTGCCTCCTTGAACTGTAACACCATTGTGGTGAATAAATAGTAATGTTGTGTTGAGCAAGTTTTGGGAACAGATTTAAGCGTCCCTGGTAACGACTTTTACCCTTTTAACCATAAAAGGTAGGACATACAATTTGCAGTTTTCCAGAACTCTTTGACAACACATTGATGGTCCTGAAGATGTACAACAGATTGAGCAAGTTACAAAAGTCCTAATAAACTGAGCCTGAATGTAAACTAAATCTTGGTATAGTAATAGCAGAATACAGATGCCACCAATGTTTTGAAAATATGATAACTGATAAAACAAGCATTAGCAAAGTCAGTTGGTGTGGCTTTACCTTACCAATGCATGTGAGCACAGGCATTCACAAAATCCGCTTACATGCTTTATAACATTAAAGCCTGCCCTGTTGGCTTTGCCATTACTAAGCGGAAGAGTAATAAAGATTGCTTTCTCTACAGAATGCATATATAAAATGAATGTAACAAACAGTGTAATGATTGTACTTTTCAGATGTATAATAGTCCCCTCTGCTTTCTAATGGAAGAACAGCTGGGAATCAACCAATTAGCAGATAGCATATGGTGAGAGGAGGCTACTGGAGAATTTGTAACAATACCTCTTGCAGACTGCTGGGCTGACAAACCAGACCTAAAAAATGAGATTACATTTTGGAATAAAATGCATAAACGAACATTATCCGAAGAAAGTCTGTTGCATTCCCATTGAAGGGATGTGTAACTTGCCATGTCTAATATAGTCCTGTTGTATGTCAAATACTGCTTGTGGGGAAAATCGACCTGGACTGTCACCAAGAGATTAAGCCTCAGTCAAAACTCTTATTCACAGTAGATAAAATAAGAATATTGACGGTCCCCTTTCTGATTGTGGAAGTACATTAGGAATACTTTTAAAACAATGATACTTAAATAAGATATACAAAATGAAAGAGTTAAAATTGGTAAAATACATGATTGGATTGTATTAAAAAAGGTGGCTGTACACCAGGATATTAGGAGACGTGCATCATAGGAGTGAAGCAATCAATACATTATTTAAAATTGTACTTCCCTTCACCCAATGCTTCATTTTGATCAAGTTCTTATTGATTGTCTAGGAATTGTATAACTTTTTTATTTAGGAAACATTATAGTAATTAGTAAATATTGAAAGATAAGCATGTAATTGTATATGGAAGTTGCAGAAATAGTTTTCATATGTATTATAAATTGTCTTACATATTGAAATCCTGCCTCGAAAATAATAAAAATATTTATCATAAACATGTGCACAATTGTCTTTTATGTGAATACTATTAGTGCCTTTTTTTAAATTACCCATAACTAAAAGTTGAACTGTCATAAAGCTTAACACAGTGAGGCATGAAGGAATAAGAGACTCGAAAGGACCGAGGCCACCAATAAGTGGTACAGATAGACATTTAAGGGTAAGCATAAAAGAAGAACTGAGACACAGACCCTAAAGTGTAAAGTCAAAATTGTCTGATAGGATTTTCTGTCATATGTTCCTATCTGTTTATTCTTCTGTTAGAGGACCACTATAAAATCGCAGATTCCCTGCCATGCCAACGTCGTGGTTCCCCAGGTCTATTGAGAGTCAGTACAAACTTTGTTTACACTGATGTAGTCTCCACTGGCTCCACCAGTGTAACTCTCTGACCTGGCTGCCCCCTTTAGGGCCACAGTGACCAATTTCTCGCTTTTTTTAGGGCACGTCAATTGTCGCTGTTTTTCCCTGGATGTGATGGAGGACACTTATAGACAAAATGTAAATTGGCCACGACGTGCGGAGAAAAAAACACTCCTGCCATTTTATTTTTTACTAGCTAGCTTACCTGCGTTGCTGCGATCTCCGAAGAAAGGAAACTCATTATGATAACATTCAATTTACATTGTGTCCTTTTTATTGAAACTTATTCATTTTAATATGGAAAACATTTCAAAGTGTCGTTTTAATTCTATTTATTTATTCGAGTGCTTGTGGATACACGATTTTTAGTTTTTCCGTCTGGTACGTACATCAGTATTCTAAAGATTATGAGGGCCCTGGGGGGCCGATATTTAAAAAAATGTATGCCAGAAACCTTCGCGGGAGTGTACTCAACAACTTCCCAAAGTTTCATGGCGATCGGATGAATGCTGTTTTAATTCTATTTATTTATTCGAGTGCTTGTGGATACACGATTTTTTGTTTTTCCGTCTTGTGCGTACATCAGTATTCGAAAGATTATGAGGGCCCTGGGGGGCCGATATTTTAAAGAAAATGTATGCCAGAAACCTTTGCGGGAGTGTACTCAACAACTTCCCAAAGTTTCATGGCGATCGGATGAATGGTGTAGTAATACATAAAGGGCAAACAGACAGACAGACAGACATACATTTGTTTTTATATATATATATTTGTTTAGAGAAAAATTCCTGTTTCGGGGGATTGATTTCTCTAAATAAAAAACGTTTCCTGAGCAGGTACTTTAAACATGGCGCCCGCTTGGCAACAATTTAGTGCATGAATTGAGCTGCAGAAGTGGCAGCTCTGTCCCCAACACAGATATCCCTCCAAGGCAGGCATGAAACTCTAAATAGGGACAAAGATCGATCGCCAGGCAGGTGGAGGCATGCTGTCTGCCATCCCCAGGTGTCCTGGTGATCCATCCTCCAGGGTTTAAATGACCACCCAAGTCATATAGGATTTCATGCATCTTACAAGAGAGCAATACTAGTGAAAAAGCAATAGCAAAGCTATGGGTCAAGAAAAGTCTCCAAAGTCAAAACCAGCAGGAACAAGGCAACGATTTATATTACCGTAGGTAAAGTCATATTATGCCACACCACATCTGGCATAAGGACAACACTTTAATCTTATACGGGCACTCATGTGCTTCCTACTGGAGGCAATCTCTTGCAGCCCCCTAGTCTTTACTTGCCCTTGAGCCAATCCTGAATACCTGATGGAAATTGGCCTTACAGAACTTGCCATCCATCCAATTAAATTTTCATATTTTCCTAGTCATAAAAAACTGATAAGGTAGTAAATAAATGAGTTTGTTTTTGCAAAGCACACTTTACACTCCTAATCGCCTTTATGTGTTTGGGTGAATTTACAGTGTGAATTTCTGGAGCATTAAAGGTGCCTGTGTTGGAGCACTCAAGGTTCCAAGCAATGACTACTAGTGCTAGTGTGCATTCAGTTGGGTGAGACTATTCACTCATGCCAACTGCTTCTTCTCGATACGATCAAAAAGAGTGTCAATAGTGCTAGTTGTTATAATGGTCTTATGTGGTGTGGGCTTTTCCCAGTTGGCAGCTGGTCAAAGACCACAGACATGCGTCATCCAGGCAACCAGACTATCCAGAAAACCATGGTCCATTTTTATGACTAAGACCTAGATTCAATGCAAGCATAGGACCTATACCTGAAAGATTATTTTGCTTTGGCGATCCACTGACCTTTCTGTAGCAGATATGTTTTTATTTATACATCGTCTATTGTTCTCGTTGAGCGTGCCCCTTTTAATCACAATATTCCAAAATATGAAATAAAATGCATTAGCTTACTAAACTTAATTTCATGCCATTGTAGTGAAGTGTGAATTTGAGAATTTGAATGTGTCTATATATGATGGCTTACCTATAAAATTGCCTTATGATATTCTCCTGTCAGCTCTACCCTCATATTGTAGATCTGTCCAATACTAACCTGTGTCACAGAAGCATCAACCAATGAACTGTGGGTGCAGGGCCGGCTTTAGTGCTGTTGGCGCCCAACACGAAAATCATTTTTGGCACCCCCACACCCTATGACCGCCTCCTCAGATTCTCTCACTACCACTGGGCAAACATGTCCCTCAACTCACCAATCATAAGTTATTTCTAAACAGAGCATCCCCCTCCCCTCTGAGGTCAGCGCCCCTTAAACAGGTCAGCACCCAGTGCAGCTGCACAATTCGCACTGCCTTAAAGCCGGCCCTGTGAGGGTTTTGCAAATAGTTGAAAAACAGTCTTTTGGTTGCCATCATGTCAGCCCATTAAGCCAGTGAACTCCAGACTTTCTGCTTTCGAAATGTACATTATTTCCTGTTTGTCAGTATAGGATCCCTCTGCACACATTCAAAATGTTCAAGGGCCAGATGTAGGTAATTCAGATTTACCTACTCTTAAATACCGACTCATACCGAATCGGTATTTAAGAGTAGGTAAATCGGAAGGAGGCAGATGTAGGTAATTTACATATTTCAATTACCGATTCTGTAAGAGTCGGTATTTACCGATTCTGTAAATACCGAATCTGTATTTCACATTGGGCCAGATGTAGGAGCCCAAATACCGGTCGGTAACGGCCGAATTCGGCCGTTACCGGCCGGTATTTGGTGATTGAGATGTAGGGGCATCATTTTACAGATTCGGTAAATTTACCGAATCGGTAATTTTACCGAATCTGTAAAATACCGAATCGGTATTTTTACCGATTCGGTAATTTCCAGATGTAGGTGGGACTCTTCTGAGTCCCAAAGGCCTTTCAGAATCGGTATTTTACCACCCAATCCAATTGGGTGGTAAAATACCGAATCCAGGTGTGCATGCACACCTATGCCATGTGACAGACAGACATGCCCTTAGGGCATGTCTGTGTGCCACATGGCACACATGCCTGTATTTGGGGTGCTAGAGGGTGTCAAAGTGACACCCCCTGCACCCTTGCTGAAATCAGTATTTACCGATTCTGTAAATACCGATTTGGTAATGCCCACTGATTCCTATGGGCTTCAATGCCCATAGGAATCAATGGGCATTACCGAATCGGTATTTACAGAATCGGTAAATACCGAATCTTAACGATTCGGTATTTACCGAGTCTGTATTACCTACACCCCCCCCTCTATTTTACAACTTTTTAAATACCGAATCGGTATGATTCGGTATTTAAGAAGTGGTAAAATAGAATTACCTACATCTGGCCCATTGATTCCTATGGGCCTTGAAGCCCATAGGAATCAATGGGAAATACAGATTCGGTATTTACAGAATCGGTAAATACCGAATCCTGCAAGGGTGCAGGGGGTGTCACTTTGACACCCTCTAGCACCCCAACTACAGGCTTGTGTGCCATGTGGCACACATACATGCCCTAAGGGCATGTCTGTGTGTCACATTGCACAGGTGTGCATGCACAGATGTGCATGCACATCTGAATTCGGTATTTTACCACCCAATAGGATTGGGTGGTAAAATACCGACTCTTAAGGGCCTGTGGCACTCTCAGGAGTGTCATTTACATATGGATTTACCGAATCAGTAAATATACCGATTCGGTATTTTACCGATTCTGTAAATTTACCGATTCGGTAAATTTACAGAATCGGTAAAATATAGGCCCCCTACATCAGAAAACCCAAATACCGGTCGATAACGTCCGAATTCGGCCGTTACCGACCGGTATTAGGGCTCCTACATCTGGCCCCTAGTCTCTAAGGTATTATGGGTTTCAGGGTGAGTGCAGGTTATGGATGTGACTAATGTATTGCCATTCAGGACCATCCAGAAACTGGGGTGTGCCAGCGTTACTGTTTTGATATCTTCTGGATGCCGTTGTAAGCAGTAGATCTAATTTGGTGACATTGGAGTCTTTAGTAGGAGTGGATTGGACCGACCGTGGTCCCCATACCCAAAACAAAGCAAAGATGGATTACCACTACATGGACAAGCTGGACTTACCTGACATTGCAAAGACCTCGAGTCCAGCAGGTGACAGTCATGCCTATGTTGACTTGTGTCCGCTGCTGTTGAGACACCAAGTAAGAACACCAGTATCAATGTTCTTCATGCAGTGATGGTTGGGTGTCAGAATATCGATACTGAAAAATACCACAAATATCTTTGACTAAATTTCATTTACAAATATGTCTCTCCAATGAGTGTAGATATTCTATCATTAGCAGCAATGGGGCAATATTTTTGTAAATGCTATTTACAACACAATATTTTTGGAAGAGGACATTTAGGCCAATTAATCCTGATATCACAATGGTGGTACTGGAAGCTGTTCTGAGGGCAGGAACCCTCCGAATATCAAGTTGCATCCACCCGGCCTAACAAGTGAATTCAGATCAGATTTGCTGGTAGCTGTTGGTCTCATTGTGAATCTAGATCTGTAAAAGCACAAATGGCACATTCTGGGGACAGACTACTTCATGACAAGCAATTCTAATTAGCAGATCATGTAGTTCTTCTCTTTGGCATGCTTCAGTTGGTATGAGTGAGAGATCTGGAGGAGCTACACTCTCATTGGTTTAACATTGCTCGTGGGCTCTCAAAACCGATGCTGAAGGGCAGCAATTGATGGGACACTGAATGTTAGAAGCAGTGATGAAGATAGCTTCTCTGTCACTCTTTTAATTGTCAGTAGACAGATTGTTGAGGTAAACCAAGTCATCAAGTAATTTCATGCTACCCCTGTATTATTCATTTGTCTTTGGAATGTTGAAGGTCTCGTGAGAAGATCTGGGGAATTTTTAAGAATTTCTATCAAACCTGAAACCTGCAGGTAGAAGAAAGCTGTTTGTCTTTTTATTAATTCACCATATGGATTTGTTCCACAAGTCCAACATTGAAAGGCAGCTGGTCCGAGCAGTGAAAAATGGGCCTTGCACACATTTTCTGAGAATAATTTCAAAGGCCTTTTGGTGGAGTCAGGGACAACTGTCAAAGTTATAGTTGTCCCGCCTGTTTGAAAATGTATCATTGCTGTTTAGCCACTTTTAGTGTGTGTGTGTGAGGAGAAGTCATGGCGTGTGCTTGGTAAGACATTCTGAGCATGAAAGAAAGCAGACAGAGCTCCAGACAGCTTATTGCCAAATTCACTCAGCTATTTTCACATATTGCCAAAACAATTGCTGTTGAGCCTTAAGGTGCATGATTTTAATGAAGATTCTACACTGGCAATAAGGCTGTCTTCACGTTTGATGGCATTGTGTCTAGGGTGTGAAGAGCCAGTGAATGTTATTCTCTTTGCTCATGCAATGCAGTTGCAAAGCTATAGCTTCTTCTGGAAAGCACTAAAGTGCCGTATTCTGACCAAAGCTGCAAATGGCCAGGGGGTCAGTGCTGTGAATTACACTACATCCAGTGACAATATGGTACTTGGCGCTCCCCTACATTTCAACTCCTCCGGATCTAAAAAGCTTGCCCCAGGTGGAGCTATTGCATCAACATTTTTATGGTGGCCTTTTATAGACCTAAAATATGTAGAAGGCAAGTGCAAGCTCCTTATGTGGCGTCTGGGCCCTGAAACTAGACACATAACTGATTAATTCTCAGAGGACAAACCTGACACATATCTCTACTTCAGGCCTTAGTTCTGTGAATTCCATGAGGAGAAACACAAGGAATTATCATCATTTTGCAAGGAATGTCTATGGAAGTTGTGAAAGCTGCGAGAGATGCAAATAATGGTATATTTCACTTAAAAAGGAATCATTCAAGCATACTTGTGGTGATGTCCTTCCTTTGACAAAATGGCCTTGGGCTGGGCCATGGTACGTGATTAATTTCAACTGTGTCCTACCCTGTCACCGGCAGATGTAGCTCAGACCTGGACCTGCCGCTTCTATTGTCCTTCTAGTTAGGCTAGCACTACTCACTGCAGTGTGGGGGGAGTGGGAAGTAGAACTGTTTTGGAGTGACGACAGGGGAGGGGATACCCATTATCACAGCCACACATCTGGGTGGGGAGCGGGAGCTCTGACAAGGGGAAGAACGGTTCTGACATACTGGATTTAGGGAGAGAAGGTCACTGTGGAATAGTTTACTGTAAAACATAAAGGAAGTTCCACACTTATAGGTATGGTCTCCCCTGGGAACTTTTACCCCATTGGTAAATGGTTAGCCAGGAGTTGGCCCCACCCACAGGTTGGCACTGGGCATAAATGTGGAATCCCCTGTGCCCTCTTCAGAACACTTCTGGTCCTGTGGAAAATTCAGACGGACTCACCTTCTGCTTGTTTTGGCAGGAGTAAGTCATGACCCCCATGTGCTATCCCTGAGGTCCCGGACCCTTGGCTGGTGTCAGAGTGTACTCCTCCCTGCCTAATCCTAAAACCTTTTTGTCAACTTTTTGCCATGAGAACCAGTGTGGGACTGGGACCAACCTACCAAGCAGGTCCACTTAGTGAACATGGCGGCTGAGATTAAGCTTGCTGGGGCTCCTGCTACATTCTTCACCACAGCTGCAATCCATTTCAGCAGGACTGCCATCTGAGGACGTCAAACCTTCTTCAACTACAGCATGCAGCCTTACCCTGCTATTTAAATCCGACTTCCAGAAAAGTTTATAATGCTGAGCGTAGAAGGCTTCACCGGACACTGCCACCACCTGCATCCGATAGAAATGGAAGTCGAGAGCAACCAGATGACCTTGGTTGGCACTTAATGCTTTTTGACTCTATTTTTATTACAAACGTTAAAATTATCTCTGGTTCTGAACTTATGCTTATTTAGTGACTTCAGTAGATCACCCTGAAAAGGATTGTCATTATTATTTGAGTTGGGTTCTCACCCTTCTCAACTAAACACTTCAATATCTTCCAAGTATGATATTCTGGCTTATGAGACTTCCATTATGGAGCACAACAACAGAGTGCGTTTAGTCTTATCCAAGTTAAGGGTTGCATGTCTCACTAAAATGAGACAAGTGCCAAGTTGGTGTTGGTTCCTTGGACAATCAGGGACATAATATCTCAAAAGATGGGATTATGCCAAAAACGAGTTTGTTGGATTCTGTAAAATAGACTACGCATCCCAATAAGAAGAAGGAACTTAAATCCTTCTTGGGATTGGTAGTATACAGGTCTATGTATGTCAAAATATTTTCTGAAATTACTTATAATCTTCAAGAGTTAGTGAAAAATGGCAATACATTCACTTGAGATGACAGATGTCAGGAGTTATTTGATTGTGTAAAAATGCTAGCCTTTCAGCCCCTTCTCCAGGGAATTTTGATTCCAACAGGAAAACTGTCCTTACATCAGATGTTAGGAATAGGGGCGACTCTATATGAAATGGTGGAGCGGTAAAAAGAATATGGTGGCATTTGCTTCTCGTTCACATTCTAAAACTGAATGTAACTATTTGCTGGTGGAAAAAAGGCCATCAAACATTTACAGTTTATCTTATGGGGACTACAATTCATGGTAGAAATGGACCATTAACGCCTTACATACATGTTTTCATCTAAGAGAGAAAAATGTAGAGCTCCACGTGTTGCCAAATTTTGAGGTTAGAGGGTTTTTGTTACAAAGTGGGTGTGCTCCTGGCGAATGCAACCTAGCAGCTCATTTATTTCAAGGGCCCCATTAGAGGTAGAGGATAATTACGAGACAAATAAATACCCTGTGTTGAAGATTTAAATTTCAGCCAATTCCAAGGATGGCTGAGAGCAATGGACAAAAAAGACGGGGTTATGGGTCAGCTTAAGACCTACGTTGTCAATGGTTGGCCTTCTAAGGGCAGCACACTTAGTGAGGAACTAAAAGACGACTGGGAGGCCAGGAATGAATTGAACCTAATCGATGGCATAGTTGTTAGGAACACCTAAGTCATACCTCCTATTGAGCTGCAAAACAAGATTATGAACCTTGCCCATGAAGATCATTTGAACAGAAACCTTATCAGCTCCAGACTAGGGTGTAATTATTGGACCCTCATAAAGGATTCATTAGTGGAACAAAAATTAAAAGAGTGTACCAGGTGTTAACTTAGTGATAAGACAAAATAAAACTGTAAACTTCTTTTAGCTTGAGTGTCCATTCCAGAGACACCAGGGGACAAACTAGCATTAGACATTATTGGCCCTATTGATAAGAAAGATGTACCCAAGCAGTTCATGTTTGTATTAATAGACTACCATTCATGGATTGTGTCCAAGAATGTAAACCATACTACTAATGGTTAGATTGATTTCTTAAGAGATGCACTTTCCATTTAAGGAATTCCTTCACTTTATTCACTAATTATGGGGCGCAGTACACCTCAAATGCCATGAGAGAGTTTTAACCAAATTCCCTTTTGACATCAGAAATCGGCCTGTACTGCCCGCAGCCAATTGTCTGGTAGGGAGGGCCACTAGGAGGTTAAAGAAATGTATACAACTAGTTTCTATAAATGGACACACGGTAGAGAAAATCACTGAAGTAATATTATGGGTTACTTACTACGCAGCTCCCAACCTGATCACAAGTATGTCCCCATGTCTGTCCCACAGGGGTAGGAAACCTTGCACAACATTAGGCCCCAGTTGTTTGGGAAAGAGAGTACGTATGGGCTTTGACAAGGGAGTTTGCAAAAACAAAATCTCAAATCATCAAAACAAAAATAAAAATTGGTATGATCCTAAACATGGAGTGAAATTTCAATATTGTGCACTGGGTGATTTAGTGCTGGATCAAAGACCGATGCAATCGGATTTAGGGGTATGTAAATTCTCCAAACCAATATGTATTGCTGAGTTCAAATGTAACATTGCTATAATAAACAATGGACACATGGGGCACTGATAGACTGGTTAAATACCCAGTAATAATTGAGAACCAATGTGGTGTAAAAGAAGGATCTCCTATGGTTCGTTCTGATAAAGAAGGTAACCAGTCTCCCAAGAGATTTAGAACTTCTCCTAGAAGGTAAATGGTCTCTTGTATAATAGGACCCACTCGTTTTGCTTTCCATGGCTCGTCGATCGATAGGAAATGTGTTGTAAACTTACCTCATATTGCTTTATTCACCTGCTGTCCCTTCAAAACTCTACCATTTCCTCCTATCCCTCAACCTCCTTGAGTTTACTTCTCCAAACACCTTCCCTGCTGGGATATTCTGATAGTTATGGAATGTTCATGCTGAGGCAATCTTTTATCTCGGATGAGAACTTGGTACAGAAGTACTTAACTTACCTTCTCTTTCTATGGCGTCATTACTTCAATGAGGTCGGTCCCCATTGGTATTTGAAGCAGGAAGTACAAGAAAGTGGGTGTGTCAGGAGACTTGTTCATGAGTGTGCGAAGTATGAAAATGGGAGGAGCTTACGTTACCCAATACTACATTTAGTGCCTCGGTGTACCCTGTTCTCTGGAGTCTTGTATACTCGTTTTGCAGTACTTATTCAAATGCTCTCACTATGGTGAAACATTTGGGTGTGTAGCAAAGCAGCTATCCTGGAAGGTGGGAATTTAGGTCGAACAGTATTTCTTCCAAAGGTCTCCATATTTGCAGTTTAACTATTTATTTCAATGTGCTCCTCATGAGCCTGCCTAATGGCAGCCTCCTGTGCTTTTCAGTTGCAAAATCCACAGTCTGACAGGTCATTTTTTCCCAACTTTAGGGGCTAGAAGTTAATACTTGGCCACCACCGTTTTGTTCTTTTCTTGCTATTCTTTAAAATTTCAAGTGAAAAAGATGCACATAATACGTTATTTTATGTGAGCACTGATACCAATCCAAGGCGCATACAGTTGCACTAATCAACTTTTGTGTGCAAAATTATTTTGCACCACGAAGTGACAACGCTTCTGTACTTTATTCAAAGGGGCTGTATGGGGAGGAAAAAAGTTCAAAAAGAGTCAGGTTTCATTCAAAGCCAGATCTATTGTATTGCTACATTTAATATAGTGCTTACTAAACCTATGTGGGGCACAGAAGAGCTTGCCTACATGGGTAGCAAGCTACACTGTGTAGGGTGTTTGGTTGGAAGTGTGTTGTGTTTGTTTTGAACCTATATAGGAAGTGCTTCTATGATGTGTGTGAGGACCACTGAGGTGCAGTTATCGTGTTATGGGACACAGCGCTTAGCAGTGTGATGGATGAAGAAGTCTGACAGATAGGCAGATGGTTTACAGTAAACTGGCAGCTTTAAGCAGCTCTGCAGGTCCTTATTTAGCATTTCTTATGTAAATAGTCCACTTAGCTGGTTACGGTACTGGGTTGTTCATTCTGAGATATTATGTTTTAAGCTTATGGTCCTGAGCAGGCATAGTTTAAAGGGAGAAGTGGTGTAGATATCTGCTGGGATGTCCTTTGGTAATATCATCCCAAATCTGATTGCCATTGTGAGATACCAAGAAGTGGCCTTAGTATGATGCTAGCTGGGACCTACAGCGTTGAACTACATTAGAGTCCCCGTTCGCCAGAGGCATATGGCAGATCTCTTCAGTTATTCAGTGTTTGTACCGCTGGTGATGGGTAACTTACTGCTGTGAATTGGTATCGTAGGTGATGAATATTACCTTTAGCAGTTTTGTCTTATGTGAACGTAAGAGAAGCAGTAAAAGAGAATTAATAAACAGCCTGGTTGAACTACAAAAAGACTGACTGCTGAGTGTTATGGTACCATTCCATGCGTTTACTCCAGTTTCTGTGTGGTAGGTTTCGATTTAGAGGGAGAGAGGGATATGGAAATTTCATGCACAGGTTGGCAGTATTAGGAGATGAGCTATAGAAGATTAGGTATTGTTAGGGTGCACGGTATGACTCTTAAAGGAGAGGTCGTGATGGTTGAAATAAGGTGTGGACAATTTGCAGAAACGCAATAGTGAGTATTAAGGCAAACGTGCATGGAATTTAGAGTAGGTTGTACTCAGGGAGCAGAGGCATGAAGAGTATGGAAAGGAAGCAGAGAATTGTTTGAAAGAAAAAGGAGAGTCAGGAGTTGGAATTTAAAGCAGCATTGTCTGCGATCCTAATGCCGAAGGAAACTACAGGCAAACAAGGGACAAGCCGAATAGTGTGTGATATTTCTATGTTTAAAACGTTTTATTGCACTTAATTTACACAACTTGCGTAGCTTACTCTTTCGCGGTTCTCCTTGGACTGACGCGCTGAAGTGTTTACCTCAAATACATGTCTCACAGAAGGCACCGCTTAAACAGCTTTTTTAGTTTGAGCACGGCAGAGAGACAGCATCAACATGTGACACTTGCAATGCTGGCTCTCAGTGACTTTTGACGATTGGTGCAGCTTAATTTGAGACAGTGTTTTCCGGTGCTGGCACCGGCACTTAATGGCCAACACCATCACTTATGACAGTCTGTCACATGGTGGCGCTGTTTGTCCAACTTGGGGATGAACACAGCAACAGTTGTTTATATTACATCAATATATATTAAAATTGACTGATACTTGCCGCCCAAGGCATTCTTATAGTTTTGGGGGCCTTAAATAGTCTGAACTGTTACATTTGTTGTGTGTGATGTTTAGCAATAGTGTTGGTTCTATGATTGGCGGCGCTGAAAGGGGCAACGGGTGAAGTGGCCTCCTGACGAGGGCCCTGGCAAATTAAGCACTGGCTGATTGTAAATAAACCTGGGCTAAAGTTTCAAAGCTTGAAAAAGTAAAGATTTTGAATGCCAGTTATATGACGCTTTCATAGGCGACTTGGTGGTTAGGGACTGTAACAAGGTCTCATTCTCAAAATGTTTTATTTCAGCATGCTGTTATTTTCCTGGATGCAATTCAATCTGCGCTAGACCCCTGTTTACAAAATAGCATTTTTGGATTTCGCAAGCAATAATTATACTATTTATTTCCACAGAGACAGGCTATAATGTATGATATGATTAGAAGAACAAACATGCCAGCATGGCATTTCTCATAGCTTCCTTTGCCATCATGCACACACACGTGCATTCTTCTGCAAATCCTGTTGATGGCTGTTAATCTCTGCTTCAAAGTTACCTCCAGGAAAGCTCTTCGAAGCTCGCTTCACAGACAGAGCGGCGGTAAAATTTGAACTAGACTCTCCCCAGCCTGGATCTACCAATTGTATGAATCTTGTCTGCAAAAATACAAAATAATTTACAGTTGTTATTGTTAGAAAGCACATTCAGAAAACGATCTTTCATCCGCAGACACCTCTCTCCTGCACATGGGTTGTTTCAGAGCTGAGTTTGCAAGCACGGGCCCAACCTTTTACCCGCAGCACTTAGCCAAAAATCCCCTAATAAGACCGGTTCCCAGAGAAGTAACTCTTTAATGGAATCAGTAAAGCGGGGGCTCATCGGTAATCCGCCGCTAAAGACCGCAGAAGGCTTTTTAGGATCTAGCAGTTACCTGCAACCACCAGATTTATTGCTTTCCATTTCAAGCAGCCCTGGCACGTGCCTCGCTCAGACAATCACTGGGAGACGGTAGGACTCTTTATTAGACCACAGGGAGGAGATACTTCTGGCCTAGAAAGCTCCAGCTATGAAGATGCTTGCCACCATTACTAGAGGCTACGAACAACCTCAGTCCACCAGCATTAGTCTAAATTTAGAGGGGGGCCTCATGTTTTGTTACATGACTTGAGTTCCTCGACAGCTAGTGTGGCTTTTGCAAGCCGGAGCCAGTATGCCTTGGCCAGTTTGGTTGTATGCAAGGCAAGCCTCATTTGTCGGGAATTGGTTGAAGCTGGGGCTTGTGCTAGTGATTGAAGAGTGGGTGGGTGGAGATGGTCCTCGGGTATTGAAGCGCATGAGGATCTGAGGATGCTCCGAGCTAATAGGCCTAGGGGGGTTAGAGTATGAAGGATACACATTCAGGGAACTGTGGTTAGATGACAGGAAAGGCCTCATCCAGTTCCTTACTGGCTGGATAAACATTATCAGCCTGATTCATCAAGCCGAAATCGGCTCGCAAAGGGCCAGATTCTGAGAATCTGGCCCTTTGCGAGCGCTATTTTTGCATTTGGGATTCATCATCCCAAATGCAAAAATCGGTAATAGCGATTTCGCTATTTTGCGAGGAATTACATTTAAGGAATCTCTATTTGAGATTCCTTAAATGCAATTCATCATCCATTTAAAAATTGCGAATTCGCAATTTAGGCCCGCTATTTACCGCAAGGTCAAACCTCGTGGTAAATAGCGAAAACTTAGAAAAATGCTTGTAAAAGCATTTTTCTAAGTTGCATGTTGCACACACACATGTCCTTTGGACATTTGTGTGCGCAACACCTGTTTCAATTTGCATTTAAGGGGTGCTACAGGGTGTCCTTTGGACACCCCTGGCACCCTTTAAATCGCTATCTTATTTGCGATTAGCTAATTGCTAATCGCAAATAAGGAATACTCCCCATTCATTCCTATGGGCCTTTTGGCCCATAGGAATGAATGGGGAGTTATTCCTTATTTGCGATTAGCAATTTGCTACTAGCAAATAAGGATTGTGTAAGAATCGCTATTTATTTAGCAATTCCTACATGAATCCCGTTTTGCAAGTCCTTAATAGCGATTCCTTATGAATCGCTATTAGGGGCTCGCAAAACGGGAGATTGATGAATCAGGCTGTAAGAGTGCAAACCAACATTATCTACAGGGGGGACAGGAGTTCACCCAGGAAATAACATGCAGAGTCAACAATCCTACTCTGGTAAGCCTTAAAGAAGAGTCTGAGAGGGAGACTGGGGAGTGGGACACAAGGGAGAGCAGTCACTCCACAATACTGCCAGGTAGTACTGGCATTAAATTATCTCTTCTGAAACCTCATTCTTCCACCTGCTCTTGTAGCAACTCAACTCGGAAATCTGCACAGCCGGAGACTTCCTGACCTTGTGACAACCCATGATTTGCTGCAGTTGTGTTACATAATGCGGACTCTTCATTAGAATCCATTTACTCGGGAGGACCCCTCAGACCACGTGCTGAAGGGAGGAACTCTTTCATCCTGATGAGTCTCTTCTTGGGCATCAGATGGTGCACATTTTGGGCAATTAGAAGCGTACTGAAGGCACCCTAGTATTCATATTTTTGTGTAGATTCTAAGCAAATTTTTCTATACCTTCAATGCTATATCCATCTGTATTTTTTGCATAAAGTGCTTATTTTAGTTTACAGTGCATTCTGCCAGGCTTCCCACTAATGAGCAATACATGTAATTTGCTGCATCAAAAGTCTGCTAAAACTGGAAGTAGGTCTTTCGAAAGGTTCGACCATTCTCTTTTTTACTCTAAAAAATGTAGAGAACCGGTATCTTGTGGCAGCTGGCCAGAAAACCAAGTTTTACATTTCTAAAACAATCAGAAAATATGTTTTCTTCATTAAGGCCATAATGATACCTTTAAGCAGAGGGCGTTGAGATGCCAGTGAATATATTGGTCTATACCTTTTATGACTCTGAGATCATGCCTAGGCCCAAATTTCATACACCGAGGGGCATATGTATGATAAAAGCTGCGTCACCATTGTGTTATGTAACGGGGCACAAGAGCTGTAACGGGGCACAAGAGCAACGCAACTCTTAAGTTTGATTTATGAGGCCATGCAAGGCCAACTTGGATGTCATGCCTAGCCCACATCTTATAGTGAACTTCGCTGCATCCATCCCATCAGTAATTGCTTGAGAGACTATGGCTCAGGCCTCTTCCTACACCATGCCATGGGCAGCACTTGAACTACCCATGGATTGTATGGGAGTATCGGCCTATGAGGAAAACCGTTTTCACTGAGCACAGGGTCAGGCAGACGGAAGAGAACATCCTCTTTCCAAAAGGTATCCAGCCTTTTGGAATACCATATCTAGTGAAGTGGTAGGGAATGCACCAGGGTTGATTTTGGAGGTGGAAGCCTGGACCACCAAGCTCTCTGAGGTGGGGTGCAGGGTGAGGAAACTGGGGGCCCTGGTGTGTGGCAATGGTGGCGGGCAATTTTCCTATGCAAAGGGTCTCCTGTGCAGGGCTTTGACCAGGCCAGAGTAGGACATTGGTAAGGGTTTGTGTGAGGAAATTGGGTGTATTATACGGTATGGTAGTGCAACCTCACCATGTAATACACTTATCAACCCGTATAGGACCCTTTGGTTTTTTCTGTGATACCCTGAGCTCAATCCTGGGTAGCGGTGGCAGTGAGCCGCTAGGATTGCATAAAATAACAAGTGTTAAGCACTTAAACAAAACCAAAACAACTGAAAAAAATTTGACAACAGTCAATAAATCCAACAAAAATGTATACAAATAGACTATTTTTATAAGAATAAAGACACTAGAACAAAAACAATCCACCTGAGGGTTTACCAGCAACTGTCTCCCTTTGGGCCTGAGTTGTGAAGTGCCTTATGAAAAATGCACCAGGCCTTAAATTCAATTCGTTTGGCAACTGAGAGCCAGTGCACTTAATCTAAGTTGCTTTGAATTCCTATGGAGTGGTCCTGATGCGAGGAATGAAGAATGCTGAAGATGCACCAAAGATGCTGTGGAGGAGATGTGGTTGACAAGGGGGTGCATCTTCCTCGGTCCACAAAGGTGGTAAGGGGGTCCTGGTTGCAGGGTCGATATCTTCCTACATGGTCCTCTGGTCTGGCCGAAGTCCAGTCGATACTGGACTGCCTGTTGTCACAGGCCATTCCTTCCTGAGTTGATAACTCAGCTTTAGAGGGTCCCAGCAACTCTGACAGCACTCCCAGACTCAGAAAACTCGAGGGAAACTCTGTGTGTCAGGTCCCGTCCCTCCGTGCTGCATGGCAGTGATGGTAGCAGCTTGAAGACTTTGGGCTACCAACTTGACCAAGCAGACTTCTTCAGTTGTTGTGTCTCTGTGCTGCAAACTGGAGGCCAGTCAGCTGACCTTTTGAGTTCTTTTGGCTTTACTGGGCTCTGGAGACAGCTTGTCCCTGAGCAGGGTGCAGCAGGGATAGTCCCTCTCTTCACTAGCCAGAAGGTGCAGTCCTCGTCAGTTAAGTCTTAATCAGTGCAGTCTCTCTTTGCTGTTCCCTATGTGCAGGAGGACAGTCCTTCTTTGGTCCTTCTTCCAAATCGATCCAGATCTGGGGTCTGGGTGCCAGGGGTGCCTTCATTATGCTCGGAATGTGCCTTCGGGAAAGGATGTGGGTGGTAGCCAATGGGCTACTAGGTTCCCTCCCCACATGGTGACCACTTCTTGTAGAGTGTGGCATGTGGCCATCCCAGGATGCACCAATTCAGTCCACTCCCGAGATGGCGAGACCCGCCTCTGGGTATACACAGCTCACTAGCCCACCGCCGGGGTGTGGCTACCTCAGGGCTGCAAGCCCCTAGAGAAACCTGTTTGGCAACTATGGTCCACTCTTTGTGACCCATGCTAGCCGGTCTACCTTAGCAATGGGGTAGCCCTCCACCTGGTGTCCCACATCTGATCCTCAAAGGCTCACATTTGAAGCCTACTTTTTGGGTCTAACATCTAAGTGGCATCCTGCAGGAGGGAGCCGACACCTCCATGGCTGTGATACCTCATAGTTTTCTTTCCTGAGAGTTGTTAGCACGTCTCTTCAGGAGGGCGGAAAGCTGTCACGTGGTCAGGCTCCATGTGTACACAGGAAGGAACGGGAGTTTTAAAGGCAATAAAATGGCAGCTTTGCTAAAGCTACCCTCTGCAAAAAATATTTTGGTTTGTGATAAAAGTCAGGCTTAATGTAATGAGTTTTTTGATACCTTGGAATGCTTACTTTGGTTGAACCATTCAGGAGTTAGTAAAGTTGAGGGGTTAGCATGTAACCTTGCACTCACCAATTGAGCGACCACGTCTTTCCAGAGTGAAACAGCAGTTTTGCAAGCTTTACTGTCAGAACATGTAAAGTATATGACCTGCCTGTGCCATATGTTGCACCCTGCCTTAATGACTTGGTAGGCCTGCCAGATAAGTGACTTACACACAAGTTAGCCATTTCCAATTGGGTATAGTAAATTCAATTTACACTTTTGGGGTCAGGGCACTGGCATTCTGGTTAGCAGGCCTCAGTGCACTCTCAGAGTCGAAAAACCGGCAGCCTCAGTCGAAAAATCTCTGGGTGACCATACAAAAAGAGGCATTTCCTCACAGCTTCTTTAAATGGGAGTAATGGTACTTAGGGGCAGTCCTGGCTGACGCACCTTTGTCAAGACAATTGTCTTGACTGCCACTGGGGGTAGCATAATGTCCAGGTACTCAGCCGTCCTCAACACCACAATTGCAAATAAGGTACCCTCCTTCATAGCCACGGTAGGGGGGAGAGACCAGGTAGTGTCTGCGGAGGTGTCCAGTCCACTGGCATCCACCAAATCCTCACATCAGCTGTCCTCTGGATCTTTTAAGGACTTTTAACCATAAGGGTCCGTAGACCCCTCCCAATCATCAACCAATCCAGACTTTGTCATAGGAATAAAGCGCTGGCTCGGTATGGGGAGTCTCCCCCCTGTCGGAGCCTGCCTCAGACAAAGCCCATCCAGGTCTGTATTGGAGTTGGAAATTATGATGGTGTCGGAGCAACCGATGGGTGTTGGCACTGGAGCAGGTGCTGGGGAAGGTCGATGTAGCTCGACTGGTGCCACTCTGGATTAGTCACTGGATCCCTGTTGCCCGACCATCTTAAAGGGCAAAGCCATTGCTGGAAGGCCAGAAGGAGCCCCCACCAGAGCCATGTGGCCTGAGGGTACTCCAGAGGGGTGGAGTCACCAAACAAGTAGGTGCATTGCCTCATAAAATTCCCTTAGTTGGGCGGGGGTCGCTCTGGAAACTCAGTGAGCTGCAGAGATGGACCAGGCGCAGGTTCCATCACAGAGCTAGGCCTAGAGTGTCAACTGCCCTGCGACTAGTCCGAAGACCTGCACAGCGAAGTCAAAGACCTCTTTGACAACTTTTTTTTTTCTTGTGGTACACAATATGCTTTCCGGACAACTTGGAGTGTGACAACGATCCCTGGGAACCCAGAGAACGATCTCTGGACCGAGATCTGGAATGTCGCAGGATCAGTCAATGTTGTGTGGCAAGGCGCTTGAGGGACTGCTCTCTCAGTGCCTTAGGGGTGCGTGGCACAGCATGTCTTGGTGTTGTGATAGAGTTCCAAACACCACAGGCAATCCAAATGTGGGTCCGTCACTGACATCTGGTGCTGCACGGCTTAAACCCTGCCTTCTTGGTGGACACCCTCCATACCCAGAGGACAAAGTCACAAAAGTATTTGACAAAAGGGTTGAAAAAAGATCAGTCAAAAAGTGACTGGGAGTAGCTCTCTCCTGATCTGCGCTGACTGGCGCAGAAGGAAATAATTAACATCAGTGCGCTGGGGTGGCACATATATAGGCACTACGCATGTCACTTTCGGCATGGATGATACTTCCTACAGGTGCACAGGGGTGCTGCTCATCAAAAGTTTCAGGATCCAGTCTGACACCTGGGGAATATTCTAAAGTAAGGAATCTGTGGCTAGAAGTCTCTATCAGATAACTATGTGTACATTCAGATGGAAATGGTATTGCATTTGCATAAGTTCATTGACATTTCAAGCAGATTGAGCCTTTGGAAGACAGCTGTCTTAGCATGGAAACATCTGATGATTGTCACTGAAGAAAAGCTGCCACAGTAGCAATACTCTTTCTAAACATTAAAGAAGCAGACTTTAGTCCGAATTGAAATGCTTTGCATTGATAGCCTTATTCCAACCTTTCAGATATTGTCTATGTTCTGAATGCACTGGCTACGAAAGGAAGCATACAAGGGTGGTAAGAAGTTACTGCAGCAATTGGAGAGCATGCTAGAGGGTGTCCATCCAGAAGGATTGTTTCTTCAGGAATTTGTTGCTTTCTGGAATGCTTTAGATCGGTTTCCATCCACTGGTCTTCTTTCTGACCAGAAAGAATCATTAATAGAAGCCTACATTTTCCTGCCTCTCAGGGAACTATTCTATAGCTCCTGCCAGTCTCTGTCTACGGCTCCCAGAGTTGGCAGTGCTACTTCGTCACTTGTGACCAGTAGAGCAGTCCAAGACCTGACTGGAGGGATGAGGCAGTGGCACCCGTGAGAAGTTTTAGAGGAGCTTACTGGTAGCTTCGGACTTTGACTGTAATGCACCGGGATTTGCTCAACCAACTAAGGGGACTGACATTCCAGGAGGACACTGTGTGCTTAGTAGGACTTGACTTATACACTAGCCTACCACAACAGAAGACCCTTGAGACTATTGAGGACATACTATTCTCAACAGTAGGCGCCCAAAACACCAAGACATTTTGTATTAGAGTGTTGCCGGCTGGCCCTCACTGAAAACTTCTTTGAGCACAATGGAACACTGTACTTACAATGCCATGGCACTTCAATGGGCAGCACATTCGCCCCCAGTGTAGCAGGGCTGTAAGTGAGTAATTTTTAGTGCACCCACGTCCTCAATGACTCCAACCCATACAGAGCAAAAATACTCTTCTGGAAGCAATACATAGACAATGTGATCATGATCTGGAAGGACAACCCAGACAGCCTGCTGGATTTCCATGAATGGATCAACACCAGGGACGAATTCCTGAAATTTACATACACAGCAGACAATCAAACATTGGACTTTCTTGACATAACACTCTACATAGAGAACAACATCATCAACACAAAAACGTTCTATAAATCAACATAAAAAAACAGCCTGCTCTCAGACAAGAGCGTTCACCCACCCCCTTGGAGGGACAATCTACCATACAGCCAATTTCTACGCATCAGGCATAAATGTAGTAAACTAGAAGATTGCAAAACACAAGCTAATGCCCTATGACAAAATCTGGAGGTCAGAGACTATCCACAAAGAACAATACTAAAATGCCAGAAAAGAGCTAGGAATCAACCCAGGGATAGCCTTCTTGAGACCATAACAAAAGAAATGGCTGAAGATGTTCTCACCTGCGTGAAAACCAACAGTATAGCATCGAGCACGGCGGAAAAATCATGAATAAAAACTGGCGAATCCTTACTTCAGGCTCCTTGAAATGGCCAAAACTCAGATTCGCCAATAGAAGGACCAAGAACATCAAAGATATACTTGTGGAGGAGGAGCTACGCCCTGAAACAAGATGGCCGCATAAGCTCCCGGCTCCGTCGACCGCCGCCAGAAGCTCATAAATCCTGCACTTTATCCTGAAATCCCGCCGGACCCCCGTGCTGGTGAATAGCATCTGATTTGAAAGGTGCTACCCCGACATCTCTGGCGGCCCGGACGGCGAAGTTATGCCGTGCGCCATTCTTGGCCTGCTTCCGCTCTGACGCCAGGGCCTCGAGTTTCAACTTGGCCGGGTTGGAGTCGAACAACAACGGCTGCGAAAAGTGGATGGATCCGGTCTCTCGAAGTGGCTTTTTTGTTTCTCCCTATTGGATGATGCCCCGGTGATGGCTTTCCCCTGCAACTACGGCGGCCTGTAAATATTGTCTGCTTGCTCGAGGTTCCGCTTCCCGGAGACCCCGTTGGGCTCCCGGTGGTCCTCCGGGCTCGGTTCCTCATTAGCGGCGACGGTGCACCCACTGTGCTGTGTGCGTGCTTAATTGTGGTTTTACATCGATTCTGCCCTGAGCCCCGGAGAAGTCGACCTCCGGGGTTCGGTTACCCGCCCGGTTGCTCATTGAGGGGCGATGGGGCGGACTGGAACTACACCGTCGCTGCGCACTGTGCTGACCGCCATTTTGCAGCTCCACGAACGGTTCACCGCCGCCTTCCAAGGGATGGTCGTAACTGCAGACCGGATTCCGACCCTTTGCTGTTAGAAAGCCTAGATACTCCACCCGAGGATACTGTCTTTCTTGCCACCGAGGTCCCCGTGCAGACTATTGACCTGGACCCTCCCAGCAACCCTAAGATGGCGGCTATCGAGGCCGAGAAGACTGGATGTGAGTCACGCCCTACATTGAAGCCGCCCGAACTGGATGTTACTGCCATTATGGAACAATGTTTTATCTGCAACGTTTGTCAATTTCGACCTTCGCCTCTTTCTGTACTCGATCGTCACCGCCTTGCTACTTTCTCTCAGGTGGACCATGGACTTGCTTTGACTTTTGAACTTTGTGTACGTTTATCCTGCTTCTCCTCTCCTTGCATTGCCTTTGACGTTCTACGATTTTCTGGCACTCCTGTTATGATGGCGGTTCGAATTGAACTACTCAACGTGCATAATCATGGCGATCTCTGTGTGCAGGAGGGACTTTTCGTGATGGACCGCGAGGGTCTGGGCTGAGCTTGGCTACGCTTCAATGCACTGTCGCTGTTTTTGCTGGGTGGTATCTGTGGGAGCGGGACCGCTTGTACATTTGATGGGCCTGGGTACTGTTTTTCTGATGTGTCTTGACGGGATTTGCTCTTTCTTCTGAGCCGGGGTTGGATGGGATGTTCTTTTTGTTACGGCTCCCCTACGGACTATTTCTTGATTTGCCGCGATTTGCTGTCTTGCCGGTAGGGGGTGTCTGCTTTTGGCGGGGGGGGGCGGGAGTCTGGGAGCTCGTATCGTACTTTACTATTCTCCTCCTCCACCTTTTTCCCTATCCTTGGGGTGTAGTTTAGGGGGCGACAGACACACTGCGAGTGGGGTTGGGTCGTAGCCATAAGCAGGGGTGTAGGGTGGTGGGTTGCGTTTTTTTTTTTTTTTTTTCCTTTGTTAATTTCTATGACCTTCCTATTCCCCCTTTTCCTCTCCGCAAGAGCTGTGGCTTATTCTCCTGTTCTTCTGCATATCTGGGTGTCACATATGCCTATTGTATACCCTGTCATTTTGGTGGTGAATGATGTGGGGGATGCCGGCGGTCACTGACGTTTAACTGTACGCTCCAGCCTCGCTGGTATTTATTTTTCTCTTGCTCATGACTGTATGGTGTTTCATATCTTCGTTCCCACGTACACGACTGTGCTGTGTTTCGCTTGGTGGCGACTGATATGTGTATTATTTCTCTTGCGTTATAATAATAAAAATATATATAAAAAAAAAAAGATATACTTGTGCACACTAGACCAACCACGGAAAAATCTAAAATGGAAACAATTACAAGTGCCTGGAATTTGGCGCCTATAACTGGTCACAATCCCTGGGGGTCTTGCTCTGTGTGTAAGCTAACTAAAATAACCAAGGTTCTACAACTTACACCGGATCTTGAATAGACTTTACGACATCACACTAATTGCAACACCACTCATGTGATCTATATGATCACTTGTCTGTCCCTGCAACCTTTAAATATATAAGAATGACCTGTCGCAAGATTAAACACCGGATTTGTGAACACAAAAGCAACATTAAGTGCAAGAAAGCAACAACAAAAATGAGTACCCATTTCATCAACACCAACCATACCATTGATGAGATAAACTGGGTAGTCCTAGGAGTCCACAAAGACTAACCCCAATGAAGAGGTTCATGAATGACTACATATACCATTGGTGTTCATGATTGAATGAGACACTGAGGCTTCACCTCCTCTCTCTTCGGTCCTTGGCAGAGTGAAAATGGATGACCGAACTTTACTGGGCACAGCTCCACTAAGAAATTACATAACATTATCACCAATGGGTTTAAATTGGGTGGTACGCTAAACACTGTTCTCTTTATTTAGGACCTACTATTTAAAAAACACATGTGAAAGCACCAATTCCTATATATACCTTGATATAGCCTTGAAATTACGACTACCTATTTTCAATTTCAATGGTCCGCTAAACACTGCTCTCTCTGTTTAGGACCAACTATTCAAAAAAACACAATTGAAGGCACCAATTGAGAAAACATACGACCTTTATCAGGCAGAAACTCCTCTGTCAGAGAATCAGGGCTGAGTCTCTTTACCATGCCCATCACTTGTCATAACAGTATAAAAAAATGCTAACAACGGGCCCAGTCACTGGGGCACAACAGACGGAGCAAACACGAGTCATGCATCTGACTCCTTGAGGTATTTTCCTGACACAGGCGGCCGAGTAGTTACAGATGCTTTCACCAATGCATTGCATTGTTTACCCCTTCACTGCAGCGGCTATTCCGCCGCAGTGCTAAGGGGGTGGGGCGGCCGCGCGGTGGGTGCATGCTGGTGACGTAACCGCTCCGTCACCAGCCGCGGTTGCGCTGTGCTCATGACGGAGCGGTTCCGTCAAGGCCCCGCCCGCTCAATGGAACGCTCAGCGCAGGCGCGGAATCCGCGCCGCACAGGCGTGCTGAGCGGGCCGTGACGGAACCGCTCAGTCATCAGCACAGCGCGACCGCAGCTGATGACGGAGTGGTTCCGTCACCATCAGGGGAGGGGTTAATGACTGAGGGCCAGATGTAGGAAGCCTAACACCGGTCGGTAACGGCCGAAATTACCGAATTTCGGCCGTTACCGACCGGTATTAGGCTTTTCAGATGTAGGAGGCCAAATTTCAGGATTCGGTAATTTACCAAATCGGTAATTTAAGAAATCGGTAAATTACCGAATTCTTAAAATACCGATTCGGTAAATTACCGAATCTGTAATGTAGGGAGCACTCAAATGAGTGCTTCTTACAATTAAGGATTTGTTATTTACCACCAACTATTAGTTGGTGGTAAATAACGAATTCCTTTTAAAAAGCAATTTTTTGCTTTTTATTCAGTGCCATGTGGCAGACATACATGCCCTTAGGGCATGTATGTCTGCCACATGTGCACCCATGCACTATTCAGAGGTGCAACAGGGTGTCAATGTGACACCCTGCCACCCATGAAAGGGTTCCCCCTATTACCGATTCGGTATTTACCGAATCGGTATTTACCGAATCGGTATTTACCGAATCGGTAATTCCCATTCATCCCTATGGGACTCCAGGCCTATAGGAATGAATGGGAATTACTGAATCTTTATTTACCGATTCGGTAAATACCGATTCTTAATTACCGAATCTTACCGATTCTGTAATTTTTACCGAAAAATTATCTACATCCCATTTACCTATTCTGAAACCGAATCGGTAAAATTCGGTATTTAAGAATAGGTAAATTAAGATTACCTACATCTGGCCCTTACTCTTTATTAAAATAGCAGGGGAGCACATTCTCAAAGTCGCTATCAGTGGTGGACTTGGGAATGTGTCAAAAATGCTTTGCCACCCCAGGTGAGGCGTAACAAGGAGAAATACCTTTATTGCTTCTCTTTTTTCTCTTTTTAAATGTGTGCTGCAGCACACATAGAAAGAGGAAAATGCCTCAGAGGATTTTTTTGGTGCAAGAAGGTGCCCCTTCCTGCGCAGATAAATTCTGTCTGCAACCCAGGCACCCTTGCACCACGGAACATGGGTGCCTGTGTTGGCACTAGGCAGCAGTGTGTGTGTCAGTGCATGCTGCATTGTACAGAAATGAAACTCCACTTACCAACATAAAAGTATGACTGCCCACTAACAGCTATTATAATTATTACACAGTGCTTTAATCACTGGCCAAGCCAGCAGCTACTACTACTCAGAAGCCAACTGGACGAGTCCGCGAGTGGTGTTACTAGTCTACTACTCAGTGTTATATATCTGGAAATCTGGATGCAATGACGGAAGCAGCTAAATACCAGTCGCTTGGCACACTATGCTAAGCACAGGTGTTTTTTAGCTTTTATTAGGTGTTTTTAACGCTTGCCCTACTTAATTACATAGGCCGCGCCTGAGAGACCCCCCAGTTTTTTCATCCCACTTAAAGCCCTGCTCAAAACATAACATTAAAGGCGTGTACTGCACATAATGCTCAGGCAGCAGCATCAGTACTACAAGCTTTATAACAGGTACCAGTCAGTTGTGCACCAGTGTATCTGAGGAGGCCCTGTGCAGAGAGTTCCGCAGAAAGTGCGGGCAGACTGAGCCTGAACTGGTCAGGTTAATCGTGGTTAGTGATACCGAGGGAGAGTAGGAGCATGTGTGGGCCGTCTGAGAATGGCTGTAGGTTGGTTGATTGTCTGTGCCTGTGGGGATGGTCAGTGGGCCTTATGAGGATCTGTATGTAAGGTTGTCAACATTCTTAGTATCTCTTGTGGCTGGCGTAGGGCCTCGAAGTGCTGACTGTGGTTCTATGAGGGACAGAGCAGGTGTGAGAGTTCAGTGCAGAAATATTTTTATTTTATTCGCATACCGTAAATATGCATCGGCAGCACAAAATACAACAAAACAGCCTCCCATGTCTGTACATATTAACATTTGCATTCATCTAAAAGGGCAACCCTACACTGAGCAAAACAGCGTTTCTAAAAAAAAAGGTAACAAGATATGCGCAGCTAAAAACAAATACAATTTTAGGAAAGTAAATGAAATGAAGCAAGGCTTGCTCCGAGGCATTGTCACAAGGATAGACACCTCGATGGTCGACAATAGGAAAACCAAGGGCTAGAGAACCAAATGATGAACTGGGCCTGCCCTAGCACGAAGCAGAATTGACCTTTCCCGTCTTTCCAAGTGGGATAGGGCTCCATGCCAATATTATTTATTTTCAAATGTACGTAATTATGTACAGTACTTTTAATATTACTTTCAGCGGTCTCCCTTTACGCTACCACCTCTTTTCGAGGTACAGTAATGTGACAGCCCCTTTATCCTCCTTGCAGAAGATTTTCGGGGCAACCAGGTTCTTTTTAAGACGGATTCAACATAAGCTTCCAGGCCAGGAAAAAACGAAGACAAGGGCGGCGGACCCGCTACCAAGGATTGTTAACACATCCGTGTGAACACCGCCGAGAGGCCTCTCACACAGTTTGCCTGCCTTACCTGCTGCTCGGTTGATAGAAGGCGGCAGGGCGGCAGGCTGTACTGAAGGCAGATGGGGCGGGTCCCAGCAGTTCAAATCAATTGCCTGAGCGACCTGCTGCTTTGCCCTGCCACGCCCGCTGCAGCTCCGCACTTTCTACTCGTGACTGAGCTGCGCGGTGCCTGTGAAGGAGAGTAAGCATGGGCGGATCTAGCGGATCTCGCGTATGCGAATTTGCGAATTTACGGATTCGCAATCCGCAAAAATACGCGAACTCTCGCGGATTTGCGGATTTTTACGGTTTTTGTGTTGGCGAGCGTTCGCGAGGATTTGTGGACCATTTCGCAATTGCGAACTTACTTTTCGGCTCACAACGGCCGCGACTATGTTGTTTCTACGTCTGGTTTATCATCACAGGTTCACAGCACCCTCTGTTTCACCACTGCCACCCTCTGGTACACCCATGCCACCCTCTGGTACATCCTCACTGCCACCCATTAGGTTTGTTTATCACTGTAGATTATGGGGGTGAAAAAAAGCAAGCACACCTGCCCTGCTTCAACTGCCATGAATTAATTTGGGGTTGATTAATGTGTCAGTGATTTAGAAACTTCCAGTCTGGCTGGCACCTGCTTCCTTCCTTATCTGTAATTTGCTTTCTGTTGCAGTGAAAGCAAGCACACCTGCCCTTCTTCAACTGCCATGAATTAATTTGGGGGTGATTAATTTGTCAGTAATTTTGAAACTTCCAGTCTGGCTGGCACCTGCTTCCTTCCTTATCTGTAATTTGCTTTCTGTTGCAGTGCAATTTTTTTTCACAGGACCTTTATGGTCTACTTGTAGCTATTCTATGAGCCTGCTGTTTGGGTCATAGCAGGGTCATAGAATAGTTGCAAATAGGCAACTGAACTCTGGAGGGGCCCCTCAGGAAGCACTAGAGTGAATGGTTACTAATGTTAAGTTTGAACTTTTGCACCTGGGGATTGCTTTCAGTTTAGCAAAAATCGTTTTTCTGCAATTTCGCGCAATTTGCGGGGCGCGAATCCGTGCGAGATCGATTTCAGAAGCCGCGAATGCGTGCAAATACACTATTTTTTTTTTTGCGGCGTGTATGTTCGCGTGATTTTTTGCGTGTTCGCAAGGCGCTTGTAGTGATACGTTTGCGAACTTACCCACGCGGTCGTACACGGGCGCGGCCATCTTGTTTGCGTGACGTAATTCCGTTTCCGGCCGCTATGTGTAATCTCGCAAAGTGTGCTGCTCGCTAGTACAATTTCGCGCGTGATCGCGAGGAAAATCTCGCGCGAACTTACCCACGCGGTCGTGAATGGGCGCGGCCATCTTGTTTCTCATTCATTGCTATGGTTCTGGGCATGCTTTCTGTATCCTCTCTGAATCTCTGCCATCCTTTGCTTGTTTGAAGTTTATTTGATCTATTTTACTTATTATCTATCCCTCTATTTTTCTAGCTCTATATTGTTGTGTTTTCTGCTACTTTTAGTTAATTTTAAACTACTTTTTTTAACTCTTTTCTTTTCTTCTTCCCTATTCTATTTCTTCTTTATCATTTAACTTCATTTCTGCCCAGACCATGGTAAAGGGAGCCGGGAAGCACCCTGAGAAGGGGAAGGGTCCCGCACCGCGTGCCCGGCTCCCGTGCGGGCGTTTGAGGGGGGAGCAAGTGATGCCACGGGAGATCTTTAGCGCGGAGGAGGTGGGCGCACTAATCTTCTACGTCCAGCGCCGCCTCCCCAAGACCAACCTGGGAGGCGGCAAGATCGCAACTGGCTATGGCATCCGGGAGCGCCGGAAGCGGTGGGAGAAGGTGTGCCGGGCCATGTTTAAGATCTCTGGGGTCCGGCGCACCTATAACCAGGCCACCCACCGCTGGACGGATGTCATGGACCGGGAACGGGACTTGCTGGACGCTCTCGGCGTAGAGGTCCCCGGGCTTGGTGAGTAGTAGTAGCTATTTCTAGCTATTTCATCACTACAATGTTTTATGGGGCTCTGTTATTTGCAAATCTTTGTTCTTTACCAAGAGCAATAATGCTGCCGATTACATTGTAGGTCAATTATATTTCAAAATCTTCTATGCATTTCAGGTGCACTGCTCTCCTTCTCAGCCTTGCTTGCTACTATGCTTATTTGTTTTGTATTTTGTGTTCATTTCATTGGCCTGAGAAATTATGTATGAGTGTAGTGTAAAGAACTGCGTAATGCTAGACACTAAGGGTCATATTTTCAATTACCGGCGCATCCCTGCAAAGTAGCAGGGATGCGGCAGTAATTGTGCGCCATGCCACCACCACCGCCCATGGGCCCAAAACGTCACAGAAGCCTTACGCATCTGTGCCGTAAAGGCGGCGCATTGCTGGAGTTGCGTGCCAACGATGGCGCAGCTCCAGCAATGCTCTGGGGTGCCCTATCTCCCCAATGCTGCATCAAGCCGTACGTCGGCTTCAAGCAGGCGCAGGGTTTCAATCACGCATTCATTGTCCTAAAAGTGACTGATTGACATCTTGTAGATTTCCCTCAGCCACTTTTAGGATTCGTTCCTGCGCAGGAACGCCCTCCCTTGCACCGGAGGAATGGAGGAATGTGAGCCGCAAGGGACTTCTAAATCAGCCCCAACAGACTGAAGTCCAGTACTTCCTTTTAGACACATGGCTATAAGAAGAAATAGTGGTGGTGGTCGGTGGATTGATAGTTTGAGTATTCACTGATCTGCAAGCAGGATGGACTTTGTCTGTCACTTCGCGTGCTGCGGACTGCTGCCTGCCAGGCCTAGGCAAACCTTTTTAGTACTCTGTTTAGTGAGTTACATAGGAACTTTCAAAGTCAACGGTCCGCAAATCAGGCAATACGAATAACGTAGTATACCACATGAGATAGGTCAATATATCCCGTGGAATAGTTGTCTATCTATTTGCTATTTCTCCAAAATATTTTGTTATTGTTCTTTTGAAATGTTTGATTTGGTTGACAAATCTCATCCATGTTTTCTGGTCTTTCTTTCTTTCATGTTGTACATCAGCTCCCCCCAAGGGCAAGAGGACACAGGAGGAGGAGGAGGAGGGTGCTGTTCAGGAGGATGCAGGCCAGGATCGGGCAGGCGAGGGCTCCTTTGCTGGCCCCAGTAAGTTTTAATTTTGATATAGAGTACCTATTTTTTCCTAGCGTTCCTCATTCGATTTTTTCTAAATCGTCTTTTATCTTCTTGTAGACTGGATCTAAATTCTTATCCTGCCTCGACTATGACTCCCTGTGGTATTACTAGATTATTCTTATTAGTCTGTCTGTGTAGCTAACTAAGATTGCACATTTGGCAATTCCATTGGACTCCCATTCTAGTCAGCAATAGCTCTATGCACTGAGTGCAGTCCTCTGGGATTGTCCATAATGTATTTTCAAGTCTTCTAAATGTTTATGCTTTGACAATTGCCAACAATAAAAAGGTGAATGACCACCAAGAAAGAATAAGATACTACTTTACTTTTGGTTTGGATAGGAGGACAATCCATTCTACTACTGTTGCAGGGACAAATCTGCACAAACCGAACTATGAACACTAAATAGTGCATTGTTTATCAATTATAATAGGCGCAGGTAGACTTTCTTTCCACATACTTCAGTGATATCAGACTTTGAAGAACCCCCCAATCTCCTTAATGACTAGATAGTGTGGCAGAGTCATTTAGCTCCCAAAGTCACCGATGATTGATCCCCAATGATCATTAGATTATCCAACGCAGGACAAGAGTACGGAGTCAGAGTCAAGAAGTGCCAGAGGCACTCATGCTTGCAAAAATTCCAAAACCTTTAGCTCATCCACTCTAGTCTGGAGGACCAAAAACCACAGAGTCTATTTAAGTTTAAAAGCTTTATTAAAAGTAAACACATTTATTAAAATCAAATTTGTCATAAAAGTAAACGTTTAACTGAAAATGGAAAAGTGCTTAGTGCTAACGATTAATTGGACACATTTCTTGTGGAAAAAGGGACATTTTTACTTTAGAGTAGACAGTTACAAATTATTACATTGTATTTCGTTTTTTTAACATTTGTTTATTCCTCCTAGACCAAATATTATATAGTAGTGAGTGGTGTATTCTAACATTCTTAAATGTACTTTGTAGGTGGAACATCTGGTGGCGGGGCCAGCGCGGAGGTGGTGGTGTTGGGCGAGGACTCTGGGGAGGAGGC
Source organism: Lissotriton helveticus (assembly GCF_964261635.1). NCBI lineage: Eukaryota > Metazoa > Chordata > Amphibia > Caudata > Salamandridae > Lissotriton > Lissotriton helveticus. Next base: position 1,146,111,477 of record NC_136059.1, on the reverse strand, counting down.
GGTGCAAGTGCCGGACGTTCCTGTGAGGGTTCGCACGGTGGTGGCGGGAAGAGGTAAGCTATATATTCCTTACTTATTGAGATTGAAGACTGCATAGTGTGCTTTCTGCACGGCTGTATTATAAATCAACCAGGTAGTAGCCTCCTCTAAATGTACTTCGACTTAGCTGTGAAGTTTTTGGTGAGAAGAATCCCAATAAGATCTTAGATTAACTTGATGGATGGGATGAACGAAAAGCGAAAGAAGGGTGTAAGTAAGTGTGGAAGGACGAGAAATTTTATGATGGCTGGCAAAGAAGAATGATATGTGTTTGCTTGGCCCCCGAGGTGGCTGGGAAGGAAAGAATATGGTATGGTGCATGGCTGGGTCAATGATGAAGCAAGGATGGGTGGAAGGACAACAGCCTGGGTGGGTGAAACAGAACATGTATGTGTGCATATACTTTGAATGGATGGATGCCTGGAGCATGGTATTATCTGACTCTTAGATAGCACATGTGTATCTAGAGAGAGTAGATGGTCACTGGATGAACTAAGTGTTACCTTGAAGAGCATGTAACACCGCACCCGCACGTCCGTTCCAGTGTAGGGAAGGCAAGGAAAATAAATTGTAAATTTGTCCAATACTACCATGAATAGTAGCAGTAGTTTGTATTGCAACTGCAAGCACAGCATATATCCGGTTATTACGGTGGACACTCCGTACCTCTCTTAATAACTTAAGTTTAGTAGTAGTACGTCATTCATGTGTGGGTGTATCACTGTTCACTCAATAATAAGCAAAGCACCTAAAGTCATCCCATATGTCATCAAATACATCCCATGTGAAGTTATAGATAATCAAATTATTTAGCTTCTTCATTTTCCTTTTCTAGTACTCATTTGCACTGTAGGGTGAAAGGTAAATTAAGCAGTAGCCCTTGTAACAGAGTATTCTCAGTGCCACCCCTAATAGAAAAGTAATAGCTTCACCACCTGCATGTACTGGACCGGTACAGTAACGCAAGTCTGTCTCACTCATCATGGTGTGCGTCTGTTTTTCTCGGGTGCAAGTTCACTCCGCTGGCATTCTGCCGGCTTGCATAAGATAACGTACCAATTTTCCTAAACAAGAGAGAAGAAGAAGAATAAGACTGGTGTACTGTCATAGTCGACTGTAATGGAAGTCCATAGTGGTCGTAGAATTTGTTCATTAAACTCCCACTAATGTTAGAGCAAGGATGCAGAAGTGGGAGGTTAGATAGATACTGTCCTCAATAGTTATGTACTGTGCTTTCAATTTGCTAGTTGTACTGTGACACAACTTTCGGCTCAATCACTTTGTGTTATTAATGTTAAGGAGCATTGGTTACAGACTATGTCTTTCTTTCTTCATATAGTTGCTCCTTCCAAATCGACATCACGGAGGGAGCAGGCTCGAATGGCCCGGCAACGGAGGCTGGATGCCACTGTCGCCGAATATCGGCGGCTGGTGGCCCTGGAGGAGGAGGACACGCAGTCAACCGGTGGAACCACAACATCTTCCACTGGGACAGCTGCATCCTCCTCCGTGCCCCCACGGGCTGCCAGCCAGCGCAGTGCTCCAGCGGTACGGAGCCGGGCTAACAAAGCCAACCGCCCCCGCCAAGCAGCAAAAAGACCAGCTGCCCCCCACAGGAGTTGCAAGGCACGCCAGCGCCGCCTAGGAGTCAGAATGTCCTACCTGGAGCAGGAGGTCCTTAGGTACAAGAACTTGGTGGAGGGCCTCCGCTTCGACCATGCCACCCTCCGCAAGGAGTATGATGCCCTGGCCGCAAAATTCATCAGCACCCTCCAGTAGTGGAGTGTCCCTTGCCCTTTTTTAGAGACTTTTGGGGGGTGGGATTTGGGAGTTGGGTTCTTTTTGGGACTTTTCAAAGACAATCGTTGGGGTTAGGGAGGGTCTTGAGGGAGATTATTTTGTTAGGGCTACATAAATATACTTTTTTAAACTTTATCTGACCATACCTGTTTTTTACTGCTTTTCAGTCTGGTGGGTGGGGGTTTAACAGTAAGTTTGTTTTCCTGAAGAGTCCTAGGACTTTAGTAGTACTACCGTCAATCTCTCGTCTACTCCTAATACTCCATTATACTACCTCCCACCAAACGCTTATCTTACCTGTAATTTGTGTTAGAAATTAGGGCGAGGCCCAGGGCTGGCTCCACGGGAAATGGGGATTAAGGTTGGCAATCCTGGGCGGATGAAATTTCCTTGTTGCGGTGGTACTAGTGGTGTGACACAGTGGCAGTTGCATGCCTATGGAAAAAAAGAAAACGAAACCTGGTTTGTCCTTACTGTAGCATTACAACGGTTACGGTACGATAGAGAATATAGCAGGTGACAGTACACTAGAACAGTGCCACAATGTAGCCTAACAAATGGTAAAGTATTGCAAGTATAACTAGTACTTGCGTTGAATTTATTTGACATTGGCTCCTACTACTACAAGAAATAGTACTGAAGCTGAGTAAGTCTAGAATATATCCTCGTATTCCTTCACCAGCCTGTTGCTATGACCTTATCCTCCCCAGCAAGTGTGTGGAATTATTGATGTCATTTAGTCAGACATCAAGCAAAACCACACAGCCCGGGGGAAGAGGGTTAGGGTTTGGAAAATGGATGGGAATGGGGGTTTCTTTTTGGGTAGGTTTTGTTGAGAGAAGAAAAAAAAAGCACAGCATGGACAAACAATAATTGAAGATAAAGAAATCTTTGGGTACAAACTAAAGCTAACCACATGCAGTCACACTCATAGAAGAAAACAATGGATACTGTATCTGTATTCTGTATGTTGTTGGAGTTGTCCTGTTGAATTTGGTAAGTAAGTTGCATGCAGCAAACAATACATCTTATTAGCGGCACTCCTCCATTCCAGCTGACGCTTCGTCCCTCAATGTTGGTGACCAGTGACCACTGACAGAAGACACCCTGTCCACTGCCTGCCTGGCGGATGTTGACTGAAACCCGGCCTGTAATTATTGAACGGAAAACAGGAAGTGCTATTACAATACCACTGATAAATAAATATAAGGTATGTACGCTGTGTGGTGCAAAAAGTCACACTTTGATTTTCCTAATAGACAGTACAATATTTTTGAAATTGCGTAATCTGTCTGAGTCACCTTTTTAAGGATAAATAAGTATGGCCAAATTAATTTAGCGGATCTTTCCCCTCAAGCTGTGTTTTAGAACAAAATTAGACCTTCCCAGCAATGCTCCCACCAAGACCCTTACTAAAGCCAGTCGCAAAAATGTAGAAGACCCCCAATCAGATCTCAAAAAACGAGGCCTAGCAGAAAAATGGTGACAAAACGTACTTTGAAAGTAAAAGTAGGCCCAAATACACCCTTACCCACCGTGGATTGTATTCAAACCACTTGCAAGCAAGCAAAAGTATCCATAGCCAGCATCGCTCCAAGAGTGCTCTAAGACCCCAGAACTCAGTTGCAAAAATCTAGAACACCCCGAAACACATGCAATCCTGCTGCTAGGGCTAACCCTAACGAACCCTAAGTTACAAAAAGTGCCAAAAGGCTTTTCCTTATGGATTTTGTCCAAACCACTTCTATCCGGTATTAGACCTTCCCAGGATTGCCCCAAGAGACCCGCCAACCCACTCGCAAAAAAGCACACGACAACACCCCCAAACAGCCAAAAAGCTAAATCTCATACTTACAATATCTCTCGGCCTTCGGTCCAAACGCGCTGTGCAGCTAGGTCATCATCATCATAACTCCTGTTTTCCACCACGGATTTCCTGAAAAGCAAATGCAATCAAGATTAGACTGTCGCAGCAGTGCTTCGACAGAGACCCCGCAACCCACCCACAAACACCAGGAAGCCCTCCAAACAGGCCCCCGAAAACGCTACATTGAGCAAGATGTCAGAAGAAATAGCAAAAAAAAGGCTTTTCCTTATGGATTTTGTCCAAACCACTTCTATCCAGTATTAGACCTTCCCAGGAATGCCCCAAGAGACCCGCCAACCCACCGGCAAAAAAGCACGCGACAACACCCCCAAACAGCCAAAAAGCAAAATCTCATACTTCCAATATCTCTCGGCCTTCGGTCCAAACGCGCTGTGCAGCTAGGTCATCATCATCATAACTCCTGTTTTCCACCACGGATTTCCTGAAAAGCAAATGCAATCAAGATTAGACTGTCGCAGCAGTGCTTCGACAGAGACCCCGCAACCCACCCACAAACACCAGGAAGCCCCCCAAACAGGCCCCCGAAAACGCTACATTGAGCAAGATGTCAGAAGAAATAGCAAAAAAAAGGCTTTTCCTTATGGATTTTGTCCAAACCACTTCTATCCGGTATTAGACCTTCCCAGGAATGCCCCAAGATTCCCGCCAACCCACCCGCAAAAAAGCACGCGACAACACCCCCAAACAGCCAAAAAGCAAAATCTCATACTTACAATATCTCTCGGCCTTCGGTCCAAACGCGCTGTGCAGCTAGGTCATCATCATAACTCCTGTTTTCCACCACGGATTTCCTGAAAAGCAAATGCAATCAAGATTAGACTGTCGCAGCAGTGCTTCGACAGAGACCCCGCAACCCACCCAGAAACACCAGGAAGCCCCCCAAACAGGCCCCCGAAAACGCTACATTGAGCAAGATGTCAGAAGAAATAGCAAAAAAAAGGCTTTTCCTTATGGATTTTGTCCAAACCACTTCTATCCGGTATTAGACCTTCCCAGGAATGCCCCAAGAGACCCGCCAACCCACCCGCAAAAAAGCACGCGACAACACCCCCAAACAGCCAAAAAGCAAAATCTCATACTTACAATATCTCTCGGCCTTCGGTCCAAATGCGCTGTGCAGCTAGGTCATCATCATCATAACTCCTGTTTTCCACCACGGATTTCCTGAAAAGCAAATGCAATCAAGATTAGACTGTCGCAGCAGTGCTCCCAGACCCCAAAACTCACCCACAAACACCCGGAACCCCGCCAAAGAGCACCTCAAAGGCAAGCAAGTCAGCAAAAACGGCAAGAAATTTCCGCCTCATATTTGGTCCAAAACACTTTTATCCGTTATTAGAGCTTCACAGCAATGGGCCCAGAGCCGTCAACTCACCCGCAAAGAAGTAGAACACCCCCACAAGTGCTGAGTCTTTCTTCATTGGGTGTAATCCAGCCCTCTGCTTTGAGGGAAATAGGAGGAGGAGGATAGAGGAGCATGTTCTTCTGAACTTGTGAACCTGAGGAATGTAGACTGCGGCACCTTCAAATCAATAAGCAAACAAGTGAAGACAGTTCTGCTGATGGGCTTGTTTTTGGGATTAGGTGATTAAAGTTTGAATTAAATTAACTGTGCAAAACAAAGAAAGACAGACACACAGGAATAAAAGTGAATAAGGACGAAAAAGAAAGTTATTGATTCATTGTCTCATTTTCAGGGCTCGGTGTCAGGGAATAAGAAGAAGATTTCGTCATCATACTCTGCGAATTCAGACAGGATGAGGTCAGCGTCACCGAACAGAGAACAAATCCCCTCATCTACGTTGCCGTCCTCCTCGTCTTCATGCGGCGTGCTTTCTCGTACTTTGTAATCTGGTGGTATGAGGTGCTGATTCATCTTGATCATTGTTAGCCTCTTCACATTTTTGGGCGAGAGGCGACTCCGTTTGGGAGTTACAATGCCACCAGCAGCACTGAAAACACGTTCAGAAGACACACTTGCGAGTGGGCAAGACAAATAGTTTATAGCCAGGTTGGAGAGCTGTGGCCACAATTGTTTTTTCCCATGCCAATACTGCAATGGCTCATCATTAAGAAAGACCTCTGTTGAGTCATTCAGATAGTCCTGCACCATCGACTCAAGGTCCTCAACGGTTCCTCCACTTTGCTTACTTTTTGCTGTGCCTGTGACCTTTTTTCGAGAACCATACCCAAGCAAAGTTAGCCAATCCTCTTCAGCAGCCACTGTTACTCTTGTGTGTGGTGCAGATGATCCGGTTGCCGGTGTCTTTAACGGCTGAGAGGTCACTTGTGCCACAGCCACAGGTGCAGAAGTGGATTCTTTTGACTGGGGATGGCCTGCTGATGCTGATGCTGATGTACTGCCTTCTCCTTCAATATCCTGCCGTTCTTTTTCAAACCTCTTGGCTGACCAGGCTAGCCAACGTTTGTACTTTTTAACATCTTCATCAGCAAAAGGAAAGAATGCTTGGCCTGCCAGCGCCTTTTTGTAGCGTGGATCCAGAATAGTAGCACAAATGTAATGCTGTTCTGAGTTGATCTTTTTAAGACGTTCATCACCACGTAGGCGCTCTAATAATTTCTCCGACAAAAGAAAAGGGTCTTTTTTTTTTCATCTTTTTCTAACTCAGAAGACACCGCCTTCAGTTGGTGCTCCAGCATGCATAACAATGGGATAGCTTTTCCCAAATTACAGTCCTCCTGGCTGACTGCACGCGTGAAGAACTCAAAAGGACGAAGCATGTCTGTCAGGCTTTTAACTATGTCCCATTGCGCTGCACCCATCCGCAGGTCCTTCTGAGCTGTACCCTCTTTTAAGAAATAGTGATCGAGTACCGTATACTGCTCATACAGACACTCAAGCATGCAGAAGGTTGAGTTCCAACGTGTTGCCACCTCCTGGATGAGTGCTTTCACTGGCATTCGACGTTCAAGTAGCAGGCTCCTCAGATGCTTCCGGGCCTTAAAAGAATGGCTGAAATGGTTGCACATTTTGCGGCAGGTGGCCATTACCTCGAACGCTGGACTGTCTTTATCACTCAAGAATTTTTGAACTACCAGGTTGATACAGTGCGCCAAACATGGCACTCTGAAATAGTCACCCAGCGCCATGACCTTAACTACATTGGCGCCATTATCCGTGGAAACATAACCAATCTGGCGTTTTTTTGGGGACAGCCAGTGAAAGACCTTTTTGTTAAACTCGTCTAAAATGTTTTGTGATGTGTGACTTTTCTCCAAGCCAAACATGGCTAGTGTTGCATGTTTCCGAGCAGCTTTAAAAACTTGGTCCGGGTCAACACCTGCGTTTAGCTTTGCTTTAACGCCTGAAAAAGAGACCCAGTGTGCAGTGATGCACATGTAATCAGCGCCTGCGCCACTGGTCCACATGTCTGTTGTCAGATGTATTGTGTGAACAGCACTCTTCTGCAAAGCTTCCCCAATCGCCTCCAGCACATCTTCTTGTAGTGCTGGAACCGCAACTCTGGCAAAATAGAACCGGCTAGGAACCTTCCATTTAGGGCAGAGCGTTGCCACTAATTCTAGAAAACCTACCGCTTCTACAAAAGAAAAAGGGAGAAGGTCCACAGCTAGCATTTTAGCCAGCTTAGTGTTATACAGACGCGTCAGTGGGTGGTTGCGTTCATATGGCGCGTCTGAAGAAAACATGGTTCTAATGTTGCCCTGGACCAAGCATTTACGGGATGATAATGACTTCATTGACCCAATTATGCTCGCTGGTGAATTTTTGCGCGTTGGTGTCTCACTCGCTCCAACACTCAGTGTGCCTCACACGGGGTGTGCTGCTGACAGGGGTACTGGGTGTAAGTGAAGTGTTTGACACGTCTTCTTCCTCCTCGTCATCATCAGATGCAACATCAACGTTTTCTTGACTTCCAATTCGGGCTTCCTTGATCGCATCTAGGTGCGCAAACCATTGGACAGTGTGCTGTCTCTCAAGATGACCTCTCTGGCCTCCGGTACCATAGTTGGTACCTGACTTACCACGACTAACTGCAAGCTTACAAATGGCGAACTTTTCCCTTTTTGGGCAAACAGTAAAGAAGTCCCAAACTGGGGACTTGAAGTGTCTGTGGGGCCTGGAGGAGGCGGCGATACTGGTGGTGGTGGTCATGCTGCTAATGCCAGATGAAGTGGAGGATCTGGATTGCCCAACTTTTGTACATTGTGCACTTTCACCGCCACTAATTAAGGTCGAGGTGGATGGAGGTCCCTTCTTGTGAGAAAGAAATATGGAAGCGGTACGAGTTGGTGTACTTAACTCCAATGATTGTGATGTTTCCACTGCCTCCTCGTCGACATCATCATCATCATCACGCTCAGCAGCTTTTCGGGCTAGGGTCAAAATGTCTCTTTGCTGCATGCCCGCTGGGGCTGCAGTGACCTTTATGATGACTGGGTCGTCGTTGTCAGAGTCTTCATCAGCAGCAGTATCCGCCACTTCTTGTTGAGCCTCATCATCACACTCCATAACTCTGAGACTTTGGACGAGCTTCCTTTTACGCTTAACTACCTTTGTCAGATCATGTGCCTCACTCTCAGACGGCAGTGGTGCTGGTTCCCAATTTTGATCCGTATCATCAGAAGGAGGTGTGCTTGAAGAAGATGTAGACACCACCCTTGATCTCTTCCTTGCTAGGGGTGTGGAAGACAATGAATGATCATCAGGAGGAGTGTCTTCCTCAAATGATACCTCGCCTTGATTGTCGATTTCCTGATGTGCCCCTACTTCGGGAGGAACAACTATTGTGGGCACTTGTGACCCTCCATGCACCTCTGCATGCACATCTCCTTGCGCTGCCTCTCCTTCCACATGTACTTGGGCTTGTACTTGCACATGTGGTTTTTGTTGCGGCTGTGGTTGTTCAACACTCGTCAGATGAGTTACAACAACCTGTGTTGATTGAGGGACATTGCTGCTACGTTCTTGCGATGAGCCAACATCACTGGTCGATGGTGATTGAACAACTAGACTAAGTGCCTCTGCAGCACTGAAGGGCTTGGACTTAAGTTGGCGTGGTGGTGGTGGTGGCACTGAGCCCAATGGAGTGGGGGTGCTGCTCCCAGCTTGGTCCCCAGCAGATCCAGCTGCTGCTGCAGGCATTCTTTTTTTTTTTACTCCCCAAAAAAGGGGCGGCCGGCACACCAGTCTCCTTGGTAACTTGCTTCTTCTGCTCCTTACTGGCAACTTTCTTGCTAGAGGAGCTACGGGTAACTTTTTTTGGGGCCATCTTCTTCAGAACAGCAGGCAGCAGTTGCACGAGTTGCAGAGTTGTCTGTGTCCAGACGTGACGTCGCGTGACGTTATGCTGCACACAATGTTTACAACAATGGTTAGCGATATGCACTCCTTTGTTAGAACAGTTTCACTTCAATATCAACAATTTATATTATCTGGTGCTAACCCATATCTTGACTAGCTCCTAGTCAAGTCGATAATAATTAGAAAACCACAGAAGCCTGTGTTATGGGAAGCACTGTTCACTTGTTCACAATAACGTGATTTGTTTTTTCTTGTTATTCATCCATATATTCAATTCAACTTAAATATCATAAATTAAACAGTCTCTATTTCATCACAAGTTCAGAACTTCATATGTCCACAGTCTTTTCGATCAAACTGAAAGCCTGAACAAATTCAAAATTAAATGCTCAACATAAGATGATCGTATTTCCTTTCTTCAAGGACGATTTTATTCTTATCGTCCATCAATGAATACGACAAACTATGTTCTTCAAACAAATCTCCATAATTCAACAAATGATGACATATCCCAATGCATTTCGGTATGCACCTTCGTCAGGGGAATACACTATAAATAACAAAAATTGCAAAAAATTGTATCATGTATATATCCAATACATACACTATTTACAATCGCACATACATTAGTTTCAAAATTATTATTAAACAACAACCAGAGGATCTCCTGATGTAATTCTAACATCTAGTGTGTATTTAAGAATTCATGCTCACAAAAGTTCACCTGCAACCTTCTAAATCAAACCGGAAACGTGCTCACAACCCAGTGTTACCACCACCTCATGCTTGCTGTGATCCAAAAGTAGCCTAATCATAACATAAATTCCATGTGCATCACCTAAAAGTACACAACTCCTACCTTCGTCAAACCAATCAAGCTAAGAAATCGACCAGCATCAATGTCCGTGCTATTCTCTTTTCTAAAAAAACAAAATAATGCCTTTAATGCTCTAAATACGTTACTACACGACTCGCTGTTATCTTGCATGAAAAGCCAGTACTTACATAGTCTTCACGACCCCAGTAGTGAATTACTGTAGCGCTATTTCACTCAGGTTGTTTCTCGTTCTGTAACATATTAAAGGAGAATACTCCTTAATGTCTGGTCAAATTGTATTGCCAAGTATCATGATGCCAACTGTCTGCCACGTTTTCTTACCTCTATCTGTTAGATCGAAACGCTCCACGTTACTCCTTGGTTCACTCTAGTATGCCGCTTTCTCGCTAGGTCGAACCCTGAGCGAGCCGCCTGAATATGGCGTCTGACGTCATGGTGCATGAAAATCAAAAACGGACTCGCGGCTGAAACGTCCTCATCCAAAATGGCACCCGTGAGATTCCTAATCGTGAAAACTTCAAGTAAACTAGTCCCATTTCGAGTATAGGAAAGTAAACTAGGCTCATAATTATAAGAGTTACTAAAATAATAAACTGCTAATAACAAACTACCATTGCCAAAAAAATTAAATAAAAGCACTTCTCAAAAAACGGTGAGAGTTTATGAGCATGAGTACCAATACCACCTGGGTAAAAGTTAAAACATATCATAGTCCTAAGCATATATTTTACAGCGCAGTATTACAAATTACAGAAAGCAAATCATTTCAATTTTATCATTGAGACCATAGGGTGTCAGCGTCCTAAGGGACTTGATCCAGTATGTTTCTCTTTGTGCCAACATTTTGGCTGTGTCAACATGTGGTTTTTCCACCAGTCTTTCTAGTACAGTGAATTTTAATTGAGGTATTGAGTGTCCCCTCTCATGCCAATGTGCAGCCAGACACGATTTCATATTCTTTGTACGTATCGTACTTTTATGTTCGGTCATTCGAACCTTCACTTTCCTAGTAGTACGGCCAACATAGACCAAACCACATGGGCATTTAATTGCATAGATTAGAACACTCGAGTTGCAATCAGACGTGTGCCTCAGGGTGATATTTTTACCTGTTTGAGGGTGAGCAAAGGAATTGCCTACCATTACATTACCACAATGTCCACAGTTTAAACACTTCCTCATACCTTTTTGGCCTAGGTCTGTGTTTTCATGCTTCCGATCCTTTAGGAGTTCCTTAATGTTCCGTGATCTTGAGTGTGCAAATAAGGGTTTGTCTAAAAATACCTGCTTGAAATCAGGTTCTTGCTCAATTATTTCCCAACGTTTCTTTACACATTTTTTTATAGCCGCTGCGGCTGTGGAAAATTTGAGTACATAAACTTCCCTCTTATTTTTACTCTTTTCTTTTTTTTCTAGCATAGTAGATCTAGGCATGGTTTTGACTCTATTCTCAGCTTCATCAAGGATAGCATCCGGATACCCCCTTGTTCGGTACTCTGTGCGCATAGTAGTGATAGTCTCAAACCCTTGTTTTTCATCTGAACAAATCCTTCTTGCCCTGATAAATTGTGACAGTGGTAGGTGTCTTTTTAGTGATTCTGAATGGAAGCTATCATAATGTAAAGCATTGTTTCTATCCGTTGGCTTCTTAAATACGCTTGTGACAAGTGTATTTCCTTCTTTTTTGATCAAGATGTCAAGATAGCTTATCTGTGCCGAACTGATGGTGTAAGTGAATTTAATAAAGGCATGACAGTTATTCAACTCATGGAGTTGTGCTCGTAACATTTCTTCTGAACCCTTCCAAACAACTAGTATATCGTCGATACTATGCTGCACACACACCGCTGCAGGACTTCTTCCTGGCACTCGTGGTTCTCTAGAGTCTTGTGCACCTAAAAGCAATGGAAGACAGAGGAACATCAGTTCAGTTATACACCCCAAAAAATGGAAAAACACAGAAAAATAAGCACAATCCCATGCCATCCATGATGTTTACATTCAAGACACCACACAGAAAGACGAGGCCCATGCAACACTGAGTCACTACCCCTGGGGATAATGGATGAAAAGTAGGCTAAATAAGTGCAGGCCTCAGACACTGCCTCTCTTCAAAATGGCCCCTTGCACCCCAAGCACATGTTGCCTGTACCAGCCAGCACTCAAGATGGCCACCGCCACCACCCACATGGCCAGTCCACATCAACAGTACACCACAAAAAAACTGAAAAACACCCAAAATCACCACAATCCAATGCCATCCAGGATGTTTACATTAAAGAGAGTGAGACCCCACAGGCACACCCAGTCCATGCACCACTACCCCTGGGCAAAAGGCCACACCAGCAGCCCCAAAAAAAGACAAAAAACACAAAAAACAGCACAATCCCAGCCCATCCATGGCCTCAATGGTGTTTAAATTCAAGAGGACACCCCACAGAAAGACTGGGCACATGCAACACTCACCACCCCTGGGCAAAGGGCCCCACCAGCAGCCCCAAAAAACGACAAAATTCAGCACAATCCTAGCCCATCCATGCCCTCAATGGTGTTTAAATTCAAGAAGACACCCCACAGAAAGACTAGGCCCATGCAACACTCACTACCCCAGGGGATAATGGATGAAAAGCAGGCAAAATAAGTGCAGGCCTCAGACACTGCCTCTCTTCAAAATGGCCCCTTGCACCCCAAGCACATGTTGCCTGTACCAGCCAGCACTCAAGATGGCCACCACCACCACCCACATGGCCAGTCCACATCAACAGTACACCCCAAAAAACAGAAAAACACCCAAAAATCCCCACAATCCAATGCCATCCAGGATGTTTACATTAAAGAGAGTGAGACCACACCACAGGCACACTCAGTTCAAGCACCACTACCCCTGGGCAAACGGCCACACCAGCAGCCCCAAAAAAACGACAAAAACACAAAAATCAGCACAATCCCAGCCCATCCATGGCCTCAATGGTGTTTACATTCAAGAAGACACCCCACAGAAAGACTAGGCCCATGCAACACTCACCACCCCTGGGCAAAGGGCCCCACCAGCAGCCCCAAAAAAACGACAAAAACAACAAAAATCAGCACAATCCCAGCCCATCCATGGCCTCAATGGTGTTTAAATTCAACAAAACAGTTGTATCATGCACCCATAACCAACACTGGTCCTACTGGATACTGTGGCTAGGCTACCCACAATATATTTTATTTAATGTTCTGAAAAAATTCCAAAATTGTAGTTGCAGCAACTGTAATGCCCCAAACAAACTTACTTGTGAAAGTTGATTTCTAATCCAAAAGTGATCCAAAGAAAGTCAAAAAGGCCTCAAATCCAAATATCCAGCAGCACCCACAAAAAGTAATCCTTCCAGGTCAAGGTCCAAATGAAAGTGACCAGCACATGAAGAAAGCACTGGGAGGAGCCTGCTGGACAGGAACAGGAAGTTGGAGACTGTGGGGCACTTCCTTCCCTCCCCCCCCCCAAAATGGACTCCTTGCAAAAAAAAAAAAGGCCATGCAAATGTCAACCTGAGGAGTGATTCTGATAAAAATCATCATTTTCTGAAGGTTTATCCTGTTTGCTGGTGGATTTCTTGTGCAGAATTGCTAAATCTCTATTTCGCGAGTGCGAGATTGTTCCTTTCCCCTGCAACTACGTGTTCGCAATTGCGAACTCTCGCGAGGCGTGCTGTGCAGGGTGGCAAGCCGCGATTACGTATTCGCAGGCGCCAAACTCCCGCGGGATCCCGCAGCAAGATCCAAAATGGCGCAGCACTCGCAAAATATGATCGAGAAAAACAACTCGGCAAACGCTGAATGACAGAAAGTGAACACTGTGCACCACGCCGCGCGCCGCAATATTGTATCACCAAGCAAAAAATCTGCCGCGAGCGAATTCGCGGATTGCGAATTTGCCGAAAATCCGAAAAATCCGCGAGCGGAGCGGATTTTACGCCCATGCTTAAAGGAGAGGCAAGGGGTGCTTACACATGGTCAAGAGACCCTGATCATGAACGATAGGAACGTCATCCTCTTCAACCCGCCCCAGCTAAGCTCTTGGCCAATGATAGCTGCTGGTTTGGGTGAGGGCGGGTGCTGTGGACTGCAGAGACTGTTCGAGGGGGTTTTAAACAACATGCAACGCTCAGACATCGGTAAATATAGCCGAGTGTAAATATAAGATTAAAATCCTACTACATTCACGGGTGGAAATGCCTGCTTCCAACCCGTGCATGAACAATACATTTTTATGGGCATTTACAATGGCTTTGGCATAATTGCCACCATGACAAGGCACATTCAGCACAATGCAGCGCGAGCTACCGGTAGCTCGCGATCGACTGTTTGGAGACCCGAAGGTACCATGCGCGCACTCAACCACAATCACAGGCGCCACCTGCCGACCTGCATTCATTCCTACTACCTACCATACCAATACATGGCTGCGACACACAATAGGTTACTTAACTGAGCTCTGGATACTCCCTGAACTTCTCACAGTTATACTATGAATGTGTTTCTCCATTATTCCCTAGCACTGATTTCCAGGTAGCGAATAACTACCAACTATCAGCATCCTCATTGATAAATATAGATCATAATAGATCTAGATTGTCTTTGTTTTGTATTAACATTACACCCTGTCATCATGGTCTTTCTCTTTTCAGTTACAGGTACTAATGACCAGTTACAATTGAGAAGAAGGGTAAGCGACTAACCTACCCTCGCACATTATCAAGTGAGTAACGATCTTCACACTGGTCCTGAAAAAAAGCCCCCCGACCCAGCTAGGCGACATAAGGGCTGAAACATGTTGACCATTCACATGTACTCATAGGTTTTATAGAACAGTAACACTTCTAAACATGCACCGCCTTTTGTTTTAACCTTGCCCCATCTTCAACTGAATAAATCGTTGTTGAGAAATGTAGGTAATTTTAAACTCACCTCACTTGCACTCAAACGATTACTGGTCACTACTGTAATCACCAGTTGGTCTCCCTCCAGGTGGAGGAAAGCATATTTCATGAAAGACCCTATGATGATGCTTTCACGTAGTCTCAGAAGCAGATAATCATGATACACCGCTCCGCCACCTCTGTACGTGATTGAGTTTTTTTTTAAGATGGTCAAAACCTCAGATCCTGGTTATAATACAGTACAAGTGATCCATTCTCCATTGATTATCTATCTGTTGCCTGGAAGCCGAATGGATCTCAGCTTCTTTCTCCCTCTACTGATTAAGCGGAAATCAGCATTAAACTCATTCATAGCAACATCATCTATGGCTGCTGAAGCATTTGCTCCTTCCATCACTTCCTTTGATTCACTCATTCCATCTGTCCATAGAGATGAGGTGAAATATTCCACATCTGGCAATAATAATGCCTTATAGGTTACCTACCTTCTGTAAAATTCTCTCTGTTGGATATGTAATCTTCCCACATATTTCTCACCATGGGACTATTGCCAGGCACCAGACTCAACCCTGAAGCTTTTTCTCCTAGCAGTAGCTCTCCAGTGGCACCATGCTACTCCAGCCATTACTCCATCCACCACAAAAGTGACTCCATCTACCACAAAAGTGACTCCAGTCTCTCAACTCTCCTCCTGGCATCAGTTTCTTCACTTGTTTATGTCCAACAGAGGCCTGTGGAAATGATCCGAACAGGGTTAACAGTAGAGACAGTATTAGGACATAAGGGAAGGAGAGAGGGCCTTGAGAAATCTGTGGTAGTGCACGCTGGGAGGCTGTACTTGGTAGTGCTAATCAAACAAGCTAGTCATGCGAAATGGTTCTGGCAAAATAGGCATCCTTTCTTAGACGAGGAAGCAGCCAACCCGCAAACATCAGCTACCCAATGCTAATCACCATAGCTGTAGATTTATTTATTATTTATTTATTTATTTAGCGATTTATAAAGCGCCTGGTGACCCGGAGGCATCCCCGCGCTAATGATACATGTGAAGGCCAGAGGGGAAAAGGGAGCTTATTTGGTGAAAAGCAACGTTTTTAATTTTTTACGGAAGAGGAGGTGGCAGGGTTCCAGTCGCAGGCAGCGGGGGAGTGAGTTCCATCCTGCGGAAGCTTTTACTGCGAACCGTCTACCGCCGGTGCGCGCCTTCCTAAATCTCGGAACGATGGCCAAACGTTCGTTGTCCGAGCGTAGAAGTCTAGGGGCCTTGTGAGGGGTGACCATGTCTCTCAGGATAGAGGGGCCAAGCCCATTGAGGAGTTTGTGGGCAGTACACATCGCTTTGAATTCTACCCTCTGACGCACTGGAAGCCAGTGTAGGGCCTTGAGCGCTGGTTCTTGAAGGAAGGCCCATAAGGAGCCGGGCTGCTGCGTTTTGAGTTCGCTGGAGTTTGGCCAGGGTGGATTCAGGGGCTCCCAGGTAGACAGCGTTGCTATAGTCTAGCCGAGCGAGGATCAAACCTTGAATCAAGAGTTTCCTAGATAGGGGCGGAAGTATTGGGAGGATTTTGAGGATGGAACGCATGAGTCCGAAGCAGGTGCCTGCTGTTTTGGCTGCCTGGGTCTTCATGGACAGCTCTGGCTCAAGCCAGATTCCCAAGGTCTTGATTTCTGGTTTCGGGGTGGGCACCTCACCGAAAACGTCTGGCCAGACCGATGGGGGGATGGTGGTCCATTTCTTGCCCATGAGCATAACTTCGGTTTTCGATCCGTTGAGCTTCAGAGATGACTCGCACATCCAGTGGTGGATTTCCTGGAGGCAGTTCAACAGATTGTCCGGGTGATTGTCAAGATGAGAAAGTGAGACGACCAGTTGCGTGTCGTCCGCATAGCTCACTATCTTGATTCCGAAGGGGGAGACGACATCCTCGAGGGGGGCCATGTAGGCGTTAAACAAGGTAGGGCTTAATGACGACCCCTGGGGGACTCCACTAGTGAGGGGGAGAGGGGCTGATCGGGAATTACCGTCCCAAACCTGGAAGGAGCGACCTGATAGAAAAGATTCTATCCACGCAAGTGCCGTGTCCGCGAGTCCCGCCACGGCCAGCCGGTGGAGTAGGACACGGTGATTCACCGTGTCAAAGGCTGCACTGAGGTCCAGGAGGATCACTGCCACTGATCCTCCTGAATCCAAAATGCACCTAGCCTCCTCGATGACAGCGAGGAGGGCGGTGTCTGTGCCGTGGCCCGGGCGGAACCCAGTTTGGGACCGACGTAGAAGATTATTTGACTCAAAGAATTGGGACAGTTGAGCGTTTACCAGTTTCTCGGCTACTTTGCTGATACTAGGAAGGAGCGAAATTGGCCGATAGTTGGACAGGTCGGAAGAGTCCAGTTGGGGCTTTTTGAGAAGAGCCTTAACTACAGCGCTCTTCCAGCTCGGTGGGACAGAGCCCTGGGATAGCGAGATGTTAATCAGTTCCGTGATGGTGGGCAGGATGGTGGGGACAACTGCTTTCAGGAATCTGATAGGTGCGGGGTCAAGAGGAGAGCCGCTTTTCAGTATGGCCAGGGCTGATCCTACTTCGTCCAGTGAGACTGCCCTAAAGGTGGTCAATTGTGGGTGCAAAGTGTTTCCTGTCTGGTTGGTAAGTGCCTCAAAGTCCTTAGGGTTAGGCAGACTGGGAGGCGGGAGGGAGACTAGGATACGGGCGATTTTGGAGTCAAAGTAGGTTGCCAGTTCATAGCTTCTATCTGGCGAAGATGGGTTGGAAGAAGGAGGCGCAGGTATTTTCAGAAGTTCTTTAGCGATGAGGTAGGATTCTCTCGCCGAGTTGGTGGAATTACTTATTCTGGTGTCGTAGTATGCGGCTTTAGTGAGCTTCAAGGTGGCTTTATAAGATCTCACCGAGCTACGGTATGCGTCCTTGCTAGTATGGAGCCAGTCCTTTCTCCATAGTCGCTCCGCTTTTTTACACTCTTTGCGGAGAGTTCTTAGTTCCGGACTGTACCATGGGGCTGATCTGGTTTTCCCGTTTTTGTCCTCACGAGTTTTTATGGGGAGGATGGAGTCGAGGGAGGTGGAGATCCACTCCCTGAACTTTCTGTCCGCGGTGTCTGGGTCATCCGAGGGGCTAGGGGTTGTATGATCTAGTGGATCTTGGTGGAATGTGCTTTAATACATTCAGGTAGACCATCATTTGAACAGTCATGACAGATCTTAATACAAAGTGCGCCAACAAAAGATAGAATGCTAGGTCACTGCTTTACCCTTTTTTTGCCCCCCGCCAAACTGAGGAAATGCGGATCATCCACATGAGCCAATGTTACAGGTCAATGTAGTATACACCGGGCAACTTATGCTCCAGACTGCGCAGTCCCGCCTCCTACTAGGAAGGGTGAGGAGTGAGAGAAGATGAGAGAGGCAACACCTTTGAAAGGCGGGACACGTCCCCAGAATCAACTCAGGACACTACAGAGCAAAGTAATTGCCACCAGAAAAGCAGTTTTCAGAATTTGTTTGGAAGAGTCAAGCCCATCCCTTGACATGTTGAGAGAAAAGACCCTTTGCTTGTTGGGACAGACTAATGTTAGAAAGATTAGCCATTTCCCCCAAGGCATGGACACACTGCCCAAGAGGGTACATGGATTTGCCGTTTTTTTGGTTCGATTACTCAGTGCATACATTTTCTATACCATGGAATATGGATGCATGGACTCCCTGCTTTGAGGGAGGAGAGAGAAGGCGGCATTCAATTCTGCTAAGGACACTTGAACCACCAATCTGTCAGCGGGAGTACGAGCTAACAAACCTCAGATAGGACGATGCAGGTCTTTGGCAGCGTGCAAGCGGTCTATGGACTACTGGACACAACATGGCTTTCTCGCAAGCAGCAAGCAATGGCTAAAGCAACGGTAAAAGAGGTTCAGGAGCTACAGAAGACAGAAATAGAAATTCTGTGAGAATGTTTGAATTGAGCTTACGCAGCTGGAAGGGGCAATTCAAGCAGATGCCTAGCTTTATTACCCAGGCCCTGAATGAGCAAATGTCTTCAGAGTTAGGGTCTGAGGGATAAGGAATAACCCCCCTGGGAGACGTGTAGAGGCCAACGGTGGTTTAAATATCCAAACAAAGGTCAGCATCCGTATAATATGAATCATCTTTCCCAATCCACTGGAATCCACATTTGGCATAGCCCTGCATGACTGAACGTGAGCAATAGAGTTCTAGCTTACAGGTGAACATGGGGAAGAGGGCCCAGCGAGTCTGGTTCTCAAGGAAATGCCATAGTTTCTCTCTGCCACTCTTATTTATTTTTATTTTATTTATTTATAAAGTATTATATAGCACAAACAAGATCCTGAAGGATATCAGAGCGAATGGAAGGAAGGACATAAATCCAATATCGAGCATCAAGTAGGAATACAAAGCAGGACTAATCGCATAATTCCCAGACAAAAGAATCAGGGAGAGTGATGCAAAAAACAGGTATATAGCACATTCCAAAGGGGATAAACTATGCGGAAAAGAAGAGCATAGATCCAGTATCGACAAGTAGGAATACATAACATGAATAATCGCATGATTCCCAGACAAATGAATCAAGGAGAGAGATACAATAAGCAGGAAAATAACAGGCTACAAGGGGGCACACAATGCAGTACAGAAGAGCGGCATCTCATGAAGGCACAATGTATGTAGGATCAATGATTTCGAGCAGTTGATCCTAGCCCAAATTAAGGTAAAAATGTGTTCTTTAGGAATCTTTTGGCTTCCAGTTTGAAATCAGTAGTTGAAGAGATTCTGCGTACTTCCGTTGGGAGAGAGTTCCATATCCTTGAGGCAGCGCCAGAGAAGGCTTAGAGACAGGTTCTCTTTTTCCTAAGGATGGGTGGTTTCAGGAGGAGAGTGATGGTGCTTCTTGAGGCTCTCCCCCCACAGGATAATTCAAGCTTTTGCACTAAATATCTGGGAGTTTTGAAACGTAGTGCTTTGTGCATCAGAATGGCAATCTTTATCTAAATTCGAGCTTTATGGCAACCATTTAAGAGATTTAAGGATTGGGGATATGTGCTCATTTTGTTTGGTACCTGTGACCAGTCTGGCTGCAGCGTTCAGTGATGCCCTTAATGGAGCCCAAGTGTATTTGGGAAGGCCACAGAGCGTAGCGTTGCTGTAGTCTAGACTCGGTAGGACCAGTGCTTGTACCACCTGATTGTTGGACAGTCTTGTTCACAAGCCACCCAGGGTTTAGTGGCTGCAAGATGGTGCAAATCTCGAACTGGTGGTCTCTGGCCACCATGCAGTGTTTTATATTAGCGGAGCCCAATACACCCTTTGTGGTTTCTTCTACATTTTGACCATGGGTATTCCTGGGGTTTTACCATTCCAAGCAAATGTTGATATTTTGCATTGAGTTAGGCCCTTCTCGGTCTTCGAGGACTCGGGCAGTGCCGAACATGCCTTCAGGAGCGGCATTTACGACGGTGTAGAGATCGGCACTGGTGCAAACTAAAGTCTTCGATGGTGGAGGTGGCTTCTGCATCAGTAATTCCAAGGGCAGGGCGTGCAGATTCACGCACCATCGAGCCAAAGCTGCCAGCTTGTGCACCCTTGAGCCCCAAAAGTTGCCCAAAGGGAGGAGGAGCCACCCTGAAAATGCCCGACAAAGCCTATACGGAAAAGACAGCACTGGCAGGATAGGAGCTGGAAACGTATTTAAAACCATAAATGCCTCGGAGGAAGAGGAGGACAGCTTTGCAAACCCTCTGTGGTGGAACAAGAGGCTTGTCCTTCCAATGGTGTTTCCGTAGTTTTTATGAGACAACCCACAGAGGACCAGTCCCTAGAAAGAGATTTACTTTGAAGTATGAGACCATTTGAGGGGTACCTTTTGGAACAAGGCCAAAAACGTCTGTGCCCCAATTCCTGATGGCCTCTGAATGAACAGAGGAGTAGGTATGCCAAATTCATGGAAAAGTAAAAGGACATGTTTCAAGGGAATCAGAAATGGCCAGTGTGTTTGTTGCCTTTATAGAAGTGGTAGCCATGGAACTACCCCGTTAGCCAAGGACGTCTATGTACCTACAATCCATGTTGAAAAATTAGGAGGTAATAGAGATGTGTTTTTTGATCTTCTCCAGGTTGCCACCATCATGATCAAACCCATTTGTTGTGGCACATGAGTAGAACTGGTGCAGAATCTGGGGCATGCACTTTTTCCCTAGTGGGGGGTAACATCACCTCACTGTTGCCAGGGCATTCC
Organism: Lissotriton helveticus; assembly: GCF_964261635.1. Taxonomy (NCBI): domain Eukaryota; kingdom Metazoa; phylum Chordata; class Amphibia; order Caudata; family Salamandridae; genus Lissotriton; species Lissotriton helveticus. The sequence continues at coordinate 1,146,090,443 of NC_136059.1, read as the reverse complement.
TCAGTTTTAGTCTCTTGTCAGACATAAGCCAAAATAGGGATACACTTCGCTCACCTCGTAGGTGGTTCCTTAAAGTTTTAGAAGAAGCGTTGCTCGTCAAAAGTGGCCATGAGAAGGATGAGTTTCTTGGCTCTGCTCTCTAGGAAGGAATGAAAACCTCAAATGCTGTTTGTGGAGATGTTTCTCCACTTCATGAGGGACTATGAAAACTCTCCTTTCTTTTTTTAAGGGTGATTAGCTTGATTAGCGGCAAGAGGCATCTGGGCAAAACTTTACAAAAACCCAACAGACACAGGTGAGGGTCAGGCTGCACCGTCACAGAGGTAATCTCAGAGATGGCGGTGCATACTGCCTGCCAGAAATCGGACATCTTGGGGCATAGCCATGCTAAATGGGCGGAGTCCGCGGCAGGGGCAGCGCATGCAAGCGTCACTGGGTATGAGGCCAATGTTGTAGAGCTGGGCAGTGTAGGAGAGTAGGGCCTGCTTTCCTATGGTCACCCCATTTTTTTGCTTTTTGCTTCACTGGTTTTCGACTTAATGTGGCTGTAGGCCTGCTAATCAGACCCACAGCCCTGCTGTTCTCTCTCTAAATTCACACCATGTACTTTAGGTACATCACCAATTGGGATTTGGGTCACTCTTATGAGTCCCTGTACAGTGTACTATAGGTACCCAGGGCATAGGTGCACCCAAGGCCTACCAGGGGCTGCAGCATATCTTTTGCCACCCCTGGCTGGCCATCCAAACTGACACAACTGGCTGGGCAAGGTCGTGTAATCACCCCTTGCTTAGATATAGTATTCCTATGTCTAACCTTATATCTGAACACATATACACCTATAGGTCACTCCTATGGCAGGCCTTAACAATCTTGAAGGCAGAGTGCTTGGTTTTATGTGAGATGGTGCTCTAGCATGAGCTGAGCCTGTCGGCAGCTTTCGGAACCATGTCCTTATAGCTGTTCTAGGATAATGCCATACCATATACTCTTAAGTGCATTATGAACCTCGCGGTTAAATGATATCTTCGGTTTGGCTTTAGTCCTTCCAGCGAGGGGGGCTTGGACAATAGGTTTCCTGTCACAGGCTAGCACCACCCCAGACAGGAGATAGTGGATTGGGGCAGGGAGGGCTGAATGAAAGGAGACACTGCCTGGGGCACACAAGGTGTCCCATGCATAGGCCAGTTCAAACCGGTGCTGGGGCACTCCAGCCCCAGCTCTGGCGTGAAACTGGACAAAGGGAAAGGGGTGTAACCACCCCCTTCCTGGGTCCCACCCATAGGAGTGACCTAGCAGGTAATCCATCCCCTAGATTTGGCATATAGGTAGGAGCTGTGTCCTTAGACTTTAGATATATCCTGACTGAAACTCTGATACGAAACTCTGGACCTTCGACATCCTACTCGACGTAGAAGACTGAAGAATCTCCCTTGTGGTCAAGGAGTGACCACCCTGTGCAAGCAGGCACCATCAAGCGCTCACCAGTTTGCTTTGTCGTTGCTCCCGCCCGAGCTTGAATGCAGAGCCTGACAAGACCTGGACTTCCAGACATCCAACAGCCCAATCCACAGCCACAGCAAAGCTGAGACCCGTGAAGGCGAAGGGAGACGTGGGACTGGCCATCTTGGAAAGCCAGCAAAGTGCTTTCCGTGCAACTTCTGAGGCACCCTCGAAGTTGTGCATTGGGGATTGAGAAGCCCCAGCCCCGAGCACCAACTGCACCGAAGATCACCTCTCCACACTCACCGAGTGCTGCGTGGGGCCCTTTTGCATGTTCCTGCTCGACGCGTCTGTCCGGTCACTTGCCCGTTGGCTAGTGGCCTCTGTGACGACGAAACCCGAAATCTACACTGCTGGTCTGGTTGCTCCCTACTGGCTCTTGCTTCCCTGCGAAGGAGAAGCCCCTCAGTCCTTGCTGGCCTGAGTAAGAAGCCATCTTTGATCCCTGCGTGGGTTGCATTTGCTAAGGCCTGTTGACTCTGAATCAAGATCCGACACCGCCAACAGCGAGAGCCTTCGTGGGACAGTCCGTATCCAGCTCCTGGTCATCGTCCACACCTCCTGGTTCACGTGGCTGCAGAGAAAAGCTTCACGACATCACCTGATTGCTTCCCGACATCGCCTGGTTCTTCCTGGTTCCTTCCTGGTCACTGGCTAGTGACCCAGACTCTGTCCCCTCTGCTTTCAGGTACTCTTCATCCTTGATCCACCCTTGGATCCAACCGGACCCTTCTCTCCTGGTCGCCTGCAGCATCTTTTCTCCAAGTCTCCATAGAACTTCACAACGAAACCCGATGCACTTTGACACCTATGCACCCGCTTCCTGTGGGTGAGGTAACGCGAGTACTGCGGTGCTCCTGTAAAGAGTAACTCTCCTAGTGTCCTATTTTCAATTGATTAGCTTCTAGTCCAGTCAGAAGACTCCTAAACCTTTAACTTTCTAACTTTTACGCACCTATTGACTTCTATGTGTGCACGCGTGTTCATTTAGACACTTCACCCGCATCCCGTGGGCCTCCTGCTCCCTAACTATTGTTAGTACAGTGTAGCCCCAGCGATTCCCAAGGCCCTACGCCTTACCATTGTTCATGACGTGGTTCTTATACCACTATTTTAGTATATGGTTTAACGGGCCACCAGGGCCTATCCATATTTGTGCAACTTATTGTATGCTATATTAAGTAACTTGTTAATGCGCTTGTGCTTCTGTCCTCATAAAGAGTACAGAGGGTTGTTTTAGAAATAAATACATATATATATTTTGAATATATAACCTGTGTGGTGTCCTTTCATTTGGTATTAAAGGGATTGCATATGGTAAAACAGCTGGCTTCACATGCCCTCTTGAGTTTAGCCTAAGACTGCTTTTGTCCATGCTACCACTAGGATAGCTGGTCTATAAGGTTGACTTTACAACCATCACCATAAGGGTTGTTTGGACTGGTGCAAGGTGCTCACTAGAATAGTGAACATCATATACCAGGCCAACTTCTCACTTTGGTGTGCAGCGGTTGGGATTTGAGCTTGCTGTTGTTTTACCAATTGTAATCTTTGAGATATCATTTGAAAGATCACATTAGGTACCATAGGTACATATAAAAAGACTTAGAATACATAAGTTCTACTGAACTTAGTTGTTGTAGACCAAAGGGCTTAGCACACCCTGACTACAACTCCTAGAGAGGTTCTAGTAGGAAAACACATAGTGTATATAGGTGCACACACCACACCTCACTAGAATCATGTCTACCACAGGTGATCCAAGTGTGACTCTCCCTGTGGGAGGTGACCCTCCCAGGGCACCATCTAGATAGGAAATGCTCAATTTCCAAGAGATGAGACACTTGTGTACCTCAAGGAGATTGAAACAAGGTTCCAACCCTGCCATTTCCCATCTGATAGAAGTCCTAGAGAGGGCTGATGCTGAGAAGGCCTCTAAACAAGGTCCCTCAGTGCATGCAGAAGAGGTCTTGCAATCTACAGATGATGCAACAGACCCCACTATCATAGATGAGAATGAGGATGAGCCAGAAGAAGAATCTGAAGAAGAGGTTTTTCAAGATAGCCAGGGTCAAGTTGGGAGACTTAGCCAGGCTAACCTAAGCTGAACATGGGCAAGCCCCATACAGACCCATTAGTAGACTTAACCAGGGGTATGGGAGGAGGAGGTCTCACTCAGGTGACTCCCATCACTCTAATGCCTCTAGGGATCCAATACCCTTGCTCAGAGAGGGATGTCCTCTCCTGAAAGGAGGGAGCACCAAGCTAGGATGAGGGAAGCTAAACTGAGGATTGAGAGGCAAGAACTAGAAGTTGCCCTTGCCAAAGAGAAGCTTGCCTTAGCTAGAGAGCAGAAGTTGAGTGGGTCACAACCCACTGGTGGCAGCAATATCCATAAGGATAAAGACAGGTCCCATGAGAATTCTAGGCACCTGAGTAAGATAGTGTCCCCCTACAAAGTTGGGGATGACATCCACAAGTAGATAACTGCTTTGGAAAGGGCCTGCAAAGTCCAGCAGGCCCCCCAGAGTCAGTGGGCAGCTATCTTGTGGCTCTCCTTTGAAGAAAAAGGCAGAGATAAGCTCCTCACAGTTAGTGATGCGGATCCTAATAACTACCCTGTCCTGAAGAGTGCTCTAATTGATGGGTTTGGCTTAACCACTGAACAGTACAGGTTGATGTTCAGAGATACCCAGAAGACACAGACTCAGGACTGGACTGATTTTGTTGATTGTGCCACTAAGGCTCTGGAAGGTTGGTTACTCGGAAGCAAAGTTAAGGACTATACAGGATTGTATAATTTGATCATGAGAGAGTAAATACTTAATAATTGTCAGAACCAGTTGTTGCACCAACACCTGATTGGCTCAGATCTGTCCTCTCCCCAAGAATTGGGAAAGAAGGCAGACAAATGGGTCAGAACCAGGGTTAAGCAGAAGCCCCAGAACCAAGGTGGTGATCAGAAGAAGGCAGACCAAAAGGGGGGGGGATCAGAAACAAAAAGACCAGAAGTCTTCATCAGGCCACCAAAATTCTAATGAAGGGGGGTCCCAAACTTCCAAGAAGAAGAAGAAAGAAGGTCCAAAGAAACCTTGGTGTAATTCCTGTAAAACTGCCTCTCACTGGTTTAGTGAGTGTACCAAGAAAGGTACAGCCCCTACCACTGCAGCCCCTAAGGCAACTGCACCCGCTAGTACAGTCAGCAGTGGTAGTTCCCAACCCAAGGCTATAGTGGGGTTAACCATGGGTACGGAGGTGGATCTTGGCCTAGTCAGGATTCCAACCCAGGCTGTCTTGATCTGTGATGTGGACATGGCTATGTCCACTACTGTGAGTCCCAATACTTTGGGCAAGTACAGACAGACACCTTTGATCAATGATAAAGTGGCTCAGGCCTACAGGGACACATGTGCCAGTGTCACTATGGTGACACCTAACTTTGTGGTCCATGGACAGATTGTACTGGGTGACAATTACCTGGTGACCAATGCTAGCAATGTCACTACTACACATAGTGTGGCAGTTGTTAATTTCTCCTGGGGAGGGGTAACTGGCCTCAAAAGAGTTGTGGTAAGTGCAGACCTCCCATTTGAATGTCTTTTGGGCAATGATAAAAAAATGTCAGTATGGTCAGAAGTGGAGTATAGGACTCATGCAGAGATGTTAGGTATTTCAGCACATGTCCTTGCTGTGACCAGGTCACAGGCCAAAAAGTGCTTACCTGAACCAGTGCTGGATCTTTAAACTATAGACCAGACACTACCCAAGAGAAAGGGAAGTAGGGTTAAGGCAGTGCCTTCCCCCCTGACCTCAAGTGAGGATCAGCCTTCTCAGGATTCTGAGACTCCTGAAGGAACTGTCCTGGAGGAGCTTGAACCTGAACAGGTTGAGTTTCTGGGGACAGGGGGGCCTTCAAGGGCAGACTTGAGACAGGCTCAGTTAGACTGCCCCTCTCTTGAACTCCTCAGACAGCAGGCTGCTGCTGAGGCTGCTGGGAATGCTCAAGGTACCCATAAAGTGTATTGGGATGATGGGCTCCTTTATTCAGAGGCTAGAGACCCCAAGCCTGGTGCTCCCAGGAGGTTGGTTATACCTCTGCAATTTAGGAGCTTCCTTCTTACCTTGGCCCATGATATTCCCCTAGCAGGACATCTAGGCCAGAACAAGACTTGGGACAGGCTTGTCCCTCACTTTCACTGGCCCCATATGTCAGAAGATACCAAGGAGTTTTGTCGCTCCTGTGTTACCTGCCAAGCCAGTGGCAAATCAGGTGGCACAACAAAGGCCCCCTCATACCACTACCTGTGGTGGGGGTACCCTTTGAGAGAGTGGGGATAGACATTGTAGGACCAAATGGACCCCCAAACAGCATCTGGGCACAGATTTATACTGGTGGTAGTGGATCATGCCACTAGGTACCCAGAAGCTATTCCCCTGAGGACCACAACAGCTCCTGTTATGGCAAGGGTCCTACTTGGAGTTTTCTCCAGAGTGGGGTTTCCAAAGGAGGTTGTCTCTGACAGAGGTGCAAACTTCATGTCAGGATATTTGACTGCAATGTGGAAGGAGTGTGGTGTCAACTATAAGTTCACCACCCCCTACTATCCACAGTGGAATGGGCGTGTGGAGAGATTCAACAAGTCCCTCAAAGGGATGATAAAAGGGTTACCTGAAAAGCTGAGGCGAAGATGGGACATCCTTTTACCCTGCCTTCTGTTTGCTTACAGAGAGGTCCCACAGAAGGGGGTTGGCTACAGCCCTTTTGAGCTTCTGTTTGGGCATCCTGTAAGGGGACCCCTGTGTCTTGTGAAGGAAGGATGGGAGTTACCTCTCAAAAAGCCTAAGCAAGACATAGTGGACTATGTACTTGGTCTCTGCTCCAGGATGGCTGAGTATATGGAGAAGGCTTTTAAAAACCTTGAGGCTAGCCAAGAACTTCAAAAAGCTTGGCATGACCAAAAGGCTGTGCTGACTGAGTACCAGCCAGGACAGAAGGTGTGGGTGTTGGAGCCAGTGGACCCAGCAGCACTCCAGGACCAATGGTCTGGACCCCACACCATTGTTGAGAAAAAGGGAGAGGTCACCTACTTGGTGGACCTTGGCACCCCTAGGAGCCCCCACAGGGTGCTCCATGTCAACAGACTCAAAGCATATGTTGACAGGGCAGACATGGGCTTGCTCATGGCTACAGATGAGGGACAGGAGGAAGAGAGTGACCCTCTCCCAGACCTGTTGACTCAGAACCCTAATGATGGTTCAGCTGATGGTGTGGCCTTAGCTGGCAGCCTCACTGACCAGCAGCAATGGGACTGCAGACAAGTTCTACAGGCCTATAGACATATGTTTTCAATAACACCTAGTCAGACTTGGGGAGAGGAGTTGGCCTAACGGCTAGGGCGCTCGACCTCGGACCTGGGGATCTGGGTTTGAGTCTCGGTAATGACGCCAAAAAAAACACCTCCTGTGATTCTGGGCAAATCACGTAATCTCCCCGTGCCTAAAATGAATGTGTGTCCGTACTCATGTAACGTAACTGGTGCTATGTAAAGCGCTCTGATACCTGATTCGGTTCGGGTCTAGTTCGCGCTATATAAAACTCTGCAAAAAAAAAAAAGACTAACTGGTGCACCCATGAGGTTGACACTGGTGACAGTCTGCCTGTGAAGAGTAAAATCTACAGGTAACCTGACCATGTCAGGGACTGTATAAAGACTGAGGTGCAGAAAATGCTTGAGTTGGGAGTAATTGAGGCATCAGAGAGCCCCTGGGCCAGCCCAGTAGTCCTTGTACCAAAACCTCACACCCAATATGGTAAGAGAGAGATGAGGTTCTGTGTGGACTATAGAGGTCTCAATGCTGTCACTAGGACAGAAGCTCACCCAATTCCAAGAGCAGATGAGCTCATTGATAGATTGGCTTCTGCCAAGTTTCTGAGCACATTTGATTTGACAGCTGGCCATTGGCAAATCAGGTTACCTGAGGATGCCAAGGTCAAAACTGCTTTCTCAGCCCCAGGAGGTCATTATCAATTTGTGGTAATGCCCTTTGGCTTGAAGAATGCACCTGCCACTTTCCAAAGGTTGGTGAACCAAGTCCTCACTGGGTTGGATGACTTTTGAGCAGCTTATCTTGATGATATTGCTGAAGAAGGTGTTAGAGGCCCTGCAAAAGGCAGGCCTAACTATCAAGGCCACCAAGTGCCAGATAGGGCAGAGTAAGGTTGTGTACCTGGGCCACCTTGTAGGTAGGGGTCAGGTTCAACCACTGGAGAGTAAAATCCAGACCATCAAGGACTGGGCTCCTCCAACCACCCAGACACAGGTCAGAGCCTTCTTGGGCCGGTCTGGTTACTACAGAAAATTTGTCAAGAATTATGGGTCCATTGTGACACCACTCAATGACTTGACTTCAAAGAAGATGCCAAAAAAGGTTCAGTGGACAGTTAGCTGTCTAAAGGCAATTGATGATCTGAAGAAGGCCATGTGCTCTGCACCTATCTTAAAGAGTCCTGACTACTCCAAAGAGTTTATTGTCCAAACAGATGCTTCTGAGTTGGGGGTGGGAGCTGTGCCTTCACAACTTAATGTAGATGGTCAAGACCAGCCCATTGCTTTTATTAGCAGAAGGCTGACCCCTAGAGAGAAACGTTGGTCAGCTATTGAGAGGGAGGCCTTTGCTGTGGTTTGGGCCCTGAAGAAGTTGAGACCATACTTGTTTGGCACTCACTTCAAAATTCAGACAGACCATAAACCCCTCTTGTGGCTAAATCAGATGAAGGGTGAGAATCCCAAACTGCTCAGGTTGTCCATTTCCCTACAGGGGATGGACTTAACAGTGGAGCACAGACCAGGGACTGACCATGGCAATGCAGATGGTCTCTCCAGGTACTTCCACTTAGAACATGAAGACACAACTGGTCAAGGTTAGTCTAATGTCCCTGCGTTTGGGGGGGGGGGTTATGTAGGAGAGTAGGGTCTGCCTTTCTATAGTCACCCCATTTTTGTGCTTTTTGCTTCACTGGTTTTCGACTTAATGTGGCTGTGGGCCTGCTAATAAGACCCACAGCCCTGCTGTTCTCTCTCTAAATTCACACCAGGTTTGGCGCATATGAAGCGCATTGACAAAGTGGGCCAAGTGACGGCAGAGAACCCTAATATGCAACAACGAAGTGAGTTGATCAAATCAGAGGGGGGAGGGACCGGCAGGCCTATCTGTACAAAGGGGAGTGTCATCAGCAGGCACATTTCAAAGAACAACCAGGAACACAGTGTAGTATCATAATCTGAGCATTTGGACACTGTGTAAATTGACCAAACAATGGTATAGGAGAACCCCAACTCGAAAAGGAATGCAGAAAACCCAAGATACCCCCGCCCCAACCCGACCTCCCCTCCCACGGAGACCGCAGTAGAGAACATGAGATTTGACTAAGCAAGGGTTGATCAAATGAGATCGCAAGCAGACCTCAAACCCCAACCCCATTACCACCCCCGCAACCGAAGAAAAACAACAGGAGAACACCCGACCCCGCACCCACTCCAACCCCCAATTAGGCTGAGTTTCCAACCCACCCCACCCAAAGAGCCCACAACTGGGAAGGGAAAAAATAGCAATAGAATGGGGAATTATCCTGTGGGGGCATGGCAGAGTTAGGCGTACTCCCCTGCAGTAAAGTAGGGTGGCCAAGCTAAAGTAGCGATAGACATCATTCAGAAGAGAAAGTGATAAGTGTGAGACATAGTATAGCACTTCAAGAATCGGTTGTACCGCCCAATAAGACATAAAGAACCTGCGGATACCAGAATGCAAATTCTGTCACTGAGGTTCTCAGCAGCGGCAGCCTGGGGATTCGCAGGTGAAGAGCGATGGGATCTGTCGAGTTTTTTTGCGAACGCCAGTGCCTCACTGGGATCCGGGAAGGTGAGAGTTTTGGTGCCCTGTTTAACACATAGTTTAGCCGGATATGCTAATGAGTAGGGGATCTAGTGTTTCTGCAGGATCCATTTGGCCGGCAAGAACTTGCGGCGTGCTGCCTGAACTGTGGTGGTGTAGTCCAGGGAAAATGAGAGGTTGTTTCCCTGGTGGGGAATGTCTCCCCCTCTCGCTGGCCGCCCTGAGGATTGCATTTCGATCCTGGAAGTTCCGAATTTTGGCAATGATGGGACGTGCCAGCAATCGGGGACCCGGCCAGGGGTCAAGGGAACGGTGGGCGCGCTCTACAATGAAAACCGGCGAGAGCACATCTGCAAACAGCTCCCGGACCAATGTTCCACAAAGTCTTCCATACAAGAAATGTTGGTGGACTCGGGTACCCCGGTGATGCGAAGATTACTGCGCCGGACGCGCGCCTCCAAATCCTCGTTCTAATCTCGTATGGCAGCAAGTAGCTTGTCCATGTGCAGATGTTTTTGGCGGTCCTGGACGGTGGCATCCTCCACATCAGACACCCTGGTTTCCACATGTAAGAGGCGAGCATCGTGGGAGTCAACCCGGGTCTTCACCGTGTCAAGTCGGGCCGACAGTTGGTCCAGCTGCGTTACTATGGTTGTAAACGTGGACTTGACTTCCAGCATAATGGCTTTCAGATCATCCTCACGAGATTGCACCATTTCTGTTGTTGCAAGGGGGTCCACACCGTCCGACCCGGCACCCTCCTAGCGCGTCTAGTGGCGTTGGTCAAACGCAATCTTCGGCTGCTTGGAGTCAGTTCTGCCCATGGCCAGCGCTGTGGGGGATCCGGGCAGGCAACGGTAGGAGCAAGGAAGGGAGACTGTCCAGTATGGAGAATATGTAGCCAGCTAGTGGAAGACCTGATGACCCACTCGCAAAGAGAAAGGAGATACAGCGGCCCAATGATCTAGGTTTTGGCGGGCGTCAACGTGGGGCGCAGCAGACGTGTCGGGTCCCGGGTGTGCCAGCCACCCACAGCAGTCAGTCAGAAAAGGCGGAGTCAGCTATAATGAGTAGTGCCGTAAATAGTGCGAGAGTTAAGGTGGCAGGCCAGCAGAGATTGGGGCAGCCCAGACAGGCCCCAAACGGAGGAGGCGGAGCGCAGGCCCAGAGCTGGGAGCACAGGTGTAGCATGTGGGGCCTCCTCTCAATCAGGCACTGAAGAGAGCATTAGTATGCCCCCAAGGAGTGAGGCTGTGGTCTATATAAGCCAACAGGGGGACGAGGAAAGAGGCGAGAAGCACCGCAAGGTCACCAAAACAAGGATGTCAGAGGCCCCGGGCCAAGTCAGGGGCCGCCCACCGCGACCTCCGTTGGGCCCCAGAAGTGCAGGCTGACCGCAGCAGCAATCCATCAGTGAGCAAGGATAGCAGCAGGGCATATCGCCACGATCAGCATGGATGTAAGGGCAGTAGTGTCAGCAGGGGACGAGGCAACGCGGTCAGATCCTTAGGTGGGAGGCAAGCTGAGGACCTTCATCAGTTCAGACCGCGGAGGTAAATCTCAGGCCCAGGGAAAGAATCATCCCGTGCAGCAAGGTCGTACCTCAGTCGGGCACCAGTGGTGGCGTGTATCGGCCCCAGCAGGGCGAGTCAGGGTGCTGCGCGAGCCAGCAGAGGGCAAGGCGGCAGGCAGGAAAGCACTACAAGGCCCCGCAGTGAGGATGCCAGCGGTCCCACGGGTTGGACCAGGAGCAGTCTGTCGCTATCAAAGGGAAGCCGAAGGACGCAGCGGGCAGGGTGGATCAAGGTAGGCGCCCCGCCCCCTTCGCCAGGCCAGATGTCAGAGGCCTAGTCCCCTAGCGCAGGCGGAGGAGCAAACGCACTAGGGACGCTGTGGGCAGAGCAGGTGGTACGATGTACATGCCCCCAGCCCTGCTGCTAGACACCCCTGCAGCAGCGTGCCTACCGGCTCCGACGTCCACTGGGTGCAGGCGACGACTCCTGGAAAATCTTCAATTCTTGTCCGGAGCTCGTGATAAACTCCGGGAGATCAAGATGTCCGTACGCACCACAGGACCAGGTCTGGGCAGCGCACAGCGGCAATTCTCGGCCAAACAGCGGCCCCGGAAGGTGGTGAGAGTCTCAGTTGGGGCCGCCAAAGCTGGTGAGTAGCCGTGATGCAAAGATAGGAGACGATCAGTCCGATGTCTGCAGGATCATGTAGGATGATGAGCTTGGCCAGCAGAGCCCACTTAGAGTGCGGCCATCTTGCAGCCGGCCAAGCCACGCCCCTGCTAGCCATGCTTAATGCTTTCTCGCAATGGATAATTTTTTTAAATCAAATTACAGTTGAGCTGTGTGTCATTTAGATCAAGACATTTTAATATTGCAGTTTTACAGGAACGAATGCACCTGTTGTTGTAATTTAGGACGGTGTAGACTTAGAACTGGGCAAATGCATATTAGATTAATAAATTCCTGTGTTGGTGATCCACAAAGAGTACATGACTTTGGGCCCTGATATTTCCAGCGGGGATGGTCCACATAGGACGACAACATTCCTAGTCATACTGCTAAAAATGTCGTTTTTAAGTAAGGAGAGAAGGACAGACCCAGGTAGGTTCCAATTTTTCATACGATTGCAGTACCATCCATACATGGGGTCGCTTGCTTAGCCTGGCTTTGTCCTCCTTTAGTGAGTGCTTTTTTGCCTCCATCTTTAGCATTTGTTGAAAAGAGGTAAATGGTAGGTTCAGCTGCCAAAGGTTTGCCACATTGGTCAGCTTTTAAGATGATTGCAGGTACTTGGTATAGGCGGACTGAAGGTCACTTTGTAATGCATTCCAGAGTGTATTATTATTATAATTTCCTCGGTTACTGTAGATTTTGTACCAGGTTTTTATGGTTACATATCTTCTGTATGTTAGTTGCTATTGAAGCCCAAATTCCAGCCAGATCTGTGGTGGTGAGGAAAATACCGTTCTGTACACCTGCCTTGGGAGGCTATCCAACATTACAGCATCCTTCCCATGCTGTACTTCACTTCCATAAGCTACAGTTGGTATAAGTTTTGCTTTAATGATCGCTAGTAATGGAGTGAACAGTGGTCCTTTTAAACTCTTTGACATCGTACAGAACGCAAATGTTAGGGCATTTCCCTTTTTTTTGGTATTGCTTCCTTCTGCTGTTGAAAGGTGAGCGTTTTGTCCCAGTGTATACCTAGATATTCATAACTAATAACCACTTCCAGTTTTGCATTAGTGATTGTAAAAGGTGATTGATTGAGGGCGCAACGGCTTATGATCATGGCTTTTTTTTTTGTGACAATTATCTCTAACGAATTAGACTTGGCAGAGTTCCCTAGTTCGTTAATTGCTCTTTGCAGGCCAATTTGCTTGTGACAATGCCGTCAGCATAACACAGGTGTGTAATTGGCAGTGTGCCCAGGTGTGGGGTATGCAAGTTGATCACATCTAGCCTTGGTGATAGGTCCGCCATGAATAGGTGGAATAAATGAAGTGCTAAGACACAGCCTTGCTTTAGACCATCACTCGTGAAGAGTTTTCTGGTGAGCCTTTTACCGTCGGCTATTTTAACTTGCATCCATGTGTCGGAGTAACAGTTCCATTATTGGTCTTACTATTGCTTCCGGAAGGCCATACAATGCTTCTGCTGACTAGATCCAATGCAGCTTTAGGATAGGTACAGGTTCTTTCGCTGCTGTAGACTTATCTGCCATTAGGCCTAGAGCAAGGACATTTGTGATACTACCAGTTCCCCGGAGGAAGCCAGGCTGGTTAATAGGAATTATTTTGTTGCTGACAGACCAGCTAATTAAATCTTTCAAGAGCAGCGAAGCATAATATTTTGCTTCGGCATCTATTAAGGCAATCAGTCGGTAGCTAGCTGGATCAGTTAATTCCCCACCTTTGTATACTGGATTGATTATAGAACCTCTCCAGCTCTCTGGGAGGCAGTTCATCGTGCCCACCATGTGGAACAGACGGGACAACCGTGCTGCCCAGAAGTTGAAATCTTGCTTGTAGATTGTTTGGGGTATGCCGTTCGGGCCTGGTGCCCCATCTAGTCTGCCCCTAGCTATGACCTTGGAGATTTCTTCTTCAGAGTAATGCATGGAAATTGTGTGCGATCTGTTGGTCTGCTTCTGCAATCCTGCTGGTGGTATTTGGGCTGCCGGGGTTGGACTTGACTGAGTTATTGCGATTTGCACCTTAGATAAAAGAGGGATTAGCGTTTCTCTCGCTCTGGTGTTTTTGAGAAGGTGTTAATTAAGTGTCTCATCTAAGCTAGCTCTGTTACGCAGGTCATGTTTATTACTTTTGACGTTCTTGCAAGGGAGTTTACTTAATTCCAAAAAGCTCTAGGGTTTGATCGTTTAGCATTGTATAATAGTTTTGTTCAAAAGTTGTCCCGCTGTGTTCTTTTGTCCTCCCAGATTTGTTTTTTGTACTGCTTCTTGAGTTGTTGTATTTCTTCCCATGTCGCGGTAGGTGTTTTGAGTCCCTTTGTGCACCAGATAGAGCTTCTTAATTCTTTCCTTAAGTTTCTAGCTGCTTGACTGAGAAATCAGAGTTGATTGATCTTTATACTGTGTTGCGATTTTGTTGTTGCTGCTTCCTAGGAGAGGTTTGTTAAAAAGGTGGCCCAGGATTCAATCATTAAACTGTGACTCTTGGGTTGCTATCAGTTTCTTTGCCCTAAAGGCTATTTGGGGGGAGTGTACTACTTCGCATTCGTTTAAGGTTTATTGTTGTTGTAAACTCAACCTCAGCTGAGGCTTTACTATGCCTTGGAAACAATGTAACTAGTTCAAGATGTTGACGTGAATGATCGCTCTCAGTGGTGTATATAATCGAGAAGAACATGTTCCTTACCTTCGGTAACGCTTTTTCTGGTAGATACAGTATCTGCCTGTGGATTCCTCACCTTGTGAATGTCCCCTGGGCCAGCAGCATTTGGAATTTTTTTGTAGCTCTCCACGCTGACGAGGACGATGTCACAGAAGCATGGCTCCGCTCGCGACTCTGCTGACGTCAATGGAGCCATAAGAGAGCCTCGTCGGCGTGATGACGTCAGTTCCGCCCTTTTTTTTCAAAGCCTTCGAGGCACACGGACGGACCAACACAAATACATACTGTATACACAGTACACAGTATTCAAACCAACACACAAAGTGTGAAATCAATTCAGTAAAGCAAAAAGAATTAAACACTTCCATTGAAGAAACAGACATAAAATTACATCATTGTAGGTATACAAGTGTGGACAACGGGGAGGCGGGTGGTACAGTGAGGAATCCACAGGCAGATACTGTACCCACCAGAAAAAGCGTTACCGAAGGTAACTAACTTGTTCTTCTGATGGATAACTCTGCCAGTGGATTCCTCACCTTGTGATTAGAGTCCCACAGCAGTCCCCACTACCGGAGGAGGGTGTCCACACTTCTATTCCAAAAAAGTCCTATAGGGCGGAACGCGCAAAGTGACCATCGCTCCTCACCTCGGAATCTAAGCAGTAATGCTTCGGGAACGTGTTGAGGGAGGCCCAAGTTACAGCTCTACAAATGTCCTCCATAGGAACACCTCTAGACAAGGCAGATGTTGAAGACTTTGCTCTAGTAGAATGAGCCCTTATGCCCTCTGGAGGATCCTTACCAGCCAAAGAGTAACAGATCTTTATGCACAAGATAATCCATCTGGAAAGGGTGCGCTTGTGCACTGCTCTGCCTTTTCTGCAGCCAGCAAAGCCCACGAAGAGCTGGTCATCCACACAATAGTCTTTAATCCTATCTAGGTAAAAACTCACCGCCCCTTTTAGGGTCCAAGCGGTGAAGCTGCCCCTCATCCTTAGAAGGGTGAGGGGGATGATAGAAGGTAGGAAGGGTAATGGATTGCCCCAGATGGAAGGGAGTTACCACCTTAGGCAGAAAAGAATCCCTGGTCCTGAGTACCATTCTCTCAGAATGAATGGTCAAGAATGGGGACTTTGAACTAAGAGCTTGAAGCTCACTTACCCTCCTTGCCGAGGTAATGGCAACAAGAAATACAGTCTTAAAAGACAATAGTCTCAAGGGACACTTATGCAAGGGCTCAAAAGGAGAACCCATCAAGTAAGTTAAGACAAGATTTAAATCCCATTGAGGCACAATAAAGGGAGGGGGCGGAAATTTATTAGTCAGGCCCTTAATGAACCTTAGCACAATGGGTGATTTAAACAAAGACGGCTGGTCCGGCAAGCAAACAAATGCAGACAAAGCTGATAAATAGCCCTTCACAGTAGCCACAGCACAGCCCTGCTGGGCTAGAGAAAGAGCGAATTGAAAGATGTTGGATAAGTGAGCCCTCAAAGGGTCAATAGACTTCTCCCCACACCAATGAACAAACTTGGACCTCCTATAGGAATAGATAGACTTGGTAGAGAGACGTCTGGTGGACAAAATAACCTCCACCACGTCAGAAGGAAGAGAGAAAGAATTCAGATTGCCCCGTTCAATCTCCATGGATGAAGGTGTAAGCTCTGGCTGTGGGGGTGTAGAACCTGCGACTGCGAGAGGAGGTCTGCCCTGAGAGGGAGACGGAGTGGAGGACACGGGGAGCGGTGGAGAAGATCTGTGTACCACACCCTTCTTGGCCAATCCGGGGCGATCCATATGACTTGGGCCCGGTCTTGGCGATTCTTCCTCAGAACCCGAGGAATCAAGGGTATGGGAGGAAATGCGTAAAGTAGTTGTGAGCCCCAACTCAACTGAAACGCGTCCCACAAAGCTTCCTGCATCGGATACTGGAGACTGCAGAACGATGGGCAGTGAGCGTTCTCCTGAGTGGCAAACAGGTCCACCTGAGGAGTTCCGCATGTCCGAAAGACATGACGAACCACCTCTGAATGAAGCCTCCACTCGTGGTCGGCAGAGAACTGCCGACTGAGACAGTCCGCACGCATGTTCAGAACTCCGGCCAGATGATTTGCCATCAGACAAATCTGATGGTCCTGAACCCAGGACCAGAGATGCAGAGCCTCTTTGCAGAGACAATGCGACCCCAGTCCTCCCTGCTTGTTGACATACCACATTGAGGTAGTGTTGTCCGTCAGGACTTGAACCGACTGACCGGGAAGGGAGGAAGGCCTTGAGCACCAAACGTATCGCCCGCAATTCTAGAAGGTTGATATGAAGCACCCTTTCCTCTGGAGACCAAAGACCCTTGACCTCCAGGTCCCCCATACGAGCGCCCCACCCTAGAGTGGATGCATCAGTTATCACTGTGGCCACCGATGGAGGTAGATGGAAGGGCTTTCCTTGAGACAGATTGCCCTCTACGCTCCACCAAGACAGATCCGCTGCAGCTTCTCTGGAGATCCCCACAGACTCCTTGAGATCTCCGTTGTGCTGATACCACTGCATGCGGAGGCACCACTGGAGCACCCTCATGTGCCAGCGTGCATGGTTGACCAACAGAATGCAGGAAGCAAACAGCCCGAGCAGGCGAAGGACCTTCAGGACTGGAACAACTGCTCCATTGTAAAACAAGGGAATCATTTCCTGAATGTCGAGAATCCTTTGTGGAGGTGGGAATGCTCGACACACAGTAGTGTCCAGTACCACCCCTATGAACAGGTTGCGCTGAGAGGGCACCAGGTAAGACTTGGGCACATTTATCGAAAACCCCAATTTGTACAAT
Source organism: Lissotriton helveticus (assembly GCF_964261635.1). Lineage (NCBI taxonomy): Eukaryota > Metazoa > Chordata > Amphibia > Caudata > Salamandridae > Lissotriton > Lissotriton helveticus. Next base: position 1,146,073,351 of record NC_136059.1, on the reverse strand, counting down.
AGCTGAGTTGCAACCTGCAGATGATGAAGCACCTTCTCTGGCGACTCTGCTTTGATCAGCCAGTCATCCAGATAGGGGAAAACTGGACTCCCCGACCTCCTGAGACGGGCTGCCACCACTGCCATCACCTTGGTGAAGACTCAAGGTGCAGTAGTAAGTCCAAACGGGAGAACTGCAAACTGATATTGTTGCGACCCTACCGTAAAACTGAGACACTTCCTGTGCGACTTCAGGATCAGGATATGAAAATGTGTGTCCTGCATGTCGATCGACTGTTCGGGCTGGACTGTTCCCATGAGGCACAGGGTCAGACTGATTTGCATATGGCCATGTCTGAACTGGGGTGGCGGAGTGAGCTAAAGAACGGTGATGGATTAAACCCAGATCAGTTGACTGGGGGTGAGTGTTTGTATTGTCAACGCTCCGTCCATCATCACCTTTGGTTTTTCTTTGTTCGCCCTAAGTTGGCAGGGTATGCTCAGACGGGAGTCCCTTGCTCACTTTACCACTGGAGTCAAGCAAGCCCGGCTGAAGACGGCTGTAATGCCAGAAACCGGTCCTGGGAAGCTTGATTCCGGTCCAGGGAAGACATGGCTTGGCAGTTCGGGCTGGACTGTTCCCATGAGGCACAGGGTCAGACTGATTTGCATATGGCCATGTCTGAACTGGGGTGGCGGAGTGAGCTAAAGAACGGTGCTGGATTAAACTCACATCAGTTGACTGGGGGTGAGTGTTTGTATTGTCAACGCTCCGTCCATCATCACCTTTGGTTATTCTTTGTTCGCCCTAAGTTGGCAGGGTATGCTCAGACGTGAGTCCCTTGCTCACTTTACCACTGGAGTCAAGCAAGCCTGGCTGAAGACGGCTGTAATGCCAGAAACCGGTCCTGGGAAGCTTGATTCTGGTCCAGGGAAGACATGGCTTGGCAGTTCGGGCTGGACTGTTCCCATGAGGCACAGGGTCAGACTGATTTGCATATGGCCATGTCTGAACTGGGGTGGCGGAGTGAGCAGAAGAACGGTGATTGATTAAACCCAGATCAGTTGATTGGGGGTGTGTGTTTGTATTGTCAACGCTCCGTCCATCATCACCTTTGGTTTTTCACCATCCAATCCTCCTGTTGCTACGCTTGAAGAACCTGCGCAAGGGTGAGCATCTTGAACTTCTCCTGCTTCAGAAAAAGTTTCAAGATCCTGAGATCCAGGATTGGACGTAACCTGCCATCCTTCTTGGGAATCAGGAAATACCGGGAGTATAAACCCTGACCCCTTTCCTGCTCTGGAATCACCTCTATCGCACCTTTTTTCAGAAAAGTTAGGACTTCCTCCTGGTCCTCCGAGCAAGCCCCTTGGCAAGGAGGGTAATTGGGAGGGAATTCCCAAAAGGGAAGAGCATACCCATTCTCTACAAGATTGAGAACCCAAAGGTCTGTAGTGACCGATTCCCAATCCTGTAGAAAATGAGTAAGTCGACCCCCACTGGACCAACATGACCCAGAATGGTCGATATAGGGCTGCTTTGATGTGCTAAGAGGGGGGAGGTAAAGGAGGAGGAGGGATAACGACCTCGTGGGCGACCTCTGTTCCGGCCCCTCTAGGACTTGTACAAGTTGTTTTGCTGCTGCTGAGGGTGTCTGTTGGTCCGAAAGGACAACCTCCCAAATCCTCTGTATTTCCTGTAAGAGGAACCTCTAGGCTGAGCATGAAGGCCTAGTAACTTGGCTGTGGCTTTGCTATCTTTGAACCTTTCCAAGGCTGCATCTGCTTTCTTTCCAAACAGCGCAGAACCATCAAAAGGGAGGTCCAAAAGTGTTCTTGTACATCCGGGGAGAACTCCGACCACTTAAGCCAAGCACTTCTTCTTTGCCTCCCTCAAATCTTCAAAAAAGTCATCTGACTCTTGAAGCTCACCTTCCTCCATTTCTTCTGCTCGATGCCTTTGCTCCTCCAAAATCCTTTGAGCCTCTCTCCTCGATCTTATTCTCTGAACCACCGTCGATGGAGGCAGACACATCTCCGACAGATCCGGCGCCGAACACAGATCCGGAGGCACAGCCTGTGAAGAACGAGGTTGGGCTGACGGCGCCGGAGATGAAGGGAATGGCGTCGACATCCTCCGTGCCGGGGAATGCCAAGACGGCGCCCCTTGAAGAAATGGCATAAAGGGAGCCTGAGCGGAAGCTTGAGGAACCCCCAGATTAAATGCCATAGGAACCATGGGACCCGAAGGTGCTCCAGAGGGGTACATAGCCCTTTGAAAGACTCCATACATCGCGTTTAAATAAAGCGATGGATCTTGCCCCGGGAAAGGTGGATAAGCGCCTGGAGAAGGCGCAGGCATTACCAGACTTGGGCCAACAGGCCCGACGGTGGAGCCAATGGAGTCGTCAACTCATCAGGCACTGGAACTTCTTCCACTGGAGCCGGAGAATGAGCCGGAGTAGGAGATGGTGTCAGAGACTGTGCTGGTAAAGTCGATCTAACAGGTAAACCCTGATTCGAAAGAGAAGGCGACACACAGTCTTTACAATGTCGATGAGTAGGAGAGATCCATGCCTCTTCTTCTTCTTATGCTTCTTTGATTTAGAAGCATGACCCGACGTTGACTTCGAGCCCGACCTCGAACGCGACCTCGACCTTCTTCGACCTCTTTTCTCCTTCCTCATCTTCGCCATGAACAGTTTAGCTTCTGTTTCCTTTAATGCCTTTGGGTTCATCTTACTACAGAAGGCACATCCCTCGACATTGTGATCCAACAACAAGCACCAGACACAATCTTCGTGAGGATCTGTAATGGACATGTGTCCTCCGCACTCCCTACAGGGCTTGAAACCCGACTTCCTCGACGACATCTTGGAGAAAGAAACAAGAGAAGACCAGAAATACAATCCAGGAACAAAAAAGTAGCAAGTGAAACCACGGAGAGCCTAAGAAAACTGTTAGTGTCGACGGCGCAGAAAAAAGGGAACGGACGTCATCACGCCGACGAGGCTCTCTTATGGTTCCAGTGACGTCAGCCGAGTCGCATGCAGAGCCATGCTTCTGTGACGTCGTCCTCGTCGGCGTGGAGAGCTACAAAAGATTCCCAAATGCTGCTGGCGCAGGGGATATTCACAAGGTGAGGAATCCACTGGCAGATGTATCCATAAGAACATCTTTATTTGTGCTAACAGCGGTAAAGTGACTATTGTGTATATAAGAGCTCAAGTGGGGACTGTGATGGGTTTAGATCTGAGGTCTATCCTGTGCCGCTCTACAATTTAGTACTCGCATCCCTAAATGTTCAAGATCTGTCACCAATTGATGACGACTAAATTCACGCCGCTTGAAGGTAGGATTGACTTGCCTTTGTACAGCCCAGATTGCATTTGTTGTAGTAATATGATCGTCTTCCTCTGGGGTGTATATTAAACTTGAGTTAAAGCCTCTGGTTAGTATTAGTTCTCACGTTGGTTGTTCGAACCGGAAACCTGCAATGGTAGCAATTAGCGTTTTGAATAACTCTCGTTTTACCTTTTGTTTTGGGTGTGCATAGAGGTTAATGAAGAAGATGGTACTTGCAGTACAGTTGTGGTCCAAGTCCATTTATATTTTTTTGCAAATCTGTTGTTGTGATAGGCAGTTGGACAGATGTGATCTTTAAAGTTGTGGAAATGTAAACGGTGAGGCCGCCCTTTGGTATGCCATACCGCTGGGTCCTTGTGGCATTTAAGTGATGAAGGATACAGCCAGGGACCTCAACTGGGGCTGTTAGCCATGTTTCTTGGAGAGCAACTATTTCATAGTTGTTCCAGTTCTCAGGAGGTGTATTGTCCTGCAAGTCACGCTTTGCACCTGCTATGCATGACAGGATGTTTATTGGTGGGTTCGCTGATGTACTTTGTGTTGTTACGGGTCATTCTCTATGTGAATCTGATATTATTCTGCATGGTCCTGTGTGTGTTGTATGTTGTGGTTTTGATGTTTGGGCCAACTGCCCTCTTAACCTCTTGCACTTCGTAGTACTGAGTGAACTGGCTTTACGCTGGGATGATTAAACTTGGAGTAGCACAGATGTTATTTCACAGGAATAGACATAGATATACCCCAAGCCTCAAACTGTGGCCAGCGTTTAGAATAGCGAACACCATGTCTTCCGTCTTCCAGGTTGCGAGTGTTTTTCCCCTTTCATTGTTGTCTTCCTGATCGATTAACTCTATTGCTAACAGGTCTGTTGATGATAGGTGCTTCAGTGTTGGAATCGCTGCCATTAGGCTCCGGACGTTTTCTCTGTTTAAATAGTCTTGTGGTCCTTGTGATATGTAATGTGGAGTTAATAATATCCGGTAGTTTAAATGTTGAATAGGGTCATTCAACAATAGGTGAAATGCGGATGTTGGACTAAGACTTGGATTTCCAGGCTGCCCATTTGGGTCTTTGCCTCTCTCTTTTTCACGTTGTAGATTTATTTTTATCAATACCTGGTCGCTTGGTTCTCTGCCAGGTTGGTGACCTCTGTGATTTCTCGTTCTCGTATACAGGTGTTGATTGTCTCAAAGTGGGCCCTTGAGACCAGCTCGACTTTTGTAGGTGCGACAAGCCTCTTTTGTGTTGTTAACTACTGTCCCGCGGGGACTTGTTAAGCCATTACAGTATTTGTTCAATGTGTCCTGTGTTGTTTTTATATGATTCATGGGGGAGGGGGAGGCAGCGATCTTCTGTCTAAGGGCTTTGTTACTTCTGCTTGAGTTATATTTAGCAGGCGCCCTCTAGTTAAAGACCTCTTGGTAGTTGTATTTAAGCCATTTGGTCCTGCTGATTCTCCTACTGATTGAACAGTGCAGCATTTCTCCCATTCCTCTTTATTGCCTCGACTGGGTACGGCGGCAGCTGGTGACCAGTTCTCTTCCTCATTACATTTGAAAATTGGGTAAATTCCATTTACCAGTTGGTCTGTTGCCTTGATGTTGCCTTGTGCTGGTCCGTTAAGCTTTGGTGCATGTCGTCCTGAATAACAGGTGAAAATGGTTCTGTAACAGAGCATTGTCGTCTATTAACAGTGACGTTTTGCGTTTATCAGTTGCTAAGAGATTGCTACTACGAGTTTATGGAAAGGCTAATGATTTTGATGTTTTTTTCCCAGTTGGTAAGTAATTCGCTATTATCCTGTGTGGTACTGGTAGTAGGATTGGCTGCTTGCATTCCTTTAAAATATTTGTTAGAATGGTTGGTAGTTCACTTTGTTTTTCCACTATTTGGCAACATGCACAACTGGTTACCAGATCCGGGGAAGCTATGTTGTTCTTAGCAATTATTAGCCCCAATAATGAGTCTAGTTTGGCGCTTATACCGGAGATGTAATCTGCTATGATGTTCATCAGATTGATTTGAATATCAAGTTTGTCAGACTGCATACTGAGGGTAGTAAGAAAGAAGTTCCTATTTTAGGTCAGGTTCATTGGATTCATAATTCCTTTCAGTTGATTGTTGGATAGTGGTCAAGGCCTCTGTTCATTTCAGTCCATTGTGAGTCTGGCAGATTTGGGCAAGCTGTCTTCATATATGGAGTCGTCCTTTTCCGACTGCTGATCGTTATTTATTTTGTTGTTGTTGTTGTAGACATTGTCAACATTTTGAACTTCTCCTTCCGGAGGAAGCGGTTGACGTTCCTGAGATCCAAGATAGGATGCAGGCCTTTGTCCTTCTTGGGCACCAGAAAGTAGTGGGAATAACAGCTACGACCTACTTCTGGGGCAGGTACTCACTCGATAGCCCCCTTGGCCAAGAGAGCTGTAACTTTCTGATGGAGAAGGACCCAGTGATCCTCTGACATACAATGAAATTGTGGTGGCCGGAATGGAGGGGTAGTCTTGAAGGGGATGGAGTAGCACCTTTGGACTATCTGCAAAACCCACCTGTCCAACATGACGGTTTGCCAGTGGGGGAGGTGATGGCAGATCCTGCTGCCCACTGGCAACTGGTGACCCTGAAAGGACAGACTAGGAGGGTTTGGAGGCTGCTGCAGAGGGGACGCTGGTGGACCGGCCCACCCAAGGTCCCCCTGACCCACGACGCTGGGTCCCACGTCCCCGACCGCGCAGAGGCTGAACTGTTTGCGCAGGCCTGTGGCTCTGGGCTGAACGTGGTGGGGCACCCCTTTCTGTAACCACAAAAGGGGTGAAAAGCAGACTGAGCGGGCAAGAAGTGGTAGCGAGGCCCAAGGATCTGGCCGCAGCCCTATAATCCTGAAAGGGCTCTCACGTGTTGTTCGCTTTGACGCCAAACAAGTGACAGCCATCAAAGGGCATGTCCAAAAGAGTCAATTAGATATCGCCCGAAAGCCAGTGGACCTCAGCCAGGTGTAGCGTTGCAGGGCTACCGACGTTGAAATTGTTCTGCCTAGCGAGTCGGCGGTGTCCAGCCCACACCTAATGGCGAACTTCGCTGCATCTCTGCCCTCAACGACTGCACGGGAATGAGTAGCCCGGGTCTCCTCCGGATACTGTGGCAGTACCTGTGCAATCATATCCCACACTGAGTGGGAATAACGGCCCAAAAGACATGCAGTGTTCACAAACAGCAGTCCCAACATGGCAGAAGAAAACGATCCAGCTTCTTGTATTCCCTTTCTGGGGGAGCAGTAGGGAATGCGCCCTTAGAAGTAGAGGCTTGGACCACCAAGCTCTCAGGGGTAGGGTGTTGGAAGAGGAAAAGTGGGTAGCCTGGGGACGGGAGGTGGCGTTGGGCAATCATCCTATCTACAGAAGCCCCTGTGCTGGGCTTGGACCATGTGCCCAGAAGGAGGTTAGTAAGGGTCTCATTGAACGGCAGTAGGGGCTCCGAAGAGGCCGCGGCCGGTTGAAGCACCTCGGTCAGGAGGTTGGTCTTGACCTCCACCGTAGGAAGCTCAAGGTTCAAGGCCTCAGCCGGCCTACCAAACACCACTGACACGCATGAGGCTGACTAGCATGCCAGGGTCTGGTGCGGTATCCAGACCACTGGCATCACCAAACTCCTCTCTCCAGTCCGGTTCACTCAACTGGTCAGCTAAAGGGTCACCAGACCCCTCCCAGTCCTCCTCGTCCTCTTCTGGCTGCCACTCAGGGCAAAAGGGAACGCCAGGATAGAACAATGGTACAAACGTACAGCCCGGCGCCGGATCAAGGGTCGGTTGACGTCGGTCCGGCTCTGTGTCCAGGTCATGATGGAGGCCGGGGTCGACGCCGGCTGGGGACACAGCTAGCGTTGGTTGGGGTGGAGGAGGAGTCAGTGGATTTGACGCTGGAGCTGTCGTAAGGTCGACCGGAGTTGATCTGGATCACATGCTTGCTCTAATGACGCAGCAGTGGACATTGGTGGTGCTTGTACTGCTTGTTGGTAGGAGGGGGGAGAGACCCTATGGGCATAGGGGGCCTTGCAAGCAGGGCACTCTTGGTGAAGCAGCAAGCTGGGCCGCTTCCACTGCCTCACCTGGGCTCACACTCAGCGACCACCCACTAATGGCGGTCGCGCTCACTCACTCCCCACCAGGCCACACCTTGCACCCTGCTCGTTACCACAGTGCTGCCGGTGCTGCTGTGCTACATTGCTCTGTGTTATGAGTTTGACTCCGGTCTGGCTCTACCTCCACACGCGCTGCGTGACTCAAGTTCAAGTTCCAAAATGTATATAGCGCACTACTCACCCAGAGGGTCTCAAGGCGCTTGAGGGAGGAAGGGTGCATTACTTCTCGAAAAACCAGATTTTTAGCTGCTTTCTGAAGGAGAGGTGGTTCTGGGTAAGGCGGAGGTGCGTGGGGAGAGAGTTCCAGTATTTGGCCGCTAGGTAGGAGAAGGATCTTCCTCCCATGGTGGATCTGTGGATGCGTGGAATTGCGGCGAGGGCTTGGTTGGATGATCGTAGTTGGCGGGTGGGTGTGTGGAAGGACAGTCTTGTGTTGAAGCATTGAGGTCCTAGGTCGTAGAGGGCCTTGTGAGCGTGGGTGAGGAGATGGAACGTTATTCTCTTGTTGACGGGGAGCCAGTGGAGTTCCTACAGGTGACCGGAAATGTGAGCTTGACGAGGGATGTCCAGTATGAGTCTGGCTGAGGCGTTTTGGATGCGTTGGAGTTTTTTCTGTAATTTGGCAGTGGTTCCGGCGTAGAGGGTATTTCCATAATCCAGTCGGCTGGTGACCAGAGCGTGTGTGACTGTCTTTCTTGTTTCGGCGGGGATCCAACGGAAGATTTTTTTGAGCATGCGTAGGATGTTGAAGCATGAAGATGAGATGGCGTTGACTTGTCTGGTCATTGAGAGGGAGGAGTCCAGGATGAAGCTCAGGTTAAGTGCGTGATCTGTAGGTATGGGTGCTGTACCCAGGGCCGGTGGCCACCAAGAGTCGATCCAGGCAGAGGGTGATGGTCCTAAGATGAGGACTTCTGTTTTGTCCGAGTTTAGTTCTAAACGGCTGTTCTTCATCCATTCGGCTACTTCTTTCCTTCCTTCGTGTAGATTGGTTTTGGCGGTGTTTGGGTCTTTGGTGAGGGAGAGGATCAGTTGGGTGTCGTCTGCGTAGGAGATGATGTTGAGGTTGTGTTGCCGCGCAATGGATGCGAGGGGACTCATGTAAACGTTGAATAGGGTGGGACTGAGTGAAGATCCTTGTGGTACGCCGCAGATGACTTCGGTGGCCTCTGATTTGAAAGGGGGGAGGCGGACTCTCTGGGTTCTTCCGGCGAGGAACGATATGATCCAGTCCAAAGCTTTTCCTTGTATTCCGACATTGCTCAGGCGTTGTATGAGGGTGCTATGACAGACTGTGTCGAAGGCGGCGGAGAGGTCGAGTAAGATGAGGGCGACTGTTTCTCCGTTGTCTAGAAGCGTTCGAATGTCGTCTGTAGCTGCGATGAGGGCGGTTTCGGTGCTGTGTTTGGCTCGAAAGCCGGACTGTGATGGGTCGAGGGAATTGTTGGATTCAAGGAAGGTGGCAAGCTGACTGTTGACGGCTTTCTCGATGACTTTGGCAGGGAATGGGAGGAGTGAGATGGGGCGGTAGTTCTTAAGTTCAGAGGGGTCTGCTGTGTTTTTTTTTTAGAAGGGCGCTGAGTTCGGCATGTTTCCAGCTTTCCGGGAAGGTAGCGGAGTTGAAGGAACAGTTGATGACATCGCAGAGATGGGGTGCGATGATGGAGTCTGCTTTGTTGAAAACGTGGTGGGGACAAGGGTCGGTTGGTGAACCTGAGTGGATGGAGTTCATCAGGCGGATGGTGTCTTCAGTGGTGATTGGGTTCCAGGCGCAAAGGTTGTGAGAGAGCTGTTTTGGTTCGGAGGTGAGTGGAGTGGACTGATCCTCGGATTGGTTTTCAAAGCTGTTATGTAGGTCGGTGATTTTGTTGTGGAAGAAAGAGGATAAGGAGTCGCAGAAGTCTTGAGAAGGAGTGATGTCGTTGGTGCCGGTGGTGGGGTTGGTAAATTCTTTGACGATGTTGAATAGTTCCTTGCTGTTGTGGGCGTTGTTGTCGAGTCGATCCTTGAATGCGGATTTCTTGGTGGATCGGATTAATTGGTGGTGTTTGCGGGAGGCATCCTTGAAGGTGGTCAGGTTGTCGGTGGTTGGGTTTTTTCTCCAGGTTTTCTCGAGAGTACGACATAACTTTTTGGATTTCTTAAGGTCATCGTTGAACCAGGGGGCCTTTTTGTTGCCTACTTTGATCTGGTGGTTTTTCAAGGGTGCTAATTCGTCAGCGCTGTGAGTGATCCATTGTGTGAGTTTGGTGGCAGCATGGTTTGGGTCCGATGATATGGCAGGCGGGTTGTGGTTAAGCGATGTGAAGAGTTGGTCGGTGGTGACTTTGTTCCAGTTTCTTCGTGGAATAGGTTGTGGGGGGTTGTGGGTCGTGGTCTTTATGTAGCTGAAGTGAACGCAGCTGTGGTCTGTCCAATGGAGAGCTGTGGTGTGATCGAAGGAGATGTGTTTGCTGGAGGAGAAGATAGGGTCGAGCGTGTGTCCGGCAAGGTGTGTGGGGGTGTCAACAAGTTGTTTGAGTCCGAGATTGGCCAGGTTGTCCAGAAGGGTGGTGGTGTTGCTGTCGTTTTTCTTTTCCAGGTGGAAGTTGAGGTCTCCCAGAAGAATGTAGTTCTCGGAGCTGAGGGCATGTGGGCTGATGAAGTCAGTGATGTCTTCGTTGAATTGTGTGCGGGTTCCTGGTGGTCTGTAGATGAGGGTGCCTCTAAGTGTGGTTCTGGGGTCGGTGTGGATCTGGAAATGAAGGTGTTCGGCGGTCGCAAGGTTATCGTCGGAGCTGGTCGTGATTCGGATGGTGTTCTTATGGACGATGGCGATTCCTCCTCCTGTTTGGTTGGTGCGGTCTTTTCGGGTGATCTTGTAAGCGTCCGGGATGGCTATGGCGATGTCGGGGGCTGATGAGGCGTTCATCCAGGTTTCTGTAAGGAATGCGACGTCCGGCGGTGCAGTGTCGATTAGGTCCCAGAGTTCAGTGGCGTGTCTGTGGACCGAGCGGGTATTCAGCAGGATGCACTTCAGGTGGTTAGAGTCGGAGCTGTGTTTGGAGGTTGTGGATTTGGTGTGGGTCCTGATGCAGGCGAATTTGCAGGATAGGCAGGTGAAGGGTCCATGGGTGCGTCCCGGGGCGGCTTCGCAGCATTGTGGTGTGCGTCCAGGGTTAAGGGCAAGGAGGGTAGCAGCGTCAAACGAAATGCGGGTGGAGTGAGATTTGCGAGGACCAGGGGGTCTGGCGCTGGGTGCGGTCCAGGCGCGGACGGGCATAGACGGGCTTACCTTTGGCGCACCTTCGGCGCGCATGGGGCGCGACCGCTGCGCGTGACCGATGCGCGAAAATGCATCTGTCATAAATGGATAGTGGGAGGGGAGGGGTGAGGGAGGGTCAGCTGGGAGGCGGGAGCGGGGTGGAGCTACGGCTAACAAGCACAACACCAACAAAATGGCTGTACCAGATGGAAAGCGAAACTGGGCGAGACTGGGGCACAATCAGGGCACACTCGGGCAAAAAAGTATATTTAAATTGGCAATGTGCTCAGAACAATGCGCTAATTAAAGTATATTGCACTGAAGGTGGCGATCACACAATGCAGCAATGCGGGGGTATAATATCTCTAAGGGATGGCAGCAGAGTGAGCGGAGCGCAGACGCGGTGCTTGAGGTCAGCTGGGAGGTGCTACGATACCGCTAGACTGCTTCAAGGCGCTCTGTAGTCAGCAAGTCACCAAGCCTTGGGAGCGACCTCCTCCAAGCGAGCCAGGAGAGTCACAGCGCGGGGATGGAGGTGGTGGTCTGCAACTATCTGTGGGAGGGAGGGTCAGCTGGGAGGCGGGAGCGGGGTGGAGCTACGGCTAACAAGCACAACACCAACAAAATGGCTGCACCAGATGGAAAGCGAAACTGGGCGAGACTGGGGCACAATCAGGGCACACTAGGGCAAAAAAGTATATTTAAATTGGCAATGCGCTCAGAACAATGCGCTAATTAAAGTATATTGCACTGAAGGTGGCGATCACACAATGCAGCAATGCGGGGGTATAATATCTCTAAGGGATGGCAGCAGAGCGAGCGGAGCGCAGACACGGTGCTTGAGGTCAGCTGGGAGGCGCTACGATACCGCTAGACAGCTTCAAGGCGCTCTGTAGTCAGCAAGTCACCAAGCCTTGGGAGCGACCTCCTCCAAGCGAGCCAGGAGAGTCACAGCGCGGGGATGGAGGTGGTGGTCTGCAACTATCTGTGAGAGGGAGGGTCAGCTGGGAGGCGGGAGCGGGGTGGAGCTACGGCTAACAAGCACAACACCAACAAAATGGCTGCACCAGATGGAAAGCGAAACTGGGCGAGACTGGGTCACAATCAGGGCACACTCGGGCAAAAAAGTATATTTAAATTGGCAATGCGCTCAGAACAATGCGCTTATTAAAGTATATTGCACTGAAGGTGGCAATCACACAATGCAGCAATGCGGGGGTATAATATCTCTAAGGGATGGCAGCAGAGCGAGCGGAGCGCAGACGCGGTGCTTGAGGTCAGCTGGGAGGCGCTACGATACCGCTAGACAGCTTCAAGGCGCTCTGTAGTCAGCAAGTCACCAAGCCTTGGGAGCGACCTCCTCCAAGCGAGCCAGGAGAGTCACAGCGCGGGGATGGAGGTGGTGGTCTGCAACTATCTGTGGGAGGGAGGGTCAGCTGGGAGGCGGGAGCGGGGTGGAGCTACGGCTAACAAGCACAACACCAACAAAATGGCTGCACCAGATGGAAAGCGAAACTGGGCGAGACTGGGGCACAATCAGGGCACACTCGGGCAAAAAAGTATATTTAAATTGGCAATGCGCTCAGAACAATGCGCTAGACAGCTTCAAGGCGCTCTGTAGTCAGCAAGTCACCAAGCCTTGGGAGCGACCTCCTCCAAGCGAGCCAGGAGAGTCAGGTGGGATTGGTATTTCTCCCAGGGTGTTGTGATGGTGGAGACAGTGAGAGATGGTTAAGGACAAGGGGCACAGCAGGGGCAGCAATGGCTCCACAGCTGCCTGCTCACAGCTACCCGCTCACCCCCGGCAAACCCACGTCAGCTGGAGGTCCACTGCCGGGCACAAACAACCCCTTTCCTTCTTGCCTCTTTGCGGGGGCAGGGGCTCCCACTGCCAGGAATCTGCATGAGTGAGCTGGAGATCCGCGGCCGGGGGACAGGCGCACCAACAATTCACTTCCTTCTTGCCTCCTTGCGGGGGCGGGAACTGCCACTGCCAGGAATCGGGTGTCAGTAGAAGATACGCGACGGGAGCGGAACGGGGGACAGGTGGTACAAACAAACCCCTTCATCTTTGCCTTCTTCGCCTCACTGCGTCTCCTCACCACTCGGCTCTCTGTTTTATGCACTGCTTGTTCTCTGCTCTGGTCATCTGAAACATGAATAAATCATACGTCTTTCTTTCGACCTCAGGCCATGCGGAGGGCTCCAGATCATTTCCTAGCAGACAGGCTACAGGAATTTCAGAGGATACCACCACCTTCTTTTGGCCAGTAACCCCTCCCCATTTTAAGGACACCATTGCCATGGAATGGACCTTAGTTTGGTTGTTAGCACTGATGACTGAGAATGTCTCACCAGTCAGATACTGTTCTGGGAATATCAGTTTTTTAGTCACCATAGTGACACTTGCACTTGTATCCCTCAGTGCTTCAACTCTGATCCCATGAGGCTTTTGTCTGTATTTCTCCAGGCTAGACAACCAGGGCATCTATACCCACCTCACCACCTGAGACTGAAGTTGCTTCAGTGAGCTCTCGGACATGGTCAGGGCTCACCTGGGATTCCATCTGCTGACTTACCACTGCAGGGGCAGGGTTTTTTTTGTTGGGGGGGGGGCAGCCAGGGTCTCCAGTTTGGTGCCCATTGACCTTAAAACTAAAGCACCAAGCCTTCTTGGAATTCCAGTTCTTACCCTGGTACACACCCTTACACTGCTTACTAGGTGGGGCCCACCCTCCAGGACAGGTTTTTGTGGGTGTTGAGAAGACTTTCTTTTTGTCTTTAGACTGGTCACCATCTTTCCTTTTGGAGGGGGGTTAGTTATCCCTTTCTTTTGGTCACCCCCACCATGAGTTGTCTTGACTACCCTAGTCTTGACCAAATAGTCTGCCTTCTTCCCAAACTCTTGAGGATAAAGTGGACCTAGGTCTACCAGTGTTCAGGAACACAGTTACTCAACATATGCTCTTTGATAATATGATTAAAAGGCCCATCATAGTCTTCACCTTGTTAGCTTTCAACCAACCACCTAGTGTTTTCACTGAGAAGACTACAAATTCTACCCAGGTTGGACTCTGAGTTTTTCGAGGCTCTCTGAACCGGATCCTGCATTCCTCAGTGGTGAGTCAAAAGCCCTCAACCAGGGTGTCCTTCATAAGGTCATAGGACTCCGCATCTGTCTCATTCGGTGTCAGGAGGCTATACCTACACTTTCCTGAGAACAGCTCCCAGAGAAGTGAGCCCAAATACTTCTGGCTGAGTTTCCTCATTATACAAGGCCTCTCAAAGGGTGTAAACCATTTGGTGATGTCATCACCCTCTACATATTTAGGGACAATCCCTTTGGGGACTTTAGAGTCAAAAGCTTCATCTTTCACCCTATTTAAAACTTTGCTGCCTCCATAGATGGGTCTTAGGCCCACTTCAGCTCTTTCCTTTTCCAAAGCCAAGATTTTAGCCTCTAATTCTATCCTCTTGGCTAGTTTTGAAAGCTCTGAATCATCACGGTCAGTACTCACAGCACTACCATCAGGGGGAATGCTGCTGGAATCATCATCTACTCTATCATCCACCTGCCCAGTAAGGGGTTCTTCCTCTGTCGTGCAAAGAGGACAGACTGGAACTCCAACGAGGTACCAGACAGGGTTGCCCGTCGCTGCTCCTTTTTGCCCTCGTAATGGAGCCTCTGGTGATTGCCCTCAGACGACGAATGGAAGGCTGGGGAGTTTGGCTGGGGACTTCAATTCATGTCGTATCTATGTACGCCGACGATACAATGGTATACCTGCGACACCCTGAATCGGCTGTCCCTGAGCTCCTTCAGGAGCTCACTAGCTTCAGCAAGATTTCTGGACTGTGCCTTAACCCGGAGAAACTAAACTTTTCCCCATGGGCAACCTACGGGATGTGGGGATGGCCGCTCTGCCTGTAGTGGGAATGAGTTGGGTCACTGACATGGTCCGCTATCTTGGGGTCAGGTTGGCACACACGCAGGAAGTATACCTGAAGCCCAACGTGGGGAGATGCATGGAGGGTGTTCAAAACTCCATTGGGTTCTGGCGAGACCTCCCCTTATCCCTGATGGGGTGGATTGCCCCAATTAAAATGGTGGTCCTTCCACTATACCTAAATGTCCTCCAGAACTCTTTCTATCGTATCCCATGGGTGCATTTTAAAAGGCTGGATCGACTGCTGGTAGAACTCTTGTGGGGATCCAAACGTTAGAAAGTGAAGCTGCATACTCTACAGAGAACGTGGGATCGGGGGTGCTGGAAGTGCCCAGGTTTACATATTACTAAATGGCGACAATTCCAGCATGCGATACATTGGCTGGATGACAATGACAATTGGGAGGAACGGCTGCTGGAGGGTACCTATGGGGAGACTCCCCTCCCGGAGTGCCTCATGATGGGATAAAGGATGCCAGCACACTTTCCCTCTATCATTAGGCATGTGGCTACAATATGGGAGTATGCAATCAAAACCGAAGTGAAACGAGCACCGTATGCCCTGGAGGCCCCGCTATGGGCGGTGATAACATTCAAAAGAATAAACCAACATAGGTTGTGCCAATATGGGGGACTTCTAACTCGGGCAACGATTCCTCACAAGAGAGGAATCCGAATCGAAGTTCGATTTGGGCTGGTGACAATATCTTCAGTATGCAAAGATCCAGGCGGTCGCACAGGAGATATGGCCAACATTCCCTGAAGAGCCTCCCATAACTGCCACGTTGCTCACCCTCATTGCGATGGCAGGGGGCCGCAGATTGGTATCCCATGTCTATAGGGCGTTAAGGGAGGACCTTGTCACAGCCCCGCTACCAGTGCAGGCAGATGGGATGGACTACTAGAAGAGGCCTGATCAGATGCAGAATGGGGAAAGGTACATGTAGAGGTCAAACACATTAGTTCAAATGTGCAATTTAAGCTTACTCAATTTAATATTGTGCATCAAACATACTTGACTCCACATACATTACATAGAATTTATCCAGACCGTTCCTCTCACTGCCCCAAATGTGGTTCAAAGGACGCTGTGTTTTTACATATGACCTGGGATTTCCCGAAATTGAAACTTTTTTTGGAGGCAGTTTTAGACCACTTAATGCAGATAACAGGGTGGTTGATTCCGCACTCGATTAAGCAAGTACTTTTTGGGTCGTATTCCAAGGCCTAAGGGCAAGAAGCTTACAAGAAGATTTCTGCAGCTAGTGCAGGCAAATAGCTGGATGAGCGCGCTGCCGCCCACGATGACAAACTGGACCACGGACTTGGGGGAATAGGCCACAGCGTAACTAATCCGCAAGCAGCGAGACCGTAGGAACAATACATTAAAGGACGAATTGATTGCATGATCTCTGATGTCCCTCTAGAGGTGGAGGAGAGTCCCCTCACACACGCTACTGGGGAAACGCAGTTGGTTGGACATGGGTCGGAGGAGAGAACATGAGCGCAGAAAAATGTTGATTAAGTAGGCCCACTGGTGAGCCCCCGAGACTGGTGCTAAATACTCCATGGTGCCGGGAGGTGTATCCCAAGGTGACCCGGAAAGGTTGGGGGGTTTAAATTTAAATTATCTAGATTTGTTCTTGGACATTGTTTTCCATAGATAATTGTAGTAATTTTAGTATGAGGTGGATAGCACCGGATATTAGGTGTGCTTCAGTTCTTAACGGGAAGTGTACTGTTGTTTTAGTTTGTGGATTGGGGACAGATTGAACGTATATGATTTGTAATTGCTATCAATACAATACTGAGATGTTATATGGATGAAAACTCAAATATATATATATAAACCGCTTGCTGACACCGGTGTGATATTGTATACGTTCTAGTAGTTGGGATGGGAGGAGTTTCGGGGTTGGAGGAAGAGGAGGGGCAGCAACAGGAAAGGGGCAGTGAGAGTAGGGACAGGGAAACGATAAGAAGCATAGAATAAAGCTCTTCCAAATATATACATTTGTCTGTCATCATTGCTGTCACGACATGACAATTGGCGACGAGGGTGGGATGCAGGTGACCTGCCATTCCTGCTGAAAAGCAAGAGCGAGAACTGCCCTGTCCCGGGCACCAGCAAGACGTGGTCGCTGTCGCGCCGTCTGTGCCCCGAAGCCGCCGCCGCCTACAGTCAAGGCCAGTGGTGGATGATTCGCTCCATGACCAGGAGATCGTGTAGAGCCCCTCCGGAGCAGCGTAATAGAAGCGCTGCCTCTCCGGTGCCAGACGCGGTCCTTCGCGCCAAAAGTAAATCGGGAGCGTGTCCTGAACGATGGGCCGAGAAAGAAGGAACTGGGAGCCCACCCAGCCCTCCTGAAGTGCCCTGCAAGAGTGGGGAGCATGTGGTGAAGCGGGCGAAGCCCGCGGAGGCGCCAGCAGGAAAGCGCCGAGTTTGCCGCCATCGGGTCTCACCCCCGATGTGTGAGGAACGGCACGCGGCGGAAAGAAGAAGCCGGAGCTCGTCCCTGGCCTACCGGAGGGTGAAAGTGGCCTGGAAGTCGGAGCTGGGGCTGTGCAAGTCCTGTTGTCTGGAAGAGAGATACTCGATGAGTGTCCAGTGAGACCGAGTGAGCTAGAAAGTGAATGAAACCTCGTGGGTGATAACTCCTGTGCGGCGGCCATCTTAGAGTCAGGCGGGTGGGAAGGACACCCCTGTGAAGTACATGAGCGGCCATTTTGAAGTCAGGCATCTCCAGCGTGAGGCAAAATCAAGCATTGAAAAGGCAAAAACAAGCATTAATAGATGCAACAAGCACTGGTGAGTGCAAAGACAAGTAGTGATGATTGCCAAGCAAGCACTGGCGAGTGTACAGAACAAGCATTGACAAGTGCAAAACAAGCACTGGCGAGTGCAAGAAAAAAAAAGTGACAGTTGCGGAAGCAAGCATTGAACACTGCAAAGGCGAGCACTAGTCAGAATACAAGTGCGTCGTTGACACGTCAGCCCAGCCATGTCGAATTCACCCGCTCGGAACGGAGGTGGTGCAGCAGCGGCTGCGGCTGCCCCGGTTGCATCCATCGTCTCGCATCTACGCCCCCCGGAACCATTGACCCTGGTGGCAGGCGGAAATATGGGTCCTCGGTGGCAGGAATGGCCGGAGGATTTTGAGGATTACCTAGAAGGGTCGAAAGTCACAGGAGACAGAGACAAACTAATTGCACTCCGCAATCTTGTTGGCAAGGAGATTGGGAAGGTAATCAAAGAATTACTGACGGATGACAAAGGGACTTATGACAAGGTGCGTGATGCACTCAACAGGAAGTTTGTGCACAAAAGAAATGTGGACTATGAGAGGTATGCGTTTCATCAGGCACATCAGGACAAAGATGAAATAATGAGCACCTTCATCTCACGACTGCGCCGACTGTCGCAGTACTGCAATTTTGACTCATTTTCAACGGAAGATGCCATCCGACTGAGAGTCATTGAAGGCTGTCATTCAGAGACCCTCCGCAGGCGTTTGCTAAGAAAGAGCCATGATCTCGACGAGATTGAGGAAATGACGAGGGTATATGACCAGGCGGAAGAACACGCAAAAAACATGGAGACCGGCAAGGGAGACAGAAAAGAGCAAGCATATTGGACTCAAAGCTGCAGCAGTCAGAGAAGTTCAGGTGATCATCAGAGAAGGTCCCGTCCAGCGTCCCGACACACACACCGAAGTCATTGACGCTATGAATCAAGAAGAGGAGAAAAGAAATCGAACTATGTCAAAAAGCCAGAACGTTCACGGAAATGCTACAGATGTGGTTATGACTTTCCACACACAGACACCTGTCCAGCGATGGGCCAACAGTGCCGGAAATGTGGGCGCATGAACCATTTTGAAGTCATGTGCGGAGTGTACAACAAGGAGAGAAGGAGCGAGACAACCAGATCTCAACCAGAAGGAAAGCGACATCACGTGAAAGTGGTGCAAGACCGAGCACTGTCGTCGTCTGGCTCGTCACATTCCAGCAAAGAATCTCACAGATCTCAATGGACCAGAAGATCACCGTCGAGGGAGTCGAGGTCGAACTCTCAAGAGACGACATACACGGATGAATATATATGTATGGTAGCCGACCCGGATCAACTAAAAAAGTATCTTCCGCTAGATATTGAAGTGGGGACTCATGCCACAAAATTTGTACTTGATAGTGGGGCATCATTAAACTACATGTCCATGACCGAATACAATAAGATGAGACCGCCGCCTGCACTGAGTCCTGTACACGGCAGGGTGTTTACCTGGATGGCGAAAAAAACACTTCCCTGTCTAGGCAAATTTGTAACGACGCTCAAACATGAGTCCACAGCAGTACCAGCATATATCCACGTCATTGAAGGACCGGAGGCTGATTGCCTCCTCAGCTTGCCCACGGCAGAGAGACTCAGACTGGTTGAAATACTATATCGGGTACATGACAACCCAGACATTGTCCGGAAGTTTCCCAAGCTGTTCAGTGGGCTCGGCAAGATGAACAAGTGCCTGATTCGCCTACACATAAACGACCAAGTGCGCCCTGTTGCTCAGCACCCAAGGCGAGTACCTTTCCACCTTCAGCAGGCGGTAGAGGACGAGATTCAGGAACTACTTCAGGCGGACATTATCGAAAAGACGGACGGTCCCACACCATGGGTGTCACCAGTCGAAATTGTCCCAAAAAAGGGTACCCCTGAGAAAGTACGGCTGTGTGTGGATATGAGGCTTCCCAACACAGCCATAGAACGAGATCGGCATCCAGGGCCTCACCTGAGCAACATGATAGCGGCACTGAATGGAGCCCGGGTATTCTCAAAGCTAGATCTCAACAAGGGATACCATCAGCTGGAGTTGCACGAAAAATCAAGATACATTACAACATTTGCAACTCATCTGGGCCTATTTCGTTACAAAAGACTGAGTTTCGGAATTTCTTCCGCAGCGGAAATATTTCAAGAGGTGATACGCCAAACCATCAGGCACATCCCGAATTCCCTAAACTACAGTGACGATATACTGGTGTATGGATCAAACACACAAGAGCACGACAAAGCCCTGGATCGAGTGTGTCATGCTCTCCAGGAAGCGAACCTAACTTTGAACAAGGACAAGTGTGAATTCCATCAGTCCACCCTCAAGTTCTTCGGTCACGTGTTTTCAGGGGCTGGAATGAAGCCCGACCCCGAGAAAGTAACTGCGCTCAACACCACCAAGAGCCCTCAAGATGTCACCGATGTAAGATCATTCCTGGGCATGGCCAGCTATTGCTCCAGATATATCAAGGACTATGCAAATATCAGTCACCCCCTTCGTGCCCTCACGAAGCAAGGACAACCGTTTGTGTGGAGCTCTGTGTGAGCGGGCCTTCCAAGAAATTAAGCAAGCGGTGGAATCGGCGAACAATCTGGCTTATTTCAATACCAAAAGGAAGACGGAAATAACGGTGGATGCCAGTCCAGTGGGTCTGGGTGCCATTTTAGCTCAATATGACAATGACACTGAGCGGCGTCACATCGTGGAATACGCCAGCCGCAGCCTCTCCGACACTGAGAAGGCTTATTATTCTCAGCCCGAGAAAGAGAGCCTAGCGGTCGTGTGGGCTTGTGAACATTTCCATGTGTTCATCTTCGGCAACCACCATGATCACGGACCACCAAGCCCTTGTCACCATTTTCAGCAATCCCAAAGCCAAGATGCCGCATCGAAAGATGGGGTCTGAGATTGCAAGAATACACATTCACCATCATTCACAAACCTGGGAAAGGTGAGAATCCGGCGGACTACATGTCCAGACACCCCCAGGCCTCCCATGAATCACATCCATCGATGGCTGAGGAATATATACACTTTGTGGTAGGTGTAGCCCGACCACCAGCAGTCCCATTAGAAGCAATCAAGGATGCTACGGCGCAGGACAATATCCTTCAGAAGGTAGTGCGCCGACTGCACACACATCGCTGGAGACATGAGAGCGAGGACGAAACGAGTGACCCCCAAATACGTCAGGAAATACAGGCTTTCCGACATGTCAGTGATGAGCTGTCAACCACCTCAGAAGGGCTCCTGTTGAGGGACCATCGGATTGTCATTCCGAGGCAGCTACGTCAAGGAGTAGTCAACCTCGCGCATGAGGGCCATTGAGGAGTGGTTGCCACAAAGAGAGCTTTAAGGGAGAGAGTATGGTTCCCGCAACTCGATCAAATGGTTGAGCTCACCTTGAAAGACTGTCCCCAATGTCAACTGGTGAAATCAGGAGAGCCTCCAGCTCCTCTTCAAATGACTCCATTGCCGGAAGGGGTATGGCAGGAACTTGCCATGGACTTCTATGGACCCCCTCCAATCAGGCCGGTATGTGGTGGCTATCATGGACGAATATTCAAGATTCCCGATAGCTCAGTTTGTGCCTTCCACCAATGCCTCCAGCACAATTGCTGTGTTGGACGAAGTATTTGCCGCATGGGGCGTTCCCAAGGAACTCAAAACAGACAATGGTCCTCCTTTCAATAGCCATGAATTCGGTGACTTTGCGAAGCATCTAAACTTTCGACATCAAAAGGTTACACCGTTGTGGCCTCAAGCCAATGGCACCATTGAGAGGTTCATGGCCACTTTGAAAAAGACTTTTCAACAGGCCACATTAGAAAAGAAAGACTTGCAAATAGCTTTGAACGAAGTACTAAGAGCGTATCGGACCACTCCGCACGCCACCACTGGAAAATGTCCTGCCACCCTCATGCTAGGGCGACCCATCAGGACAAGGATCCCGACGCGGGAAGGGGCTCTGGCACCGGTGTCCCCAACAAGCACTCACCGAGAAACAGCAAGGGCCGACCAAGCGGAGAAGAACAGGATGAAAACATATGCGGACGCCAGACGGCGCGCAAAGTCCTTCCTTTCAGACCGGAGATTGTGTAGTGGTTAAACAGGAGCAGACCAAGAAAACGGACTGTCGGTTCAAGGACGAGCCTCTAATTTTTACTCAACACAAAGGCACCATGATAACCGCCGAGTCTGAGCAAAGAAGGATTACCTGAAATGTGTCTCATTTTCAGAAATGCACACCAGGCATGAAAGAAACACGAGAGGGACACAGCCCAACGAGATGGTGGCGGACTAAGTCAACCAAGTCCAACCCTGAGACTTGACAGGCCACAGGAAGACGGGCCTATAGATGTTGGAACACACCTCCGACCACGAAGAGACATACTCAAGCCTAAAAGACTGATTGAGGAAATGAATTAGGAATAGCTCAAGTTTTTTTGTTAACAAAGGGGGAGGTGTGATATTGTATACGTTCTAGTAGTTGGGATGGGAGGAGTTTCGGGGTTGGAGGAAGAGGAGGGGCAGCAACAGGAAAGGGGCAGTGAGAGTAGGGACAGGGACACGATAAGAAGCATAGAATAAAGCTCTTCCAAATATATACATTTGTCTGTCATCATTGCTGTCACGACATGACAACCGGGTGCTAGAGGGCCCGTGGACTACATCGCCTTGCACCCTTAGCGGCAGGAAAAGGCCGCCGGCGATCTCCCGCTGCGCCGCGAGGTACTTTAAAGGCCCTGAACACTCCTGCAGCGGGGAACGGGCATGCCCGGGCCAAGGACAGGCCCATCTGCGCTTGTCTCCGGCCAGGCAGGGCAGGGCCACCCACCTAAGGTCTGGAAAAACAGTGCCAGGGTGGTACCAGATCTGGACAACGTCCAGAATATCTTTGTGGAGTGATCCGATTGCTGATAGTGCAACCATCCATAACCACCTTAAAAGAACTAAAGGTGGGTGAAACAATCATTGAAATAACTAATTCCCCTGAATCCACCACTTTGAACCTTCCCCTTTAGAGACTGGGTTATTGCGATTTTAATTGCTTTTATTTGTGATGATCAATAAGCTGGATATATAAAAGTCTTAGTTAGAGTTTGTATAGCGTAATAGTTATTAACATACCAGTTACCATTATTGTCGTGTGTTTAGTATTGTTGTCCATGTTATATATTTTTGATAACTAGCATAAATTGATTAGTTTTAATTTTTTATTCTACATGCTCCTACTGTGATATTGGTACGCGGCCACCTTTTCACTTTTATTACCTTTTGTCCCGGGGTAGCAGTGCATGTATCTTTGCATTTTGTCCCGTACTACTCTCATCCTAGATCATTGGCATTTAGCACTTTATAGGCGTGCATACTGCAATTTTGCACACTGCAGGTATCGAATTAGATTTCCTTTTGATCCTGCCACGTGTCCTTTTGGCCCTCTTACTTTAGGTCGTGGTGATATAGTACCTTTTGCCAGGATGTCGAAGCGCAAACCACAAAAAAAAAAACCCACAAAGCTGTTGCTGATCCCTCGTGCTCCACCATTGATTCCTACCTTGTGAGGGCGATTAGCGCTATTAACGTTGAAATAGATAGGGCAGAACGCCGCCTCTCACTAGGTGTTGGCTCAGTGATTGAAGAAACTACTGAATTGGAAGTTGAGTCTACCCCAAGTAGTGTGCAAAATATTGTCCCCATTGTGAATAGCGGGACCCTGGATCCCAACCCAGATTTCCCTGTATCTTCTGAAGTACCACGATTGCACTCACCTAGTGTTTCACCTACACCAAAAAGGAAAAGGAGCTGCAGAAAAAGTAGAGTAAAAGTAGGGACCACTAGTAAAGCCAAAAAAGTCCAACCACCTAATTTTTCCACTATGGTATTAGAGAAATCCCCTAGTATAGGACCTATGAACGATGCGCAAGTTAACCACATCATAGTCCTCATAACCTTAAAACTAGAAGCTTTTACTAAACCACCACACGATGAAATAAATAAACTTAATGGAGAAGTTACTAAACTTAGTAGTCTTATAAAACGTATTACTGAATACCCAAGTGAGAATGCGAATGGCCCACTTGAACACCAAAAACCAGAAACAACTACTGCTAACACATCAACTAGCGTCATACCCACCACCGATAGGAACACAAGGGACCGGGGGGAGCAAGGTACCAACTCTCATGCTCCCCAAACTGGGGCTAACACAACACCATTGGGCCTTAGACAGACAGTAACAACGAGTAACAATCTCCGCAAAAATAGAGGGGATAGGACTGTAAACGCAGAGAAGACCCAGGCCCCTAAAAATCTAAGATAGAAGGAGGGCCTAGAGGGAAGAATTGGCATGACAATTAATCTACCCCCTGAATGCTGCCCAAATGTGGCAGTTTTGGTGAATGTACCCCAACTTGAGCCCGGCCAAAAGGAGACACCCCTTATTTTGAAAAATAAGGTGGTGCACTGGTTAAATCAAAATTGTGGTTACCCTGTGGACCATGCAGACCAGATACTCTTGACCAGAAGAGTAAACTGGATTGGACCCTTAAGGAAAACATTGTAAGGTGAGTGCGTAATTATTCATTTTAGGAACCCCAACTGGGCTAGGACTTCCCTGGACAGAGCAGCTGCCTTACCACAAAACGATTTTAAAGTATCACTTTTTTCTCTAGGCTTCTTCTACAGACACTTAAGACCTTCAGCCAACATGGGAGCTGACTAGGAGCCATGCAGAACTAAATTAGCAGTGTTACCCCTGTCACATTACACATTACCTACATCCAACAGATTTCACCCACTAACCACACTCAATGAAAACGATTGACCGAGAACTGCCCATCTACCCGTTGGGAAGGTGGGACCCGTAGGTATCGGGCAGACGGGTGCAGGGTCATCAGTAGATAGTGTACTCCACACTGATGGGGATATAATTCTGCCTGCTCCAAACCTATCAAATAGGGTGCCAGGGTTCAACCCAGATGGAAAATTAGGACACCCTCCACGGTTGGCAGAGAGAAGGGCGGGCTGTTAATCATTTTGTCAAATAAATTGCCCTTAGTAGTTAAAAGGGCCATGCATGTAGGGCTCCACTCAGTTATTGTGGCTGTATGACAAAGAAGGACGGGAAGTTTTACGGTTTAATTTCTACAATAACATTTTATTCTACTCGCCACAATGTAGTTATCGAACTAGAGATGGCAGTAGATAAGGTGGTTAAAGAAGTAAATACTAACTTCGATACTGTATGGGTCGGAGATTTTAACATCACTATTTGTACTATGTCCATGACTAAAGTATATGGGCTTAGGAGCGACGAAGGTGATGACTGTGTACATTTCCCACACAACACTTATGGGAATACCTTAAACACTGCTTAGGCTAAATACGACCTTGATATAATGCAATGTGCAAGGGATGGGCATGAGAGGGGGGGGGGGATACCAACATTCACTGGAAGAAATGCTAACAGCATTATTGATCATGGATTGGTATCCGCTAATATTGTACACCTATGTTCAACCCCGTAGATTGACGAACTGTTACTTAGTGACCACAATTACATTCTCATGCCAATAGCTGTGTGGGGCAATAGATCTATAGTACATCAAACGGCCACAGGTAATATCGTCCACATAGACCCAACGGTAATAGAATCAGATGGAAAGGTATTAACCCTGTTAAGTTTTAATAAAATATTGTTTTAGATTGTGGTAATGAGATACATGACAGTTTAGAAACTGAAGCTGAACCAGCCTTGATACTAACTAATCTTTGTAAAATAAGCGCTACCAATGACAAGTTACTAACTGCAACATATTCAGAGTAGGGGCTGCTTCAACCATTCCTGTACCGCCTCACTGAACCAGTTAAAACTGGCACTCGCCAGCAGTCCCAGGGATTAAGTGCTAGCTAATAAACTAAGATTAGAATATAAATAACCCTAAAACAAAGGAAGAAGGAACTCCAAGAGGAGGCTTGGGATAAACTTGCGCTGGCTGCAGATTCATCTAATAAGTTGTTTTGGGAAACTGTTAATTTGTCATTCTTAAAAAATAATCTTACCCTGAATTTTTGTGTCATTTTAGCAGTGAGGAGTGGGTGGCATATTTCTCCAGCATTTTTAACCCATGTGATAACAATATGGAGAAATCTACAAACCCAGTATATGGACCGCTATACGCCTAAATATCACCCTTGAGGAGGTCGAGCAAGGAATTAGATGCAGCAAAGGAGGAAAAGCCCATGACCCGGATGGTGTACCCATAGATGTTTTTAAAACTGTGCCAGTTCTCTGTGCCCGATATTTATTAGAGTTTTTAATGCCGTAGTGACTGAGAGAGCCTCCACCACTTGGGGCAAATCTGTTATTATCCCCATTTATAAAAAGGGGAACAAATCCAAAGCAAAGAACTATACGCCAATTTCTTTATTATACTCATCATTAAAGGTGATGAGCAGGGTCTTATTAGTACGATTGGAAGAGTGGGCTGAGGACAATGGGACACTGACTCAGGCCCAATACGGTTTTAGAAAGGCGTTGGGTACGTTCGAACCGTTCATTAATTTAGAGCTTTTATGGAACAAATCTGTTATTAGACATTGGAAAGATGACTCATATGTGATGCACAGCCTTCTATCTACAACCACAAGGGCCGGAGGCTACCAACAATGCTATCAAAGGCATACCAGAGGCGCTGTAGTTGGGCCAACATCCCGGAGGAAGACGTCAAGTCGAGTCAAGGCTTTGCCCACTATGTGGCCTGTATCGTCAGAATCAGTGTGGCGCAAAATAAGAGTCAACTAGAGGTGGAAACAACAATAATAAGAAGAAAAAAAGAAACCCACGCCCACCCCCTCCCATAACAAGAAGCCAATGGAAAAGAAAGGGGACTCTGCATCCAGGTGACAGGGGCTATAGAGGAGCCGAGCTCCGCTATTCCACTCACTCCCCTTTATGTTATTGTAGTGGTCTGTTCAGCTGATGGGGCAAGGTATCAAGTGCAGGACCTGCAAAAGTTTGGGACAGGTGACCTCCCGGAGATCCTTAGACAGCAAGGCGATAAAAGGCGCCCAGAGTTCAGAGTATTTCTCGCTCTTCTGAGTCTGAATCAGGGAGAGCCGTTCGATTGCCAAGGTTATCCACAGCCTATGTAACCATGTAGAGTGTTCTGGTACCATTGTGGTGCCCCAGTGTAGTAGGATCGCCTGGCATGCTGCTAGGAGAGCCAATGCCATTTGTCTGCCGCGCAGTGACTGCAGAGGAAAGGTAAGGGGATTGGAGAGCTCTTAAAGGGTATAAGCTGGGAAGCAAGGTATCTCTCTATATCAAATGCGGCATCAATATCATTGAGAACCAAATACCAAAATTGCTTTAGTCGCGGGCAGTGCCAGAGGAGGTGCGCTAGTGAGCCAGACATCCCACAACCACACCAGCATTCCTCAGTGGGATTTTTGTTCCATTGGTGAATCCTAGCGGGGGTGAGATACCAATAGGTTGCGACTTTAAATGCCGATTCCGTCCCAGCTGTATTATATGCTGTATGGTGCGCTCTATAATGTATGTTATCCCATTACTTGTCTGTGAGAGCCCTGCCCAATTCTGCCTCCAACCTAAGTTGTCCGCGAGTGCGAGTCCCTCACTGACCTGGAGTGAGGAGCAAGAAAAGTTCTGTTATGAGGTGTTCATCATCTTCTTTCTTTGCTACCCATTGTTCGAAAGGAGTAAGTTTGCGTGAGGCCTGCGAAAGGCAAACTCTAGAGGTAGCCCGGTGTCGCAATTGTAAATAATAGTATTTGTCGGAGCGGGGGAGGTCAAGATCGGAGCGCACACGGCTAAACGGAATGATGCCCTGAAGATTGAAAAGGTGTCCCAATCTCTTACAGCCCGCTTCTCTCCACCTCTGTGCGACTGCGGATTTCACACCAGGAGGAAATTCTGGGTTATCTACTAAGGGCGTCACAGCGGAGAGAAATGCTGTGAGGTCTTTCGCGATTGCTACTTTATCCCACACCTTCAGGGTGGCCACAGTAACCGGGGATGTATAAAGGCCCCGAGAGCGGATGCGACGGGGAAGCCAAAGTTCTCGCCAGCTACCGCTTGGTCCATGAAGGTCCAGTGCTTCTCAGACATTGGGCGGTTCAATTCCAGCACATAGCGCAGATGTGCCACCTGCAAATATCTATGAATGAGAGGTAACCGTTACCCTCCCTGGTCCCTGGAGCGTGAGAGTTGCGCCAAGAAAAGGCGCGCCTTCTTCTTGTCCCAGATGAAATTATTTAAAGCCAGCTGTAGGGTTCGCACCGTACCAGGCAGCAGGGTTAATGGGAGGGTCTGGAATAAGTACAAAATACGAGGCAATAGCGTCTTCTTGACCGCTGCAATGCGACTGAACTACGATAGTGTGTGTTTAGCCCAACCGTCTAGGGCTTTTCGCGTCTGTGCCACTAGTGCCGTATAGTTCACTTCAAGCATGCGTGGAATCGATGGAGTCAGGAGGATGCCCAGATATGGGACTGGATCATTTGACCACTGCAAAGGAAGAGATCGTTGGAGTGCCTCCATCTGTGTCTGTTGTAGGGACAGGGTAAGTACCTGGGATTTGGTGAGATTTACTTTAAAGGCCGAAATTCGTCCTAAGGCCCCGAGGTCATCCAACAGTGCAGGAAGTGAAGTAAGTGGCTGCGCGAGGGAGAGGATGATGTCTTCCACATATAAGCTTACCTCATGGAATTTAGAGCTTTTAATCGGAAAATACACATGTGCTAAGCAAGGGTGCCTCTTTTTATGCTTCGCTGATCTTAGCAGCGCCTTTGACCTAGTGAACCTCGTTATACTCTGGCCTGTCCTACTCAAACTTGGTGCCCCAGAGCCCATCATTTACTTTTTAGCCAGGCTATATGAAAAATTATCGACTAGAGTATGGTTTGGCCAAAGGGACGAATGTACCCCTAATTTTAAAGTAAAACGTAGCATCGGCCAAGGCTGTATCTTAGCACTATTGCTTTTTACTCTATTCATTAATGAAGTAGATGCAGCCCTTAAATTGGTCCAGTCGGACGCCCCCCCAAGCCGAGGGCCAGGATGTACCGGTTCTGCTTTATGCAGATGACGCCGTACTCTTATCGAGAACAGCGGTTAATCGGCAGGTTCGCAGTTTTTATTAATGAGAGGAAGCTGCTGATTAACAAGGCCAAAATATACACTATGGTCTGCGGTCCGAAACCCAGAAATGTGAAATCTTTTTTATAGACGGGTAAAAAAGTGCAAACCGTAGACAACTTCTGTTACTTGGAGATATCTTTGACTGGTGATGGTAAATGGACACAGGAAATGTCTAACGTCCGGGCTAAGATGTCAAAAAGTGTGCATGGGGTCTTCAGGTTCGCTTCTAAACTATGGGATCGCAGACTTAAAAAGACATGACACAGATTTACAAAGCTAGATGCACCTCTATTGCATTAAATGGCGCAGGCGTATGCGGATATCATTCCAGCGAAGAACTGCAAATAGAGGAAAATTATTTACTGAAATAAGTTTCTATGTCTGCCTGCTTCAGCATCCTCTGAACCAATACACTGTGAAGTGGAGCTTAATTACCTGTCAGACTTGATTGCGCTCAGACCATTACTACTTTGGAGATCAATATGGTCGGAAGAGGAACAACATTCAATAAATCCATCATTAAGGACTGCCTGCAACTGGACAACTGCCTTAAGATCCACTGGCTCAAATACATAATTAATGCTTCCAAAGACCTATTTAAACTTATGATCCTGGAAAATCCTAATGAAGTAACAGGGCTGTCCAGGAGATAAAGACTTTTCTGTTCCATAAGGAGTGTAGATTCATATCTGCAGGGAAGCAAATAACATACCAGTTTTATCAGACCTACATAGATTTTGATGGTTTTCAAACCTATTTGTCACTGGTTCCGAGACCCTCCCATCTTTGTTTTAACAAGAATGAGACTAGGCCTTGTCCATCATTTAGTAGCGTTTCCTAGTAGGAACGGCGACCTGTCTCCCCTTGTCCATGTGATGGGCATACCAAACAAAGCACCTCTTTAAAAAATATCACGTCATAACCACCAATGCTGCTATGAGTCTACTGTTTACACTAAGAGAGCAAGAGATTTGTTTTCATGCTGCAACATTTATTTTAAGATCAATCCATGCAAGGAAAAGTATGGTGTTTTAATGTTTTATGAACTGTGATTACATTTTTCCGACTTTTATGAAGCTGTAACTGGATCTTACTATTTGTGTATGTACTTTTGCTTTTATGGTTGCTACACTTTAACCGAATAAAGCTTATTGAATCAATATATGAAAACAAAAATGGTGCAGAGTCCAGGTAGTCCCTTACTAGTGGACAGGGGCTTGCTCTAGCAATACCCAGGCGCTCTTCCAGGGGGTAGTTTATTCGAGCAGCCTTAGGCTTATCAGAAAGGAGTGTTAGAGATCTGCAACATACACACAGTCAATAAATGAAGCACATGACTCAATAGGAGATGCACACCAATTTATAAAAACACATACCTTTATATATTTTTAGGCACCAGAAGCAATACGATCAGGTAAATACGTTTCAAGATAGAAATTCTTGAATTTTCAAAAGTCGACATTTTGTGCATTTTTCAGTGGCTGCAATGTTATACTATAGGCGGAAATTCATATAGGGCATAGAGGTAGAGTTCAGTGACTTACGTGAATCTCCAGGACTTAAGGTGATGGGGCAAGGTCCAAGGCAGCACAAGCAGGTCACCTTCCAGGGGCATTAGGGCCACCGGGTGCAGTGGTGCATAACAGCTCTGGGTGCCCAATATTAGTCTAGGACAGTGGTTCCCAAACTTTTTTGACCTATGGCTCCCTTGATCATTGACCGCAGCTCCCCATTAAATTTTTTGTGTGTGTGTGCGTGTAATCCTGGCCTTGGTAGCACTTACATTTTAATCCCTGTAAATAATTGGGATGAAGGTAGGGAGAATAGTGCATGAACGCAAAGATATGTCTACTCCCACTTTTCACAATACGATAAGGCTTTTTGTGTAGATTGTTCTTTTTCTAGGTTAATTTGAAGTCAGCAATAACTGGTCTGTTAATGTGGTCAGTGAATGGTGAATCTCATTGGTCAATAGAGTGGCGAAATTGAGTAGTACATTTACGCTAGAGATATCAACCACACAACATGCCAGTCTCTAAAGCCAACACTACACCGAATAACTGTACATTAGTCATAGAAATAAATGTGGAGATGGCAAATGTGACGTTCTTAGGATTTTTTTTTACTTTTATGCCTACTTTACGGACAGGTTTAATCTAGCACCCTTTGCCATTTGGACTTTTCTGGAAGGCAAAACAGAGGCAAAATGTGAGTTGAAATTCTGAACGTGAAAACGCTCCAAGTCAGTTTCAAGAGACCCAAGCGGATAGTATCTACTTTATATGTGCCTGATTTACATGAGTGCTTTCAAATGGGAATGAACATATGTGTGTTCATGCAAAAAATGCCAGGTGATTCAGAAAGGAGTAGATTATTTAGCTTGCACCAGCGAAAGGGTAAGCGTGTACCAACATTTCCAAATGATAGTGCACCAACATTTGGATTAACCAGTGCAAAATGTTATTTTCAAACTCGTCATTCACTTTAAATGTCATAACTGCAGCTGTCAGGTGTTGCAAATGTAAGTGCTGAATTTCAAATGAGCCTAAGCAACGTGTGAATTCAGGAGAGTTTGGCGCTGAATTATGCAGGTCAGTCGATGCAATCTAGACCCCTGCGCCCACTCAAGGTGCTTGGTAGTTAAAGTGCTTAAGAAAAGATGAAGTTGGCGAGGGCCTATTTGGGAATGCTAATTTAGTCTGCTGAATCATATGACCGGAGTTTAGGACAAGGTTCTTTGGGAGCAATAGTATATAAATGTTTGCATTAAAAAAATCTGTCTCTCGCAGTCACCTGCCCGGTTTTTCAAAACGTACTTTTACATTTTGATGCCCACGTCCATTTCTATTTGAACCATTTATAAATATGGATTTATAAAAGACATTCTTCCAGGCAGAAATCTATCGGCCTTTGGTATTCGAGTTGTGCCAAAGTACTGTGAATTGATACAGGTCAGTTGTAATTGGGCCTGAATCCATCAAGACAGCCTAGTGTTAAATCCATTCGGTTTTCAGGATGGCCAACATACTGACTATTGATCTCAAATGAAAATAAGTAAATTGAAATTGTCACGATAAAGGATTTTTGCATTCAGTGTCATTGCTCAACATGGCATGCTGCAATTGTAATAACGCAGTAAGTGTTTCCAAAACAGTCGGTTTTGCTTAGCATTGTTTATTAGCCTCTAGCCTGTGTTAACAATTTAACCATCCAGATAAAAACACCTAAAGTTTTCTATGAATCTAGGAAAGGTAACTACAAACAAATGCTTCTGATCTAACCTGCAGATGACCTTGGCTGATGATGTATGGCCGACTTGATTGCCCTGCTACTCCCATTCTCTCAAGTGCTTCTTCAGATCAATTCCTACTACGCTACGAGGCAGCAAGTGCACCACCTAGCGGTCGCCAGGCACTGCGCATTCCAGATGCTGGTGTACCTAATAATCAACTATGATCAGTATCAGCGATCGTGGGGCGCCCTTGGCTGGTTTTGTGGCGCACCAGGGTGCCGCGATGCACAGTTTGGGAACCACTGGTGTAGGAGGATCAGTCTTCATGAAAAGAGGCTACAGGTATGGACTGGGAGGCCTGTCAGACTGAACCAACAAGGCGCTCAGGCTGCACGATGCCCAGGGACGCCTTTTGTACTCTTTTCCATGTGTGACGAGTGCAGAGGTGTTGGGTTTTTGTCACTGGGAGCGTTAGAGGGGGCCTTCAAACAGAGGCTGCAGGTGGTGCTGATAAGTCCACAGCGGGGAAACCAATGGTGGGCTTCGAGTCTGGAGGGTCTGGGCACCATACTGGCACCACTGGTCCACTTCAGCTCAGGCTAGGCAGCTCTGGTACAGGAGTGCTTTTAAGAAGCGGGTTTTAATGGTCTTGGAGCATCCCAGTTCAGCCTTTGTTCCACTGGAGTTCCTGGTTCTTTGGCAAAGTGCTGGTAGTTCTCTAGTAGTTCTAAGTAGCTTTGGAGACACAGCAGCCGCAGGAGAAGGAAAATGCTACTTACCAGTATGCATCTGTTCTTGGCATGTAGAGCTGCGGTTACACACTGTGCATAGATGGCCACCTAGTGTTGGGCCCGGATGTTTGCAGTTTGTTTTGTTGTAGAAAAGTCTTTGGAAGTCACAGGATAGGTGACTCCTCCTTTGGATGATATTGCGCATGGGCATCGGCTCCATACCAAGATTGTTTGTCGCCATTAGGGAAGTGATGGAGTTGTACAAGAAGTAGTGATGTCCATGTGATTTGTATCTAATTAAGATAACAATGAAACAGATACAGGTAGCCGGGGAGGCGGGTGGGCGTGTGTAACTCTACAGCTCTACATGCCAAGAACAGATGCATACTGGTAAGTAGCATTTTCCGTTCGAGGCATATGAGCAGCAGATTACACACTGTGCATAGATTGTATAGCAGTACCCACACCTAGCGGCGACCACCAGTATCCGTTGCAGTAGTTTGAAACAGAGTTTTTAGTACAGCCTGGCCCACAGTGGCTTGTTTAGTTTGCACATCTACACAATAGTGTTTTGTGAATGTGTGCGGTGTAGACCATGTAGCTGCTTTGAATATATCATCTAGGGGAATGTTCCCTAAGAATGCCATTGAAGCCGCTATTTTCCTTGTAGAATGGGCTTTTGGAGGAATTGTTAAAGTACGTTTGGCTTTCTGGTAACATATTTGTATGCATTTAACAATCCACATAGCTTTCCCTGATTTGGATATGGGGTTGCCTTTATGTGGTGGTGAAAAAGACACAAAAAGTTGTTTAGTCTTACGAAAAGTTTGTGTCCTTTCGATGTAGTACAGTAATGCTCTTTTGAGGTCTAAGGTGTGTAGAGCTCTTTCTGCGACTGTTTGTGGCTGCGCGAAAAAAAACGGGCAGTTTAACAGATTGATTTAGATGAAATGGTGAAATTACTTTTGGATGGAATTTAGGATTAGTGCGTAGAACCACTTTGTTATGATGCATTTGCAAAAAGGGTTCTTGACTGGTGAATGCTTGCAGTTCACCGACTCTTCTGAGAGAAGTAATAGCTACTAAGAAAGCTACTTTCCAAGTTAGGAATTGTAATTCGCATTTATGTAACGGTTCAAAGGGAGGTCCCATTATCCGTGTAAGAATAAGGTTTAAGTTCCACACTGGTGACGGTGGTGATCTGGGAGGGATTATTCTTTTGAGTCCTTCCATGAAAGCTTTTATAGCAGGTACTCTAAACAGAGATAGATGTCTATTTTGTAAATATTCTGCAATGGCAGCAAGGTGTAGTCTGATGGACGTGTAAGCTAAATTACACTTTTGAAGGTGTAATAGGTATCCTATGATGTGCTGAATAGACAAATCTAAAGGATTTATGTGGTTGTTTTGACAGTATATTACAAATCGCTTCCACTTAGCAGCAAAACATGCTCTCGTAGTGGGACGTCTGGCTTCTTTAATGACGTTCATGCATTCTGAGGAAGGTTGAGGTAACCGAACTCTATGACTTCAGGAGCCAGATCGCTAGGTTGAGCTGAGCTGGGTCCGGGTGTCTGATCTCTCCATGGTTCTTTGTCAAGAGACGTGGAGATAGGCTTAGTTTTTGGTGTGGTACCACAGATAGTTGCAGCAGTGTGGTGTACCACGGTTGTCTGGCCCAAGTTGGAGCTACTAGAATGAGTGTTAGGGAATGTTGCTGTAGCTTGTGTATCACTAACGGAAGTAGTGGGAGAGGAGGAAAAGCGCACGCAAATTTTCCAGGCTAGTTCATCCATATCGCATTGCCTTTGGACAGCGGTGTGGATATCTGGTGGCGAAGTTTGGGCAGTTTGCGTTTTCGTGGGTTGCGCAGAGGTCTATCTGAGGTTGTCCCCACATTTGAAAGAACGGGTGAAGAACTTGTGGATGAAGTTCCCACTCGTGGATCTGCTGTGTCTGTTGACTTAGCAGATCTGCCATGGTGTTTTGTGCTCCAGGAACGTGTTGGGCTAAGAGGAAGATTTTTAGTGGTATAGCCCATCTCCATATCTGCTGTGCTAACAGAGAGCTGCAGAGAGTGTGTTCCCCCTTGTTTGTTTATGTAGTACATGGCTGTCATATTGTCTGTGCGGAATATGACAGCTTTGCCTGATACTTGTTTTTGGAATGCTTTTAGGGCTAGGAAAACAGCTAGTAACTCCAAGTGGTTGATGTGGAGTAACTTTTGTTGCAGTGTCCACCTGCCTTGCATGGTGTGATGCAGTAGGTGAGCTCCCCAGCCGGAGAGCGATGCGTTCGCTGTCAGGATTATCTGAGGAACTGGCTCTAGGAACGGTCGGCCCTTTGAAAGGTTTTTGGTGCTACACCATTGCAGAGAGCGATGAGTCCGACTGTCTACCAACACTAGGTCTGTTAATTGACCACAAGCCTGGTTCCATTGGCGTGCTAGGCACTCTTGAAGTGGACGCATTTGCAGTCTTGCGTGAGGTACTATAAATATGCAAGATGCATCATTCCTATGAGCTGCATGAACACTCGAGCTGGAAGCGAGTGTTGCAGTTTGAATTTTGTTAGGAGAGTTTGTACACTTGTTATCCTGTTTGGAGAAGGATATGCTAGTGTTAGTTGGGTGTTTATTGTAGTGCTGAGATATTGTTGTATGTGTGAAGGTCACAGATGTGATTTAGTGTGATTTACTGTGAATTTCAAGTCGCGGAGCAGTTGAATAGTAGCGTGAGTGTGTTGTACACACTGGCTGTATGATCTGGCTTTTATGAGCCAATCGTCTAGGTAAGGGAAGACATAAATCTGTTGTCTTCTTAAGTGTGCTGCTACTACTGCTAGGCATTTGGTAAACACCCTTGGAGCTGTTGTGACCCCGAATGGGAGCACTTTGAACTGGTAGTGCTGCCCGTCTAGCAGAAATCAGAGATATTTTCTGTGCGCTGTGTGGATGGGAATGTGGAAGTAGGCGTCCTTGAGATCTAGAGTTACAAGGAAGTCGTTTTGTAACAGCAGTGGAAGGACTTGTTGGAGTGTGACCATATGAAAATGATCCGACTGTATGTAAATGTTTAGAGGTCCGAGGTCTAGGATAGGTCTTCGAGATCCGTCCTTCTTTGGGATTAGAATATATAGGGAGTATACTCCTTTGTTTTGCTGATGCTTTGGGACTATTTCAATTGCATTTTTCTGCAGGAGGGATATTACTTCCTGTCTGAGTAGTGTTAAATGTTCTTGTGACATTGGACGCTGCCTGGGTGGTATGTTTGGGGGGGGGGGGGGGTGTTAGCTCTAGACAGTAACCTGATTGAATTATTTGAAGCACCCACCTGTCTGATGTGATGTTTTCCCAGGCTGGTAGGTATTGATGTAGTCTTCCCCCGACAGGAGTGGAATGGGACGGGAAGGGGAGTCATTGGGCAGGGGTAGAGGCAGAGCGGGAGTTGTTGTTTTTACCTCTGCCTTTGTTATTATTATCCCTGTAACCTCCCCTTTGGTAGCCCTTACTATATGTGGATTGTGTAGGGGCTTTGTACGAGGTAGAAGGTGTGTCTGAGGAGTATCCCCGGTTGGAGCCTCGATAAGATGAGCGGCGAAATGAACGTCTGAGAGACTGCAACTGCAGCGCTCCCATAGATTTGGCTGTATCTGTATCCTTTTTCATTTTTTCCAGTGATACATCTACATTGGGTTCTAATAAGTGTTGCTCATCGAAGGGTTGATTAAGTATAGGACTTTGGACTTCAGGTTTGAACCCCGATATGCATAGCCAGGCATGTCTACGTAATAAAACACTGGTGTTAACTGCCCTGGAGGCGGTGTCCGCTGCATCAAGTGCACACCGAATAGAGGTGTTTGCAATATTTTTCCCTTCTTGAATAAGTTCATTTGCTCTATCTTTGTATTTATCAGGGAGGTGTTGCATTAGTGATTCTAATTCGTCATAATGTGCCCTGTCATATCTGGCCAATAATGCTTGTGTATTGGCAATACGCCACAGGTTTGCTGCTTGAAACGCAGTTCTTTTCCCAGATGCATCAAGTAGCTTAGACTCTTTATCTGATGGGGCAGCTTCACCTGATGTTTGTGAGTTTGCTCTCTTGCATGCGTTGGAAACTACAAGTGAGTCTAGTGGTACTGGACCTTTAATATAAGCTGGGTCTGAAGGGGCAGCTTTAAACTTTTTCTCTATTCGAGGGTTAATGACCCGAGTTCTGACTGGGTCTTTGAAGACTTCAGGAGCAAGCTTAATCACTCCTTTAAGCATTGGTAAAATGGATGAGGACCTTTGTGCATTATCAAAGGCATCCATTAGAAAGTCTTCATCTACAGAGTCTGTATGCATATCTACTCCATGATATTGCGCGGCTCTGTGTATCAACTGATTAAAACCCATAGTGTCTTCTGGTGGGAAAGGCCTTGAGGGGTATATGTCATCTTGAGGGACATTTGGGACGTCTGGGGTGTTATAATAACATTCTCCACATACTTGCACCATAATTTGTGCCCCACATTGTGGTTTTAGTGCTTCACCTGCGCGCTTCCTCGGAGTCTTCTCGCCATCTTGGGGGGTCGGAAGAGGACGGCGGTCGAACGCCATTGCGGTTAGCGCTCTAGCAGTCAGGTTGACTGGCTAGAGGAAACCTAAAGGCTTATTTAAGGCGCAGTATAACACGAGGTCAGTCTTGATAAGGCACCCTTGACTGCGCGTAACGCTGGGACTATTTAGCGCTGCTCGATATTTTTAATGCCCCGTTCTGTCGAATTTAAATTTAAATATTCTTTACTGTTTCCCCTGGTTTTAAAACATTCTCCACATACTTGCACCATAATTTGTGCCCCACATTGTGGTTTTAGTGCTTCACCTGCGTGCTTCTTCGGAGTCTCCTCGCCATCTTGGGGGGTCGGAAGAGGACAGCGGTCGAACGCCATTGCGGTTAGCGCTCTAGCAGTCAGGTTGACTGGCTAGAGGACTATTTAATTCCTAATATGCATGCGCACGGCGTGTGTGCCGTAGTGACGCCGGAGTCACGCCAGAGTCACGCCAGAGTCCAGCCCGTCTGCGCCCGTCCGCGCTAAGGACGGGCTGGACGAGGGGACGCCCTGCCTGATGGACGATGGATGTGGTCGCCTCAGGTACTCACATCAGTTTCTACGGAAACTTAAACCTCAGCGGTTATCGTGCCATCACTCATTCACCCCCAAGGCCCTTCAAAATTCGCCTGTCTGTAGGTGCTTCAGGTCAACCTTTACGGGAGCTGTGCTATCCCCTGGATCTTGGAAGGTAGGCTCTACAGGCATACCCTCAACTAGTATAAATAGGGACTATGGTCTCTTGATCAATGCAAGATCTCTGGTTAAGAATAATGTCTCCTTTAAAGACTTTGTTCTAGATAGAAGACCCGCCTGGGTCTTCATTACAGAAACATGGGCCCAGGAATCATCGGGTCCTGACTTAGTGGAAGCAGTGCCAGAAGGCTATACCCTAGTTAGGCAGGATAGAGTGGGTCGTATAGGAGGGGGGCTGGCCATTCTGTATAGGGCCTCTCATTCTTGCTGCATTACCCCTTTATCGGCTCCTTGTGATCCTTTTCAGGCTTTACATTTTTCTATAAATGCTTCGTATGCTGTGCCCTTTATGGGCATTCTTATATATAGACCGCCTGGGTCCAGAGTAGCTTTTGGACAAGATTTGCTTAGTCTTTTAGAACCCTATTTTGGTTGTGACCATGTCACGGTTCTGGGAGATCTGAATTTCCATCTTGAAGATTTAGAGGTGAAAGAAACCCTCTCTCTCCTTGATACCCTATCGGCCTGTGGCCTGCAGCAATTAGTTAAGGGTCCCACTCACCAGGCTGGCCACACATTAGATGGGGTTTTTTCAAACGATAGTCGGTTGTCCACAGAAGCTCCTTTTCCGCTTACGTGGTCAGATCACTCTGCAGTTCCCTTGATATTGGACATTACTCCTATAGATAAGATCCCGAAGGGCTTTAGTAAAATGGAATCAAGACGAAACTTGAAGAGGATAACAAATGACTTACTGGCCCCCCCTTATTCCAATTACGGTGATCTCCTCAGAGGAGGATGTGGGTTTAGCGGTCAGTAAGCTAGAAAGTGCCATCACAGTGGCCATGGATGAATTAGCACCTGCCTCCCTACGCTATTCGGCCAGGAAAAGGCCGTCGGCCCCATGGTTTTCGGAGTCATTAAGACTTCTAAGACAGGGCTGCAGAACGACTTTGGAGGGCTAGTTGGAATACGAAGGATAGGAATACCCATAAAACTCTTCTGAGGGAATATAAGGCTGAGGTGATAAAAGTTAAACAGGAGTATTTCTCGAATCTCACTGCTGCCCTTACCTCGCCGAAAGAGTTATTCAATATTGTGGATTCGCTGACTACCTTGCAGACCCCGGATCCCGTCATCTGTACTCGGAAGTTGTGTGATGATATTGCCCTCTATTTTCACACCAAAATTGCTGATATTGTCTCGGTTTTAGAGCTACAAAAGACCTCGATATCCTCTCCCATTTCCCAGGCTGCCACATCACAGGCTATGGCCATCAAAGACGCTGGTAGACCCGCTACTATGATCGGCCTATCTAACTCCCCCCCCCCCCCCCCCCCCTTTCTTTGCAGGAACTGGATGCTCTCCTGGCCAAGACTAGGTCGGGTTCCCCTCTCGACCCTTGCCCCCTTAAACTCCCCAAGCAGTGTAAGGGACACCCTCTTGCCCCCCTTATTGGAGATTATGAATAGGGCAATGCTGGATGGCATTTTTCCTTCTCAATGGAAGAGAGCGGTGGTCAAACCCCTCTTGAAAAAGCCAACCCTGGACCCGGAGATTTTTTAAAACTTCCGCCCCATTTCGTTGCTCCCTGCCCCAGGAAAGATGCTGGAAATCTATCTTAACCAGCATCTTGCATCCTTTCTTGAAGCCTCTGGTCACTTGAATCATTCGCAGCACGGATTTCGGAAGGGACACAGCACTGAGTCGGCCCTCACTGTGGTGCTTGATAACATCCGCACTTCGGTTGACAAGGCCATAAGTACTCTGCTGATCCTGTTAGATCTTTCGGCTGCGTTTGATACCCTATCTCCCCTCGTGTTAACATCTCGACTGAGGGAGATAGGGGTGGAGGGGCCTGCTCTTAGGCTCTTGGCCTCCTTTCTGGGCCAGAGGGAGCAGAGGGTGAAGCTGGGGGAGTTTCTATCTCCATCCCTGCCGGTCAAGTATGGGGTCCCACAGGGGTCGGCGTTAAGTCCGACCCTGTTTAACATCTATGTGACCCCTCTGGCCAGGCCTGTTAGATCATTTGGGATGGAGGTAGTTTCCTATGCCGATGACACCCAGATCTTGCTGTCTCTCGCCCAGTCTGTTAGCTCTTCTGCCTCCAACTTTAGACACTGCATGGAGGCCGTTGCTCAATGGATGATCAACAATTCATTGAGGCTAAATGGCGAGAAGAAGGAGATCCTTGTGTTCGGCGGGAAAGATGACATCTTGTCGACGGAATGGTGGCCTACATCCCTGGGGACTTGCCCTGTGCCTACTCTCCTAGCACGAAATCTGGGGGTCATGATTGTCCTGGCCCTTGCATTGGATTCTCAAGTCCATAGGACAATTTCCACCTGTTGGGGCACCCTTAAGATCTTGCGGAAGATGAAGCATTATCTATCCGCACAAGCCCGTAAGCAAACTGTGGTTACACTGATAGCCTCTCGGCTTGATTATTGTAATGCCCTATATGCGGGATTAAACAAGTGCTTGCTACAGCGATTACAAATTGTGCAAAACGCTGCGGCTAAGTTTGTTTTAGATCTGCCTAGGAGGTCGTCAGCCACTGCTGCCAGGAGATCCCTGCACTGGCTCCCAATTGAAGCCAGGATTTCCTTTAAGGTCCTCTGTTTGGTATACGGGGCCCTGTCCATAAAGGTAACAGGAGGAATAAAAGATCTGCTGATTCCCTATGCTCCTTCCAGAAGCCTTCGTTCCTCTAAGAAGTGTCTTCTTTCGGTTCCTCGAGTGCGAAGAGCTAAATGTGGAGGCAGAGCCTTTTCCAGCCTCGCCCCTAGATTGTGGAATTCTGTACCCTGTGACATTAGGACTTTGCCATCGATGCAGTCTTTCAGAAAAGCCTTGAAGACCTGGCTTTTTGTCAAAGCTTATCCTTAGTCACTGGATTGCCTTTCATGATCTTTTTTTATAGGCGCCTTGATGCCTCTTGGCAAAGTCGCGCATTACAAGTTTTTATTCAATTCAATTCAATAATCATCCCACGGGGCAGATGAGCCTGGAGGAATAGATGGATCATCTATGTTAGCCCCTATATCATCAGAGCTATCATCCCTATTGTCATCGTCTGGTATGATAGAGGATTCAGGGGAATGTTGTGGTAGGGGAACAGGTGGTGATGGTATATGGAGAGAAGTGTGGCTCACTGGTTAGAGGAGGCAGACCTGAAGCAGAGGTCAGACCCGGGACCAGGGTTCAATTCCCGACGCGGCAGGGTCTTGAGCCCAAATATCCACGGACTCGATAATTCTCGTTTCGGTGCCTACTCGAATCACAGGTTCACACTCTGCAGCTCTGGGCATTAGCCTGCTTAATCTCCACTACGGCCCCACCGCGGCGGGATGCCTGGCTTTCACCTTGGGGAAGCCAGGACGGGTTCCCAAGGCAAGCGCCGAGATGCCTACGGGTAATCGAGCGCTATATAAGAACGCATAATAATAATAATAATAATAATAATAATATGTGGAGGAGGAGGGGAAGGAAGTCTTAAAGGCGAGGTAGCCATGTCCTTTTTCTTTGAATGAGGAGCTGGCGCTGGTGTATCCAGTGGTCGCTTTTTGAAGCTAAAGTTAGCTGCCCAGTGATTGGGTCTTTAGCTAGAGTCTTTTGTGTAGGGTCTGGATGAAATAAGTCCTCTGCAGGAGGTCGATCTTTTGGTGCGAAGGGAGGCTTCGGCACCGAAGCGGTCTCTTTTGGTTTTTTGGCAATGTACTTAACCGGAGAAGGAGTCTTTTTTGGCTCCGAAGATTTTTTCGGCTGATGATTTTTTCGGCTCCGGTATATTTTTTGGATCCAATGGTTTTTTCGGTTCCGGTGGTCTTTTTGAATCTGATGCGGGTGTGCTTGGTTCCGACCTGGGTTTCGGTGCAGAAGGAGTACCGGTACGCTTCGGCGCCGGAGGTCTGGATGTCGACGGGGCCAGTGACGTTGTCTTTTTCGGTGCCGGTAGGTGTGTGCTGGCACCGTGGGAAGGCCGACTCGAGCCTGAGTCGCCTGAAGGCTTAGTTAGCTTCTTAGCCGGGCCTGAAGGTGGGGCAAGAGAAGCAGTGTGTCGGTGTCCACCCGAGCCCGAGGGCGAGGGTGTGACCGGGGCCTTCTTTAAATGTGTCGAGGAAGGGTCGGGTCGACGGTCTTACTTACGACCCGCTGTGCTGGAGTGATGTCCTCGACGTCTGAATCTTCTGCCTCGGAATTGCTGTTGACGTCGTGTTGTTCTAGGACGTCAACGCCTTCTTCAAAGATGTTGTCCGGAATCGGAGCTGAAGATCGAGCCATTGTTCTCCTAGCTCTTCGGTCCCAGATACTCTTTTTGGAGCGGAAAGAGGCACAAGCGGAACAGTCTCTGGCCTCGTGCTCCGGGGAGAGGCAAAGGCTACACACTTCATGAAGGTCGGTGTGGGGAAACTTCGACCCACATTGAGGACACTTTTTAAATGGCGTCCTTTCCATGAGCTGGAGTCGAGGCCTAGTTAGGCCCGAAGGCCGTCGACGATGACCGGAATCGAAATCTTCGGTGTTGAAGAATAGCGTCGACTGGGAAAGCGTTCGAAACTGATTTATTGTAAGTTGGTGAGGATTGCGCGCCGAAGGAAATTGGTTCCAACACGGAGCGCTGGAAACACATCCGAACCCGGTGGCGGAAATAAACAATCTGGGGATGGAGCCGATGCCCATGCGAAGTATCATCCAAACGAGGAGTCACCTATCCCGTGACTTCCAAAGACTTTTCTACAGCAAAACAAACTGCAAACATCCGGGTCAAACACTAGG
Source organism: Lissotriton helveticus (assembly GCF_964261635.1). NCBI lineage: Eukaryota > Metazoa > Chordata > Amphibia > Caudata > Salamandridae > Lissotriton > Lissotriton helveticus. The sequence continues at coordinate 1,146,030,650 of NC_136059.1, read as the reverse complement.
TGGCCATCTATGCACAGTGTGTATCTCTGCAGCTCATATGCCTCGAACATAGTCTTTTGGCACAACTGTACCAGTCAACAGGCAGGCTGGCAGGGTTGGCACCAAGTCAGTTGTTGGGGTTTCTGTTCTTGCGAACTGTCACACCTGTATTCTAACAGGTCGTCAGGATCTGATTTCCTGGTGACAGGGGCTCCCCTTAATAAAGTTAGAGGTGTTAGGGGAGTGTAGGATAGTAGCCAATGGGCTACCCATCTCTGCGGTCCCTAAACCCCCTTACATGACCACTTCCCGTGGGAAGTGGGCATAACCCTGTCCCAAAATTACCAAGTTTGCATCACAAAGATGGCAGACTGAAAACCTGTATCCACTTCAGGTAGCCCATCTTAGGGGTGGTACTAGCCTGAGGGTGGGCACAGCTCCCTAACTACTAAGTTTCACATTTGTCCAGGTGCCAAAGGGGTTCTGGACAAAAGGGAGCATCATTCACTCCTGTAAGGCAAGCCAGATTTGCATACCAAAGACGACGGGCTCTTTGAAGCTCCCTGCCTTGGAATGCAAATTTACAGGTCATCCTGTGGGAGGGGGTGTAAACACCCACTGCCTGAGCAGGCTTTGTTCCTGAACTCCTATGAGCAAAGGCCCTAAACCCCTGGGGGTCAGAAACTCGTTTCTGGTGGCATGTTGGCGAAAACGAGTCAACTGGCACACCAGTAATTGGTAGGTTTGTAGGGACCTCCACTAAGGTACCCTCAGGGCGCAGGTATTAATAAATTCAACACTGGAATCAGTGGGGGTGTATTAATACAAGACGTATGTACCAAACATCTGTTTCCAGTGAAGCTATTATGTAGCTGGGGAACTTGTCTTCACCAGTGTACAGTACATGTACATAAAATGGCTTTCTTGATCACTTGTACTGGCAGCAATTGTACTGATTAGCCCAGGGGCATAGCTGTTCATGCAGTTATACCCACATATGTAGTATAGTGCACCCTGCCTTAGGACTGTATGGCCTGCTGTGGACTGACTTAGCTATACTGCATGCAGTGTCTGCAGGCATGGCATACAGGGATGTGCGCCAGGTTGTGTTTTCACTTCACCAGGGGTACCACCTACTAGGGACTTACAGGAAGTGCTAAAGGTATTACCAATTGGGTAACGCTTTTTCTGGTGGATACAGTATCTGCCTGTGGATTCCTCACCTTATGAATCTCCCCTGTGCCAACATTCCGCGGAAACTTAGCTCTCCTTGCCGACGAGGTTGTAACAATACCATGGCTCCGCTCGCGAGTCCATATGATGTCACTGGAGCCATAAGAGAGCCTCGTCGGCGTGATGACGTCAGTTCCACCCATTTTGTCCGTGCCTCCGAGGCAAACAGGTGGAATGACAACAGACTCAAAGCATACACAGAAATACACATAGTGTAAAATCAAAAGGAAAACCAAAGGGTAAAAGCATTTCCTATAAACCACACGATTGCAAATAGAAGAAACAAATGCAAAACAAACATGTTAAACAATGCCAACTTTAAGATGTACAAGGGTGGACATCGGGGAGGAGGGTGGGTGAGTGAGTGAGGAATTCACAGGAAGATACTGTATCCACCAGAAAAAGCGTTACCAAAGGTAAGTTAACTTGTTCTTCTGATGGATAAATCTGCTTGTGGATTCACCTTATGAATACATTCCCACAGCAGTCCCACTCCCGGAGGAGGGTGTCCACCCTTTTATACCAAAAAGTCCTGTAGTACAGAGCAAGCAAAGTTGCCCTCCCTCCTCATTTCGGGGTCCAAGCAATAATGCTTTGCGAAAGTGTGGAGGGAGGCCCAAGTCGCTGCCTTACCAATGTCCACTAAAGGTACTCCTCTGGCCAAAGCAGAAGTTGATGACTTGGCTCTGGTAGAATGAGCTCTAATACCTTCAGGAGGCTCCTTACCAGCTAGGGCGTTGCAGATCTTGATGCACAAGATGGTCCATCTGGACAGAGTGCGCTTGTGCACAGCCTTGCCCTTCATGCTTCCAATGGAGCCCACGAAGTGCTGATCATCCAATCGCAAGTCTTTAGTCCTATCCAAATAAAATCTCACCGCTCTCTTTGGATCTAGGCGGTGAAGTCTCTCCTCCTTCTTGGAAGGGTGAGGATAAAATACAGGAAGAGTAATGGAATGTCCGGGATGGAAAGGAGTACCACCTTAGGCAGAAAAGCAGCCCTGGTCCTGAGGACTATCCTTTCTGCACGTATGGGCAAAAACGGGGGCTTTGAACTAAGAGCCTGAAACTCACTCACCATCCTGGCTGAGGTAATAGCCACAAGAAAGACCGTTTTAAAAGACAGGAGTCTCAAAGGACAACTATGCAAAGGGTCAAATGGGGAACCCATCAAGAAAGTCAAAACAAGATTTAAATCCCATTGAGGAATAACAAAGGAGGAAGGCGGAAACCTATTGGTAAGGCCTTTCATAAATCTCAAAACAATGGGAGAGTTAAACAAAGACGGCTGATCCGGCAAACAAACAAACACAGATAAAGCCGACAAATAGCCCTTAACAGTGGCCACAGCACAACCCTGCTGAGCCAAGAAAAGTGAAAACTGAAGAACATGACATGTGGGCCTTTAAAGGATCGACAGATCTCTCTCCACACCATTTAACAAACTTAGACCACCTATAGGAGTAAATAGACTTAGTGGAATGTCGCCCGGACAATAAAATAACACCCACCACATCCGGCGGGAGGGAGAAGGAACTCAGGTTGCCCTGTTCAATCTCCAGGCATGAAGGTGCAGGCTCTGGAGGTGAAGAACCTGCCCCTGTGACTGCGAGAGGAGAACTGCCCCGAGAGGGTGACGGAGCGGAGGGTGCGATGAGAGGTGAAGTTAATCTGTGTACCACACCCTTATAGGCCAATCTGGGGCAATCAATATAACTTGGGCCCGGTCTTGGCGAATCTTCCTCAGAACCAGAGGAATCAAGGGTATGGGAGGAAACGCTTAAAGGAGATGCAAGCTCCAATTCATTTGAAACGCATCCCCCAACGCTCCCTGCATCGGATACTGGACACTGCAGAACAGCGGGCAGTGAGTGTTCTTGTGAGTGGCAAATAGGTCCAACCGAGGAGACCCCCACATCTGGAAGATGTGATTGACCACCACCGGATGAAGCCGCCACTCGTGATCGGCCGAGTAATGCCGACTGAGACTGTCTGCACGAACATTCAGCACGCCAGCTAGATGATTTGCAAACATACAAATCTAATGGTTCAGAGCCCAGAACCAGAGCCCCAGAGCCTCTCTACGACCCTACACCTCCCGGTTTGTTGATGTACCACATTGCGGTAGTGTTGTCTGTCAGGACCTGTACCGACTAACCACAAAGGGAAGGAAGGAAAGCCTTTAGTGTCAAATGCATCACCCTCAATTCCAGAAGGTTGATGTGAAGCAACCTTTCCTCTGGAGAGCAAAGTCCTTGACCTCCAGATCCCCCAGATGAGCACCCCACCCTAGAGTGGGGTCGTCCGTGATCACTGTGGCCACCAGTGGAGGAGGCAAAAAGTGCTTTCCTTGAGACAGGTTGCCCTGCACACTCCAGTCAGCTCCGCAGCAGCTTCTTTGGAGATTCTGACTGACTCCCTGAGATCCCCATTGTGTTGATACCACTGCTTGCGGAGGCACCACTGGAGTGCCAGCATGCATGGTTGACCAACAGAAAGTAGTAAGCGAACAGACCAACCAGTCGAAGGACCTTCAAGACTGGAACAACCAACCCATTGTGAAACAAAGGAATCATTTCCTGAATGTCGAGAATCCTCTGAGGAGGTGGACAGCTCGACACAGTATCCAGTACCCCCCCCCATGAAAAGGTTGTGCTGGGAAGGCACCAGGTGAGATTTGGGCACATTTATTGAAAAACCTAAATTGAACAGTTGAGCTGTCACTTGCAGATGATGAAGCACCATCTCCAGCGACTCCGCCTTGAGCAGGCAGTCGTCCAGGTAAGGGAAAACCGGGATCCCTGACCTCCTGAGATGAGCTGCCTCCCCTGTCATTACCTTTTTGAAGACTTGAGGTGCAGTAGTAAGTCCAAACGGAAGGACCGCAAACTGGTAGTGCTGTGACCCTACCGTAAAAAGGAGATACTTCCTGTGCGACTTCAGGATGGGGTTGTGAAAATACGCATCCTGCAAAATCGATCAACATCATCCAGTCCTCTTTCTGCAGTGCTAGAAGAACCTGAGCAAAGGCCAGCATCTTGAATTTCTCCTGTTTGAGGTAAAAATTCAAGACCCTGAGGTCCAGGATCGGACGTAACCGGCCATCCTTTTTTGGGATCAGGAAAGATCAGTAGCATCCCTGACCCCTTTCCTGCTCCGGAACCATCTCTATCGCACCTTTTTGTAATAAAGCCAGGACCTCCTTCTGTAGAAAAAGTAAATGGACCTCCGAACAAAAACCTTGGCAAGGAGGTTAAGGAGGAGGAAATTCTAGAAAGGGAAGGTTTCTCTACAAGGTTTAAAACCCAAAGGTCTGACGTGACTGATTTCCAACCTTCTAGAAAGTGAGATAGATGGCCCTCTACAGGACCCACATGATCTAGGATGGGGGATCTAGGGCCGTTTTCCTGCATTACATGGGGAAGCAGGGGAGGTAGAGGAGGAGGAGGAGAGATTGCGGGCAGACCCACGTTGGTGACCTCTGCTTCTTCCTCTATAGGACTTGTAAAGAGGATTTTGCTGCTGAGGTTGTTGCAAGCTATGATAGGAAGACCTCTAAAATCCTCTATACTTTTTATATCCAAACCCCCTTGACTGGGTTTGTAATCCTAAAGATTTCGCTGTGGCTTTGCTATCCTTGACCCTTTGAAGAGCAGAATCAGCTTTGCCCCCGAAAAGTTTTGAACCATCAAAGGGCAAATCAAGAAGGGTAGCCTGAATGTCCGGAGAAAAACCAGAGAATCTAAGCCAAGCCTGTCTCCTGGTAACTAGGGAGGAACTCATAACTCTGGCCACTGAGTCAGCTGTATCCAGGCCAGACTGTATAACCTGTCTAGCAGCAGCCTGAGCATCCGACAGAAACTCCATAAAATTTCCACGCTCTTCGTCAGGCAACTTTAGTGCCAATTGCTTAGCTGAATCCATCAATGCATTAATGTAACGTCCCAATAAACGGGTAGTATTGGTTGACTTTAGAGCCATGCTAGATGAAGAAAAGGCCTTTTGAGCCGATTGCTCCAACTTTTTTGCATCCCTGTCGGCAGGAGCCTGAGGAAAAGCACCTGTTGATTCTTTTTAACAGGAAGCCTGTACTACCAAACTTTCGGGAGACGGATGTGTAGAAAGAAATAGAGGGTCTCTTGGAGCAGATCTTTACCTCCTTGCCACAGATTTAGAAACAGCAGGGGCAGATAGTGGTTTATGCCACACTTCCAGTATAGGTTCAGTTAAGACTTCATTGAAGGGCAACAATGGCTCAACTACAGAAGAAGTCTAATGCAAAACTTACGTGAGCAAATTCGCTTACATTCGGCTGTAGGTAGTTGCAAATTGAATATGCTACTTACCAGTATGCATCTGTTCTTGGCATGTAGGGCTGCTAACATTCATATCTTAGCATTAGATCGCCGCCTAGTGTTGGGTCCGGATGATCGCACATTGTTGTCCTGGAAGAGTCTTCGAAGTATCCTGAGATAGGTGGCTCCTCCCCTAGACTACAGTGCGCATGGGCATCGGCTCCATCCCCAGATTGTTTTTCGCCATTGTGGCAGAAGATGGAGTGAAAAGTGTAAAGGATGTCCATGCTAATAAGTGAATACAATAGTATATCTGCAGCTGCGACAGGCACCGGGGAGGAGGGTGGGCGATATGAATGTTAGCAGCCCTACATGCCAAGAACAGATGCATACTGGTAAGTAGCATATTCAGTTCGAGGCATGTGGGCTGCTAAATTCATATCTTAGCATAGAATACATAGCAGTCCCTCCATTAGCGGCGGTTGCCCGTGCCAGCTGCAGAAACCTGAAAGAGTGTCTTGAGAACAGCCTGTCCTACAGCAGCTTGCTGCTTGGAATGTACGTCAACACAGTAGTGTTTTGTAAAGGTATGTGGTGTAACCCACGTGGCTGCTCTGCAAATATCTTCTAAAGGAATGTTTCCCAGGAAAGCCATGGATGCCCCCAGTTTGCGTGTGGAGTGCGCCCTTGGGGGTATTGTTAAAGTGCGCTTGGCCTTTTGATAACATATTTGGATGCACTTAACAATCCACCTGGCTATTCCTGCTTTGGAAATAGGGTTGCCTTTGTGTTGTGGTGCGAAGGCAACAAAAAGTTGTTTTGTCTTTCTAAAGGGTTGTGTCCTGTCCATGTAGTACATCAACGCCCTCCGTACGTCTAACGTATGGAGCATTCTTTCCGCCACCGTTTGTGGGTTTTGGAAGAATGCCGGTAAGTCAATAGTTTGGTTGAGATGAAACTGTGACACCACCTTCGGAAGGAATTTGGGGTTAGTACGTAGCACTACCCTATTTGGATGAATCTGAATGAATGGCTCTTGGATTGTGAGCGCTTGCAGCTCACTAACACGCCGTAGCGACGTGATAGCGATTAGGAAAGCTACTTTCCACGTTAGGAACTGGAGTTCACACGAGTGCAGTGGCTCAAAAGGTGGTCCCATTAGTCTGGTGAGGACCACATTGAGGTTCCACACCGGAGCTGGTGGTGTTCTTGGGGGAATGACTCGCTTCAGACCTTCAAGGAAAGCCTTAATGGCAGGCACTCTGAAGACAGAGAGATGCTGCCTGTTCTGAAGATAAGCCGCTATGGCGGATAGATGTATCCGAATGGAAGTGTACGCTAGATTGCACTTGTAAAGATGCAACAGATAGCAAATGATGTTAGGGATAGATGCATCAAGCGGGTTGATGTCATTGGCTGTACAGTAAATGACAAAACGCTTCCATTTCGCAGCATAGCATGCTCTGGTAGTCGGCTTCCTAGCCTCCTTGATGATGTCCATGCATTCCGGAGGCAGGTTAAGGTAGCCAAACTCTAGGACTTCAGGAGCCAGATTGCCAGGTTGAGCTGTTGCGGATCTGGATGCTGAATTTCTCCATGGTTCTGCGTCAAAAGACTGGGCGTGAGGCGTAGTCTTTGATGCGGCACCACTGAGAGTTCGAGGAACGTGGTGTACCATGCTTGGCGCGCCCACGTTGGAGCAACTAGGATGAGAGTCATCGCGTGCTGCCTTAGCTTTCTCGCGACCAGCGGTATCAGAGGGGCTGGTGGAAAAGCGTACGCAAATTTGCCTGACCAGTTCATCCATATCGCATTGCCCTGCGACTGTGGGTGAGGGAACCTGGCGGCAAAGTGTTGGCATTTTGCGTTTTCTTTTGTGGCAAACAGGTCTATCTCTGGATGACCCCACTGCTGGAAGTACGGGTGGAGTACAGATGGGTGTAACTCCCACTCGTGCATTTGATGGCTGTATCTGCTGAGCAGATCCGCCATCTGATTGTCCTTGCCCGGGAGGTGTTCCGCCATGAGGAAAATGTTCCTCTGAATGGCCCACTTCCACATGCCCTGAGCCAGATGAGACAGCTGTGGCGAGTGGGTGCCCCCCTGTTTTTGAATGTAGTACATCGCGGTCATGTTGTCCGTCCGGACTAACACTACCTTGTTGCACAGATGTACAATGAAGGACTTGAGCGCCATGAAGATTGCCATCAGTTCCAGATAGTTGATGTGCATCTTCTGTTGCTGCGTCGTCCATAGTCCCTGCACTGTGTAAGTGAGCAGATGAGCTCCCCATCCCTGGAGAGATGCGTCCGTTGTCAGGATAATTTGTGGCACTGGCTCCTGGAACAGTCGGCCCTTGCAAAGGTTGTGTGGAGTCCACCAATGCAGAGAGTCGTATGCCCGACTGGTAACCAACACTAGGTCTGTCAATTGTCCCTGAGCCTGTGTCCACTGATTTGCTAAGCATTCCTGGAGCGGACGCATATGCAACCGTGCGTGCGGGACTATGAAGATGCAGGAGGCCATCATGCCAATCAACTGCATGAACACTCTCGCTGGGAGTGAGTGTTGTGGTCTGAACCTTTGGATCAGAGACTGCATGCTGTCTATCCTGACTTGGTTTGGCTGAGCCATGGCCGTCAGGGTATTGATCGTTGCACCTAGAAACTGCCGGACATGTGCCGGCTGAAGATGCGACTTTGGGTATTTCAACGAGAAGCCCAGATCGTGAAGGAGGTGAATGGTAGTTGACATGTCTGCGGCGCACTGTTGTTCCGACTTGGCCTGAACGAGCCAGTCGTCTAGGTAGGGGTAGACATGAATGTTCTGCCTCCGGAGGTGCGCTGCTACTGTCTCCAGACACTTGGTAAACACTCTTGGTGCTGTGGTCACTCCGAAGGGTAGGACCTTGAACTGATAATGCTTGCCTTGGATAGTGAATCTGAGGTATTTCCTGTGGGACGGGTGTAGTGGAATGTGGAAATAAGCATCCTTGAGATCTAAGGTTGCTAAGAAGTCCCCTTGGTTTAACAAGGGAAGAATTTGTTGCAGTGTAAGCATATGGAAGTGTTCTGATAGTATGTACAGGTTGAGGGGACGTAGATCCAGAATGGGTCTGAGAGATTTGTCCTTCTTTGGAATAAGGAAGTACAGGGAATACACCCCTGTGCCCTCCTCTCCCACCGGCACGAGCTCGATTGCGCCTTTTTGCAGCATCACCACTACTTCCTGCTGCAATAAGAGCAAGTGCTCTGCGGACATAGGCCTTTGCCTTGGCGGGATGTTGGGTGGAGTGGATTTCAACTCTAGGCAATAACCATACTGGACTAGTTGTCGCACCCACCTGTCCGTGGTGATGTTTCTCCAGACGGGCAGGAAGTGCTGCAGTCTCCCCCCGACAGGTGTTAAGTGGTCGGGGGGCAGCGACAGAGAGTCACTGTTTGCTTGGGGTAGAGGAGCGGGAGCTGTTGTTTCCTCTGCCGCGACCTCTGTTGCTGTTATTCCTGTAACCTCCCTTGTTCTGTTTTGTGAACGAGGATTGTGCTCCACCTCTTGAGAACTGAGATTGTTGGCCCATTTGTCCTCTGGTGACTCCACGTACACCTGAGCGACGAAAATTGCTGCCACGAAACTGTTGTGACTGTAGGGCCCCCATGGACTGCAGTTTCTGTGTCTTTTTTTATTTTTTCTAGGGTGGTGTCAACATCTGGACCAAACAGACTATCAGGATTGACTGGCTGATTAAGAATGGTTGTCTGAATATCTGGTTTAAACCCCGAGATGCGGAGCCACGCCTGTCGTCTCAGCATAACGCTAGTGTTGATAGCTCTAGCAGCTGTGTCTGCGGCGTCAAGTGCACACTTGATGGCTGCGTTTGAGATTAGCTTCCCTTCCTCAATAAGCAGTTTGGTGCCTTCTTGGAACTTTGGAGGCAGGTGTTGTATAACCTGTTCTAGGGTGTCGTAATGCGCCCTATCGTAACGTGCTAAGAGTGCTTGTGTATTGGCAATGCGCCAAAAGTTTGCGGCCTGCGCAGCTACTCTTTTGCCCCCTGCCTCTAGCACTTTGGACTCCTTATCCGGGGGAGGAGCTTCACCCGTTGTCTGGGAGTTGGCACGTTTCCTGGCATTGGCGACCACAAGAGAGTCCAGTGGCAACTGTCCCCGAATGTATGCGGGGTCCGCAGGTGCAGGTCTGTACTTCTTTTCAATGCGTGGATTGACCACTCGTGCTCTGGTAGGCTCCTTAAAGATATCCCCAGCATGCTTGAGGACTCCTTTAAGCATAGGCAGCGTCTTTACTGTCCTTTCAGAGACTGAAAATGTGTCGAAAAGGAAGTCTTCTTCTATCGGGTCAGCATGCATGTCCACATCATGATTGGCCGCTGCCCTCTCAATTAGCGCATGAAAACCTGCTGAATCCTCAGTTGGGGATGCACGTGCATTAAAAAGCTGCGGGTCCTGCCCCACACTTTGGGTGCCCTGGTCACCAGTGTCATCATATGAATCCGGTTGTGCATCTGGTTCATTGATAGGGAAATTGTATTGCTCATCCTCATCATACCCCTCACCCGCAGAGTGTTCTGGTGAGGGAGTAGGGCTCCGTCTCGGAGGAGGCTGGATTGGTTCCATGAGGCCTGAAGCATCAAGGGGCACCCTTTTCTTTTTCAGTGGGATGACATATGAGTCCACTGACTCTGAAGATATTTTTCTCTTATAGAGGGTCAATTTGCCTGTGTCAGCGTCGATGAAATGCTCTGAATCATCCTCTGATTCGAGTACCCGACGTGGAAGTGGGCCAGCCGTTGAAGAAACCGTCTTCTTCGGTGCCGATTTGGTGGAAAAGGCTTTCGGCGCCTCCTTTGGCGGCAAAACAAAGAGAAGTTTGCCAGAAGGCTTTGCTGGATTGTCCTTTTGCGCCTGCGGCGATGATATCGGAGCCGACGGAGCAGAGGCCTTCTCCCTGATTCTCTGTAGTGATGCGGCGATGAGGGACGTCTCACTCTCAGTTGGTTTTGGCGCCGACGAGGATGTTTTGACCTTTCCCTCGGATCGGACGTCTTTGTGGGCCTTGTGGGCTTTCGACGCGGATCCCGCTGTCACCGACCCCGAGTCCTGGGACCGGTGCGCAGACGTGCCAGTCTTCGATCCGTGCGCCTGCGTAGACTCCGTGGAGCCGGCTTTGGCGTGCTTGGACGGCGGCGCCGATGTTGACCCGTGCCGACCATCTTTCTTAGAGGACCCCTCCTCTGGCGTCGATTTTGAATGTGCAGCAGCGGAATCGACGGACTTCTTCGACTTCTGCGGACCAGAGGTCGACGGAGTCGATGGAGTAGCGGGTACAGTCGTTTTCGCCGGCACGGCAGCCATCTTAGGGACACTCGAGTCCTTAAGTTTCGGTTTCGTTTTCGGGTCGGCCATTTTAGATGTAGTCGATCCCGATGCTTTCGGTTTCGGTACAGCCTGCTCAGCAAGTAAGTCCGTGGCCGGGCCAGAAGGCGGGGCTGTGGCTTGCGGCATTGGGTCTTGGGTAAGGCCTACAGGCGATCCCGTGACCCGGTCGGTATCCTCGAAACCTTCGGGGCAGAGCTCGTCCCCTGAGCTATCTGCCGCGGCCCCATAAATCTCTTCGTCGTCTCCTACCTCGTCGACGTATTCAAGGCCTTGACCCACGACTCCGTCGTCGTCTACCGGATCCGCCTCGACCTCCGTCTCGGGTGGGGAGATTTGAAGATGATGACCCTGGTCCTCTTCATCTTGGTCGCCGAAGATGTTTTCCGGATCCGGGGCCGCTTGTCTAGCTTCCATGCGCACCGCGCGCCGAAGCTTGAGAGTCTTCTTAGACCGGAACTGTGCACAGGCCTTGCACTTGCCGTCGTCGTGGTCAGGCGAAAGGCATTTGTTACAGACGGGGTGTAGATCGATGTGTGGGTACTTGGACCCACAGAGCGGGCAGTACTTAAATGGGCTCCGCTCCATGTTCAGAAAAGTTTTGCAGTCGTGTCGCGATGAGAAGGCCTCAAAGTCCGAAGAGCGAAAGAAAACTCCGCCTATTCCGGCTCCAAGAGACGGAAGACTCGAGACCGTGCGCAGACAATACCGACGCAAAAAAAGCGAGGCCTTTTGGCCGCTAAGAGTTCGTTTTTCTCGGTTTCGACAGAAAGACGTCGAGACCACATCCGAACCCAATGGCGGAAAAAAACAATCTGGGGATGGAGCCGATGCCCATGCGCACTGTAGTCCAGGGGAGGAGCCACCTATCTCAGGATACTTCGAAGACTCTTCCAGGACAACAATGTGCGATCATCCGGACCCAACACTAGGCGGCGATCTAATGCTAAGATATGAATTTAGCAGCCCACATGCCTCGAACCTAAATAATCCGCCGCCTTTCTGATAACAGTATGATATGGAGCGACCTCTTGAGGTGGAGAAGCTGTTGAAGAAAGCTCCCTCTCTGGTGAGTGTCCAGGCCACTTGCCTCCTGAATACCTCAAAAATCAATCCACAGAATCCTCTATCTACCCCTCTTTAACCTCCTCAATCTGATACTGTTCTTCCTCCAGCAGTCTCTGTGCCTCTCTCTCTCCTCGAGGGAAACCTCGGTTGCACCTTCGGTGGCGCCACACGCAGCGCAGACAGCTCCGGAGCCGGCATCGAAGGAGGATCCGAAGGTGGAACCTTCGCTGTACAAGACAGAGTAGGGCACACTAGATGGCACCAGAGACTCTATATATGACGTCGAAAATCTCGGAGCCGGAAACTGCCATGACCGCACCGTCGGCATGAAAGGCACGAAGGGTGCCTGGGCATAATACTGAGACACGTCCAAATTGAAGGCCAGCGGACCCACGGAACCCGGAGGTGCTCTGGAGGGGAAGGCTGGCTTGGCAAACAAGCCATGCGTTGCATTTAAAAAATAGGTTGGGTCTGAACCTGGAGTTGGAAACTGAGGATACGGAGTCGAGTCTGCTTCCAGACGAGGAGCATCCGACATCGGAACAGCCGAATCCACTGGCAGAGCCACAGGTTAAGTCCCGTGTACAGGAGAAGGATCATCCTGAACTGGCAAGCCCTCCGAATCCGGTGAGCCCCTCGGCCCGGCAACCGTGCCGGAGTACCTTTTGGATCAGGAGATCTTTCCGGAGTCACCCGAGGAGATGGTGAAGGAGACACAAAGTCTTTATGATGACATTGAGGAGCCGTAGCTGGAGATCTCGAAGTCTTCTCCTTCGAGGAACGGCACAGAGAGCAATGCCTCCTCTTCTTCTTATGCTTCCTTGACTTCTAAGCATGCGAAGTCGACAACTTCGATCTTTTACGCCCTCTCTTCTCCTTCCTTGCTTTTGCCATAATAAAGCTTGGCCTCCGTTCTTTCACAGCCTTTGGATTAATTTTTCGACAGCAGGAACAGCCCTCCACGTCGTGATCCGCCGACAAACACCACAAACAGTCCTCTTGGGGGTCAGTAATGGACATATGACGCCCACACTCCCTACAGGGCTTAAATCCCGACCTCCTCAAGGTCACCATCACAAAGCAAGAGTTAGAACTGGAGATAACAAAGTAACTCGACAGTATGGAGAGTCCCAGAAACAGTTACATGTCGACAGCGCTTAAAAAAGGGAACAGACGTCATCACGCCCACCAGGCTCTCTTATGGCTCCAGTGACGTCAAACGGAGTCGCGAGTGGAGCCTTGGTATTGTGACGAGTAAGTCAGCGTGGAAAGCTAGGAAAAAGTATCTGCGGAATGCTGGCACAAGGGATATTCAGAAGGTGAGGAATCCACAGGCAGATGTATCCATCGGAAGCACAGTTTTGGGAAGGAGATCTGGCACTGGGGACCTGGTAAGCAGGAACCCAGTGCACTTCCAGTCAAAATCACATCAAATACCAGGCAAAAAGTGGGGGTGACCATGTCAAAAAGTGGCACTTTTCTATACTCAGTCACCTCCAACCCAACAGCCTGTAGATGATTTGCATCACTGCTTGTGAAGTATCATGCCTGCAGTAACAGCGCAGTGTCAGGAACTTCTGTTCCCCTGAACCATCCACAGGTGTAGCTATATCACGTTCTCCTGCTATATACATTTTCTACATCATCCCAATCTTCATGTCCATATCATGGACACTTGAACGCTATGCATGTCAAGAACATGCCAATAGGATGGCTTTAATGATGTCAATTTGTCAGTTTATGTCATGGCCTTCGATAATTAAGTCTGGTAGACATACCCAGATTGATCGAAAACCCATAGACAGAGAAGGACACAGAAGCAACAATGAAAACCACAACAACAGTCTTGAAAATAGTTTTTAATCTGATTCAAGTTAGAAATTGTTTTTGTAACAATCTAATGCTACACAACAAAAACTAGAGCTTACACGGGATACTCTTCTTTTTTAAAGAAAATGAAAATTCACATTTTTAATATTCTGTAAAAGTTGGTTATTTAATAAGCATTAGAATCGAAGATAGGATATCCAAGTAAATTTTGTTTTAAAAGTGCTGATGTGAGTCTTACTATCATCAAATTGAAGGGTATTTTTTGAAAGATGGTTTTATTTCACCCCATAGTGCTTACAGACCACAGTGTGACGTCTGCTCTCACACGCCTGATAGCTTTGTGTACTGCCCACAATAAAAGAAAAACACATAATAAGATAATTTTGCAAGGGTATTTTGTATTTTTAATTAGGTTGCCATATTTTACTTATTCTGGGTAGATTATATAGATTACCACATTTTGCAGGTTATCATATTTTGTTTTGGGGTATTGGGAATTAAAGCAGTGATAAAATCTTGGGTGATAGAAAAACATATCATGTTTGTACGCTTACCTCAAGCATAATTGCAAATGAAATGGACGGCAAGGGTGGTAAAGAAACAATCCAACAAATTAAGAATGTGTTCAGCTGGGGACGGGTTCTAGAGCTAAAGGAACAATCGAGGTAAGAGTTTAAAACTGAAATTGTAGCCATCACAGATGGCCCATGAAGGGATATCGTCCTCCTCCCACGGTCTTAGTCAACATACATCTTTCTAACCATGACCCAGCGTGTCTATTCGTAAAGGGAAGCATTCATTTGTCATCTGCACTCTCTCCCAATCAATGGAGAAAGGTGTAACTAAAAGTTTATCACAATCATGGGGGATCTCGGCAGTTCTGGACTTCACCTTGCTGTTTCACAACCGTACTGCATTCTGTCCATCACGCTCATTAAATGAACAAACATGTAGGGTTGTGAAAAACATTCTGACAGTGTAAACAAGCAGCATGAATTCAAAGCCCATAACCAGACCAGCCATTTCATTGTCGTGCTTTCCTAGGTCTGGGATTCTGTGCAAGGCCAAGTGGGAAGAAAGGAGGAGGAGGCACAACAAGGCATTTTTATTGGACATCTCTTTCAGTTCACGCCTAATTAGCCATTTTACGGATCATGTAGTTCAAGATGCCACCATTTCGGAAGTAAGCCAGTTCCACATCTGTATCAAATCTCATGACTGCTTCAAATGTCTTCCCGGTGTCCAGCTGTAGAAAAGGAAATAATATTTAGTTTCACTGCATGAAAATATACATTTTTTAAAAGGCAATTATAATTCTAGTGAGTATAATGTTTTAAAGTAACATGAACGTTAATACTTTATATGAAAACTTAAGTCCTTCCTGGATTTCCAGATGTAAGATGGAGATTGTATATGGATGAGTACAGGCCCATCAGAATAATGGTTGCAACCAAAGATTGCAGTCAATCTTAGCTTCTCTACTTGGCTATAAAATCGCTTAAGTATCAGACTGTAAATATTTTTAAGAGACTCTCTCTCAAAAGAGGAACAGCTGAAGGTAACACACTTACTTGGTAAGGCTGCATATATCAAAAGCTTGACCCATTCCTGTGCACAAGACTTTACAAATCTACCTTTTCTGATTGAGTTAGAGGTTCTGGGTTGTCTGAATGAAGGTTTTCCCAAAAACTCTCCCAGGAGTTGTAGTTGTAAAGTGATGCAGTAAATGAATGAAGAGAACAGTTTCTAGAGTCTAGTGTAGAGTACAGTAATGGACAGAGTGACATGTTTCTCTCAAAACAGGAAAGAGTGTAAGAAAATACTACTTCCTTGTAATTTAAAATCTTGACTAGTTCTCTACCTTCTACAACTGAATATCATGAGGAAGAAAAGGCACCAGTCAAATAAGAATGAATTCGCAATCAATATGTAAAGTCAGTAAGGTCTATTGTTGGGTGAAAGCTTTCTGGCAACACTGGTTAGGTCTCGGCAAGACAGGGGTCTTCCTTCCCTCATTCTCCTATGGGGCATGCAGGTCCCGGTCCTAGGGTTTAAATAACACGAGTCGTTCCCCAGTGGAGTGTGACATAGGTCACCCCACGAAGTGGTACCTTCTCACCACAGTTTGGTAATAGCGGAGCCCCCTTTTTAGGTCTCGCGCCTAGAGTTGTAGTGGGCAGCACTCCTCGCGCAGTGAGACATTTAGTAGGTAAAAATGGGTTTTCAGATGCTGACCTAGGAATGGCACACGCACAAGCTTTTCCTTTAGGGGCACGCTTTTGGGCTTGCATGCGTGTTTTTCACTAAGACGGCACGAAATAGGCCAAAGGCGGGCGCATTGCTCCGCCCACGGGCTATTGGTGTCTATTACGTGCACCAGGCCGTCATGTGGTTTCAATTATCGTGCCCAGGCACAGGCTCGATAATTGATTACACGTCTTGCTGTGGTGCTCGCGCACTACTCGCGGGATTGTTAATTTTTAGATCCATTTCTCAGGGAAGCAAGTACATGAAAGAACCGCTGATATCTTGTTTAAAATTAGATATGCAATCTTGTTCCAGACACAAATCCCCCTTTCACCATCAAGTGTTACAGAAAGACAAAAACTACAGAAACTTGAAAAACAGTCTACTGAACAAGAAAAACAGAGTCCAGCAAACTATCTGCCACAATTTTATATCAATCAACAATATCTGCAGTATGGTTCGGCTTCAGTTTGTTGTTCTCATACATGTTTGTTGAAAAAAAAGGCAACAGAAATGTTGATAAGAATCCGAAAAAAAGCAGCCAGCCGGAGCCTGAGGAGAAAAAAGCCAAGAAAAAAATATTCTCATAACTCTCTGGTGACATTTTTCAGAGTGCTTACTTGAGCAAAATAGTGCAAATGTAAGCAGCCCCTCCCAGCCCTGACCCCCACCATCCATCCCATCATGGAATTAAAAAAAGCGCTGGCATTAATCACATTAGCGGTGGAACAGATTGTTGGGAGCCCTGTGCGTTGTCATCGGCAGTGCTTGTTATTGTAAGGGAATCCAGCGCAGGCCTGCTGGGGAATGGGGAGAGATAAGCGGCGCTTATCGGGCGTGGCAATCTTTATCAGAATGGGGATCAGGGCCCGCCGCTTATCAGCAGCTGACATCTAGCTGCGAACACAGCAGAGGAAGCGCGGGCAGCCCGGCTCCTGCGACTTCTGCCACTTTTCAACTCAAGTTTACCTGTGTGCATGTGTGTTGAGGAAAGGTCCCCGCACAACAGGAACCGCCGCAGCGTGGCACTGGGCTCCAGGCCAGGTGTGATGCAAGGCATCCTGAGTGAACCGTGTGTGGATGTGGTTGCATGTATGAGGACACATCCCTATGGTCGGGTCGACTGGAATAATGCGGCAAGAGAGGACCAAGTTATGCGGCAGGGATGACTGATGCAAACGCAAATTATTCGGCATGGTGCGGCACATTTTGCGATAGTATCAGTTCATTGTTTTGCCATTTTTGCACGTTAACTATGGACAAAGACTTCACCGTATTAGTGCTAGTTTAACACCCAAATACATCAATATGCAAGTGAAAGACATATGAAATTGAAGGGTGAACAGTCAACTTTGGCGAACTACCATCCCCTGCATAGCAACAAGCGTCGCCACATTTTTAGTAACTTTTGATCTGTTTGAGCTTGAAACTTTTTTTGTTAAAATGTTCAAATTATGCACCAGATGATGGATTATGTGGCAAATGCGGCACATCCATAACTATGCAAAAATCGCTTTAGCCACAGAATCAATTCCAGTAGCCCCGCCCATAATCCACATTATAACATGGATGATATAACATGGGGTGGTAATAACAGTCCAGTGGTACCGACTGGAGACGGTACACAAACACCAGTAAACACCCATCATACGTTTATGGGCTAGAATGGGAAATACCAGGCAAGTCCAAGAATTAATGGGCCCTTAGTGCAAGCAATTAACCCCACCCGTGGCCCTTTTCTGCGGACATCTTACAGATATGTTCCAAATGTGTGCTGAAAAGTGAAAGATGTTACCAGATGCAAATTTGCACTCGGTAAAACGTGTAATTGCGCTGGCTGGTAATTCACCATCACTCATCACTTTATGTTTTAGATTCGACATTTAAATTAATGACCATTCTTACAAACTTGGATATTCACGAAATATTTCTACCCATGCAAAGCGCCCAAACGCCTTCTGGCCCTGGTTGTCGCTTTAAAATGTCCATGAATAAAAATATGTTTCCGCTGAATTACTTGGATATGAACAGAGATGCTCTATAGATGTAGTAAGGGGGTGGGGGCACAGGGTGTAAAGTATGGTTCCAGCATCACAGCTGCCCCCAGGACTCGCCCCCCTTATCTGGCGGAGCCCACAGTAACAGCTGAACAAGTTCCACATAACTCTCATGATTGAAGTTAATAAAAGTGCTCAGGCTAGGGTGACCAACTGGCATGGGTGCAAATTCAGGACAGGGAGTCTAAAAATTCAGGACAAAGGGTCAAAATTCAGGACAAAAATTCAGGACAGAAGGTCAGAATTCAGGACAAAAATTTAGGACAAATGGTACATTTTACCGACACATCAGAGGAGGTCGCGCAATATTACATAAGTAAACAGACAACCAACACAAGTACAAGTCAAAATAAGTTTATATTAGATTGAGAGAACCTTGCACTGCATCTGTTGTGTGCTGGAGTGAAACTTAAATACCTGTGTTTGCATATTGGATGCACCTGGGTAACATTAGCCAAAATGAAACTTCCACCCCCCCAGAGCTGGGCCCCTAGTGAGGTGACAGGAGCCCATACACAAAAACAGTTTGCCATGTCCTGGGCTCCGCAGGAGCAGTTGCCGCTGGTTACATTTGAAAGTGGTGGGCGTAAAAGTTTGTGATGAGTGCCCGGTGGCGAGCCCAGCGAGCCTGAACGTCATTAGGAGAGGTGGTGGTGGTAGGGGGGTTCTTCCCTGGGAAAAGTTTGCAAAAAGAATGGGCAAATGGTGCCTTTCCAAGAATATTTGAGAAAGAAAGATGGTTAATAAAGCAAACGTGTAGGTATTACATCAATAAGGAGATTTGATGTAGGGAACCGCTTATTTAGTATAACCACATAGCTGTTAGCTTGTCTGACATGGCTGCCCATATCTCTCTGCCCTGGCTCCTCTCGAGCCTCAGCCTCTATCTTCCCTCCTGCCAGGCCCTACTGTTTTTGTGCTCTCCCTTATCTCCACCTAGTTCCTAGACAGTCAACCTCTTGTGCTGCCTGTGTTCCCTCGGTTCCAGCACATTGTTTGTGTGCTAGAAGTCTCATGTACTATCGTTTGACACCTTTACATTGCTCATATGCTCCCTTTCCACCTGATGCTCTTTCTGGGCAGTCAGCCTCCTGTGCCTACACACAGGCATGCATCCATCTATCCCGGCCATGGTCCCACCATTCGCTGTCTCTCTAGGTCATATCCACCACCATCCATGCATTCACATGTCCACCCACACCAAGTCTGCATGCATCAGTCCAACAATACAACTGTTTCAATCTCCCCACAACACTGTAGACACCCACAGCTTTGAACTGCCTACTCACCCTTCTTTACACAGCCATCAATCCACACATTCATCCAGCTGTCATATAAATATGACTGTATGGGCACTTATATGTGTTGTCTGACTGAATGCATATCTAAATACATTTCTCTGTGTGTTTCTGAGTGTATATGTGCATCTTGGTATTGTCTAGTGCATGGGTACTCACAAACTTTCTCTCAGGGGCCAAATTTACAGTGTGGTTTGTGGCCGAGGGCCGCACCTGTGGAGGCGGGGTCAGTGGGGGAGGGGGAAGGGGCTAGAAAGAAAAAAACTGTGACCATGAAGTTGAACACAGGCCCCTGCAACTGACGCGTTCATCCACTGAGCCAACAGACCAGCATACACACACATCTCTCCCCTCCCTCTCTGTCTCCCTCCTTCTATCTCTCTCTCTCGCTCCCTCCTTCCCTCTCTCTCTGTCTCTGTCTCCCTCTGTCTCTCTCCCTCTGTCTCTCTGTCTTACCTCTCTTTCTCTCTGTCTCCCTCCCTCTCTTTCCTTCCCTCTCTCTGCCTCCCTCCGTCTGCCCTCTGTCTGTCTCCCTCCCTCTGTCTGTCTCCCTCCCTCCGCCTATCTCCCTCTGTCTCCCTCCCTCTGTCTGTCTCCCTCCCTCTATCTGTCACCCTCCGTCTGTCTGTCTGTCTCCCTCCCTTTGTCTGTCTCCCTCTATCTGTCTCCTGTCTCCCTCTGTCTGTCTCCCTCTGTCTGTCTCTCTGTCTGTCTCTATCGCTGTATGTCTCTACCTCTATCTGTCTCTGCCTCTATCTGTCTGTCTGTCCCTGTCTTTGACCCTATCTAGCTCTGTCTGTCCCTGTCTCTAGCTGTCTCTGCCTCTATCTGTCTCTATATGTCTTTATCTGTCTCTATCTCTATCTGTCTCACCTCACCCGGCTCTCACTCCCTGCGGCCCTCCCACCTCACCCAGCTCTCACTCCCTGCTGCCCTTGTCACCTCACCCGTCTCTCACTCCTTGCTGCCCTCTGTCACCTCACCCGGCTCTCACTCACTGCTGCCCTCCCACCTCACCCGGCTCTCAATACCTGCTCTGCCCTCCCACCTCCCTCACCCGGGCTCTCACTCCCTGCTCTGTCCTCCCACCTCCCTCACCCGGGCTCTCACTCCCTGCTCTGCCCTCCCACCTCACCCGGGCTCTCACTCCCTGCTCTGCCCTCCCACCTCACCCGGGCTCTCACTCCCTGCTCTGCCCTCCCACCTCCCTCACCCGGGCTCTCACTCCCTGCTCTGCCCTCCCACCTCCCTCACCCGGGCTCTCACTCCCTGCTCTGCCCTCCCACCTCCCTCACCCGGGCTCTCACTCCCTGCTCTGCCCTCCCACCTCCCTCACCCGGGCTCCCACTCCCTGCTCTACCCTCCCACCTCACCCAGCTCTCACTCCCTGCTCTGCCCTCCCACCTCCCTCACCCGGCTCTCACTCCCTGCTCTGCCCTCCCACCTCCCTCACCCGGGATCTCACTCCCTACTCTGCCCTCCCACCTCCCTCACCCGGGCTCTCACTCCCTGCTCTGCCCTCCCACATCCCTCACCCGGGCTCTCACTCCCTGCTCTGCCCTCCCACCTCCCTCACCCGGGCTCCCACTCCCTGCTCTGCCCTCCCACCTCACCCAGCTCTCACTCCCTGCTCTGCCCTCCCACCTCCCTCACCCGGCCCTCACTCCCTGCTCTGCCCTCCCACCTCCCTCACCCGGGCTCTCACTCCCTGCTCTGCCCTCCCACCTCCCTCACCCGGGCTCCCACTCCCTGCTCTGCCCTCCTACCTCCCTCACCCAGCTCTCACTCCCTGCTCTGCCCTCCCACCTCCCTCACCCGGGCTCTCACTCCCTGCTCTGCCCTCCCACCTCCCTCACCCGGGCTCCCACTCCCTGCTCTGCCCTCCTACCTCCCTCACCCAGCTCTCACTCCCTGCTCTGCCCTCCCACCTCCCTCACCCGGGCTCTCACTCCCTGCTCTGCCCTCCCACCTCCCTCACCTGGGATCTCACTCCCTACTCTGCCCTCCCACCCGGGCTCTCACTCCCTGCTCTGCCCTCCCACCTCCCTCACCCGTGCTCTCACTCCCTGCTCTGCCCCCCCCACCTCACCCAGCTCTCACTCCCTGCTCTGCCCTCCCACCTCCCTCACCCGGGCTCTCACTCCCTGCTCTGCCCTACCACCTCACCCAGCTCTCAGTTCCTGCTGTCCTCCCCCCTTCCCCTTTTCCCCCTCTCCCCTGTGTGTCAGCCTTGGGACTTATGAGGTGAAATCTTTTCCTCGATATTGTTCATGTGTAAAAATGACAAAATAATGAGTAACACTAGCACCAAATGTGCTCCGTTATACCGCATGATTTGCCTTTTCTTGCCACGTAAGATCGTAAACCAAGAAGTATAATTTGTTTCTTCCCTGCCGCATAATTCCAGTGTCCCTGCACATACAGCACCAGTTTCCATTACAGACATAATAACTAAAATAACAAGGGCAGCAGTAGTGCTTAATTTGAGCATGTAGTTTCTTTTTGGGTGGGCGGGGAGTGTTTTTTGGGACAGGCACCTATTTTTCCTCTTCAGACAGTTCCAAAATCAAATGAGGGAAAACACACAAAGGGGAAAGGAGGAGGAAAAGAAAGGCTGAAAAAATGTCGAAGTGAAAAAGCAGGAATCTCCAAGAGTGTGACAAAGGGTAAAGAGCGTCTGATAGTGGACTACAGAAGCCGAAGGCGGATTTAAATTTACGCAGCGGAGCACTGACAATTAATACAGCCTGGGCTGACACAGCCTCCCGGGCACCCCAGTACTTCACACGTCTTTAATCGACCATTTGTTTGTTGATGAGGCTTTGTTCACCTCTTAGCGCCCCTGCAGCTCCACTCTTGACTGTGGCTGGAATCGCCCAGGCCCCCACAGAGCAGTGTCTCTGACGCACTGCTGCTACAGAGGTGTTTACTGAAGTTAAAAAAAACACACACAGGTGCGTTGTCTCAAGCTCCGCGGGCCGCCACTGAAGGCTTGCCGGGCCGCTACTGGCCGGCGGGACGTACTTTGAGTACCCCTGGTCTAGTGCATATGGGGAGCTTAGATGTGTTTTTTCTGTTCATGCAGTATACAACCATGTTACTGAAGAACATTCAACACAAACCTAAACAAGCCGTACCTATTGGCTTTGCCAGTGTTTATTGGTAGTGTGGCATAAGCAGTAACCCCCCCCCCCGCCCTCTTGTGATGTGTGGTGTTTGTAACAAAGCAACCAAACAACAATTCTGTTAAAAATAAGAAGAATTAAAGGAATACATTAATTTTAATAAAAAGGGGAAGGAATGGTAAGTGACAAAAATCACAGGGATAATGCTAAAATATACCTACCTCACAAAAAGCAAACAAGTTGCAGGTTACCAGTATGTTTTCCAGTAGATTCATGAGAAGAGATGGATATTGCTCCCTGCTGTTGGTACGGGAATTATTCCAAGTAGCACACACACTGGTTTAAGATGTCTCCTGTTCTGGCAGAGTGCCAACCTTACATCTGAGGAAATCTCCCAGAAGTCATTGTTAGCAAAATCCAACGTGGCCCAAGTCATCATCAAGACAGAGCTCTTCACAAGGTTGCCCTTTCCCAAGTACAAAGGAATTCGAGTGCCTTCTAGAACTGATCCCAACAGGGCATACCAAAGACAAAAAGCATGTGCAATTCAAAATGTTTAGCTTTTACGCGAATTTGAACTATTCACATTGTAAATAACAATGCCTTTTGTTTTTGTTTTCGTTTTAAAACAAATATAAGGCATTGTCATTTACAATGCCAATAGGTTAAACTTGCGTAAATGCGAGACCTATTGCATTGCAAATGCTTGTTATTCATACCTCTGCTCTTCCAGTCGTCCACTGAGTAGTAGATCTACAACACCCTAACAATGCTGAGCGAGTAGGACAAAGAAACTTAACTTATCCTAGCTTATTAACTCTCAGTACACTTGCCTAGTTAGCGCCGAGATGCCCCAGGGTGATTTGAGCGCTTTATAAATATTTACATTACATAATATTTAACATAACACAGGAGTATATAAAGCTTCACTGGCCCCTGTTAACTGAAGCCATTAATGGAACCCCTTAACCTTAAAGATGAAAGTGGCTTTGCAGTGGCAGCTGGTAACTCTCACTGAGCAATGCTGCTGCTCACACGATCGATCTGAGAAGAGCAGTGAGTGAAAGAGGAGGACCAGCAAATGCTGTCACTGGCCCACCATTATCATTCAGTATGTGATAATTAGGCCGACATACAGAATGATAATGGGCCTGATAGCAGTCTGTGGCAGGTCGGGGAGGGGCTGCCACAGGCCACTGATCACAGCAGGAGCGCAAGCTGGCCCCTGCTGTGACATTTACAGGACTCTCAGACTGCTAGCAGGGGGCAGCTGAAATTACGGACAAAAGGCGTCCGTGAAAGAATCCTTCACGGACAACGGACAAGAGGCCCACATTACGGGCAGTCCGTGAAATTTACGGACGGTTACACAGGAAAGGGTCTCCCTTCAGCTTACAGCCAGGTTTCACAAAAGGTGCTCCCTCTGGAATAAGTATATGGGAGACTGCTGGCAAGAGTATTCTCCCCCCCCCCCCACCCCGGAGTATCAAAGTGCTCGCACAACTGCTCCCCTTTAGTAAGTATTGGAGCGTCTTCTCGCAAGGTGTCCCTGCTTTGGAGAAAATGTCTGAGAGACTGCTAACAAGTGTGCCCCCCTTCGGAGTATAAGAGACGGCTCGCTTGAGTGCTCCCCTTAAGTAAGTATTGGAGAGTCTGCTACCTTTAAGGAGTAAGTCTGCAAGGGTGATGCACGCACGGCTGCTCACCTTGAATTAGCATTGGAGTGTCTGCTAACAAGGGTGCTCCCCTATGGAATATCAGAAAGTGTTTGCTTGAGTGCTCCACTTGAGTGTTGGAGTGTCTGCTCACAAGGGTACTCTGCTTTGGAGTATTTATCCATGAGTGCGCTCCACTTTGGAGTAAGTATATAGGAAAACGCTTGTGAAAGTGCTCGACGTTGGAGTAAGTATCAGTGTGTTCGCATAGGTGCCCCTTCTTAGAGTATATATCTGATCGAGTGCTCATGAGTATGCTCCTTTTGAAGTATTGGGCCGCAAGCCCATGAGTGTGCCCCACTTTGGAGTAAGTATCAGAGATTGCTCGCACGTGTGTTGCTCTTAGGTCTAGGCATCTGTAAGAATGCTTGTGAATGTGCTCCCATCTCTAGTAAGTACAGGTGTGTCATCGTAGGCCTAAGTATCTAAAAGAGTGCTTACAAGTGGGCGCCCCCCTGGAGTATGCGCCTGCGTGAGTTTGCACTAGTGTGTTCCCTTTAGGACAAAGTACCTGAATGAGTGCTTGCCAGAGTGCTCCCCTTAGGAGAAAGTGTTTGAGAGAGCGCTCGTGAGTATTCGCCCCTTCAGAGTAGGCGACTGGGAGAGCACTTGCAAATGTTCTCCACTTTGGAGTGAGTATCTGGAAAAGTGCTCGTGAGTGTGATCCCTCTGGAGTATCTCACTGAGTGCTCCCAAGTATGCTCCCCTCTGGAGTAAGTATCCAAGAGCATTGGCGAGTGTTCTCCCCTCTAGGGCATGAATAAGAAAGTACTCACGAGGGTGCTCCCCTTTGTACCTGAAAAGAGTGCTTACAAGTGTGATCCTCTCTGAAGTAAGTCCCCACGGTGTGCTCCCATCTGCAGTAAGTACCTCAGGAGGAGTGCTCACGTGTGTGCTCCCATCTGCAGTAAGTACCTCAGGTGGAGTGTTCATGTGTATACTCCACTCTGCAATAAGTGCCTCACGGTGTGCTCCCCTCTGCAGTAGGTACCTCAGGGAGAGTGCTCACGTGTGTGCTCCCCTCTGCAGCACATCAGGGAGTGTGCTTAGGTGTGTGCTCCCCTCTGCAGCAAGTACCTCACGTGTGTGCTCCCATCTACAGTAAGTATCACAGGGAGAGTGCTCCCGTGTGTGCTCCACTCTGCAGCACATCAGGGAGTGTGCTTAGGTGTGTGCTCCCCTCTGCAGCAAGTACCTCACGTGTGTGCTCCCATCTACAGTAAGTATCACAGGGAGAGTGCTCACGTGTGTGCTCCACTCTGCAGCACATCAGGGAGTGTGCTTAGGTGTGTGCTCCCCTCTGCAGCAAGTACCTCACGTGTGTGCTCCCATCTACAGTAAGTATCACAGGGAGAGTGCTCCCGTGTGTGCTCCACTCTGCAGCACATCAGGGAGTGTGCTTAGGTGTGTGCTCCCCTCTGCAGCAAGTACCTCACGTGTGTGCTCCCATCTACAGTAAGTATCACAGGGAGAGTGCTCACGTGTGTGCTCCACTCTGCAGCACATCAGGGAGTGTGCTTAGGTGTGTGCTCCCCTCTGCAGCAAGTACCTCACGTGTGTGCTCCCATCTACAGTAAGTATCACAGGGAGAGTGCTCACGTGTGTGCTCCCCTCTGCAGTAAGTACCAAAGGAGGAGTGCTCATGTGTATTCTCCCCTCTGCAGTAAGTACCAAAGGAGGAGTGCTCATGTGTATTCTCCCCTCTGCAGTAAGTGTCTCGCGGTGTGCTCCCCTCTGCAGTAAGTACCTCAGGTAGAGTGCTCAGGTGTGTGCGCCCCTCTGCAATAAGCACCACAGGGCGAGTGCTCACATGTGTACTCCACTCTGTAGTAAGTACCTCACGTGTGTGCTCCACTCTGCAGTACCTCAGGGAGAGTGCTTAGGTGTGCGCTCCCCTCTGCCGTAAGTACCAACGGAGGAGTGCTCATGTGTATTCTCCACTCTGCAGCAAGTACCTCACGTGTGTGCTCCCCTCTGCAGTTAGTATCGGAGGGAGCTCTCGCCTCCTGGCTGTGGTTTTTCATCTCATTGAACACAGATCACACATGGTGCCACCTCCCATTGTACTGTACAGGTCTCCCGCAGACTTCTCAGGGGAGTGGGCTGACCCACAAACCACCAACCATGAAAATACAACCACACCTGGAAGCAGAGGTACATCACCGACTATCCGCTCACACCAGGTGAGTAAGTTATGATGAGTTGCGGGGAGTGGTGTGTTTACACAGGGTGAGGGAGCAGAGACACAGAGTAAGGTAGAGAGATCGAGAGCAAATGAGACAGCGCAAGACAGATTTCTAGGGTCAAGGATAAGGGCTTTTGGGAGGCAATGACAAGGTTCGACACATTCAGTATGAGGCGTTTATTGGGGGCTACATGGCAGTCTGCATGGGTGGGCAGTGCCCATCTACGGTCGATCAGAGGTCACAACATTGCCTCTCTGTGGGACGCCGTAGGATATTTTGGGCGTCACGGGTCTCTTGGGAGGTGAAGTAAGGGAATGTGGAGGGGCCAAGACAAAGGTTATGTTGGGGGCACAGGCAAGGATCTGTTGGTGTTGCAGGCATCGACGAAAACGTTTACCTAAGCCCCAAGTCATTCAAGAATACTGGAATGCTAGTGGTTGTATATTCTGACCCAGGCACAGATCTCTAGTCGAGGGCCGGGCACGGATCTCTAGTCCAGGGCTGGGTACGGATCTCTAGTCCAGGGCCGGGCACGGGGCCTAGTCCAGGGCCGGGCACGGGGCCTAGTCCAGGACCGGGTACGGGGCCTAGTCCAGGACCGGGTACGGGGCCTAGTCCAGGACCGGGTACGGGGCCTAGTCCAGGGCCGGGCACGGGCCTAGCCAGGAAACCCATGAAAACAATGATGAGTGATGTGGTAGCACCAAAGTTTTTTGTTCTTTGTGCTTGTTCCAGGACTTACTCCTGTGTTTAGGTCGAGCCGGGGCAGCGCATGCACTGCTCTGTGAGGCATGCTATATTGAGGTGGGGACTTGAAGCTCCGCCCACTATCCACCCAAATTTTTCATTGGCTTGTGTCGTTGTCCACTATAAACTGTGGCTGTTTATTGGTCAAAAGGTGTAGTACACCCTTCTTAACGCATTATCTCATTTTGTAACCTCACATTCAAGAACCTCTTTCATACACAATAGACGCTCTATACCAGCATTTTATACAATCCCTCATACGCCCTTAGAATGTGGCATGAAAATAATAAACCTAAACTGAAATGTAATGCTAACACGATTTTATTTGTAAAAAAGAAAGAATATATCTCAATCCATACATAGATTAAAAAAATCTTTTACTCCATATCTCAAAGGATAAACATACAATAATATATGCACATTAAAATAAATACAATACTTTTTATAAATTTTTTATCTCATACATTGAAAAACACATTTATGTATTAAATATGAAGGCCCCAACATTACAGTAAGCGTGTTCTGTTATAGCCAAAAAATGATCCAAATCTCCTATCATGCAGAGATATTTTCGTAAAAAAAGATTATTCTTATCCAAACATCCCCATTTTTGGATTCTTTTTGGACAAGTGCGTTGACGCGTTTCGGTGGTATCAGAGTGTTAGGTAACCACCTTCAGGACAAATTTTTTTAGAGGGTCAGATTTCTCCACTTAAATTTTTTTTATCTACATGGAAAAAACAAGTACCAGCAAAGCTTAAAGCCATATGTGTTTTTACTTCACATCTATTTTAAGTACATTTCATTGTTCCCATATATCTTTCATGTATACATTCACTAATTCACATTCCCTCAATTAAGGATGCCATCTTTACACGCACTCCATTGCAATTTAGAGCAGGACTAGAAGGGTGACACTCCCTTATCTACCGCATTTTCACTCCCTTCTCCCCACTGTAGGTTAGTCCATACCCTGCCCAACTCAATCATCCATGCTTCCAACCATATCCTTTTCCTCCTCATCCTACTAACCGTATAGGGGTAATATTGCACCATCCATGTGCATCTTATCTTGTTTAGACACCTTCCTTTAAGGTGTGGCGGCCGACCCCTTTAGATCTATATCAGGGAAAGATTTACGGTGGGTCAGAAGTGCTCTTATCAAGTCTTTATGTTATATAGATGGAAGTACTTGTTATCTTGCAATGTTACCTCTTAAATCTCACTTTAAAATAGTTAATTATAAGGTCCACGGTCTCTATTTTTATTTGGTTATCCCGCTTAAATATCCACCTTTCTTTTACTCGATGGCCGCGTTATCATATGGGACCAGTTTGGCCAGTAAACCTTTAGTGAAATAAATAACAGGGAAGGGAAAAAACTCATTTTATCTATATTCTTCTCCTGTTAATAAAACTTTATTTAATCTCCACTGGTATTGCTTACCTTTTATCTTAATAACCATTTCCTCTGCACATCACACTGTGGGGTTCCACTACTTTCCCCACGAACACCCGTAGACGTATGATATGTCTATCTGGGTTTTATGGGCTCTCCGGGATCTTAACTTGCCTTCTCCCTCTTCTATATTCAAATTGGGCCCAAATATAACCACGTTCTTTTAATGTTATACAAAATAGTTTATTTGGGGGGCCACTTGCTCGTTAACTATATCTCCGAACTCTGAAGCGCTGAAGCGTCCGGTACCTTATCGGTAACCCAGGCGCGGTCATCTATTGCTCCGTTGGGGGTCTTCATTTTTAATACATAAATGTGTTTTTCAATGTATGAGATAAATATTTTATAAAATAAAATTATTGAATTTATTTTTCAAGTGCATATATTATTGCATGTTTATCCTTTGAGATATGGAGTAAAAGATTTTTAATCTAAATATGGATTGAGATATATTCTTGTGTCTTTTTTATAAATAAAATTGTGTTAGCACTACATTTCAGTTTAGGTTTATTATTTTTATGCCACATTCTAAGGGTGCATGAGGGGTTGTATAAAATGCTGGTATAGTGCGTCTATTGTGTATGAAAGGTTCTTGAATGTGAGTTTACTTCCAGGGGTCATTCTTTTTGCCTATAGGTTATACGTGCTCAGTTCCCTGGAACTAGTTGGGCCACCTCTCAGTTTGTTTACTCATTTTGTAACCTCCCATGGAGACACCCCGTTTAGTGTGTTGTTGCTCAGTAGCCTTTATTTACAGCCTCCGAGCACTATTTTCTCAAATAGCTTTGTCCTGCTTGCTGCTGCAGGCAGGACACGCTCTCTCCCAATGCTTATTTTTAACAGCACACAATTACAATGCAACAGATCTCGCATTTGCGAGAGTTTAAGCTATTGGCATTATAAATGACAATGCCAATAGCTCAAACCCTCGTAAATGCAAGACCTATTGCATTGCATATACTTGTTTCTATAGGTCTGGATGAATGCCACGGACCCAACTGGGCCAATCGGCAGAAACATGCAGGCCATACTCACCACGGTGGGGGGACAATAAAATCCCCATTACACCATTCACTTGTTTTTAATACCATATAGCTGCACACATTAAAATCCATTTGGCATCTATAATGGCTTTTAATCCCACTCACTCTTTCACGGGCCCCCACTTAGCTTAAAAGTGCATTCCTGTCGTCAGGTGTATGCCCGCCCTCTACCAAACCAAGTCTCTAAAGGGCTAGGACTGGTCAATGATGAAGCATGACACCCGTAGGTGTATGAGACCAGTCCTTCACTTTTTGTGAGATGCCCACACTCACAATTTAACACTCAAGCACCTAGGTCTCTAGACTGGGAGAGGCCCCATTTGTGTTAAACATGCATTTGTCATGCCTCTTCCTGTGTTTAGCCCTCCTCGAGAGCAGAGACCAAGTACTATATCAATCCACTGATCACCATTTTACAAACTACTTTTTTTTCTTTGTTAAAAAGGAATTCACATGATCAGTCCTGTTTTCACTTATTTCAAGCTCCTGTGTAAACTGTAAATCTTGTTCTTATCTCGTTTGCTGTGCATTCAAAGACCGAGGTCAAATGTCAGACACTGTTTGCCGGTCTTCAGTGCGTGTTCAGTTCTCTCCAGAATCACTTACACACAGGGTAAGTCTGTTTTTTTGTAAAGACAAATGAATCTGTGTCTTGTCTGTCTCCTTATTATCTCTTGTTTTCACAGTTGCTTAAACTTACAGGTGCCTAGATACTTTCAATCTCACTCTGTTTCCTTACTATCAAATGTGGGCCTTTGAGTGGCATTTACCACACTCCAAAATGCAGCACTTCGAAAACAGTATGTTTTGTGCAAAACCAAACATTTACTTATTGTCACAAACACGTTTTCATTTCATGCATGTGCAGGCCACAGAGCGTTCTCTGGTGCCATCTGTTGTCCGCGAGACAAGCTGCTGATTCTTGCAACGTAAAATTGTCTCTCTGAAATGTAGCCCGGCAATGCAAGAGCCAGAATTTTAAAGCTTCACCTCGTGTATGTGACTACATTGTGCAGACTGTGAGGTGTCGCACCTTGTAGCTTTTGTTTTGTAATACCGCCAGCCGATGCATCGTTTTTTTTTCTTTTTGTAAGAAACATCACAAAATAACTATTCACAACGACATCTGCAAGTATTTGCGCAGATTGCATAGCCAGCGAGAACTAAATTGTGTATGCTTGCGGTTACATTTAATATACATTTTAAAAATCTGTGCCCACATATCTGTTTAGGTATTCAGAGGCTTTCGCTTGCATTCTTCGCAAGAAAACTAGGGAACACAGTGACTCCAGTATTTGTTTGGCTTTGCTGAGGGATACATTCGTTCTAACTAATGTAAGCATGTTGTTTTCTTCAATGTAAAACCAAATATCTTGAAAACCACAGATAATTGAGCTAAAGTCAACTGACATTCTTGGCCTAGAGCCTAGGCTTTTTATGTGATACAGGAGGCCTGCAGTGGAGGAAGGTTTGTGCAAGTGGGGTGTAGCCATTCAGAAACAGCTCTATTGTAAGCAGTGCGTTTAAACAAAAGATCAGGTATCCGTCTGTTACCACAGAAGTAGAAAACAGATCTTTTCCACTTTGCAGTGCAACATGCCCTGGTTGTAGGTTTACATTCCTCTCTTAGAATGGTCAAACATTCTGGTGGGAGATTTAGGCAGCTGAATTCTATGACATCAGGAGCCAAACTGCAAGGTTGAGTTCCTTTGGATTTGGGTGCCTGACTTCTGCATGATTCTGAGTCAGAAGACAGGATTGAGGGGAAGCTTCTCGAGTGGCACTACTAAACCTTCAAGTAGTGTGGTGAACCATGGTTGTTGAGCCCAAGTGAGCTAATAAAATTAGGGTGAGAGGTGTTTACCTTAGCTTCTGAACTACAAATGGTAAAAGAGGGAGAGGTGAAAAAGCACAGGCAAATATCGGACCAGTTCATCCATAGAGCATTGCGCTTACATAGTGAGTGTGGGAGTCTGGAAGCGAAAGTTGAATATTTTGCGTTGTTGGCAGCTGCAAAGAGGTCTCTTTGTGGAAACCCTCCCCACCTGCGGAAGTATGGGACGAGGACTCTGTGGTGGAATTCCCACTTGTAGACTTATGGCCACATCCTGCATAGGAGATTGGCAACATTGTTGTCTGCACTTGGAGATGTTCCACTAACAGGTGAATGTTGGGACGTATTACCCAATTCAAATCATTTGAGATAGGCATGATAACTGTAGAGAGTGTCCCTCCCATCCCTTGCTCTTGTAAATAGAACATCGCAGTTGAGTTGTCCGTCCAGACCAAGACAACTTTTCCTTTGAGGTGGACTAGAACCGCTTTCAATGCTAGGTGAACTTCTTGAAGCTCTAGGTAGTTGATGTGGAGAATCTGGTGTTTGATGTCCCAGAGACCCTGAACAGTGAGATTCTGTAGATGTGCACCCCACCCTGTAAGGGATGCGCCCGCTGTGAGAATAATCTGGGGAACAGGGTTGAGGAGCGGCCACCCTTTTGATATGTTCTGTGTATTTCACCACTCCAGAGAATGTTGTGTACAGCAATCAACACTAGATCTTGTAATTTACCCTGTGACAGACCACTGACTTACTAAACAATCCTGCAACGGACGCATATGTAGTCTTGCATGTGGTACTATTGTAATACAAGATGCCATCATACCTAGAAGTGGTTGAACTATTCTGACTGTTATGTGTTGCTTGGGGGGTTGTTGTGAATACTGACTGCATTTGGGTAGGCTAGTCCTAACTTTGTGTTGAGAACAGACCTTAGATAAGGTTGAATCTGTGAAGGCTGACAATGTGGGATTTCTGTATGTTGATTGTAAACTCCAGTTGATGGAAAAGTTGTATAGTGGTCTGAGTGTGCTGTAGGCACAAATAAAAGAGTACTGAATTTGATAAGGCAATTGTCCAGATAAAGGAAGATATGAATACTCTGCATAGATGTGCTGCAACTACTGCTAGACATTTGGTGAACATCCGGGGTGCAGTGGTGACCCACGAATGGAAGCACATTGAATTGATAGTGCTATCCCGAACCTAAGGTATTTTTGGATGAGCTGGATGTATTGGGATTTGAAAGTAAGCGTCTTCTATGTGTAGTGTAGACAATGTCACCTTGTTGTAATACAGAAATTACATCTTCAAGAGTCATCATGTGAAATTGCTCTGAGAGAATGTATTGATTTACGGACCTGAGGTCCAGTATGGACCAAAGTGAACAGTCTTTTTTGGGAAGAAGTATAGAGAGTATACTCCTGAACCTTGATGTGCTAGAGGAACATCCTATATGGCTCCTTTCTGAAACAGAGCCTATACTGCTTGTTTGAGCAAGGTTTGGTGCGGTTTGTACCGCATATGCCTGCAAGGTAGCTTGTTTGGAAGTGACAATATCCATGTTGGATAATGTTCAACACCCAATGCTCTGTTGTTGTAGTTTTCCAGTTTGGGAAGAAAAATCTTCCCCTGACAGATATTAAATGGTCGAGAAGGGGGAATGAGAAATGAGTCACTGTTTGGAAGTGGAGGGTGTGGTACGAGTGGAAGCCCTTCTACCATGCCCTTTAGAATTATTTCTTCTGTATGTGCCTTTGTAATATCCTCTTGATGAGGAGGGATGATGCTGTTGCCTATAAGAAGAGGTAGAGGCATCTAATGGTGTTTTATTACCCTGTTTGTATGTGGGGCATCGAAAGCAACCACGAGGAATGGGGGTTTGAAGTGCCCCCATTCATTTGGCAACTTCTTTGTCCTTCATTTTTCTAGTGTTTCGGCCACTTGGGGACAAAACAGAGGTTGTTGGTCAAAAGGTACATCAAGGAGTGTCTGCTGTACTTCTGGCTTAAAGCCTGATATACGTAGCAAAGCGTGTCTACATAGCAGTATGCTTGTAATTATGCCCCAGGTGGCTGTGTCCGCAGAATCAAGGGCATATCTAATGGGAGTTGTTTGATATTAATTTACCCTCCTATACAATCTGATGACCTCTTTCTTTTTACCCTTAAGGAAGATGTTGGAGGAGTTCGAATGGGCCCTGTCGTACTTTGATAATAACGCCTGAGTACGGGCAATTCGCCAATGATTGGCTGCCTGCACCACCACTCTTTTCCCTGAAGCATCAATGAGTTTGGACACACTGAGGTGGAGGGGCATCTGCTGATTGCTGAGAGGTTGCACTTTTACTGGAATTACACACCACCAGGGAGTCAGGGGGTAGTTGACCTTTAAAGTAAATTAGATCGGACGGTGCAGCTTTGTATTTTTTTCTACACACAATGTAATGATGCATGCCTATACTGGATCTTTAAAGAGGTCACCTGAATGACTGAGCATGCCCTTTAGCATGGACAGATATTGACATGCTCTAGTGGTGGAGGAGAGTGTTTCAAAGAGGAAGTCATCATCTAGAGGTTCTTTGTGCAAGGGGACCTGGTGATATGCAGCTGCCTAGCTATAAGTTCCTAGAAGGATGTTGAATCATCCAGGATGTTTAATTAGCTGAGTAAAGGTCTGGGTTATTATCCCTGGTGGAAGTGGTCTATGCCATAGTAGTCCCATGGATCTGTGAGCTGCTGATCATTGTCATTTCCTCATCCCTGACCTCCAGTATCAGATTGTGGAGAACCCAGTGGAGCAATGTCTCCTGTGTCACTAAGCGAGTGATGTGAGACAGGCGCAGGTGGTGGTGAGGGAGCTGGAGAATAAAATCAGGCAAATGTGGCTGCAAAGGACTAGTTGCAATGTCCTTTTTCGGTTTCTTAGGAGGTACGGGTAGATCAATGGCCTCCTCAAAAGAAAGCTGGCGGTTCGATGAAACGGGCACTAATTCTACTCCCTTTGCCAAAATTTGATCAGTAGAAGGTTGATTATGTAACTTTTGCTTCGGTTCGAGCTTCTCTTTCTTAGCTTCAAAGATCGGTTCTGGTGCCAAAATTGATGGTTTCGATGACAAACTTGTTTCTTGTTTTGGCAACGGAGCGATTGATGCCGAATAGGTGGAGGATTGGGAACTCCGGGCCAATGCGGCAGCTGCTATACTAGCCACAGAGATTAGTAGGCTGGAATCGGAGAGTTTCAACTTGGCTTTTGGTGCCAGGCCCAAGGGCAGGGCATTCTTAGCAGATATTCGGAGCAGACCATGGCCTGATAGCACTGATGGCCCAGGAGCTCCAATTGTGGTAGAACCCAAATGTCTCAGCGAGTTGGGAAGGGACATGGGTACTCACTGCGCATTGTCCCGTAGGGAAGTCTTGAATCTGTAGGCTCGACTATTTCAGGCTTGAATGCTTAGTCCAAAATAAAAATGACCTCTTCCTCTGCTGCCAAAGCCTCATGTAGCTCTTCTCCATCTTTTTGATATCTTGTTCGCCAAAGATGTTGGGTGTCTCTTCCAAATCTCAGGACTGCATTTCTTTCTGAAGCGCCCAACGGTCCTGCAACTCTTTATTCGATCAAAAAGATGTACAGGCCTCTCAGTTTTCCTCATTGTGATCAGAAAAGAGAGACAGGTTGCAAACCTGATGATGGCCTGTATGCTGGTATTTTGAGTGGTGGTTGGGAGTTCGATCCATCAGCAACGCATTGTTGGTCGAATCTGATGAAACAGGACACTAGGCCTGAATGGAAAAAGCTCGAAGGCTATGACTGGAGAACGTAGAGGTGACAATCAAGGGATTTCTTCTGTTTTCAAAAGGCAATGCTAACGAAAACAGTACCGTCAAGAAGTGATCAACAAAGCGAAGAAGCATGAAAGCGGCCTCGAACTGGAGCGCTGAAGAACAAGTCCGAACTCGATGATAGAAAGACGACAATCTGATGCCCTTGCGTTATATAATAGAGAGGAGTCTCTATACCTCATGACTTGAGACTTCTTCGAAGAAAATCAACTTGCAAACATCCGGACCAAACACAAGATGACAGGAGTATTCAAAGTACCTGTATCTACAGCAACACATACCATCAAACAGCTTGTCAGGTCTCGGATAGACAGAGCATGTGCTGTAACTTCAAGACAATTTATTTACAGTTGATGGGCTACAGCCAGCCCACAGTCAACATTTGTTAGCAGTTCTCATATCCTTAGTTGCAGTTTGCAATGGCAAGCATGTATAATGCCTCTTCTTGTGTTTGGCCTTCCTCTAGAGCATTGACTAAGTACTTGTGTCCATCCACTGCTTGGGTTTTTGGAGCTACTTTATTATTTGTGTATATGCAGTCCATAGGAGTGCTTGAGTTTACAGTCACTCCTTTGTCCCCCGACCCGCCCATTTGTGTTGCATCTTTTCCCTCTCATCCCCTACCCTCGTCTGTTTCTTCTTTAACAATCCCTCCTTCCCACAGGCCTATTTTAATGTGATTAAATGGAGAGTAGTAAGTTGCTTATCTTAACATGGTCTATGCTGAGCATAAGGCAGCCTTGCCTCCGGACTTCAGTAGAGCGGTGACGTCATGCTACAATCAACAGCCTCCTACAACCATGTACCGAGGATTGTTTCTGACACTTGACCCCAACGGCTGCTTGTACTTTTGCCTTTCATAGAAGGCCAGAGATGCAAAAAAGTGCAAATTGTAAATACAGAAGCCACCGAGAATGTGGACAACAAGGGTAAACAGATACAGCTTTGGAAAAATTATTTGTTTTATTTTGATGCCCCTTTTTTGGTTCATTGCCTTTTTATTCCCTCATGTTCCTTCCTTTCTTACGTTGTTTCCCTGCCCGTATTCATTTGCTTGAGCACCTGGACCAGGTTCACAGATAGTGATCAGACTCACCGTCCGCACATGAAGTTTTCAACTTTCACAGATCCATGTGTGAGAAGTTAATTGAGGCCCGCTTTTTTCTCTTTGGAGTCTGATGCTTGTAGTCCTAATTTTATAACTGAATAAAGAAAGAAATACAAGTCCTAGAGTGCAAAGTAAAAAAAAAAAATACCTAGACTGAACTACTCTTGAAGAGAGGAAGTTTGGGAGATTTGTGCTCCACAGCTTCCTCTATTAACCTGACAGAACAGTTCCAGACGGTCAGGAGCGTCAAATGGGGCCAATAATCAATTACATTAGCAGGAAACCAAGGTGCATGAAATGCCAGGGGTTGTAAATATACAATGGGGGAACCCAGTGGCCCTCAGAACCTGGGTAAGTATATAGGTAAAGCTACACTGGTTCTGTCGGGGAGAAAACAATTACTTTGCAAATGACAATGAATCTTGTTACCAATATTTTACTTGACTCACTGCTTAAGCAATATGCCAAAGAGTAAAAGTGGACTAAATCACAGCATGCAACCAGGTGAATATAATGGAACACACAGTACAACAAAAAACTAC
Source organism: Lissotriton helveticus (assembly GCF_964261635.1). Lineage (NCBI taxonomy): Eukaryota > Metazoa > Chordata > Amphibia > Caudata > Salamandridae > Lissotriton > Lissotriton helveticus. The sequence goes on along the minus strand of NC_136059.1, from coordinate 1,145,993,651 downwards.
AAATTTGTTTGCAAAAATTATTATTTGATATTTTTTCACAAAACATATTGTAAACACATTTTTCAAAGGCTGTCAAGGTGAGGCATAATTGTAAAGTGACAAGTGTTTCAAAGTGACAATGGGTGCACAGTTCCTATGGTGCAGTGCATATATACAAGAGTGAAGCTATATGCAAATATGTACAAGTTGAACGTTCAGAACAACAACAAAGCCAATATCTCGGTTTATGGCAGGACCGCTCATTAGTGTGCACCAAGAGATTTGTTAAGACTGAGCCATGTGTTATCGTAGATGTTTAGACCCTGATAATGCGTTAGTATGGTGTCAAAGCGGGTCTTCTTCAGGACAAAGGACAGCCCAGCAAGTGGGAAGTATCCCTAGGCGTCCCTCGCTGAGTCGAGGCTGCCAGAAAGACCTGCACTTTTCAGGAAGGCTCAGGTAAGTGGAATCTCTGAGATGAGTTAAAGTGAAAAATTCACCTTGAAATAACAACAAAGTTGTGCCCTATGTCAAGTAGGAATTGAGTCAGGAAAACGGAAGATAATTTGAAGCAAATCCAGGCATAAAGTCAGTGGATGTGAAGGCTTCTCATTCAGCAGTATTGGTAACAAGATTCCTTGTCATTTGCAAAGTAATTGTTTTCTCCCCGACAGAACCACAGTAGCTTTACCTATGAACTACCAGGGGAGCGTCCTACTCATGAGTGCTTTACACAGAGTACTTTGCAGTTTAAGTGCCGTTGTGCAATGTTACTGTGAGCGTGCTAATCTTGGGCTATACTCCCCACCCTCCTGTTGCCTATGTTGTTTCTTCCGTCTCATCCCCTACCCTCCTGTTGTGTGCGTTGCCCCTGCCATGGGCAAAATAACCATTGGCAAAGCTGATAGGTCTCACCACTGCAAGAGCTACTGGCTTTGCCAATATCTTTTAGCTATTTTGTATAGCAGCATGGGTGCTGTTCAACATGACAGAGTCAGTGGAAAAAACTTTGTTTGGTTAATGCTGGGCCCTCCTCAATCTAAAAAAAATAACTGCTACAGGCAAAAAGGTTGCTTTAGGCTTAAAAAAAAACCAAAACAGCAATACCATGATAGTCCATGGCACTGACGGGAACTACTTTGGGAGTGCGTGTGTTCCTTGTGAAAGGGAAGCATGTCCTAACTTGTAGTGAAATCTGCTAATGGCTTAAGTGGGCCGATACATTTCCCCTTAATACGTGCTGGAGTGGGTGGACGAAAAGTATGAATGAAACCAACCACAGACGAATAATGCTTGAAGCCTGGTTGAAACCCCTATAATTAACTATGTTTTACACAGAATTTTGGTAAAATCAAAAGGTCTTGGCTAAGACAGAATTAAAAATGTCAATCAGTCTGGCACTGGCTGCAAACCTCTTGGCTTCGAGAAAGAAAGAAGGCAAGAAAGGAAGCAGACAAGAAAGGAAGCAGACGAGAAAGAGGGAAAAAAGAAAGTGAGGAAATCAAAAGAAAAACTATTAAAAGAATGAAAGACAAAAGAGAAGGAAAGAAGGAAATAGAGGAGGCAAACAGAAGAAAAACAAAGAAGGAAAGAAGAGAAATAAAGAAAGGAATAAGGCAAGAATGAAAGCAGGCAAAAAAGAAAAAGAAAAAAGAAAACGAAGGAGAAGGAAAAAAAAAGACAGGAAAGAAAGAAAAAGAGGAAGAAAAAAGATAGCAAGAAAGAAAGAGGAAAAGAATGAATGAAAGCAAGAATGAAAACAGGCAAAAGGAAGGAAAGGAGGAAAATAGAAAGAGGGAAAAAACAAGAAAAAAAACAGAAAGAAAGAGGGGAGGAAAGAAAAAGAATGAAAAAGGCAAGACAGAAGAAAAGAGAGGATAACTTAATAGAACATTTTCAAATGAACATAATTTGATCTGGTATGCTGTGAAATAAGCAGCAGTCCGAAAAACAAAACACTTCAAAAAGAATTTGTAACCACATTGGCAGTGGATGGGATCGGATAAAGATGGAATGTCCATCAGATGGGCCCTGATATCACATGAGGCTCCAACCACAAAAGAAATAATTAAGTAGAAACAAAAACACCGGCACTGAAGGGAAGTAGCTTGTGTGAGGAAGCGCTCCTTGTGAGAGAGCAAAATGTGGTCACTGAAAGTGAAATTAACTAGTGGCGTAAGTAGGGTGACCCAATGCAAAAGCCACATTGCGAGGACAACATCCTGAGAAGTGTAAACTTGAGTGAATCTTTGGCTTAAATTAGGGTCCAATTGTAATACTACCGTGCTTGAAAATAATTGAGTAAACCGAATAGATGACGAAAGGGCACCTATTTCTCCCAAACATCTTCCTGAGGTTATGGCTACTAGGAAGGTTATTTTTGCAGTAAGCTATTGAACTGATGCGGATTCTAGCGGCTCAAAGGAAGCCACCTATAATCCCTTAAGGGCTGAGCTAAGATCCCAGAGAGGAAGGACTCACTGTTGAAGTCTTACCAGTGAATTCAGCCTTTACCGGGTTGGTTGGTTTAAGCTAGTTGCTCAGATATACTGTAGGATGATGCCTCTCCTGCAATCAAGTGTTTTCAATTCTTAACACAAGCAGCAAGGGAAGCCAAACTTCCTCATTTTAGTCTTGCAAAAGCCTCTATGGATCTCCGCTTTTTAGGTCGAGCCTATCCCATTCCGCAGGAATGGATAGGGGAGAATTTTAGTGGGCAAAATAAGTTCTCAAACCATCGGGCGGATTTCAAACAGATCACGTGAACACAAGCACACACATTTCCCCACATCAAAGCCATCAGCCTCCCTCCCACAGGCTTCCCCAGCGTGTGCAGTGCGCACTGGCCTCACTTCTCCTCCCCCCCTAATTGCTTGCAAGCTACATCAAAGGGTTCCGCTGCCCCGCCCCCTGCTTCACGGCCGCTTCTCATTTCTGCCCGTCATCGCATCATCAGCCTCCCTCCCACAGGCAGCTTGTTTTTAAAAAAAGACTTGTTTGTACTTGAATGCAAACATGTCTTTCTAACTCTGCCTCATAGTTGACCATGTAACACTATTTTTATGTTTAAAGTGATCTTTTCCTTTGGAAGCATTGCATTTCGATATTTACGAATTGTCCCACCTTCCCTGGGGCTATTGGTCTGCTCTGTATTTGTCTCCGAGTTCAGAATTATGTCAGCGTTTTGTGGTGAAAATTGTCATTTCGCTCTTTACCGGTTTCTAAAAGTTGGAAAAAATTCAACCGTAGCACATTACTTTGTTGATGTAATTAAAATAAAACTTGCCCCACTAAGGTCAAAACCTCAATACTTTTGTAATCTAGGGACATGTACAATCCTGCCCTGTTGGCGTAAAAGGATGCATTTATATCATCTGTTGTAAAAACGTCATGAGGGCTTAAATTGCAAACTGTTTCGAATGTTAAAAAGGATTTTCACTGCAGGGAAAGAACTGCCAGCAGTTAAAGTATTAAATACTTCCCACAGAGCGGTGACTTAGCTGCTCAGGGAGGCCCAGCCATGCTTTAGGAAAGGGGTATGTTCTGTTAAAGGTCTGGTGTATGTTAAGTAACCATCTACTTTGTTCTGTATTTTTGGTGCTGCTTATTTGAACTGGTGCTCCTATATTGATTGTTAATGTGGCGTAGGGTCTAAGGAAACATACCTTAAACCTGTCCCAGTTTGTTATTGCTTTTCCGTTGTATTATACACAAGGAGCTAGGATACCTATTTTGTGCCTTTCTTTTAGTGTTCGCGCATACTTTGAGCCACAGGGGCTTCCTCTATTAGCCCCCCTTTCTCTTGCATTCTCCCTCCTAAAAGTTCACTTTGCTCAGGGCGTTTGTATGGGGAGGTAGATCTCTGTCCCAGATGTAAAGTTTACACTTAAGAATGCATGTGTTCATAAAATCTTCTGTATTCAGGAGTCAACTCAATGTGTACAGATAAAAGATCCTCTTAGAAGCACATCTGCTGTTGAAATCATTGTCAATAATGCTTTTATTTATGAAATCGCTCCTGCTGCGGGCCCCAAAAAGGCTTTTCGAAATATACACTGCAGACTTTTAAGATCAGATACACGTTTATTTTCCCTGGGTATCCAGTAATTTTTAAGTACAGCTCCTGTTCTTGGATTTTCGTCACAATAAAATACACTGAACATTATCTTCACAAAAGTTATTTACAAAAGTTAAAGCTATTCCCATTATAAATTACAATAACTATAATTTAATTATTAATTATTTAAAAAAATTAAAAGCCATTGTTATTTGTAATATCAATACATTAACGTCACGTAAATACAACACATATTGCATTACAAATGCTATAGGTGTCACATTTGCGAAAGTTAAAACTATTGGCATTGTAAATAACAAAGCTATTAATTTCGATATTTTCAAAACCAACACATAAATAAAATATTTGTCATTTACAATACCAATAGCTCAAACGTTCCTAATGCGAGACCTATTGCAATGCAAATGCTTGTTTGTTGTTGTACCAAACGCATCTATGGAGATTCTGGACTTCAGGGAGGTTTGCCAATGTGGTGGCAGAAAGTTTCAGATTCAGCTCTTAAACTGTCTTTGAGACAAACATTTATCTTTTATTAATCTCTCATGCAATAATATCATAGTACTTTTTTTTCTTGAACTCAACATATCAGGAGCTCTTTTTATATGCAGAATAAGCTATTAAGGAAATTTTTTTTGATTGTGCTTGTATATGTTAAATATAGGTTGTCTGCAGACCACTACCATTATAAAGCTTTTGTGCAGAAACCACCTAGGCCTTTTTTCTGTACACTTGCGCACTGCAGCTTTGATGTGAAAACTACCAAAGTCCTCACTGGAAAGGCAGTCGTTAATTCTTCGCTATAAGAAGAGAAGGTCAACTCAAAGTATTTGAACAGCAGTAAATGGGCAGTTCAGAGGGATAACTACCATTCACTTACTTGCATGGACTCCCATTGTCGTTTTAGGCACACAAGAGCAAATGCTGTTTATCTTGGCAATTACGGGTGACTAATTTATCGGTGGGCTGAAGTGAAAAACAGTTGGAAAAATTGTACAACTAGAAATTAAGAAATCTTTTTTGCCCAACATCAGTGATCTTGAATATTTTCCATTTCTTCTCACCTTTATTAGAACGTTCATTCGTGGTTTGAGGTCATTATCTTCTGGAATGATGATGGTGTAGCGTTCTCGTCCAGTGAGCCCAAGTGTGTCTGCATTATCCCCAGGCTGGTATTCTAGTGGAATCACTCCCATTCCAACAAGGTTACTCCGGTGAATGCGTTCATAACTTTCAGCAAGAACTGCTTTGATTCCCTGCAAAATTAGAAGTCAATTAGTCCCTTGTTATATTTTGCAACAATGTCACTCGAGTTGCGATGAGCAAAGAATTAAACAAAAATGCACTGGAATGTAGTAGTACTTCTAGTCCGAACAGGAGTGCCACTCTGCAATCAGTTTGCTTCACAATTTAAATATGCTACCTGTGCTGCTTCAGGCACACTACTTCATTCATTGTACTCGTACACCATGATTGGTACTGGATTGCAGAATCACAATTTCAGTCAAGTCACTAGTTTGAAAAAACAGCTGACATACTCAGCCTTTTGTCTTGGAAGGCACATTCAGTAGTGAGGTTTTGGATGCAGCTCCCATATGAGGAGTGACACTAAAAGCTGTGATCCTAAGCTATCGTAGTAATGAAGAAAGACTAAAATGAAAACACAATATGCAGTCCATTTGTGTTTCACATTACTGCATCAGTATATAACTTAGGACTGGCTCCATACCAGATTTGTGGGATAGCTGCACACAATGTAATTCAGTTGTATTAAGATCAAAAGTATGAACATTTATGAACATGGATATTGTGACGATCTGGCATGGATTCAGCCTTCCTAGACTGAACAGGTATACTGGATAGTCTGCTTTAGTGGAATAAGTTACTTACATTCAGTAGCACTCTTTCTGCTGGTAGTGCAGCTTTCAGTAGATTTCTTATATGAACCCCGTTCCAGAAATCAAACAAGATTGGGGGACATTTTTCTTGTAATCCGGTCCATCCAGTTGTCCTTGTGCGGCTTCAGTCGCTTACCTAAAGTACGCCTAAGGAAGTAACATTGCAGGTCCACATATGGCGCCATAGGAGTCAGGTACATCACTTATGATGATTTTGTGTACCCTTCTCACTTCGGTTGATTTTCATACCCTTTTCAGAAGGTAATGCTGGAAGATGGCAAATTCACAAAGGGGGAGGCGATAAGCAATACGAAGGAAGCTATGATCCATCAGAAACAATGTTACCAAAGGTAAGGAAATTTGCACTAACAGATATACCTTAATGCAGGTTCCTTATGTGACAACACTACAAAAGCAGCCTAATGATGAGATTATGTCCAGGGGATAATCAGATTTAAACAAGAATGCTCTAATGTACAGCCCTACCAAATTCAAATCTGGATGGGGCATCAGAAGCAAAACAAGTAATTCTTTAAGAAATAATACAAAGAAAAACTAGGTAGCAGCCAGACTAAACAAATGGATAATGATACCCTTGAGAAAGGCAGAAGTTGCAGCCTTTCCCTTATTTCAGTTCGTTCTAAAATCCTATAGATTATCTTCACCAGCAAAACTGCTGGACTTGAAATTCAAGGATTGTCTGTAAACTTTAGGTTATAAAAGCCCAGAGTTGGGTAAAAGGGTGAGATAATAGACAAATGAGTTGGTTTCAAGTCTTGCTTTCCTGCAATCAATGTATTTAGTGATAGAGGACCCCCTTGGTCAAGACTATGCGGTCTCTCCCCAATCATTGAATGATTAGCAAGCCCACATCACAAACAAGGATGGAGAAAACAGAATTGATAGATATTTTGGATTACTCTTTGGATCAAACAATCTGCAGAAAATGCATAGGGGGCTGCAAAACCACTCTAGACTCAGCACGTCTCATTAGGCTCTCCATTGAGTGATAGTGTTGAAATTAATTTTTTGCTGTTGTGGTTTGCATTTTCATTTCATTCCATTCTCTGGAAAATTAAGTCTACCACTTCTGGAAAAAGCTTGCATTTGTGGTTTGCCAAACCCTTTCTGCTCATTTGGTCTTCTATTGTGCGCAGCGCCCATACGAATGAGCTGTTGTGGCCCTTAGCCACATTCTCATCTTTCCCACTGAAATGGCTTTCACTCCTCTTTTCTTTTTTAGGCTAGTTCATTGCTGTTAAAGTCCTGCTCAAAACTTCTACCCATTTCCTTCACAGTACTGGACAAATGCACCGAGGAGCTTTCAATTCCAAGCATATGTGAAGAAGGCATTCTCCTGAAGTCAACAGACTAATAATCTTGAAATGGTGCTCTAGATGAGCTTCCCAGCATAGCAAAGCTGTGTCTGTCACCAAGTTTATTTGGCAACGTGGGTTGGTAGGATGAAAGACCTGTTTTTTAGAGCTCAACAAATGTAGCTATATTACGGATTCAAAGTCCATTGTAGTGGTCTGATGCTCAAACTGAGCAATCCAGAACATGCAAAACTTAATAAGGTCTAGGAGCTGCAGAATTGACTTTGCAGTCTGTTGTGACTTTTTCAAGAAGACTGAAACAAACTGCTTTCTGTGTCCTCAATTACACAAATGAACTGAAAATTCTGATTTGATGTCCTGTTGTTGCTCCTGTAAAAAAGAAGCTTAGACTGTGTAAAAGGTTGTCCTTCAGAAGTTGAATTCAAATTTGATTTGAATTGATTGAATTGATTGAATTCAAAGTTGATTCAAATGATTGACTTATTTCCTATCTCAGGGCTGCTAAGACTCCAGACTGATGATAGGGAATAATTCAAACATGACTCCCTGGAAGATCCAATGATGAGGAACAATTATCAAAAAGTCCTCATTATATTTGGATATGCTAAACTGTTCTGTAGAGAGAGGTTGACTCAAGGCACAATTTCTTGCATCCCAGTCAAATAATTTTGGGAGAGGTTTTTATCTGGTCCATGTCCACAATTTAATGGACAGACCAATTAACAACCCCATAGCACACCTGGCTGCTGCAAACATACTGACAATTATGTATTCAAGAACTACAATCATGTAGCAAGGCTCAATTTATGTCACACAGCTGTCCATGGCATCTCTTCAGTAAGAGACTATTTTTTTTTATTTCACACAAAAGTGCATCTGGGATTAATGGCAGATCAACATTACTTTCTTTACTGTCGGTCTGCGTATGCTAAAGACAATTCGATTATAACATAGGTCGTATAAGATAATAAGTGTACCTGTAAAGGACACATTCATAACCTGGAGCATATTTGCGCTGAAAAACAGCTGTTTATTGTTACCCATCTCAACGGTGTTCACTTTATCAAGGTGCTCATTTTATCCATCTCAAAATGATGAAAAGCTGTGTATACCTGTTGAAATGTGAACCTCTGACCTTGAGGTCAAACACAGAACCCTGAAGTGGATCTATTAGTGCTACCAGATCCATCTGGGTTTTACATGCTTACCTAGACAATCAAATTTCACAATGCCACCCAGAACCCTGTGAATAAACTAGTAATATAGAAAACGTAAACTACAATGGTGAAATGAAAATGATGCTGTGTTGCCCACAACCATAGGGATTAATATGGCCATACTGTGCTGGGGAACCCCAGGATCAAGGACCACATAGCACCATTTTGAAACCAATGGCCCTGCCGGGATTATTTGGGACTGCCCTTAATTTAATAAAAAAACAGGCTGATGCCGATGTTACAGGCAACAACATAAACTGAACATATTACTATTTATTTGAACAGTTATTACATAAAACAAAAATAGAGAAAAATAAACCTATGCAGTTTTAGGCTTATGTCTTACTCAGTAAGAAATTCTGAAATAGCAATTCCGGTCTAAAAGAATGCATATAATCTTAGCAATCAAAACAAGATCCGAGACAAAGAGAAGCTTTATTCTTAGACATAGAAAATCATATTTTAAATTTACATCCAAGTTTAGAGGCACTGATCTCCTTGAAGTTGTGAAATTTGCAAACGTCTCACAATTCACCATGGTAACGTCCAAAGTAACATTACTATAACTTGCAGAGAAAACTAGCTGTACATTTAGACTTACCAGGAGAAAAGGTCCTTTTGCGGCCCAGTCTCGGGAACTGCCAGAACCATATTCCTTGCCTGCCAGGATGATCAAAGGAAGGCCTGATTGCTGGTATCTCTCAGCTGCGTCAAAAATGGGAATCTGCAAAGAGGACAGAGCAGTGAAAATGTCAATAGCGCATGGTGCACTGCATAGTGAATACAAATATAACTAGTTGTATAGTGTAGAATGAGCAAAAGTAGGGACTATGCACATTCTCAACCTTGAAACACAAATATAAAGGACAACAGTAAACAAGAAAGATGCTTATCACGGCAATACACCCACAGCACGAATCAGGACATTAAAGATACACAAGTCCAAATAGTGTGTGCAAATGTCTACATAAAAATAAATGTAGTAGATAAATTATGTATTTTAACAAACAGAGGGGAATGCCTGCTGTGGTGTCAAACCACAATTCTCACTTCCCTAGTAAAATAAATCACAGTAAAATCCTAAGAAAATGAAGAAAGCAATGCTATTTATTAATCCTAGTTTTCCTCTCTGGAAATCGTCTGTAAATTCAAAGAATGGCCAGTCCCTTCCATGCCCGGGATTTCAAACACCTTTTATAAAATATAAAATCTTGCTTCCATTTTAAAGGAAGAAAGTAGATAACATAACATGAGGTGAAGAAAGTAGATAACATAACATGAGGTAAATTAAGCCAGATTGGGACCAGTTTTGTGAAACTTCAAATGCAACAATGTTCCTTTAAAGGCAGCAATACCAACAGTGCTCTACAATGGCCTTCACTAATTATTGGTCTCAGATCATTTTATGCGGTAACTGAACCTTGAACTCTAACAGGAAATGACATTAACACGGCCAATTCATGACGTAGAACGAGGTTTACATGCAACCACTCCTCCAAAATGATGGTATCTTAAGCGACAAATTTTGAATAGAATAGCAGGATAATCTCAAAAAAGGTGGGAGGGTTAATTAATTACTCAAGAATGAAATAGTATACATACAGATGTCCTAGGAGAAGCCTGAATTCGATAGAGGCACAACTGTTAAATTATAGAGACACACGCAAGAATGTCTATTGGAGCTAAAATGGTAAGCATCTTTTTCACACCCTCCGCCCCCAACACCTCTAGCCCCTCTTAACTTTTACCTGTACAGAAGTGTATAAATATCCACGTACTGTACTTAGCGGACTGCTCCAAGCAACTGACAAAATTGATGCAGATCCATCCATGGGTGTCAAACGTTATAATATAAAAAAATAAAAACAGCCTTTACAATGGAAAGCAGTCCTACACATAAGACTACTCCCACTGTATATAAATATATATTGTTTTCTACATATTAATATATATTTCTCGGCCTCCGCTTGACGGATCACCTCGAAACGTTTCAGGAGGAGCAGAAGGGGATCACATTTTTTCCCCAGTTCGTTTAATGAAGATTCGTCAAACGGAGACAAAGTTAGTAGAAAAAAATATTTTTCCTATGGAAACACAGACCCAACTATAATATTTATATATATCGACATATGAATATTAACTATCTAATCTATTTACATACACACTCAAATAGTATGCATGCAGACTGAAAGATTAATATGATATTTACTGCCATTAAGAGTGGGGAGTGGACGCAATTCATCAGAGACAGTTCTGCACAATAACTAAGCTTTGTGACGATGACCTCCGTTTTCTTCTCAATTCTGCAGTGGAGTCTGTGAGACAATCATTATTTACTCATGATAAGCTGTACTGCAGTAATAAGTTGGAACTTGACTTCCAGTATAAGACAGCTTATTGGTAGGCTTGCCTCAATTGTTTTTTTTGTAGGTACCGGTAAATGAATACCGTAAATTTTGAGGTGTGTTACTACCACTGCCAAGAACTTAGTAAAGGTTTGCAGAGATTACCGGATGCCGAACGGCAGAAATTTGTACTTCCAAGTACTAGCACGCCTCAGCATGGCTTGTAAAATGTGCTATCTTTTGTTGGTACTGGGTTGTGAACGTGTGCACTTTGAAAACAAAGCTGCCAAGTTTTCAGACTGGTTAGGTGCGACATCTCCATTTTTCTAGCGTGCTGGCTTATGTGTGACATTTTACTACGAGTACATTAAAGCAGTAATAGCCATGATACGACATCAATTTCACAATTTTAACCCCTTCTGTGCAATGCAAGGCTCTAGAATTAGCTGCAATGTGTATAATGTGCTTATGTCTCTGTTTCCAGACACATATTATGTCTTGCATTGATTTGCAAGGAGTTAGCTTCTGTCTTGTAACTACATCGCAGCATGGCAAGGGAGTTGTTGGACTGATCAGCTGCAGCCCCTGGCCAAATAAGGCCCATTCCCCATTGTGAAGCAGAATACGTTTAGTTATTACTGGCCTTTGTACATGACATCAATTGCATTCTGGGATCTGTAGTTGCCTTTCACATCAGCTGTTGGCTACAAAGCCAGGCTGGTGAAAACGTGTTGCCGACCAGCAGCCTCATTACACAAGGCGCTCAATGAGGGGGATTTTTCATGATCTTAGAAGTATGTTAATTACAGGGTCAGCCCGAAGGTCCAACGAAAGGAGATCAAGTTGAAGATGAGGGTAAAAACACCTGACATCTACTTTTTGATTTTTTGGAGGAATAGAACAAAAGTTAAACACCTGCTTTCAATGTGGGTTTGGGGGTAGAGGGGGATATTTCTCAACAATTGTGCAGTTGCTACTGATGGAGCAAGGTTTCACACGTAAAGTGACTTGCTCGTACTCAACCCTCTCAAAATAATATTAATGTACTAACTAACATGTTTTGTCTTATTAATATTGCATTACATGACATTTTAGGCATCTAGGGGAAGCTTGCAAATGTGCTTTTACTAACTATAATTCGCTTGCACTAAAAATCGCTGCTGCTACGCTGGATTTTCTACTGCGCATGCCATGTCCACGTAATATGCTTGGTGGGAAAACGTCTGCGCAATAGAACTAAGATGGCCGTTATGTGTCCTAACGTGCAAGAAGCTTCCATTGCTGCTTTGCTAAGCTGTTTGTTTTGCTTAATATCGAACGCAATAGTATAAAATAAATTAATGGGAGTAGAGTAGAAAGAAGTGGTATACAGTGCATTCATTTATTCTGTGACTCAAACTGTTTCTTTTCTATTTTCACATGTTATGAATAAACTGGCCTAAATGCCTTGCTGAACTCCATCTTTGGAGAAACTGCGTCTGCGGGACAAGTCTTGAAGTTACAGAAGCTGTAGCCTTGAATCATGGCCAAGACGGACATGGAAGGCGGAGAAGAGTGAACTCCTTGCCTTGCCAGAGGAAGCTGAATTGATTAAATTGTTTTTAAATGATCATTGATACATTTCCCTACCGGGCGGAATAAAAGAACATGGGTAGATAAAGTTATGGGAGGGAACGTCTTGAATACATGATTGACAAGTTGCTTCTAGAAAAGTATGGTGTGATGGCTGCTCCTCTTTCTTGTCCAATAAAATTGTGGGATTCACACACTTGCAACATTTGGGGGTGGTACACTGACCTGAAAAATAGTATAACTAAGGTAGGCTTAGCTAGTTAGTTTGTCCGACTTGTCCGAATAGCTGACCTGTCACTGACCCAACGCACTCAATAGGTGATCGGGAGCTGAGTTGCTGGCGGAGCACTCTGTCAGAAGATTCGATAACCCAATCGGGGTTATGGGAAGGAGATCGATGACCCAATCGGGGTTTGACTGTTAGATGCAGAGAGGGTTTGCAACGCTGGCGTTTTGAACTTTAACTGTGGTGCGAGTCTTGGCCTGTGGTGGACCTGTCCTGATTCAATTTGGTCCGTTTCCTGTCTTGGTTCTGATTCTGGCTTGCACCTGTTACTACCTGCTGGCACCTGTACTTGGGATTCTTTTCTTTGACACAGTTCGTGACCCGAGTTGGTTATCACACCGCAATAGGTAACCATAAAGTGTGGGTTCCTCATTGTACTGTTTTCCCTTTCTCTTACCCACCCTATGTTTAAATGCTTAACGACATTTTCTCTCCAATTCGTTTAGCAATGTTTCTTTTAAAATCTGTATTATTCTGAAGAATAAGAAGTTAATTAGAGTTCATGGTTATAAATCTCCAAAATTTTACTTAGATAAAGATTTAAAACCTTTTCAGAGTTTGTGGTTATTCATGAAATGCTAAATGTTATTGTTTGCTACCTATTTTCTCTCGAACTCCCTTGATCCTTTAGGACTATAGGTATCGGTGACTTGGATTGGTAAGACAAATGGTATAAAATCCAAATGGTAAAAAACCCAATTGATGGAGTGTAGCTTTACCTGTTTAATGCATACATAGACATATGGGCCCAGGTGAGTATGTTGAGCAGGTGAGCCTACGCTCTATCAGTTGCTACCATAGACAGTTGTGTGGCATGTTTTGGGGACTTTTATAAGCAGACTTTGCTACATATGCACGGCTTATAGCTTGCACACACAACAGTCTCTAGTAATCGTAACGCTCTTCTTTTTCACACACCTCAATGTGTGAAAAACCATCGGGTCATGACCCGATGGGGTCATGACAGTGTTAAAAAATGAGCAACTTACATGTCTTTTCAGCTTAAGGCTTTGAGATTCTGAAAAAATATACACGAAAACTGTGATGAGTACCAAAAAGCGGATGTGAAATTCGAGGTCCGAGAGGTGTGGTGAGTAAGGTGCTAATTTTTTAACACGGTTATGACACCATCGGGTCACGTTTTCTACACACACGGTTTTCACAGGCACATTCACTCACAGAATTTCGAAACACGTGTGTTATACATTCACTTAAGAGCATTATATTGCTTCATTTCATTGTGCATATTGACATCAATATGGTTATACTTTGTTTGATACGGTTATACTATGTTTGAATTAACAGTGACGCTCCCTGAGGAAGGGCTGTCTAGTGCCCGAAATGCATAGGAGCCAGCAACAATAATGATGTGATAAAAGAATAAGAATGTCGATGAAATGACAAATGAATTTCATTCAAGTGAATTATTCATGAACTAACATATCTGAATAAAAAGGAGAATTGTACAAGAATCAAACAAACCTGTGTGGAGTCCTCAATTATTGGGAGGAACCCAAGTCCGTGTTGCCCGAAGGGGATGCAACTAATGGCCCATTAGGAGCACGTTTTGAGCCCTGGTGTTCCAGCCATGTCCAGAGGCGCAGAGCCTCCCCACAAAGGGTCCACAACCCCACCCGCCCTGTTTCTTGCAATAAGACATGGCGGTGGTGTTGTCCGTGAACACCTGCACTACACTTCCCCGGACAGAGGAAAGGAATGCTTTCAGTGCAAGCCAGATCGCCCGCAGCTCCAGAAGGTTGATGTGGAGCCGGGACTCTGCCGGAGACCAGAGGCCTCTGATCTCCCGCTCTCCCATGTGGCCTCCCATCCCAGGAGGGACGCATCTGTCACTACTACGTGCTCCAGTTGGGGAAGGGAGAGAGATCTTTCGCTGACCCAATCGCGGTTCGTGAGCCACCACTGCAACTGTTTTGCAGTGCCCTCCGAGATCCGGACGTAGTCGGACAGGTTGCTCTGATGCTGTGCCCACTGAAACTTCTGTGCCCACTGAAACTTCAGGTCCCACTGCAGAGCCCGCATCCGCCACCGGGAATGATGAACCAGAAGGATGCAGGAGGCAGTCAGCCCCAGGAGCCGCAGCGTCAACCTGACAGAGAACTGGGATAAAGGCTGAAAGATCGGAATCAGAGCCTGAATATCCCGAACCCGCTGTTCGGGGGGATAAACCTGAAACTGCGTTGAGTCTAGGACCGCTCCGATAAAGAGGAGCTTTTGAGAGGGGCACAGGTGTGACTTCGGCACGTTGATGGAGAACCCCAGCGAGTGCTGAAGGGCGGCCGTAGTCTGGAGGTGGGAGACGACTGTTTGGGACGAGCCCACCTTCAACAACCAATCGTCATGATAGGGGAAGACTGAAACCCCTAATCTGCGCAGATAAACTGCGACCACCGCCATCACTTTCGTGAACACCCGTGGGACGCTGGTAAGGCCGAAGGGGAGCATGGTAAACTGAAAATGCTCGTGGCCTACCGTAAACCGCAGGTAACGCCGGTGGGCCGGCAGGACGGGGATGTGGAATTACACGTCCTGCAAGTCCAATGCTACCATCCAGTCTTCTGGGTCCAGGGCAGCTAGGACATGAGCCAAAGTCAGCATCTTGAACTTCTCCTTCCGGAGGATGCCGTTGACGCTCCTTAGATACCCTTCTTGGGTACCAAAAAGTAGTGGAAATAGCAACCACGTCCTACTTCCCACCCAAGAATGCGCTCAACGGCCCCCTTGGCCAAGAGGGCTGTAACTTCCTCCTGCAGAAGTTGCAAGTGATCCCCGGACATGCAGTGGTACTGCGGTGGCATGGCTGGAGGGGTCGTCTCGAAGAGGAGGGAGTAGCCCCTTCGGACAAATTGCAGCACCCACCTGTCCGATGTGATGGAGCGCCAGTGGGGGAGGTGGTGGCGAACCCTGCCCCCCACTGGCGACGAATGGGCCTGAAAACTCTGACTAGGAGGATTTCGAGGCAGATGCTGCGGGGGCAGGTGTGGACTGACCTTGCCGGTGTCCCCTGGGACCGCCACGGCGGTTGCCACATCCGCGACCGCGTTGGTTGGTTCTGCGGCCTGTGGCTAGCTGGACTTGTGGGTGCGTCCCTTCCTTGGCCACGAAAGGCAGAAGTCTGCTGGCGTTGGCTGAGGCCCAAGGATTTGGCCTTAGCCCTGGAGTCCTTAAAACATTCCAGCGCATTGTCCGCCTTGTCGCCAAAGAGGCGACGGCCATCAAAGGGCATGTCCATAAGGGATGCTTGGATATCGCCCGAAAAGTTGGCGGACCTCAGCCAGGCGTTGCGGTGAACCACCACCGTCGTAGCAATCACCTGGGCTAGCGAGTCCATGGTATCCACTCCACACCAAATGAAATATTGTGCTGCATCCCTTCCCTCCGCGAGGGCTTGGGTTAGCTTTGCCTGGACCTCCACTGGGCACTGCGTCAGCACTTCCGCAACCATGTCGCACAAAGAGTGGTAATAACGGCCCAAAAGGCAGGTGGTGTTGACAGACCGCAAGCCCAAACTCAATGAGTTGAACAGATTCTTACCGAACTGGTCGTACATTTTGGATTCCCGATCCGGAGGGGCGGTCAGGAATGCGGTCTGGGAAGTTGAGGCCTGGTTCACCAGGCTCTCAGGGGTGGGGTGAACGGACAGGAAAATGGGGTCGCCCGGAGGCGGCGTCGGGCCACGTTCCGATCTACAGGGAGGCCTGTAGAGGGCTTGGACCAGGTACCCAACAGAACGTCAGTGAGGGCCTCGTTGAACTGCAGGAGAGGCTCCGAGGAGCTTTCCTGCGGTTTTAGTACCTCAGTGAGGAGGTTAGTCCTCACGGCCGCGACTGGGAGCTCAAGAGCCAAGGCCTTGGCTGTCCTAGTCAACACCATGCTATAAGCAGCCCCCTCCTCCGTAGCCACGGTCGGAGGGGAGACAAAACCAGTGTCGGGCGAAGTGTCCAAACCACTGGCCTCCCCCAGTTTGTCTGCCCATTTCTGTCTCAACTGGCACTGCAGTGCCAGAGTGTCCTCAGACCCCTCCCAATCCCCCTCCTCACCCATCTCCTGAAGGTCAGGAAGATATGATGGAGCCGGATCGTCGGTAAAGGGCTCACCAATCCGCTTCGAAGACTGCGCCGGTCCGACGCCGGATCCGCACCGGGATGGGGATCGGGGACGACGCCGCTCGAGGACTGCGCCAGGGGCGACACCCTTGGTGACGACGCCGGCGGAGGGGTCGTAACGTCGACCGGCGTCGTCACGGATCCAGGCCTGGATCCCGAGGAACCCTGCGGCGTCGGGACCGAGGTCGCCGACGGCGCCGGGGCTGAAGCACCCGGCGGCCCGCGTGGGCTCCCAGACTGGTCCGCGGGGCCTGAAGGCACCTCGGCGGGACCTAACGGAGGAAAGAGCAACCTCATGGCCGTGAGGAAGGTGCTGATCTCCTCCGGCGTAGAGTTCAGCCCAGGGACCGGCGGGTGTGGAGCTGTACACGGCACCTGCAGCTCCGGCGGTCCGTGTCGCCCGGAAACCCTTCCGTGTTGCGAGAGCGTCGGGGGGAGTCAGAAGAGTGATGTCGCTTCTTCGACTTCTTGTGCCTCGACTTACCTGAGGACTTGGAGCCCGACGAGTGGTGTCGACTCGCCGAGCTGTGATGACTGTGGCCCCGTGACCGGTCCCTCGACCTCCTCCTGGACCGGGACCTCGAGCGGCGCAGGCCGACTGACGGATCTTGAGGCGCTTACGGGACCGCTCCCGCCTAGCCTTCAACGTCAAGGCCCGGCAGTCGGGGCACGACTTGTCATCATGGTTGGCCCCTAGGCAATACAGGCACCGACGGTGGGGGTCGGTAACCTGTACCCTGCTGGGCTCGTTCTGAGAAGCCTTTCTCTCTTGCCCAGTTTCCTTCGCTGTTGCTGTAGCTCCTCTGGGCTGGGAGTGACAGTTTGGTGCGACTGGTGCTCTCCTCTTGCGATCATTGTTGCCACTCAAAGTTTCCTTTGTAGGATGAGGCTATCCCCCTAGTGCCGAGCCTCTGTCCTTGGCTGTTGATGCACACCAGTATCTCTGCCTGTTAGTTGTGGTCTTTGGTGGGTGGTGGTTGTTCTGCTCCTGTTACTTTCTTGGGAGGACTCCCTGTGATGGCGTCAACCAAGTTTGTGGTCAGCATACCAATGGATATGGATCATGACCTCCTAGGGGAGCCCCCTGCCCTTACAGCCCTGTGGGCCCCTGCAGATTGGTCCCTTTAAACCATGCTGACCAATCAGCGGTCAGAATTATCCCGGGCTCAGTGCCTTCCCGCTCACATGTTCTGCCCCCTGGATGGGTTCGTTGCGGGCCCCACAAAGGTTGGCTGCGCCTTCCCAGGCAGCTAATCACTCTAGAAGCTCTAATGAAGTGCAGAGAAATCCACCAAATGCGCTATTCTAACACATGATAAATGGCACCTGGCAGGGCTGAGGAAGGTGGAATTGGTAGTGTGTGGGCAAGTGGGGGGGGGGGGGAAGTGTGTAGTTGGGGGGAAAAAATCAGAGTTTGCAGTTTCCTCACTTTGTAGGAGATTGGGGAGTGTTTACTACATTGTGGGGCAAATCGCAGGTAGGCATGTGTGTCGCCCCCACTAGCAAAATTCCCAGTTTTGGCCATGTTAATGCAAAGAAAGCTTTCTTTCATGCAGTAGAGCATGTAGTCCAAGCACAATGTGATGCTAGTGGAATTATTTGGTTGATTTCTAGCTGGATGTGAAGAAGCATGTTTTTCTAGTATGTCTGGATGCTAACCTGACCAGAGTAGCCGTGCAAGGGACAGACGCAGATATGAAATAGTAGGGAAGTGATGCGATGATCCTTGTGGAATGCCAATGGACACATGAATAACTCAGCTGACCCAATGTTGATTTATTGGCTACAGTTGGGGATAAATAATAGGATCCATGGCAAACAAAGGCTGTCCAGTTATGCCCGTTCAGTGTTCCAGCCAGCCTTTCCAGCAAAAGTGTATGGTTACCAGTGTTTTAAAAGTTTAAGTTGCATTTACATAGTGCTTCCTACACCTGTTGAGTCGTCAAAGTGCTTTATGGCGAGTAGCAAGCTATCCAGGAGCCCAAAGTAAGTCAGTCCCTTAGTTATTGGAATTAATTTGCATGCTCATTCTATGCATTCATGCCAGTTTCTTTGTGGGGCATTATTGACAGAGATGTGCTAATTAAAGGGAGCTATGTGAGAAGAATTTCCTTGCTGAAATTAATAAAATAGTCATGGTTTCCAAAAAGAGCTTAAGCTGGATAGGCATACGATTTAGAGTAACTTGTTTACATAAGAGGCAGGCAGAAAGGTAACAGTAGTTCACTTACAAAACAAATACGAGATCGAAGTAGGTAAAAAGTTTGATAGAATGCAAAATAATGCAAGATTTTAAGGACTATAGCAGGTGGAGAATTTTTGCATGCAGTTTGCGGATGTAAATCTGTAGAAAGAAACACTTAAATTCTCCTCCTAAGAAATGTAGCTTACACAATCTTTCCAAAGCACTTAAGAGGTGACACAGATCCTTCCAACAGTGGAAAGGAACCCCTGTGCTTGTTGAGATCCCTTAACTGTCAAGCAGTGTGGCAAATAAACACATTCCATTACCTGTAATTCTGAGACACCC
The DNA here is from genome assembly GCF_964261635.1 of Lissotriton helveticus. NCBI lineage: Eukaryota > Metazoa > Chordata > Amphibia > Caudata > Salamandridae > Lissotriton > Lissotriton helveticus. The sequence continues at coordinate 1,145,974,288 of NC_136059.1, read as the reverse complement.
CAGAGACCCTTTTTATATACCTACTACAGCAGTATATGTAATACTGTAAAGAACAGTTGCAGCTTATGCAAATCATATGCACCATACAAACCTATATGTATAATATGAAACATGTTATGCAAACACCCACCACCTTAAACATATAAAAATGCAATAGATAAACACATTGCAGCAATCAGTATATTTAGGTCATACTTATTTATTTTATTTAAGAGGTTTTATATAGCGCTGGCTGGACCCAGGAGTATCAGAGCGCTTTACAAGGTGTTTCCATACAGGTACAGTGTGTATAAGCACAGACAACGGAATAATAAAAGAACAAGTCCACATAGGATACATGACATCTAGATAAAAAAGTAAAAACAATTGCTAGACACTATGAGTCATACAAAATAGCGGTCACAGTTTGGCGGGAAGCCTCACAGGTATACAAAAACATGCAAGAGAACTGACTGTCATGAGGAGGGGAAGTAAGGTGATCAGATAGAAGGAAAGGGAGTTGGCCAGGCGGGTGGTCACACCACCTATCTGCAGAGCAGATAGGTGGGGTGATGCAGAGGGGCGAGGCTACCAGGGAGGGATTAGAAACCCCAGTATTTATTAAGGAGAAGAAGTTTGAGTTCTTTTTTGAAGCTGGGGTAGGACTGGTTACAGCAGAGGTCTTTAGGGAGGGCATTCCAAATAAGTGGGGCATTGCCTGAAAAGGAGCGTGACTGAGTGGAATTCTTTTTCTGAAGGGGGGGGATAAGTAGGAGGGTGTTGGAGCTTCTCAGTGATCGCGTGCAGCCTGCTTTGGTCAGTTTATTGGAGAGGTATGCCGGTGTGTTTTGGTGGAGGATTTTGTGCGTAATGCAGGCGGTTTTATATGTGGATCTACCTTCAATGGGGAGCCATTTAAGGGATTTAAGGGCGGGAGAGATGTGGTCAAATCGTTTGCAGTCCGTGATAAGCCTAGCCGCGAGGTTGAGCACAGATTTAAGAGGTGCCAGGTGGGTTTTGGGAATTCCGGTGAGGATGGCATTGCCGTAATCAATGCGCGATAGAGCAAGCGATTGGACTGCCAGTTTAAAGTCATCAATTGGGATGAAGGGCTTAATTTTCTTAAGGTTACGGAGGGTAAGGAGGGCTCCTTTGGCAGAGTTGTTGATGTGAACGTTGAGAGTTAGTCGGTTGTCAAGGGAGATGCCCAAGGATTTGACTGAGGTGGCTAGGGACAGGGAGCAGTTGAGGGCGTTAAGGTCTGTGATCCACTTTTGAATGGGGAGCTGGTTGTTTTTTGGGGAGAAAAGAATAATTTCAGTTTTTTTTGGGTTAAGTTTGAGATGGTTCGAGTGGAACCAGGCTTGAATTTTGATGAGGGTGTTGTTGAGGTGGAGGATGTCAGCATGGGTTTTTATCTTATGGTAGAGTTGTGTATCGTCAGCGTAGAGGTGATAGTTAATCTCTGATTGTTTGAGAATGAGGGTGAGAGGTTCCATGAAGAGGTTAAAGAGAGAGGGAGATAGTATGGATCCTTGTGGAACTCCTAGAGAGATGGGGGAGGGGTTCGAAAGGCAATTGTGGATTTTAATTTGCTGAGCGCGGTGCTGCAGGTATGAGACAAACCAATTATGAGTCATGCCATTAAGGCCGAATCGTTCTTTAAGGACTTTGAGAAGAACAGAGTGGTTAACGGTATCGAACGCTGCGGAGAGATCAAGGAGGATCAGTAGGCTAGATTCGCCATTGTCAAGGGAGTGGTGAATGTCATCAATAATGTTAAGCATGGCGGTTTCGGTGCTGCAGCCTTTCCTGAAGCCAGATTGAAGAGGGTCAAGTAAGTTAAAAAGTTCAATGACATACTTGACACATTGAATACCTGGCTTAGAGGGTACTGCCCACTGCATCCACCCGAAGAGAATCCCCACAGAACAGACACATTTTCCAGCAGAATGGATGTGTCCGAGGTCACCTTCCAGCATCCATCCTGCCTTGTAGTGTTGAAGACCACAGCAGAACATTAAGGCTGTGTTTTTTTATCTTCATCCCGATTCAGGGTCTCATGAGTCTCAGAGTACAAACTGATGGCCAAAGAGCCTATGATTTAGTCAAGTTCAGATTGTGTTAGCTGGGCAAGTATTGAAAGGTGAGAAACATTGTGACCTATGTTTTAGGTCCAGGCACAGCTCTAGGGGCTAATCGCTTGAACTTTCTGGACCATTATTCCAATGAGTTGGCATGAATCTTATCTTCAAGTTTTAGGAGTCTCACCTACAAGTGCTTGAAACCACGAGTGCAATTCCTGTAAAACCCTACCCAAGAGAGCAGACCCCAAAAACCTTGAAACCAATCTGCTCTCTATCAAAAAAACTACAGCAGGAGCTATTTTGACGGCATCTTCCACTCACCTAACGATAGGTACTGCAAGCTCACTATGTCTACTATTCTTAGCAAACACGTACCAGCATTCAGCAGCATGATCAACATTACCATCTAGGCATTGAAAATAATTATAGATGAGTACAATTATATTACAATTATAAAAATACTAATTTCTCAATTTAGGTCACTAGGGAGTTGACGAATATGTTTGTTGTTGCACTGGGTCAGCCTTTAACTATAAAACTGATCACACATGTAAACAAGAAATGACAAGGCAAATTGGTTGTACCTTTAATAAGCATGACCGACTACCTTATAATGATTTTTGTCAAACTATAACAAAATTCATGGCAAAATAGCTACTATTGTCTGTTTATGCATGCCCTTGCACCAAAACCAAATTGTAATTGTTTGATATAATTTATTCTTAATTTACTGTCCCAAGAAGACAGGCATTTTCGAATGGTAAATTATGAAATAAGGTTTGTTCAAGATGCTATGCAAATGAGCAGAATTGAGCAGCCCAGAAGCACTGTGCACCTGACGATCCCTAGGAAAAGGAATTAAAAAATAAATACATAAATATAAAGCAGGGGTGGGGATGCACAGAGGAGGGTGCGGTGCTGATGACCATAAACGAGCAGTCTGGTAGAAGTGGATGTAAAGAAGCTATGTTCCATCGAATAAGAAGCATCAAACCGAGTTGGCCAACAAAGCCATACAATAATGAGCAAGAAGCTAAATGAAAGCCCACTCTCTATAGTAGACAATAGTTCTTCGACAACAGACAATTTCTTTCGGTGGGTGAAACCTAAAAAATAACCATGTAGATATATACAGCAACAAACCATCATTTTTCACAGGAAAATAACTACAGTAAGTTCTAGTTACCTTGCACTCATTTATGTGGTGGGATAGATTTATGGTGCGCAATACTATAATATTTGGGAACAAACGCTAGAGGTTCTTGGCCTACTTACTGCATGTTGAATAATTTCAGTAATGTTAGTCGCAGGTCAATTAAAAAAGTCATCAAATGACAGGAGACAGTACGAAATTAACACAATGACAGTATACACAATAAGCATAAGCTGTTGTGTATGAAAAAAAACAAATGTAGAACTGCTGTACTGTTTTGTTATTCTTATCGTCATAACAGAAGGCAAAGTAGGCATTAGTGCCGCATACTTACTGTTTCCTTTGTAGGGAAGTGTATTGTTTGTGGTGCCTGTTTATTAAGAAATTTGTTAAACAGACGAATGTTGGCAAAAGTTCCTCTAGCCATGACAGCATCATTTCCTCTCCGGGAACCATAGGAGTTAAATTCTCTGGGAGTTAAACTAAAAAGGAAACATTTTTGCAAAATAAATGGTTGGTAAAGGAAGGTCAGCATACAAATGAGTAGTTGACAGATTAATTAAGAATTTGAAGGACAGCTCTCTGTTCACAAAGCATTATTCAAAGTATTGACTGCCTGGCAAGATGTCGTGGAAGAAAAAGTTACTTAACTGTTATCCTAAATGTTCCTCTAGGGGAATTTTCATTAATAGTTTGAGCTATAAAATGTCTGACAGCCACAGGGAATCCCAGAGCACTTTTTACAAAAATATATACAACAGATGTAGGAAAGTGCCCCTTTTTGCATGATTACATCCTTAACTTTTTGCCAGATACCCGATGCTAACTTGACTGAGTGTGTAGTGAGACCCTGCTAACAAGGCCCCAGTGTGAGAAGTTGGCCTGGTATATGATGCCCACTATTCTAGTGCGCACCTTGCACCATTCCAATCGACCCTTATTGATGGTAGGTTATAAAGTCAACCTTATAGAAAGCTATCCTAGTGGTAGCTGTGGAGAGCAGCCTTGAGGCTAAGACTTGGAGACGAGTTAAGCAAGTTGTTTTACCATATATAATCCCTTGAGTACCAAATGAAAGCACACCACACAAGGTATATATCAAATATATATGTATTTATTCTACACACAACCCCTCTGCACTCTTTATGAGGTCAGAGGTAAAAGTACAATACAAGGAACTTAATTAGGATAGAATAAATTGCACAGTATATGTTTTGCCCTAGGGGCCTCACAAACCATATACTAAAATAGTGGTATAAGAATCACGTGAAAGTTAGAAAGCAGGCCTGGGGCCTTTGGAATCGCTGGGGCTTCTAGGAATAACCAAAGGCTAGGATGTAGGAGGCCCACGGGAGAAACATGCAATGTCTAGACACAGCCGCGGGTTACCATTGACTTTCGATGGGAAACAAACAAGTTACAATTTTTAAAGATTTAAGGGTACAAGGAGGTGAACTACGATGGAACCCTTTTAGACTAGGACACTTGGAGAGTCAATACCCACGGAAGCATCGGAGTACTCGTGTTACCTCACCCAGGGAAGCTGGGTGCATAGGTGTCTTTTCGTGTCGGGTTTTGTCGTCGATTCCAATGGAGAGCTGCGAAGAAGTTCTGCAGGCGACGAGAGGAAAAGTGTCCGGGTGGATCAAAGGGTGGATCGGAGATGTGAAGAACCTGAAAGCAGAGGAGACAGAGTCTGGGCCACTAGCCAATGACCAGGGCGGCGATAGGAATATGCCACTAGATGTCGGGTGATTTCAGGTGAAAAGGTGAAGTTTGTCTCTTAAGCCACGAGGTCCAGGAGGTGTCGACGACTACCAGGAGCTGGATTCGAGCTGTCTCACGAAGGATCTAGTTGACTGCAGTGTCGGTATCCGGGTTGGACCCAACAAGCCTTTTGCAACCGCAATCCACACAGGATGTCAAGATTGGCTTCGGTGCAGACCAGCAAGGTTTGAGGAACTTCTCCTTTGCAGGGAAGTTGGAGCAAGCCTGGAGCAATCAGGAAAGCAAATTAAATCAAGGATTGGTCTTCTTGGGGGCTCACTAGCCAATGGACTAGGAACCGCGAAGACGCGTCGAGCTGAAATGCACAAAGCAGGCCCACGGAACACTCGTGGAGTGTGGACCTCTGAGCTTCGGGGCAATAGGTGCTCGGGGCTGGGGTTTCAAGCACGCCAATGCACAACTTCGGGATACCTCGGGAAGTCGATGCAGGATGTCCAGGAGTTCCGGTCCCACGTCTCTCGTGTCCGCCACAGGTCTCAGCTTTGCTGGGAGCGCAGGTCAGCGTCAGAGATGTCTGGAAGTCCGTGTTCTGTGTCGCAGATACTTCGGGATCTGACGGGAGCCTCGAAAATGCAGACCGGCAAAGATGCTGTTGGTGCCAGTTTGAACAGGGTGGTCACTCTTTGACCACAAGGGAGATTTCTTCCGCCTTCCAGTCGAAATGGAATGTAGAAGGTCCAGGATATATGTTACAGAGTTTCATCCAGGGTAATCTAAAGTCCTAGGGACTGGGGTTCTATACTTTAAGTTTAGGGGTGGACTAACTCTAAGGTCCCTTTTATGGGTGGACCTGGGGAGGGGGGCGGTTACACCCCTTCCACTTTGTCCAGTTTCGGGTCAGAGCTGGGGCTGAGTGCCCCAGCAACCTAGTTTGAACTTGGAAATGCATGCAGCACCTTGTGGGCCCCAGGCAGTGTCTGGAAAGCATTCACTGAATGCAGCCCTCCCTGCCCCTATACACTAAAGTCTGTCTGGGGAGGTGCCAGCACCTCCCTGGAAAGGAAACCTATTGTCCAAGGCTCCCCTGCTGGAGTTTCGTCCAGCAGCAGGAGGGCAGACTCGTGTCTATGGCCGCAGCAGCCATTATGTGAAGCTGGGTCTCAGTTTAACTTTAACCGGGTTTAACAGTAACTACATGTCTTCTCCCTCTAGAAGGGTGGAATGCTACCCCCGCTGCCAGAACTGGCAAAGGGGGGGGGGGTAGTATTCCAAAGTGTTTGACACATTACACAACATGTTGTGAAAAAGGCAAACCAAAGTTAGCATTAACCGCGAGGATTATAATGCACTTCAGAGTATATGGTATGGCTATATCATAGAACAGCTATAAGGAGATGGTTCCGAAAGCTGCAGAGGGGCTCAGCTCATGCTAGGGCACCCTCTCACATAAAACCAAGCACTCTACCTCCATGATTGTCGAGGTCTGCCATAGGAGTGGCTTATAGGTTAATATGTGTCTATATAAGTATGTAGATATAGTTATACTATATGTAAGTAAGATTGCTGCCCACTGACTTTGGGGTACCTGCTGTACTTTGCAAGCCCTCTCCAAAGCAGCAATCCACTTGTGGATGTCATCCCCAACTTTGTAGGGTGGGACAATCTTGCTTAGGTTTCTTCTATTATCATAGGTCCTATCTTTATCCTTTGGGATAATGCTGCCACCAGTGGGTTCTACCCCCACTTAACGTTTGCTCTCTTGCAAGAGCAAGTCTCTCTTTGGCGATGGCAAGTTCTTGCCTCTCAATCCTCAGATTGACTTCTCTCATTCTGACCTGATGCTCTTTTCTCTCAGGGGAAGACATTCTCCTAACAGCATCTGACCCTAATGAGGCACCAGAGTGGCGAGATTCCCTCCTCCTGGGCTCAGTGTTAAGCCTGCTTGAGGGTCTGTGTGGGGCTATGCCCCCTCCAGCCCCATGTAGGCTATGGTTAGCCTGGGTAAGTGTTCCCACTATAACCTGACTATCAGTATCCTCCTCAGCGTCCTCCTCTTCTACCTCATCTTCCTCAATAAGATCAGGATCAGGGGCATCCTCTGAGGGCTGTCCCTCATCTGTATTAACTGGTAGGCCTGTGCTAGAGGCCTTTAGAGCATCATATTCTTCCATGTGCTCAATCAGATGTCTGAGGGTAGGGTTGGAACCCTGTTTTAACCTTCTAGATGTGCACAAGTGCCTTAGATCATGGAAAGTTAGGGTATCATATCTGGAAGGTATCCTTACAGGCTCTACCTCCACTGGGAGAGATCCACTTGGTTCTGCTCTCAGAGACATGATCTAGTGAGGTGTGGTGTGTGCACCTACCTACACTAAGTGTTACCTACTAAACCTCTCTAGGAGTTGTAGTAAGGGTGTGCTAGGTCCTTTGCTCTACAACAACTAAGTTCAGTAGAACTTTAGTATTTTAGGACCTGAATTATATGTACCTCTAGGTACCTTAATGTGATCTTTCAAATGATATCTCAAGATATTATGGTAAAACAATCAGCAAGCTCTTATCCCAACCGCTGCACACCAATGTGAGAAGTTGGCCTGGTATATGATGTTCACTATTTTAGTGAGCACCTTGCACCAGTCCAAACAACCCTTATGGTGATGGTTGTAAAGTCAACCTTATAGACCAGCTATCCTAGTGGTAGCATGGACAAAGCAGTCTTAGGCTAACACTCCAGAGAGCATGTGAAGCCAATTGTTTTACCAATAATAACCCCTTGAATATCAATTGAAAGGACACCACACCAGGTATATATAAAATATATATATGTATTTATTTCTAACACAAACCGTCTGCACTCTTTATGAGGTCAGAGTTCGAGATACAGCACAAGTAACTTAATAAGCATACGTTAAGTTGCACAATTACAATTCTGCCCTGGGGGCCTCGTAAACCATATACTAAAGAAGTGGTATAAGTACCACTGCAGGAATGGTGGGAGGCGCTAGGGGGCGCACACGCAGAATGGCCGCACTGTAGTGAGGCTCCTGCTGCCTGTTCCATTGATCCGCTCATGATCCTCTACCACCGACACCAAACTCCTTGAAACACTGCACAGCTGCGAGGTGTACCGTTCTGCAGACTCGGTGAAAATCTGAGAGCGCTCGGACATTCCGCCGTGAAGATACACCCGCGGAAGTGGAAGACCGAGAGCAGTGCTGGAGCTTATATGTGCGATTCGCTGCGTAGCTGGGAGAGGACACCGGCGCTGCGGGATATACAGCCGACGTCGCACTCCTGAACATCGTGTGGGGGGGAAGACATGACCCCCCCCGGGCTGGCCGGAGCATTGCTGTGCGGCGAACCGGTGAGAGACTGGGCCTGCAGGGGATCGTCCCGGGCTGGGTGCGAGGCCTGGCTCCCCCCCCCCCCGCCGTTACCAACATCGAAGAGGGCGGACTGCGCCTGATAAGCCCGACTGCCCTGGGAGAAGCGGGCGCCTCCATTGCGCGGCCCGTGTCCACCTGCGACCAGGGTTCGAGGTTGGGCCGAGACGAAGGGTTGGGCTCGGCCCAAAGTGGAAGAGACCTGCTCTGCGGTATATTACGCTGTTTTCGTCCGCTGGCGATGCATGAGCCCAGTGTACAGTAGGCCAACGGCCATTGAGGGGACACGGCCGAGAGCGGTGATAAGGCTTCCTCGAGTGGAGTGGTGACTGGGCACAGCGCAGTAACGAACTGTGATCTGGCACGAACGTGGACAGTAAGATATATGCTACCTACAGTGTGCCTGTGAGTTGCGACTCTGAGCCTCGAAACTGTGGGCTGCATACAGCAGAAGAGAACTGTGCCAGGCAGGACTCCTGACTGAAGGGCCAGGACGCGACTCCTCACAACACTGTATTGACTGATTGGATTGCGCCTCAAGTCGGGGCCAGACTTGTATGTATCGGGAGATTGCACGCTATGTGTCCCGCTGGCCCGTCCCTAATACGGCGTTGCCGTGTACATGCATAGCTGACATTGCTGGCTGGGGTGCCTGCTTCCTGTGAACGCAGCTCCACTGAACCCTGCACTTGCACGTATACCCCCCACACCTGGGCCTCAATTATCGCCTGGAGCTGAGGACTGGCGCGTTAGAGGCCTCCTTGCTTGGCTCCCCTCGGGACTACGCGACATTGTTCTTACTTTGCTACAAACAGAGTTGTGCCTCCATTCCCGCCTGCATCGTTTGCTAGGATTGGCGCATCAGTTGAAAGTGCACCCTTTATTTCTGCACTGGGCTCATGTGCGCCTACATCTGACCTCTCTCGGCTACAGCCCTGATCTGTGCACCTCATTCGTCCAACGCGAGATATTACGTATTCCACAATGGGTAAACCTGATAATAGGCAATCGAAGCTATCATTCGACTCAGCTGCCTCCAAAAAAGGGTTGCGCAATGGGCCGGACACAGGAGGGGCCCACAGCCCAGTGAACTCCGGAGCAAGCTCTAGCTCCCCTCCAGCGGACATACAGCAATTGATGCAAGAGATGAGACAGGGGTCTGCCACAATAGTAGACAAGGTAGACCGGATCTCGTCAAGAATGGACGCCATTGCACAGAAGATTGATGTCCATGAAGAGCGCATCACAGCAACGGAACGGAGAATATCTGACAATGACGACACCACGGCCTCCCACACCGCACAACTGTCACGGATGGACAATGTCCTCAGAATCATAGCTGCCAAAAATGAGGAGTTGGAAGCACGTAGCCGCCGCAACAACATCCGCGTCGTAGGCGTGCCCGAATCCACCAACACAGGGCGAATGGAAGAATATGTGGAGAGGATACGACTTGCAGCGGTTGGTCCCGACGCATTCTCCAAACAATTCATAGTTGAAAGAGCGCACAGATCACTTGGCCCTCAGCCCCAACCTGGAGCCCCACCAAGACCAATTATTGCGCGGCTTTTAAACTATAGGGACCGGGATACTGCCCTGAGAGCGGCACGCACAAACCAAAAACTATCTTGCGATGGTGTCAGCTTTTCTATTTACCCGGATTTCACGCCCATCGTGCAGGAACAGCGACGCAAATTCCTTGATGTCAAGAAGAAAGTAAGGGCACTGCAAATCGACTACGCATTACTGTATCCTGCCAAGCTCAGAGTGACCCACCAGGCAAAGCAGCACTTCTTCACCAACCCGCAACAGGTGCAGGATTTTTTGAAAACTCTACGACATCCACGAGCTGGTAATAAAAGGAACGACGACGAAGAACAGAGCGAAGCACACTCGATGAATGGAGATGGCTAGGCGAGGGGTCTGATTGGTGGAATGCTTGAATGACTCGCTGGCACTGGCCGAAGGGCCAATAAGATTACTTCAGTTTGACATGCTCACCGCTGCTGATCGAGTAGACTGTGGACACAGACTGTACTGTTGGTGGTAAAGTATTACAGGCACCACCCCCTTCCCTTCATTGTGCCCGCTTGAGGCTGCATAGGACGAAGGGCAAGGTGTGGGGGGTGGCTTTGTGTCTCCCTGGTTGACCCCTACAGGGTATACCCCTTTGGACATGTTTACTGCACTGCAGTTGTTGGGGTGGTTGCTAATTGTTTGGGATGGAGGGTGGGTTGGGGACTCTGGCACGTTGGGGTTGCTTCAGTGGGAGGTGGGTGGGGAAATGTTGGTAATGCTTGACCTGAGGCCTTATGCTCCCAGCAGTGTTTTTATGGTATTGCTGACAAGTATGCGTGAATATGAATGGTCCTCAGTAGATGACTGTAACCTGTTAACCGATGGCAATGGGAAACAATCTTCGCAGGTTTCATTTGACATGTTTACTCCTAATGACACTGATGTATCCCCTGTTCTGAGTAGGGTAGGACCCCTTGTAGTGTCACTTGGTAAGGTACTTGGGCCTTCTGCCTTTACTATGTTGGGGTTGTTTAAAGGGCTGGGAGGGAGGGACTGTTTGTTTAAGGACTGTGGTAAGAAGTTCGCTGTTAGGACTGTCAGAGAGTTGCTACACCTAGATCTGATGGGATTTCGTAAAAGTACTCTGTGGGAATGTATTCTCGCGAAGCATTTTGTACACACGAATATAGCTCCACGATGCTGCATTGGCATATATGTTGGGTTAAGGGCCAGAGTGTTGACTCCTGGGCCAGTGCCGAATGAGACACTTTATGATAAACCAATGTATTGCTTATGGGGGACACTGATTTAAATGTTTTGACATGGAATGTGAGAGGTTTAGGTGACCATAGGAAGCGACGTCAGATATTATCATATTTGGACCGCCACTCTGTGCACATAGCCTTTCTACAAGAAACCCACTTTAAGGTGCAGCCTTCCCAGACATTCGCCAAGAAATGGGCGATTCACAAGGTATTTGCATCCTACTCAACATATGCTAGAGGCACAGCAATCCTGGTAAAGAGCGGTACGCCCTTTACTCTGGTTGGCACTAAAATAGACCCCCAAGGGCGATACTGCATAATGTGGGGTAGACTAGGACACATTGCAGTAACACTAGTGTGCTGCTACGGCCCCAACATTGACGATCCCCATTTCTTCACGGACCTGTGGGCGGCAATTGTGGGAACAGGTCCGCAACATATCATTTGGGGGGGTGACTTCAACACTACACTAAACCCGATAATAGATCGATCACACCCTTCCCCTCACCATTACACGAAGGCAGGGGCAGCACTGCGGTTGGCGCTAACAGATTACAATATGGTGGACACCTGGAGGCTATTACATGCTGACTTGCGGGAGGGTACACACTTCACGGCACAAGCACGGTCATGGGCACGGCTCGACTATATATTTCTGACGCCTCAACTTTACACCTCCCTTGTTGACTCACAGCATCTCCCCAGGACATATTCTGATCACTCCCCTGTAAAAATCACCCTACGCTCGACAGATTTAGGCCCTCCTACGACTGCTTGGCGTATGCAAGCTACGATGCTACTAGACACGGCCTTTCAGGAAGAACTACGCACAGAGTGTTTAGACTTTAAGAGAAATAAAGATTCGGTTAATGATGTAGAAACGATCTGGGACGCATTCAAGGTGACTGAGAGGATATTGCATTGCTAAGGGATCCGGGGTTTTGAAGAGCATCATGACACGATTGTCAACACTGGAGGCGGAACTCAAACGCCTTGAAACGTCATTGGCTACAGGGCCGGATGATGCTATCCTCTCGACAATACGTGGAAAAATCTCAGAATACACGGACGAGACCGCTAGGGAAACGAAATTTCGGGGCAAATACTGGACTGCTCGCCGTTATGGCGAGGGCGAGAGACCGGGAAAGGCCCTAGCCGCTACATTTAAACTGGCAAGGACATCTAATGTCAATCTAGAACTTGAAAGCCCGGAGGGGGCAAGGCTGATAGACACTACACGCATCCTCAATTCATTTGTGCAACACTACAGCTTGTAATACACTTCTACTAGGGCAGGAGACCTCCAATTACAGGATTATCTGGCCGATGTTTCACTTGGTTGGCTTAGTGATGCGCAGAGAGCGTTTCTCAGTGCCCCTTTCGAGCTGGACGAGGTGCGTGATGCAATCATGAGCATGCAGTCGGGGAAAGCCACTGGGCTCGACGGGATCCCGATAGAATTTTATAAGACATACATAGAGTTTATGGCCCCGGTCCTGCGGGAAGTCTATGAGGACGCCCTTGAAGTGGGGCACCTGCCACCGTCTATGCGAATAGTACTGATTACTTCGCTACTTAAGCCAGGGAAACCGGCGAACAAATGTGATTCTTACCGGCCCCTTTCCCTGTTGAACTGCGATGTTAAAATACTGGCCAAATTGATTGCCACTCGCATCAGCCTCTTGCTTCCTACACTGATACTGCCCGACCAGTCAGGTTTCGTTCCGGGCAGAGCTACTTCACACAATTTGCGTACTTTTTTTTCTGTCCTCAACTCGGTATACGATGATCAGCCAATGGCGGCCGTCTTCCTTGACGCCACCAAAGCCTTTGACTCCTTGGAATGGGACTATGTGTTTCGGGTCCTGGAGCGGATGGGCTTCCCGGCGATATTCATATCGTGGATACAGCTCCTGTATGACCGTCCTGTGGCTCGAGTATTAATTAATGGCAAACTTTCCTCGGAATTTCCCCTTTCCAGAGGAACCAGACAGGGGTGCCCACTATCACCACTTATTTGCTATAGCAACTGAACCCTTGGCTGCAAAACTACGGCAACATCACAAAGACAGTGCACTGCGCTGCTTTCAGAGGCAAATATTAATATCAATGTATGCAGACGATATCACATTGTATGTGCGTGACCCGAGCGAGAATTTGAACCCAATTCTTAGAGAGTTTATACGGTTTGGTAGGCTCTCCGGGGTTCAAATCAATTGGAGTAAATCATGCATATTTCCACTCACTGCATCCACTGCGAAGTTCGCACTGGATTACCCCATCACTTGGTGCGAGGGGGATTTTAAATATTTAGGTATCAACATAGAGAGGGACAGAGATGAATTGCTTAGGGCCAACTATGGCACCACGATGAATCGCATTACCGATAATATAACGAGATGGATCACACTGCCACTCTCTATGGCTGGTAGGGTGTCCTTCATAAAAATGGTGATCCTCCCCCAACTGCTATACCTATTCTTGAATATCCCTTTTTACCCTGGCAGGTATTTCTTTCAGCAACTTCGGACGGAACTCATTAGACTTGTCTGGGGTGGGAAGACGCCTCGACTACGGTGGGACACCTTGACCAGACCCTATAATAGGGGAGGGTTTGGCATACCAGACTTTGAATTATATTACCAAGCAGCCCAAGCTCACTATGCATATTATTGGGTGCATCAACCCAAGTACATGCCTCAACTAGCGGCAGAGCACTGGCTCGCTCATCCGATCCCCATAGAGGGTGCATTTTACGCCTTGATACCAGGCAGGGATAAGACACCCACGACAGTGATGAGCACAGTTACTGCATGGTCCTGCCTGGCCAATAAGTTGGGGACAAGCCTGCTCTATGCGCCTCTATTGCCTCTGGCTTACCACCCCAGTATGCCATTATTACAAGAAGCGGGATTTCGTAGGCTGATGCAAAGTATACGGATTGTAACATGGGGAGACCTATACCATGATGGGACGTTTCGCACTATGGAGCACCTCTATGAAGGCATACAGCCATCTCCGTTGGATGTATTCCTATATCTTAGACTGCGCCAAGGGCTGAAGGCCCTTACCCCTGACTTTCCACATGAGCCCCCGACTTTCGCCCCGCTGCAACTTTTGCTGCAGAATGACACCCCTTGCAAACCGGTATCGACATTATATAGAACAGTACACACACAAATTGACTACCTACCACTTGCAGCTAGACTACGCTGGGACCAGGAATTAGAAACACCAATTTCGGACAGGCAATGGGACTTCTGTCTCCAGCAAACGGAGCGCATCTCTGCTAGCAGTAGATGTAGAATAATACACTACAAATTCTTACACCGACTGTACTACACCCCTGTCCGGATGTGAAGATTTAAACTCCGAATCACCGACAACTGTGACAGATGCCAGGCCCCGGGGGCTGATTTTCTGCATCTGGCTTGGGGGTGCGCAGAGGTCCGGCGGTACTGGGACCGGGTATTTGCAGCATTATCCAGGATGATCCATATTGAGTTGGACCCCTCCCCTACTTTGGCTCTTCTGGGATATGTGGAACCCCTACAGGCGGCACACCGCAAATTTGTTGCTTTGGCCCTTTTGATAGCCAAACAAAGGGTTGCGTGTAGGTGGGGTAGGGGCAGAGCCCCCAAATTCAAAGATTGGATCCGTGACCTTACTTATTGTCAGGAACAATTAAATACATACTCCGAATTGTTACCACTAGCATCACGGCCCAGGGATATATGGGCCCCATTGCAATGTTACCTAATACAAGAGAATGAGGATGCAACCGAGGAGGTGGCCACTTAGAAGACACATGGACTGACTTCATTAAAATGTTCTCCAGTGCATGATTATGTCCTAGATGCAGAATATGGGAACCTGAGTTGTGGCGGGTGGTCTGAGGCACCGTCCTATCTGGTACTGTGTAGCTATACTGGCGGGCACTGATTTGACTGTTCTGATGATATGTCTACTTTGAATGGATTATATTGCACTATTCACCTCGATCCTGCTCACTTGTAGACTGTCTCCTATTGTGGCAATGCTTTATTGGTGCAAAATATCGAAAACTGAATTGCGCACTATAGCCGCATGGGATGCGGGGCTCAGCGAGTCCTCTAATATGTTACATAACTGATTCTGGTCACCTAATTTATGCATGTAGTGTGGATTATGGATTAATGTGTGTACAAGTAAATGCACTCTTTGACATTGGGGAAAAAAAAAATAAAAAAAAAAAATAAAGTACCCCTGCAGGAATGGTGAATAGGCCTAGGACATCGGTGGGGCTACACTGAATAACCACAGGTTAGGAAGCAGGAGTCCCACAGGATGCGTGTGCAGTGTCTAAACACACGCGCGGGTTCTCAGACTTAGAATGGGAACGTACAGTTTAGAAACTAGTTGATTTCGGACAGTCCGGGTGGACTTCGAGGAAACCCAGTTAAATTAGGACACTTGGATAGTTATTACCCACGGGAGCACCGAAGTACTCGAGTTACCTCACCCAGGGAAGCCAGGTGCATAGGTGCGAAGTTGTGTCGGATTTCGTCGTTGATTCCTATGGAGAGCTGCAAAAAGATGCTGCAGGCGACCAGGAGGAAGATGTCCGGATGGATCCAAGGGCGGATCGGAGAAGTGAAGAACCTGAAACCAGAGGGGACAGAGTCTGGGTCACAAGCCAGTGACCAGGATGGAACCAGGACGGAACCAGATGATGTCGAGCTGCGATCAGGTGAAGAAGTGAAGCTCGTCTCTGCAGCCGCGTGGACCAGGAGGCGGCGACGACGACCAGGAGCTGGATATGGACTGTCCCACGAAGGCTCTCACTGTTGGCGGTGTCGGCTTCCAGATCGGAGTCAACTAGCCTTGGCAAAGGCAACCCACGCAGGATACGAAGATCGGCTTCTGGTACAAACCAGCAAGGTCTGTGGAGCTTCCCTTTTGCAGGAAAGCAGGAGCAAGCCCAGAGCAACCAGGCAAGCAGCGTTGTTTCAAAATGGAGTCTTCAAGATGGCCACTAGCCAAAGGGCTAGCAACCGCGAAGACGCCTCGAGAGGAAATGCAAGAGCAGGCCCCACACGGCCCTCGTGGAGTGTGGCGGGCTGAGCTTCGGTGCACTTACGAATCGGTGTTGGGACTTCTCAAGTCCCAATGCACAACTTCGAGGACGCCTCAGAAGATGCACAATTTAGCAAAGAGCAAAATGGCCAGGTGTCTGGTCCCTCGTCTCTCGTGTCCGCCACGGGTCTCAGCTTTGCTGGAGGTGTGAGTCAGGGTCGGAGAAGTCTGGAAGTCCAGTCCTGTGAAGCAGGGTCGTCGGGATCCTTCAGGAGCGGCGACAAAGCAAACCGGCAATTCGCTATGTGGTGTCTGTTTGCACAGGGTGGTCAATCCTTGACCACAAGGGAGATTCTTCAGTCTTCTAGTTGCAGTAGAATGTCGAAGGTCCGGAGTTTCATGTCAGAGTTTCAGTTCAGGATAATCTAAAGTCTCTAGACTCAGCTCCTAGCTTTATACGAATTAAAGGGGCTGGATTACCTGCTAGGTCCCTCCTATGGGTGGGACCAGGGAAGGGGGTGGTTACACCCCTTTCCCTTTGTCCAGTTTTGCGCCAGAGCTGGGGCTGGAGTGCCCCAGCAACTGGTTTGAACCGGACTATGCATGGGACACCTTGTGTGCCCCAGGCAGTGTCTCATTCCTTTCAACCCACCCTGCCCCAGTACACTATAGCCTGTCTGGGGAGGTGCTAGCACCTCCCAAGGCAGGAAACCTATTGTCCAGGCCTCCCTCGCTGGAAGGGCTCCCAGCTGCAGGAGGTCAGACTTGTGTCTGTGGCAGCAGCATCCATTTTGTGATGCAGAGGCTCGGTTTAACTTTAACCGGGTAAAGCTACAACTACATGTCTTCTCCCTCTAGAAGGGTGGAATGCTACCCCCGCCGCCAGAACTGGCGGGGGGAGGTAGTATTCCAAAGCGTATGACACCTTACAAGTCATGTTTTGATAAAGCTAAACCAAAGTTAGCAATAACCGCGAGGATTATAATGCACTTAAGAGTATATGGTATGGATATATCATAGAACAGCTATAAGGACATGGTTCCGAAAGCTGCAGACAGGTTCAGCTCATGCTAGAGCACTATCTCACATAAAACCAAGCACTCTGCCTCCAGGATTGTTAAGGCCTGCCATAGGAGTGACGTATAGGTATATATGTGTCTATATATAATGGTAGGTATAGGAATACTATACCTAAGCAAGGGATGATTACACGACCTTGCCCCAGCTGAGTGATCAGCCAGTTGTGTCAATTTGGAGGGTCAGCCAGGGGTGGCATAATTCATGCTGCAGCCCCTGGTAGGCCTTGGAAGCACCTATGCCCTGGGTACCTATGGTACACTATACAGGGGCTCACAAAGGTGACCCAATACTCAACTGGATATGTACCTAAAGTACATGGTATGAATTTAGAGAGAAAACAGCTGGGCTGTGGGTCTGATTAGCAGGCCCACAGCCACACTAGAGTCGAAAAACCAGCCGATCAGAGCAAAAGTGGGGGTGAACATAGGAAGCAGACCCTACTCTCCTACAGAGTCCGCCTTCAACAGTCAGTTGTCGAGATAGGGAAAACTGAAACCACTGCTCTGCACAGATGAGCTGCGACCACCACCATACCCTTGGTGAACACCCAATGGGAGCTGGTAAGGCCAAAGAGGTGCACGGTTAACTGAAAATGCTTGTGGTCTACCGTAAACCGCAGGTAGCCTCGATGGGCAGGCAGGATGAGAATGTGGAAATAGGCTTCCTGCTAGTCCAATGCTACCATCCAGTCACTCAGTTCCAGGGCAGATAGGACTTAAGCTAGTGTGAGCATCTTGAATTTTTCCTTTTTGAGGAAGATCTTGAGGGCTCGAAGGTCTAGGATAGGACTCATGCCCTTGTCCTTTTTCGGAACCATAAAGTAGTGGGGATATCAACCACAGCCTACTTCTGACACTGGAACCCGCTCTATGTTTCCCTTGGCCAAGTGAGTCCCAGAGTAAAAAGAAATGATCCTCCATCAGCCCGTCGTAGGATAAAACCTTGAAGTGAAGGGTGGTCTCGACGAGGAAGGGACTATCTGGAGGACCCACCTGTCCGAGGTCAAGTTAAGCTGATGGTGGCTAATCCAGTCACCAACTTGCCGCTAATGGTCTGGAAGGGCGAGGCTATAAAGGCTTGGAGGCTGAAGCAGCTGGGGGGTGGGAGGGAGGAGTGGGTTGGTGAACATGTGCAGAGGCGCCCATGTTGCTGCCTGGCAGATATCCAGTACTGGAACTCCATGTGCAAGGGCAGTTGTTGCAGATTTAGCTCTGATGGAATGAGCTCTTAAGCCTTTAGGAGGCTGCTTTTTCGCCAAAGCATAGCAGATTTAGATGCAGAAAACGACCCCATCAGTGATGGTCCACCTCTGCACTGCCTGACCTTTCTTTGCACCAACATACTCCACAAACAGTTCACAAACCTCCAGCCGCCTGACCCAGTGGTCTGAACAAACCGTGCCCTTGCAGGGGTTGCTGAACTTGCACAGCTCGTTGGCTGGGGTATGGCTGGCCAGCGAAAGCAGACTGGGGAAGTGCGGCGACTGACAGACCAAAGGACTTGGCCAGAGCCCGAGAGTCCTTAAAGCGCTTCAGCGCCATGCCTACCTGGTCTCTGAAGAGACGGGTGCCATAAAGGGCATATTCATGAGCAAGGCCTGGACATCCTCCGAAAAGCTACATGTTCTCATCCAGGAGAGGCATCTGACAGCCACTGTCTATGAAATCGCTCTGCTCACAGAGTCGTTCGTTTCCAGCCCACATCGAATGGCAAACTTTTCTGCATCTCTCCCATCTAACGCTGATTGGGAGAGGACGGACTCCTTGCGCAACCATTTCTCCCAGATTGGAGTAACGGGCCAAAAAGAATGCAGTGTTCACCAACCACAATGCAAAGCTGGCGGAAGAAAAAATGTACATGCCCCAACTATCCAGACTCTTGGACTTCCTTTCTGGGGGAGTGGGAAGGAACGCGCGATGGGTCGCTAAGGCCTGGACTACCAAACTCCCTGGGGTAGGGTGGGCGGTGAGGAAATTGGGGTCACCCGGAGCAGAGTGATGGAGGCAAGCAATTGTCCTATTCACAGGAGCCCTGTGTTGAGCTTAGACCAGGTTCCAAGACGGAAGTCCATGAAGGCCTCATTAAATGGCAGTAGGGGTTAAGAGGATGAAACTTCCAGCTGTAGAACCTCTTAATGTCTTGACTGCCACTTAAGGAAGCTGAAGGCCAGGGACCTCAGCTGCCCTTCGCACCACCACATCATAATACGCTCCCTTCGCCGTAGCCACAGTAAGGGGAGAAAGCATGCCAGTATCTGGAGAGGTATTCAGTCCACTGGCCCCACCCAGTTCCTCATACCAGTCTGTTTCCTCCTCAAGTTGGTCTTCTAAAGGGTCCAGCGATCCCCTCCCAATCTTCTCCCACTCCTAGCCCTTCAGAATAGAGCTCAGGAAATGACCTAGGACCTGGAGGTCCTGCTGGCGCCGGCTGATGCGATACCAGCTCAGTCATTGGAAATCAGAATGGGGCTGGCGTAGTGGAGGGTGGGTTGGGGCAGCACCCCGGCTGCCCACAAATGAAACACATGGCATCAAAATTCTCAGAGTTGGGTGGGGGATGCTCCAGCTCACGGAAAATCGGAAAGGCACAGAGCAGACGCAGGTGCAGATTCCATAGAACGAGGCCTTGAACGCTGAGGCTCCTCCGTCATGTTGGCCGATGAATGGAGAGGAGTCAAAGCAGATTTTGGCTTCTTGTGTCTTTTGTGACTCTTACCTGAATGTCCAGACGATTCAGAGTGGGAAGAAGAGAACTTGGGACTCCTGGAGTGGTGCTGGGACCTTCCTTTCAGCCGGGAGCGTGACCTCTGAGAAGACTAGCAACGCGTTGTCGCCTACCAAGCCACATGCAGCTTTAGGGGCAGCTCCCTCAAAGCCTTCGGAGCCATGGCCCAGCAGACGAAGCACGACTTCGAGTCGTGGTCGTGCTCCTGACACCAGAGACAAACAAAATGCAGGCCCGTCACCGACATGGCGCGGTGACCGGCGCTGCATGGCTTGAACCCAGAAGTCTTTTTGGACATGGTACCTATACACCAAAAAGTAGTCAACAAAAATAAAAAAATTAAAGAGTCTGACGAAAAGTGACTGAGGGTAGCTCTCTTCAAGGATCAGCACCTGACTGACGTGAAAAGAAAAGAATTGACGTCAGCGCGCCGAGGTGGCGCCTATATAGGTGACGCGGACGTCTCTTCCAGCGAGGACAATGACTTGACGTGGAGCTGACCGATGCCACCTGCCGGCAGACAGGGGTATTGCTCAAAGAAAAATCTTCCAGGCCCAGTCTGATGCCTGGCAAATTCAAAGCTAAGGAATCTGAGGCTCGATGTCTCAATCCGATATCATAAATTACTACACAATCATTTTCTTTTGAATTATGAGAGAATAAAGTAATAATTCAATAGTTAACAGAAAAAGAGAAGGTAACGGACATCCTTGCCTAGGGCTTCTAAAGAGACTGAATGAGTTGGAGGAAATTATATTAATATAAATATCAGCAGTTGGTTTAACAAATGGGTCTTTCATCATAATCTTGAAAGTCAAAATGGAAGATTACATATTTTTTACTTAAAAAAAAATACCACAAATTAACCTTATCAAATATGTTTCCGACATCTAATCCCAAATACCAATAGGAGAATTGACGGAAGCCGCCTAAAATAAAACATGACACACTAACTTTAAAAAAATTTAACTAATACAGCTTATCAACTTTGATCGTCTAATATTTTTAAGTAAACTTAGAATCTTGATTAGTTAATTAAATAGACCTCCGATTAGAGGCAGAGCTATAATCTTTAACTTGTTTAGGCAAAACTACAATTTGGGCATCAGTATAAGAACCAGAAATCAAGTTAGTGTCACAATTTTCAGGAAACCGGGGCAGTAAATAAAGCATTAAGTGAGATGAAACTGTTTGATAAAAAGCGGCTACCAGATCTGAGAGAGCAAATGACAGTTTGAATTTCATCAATATAAATAGTAGAGTCTCATTTATTTGTCTTTTTTCGGAAATGGTAGATCAAATTCAAGATTTTAACACATTTTGTATAATATCATTTAATTTCAAAATCTTGATTTCGGTTCCTTTAAACCATAAAAGATACATTAAAAAAACATACAGTTTTGGATACAAATATGAATAACCCATTGATAACCTGCGTAGCAATTATACATAAGAAAGTTACTGGAAAGGGTCTACATAAACCTTGCGCCCTTTTGTTAAAACAAATACAAATATAAATATATTAAAAAAGGCATCAACAATTAAAAAGAGGAGATCTCATAGTTTAGTCTTAAATTCGACCATTAAAGTGTACTCTGATATTGTCATTAGAAGTGAGTTTGCAGGTTATAATTCATACAAATTAATAATGAAGTGCAATTCCCCATGTCTTTGTTATCAACACTAAGTAAGTTATTTAAAAGATTTCAGGCAAACACTGACAATACACTATAGTTTTAGTCCTGCTTTGGCTCTTACGAAGCTAACAGCTAACAAGAATCTACTAACACCAAAAACGATAACTTGTGCAGTTTCGGTTCTTAGGATTCTGGCTCGAAATATGCCTTATCCTTGAACAAAAGGAACCTGGTTGTAAACGCCCCGCCTTGCGGTATCTTGAAACTCATTACTTTGAATATAGGCCCAAAAGGTGGATTTTAACAATCTTTTAGAGGCTTGAGACAATGAAGAAGGATCGTCCCAAAACTGTGATAGACCAATCTTTCTCAACCACAAACAGGCAAATCTAAGCCATTTGTTACTTCTGTTCTAATCCAGTTCCATGATTTACTCAATTCCAGCCTTATACTCTAATAACTCCGGCGTTGACCATAATCTCATCCATAGTGTAAGAGGTCTTAAAATTGCATAATGATCAGTCCATTTTACATTCAAGTCCAAAGTGATTGTTATTAGTGGCGTGCGAACAGGAAGACTTTTAACTGCTCTATAAAACTTATTTTCCCCCACCCTCAACATTCTTTTTACAGAAGGGTACCCATTGAACACTGCAGATTGGGCTTTATATTTAAACACCTCGAAGGCTGTAGAGACTTCCTTAGAAAAACTACTCCGATGCCTTTTCATAATAGGTAACGTATTTTGTGTCAGGGTTATCTTGTTTCTATTTGGGTCTTCCATGATAATTTAGTATCTAGAGAAATACCCAAATAGCTAAAACTCTGTACACGCTCCAACTTTTGACCATTCCAATTTCTGTTTGCCAGAAAAGTTTTGTGGGGATTTATAGCCATATATTTGGTAATGTTTATTGCTAGGCTTTTAGTTTTGCAATATGTATAGAATGAATCTATTAAACATTGTAATCCCTTAGGTGTTTGGGATATTAATATTGTATCGTCAGCGAATAACAATGCTGGCACCAATTCACCACTTAGTTTTGGAGCATCATTTTTACAGCCATTTAAAAATTTGGGGATATCGTTGACGTACAATGAGAATAAGGTTGGTGCCAGTACTCAACCTTGGCGAACACCCCTTTTTATGGGGATCGATTCTGTTAGTTCGCCCCTTGGACCCCATCTAACCTTAGCATAGTTATTTTCATGCTGCCTAATTATTTATTCAAGTAGGTTTGCTGGCAACCCTTGGCATCTCAATGTATCCCATAACAAAGCCCGAGGGATAAGATCAAATGCCGCCTTTAAATCTACAAAGGCGACATAAAGATGCCCCTTTCTTAGGTTTACATATTTCCAACACAAACAACAAAATCTAAAGACCTGATCTATTGTACTAACTTTAAGTCTAAAACCTGCCTGAAATTTGAAAAGTACAGTATTCTCCTCCAACCATATATTTATACGATTTAAAATGTGCCTTGTGAAAACTTTTTGTAAAATATCTATTAAACTAATACGGCGATAATTTACCGGGTCATAACGATTTCCCTTTTTAAAAATTGTAAAAATTACCGCCCCTTTTCAGGTTTCTGGAATTGCTGCTCCTGATGCTAGGGTGTTGCATAGGTAGTTAATGTAGGGTCCCCAGACACTGATATCGTGTTTCAATAAATCTCCTGGGATTTTAGCAGGTCCTGGGGCTTTCCCTGATTTTACTGCGCTAATCGCCATTATTGCTTCATCTAAATCAAACACTAGTTTATCATCATTTGTATTCAATATCAAACCATCATTGGGTATGGCCATACCACTATCTGGTGCTGCATACAGCCTTGTAAAATGATCAACCCAGGTAGCTGCATCAAGATAAATATCTTTGACTTCTTTCCCTGTTTTACTCCCTTTGGCTACAATCCTCCAAAAGCCCAATTAGTCCTTATTTTTGGCTGTGTTCAGGAAATCAGACCAGTTTTCATCGTCCCATATTTTTTTAGCCTTCTCAAGGGTATTCCTGTATTGAAACCTAATCTCCTTTATATTGGATATGTTCCCGTTTTGTTTTGCCATTGTTAGTTTGGTCTTAACCTTGCGACAGCCCTTGCCATACCAAGGGTTTACTTCACTACTGAGCGCTTTTCCTTCTCCATTCACCCTTTTTGACATTTTAGTCACTATCGCAGAAAATGCTATCCGTAGATCATTGTGTAATTCTAATACATTGTCTTTCCCTAATAATAGATCTGTATGGGGACCAAAAACGTCAGCAAATATGCTATAAATGTTTGCTAGTATATCATTATGTTCTGATATATAGGCCTATTTTAGGGACCGACGATTATTACTTGCTACAAAGTCATCGGGGATCATATCCAAGCTCTCAGTAGACTGGGAGCAAATAGGAAGAAGCCGGTCAGAGACTAACAATTGAAGGGGACGGTGATCACACTCTATTCTCTGGACCACTTTTAAATCAATTACATAGGGCCAGAAATCGATTGATAACAATATATTTTTCCTGCTATCTAGGGCCTTCATCCTCTCCCCCCCCCCCCCGCCTTGTAGGTGTGGGTCTGTCTCTCAGCGCCGGGACGCCCCATTGCTGGGGTAGCTGTTGCGCTTCACCAAACCTAGAAATTAGAAATTAGAAATATAATTGTTTTGCTACGGGATTTTCCCCTACAAAATGTGTGTTCTTTTGGCCTATCCGATGGAAGGCATTCATTGAATGCTCGTAGCCCATGCCCAACCACCAATTTCATAAATTGAACTATTGCCACGATGCAAGGTACTGTACTAGGGCTATCTAGTACAGGAATATTGTTAGCAATATCTTCGTCTTCGAAAATATTACAGAGCCCTACAACTGGTTCAAAATTACAGTTTAGATCCTCACCTATTATTATGCCTGCTTTTGTACTTGATGAGTTTAAAATAGAGTGCATATGTTCTATTACCAGTGACTCTTTTGAGGCCGGACTAGGTCTATTGTAGACATTAAATAAATGAAGTACTTTTCCATTCTTAATTGTA
Source organism: Lissotriton helveticus (assembly GCF_964261635.1). Taxonomy (NCBI): domain Eukaryota; kingdom Metazoa; phylum Chordata; class Amphibia; order Caudata; family Salamandridae; genus Lissotriton; species Lissotriton helveticus. The sequence goes on along the minus strand of NC_136059.1, from coordinate 1,145,949,643 downwards.
ATTTTTATACCTACTATATCTTGCGAATTTATGCCCCCTCTGGGTCATTTCGATTGCGAGAGTTAATTTGATCCATATTACTGGGCCTCCCTCTTACCGATGGAGTCGCATCCACATTAAATGTCTTATAGCCTACTCTATGCGGGGTTTCTAGGGCCCAAGTCTCCTGTGAGAGACAGATGTCACTCTATTCAATGTACCAGTGCCAATCTGGATCCCTAAGATTCTTGCTAAGTCCTGCTATGTTCCATAAAATGAAACTTTGATCTATTATTAGGTTTAATGGCTATCTTGGGCACAGCTGACAAATTACAACCTATATTATGAGTATCACTGATTATTGTAACCACATCTAGAGGCTTCAATACAATGGGCTGGGTTATAGGTACAATTCTACCCCCTTCCTCCATCTTTTGCTCTTGTAACTCCTAAAATCCCTTCCTGGTTATTTAGATTCATTGGGGTGGATAGTCCCTCTATAATGGAGGCAGTATCCTGTTTCCCTGATGCCATTATTTCCAATGTTACTGATGTTACTTCCACTCTAAGATTTGTGATTGGTTGTCAATCAACAGCCTCCAAAGGTGAAAATTCCTTGTATCTATTCAAGGTGGGTAAGGGAGTGGTAATGTCATACTCAATTTTTCCAATAGGTGGCCTGTAGAAGTAGCCCAGGGGTAAGGCATAGATGCAAGTCCTCTGGTTTGAAATTTCCTCATGTGTTCTTAACAAATTACGGACCATGTGGGGGACGCCCACAATTTATAACAATACAATCCCCTTATATATTCTTAGGGGATTTACCTACCCACCCGACCCTGCGAACCATGAAGATATTCATTTTTTGAGGATTACATTTTTTAAACTTGGTTAACCAGTCAACAGTTTTATTTCGGAGGTTATGCCAAGATTCCTTTTGTTCTCTTATTAAAGTGGGGACACTGGCTAAAACCAAAACGTATGGACATGCAGCTGGAGGAAGCTTTAGGATATCTGCATTCGGGATTAGGTCAGTTCCTTTTGGACTATGAAATGTCCGTGAGCTATTGCCCATGTTTGGCTGATACACAACCGACTCAATTTGGGGATCAGTATTTCGACCTTCCACCCCAGCTTCTGTTAACTCAGGTCTACCTCCCCCACTAGGCATGTCAAATCTGGTTTGTTCTGAGGTTTGTCCACTACGAGTGTCCTTCCTTCTACTTATAGATATATTTCTGGCCTCAGCTATTTGTTTTACCCATTCCTCAAATAATCTTTTAGCATCCTCGCTTGAGGTGCCTAAATGATCTATAGCCAGGTTTAACCGATTTATTTTTACATCCATGGCCCTAAATTTAGCGTCTATTAATCTGGGTTTTCATGTGGTCTGTTTTTAATATAGACACAGCAGAATGTTCTACCATCCTAGCACCCTCACTAGGCAGAACAGAACATGAAATACAATCAGTCTCAGTTTCAGTTTGTGTACCTACGGTGTTGTATGAAGGTACCTCTTGTTCGTACTCCTCTATTTCTTTTGGTGGGTTAACAGTTCCCTCTAGTTTCTTTTTTATGGCACCCTTCTTAGAACCGCTTTTGTTTGATTGCTGTATGTGTTTAGGTTTTACTTTGGGAGCTTGCCTTTGTCATGGACCTCGTAGCCTCGATGATATTCCAGGCCTTTTAGTGTCAGATAAATTAGGGGTAGTTGGGATGCTCAATGTGGGCGATGCAGAAAAGTTTAATGGGTTAGAAAGTGGAGCTAATGTTGGACTACCCAAATTAGGTTGTGGTGAGGGCGAGAAGCCAAGTTGCTGGGCTGGAGCAAGGGCTCTTTCAAAAGTTTGGTGAAAGTTCGGCAACTAGGTGTCCTCTTCCCTCGCCGTCTGCAAACAACTGCAAGGCTGCAGTCAGCGTGCGATCAACATGAGACGGCGGCCTGGATTTAGCTTCCTATATAGTATAATATTATTTAGCATTTCTCCTGGTTTATTACATTGAACTAAATTTCATAAATGTGTCAGTTCTGTCATTCAAAGTAATAATTTCCAGTTTGAATCTGTAATGGCATGTATTTGTTTTTTCGCTTTTTAAATATACAAATAATTGGCTACAGGTTTTTCTGATCAATTGGCATTAAAATTGTTTCTAACTTTAACGTTCACAAATTCATAATCTCCTCTCCTACTACTTACAGAACAGTATTCGTTATGCTGTTAAACTTGTGCAAGTTAAATTTCAAGTAATATTATTTGAAGTCATGAATATCCTTTCAAGTTTAGCATTCTGATTTTTCTGATTAGAAATGAAACGTTAAACATGTCGGTATTTATGAGTTAACTTGGCAATGAAACAGGAAAGTTTAGCAATTTCACACAGAGATTAAGGCGTAATCAGAGCTATGTGCCCACTTGTAGACTTAGAAATTATATGGCATCAATTCCTAAGGGAGTGCTGGCAGCCAGTTCTTGGCTGGATCCTGAGAATGCTTTTCAGCAATTTCCTTGTGCGCAGGTAGGCAAGTGTGTCATGCAGCTCTACGTTAACTCTGCCACACCCCGGAGGAGCCTCATATAAACATCACCCATGTGGTCGGATGTTGGGTCCTTTCTGAACTCTGTCCGCATCATCGGCCGCAGAGTCAGTCATTGACTGATCACATTTGACAGTGTGCAGATCTCTAGATAGAGACTTATTAAAAACAATAAAAACTTTTTATTGGTTTTGAGATGAAGCAGAAATAGCAATAGAAAATAGAAGGGTCAGATTACTGCCAATGTATCTATGGCAAACTATTGCACTAGAAGGACAGTTTATAATCTGCATGTACATTCAGACAATGAAAAGGATAGAAACATAATACGGAACCCCAAGCCAATCATATCTCATGTTCTGTATAATCCCACCACGGACTCCATGTTTTGGAAGGTTTCCTCTGCACGCCTCTCACTTTGTAGACAAGTCCTTCTGTTTTGGCACAGAGTCCATTTCCATTCACCCAGAGTGGAGTCGTTTTCCTCTTGCCAATGACATGCCACTTTTCTTTTGTCTACTAATAGGTCAATGGCAAATGTTCCAAAATGCCAAGCAGCATCATTTTGGGGTTTAAGTTCATAGTTATATCCACTACCTTTCCCAACATGCTACTAATATTACATCAGTACTCAATCACCAGTGGGTAGGACGAGATCATGTGAAGTATGACCCTGGGGAGGATTTACATCTTTGGCAATAAGGGTCCTGCACCCTCTCCATCATCCACAGCATTGTTCGGTTTTAATGATATTTGTGAAGACACTCACATTGAATGGCACAGAATCTGGAGGAAATGGCCAGAATCCTGGTTAGTGAGTAATCTGTAAAGCTGTGAGATGCCATACTTTCTCAGGGTGTCCAAGACACCAGCTTAGCTTCAAGGGATTGATCTCTGGGAACAGAAGTAGCTTGTTGTCATAGCTTTTTAAGGCGTGCCCAAACTGAAAGTAAACAAATAATTGGGTTTTGTGTAGTAAGAAGTCGGTTATCAGGTCTTCAAAGGACCTCATATAGTCACAACGCCAGACATCACAGATATGTTGAATTACGACATTTTCATCATGGGGACAAGAGTCCATTCCACAGAACGGGTAGGTGGCAGTGTCAGTGAGGAATCAGCAATTAGAGTATCAACTAGAAAGGGAAGTAACTTGGTCTTCTCATAGATACTTTTAACTGTAGATTCTTCAGGTTTTCAATAGATAGCAAAGCAGTACTTCCTAATGTGGTGGGCCTGTATAATGATTCAGACAAAAAAGCTCTGCAGGAACAAATGGGCAAAGTGTCCCTCCTGAAAGACTGGTCCGTCAAGGCAGTAGTGTTTGATGGGCATGTGAATGGACACCCATGTTGGAGTCTGACAACCACAGAGGTCCAAGACAACCACTGTATATAGCAACGCAGTGGTAACAGCCTTGGTGGAATGAGCCCTCAGGAGGCAGCGTCTTATCCAGCGCATAGCATCTGTTGAGGCATAAAACGATCCATCGAAAATGTTCTTTTCTGTACTACCGTACTCTTCTTTGCTCTTGGGAACCCCACAAAGATCTTATTGTCTACCCAATGGTCCAGGATATGATCAATGAAAAAACTCAAAGCTCTTTTAGGACCCAAATTATGGCGTTTTCCCTCCACTTTGATGGATGAGGCTTAGCAATGAATGTTGGAAGAGTTATGGCTTACCTGAAAGGAAAATGCGTCACAACCGGGCAGGAATATCAACGTACTCTGTAGCTCTAGTTTGTCCAGAAAAAAAGGAAGTATATGGTTGCGGGACAGACCTGCACTTGCAACTCACTCATGCAACAAGTTGATGTTACCACTATGAGGAGGACTGTTTTGAAAGTCAAAAAAGACAGGACAGCTTGCATTGGCTCAAATGGGATACACAAAGTATACAAGATCGAGGTTAAGGTCGCACTGCCCCATCACAAATGGTTTGGGTTGAAAAATGTGCACTAACGTTTTCAAAAGACACATCACAATAGGTGATTCAAACAATGGATAATTCGTTGAACAAACAGGCTTCAATAATCTTTAACAGTGGCCATAACAAGTACTTGCTGGACTAAATATAGCAGAAATAGTAATACATCCAACATGGCTTGCAACGGTTTTATCAGACGAGAAGTACACAAACTTCTACCAGCATCAGCATTGATGGGTTTTATGGCCACCAAGTGACATTCAATAACTTGGGAGGGAGGTTGAAAGTGGTGAAAAGTCGCCATTCAATCTACATACATGGAGGTGTAGATTACCCATGTCTGATGGAGGACTCTGCTCTGCTGCAGCGATAGAAGATCTTCCCGAAGGGGCAGAATTGAATGGGTGCCAGATGCTCACACCAGGAGGTTCTGTGTAAAACGCTCTCTGGGCCCATTCCCAAACCACTAAAAGGATGAATTCTTCTTGAAATTCTTTAGAACTCTGGGCAGACGTAGTTGCTGGAAGGCACAGAGGGGTCCCGAGCTCCACTCTAAGAGTAAAGAGTCTCGCATTGGGTAACCAATGTGCAAAAAAGTAGGCACAACACATTCTTGATGGTGGCTAAGTGATCGAGCCAGGGTACTCCCCACATTGCTGGAAACTGCCCCGCACCACCTCAGGGTGTCATTACCATTTGCGATCTGCTAAGAAATGCCAACTGAGTTTGTACGTCCTGGCGTTCAGAGATCTTGCCTGACGGCTACCAGGAAAAAGTCTGGATGACTTGGGCAGTTTGTAAGGAAATGTGATGTATTATATGGTGTGGTTATCCAACCTCACAATGTAATACACTTATCGACCCCTTGAGGACCAGAAGGTTTTGGTTGTATGTATTTTTACATAGTGGTTAATATCTTACAAAAACGTTTTGCTACTATATAGTTTGACAACAGAAAGGTTACAATTCCACAGAACGGGTCCTTTTGAGAACAAAACATCTTTTGTAGCAGAGGCTACAAAACAATTTTAGGAACTCTCGCAAATCCAATTTATAGATTAGATGACCTCCAAAAGACATTTCTGGTATTCCATTTTAAGAAAGATAAGCAAACATTTCAAAACACTTTCTTCTGGAGCAAAGTGTTGCCTGCAAATCAGGAAACATGCTGCAGTTTGTTTTTTCCTAGTTCGAATCTTCTTCTTTAATGTATGCACATCTCCGATACGACAATTAGTTTGTTATTATTCAAAAGTGTTTCAGACAGTTTCAATTGAAATGACTGGGGAAAATGATGGGGTGGCAAATGACCTTCAAAAAACTATTCCTATCTTATTGACAATAGAACTCTGAATGCTATCTGATTTTGCTAAGCAAAACATCAAAATGGCACACAAAAATAATGTTTTCCTATCAGCTCGTGTGAATCTAGGAGCTTCAAGGAAGTACTGAAATGTAACTGGGTATGTGTGAGATTGCTGCATGTAGGTTTCTTTCTTGTGTTCTTTTACGAAAAAGTTAAACAATTTTTTTTAAAAAGCTGCAAGGAAGACTTATTCAAGCTCGGATAATGAGTGAAAGATGCATATAATTGTGACTTGTTTGCGGATTTTTAAAAACTGCACACATTAAAATTCCTGTTCAACAGGCGAGCAATGTTGGGTGAACATGGTAGGATTATGGGGACCTTGATTAGGCTATTAAAATGCTGCAGAACTAAAAGAGAAAGTAAAAGCCCGGAGCAGGCACCGGTGGCCTAAACATTTGTAATTCAACTTACCCTTTGCTGGTTAAGTACTGAGCAGCAGGACTGTTTCGTGCAATGTTGCCAGCAGGAGAAATGTGGTCGGTGGTTACTGAATCACCCAGGTTCAACAACACATAGGCATCCTTTATTGATTTTTGGGGCAGCAGATCCATTGTCTAAATTAAATTTAAATAATGTGAGTCAGCATATGTAATAACATCTTCATATTCTTGTGGCATTTACAACTCATATAGTGCAAGGTGACAATATGTTCCATGGCAACGACACAGGTATGTTACATAAAATCTGCTGCATATCTTTTCCACCAAAAAATACATGTTGCCCTTCCACTCTACACCCCCTTGCTCCACAGTAACCACAAAACAATACAGTGCCACAGCTACGCAGTGAGTATGAAACAGTGCAACAACCTGAAAAAAATGGGTCAAAAGTATAAATGTTGGGTCAGAGTGGCATATCTGTACTGGATATACAATATGCAGAATGTCAATGCAATAGCCAAGCACATCTGATGGAAGAGAGGACACACAGATGGATCAGTACTTACATTGTTAGTGACTTTGTAATGGGTATCAGATGCCCTAAATGTTTATCGACAGGTATTTCTGTTGTGAAAAATACTTTCCCTTTGTGGATGTGAAAATTAGGAGGGAGCTAAGCATCTTCTTTAAAATATCCCAATCCAAAAATAAGATTCAAAAAGAGAACTAGTGTGTCCAAAACGTTTCCAACGTGCTTAAGTTAGGACTACAGTTAAGCACAAGTCTTCTATTTAGCACTGAATAATGGGGGACAACATGAAATAAACCATGTGAAACCAGTCCTATATGAAATAAAACATTTATTGCAGTACCTGTAGAGAGAATCAAAAAACAACTGTAGCAGATTTAATCCGTGATGAAAATCAATGACAGAACATAGGCAAATGTCAAATATATATAACACACGAATCCAAGATGGGTGTCATTCTCGGACTAACAGAAATGCAACATAATGTAGATATGCTATGCTTAAATAGTCCACAACAGAAATCTCTCAAAATTCACAGTAATCTTAAAACAAGCATTGGAAATGCAATAGGTCTCGCATTAGAAAAGTTGGAGCTATTGGTCTTGTAAATGACAAATATTTTATTTATTTGCTGGTTTTTAAAATAGCTAAATTGATAGCTTTGTCATTTACAATGGCAATAGTTATAACTTTCGTGAATGTGACACCTATAGCATTTGGAATGCAACATGTTTTGTATTTACGTGATTTAGATGGCAGCTCTGGTCGTTAGGCCACATCTCTAGAGAGCAGGAGAGTGCAGCAACGTAAAAATCTAACATTTTGTAATAAGGACTAGAGCCAGGAAGAAGAACGTGGAGGCAAAGGCGTGATCTTTATAGCAGCAGACACAATCTGACTCTGCAGAGTGGGAATTTATCAGGAGCAATAAATAGCACCCAATTAAAATGTTTCACTGAAAATTGGAAATAACATGCAGCTTTTGGCACTGACCACTCCAAAATCCGCATGCCCCTGTATTTAAACAGAAGTTTCTACCCGAAAATTATTGGCAGATTTGATCTGCCAAGATTTACCGGTGAGGCGCTTTTTCTTGTAATGTTCGCAATTGAGATATGAACGACAATCGGTGATTCTGCACACAACTTTCCACAGTGTGTTCCATAAATACGTGGCTGCTTTTCCACGCACACATTTTTTTCAGGATTTACCTAGTGAAAATGTCTTCTTATGATCCTGCAAAACGTGTAATCCGTTTTGACTGAAAACTGCCATTAACTAGTCCCTGTATTTTTAGTTAGCAGCTCCTTGAAAGATTGGCGTTTTCAGTGTTAAAATGTTTTTACTACACGTGCAGCCTTCTGTGGCCTAAAAAAACGAAAACTGTCTAAAGGTGACAAGAATGACAATATGATGATGCCACTTTGCTGCTATGAAACCGCTTCTAAATAAAATATACAGGAATACGAGAGCATTCTGTTTCACCCCCCTGCTTTTTTCCCTCTAAATTGCAGTCACAGTCACGATGAATGTAAATTACACCCGAATGAGCTTTATTATTCCACATGTTGGTGACAATGTGGAATATCAGCCAATTCTGCAATTCCTAACGAGCTTAAACATGAATGTCCCCTTTCTCAAGATCGAACAGTACTTGTATCATTTCCTCTCTCTTAAATTGCTTTACAAGCCTCTTAAGAGAGGTAAGATGAGCCCGGGCCTGGCTTTCTTATGGTAAAACAGCACCATTAACGTGTGAAGGATTCACCTCTGTTGTGAGCACGCAAGCAGTTGCCCTTGGACTGCTTGCTGTGTTGCCACCTTGGCTGTAGAGAGGGCGGGACAAAGGGTTCTTGCTGATTCTATTGTGATTGCATCTGTATAGCACTTATTTCCCTCAGGGGAAGTTGAAGCGCCTTAGATTGCATCCAAATAGAACACAGGCATGCAAAACAGTAGTGAATGGGTCTGTGGGGTGCAAGAAAGGCACATAGCTGAGGTATACGAAGGAGCAAGGAATTGTGTGTGTTGTGTGCCTGGGCGTGTATAGAGAGTGTGTCTGCTTGTGTGTGCGCGGAGGGGAGAGGGGGTGGGGGAAGGGGGGGGGGGGGGGGGTGCCCGCAGTTTTGCTATTCCCAAGAGCTGAAAATCGCACCGGTTACTTATTACCGATTAGTAGACCTCGGAAAGATGAGAGGCTGGGTCGGTCCTGTTAAGTCGTGGCGCGCAAGTCATGCACAAATAAGAGCAGCGAGCGCTCCTCTTACAAATCATCGATGTCAGAGCAAAAGGTCTGTAAAACAATATAATCAGTCAAATTAATATCAAATAATTTCATATATTCATCAGTTAAAGAGAATAAAAAGCAGATGGGATAGATCAACCGCGACTGCAGAGCGGGTCAGAATTTTTAATATCATGGTAAATGGGAGCAATTACGGCATTAATGCAGGACATTTGAGGACATTGCAGATCCACTTGATGCGGCTTGTGTAGGGAGTTGTTTTGCTTTACAGCTAGATTTACGCTACTTCACACGTGCTTTCATATATGGGCATTGCTTCTAAGGTCTGTGTGCAACCTGCAAGACTCTGGCTCGAATCTTGGTGTCCCCCCGCAGCTTTTAATTATTGCTAAAATTCGTACCATTAAGGGCTCATTACAAAGTTTTTAACAGACGCCTTGAGACCGAGAGGGATGGACGAGCTGCTCTCCCTGCTGCGCCCCTCACTTCCCTACTTATGACCGGGTGACTGTCACTGGTTTTCCATACGCAGGGTAGGGGGCGGATCGGGTAAAAAAAAAAAAAAAAACAAGACGGAGGAAGGGCAGGCCAGCACTGATCTAGTTACTGTGGTCAGACAGACGGGTGATTTTATTAGAGCCACCCCGGTCACAATGGAAGGAGACACGTAAGTAATTGTATCGGATGGAGGACATCGTGGTCACGCCAATTCTGAATGAGTTCAGCAAATTAATGACATAAAAATATTCACCTTCATTAAATTAAAACATCACAGGGAGCATAATTTTACTTAAAAGATGGGATTTGAAAGAGAACAGACACTCCAAGAGCACATGCGTGTTCAGTTATTTTTTTGTAAAAATCAGCTTTGATGCATGATTGAATAATTATGTAAAAAGACGGAGGGAAGACAGAGAAGGGGAGGGGGGAGGAGAAATGCGACACGGCGGGCAGGGGAGGGGGCGGAGCGGGGGTGTGGGAGGAGGGAGAGCGGATTAAGGAGAACGGGAGGAGGCAGCGAGTAGTTTAGCGAGCCAAGACGGAGGGCATTGCTGTGGGGAGGGGGGAGGAGAAATGTGACAGGGAGCATAATTTTACTCAAAAGATGGGATTTGAAAGAGAACAGACACTCCAAGAGCACATGCGTGTTCAGTTATTTTTTTGTAAAAATCAGCTTTCATGCATGATTGAATAACTATGTAAAAAGACTGAGGGAAGACAGAGGAGGGGAGGGGGAGGAGGAGGAGAAATGCGACACGGCGGGCAGGGGAGGGGGCGGAGCGGGGGTGTGGGAGGAGGGAGAGCGGATTAAGGAGAACGGGAGGAGGCAGCGAGTAGTTTAGCGAGCCAAGACGGAGGGCATTGCTGTGGGGAGGGGGGGAGGAGAAATGTCACAGGGAGCATAATTTTACTCAAAAGATGGGATTTGAAAGAGAACAGACACTCCAAGAGCACATGCGTGTTCAGTTATTTTTTTGTAAAAATCAGCTTTGATGCATGATTGAATAACTATGTAAAAAGACGGAGGGAAGACAGAGAAGGGGAGGGGGAGGAGAAATGCGACACGGCGGGCAGGGGATGGGGCGGAGCGGGGGTGTGGGAGGAGGGAGAGCAGATTAAGGAGAGCGGATTAAGGAGAGCGGGAGGAGGCAGCGAGTAGTTTAGCGAGCCAAGACGCAGGGCATTGCTGTGGGGAGGGGGGAGGAGAAATGCGACACGGCAGGCAGGGGAGGGGGCGGAGCAGGGGTGTGGGAGGAGTGCGGCTGAGGGAACAGGTGGCGATTTCAGGCTGCGTTGAGGGTGTGAAGCAGCAGGGGCTGCGGGAGGGAGGCTGGGCTGCCTTTGATGTGTAATGCAAGGCAGGCGGCTGGTGGCATGTGCACGCGCTTTCAATGTCAATGCGCTTGCGCATTGAGCTTGAATTTCACGGGCACTGCAAGGAATCGCCATCGACTTGCAAGTTGGTTAAAGTCTGTTTAAGCCCCCATAGTCTCGCAAGCTCAATGCGCATGGACAGGCGAGACCTAAAAAGTGCCAAGTTGCAGCCGTACAGGCGTGAAACCACAAGTCAGCTCTAACCTTTGAGACCTTCCAGGCAATGATAGCCTGATGCTTGACTGAGGAGAAACAGTGTGCATTCCCAAACCCCAGTGCAAAGCAAAGAGGGGCAAATTAGTGCAAAGCATTGGGTGACTTGGATGAGCTAACCAGTAGCTTATCGCCCTCCCCCAACAGTAGGAAGAGAGGCAATGCAAGGAGAATTGCAGTAAGCCATGAAGGAAAGTGCAGCAGCCAGAGTCCTACGTTGCATTATGACAGCACAGTCAGGGCTGGCACTAAAGCTTTGAGTGGGGGATAAGGGCACAGGGGATCACTGTTGATTTCTCAGTCCTTCAAAACCTGTCGGTCTATCATCTTCTAGAAGATTATAAATAAAATAACGGAGATTTGTTTGAGGCAGCAAACCTGTGAAGCAGGGCATAGAACAATGCATAATCATAGTAAGGAAAAATGAGGGTCCATTCAGATATCCGACTTGAGAAATTGCTGTTATAATGACAGCTAATGCAGTAAGCAGATAGAGGTGCACTGCATTCTCCGAAGCCTTTGTGGTTAGCGGTATTCTACGGTCTATGTCTCAAACTGCAAAGCTAGCATAACAAAATAAACTCTCCAATCGAGGAAGAAATAACAGACCACAGCAATTAGACACAAAAAGAATTACCACCAATTCACCCCCTCCCTGCTAACCCTCACGAAGGAGGATCCTCGGACTTGCTTTACTGACCTCAAAAGAAACTTTGATAAATCATTCAAACAGCATCCTCATAAGCTCCAGTTTGATGCGAGGGGTGATATCGGGCAATTAAAGACATGCGATCCTGCAGCCCAAACCTGAAGCAACAGAGCTGCTAGATTAGCGCATGTTGGAATCTATCTTTTTAGTGACAACCTCGACTGTCACTCTGGAAACTCAGGTGAACACACTCAAAAAAACAAACCCTGAAGATCTGCAAAACAGATCAAAACATCACAACATTCGAATCAAGATCCTAGGGCAAGAAACGGAGAGTTATGCAATATATGCATGTCTTCAGGCACTGTTTAGGAAATAGCAGTAAAAAGATTAATCTTTTAGAATGGGTGTTGGGAGAGCATACAAAGAAAGGAAAAATATAAAATAGACCAATAGATCATGCACACAATGTCGTGGCTAAACTTCTGTTTATTCAGATGAAAGAAAGTCGAGGTGTCTTGATATACAAGGGAAAATGGGGTGTGGAGAAATAAAAGAAAGGGACAATGGAGATGATACATAGGCAGAAAGTCTCAAAGAGTGATTATTATTGCACATAACTAGGCCTAACTCAATAGAAAAACGGTTGAAAGTGGTGCAGCAATTGCACTGTGCAACAGGGAAACTCAAATTTGAGTACAGTAATCGGTACTACGTGACAGTAGGCTTTTTTGGTCTACTGTCAACAGCCCCTTTCTTGCTAATGAAGAGTTCCCTGTACTGTCAGCTCATGTCAGCGAAGCAAATTGGGTTGCCCACTTCTCTGAAATTTTTAACCCGCCCAGGGAGGACTTTGTCAGCTCTCCTATTCTGATGTCTGAAACGAGGTTACCCCTGGATATTACCCTATCAGAGGTGGTTATTTCCATAAGTAGGAGTAAAGGGGGAAAGGCACTAGGAGTAAAGGGGGAAAGGCACCAGGACCCGACAGGGTCCCGGTTGACCTGTATAAATCTAACCTGACTCTCTGGAGCCCACTTCTGATGCAGGTGTTTAATGCTTCAGTTTTGGAGAATACACCACCTACCTGGAGTGAATCTATAATTTTACCCATCTACAAGAAGGGAGATAGAGGAGAGGCCAAGAACTACCACCCTATCTCCCTTCTTGATTCCTCTCTGAAGATTATGAGTAGGGTCCTCCTGATGAGGTTGGAGGAATGGGTAGAGGAAAACAAAATTCTGGCTGAATCCCAATATGGCTTCCGCAAAGGTCTGGGGACAATTGAGCAGTGCATTAATCTTGACCTCCTCATTGGGAAGTACACGATAGCGAAGCAGGGTACCTTATTTCTCTGCTTCGCTGATCTGTCGAGTGCTTTTGACCTTGTGGACCATAACTTGTTATGGTCCACATTATTGGGTATGGGTGCCCCCCCAGCAATCATTCACTTCCTGGCCCGACTTTACAATAAGTTATCAGCCCAGATACGTTTTGGCCGGTCAGGTGAATGCACAGAGAAAATCAAGGTTAAATCAGGCATAAGGCAGGGCTGTGTACTGGCCCCCCTGTTATTTTCCCTCTTCATTAACTCTATAGAATCAGAACTGAAGAAGGTACATGCAGACTCCCCCCAGGTTGGTGGCCACTCGGTACCAGTCCTGCTCTATGCCGATGACACGGTGTTGCTCTCGCGCACCCCAAATGGACTCCAGAAACTTATGAATACTTTTTATAATTTTATTAATGAGAGAAAACAGAGAATTAATAACTCAAAGACTTTTATCATGGCTTGCGGTAAACGGATGAAATCTGTTATGCCGTTCCATTTTAATAATCATAAAATTGAGGTTGTGGACAGATTCTGCTACCTCGGAGTTACTTTTAACAACAAAGGGACCTGGGCACAAGAGATCTTAAATGTCAATGGTAGAATGGCTAAAAGTTCCTCTGGAATTTTTCGATTTGCAGCAAAGTTAGGGAGTCGCCGCATTCCAGATATGTTAGATATCTATAGGCATAGGTGTGTATCTATTGCTTTATATGGTTCTGGTATTTGGGGCTACTGTCAGCATAGGGAACTGCAAGTCACCGAGAATGGGTTCCTTAAGAGACTTCTTTGTTTACCTCCTTCGGCACCCACTGAATTGTGTCATAATGAGATGTGCTTGAAATATTTGACAGATTTGATGGGATTGAGACCTTTAATGGTATGGAGGTCAATCTGGGTTAAAGATGAGACTGACTTTACCAGGCAGATTATCCTAGATTGCCTGAAACTGGACAAATCCCTCAAGATCCCCTGGTTAAGTTATGTCTCTTCTTCCTATAGTGATGTTTTTAACCTTGACGTCATCAATGACCCATACTGTGCCGCTACTGTATCTAAAAAGGAACTCAAAGATGTTTTTATTGGAACTAAATCGGACTTACGCAGTGCGAAGTGTATTTCCATGCCTACTCATGTATTTTATCATTCCAATAAGTTGGAAGAAAAGGGCATGCCTATGTATCTAAAATTTATAACCAAGCAATCTCATCAGTTTGTTCTTACGAGGTTTAGACTTGGTATTGTACATAACTTAGTGGCCTTCCCAGTGATGAAATTATATAGCCAATCCCCTTGTCCCTGTGATGGCCAGTCTAGGCAAAGCACTTTGCACTTTATGCTTATCTGCCCACTTTATATGCACCTTCGCCGTCTCTACCTCAGACCCGTGTTTTTAAAATTCTCTGTGTATACTACAGCCCAAGCCCTGAAATTGTTATTTGCACTTGATTCTGCTGATATCTGTTTTTTTACCGCTACCTTTTTACTTAAAGCAATTTCGCATAGGAAAAGTCTGGTGTTCGAATACCTTTAAATTCTTATATTGTTGAGTTATTGTTCTCACTGTAAAGCTTGTATTGTGTGCTTTTATATTGTATGCTTTTGTGATTGTTTTTAATAATCGAATAAAGCTTTTGAAATGAAATGAGTACAGTAATCTAAGTTGGTGGGTAAGGCAATTACATTCAATGATGTCCCTGTGTTTGTACATTTTCTATAATAATTTGATCATAAGAATGGGGAGGCCTTCGAAGAGGGCGTGGCTAGCCTGCCATTATGGCGGTCGCACTCTGAGGAGGATCTGTCTCGTTGCCCGATTATCCGTCATCAAACTTGCGGCCACTGCTGCCATCGAGCCACCAGAACTGACTCACTGAGCAATGTATGCCGGTGAGCGTCGCTGCAGAGTATTTTGAGAGACCGGGGAGCATGGAGACGAGTAGGCCTTGGACCCCAGTCCTGGCCACGGGTAGAAGTCTTGCAGAGCTTCCCAGCCTCACACAGCCCATCTGGCAGCTTGGCAAATGACAAAAATGTTTGGGGTCTCAACCTCCTGTTCTTATAGTCCATTCCCAGACACAAAATGTGATTTAGAATCAGGGTCTTTAAATATTTATTCGGGGATTCTGCTTGTTTCGAAGTACACACCTTTCTTCTATCTTCTTCTTCCTCTTGAAACGCTGTCACTGCAGGAGAGACTATAAAGCTCTTCTTGTGTTTGTTCATAGTTCCACAACACAGGCCATGCCAGTGACTATAATTAACACCAGGATGTCAGCCATAATAATATGTGCATCAAAAGGGTAATCTTGGGCTCCCATCCCCACTCTAAGGATTCCTTTATCAGCCCCATCTCCTTTTTGAGATGTGTCCAAACAACCTAGTGATGTCTAACTAAATCAAGAAGCACCCTTTAAAGTGTACAGATTGAGTCTCTCCCACCTGTCTCTAGTGTGACCCACCCAGCTCACAGGAATGCAACAATACACAAATCAGTCTGGGGATTCCTCACGTCTTCACCAGGGAGGCCTGGGCTTTCCAAATTGGAACCCTGGGTCCTCCATGTAATGCACCATTACAGGCACAATTGCACTCAGTGTATGCACCCTGCACCCACACTATCTAGTACTGTTCCCGCCATATATTATGCAATCCCAGGCACAAAAGCATTCAACACACAATCACTCTGTGCGCACTGCTCATTACAGGCTCAAACGTCACAACACTTCAACCTTCATGTATTGTACTTCTCGCAAGCACATATAAATCCAGCACATGCTGTCACTGCATCGCTCATGTAATGTATCCCTTTCTGCTATACATACATCCAGTACACACACTCACCATACATGCACTGCACAGCACTGCTCTATCCCTGTACTGTACCACTCCCAGGCACATTTAAAATCAGTGCAGAGTCACTCCTACAATGCACAGCATTCTGAATCTAACTGATGCAGGCCAAGGATGAGCACATAACGGAACTTTAAAAAGGTGAGGGAGCCTCTATCGTGCACTCTGGTGACAGTGGTTAAAAAGGACCTGTCACTCCTACTGATCACTATACTGTATGCTATCACCACTGTGCTCATGCTTAACTTTTGGTGAAGGCAGTAGCCTTCTACCAGTATGTGAGTACTTTAGGCACAACACCCTGTCCAACAAGACTGCAATCTGTAAGACAGGCTTATGTCATGGCACACATGCATGATCCGTGTTTTGGGCAATGACAAATATCAGCATTAGGAATCCAGACAATAGTATAGTTGGGCACTCAGGACACGGGTACACATCCATTACCAGGCAAACAACTTTTCCGTACCACCAATGCCATACCATATAACACACAATAACAAGTCCAATCAATTATCTAAATTCTTAAAAGTATATGGTTTATTCACAGTTAGTTAATAAGATATGCTAAAAGTAAGATGTAAAATAAATTAAACCTGCAGCACAATCCCAGACCTAGTTAGAGCTCCTTAATCCTAATCACACTTTAGGTCCGAAGTCACGATTTTCTGGCACCCACCATGACCCAAGAATTCACCAATTCCAACTGGTAACTACCAATTATAGCTGCAACTCTGGAATTAAAAACAAGATAGGAATCGGAATATAAATATCAGGTGACGTAAACTAAACCCTTTTCCAGGGTTTGATGGTGCACAAACTCCTTGCACCTCTGGAACTAGACTACACATTTATATAACTCACAAGGCCTCTATGGTAGATTTTGAAAAGTGAAGGCTCAGCCAACTTATGTTCCGGGGCACTACCGTACTACTGTAGGTCTACAGTTCAAGCTGCTAAACACAGGTCCCAGAAGCAAAGTTTCATGTAGGAATCCGGACATGAGCACATTCAGAACAGACAGTACCCAGCAAATGCTTAGCTCCCGCCAACATATTTGCTTGCAATAGTGTACAGACTATTCTGGCAGTCTAAATTATGAACTATCTCTGTGTCAAGGATGAAAGTGCTATTCGTATTCTGGCAACCAAAGTAGGAAGTCAGAGATAACCAGAGTATTGCCTTTTCCAAAGTTGTAAGACTTAACCTCTAGGTATAGCCTATTGTGTCTGAAGCTTCTGGAGCAAGATATCACAGGACAGACCAATTTTAATTTGTGGTTATTTGAAATGACTGAGTGCTCAGCTCAGGTCAACAATGGTAGGTGAGCAGAAGTCACTCAGAAGACGAGCCATGGACTGATCCACTCAAGCAGATGGAACTATCAGTAACAAAGAAAATGGTCCAGCAGCTTCTGCCACTTCTCAGGCATAATAGGTTGCATGGAGTGGGTGCGCAGGAGTTTCTAAAAGTCACACATCCCCCTGGACAAAGGCAGGCTTCAAGAATCAATTCTATCTCTCTCTTTCTAATGTCCCACATATTAAAGGCAACAGTGATGATTCCTACACTAAGTATTGAAAATCAAACATTGGGTACACTGTAGCACCAGTAACAGACATGGTAAACATCAGCTATCAACTGTAGTAGTATTCCTTCACATTCTCATATGTCTAACCCATTAAATCCCAAATAAACTGACACGCTGCACTATCCTCCGTCAGATAGAGTCAGGTGAACACACATTGCTCAATTACATTATGCCATGTTATATTTTACAGAAAGGCCAATTTCATAGCAGCCAAAATAATGCTAGAACAATAGCTTACAAAAAATGTGCATTTGCCAAAACAGATGCTTCCAGTGTAAAACCCACTGCTACAATCATATAGGGATTATAAAAGATCCCACAATGGAAGACGGAGCACATTATCAGTACACAACGAACTTTCACAAAGAACCATTAAAATTCACAATTAACTAAAACCCATTACAAAATGTAGTCCATTCTCGTAAGTGACACAAGAGAATAAAATGTTACCAAGAGAAAATATTCACATACCAAGCTGTCAAAAAACGGTGGCGATTTAATATATGTAGACTTAGAATTCCATGTGTAGAGTTGATCTGATGGGGCATACAAGTTATTCCAGGATTCATTTACTTTCTGAAAGGAAATAAAGTAAGATTCTTTAATTTGCATCTAGCATTAAAACCATCAATTTGTATATTAAACATGCCAAATGAATACAGAAACAGTAAATGCATCCTCTAAATGTAGGAATTCATGTATCTTCAGAGAATAATCTTTGTTTCCCATAAGATTTGCAAGGCCTGAAAAGCCTCTTTTACGATCCCTCCGACATGGTGTTATTCAGCAAAAGAACCCAACAGGTGTTACCTCTGAGTTGCTTGAAGGCTAAAATAATTTCAATTCTGGGAGAAGGAAAAGGTCTAAAGGAGACTGAAGCAATGAATTCGCCCCCTGAGCCAATTGAATTCCTGTGATTAACGCGTAGGCTCTGACGCAGTTTGAACCTCTAAACAGGATTCCCATAATTTTACTGGACTTGAATACTTAGGGGCGGGACTTGCATCAGATATTGCCCACTCCAGTTTTGAAAGTTTATTTATTTATTTATTCATTCAAAGTTTTATATAGCGCGAACAAGATCCTTGCGGATATCAGAGCGCTTCACAAAGACAGGGTAGGGGAGGTAGGGATGAACAGAGATAATGGAAGCAGTATAGTAGTCACTGACATGGTAGGATAATAATAACATACATAAAACATATCAATATACAAACTGGTAGACAAGTAATTTAAGACGACACCAGTCATTGATCCCGCTACAGAGATGTTCAGGTACACCTTGGGTGTGTGGATGGCTTATCCCAATCTCTTAGTGTATAGTGAACAATGAGTGGGGGCATCGGGAGAGTGACTCAGTAAGCCAAGGTGTAACATATATTGGTCGGTATTAAGAGAGTAGCGTAATAGTGTCGCCCATCAAGTAGAGGTATAGTGACAGAGGACAAGGAGAGCAATGTTACAGAGCAATGCAGAGTCTTTGGTCCAGCCCCTATAAGGTTCAGGGGATCTTGGCCAGAAGGATGGATTTCACCTCTTTCTTGAAAAGTGCAGTGGAGGAGATAAGCCTCGTTTCAGGAGGGAGCGCATTCCAGATCCTGGGTGCCATTCCTGAGAAGGTGCGCTATAGTTATAGTGCAAGCCCGCAGGGGGAGTCTATTATTGCCCGCAGTGACGATCTACAATTGATTAGTTGAAATATGGCTGGGCTTGCTTCCAAGTTTAGGGATGAGAATTGGTTAAGTTGCATAAGGGGCTTTCACCTGATTTGCCTCCAAGAAACATGGGCAACTACGAATACCTTTTCCGTAGAGGGTTATAAAACTTTATTTGGGCCTTCTATTTAATCATCGGGTAGGGCTAAACGAGGCTTGATTATATTCATGTCACTGGAGGTTAAAGGACGTGTCATTCAAATTAATACCGGGGTCCCACTTTACAAGCCATCAAAATTACATTATCTGGCTCAGTCGTTCATTATTTGATTAATTTTTATAACGCGCAAGCATGGTTCCAGTCAACCTCTTGTATCGAAAGCCTGAGGCAACATTCAGTTAATTGTAAAATGTCAGCAAGGAATGATACATTTTATAATTGAGGGAGATTTTAACATACAACAGTGCAAAAAGTTAATTGAGCATTCCAACACCTACTAGAAGTGTGTGTCTTCGCCTGGGTTACATCTAGATCATACAATTGAAGGGGGCGCACTAATGTAATTGCTTAATGACTTTAATCTTGTTTTCTCCTTAGACATGTTGACAAATACTGATGGTAAGGGCCAAACCCTTTTGAATAGATTTGATTCCTTTATGATGGATTTAGACCTTTCGGTCAACCTCACTAAATCCCACGTTAATGTGATGGGGCCCAAGAATGCCAGTATGAAATCCTTTAGCCTGAACAGGCACTTATTGGCAAAGGTGGAGAGTTCCCCTACCTGGGTGTGCTATTTGACTCTCAGTTGGAAGCCCCTGGTAGGGGCTAAAGGTCAGGACCTCAGGAAGACCATAGGAGCAGCCTTTAGCTTTGCTGCTAGGTTGGGAAGTAGACCTCTCCAAGCCCTTGTCAAAATGTATCAGGTCAAGTTAGTGTCCAAAGCTCTATAAGGGAGTGATATTTGGGGTTTTTAGTACACACATGAGCTTCAGATGGAGGGAAAAAAACTTCAGACGTCTACTCTGTGCCCCAGAGAAAATTGTCCTTCTGTGTACATGAAGAGTTGGGGGTCATGTATTTAAGCAATCAGATTGTCTTGTGCTCTCTGCTGAGTTGGGTCAGGATCTGGTCTATGGAGGAGGTGGGTCTGAGTCGAGTAATTATAAAGGATTGTATGGTACTTGATGAACAAGTTACTTACCTTTGGTAACTATATATCTGTAACAAACATAGGTTACTTACCTGAGAATTACCCCAGGCGTCAGACTGGATCCGGAAAGTTTTTCGTCAGCAGAACCTCTGCGCGTCGAAAGGTGGCATCGGTTGGCTCCCCCGTCCATCGTTGGCGTCGTGGTCGCTGGGATGACATCACGGGAGCTGCTTAGATGCCGCCCTCGCATGCGGCCGTCAGTTCTGTACATGACTTTCCGCACCAGAAACGCAGAGCCATGCAGGACACTGACCACTGGTGCACAAAATTAGGGCCCTGAAAGGATATCCTTAACCCTAGAAATCAGGATGCAGAATGGGGAGGATGGGTGGGGCGGTAAGGAATCTATAACTAACCTATGTTTCTTACAGATATAACATTACCGAAGGTATGTAAGTTGTTCATCTGAAAGAAACATGTTAGTTATAGATTCCTTACCTTAGAATAGATACCCCAGCAATACCAACCCCGGATATGGGTCTGCGAACCAAGACCACACCAGAAAGTCCTGGAGAACAGAACGGCCAAAGAAGCAGTCTCTCCGGACTTGACTGTCAAGACAGTAGTGTTTTGTAAATATGTGCAACGAAGCCCACGTAGCTGCCTCACAGATGTCATTCAGAGGGACGCCTCGTCCCAAAGCAGTAGCTGCTGCAGTCGACCTGGTGGAATGGGCGCGCAGTCCCACTGGAGGCTCCTCCTTTGCCAGAGAATAGCAGGCTTTGATACACAAAACGACCCATCAGGAGATAGTCCGCTTGTGTACGGTCCGACCTTTCTTGGCGCCCACGTAGCCAACAAAGAGTTGGTCATCCACCCGGAACTTGGTGGGATCCAGATGAAAGGAAAGCACACTTTTTGGGTCCAGACGGTGGAGCCTCTCTTCCTAAGGATACGAAGGCGGAAAGAAGGTGGGCAAAGTGATGATCTGCCCGATATGAAAGGCAGTGACAACCTTGGGCAGGAAGGATGAACGAGTCCTGAGAACTACCTTGTCCGGGTGGAATGACAAGAAAGAGGCTTGGATGAAAGAGCCTGGAGCTTACTTAGGTTTTAAAGTCTTTATTTCGATTCATAAAAAATCATAAAAGACAGACATTAACAAACATTGCTTGATTAAAAATACATAACTTTAAGTTCATAAAACTAGTATTAAATAACAAAAAAGACAAACCTGAGGAGAAAATTACTAAAATTAAGATTAAGCTCATAAATAAAAAAACCAAAAAAAACGGAAAAGTTTACAGTTAGATTCCAAACAA
The DNA here is from genome assembly GCF_964261635.1 of Lissotriton helveticus. Taxonomy (NCBI): domain Eukaryota; kingdom Metazoa; phylum Chordata; class Amphibia; order Caudata; family Salamandridae; genus Lissotriton; species Lissotriton helveticus. The sequence goes on along the minus strand of NC_136059.1, from coordinate 1,145,928,034 downwards.
TTTTCGATAGCATGAGCAGAAATGAACAGCCTGTTTTGGTAGAGCTCAGTACATCATGGAGGAGCATTTGCATGGTCAGTACAGTAAATGTGCTATGGTTTCGACCTTAATGTCCAAGCCCATCCCAGGTATTTAGCCAGGCACACTGAAATGAACTCAGAGGTGTTAGTTGTTAATACACGAATAGCATCTTCGGATTTTCTTATGGGCATGCGCTGGAACAGTGGCTTTAACCATTTGGCTCTAGGTACTAGATATCTAGGGCAAGCAAACAAGAAGTGTCCTATTGTTTCCTTGTGGCCAGGGCACCATCTACAATAGTCCATAGTACTCGTTTTCCAACCTTTAGTGAATACATTCACCGGCAATGCACCCACCCGAAACTGATGGTAGAGTTTCCTGTCCAGTGTTTTGGAGATTGAATCCCAATAGAGTTCACGGGACAAGTCCAACTTAAATGACAGGAACCTACCCGTGAGATTGGTGGAGCTTGAGGCATTGACTCTAGCCTGGCGAATCGTGGCCCAGTACAGTTCCTTGAAAGCTAATTTAGATGGAAAAGTGCTGGTGGAGGGGGATATCCAGAGTTGCTCTAGCCCCATATCCGTCAGGATAGATTTTACCATTTTAAACCATTTAATTTTTCCTGAACCCCCAAGTGACCTAACTTCAGCTACCTCATTGGCAAATAGGGTAAGTTCAGGGGTTGTCCACAAACGCCTCCAAAAAGCAACCAATCTAAATCTAGCCATCTCGTTAATTGGGGGGCAACCCATGTCCAAGCAGAGGGGTGGAAGGGGTCGACTGTGGCAAACCCACTAGGTTACGCAGGAACTTGCATTGTATTTTAAACAAACCCATCAGATCCATATAACCCCACAAATCTGCACCATATAAAATTGCTGGGTTAATTTTGGCATCATAAATCTTGAGAACCGGACAAACCCGCTTGGTGATAGATCTTTTTTGTTCACTTAATAGACAGCCGGTAAGGCGGGCAAGCTTTAGGTGTTGTGCTTCGACTTGTGCTTTCCATCCCAGACGGCTGTCAAGGGTGACCCCTAGATATACCATATTCTCCACTTGATCCAGTTGAACGCCACCCATACTAACTGTGCACCGGACAGGGCGATTCTTTGTTAGTACCATAAGCTTGGTTTTCCCGACGTTCACCTTGAGGTCGCTGATGACACAAAACTCCCGAAACCGGTCCAACGCCCGCTGTAGGCCAGAGCGTGTCCGGGAAAGGAGAAGGGTGTCATCAGCGAAGATGAGCATCGGGAATCGCTGTCCTGCTAGCATCGGGGCGTCCGTTGGGGTATCCTTAAAAAATTTGACCACTTGGTCAATAAACAATAAAAAAAGGGTTGGTGCCAGAACACACCCCTGGCGGACGCCTCGGGTTACTGGGAAGTGTTCCGTCACTTGCCCCTGGCCGCCCCATCTCACCCTCGCAAAATTGTCTTCATGCAATTTAATTATTAAAACTAATAACTCCTCGGGCATTCCCAAACTCCTCAAGACTCCCCACAGTTTATCCCTCGGGACTAGATCGAACGCGGACTTCAGATCGAGAAACGCAGCGTAGATTGTGCCACCGCCAAGCTGGACCACCTTCCAGTAGATCAAACAAAATCTGAACACCTGGTCAATGGTACTCGTTCCCGATCTGAAGCCCGCCTGCATTGGAGATAGTATGTCCTCTAGTTCGATCCATCCTTGGACCCTACCTAAGATCATACGTGCAATGAGTTTCTGGGTTGTATCAATGAGGCTAATCGGGCGATAGTTGCCAGGAATTGACCTACTGCCCTTTTTGTAGATGGGTAATATCTCAGCCCCCTTCCAGGATTTTGGTATACTTGCACCAGCGGCTATTGAATTAGCCACTTTAGTAAGGTAGGGTATCCATAGGGCGGGGTTGGTTTTAAACAGGTCGGCTGGTATAAGATTCATGCCCGGTGCTTTCCCTCGCATTGTAAGACCTATAGCCAGCTCGACTTCTTTTTCCGAAAAGGTAATAATCCTAGTTTGCAAGGGTGGCTGGGATACCGTCGCCGTGATGCTGGGGGGATTGGCGTTCTCGGCACAAAACTGGGTCGAATAAAATGTTACCCATTCCACAGGGGACACATGGTTCACAGGGATGCGTGCATCCGGATCTTTCCCCCACTTAACTATTTCCCAAAACTTGATGGGGTTATTTGAGGTGGTAGCCTCCAATAAATCCGACCAATGCTTATCCTCCCACACCCGCTTAGCTTCCCACTGCGTTTTCTTATAATTTACTCTAGCTTCTTTCACTGAGATCATAACTCTGGACTTAACCGCACTGATAAGTTTGGTATGGGCTTCCCTACATTTATTGTTATACCATTTCTTGGGACAGATCGGTATTTTGGGGTTTGCCTGGGGCCGTGGTTTTGAAAGCAGGGATTTGAGGTCAGCAAAACAACGATTGTGGAGGTTTATAATATTGTTAGCCATTTCGGGATTGTCCCCTTGAAGATCATATGCCAGCATCTCACTATATGTGTTGCTGATTTTTATGTCTACCGTATCCCTTAAAGTAATATCCTCCACAATTTTGGACCATTTTAGTCTCTTCCTATCATTGGTTAGGAAGGCATCCCCAGTCTGTGAAGTGCCAGGGTTCTCAGATCTCACTAAACCTGGTAACTTTAGTTTTAAGGACAAGGGGTTGTGGTCACTTTCTGGGCGGGGGAGAACTGCCATGTCCATCATCAGGGGCCAGTCTCCTAGTTTTAATAGGATATAATCGATACGGCTTTTTCTTAACCCGTTATCGAATGTAAAATTTGCTTCCTGGTCTGATTTGGCGCGGCCACTGACAGCCCGAAAGCCCCTATTGAGGCAAAGAGCCGTCCAATTTACTGCTGCCTCAGTAGCAGTTACTGGTTTACAGGGCAACAGTTCAGGAATACCCCATACTGCATCCTCCGCGTAGCCCCAACTGTCCCCTGAGTCATGCAATGGCTCGAAGGTGCAGTTTAGGTCTCCAGCTAGGAGGGTTACAAGATCGCTATCAAGATCATCTAGAATGGGATCCAATGTTTCCAACAGGAGAGGGGAGCGGCCTCCTGGCAAGCCTCGGGCATATACATTAATCAAGATCATATCCCGACAACCAGTCTTACTCAACTTAATGATAAGAAAGTCAGGGTTGTGTACTGTTATTTCTGTGGAGTGAAATCCCAGGGATTGTTTCACCCAGATCAGTAAACCCCCAGAAGCTCTCCCTTTCGGACCTCTAATTGCAGGTTTAAAAAAGTTGATATATCCCTGCCTAAATGTTGGTTCAGTTGCCCAGGTTTCCTGGAGTAGGATAAAATCATATCTATCTATAAACTCCAGCCAGTCATCTGAATCAATACGACTTTTAACCCCCGCAACATTCCAGGAGACAATGGTGAGTAGTTCTGGGGCGTGAGCCACGAGGGGTACCACCGAGTCCAGGGCTACTAAAGCATCCGGACTATTCTCAGCATCCCACCCATTTGTGGTACACCCAGGGGTGCTCCGAATTTTCCCTGTCTTCCGGGAGACTTCTACATCCCTTAAAGGTAATATGGTAGCACTTGCTGTTATTGGGGCCCCCATTCGCTCTTCCTCTACAATTACAAACTGCGAAGGCTTGTTACACGGCCTAGCTGGCAAAGACCCAGGATTTACTATGTGGTCAATTATGCAAGACCGAGAGTAGAGTCAATCATTGGCCTCAAGATCAGATAATGGGCCAAATTGATTGAAAAGAAATGGGAAGAGCGTGGGCTGGGGAGTCCTCGTGATGGGGTAACTCCTGATGTTGGGTTGGCCATGTCTGAAACCCGTCAGGGTACTACTCTGCCTATGTGGGTAAAAATATGATAGGCTCAGCGTTTGAACATCCCCCTGTCTGGCAAACCTCGCTTTTCTACTAATCATTTCCACCACCCAAGGATCCTTAAACGAAATCAAAATACAATCACCCTCCAGATCTTTTGTGCCATGGCCTACCCAGTCCACCCTTCTCACAAACAAGATTTCAGTTGGCAGAGAGGGGGGTAACGGTCGGTTTTTATTTAACCAAAAGGTCACCTTATTGCGTAGATCATCAAAAGTCTCCCTCTTACCGGGTGGAAGAGGGGCTACACCAGTCAAAACTATTGTGTATAGTGCAGCCTCGGTAGGGAGATCGGCCCGTGGCTTGGTGTGTCTACGATGTTTTTCAACCAGGGGTTTTATCGTGTTACGTTTTTGATTGGCTAAAGGCCCTTTGAAGAGAGGCCGAGGAGTATTCAAACTGGGTTGAGCCACGGAAGGTGGTCTAATTGAGTGGGGTCTAGCGGGGTTTAAGCTATCAGGTTTGGCCACAGGCTGCTTCTTGTGCATAGGTTGGGATGGGGCCACTGATGTGTTAGGTGCAACCTTAAGATCTCCTCCCCTCATTGGTCTATTAGTTACTACCCCAAGGGGTTTATTATTAAAAGATGAGGGAGTGTTTGTTTGAGCATTGTTTGCTAGAAGTATTGGGTTAGCCCCCCTTGGCTCAAGCCGGTTAGGGATGCTAGTGGGGCTGAGTTAGTATTTACTACTGCCTCCAGGGATTCGATTTTTTGGGTCATTAACCTGGTCCGCTCTAGAACAGGCAATAAGAGGTTTTTCATCAAGGCCTCAATTTTAACCAACAGTGATTCATCGCTATTTTGACAGGTAGGGCAAGGGTCAGAGGATCCAAGCGAGGTAAGGGAAGGGCAAGGAATATTGGGAAAAGTACTAGGACATTTTTTTTTATCGCCAAGATTACCCATAGCTAGTGATGTAGAATTGCCATGGGAATTATCGGCGGTTTCTTTTACTTTTAATTTGGGCATTTTGCGTTCTCTCCCCCCTAGATAACTCATGTCGTGCTTCCTCTTCCTTGTTACCGTATCAGCGCCAACTGAGTTCATTTGTATCACCCTTTTGGAAACTGTTTTAGAAGACTCGGGAGATGAATGGGGCGTATCTGAGGTGTAATCTGATTCAAAGCTAACTTGAGATGCGGTTTCTCTACTTGCCTCAAGATCATCTAAGTTATGTTCAATATGGGCTGGTGTATGTGCAAGCGAATCAACCCCTTCACTATCTATATGTACTAGAGCCTCAGTAGTTGCTGAATGAATACAGTTAAAAGCTGCATGGGGTTGTGTCACAGGGCTAGGGATCGTAGCCAGCCTACCCAATGAAGAGCGTTTTCCACTAAGTAGGTCAAGTGAAAGACGTTTTTCTACCATAGTAATTTCTTTTTCAAGTATACCTGTGGCACGAGAAATAAACGCATCCAATGGGCCCGAGACCGCGCCTTTAGGAGTCTGAACTTGGACAATGCGTGATTTGCCAGAACGTAATGACATATTTTCTAGGTGGAACAGATATGGGAGGTGGCAACTTAACACGCTATTTACACAGATAAGCTATGCTAAATAAACTAGCAGCCGCAAGGCGGTGGGCAACCATAAAATATAAATAGTTAAGATAACATACAATATTAAAATACAAATGACAATACTGTGGCCCAGCCCGGCCTCCTGCGGCCCCGGACGGCCACAGACGGTCCCGCCCTTGTCCCGGGCTTCTCCCGCGCGCTCTCCCGCGCTGCGGGAGTACTGATGACTAATAAAGAGTATGCGGACAAGAGGTGGAAGGGGTGGGAGGGGTCGGGGAGAGCGGCCCAGGTGTTGGTGATCCTGGCTGGCGGGCGCTCCTGGGAATTGAAGTCCCAGTCGAGCACACGCACTCGCTCGCAGCCCCGTGGACACACACTTCCCTCAGCGTTCCCTGCAGATGGCAACAACAAAGTCCCCCTTCACGATGCGGGACCCGCGAAGCGGGTTCCGCGAGAAGTAGGAGTAAAGGCTCAGTCCCAGTCGGATGAATTCACAAGCAGCAAAGCGTCCCGCTCACCGACCAAAAAGGTGATGGTTTTAAATTGCTCGGTGGGAGGGGTCGGGGAGAGCGGCCCAGGTGTTGGTGATCCTGGCTGGCGGGCGCTCCTGGGAATTGAAGTCCCAGTCGAGCACACGCACTCGCTCGCAGCCCCGTGGACACACACTTCCCTCAGCGTTCCCTGCAGATGGCAACAACAAAGTCCCCCTTCACGATGCAGGACCCGCGGAGCGGGTTCCGCGAGAAGTAGGAGTAAAGGCTTAGTCCCAGTCGGATGAATTCACAAGCAGCAAAGCGTCCCGCTCACCGACCAAAAAGGTGATGGTTTTAAATTGCTCGGTGGAAGGGTGGGAGGGGTCGGGGAGAGCGGCCCAGGTGTTGGTGATCCTGGCTGGCGGGCGCTCCTGGGAATTGAAGTCCCAGTCGAGCACACGCACTCGCTCGCAGCCCCGTGGACACACACTTCCCTCAGCGTTCCCTGCAGATGGCAACAACAAAGTCCCCCTTCACGATGCGGGACCCGCGGAGCGGGTTCCGCGAGAAGTAGGAGTAAAGGCTCAGTCCCAGTTGGATGAATTCACAAGCAGCAAAGCGTCCCGCTCACCGACCAAAAAGGTGATGGTTTTAAATTGCTCGGTGGAAGGGTGGGAGCTTACTCACTCTTCTGACAGATGTGCTGGCTACCAGGAATGCAGTTTTAAGTGTCAGCAGTCTCAAAGGAAAGTTGTGAAGCAGCTTAAAGGGAGCACACATTAAATAGGTTAAGACTAGATTCAACTCCCACTTAGGCATAAGGAAGGGAATAGGAGGAAAGAGAGGAGTTATGCCTAGCCTTTCAAGAAGCGATTAACAACCGGGGACTTGAAGAGAAGGCTAATCTGGAAGCCGAAGAAAAGTAGAGATGGCCGAGAGATAGCCCTTGATAGCGCCCAGAGCAAAGCCCTGCAGGGCCAAAGAAAGAAGGAACAAGAGAACCTCAGAGAGGGAATCCCCAGTCTTTGCTGTGCACCATGCCACAAATTTGTTCCACCGGTAGGTGTACTCCGTCTTAGCGGGGGATGCCTGGCTGCCAAGATTACTTCACAGACTTCGGGAGGCAGGTTAAAAGAAGTCAACTGCCGCCACTCAATCTCCACGCAAGGAGGTGGAGGCTGGACAGGTTCAGGTGGAAGACCGTCCCCGGTTGCTGTGACAGAAGATACTCCCAAAGAGGCAGACGGGTCGGAGGATCGATGGAAATGTTGAGCAGCTCGGTATACCAGACTCTTCATGCCCAATCTGGAGCCACAAGGATGACTTTGGCCCGGTTGTGCCTGATCTTCAGCACTCTGGGCAGAAGTGGTATAGGCAGAAAGACGGACAACAGACCGCAACTTCACTCGCGACGAAAAGCTTCGCCTAGTGAGCGACGCCTTGGAAATTCCAACGTGTAGAGTTGCTGATATTGTGTATTCACTTCGGTGGCGAATAGATCTAACCAAGGCTCTCCCCACTGTCGAAAGAGACCTTGCACCACCTCCGAGTGAAGACACCATTTGTGCACCTGAGTTCGTCAGCCCTGGTGTTTAGTGAACCGCCAGGTGTTGAACCACCAGGGATATGCCCTGATGTTCCAGCCATGTCCAGAGGTGGAGGGCTTCCTGACATAGGGTCCAAGACCCCACCCGCCCTGTTAGTTGCAGTACCACATGGCGGAGGTGTTGTCCGTGAACACCTGCACTACTTCCCCGGACAGAGGTAAGGAATGCTTTCAGTGCAAGACGGATCGCCCGTAGCTCCAAACGGTTGATGTGGAGCTCTGACTCCGCCGGAGACCAGAGGCCTTTGATCTCCCCCTCTCCCATGTGGCCACCCCATCCCATAAGGGATGCGTCTGTCACCACTATGTGTTCTGGTTGGGAGAGGGATCTGCCGTTGACCGAATCCTGGTTTGTGAGCCACCACTGTAATTGTAGTACAGTGCCCTCCGAGATCTGGACGCAATTGGACAGATTCCCCCGATGCTGTGCCCACTGGAACTTCAGGTTCCACTGCAGAGCCCGCATATGCCACCTGGCATGTTAGACCAGTAGGATGCAGGACACCATGAGGCCCAGCAGACTCCGGGTCATCCTGACCGAAAACACGGGATAGAGGCTGAAAGATTGGAATCATAGCCCAAATATCTCAGACTCTCTGTTCGGGCGGATAGACCCAAAATCGCGTTGTGTCCAGAACCACTCCGATAAAGAGGAGCTTCTGAGAGGGAATCAGGTGTGACTTCGGTACATTGATGGAGAACCCCAGCGAATGCAGCAGGTCGGCCGTAGTCTAGAGGTGGGAGACGACTGCCTGGGCCGAGCCCACCTTCAACAGCCAGTCATCGAGATAGGGGAAGACTGAAACCCCTGATCTGCGCAGATGAGCTGCGACCACCGCCATCACTTTTGTGAACACCCAAGGGCCGCTGGTAAGGCCAAAGGGGAGCAGGGTAAACTGAAAGTGCTCATGGCCTTTTTGAACCGCAGGTAACGCCGGTTGGCTGCCAGGACAGGGATGTGACAAGCGTCCTGAAAGTCCAACCCTATCATCCAGTCTTCTGGGTCGCGGGCAGACAAGACCTCAGCGAGCGCCAACATCTTTAACTTCTCATTCTGGAGGAAGCGGCTGACGTTCCTGAGATCCAAAATAGAACGTAGGCCCTTGTCCTTCTTGGGTACCAGAGAGTAGTGGGAGTAACAACCACGACATACTTCAGGGACAGGAACGTGCTTGATGGCTCCTTGGGCAAGAGAGCCGTAACTTCCTGTTGGAGAGGCCCATGGATCCTCCGACATGCGGTATTATGGAGGTGGCATGGTGGGAGGGGTATCCTCGAAGGGGAGGGAGTAGCCCCTTCGGACTATCCGCAAAACCCACCTGTCTGAAGTGATGGTGCGCCCGTGGGGGAGGTGATGGCGGATCCTGTCGCCACTGGCATTTGATGGGCCTGAAAGATTGGAAGGTTTGGAGGCTGCAGCAGAAGGGGGGTTGGTGGACTGACCCGCCCGCTGGCCCCCTGAATCACGGCAGTGGTTCCCATGCCCCCAGCTGCACGAAGGTTGGGAAACTTGGTCTGCGGCTCTGGGCGGGATGTAGCGGGGCTCCCATTCCGTAGCCACGAAAGGGGCGAAAAGCAGACTGTTCAGGGCGGCTGAAGAGGCCCAAGGACTTGGCCGTACCCCGTGAGTCCTTGAAACGCTCTAGAGCATTGTCCCCTTTGACGCCATAAAGGCGACTGCCATCAAAAGGCATGTCCATGAGGGTATTCTGGACATCCCCCGAAAAGCCAGTGGCTCTCATCCAGGCATAGTGACGAAGGGCTAATAATGTAGAAATCGTTGTGCCCAGTCGGCGGTAACCAGCCCACAACGGATGGTAAACTTTGCCGCATCTCTCCCGGCGGCAACAGCCTGGGAGAGCACTGTTCAGGCCTCCTCCGGACACGGAGGCAGCACCTGCGCCACCGTATTCCACACAGACCATAACGGAATAGACATGTGGTGTTTACCGACCGCAGTCCCAAGCTGGCGGAAGAGAAAATCTTCTTTCCAAGATAATCCAGCTTCTTGGATTCCCCTTCCAGTGGAGCGGTAGGGAAGACGCTTTTGGAAGTGGAGGCTTGGACCACCAAGCTCTCCGGGGTGAGGTTTTGGGAGAGGAGTGTGGGGTCGCCCAGAGCTGGGCGGTGGCAGCGGGCAATCATCCTATGCATTGGAGCCCCAGTGTTGGGCCTGGCTCAGGTGCCCAAAAGGAAGTCGGTAAGGGCCTCATTAAATGGCAGCAGGGGCCCAGAAGAGCTTGCAATCGGCTGAAGCACCTCTGTCAGGAGGTTAGTCCTGACCGCCACCATAGGAAGCTCGAAGTTGAGAGCCTCGGACGCCCTACGAAACACCACTACGTATGACGCTCCCTCCTCTGTAGCCGAGGTAGGAGGAGACAACATGCCAAGGTCATGGGAGGTGACTAGACCACTGGCAACCCCCAGTTCCTCTCTGCAGTCCTGCTTAGAGTCTAGCTGATCAGTTAGAGAGTCACCTGACTCCTCCCAGTCCTCCTCCTCATCCTCTGGTTACCAATCTGGCCGAAATGGGACCCCAGGAGTGAACAGGGGCACAAAAACCATTCTCGGCGCCGATTTAGACGTTGGGCTACGCCGGTCTGGCTCCACATCAGGATGGAGGTCGGGGTTGACGCCGGCCGGGGGCACACACCGGCGTCGGTTGCGGTGCTGGGGAAGCGGCGCTGGTGGAGCGGTTATAAGGTCAACCGGCGCCGATCCGGATCCAGGCCTGGATCCAAGGGGGCCTGTGGTGCCGGGGCAAGAGCCACTGGCGGAAAAGGCCTAGGTCCCTCAACCAAGTCTGCCGGGCCCGAAGGAGCTCCGGCGGGTTCGGGCTGCCCAAAGATGGTGTGCATCGCCTCGTAAAATTTACGAAGCTGGGCAGGAGTCACCCCGGGTCTCGGGAAGGGAGGGAAACCCAGAGTTTAATCTTCGGGTTCGAGGGCGGAGCCACAGGAGGGGCACCGCCTGCATCCCCGTCGCGTCAGCCGACCGACAGGGAGAAGATGATGCTTCTTCGACTTCATGTGCTTCGACTTACCCGACCCAGAGTGTGAAAACTTCGAAGACTTGGAAGAGCGAAGATGGCTCCGCGACCGATCCATTGACCTCCCTTGAGACCGGGACCTCGAAATACGCGGAGCCGACTGCCGGCGCTCAAGAAGCTTTCAGGACCGCTCCAGCAAAGCCTTTGGAGCCATTGACCGGCAGTCGGAGCACGACTTGGGGTCGTGGTCGCGCTACAGGCAATAGAGGCACACGTGGTGCGGATCCGTAACTAACATCAGTGGGCTACTGGAACTGCATGCCTTGAATCTGGGCATCCCTACATCCACCAGGAGTCGTAGACTCAAAAAAGACGTCGACCAAAGTCGCTTAAAAAGATCAGTCAAAAAGTGACTGGAGGTACTGCTCTGTCCGGATCTGTGCTGGCGAAAAAGAAAGAACTGACGTCAGGTCGCGAGGGCGGTGTCCAAGTAGCTCCGGCGACGCCCCCTTACGACACGCAGAGGTACTGCTGATTAAAAACTTTTCCGGATACAGTCTGACGCCTGGTAGTAATTCTAAGGTAAGGGATCTATAACGAACATGTTTCTTTCAGATCAGACCTATAAAATGATATGGCTTAAGTATATATGGGACTCGCTCTCTCCAATCTGGGAAGGAGGAAGTGGCTTACCAATCCCGAGGATATCTGCAGAGGGGACCACAAATGGGCAAAGGTCCATTTCATGGAACAGGTGAAACTTTCTAGGGAGGGGGCAGAGCTGTCGAAACCCACGGTTAGGAAATATGTTCTGACAACCACCACACTGGTCATGGCGCCATATCTAACTTTTGTAAAAAAATAATTGGGATTGATATCTGCTCAGAAGACTCAGATTTAATTTACTGAACCTAATATTGGCCACCTCAAAAGAAAGTTTTGATCTATATTCTCTGGGTCCTTACAATTGTGACAATACATCTCCTCAGAATGACAAACTTTATGTCTTGCACGTTTCATACAGAACCAAGGAGGGTTTTTATTGTAACCGTTTTAAAAAGGAAACATTTTTCACAAGTCCATCCTACTTTTATATGTTTACATAGGTTTTCCGATGAATATGTTGTAGCAAATGTTATAAGTTACTAAAGTGCTGTAATTATCATACGGAATAACGGCAACTAGTAAGAAAACAAGTTACTTACCTGTAACTTTGGTTCCCCAGTATTGGTAACTTTCATAGATTCCCATGCTTTTGTATCATTACCCGTCGTCGGAATGGGAGTCTCGGTAACAAAAGTACCATAGCAGTAGGTACAAAAGAGAAAGAAAAAGGCCTAGGCCTCATTCCCTTTTGTAGCATATCACCCTCTTTTTGTAAAAGAGACCTAACTTAGGCATCAGCCAATCAGAAGAGCCTCACCCCATAGAACCCTCCTGAAAGAACTTCAGATTTTCGTAGCCGTTGTGCAACAGTCACCATATCTGCTGTAGGCTGAGCTTTCCTCGGGGAGGTGGGGGGGCGCATGGGAATCTATGAAAGTTACCAATACTGGGGAACCAAAGTTACAGGTAAGGAACTTGTTTTCTTGCCCCAGTATTGGAACTTTCATAGATTCCCATGCTTTTGTATCAGAGTAGCAAGCAGGTAGCAATAAAAAACACATTTTGTGTAATAAATACATTGTAATAGCCAACATGACAAAGATACAAAATGTGCAAAATAACGGAAGGTGGGATAGAAGGGAAAGCTCACCAATTATTGGAAGAGGTTCCTTAGGACAGCCTGGCCCACTGCCGCATCCTCTTGCTGTAAGGATTCCAAGCAGTAATGCTTAGTAAAGGTGTGGACGCTGCTCCAGGTAGCAGCTCTGCAAATGTCCTTAATCTCCAACCCCGCAAAGAGGGCTGTTAAAGAAGCCACTGATCTTGTGGAATGTGCCCGAACCCTGCCAGTCAGTGGTTTCCCTGCTGCAGTATGGCAATGTAGAATGGCACTTGTAATCCATCTTGCTATCCCCTGTTTTGACAGCGGGAGACCTTTGCTTGGACCACCAAAGGCAACAAACAATTGAGAGGATTTCCTAAATCCTTTGGTAAGATCCAAATAGAATTTTAAACATTGTTGTACATCCAGAGAATGCAGCGACTTCTCCACTGGTGTAGCCGGTTGAGGAAAGAACGCTTTCAGAATAACCGGTTTGTTCAAGTGGAAGTCCGAGGGTACCTTGTGTATGAACCTAGGGTTAGTTCTCAAGATAACAGTGTTCCTTTTAAATTGTAGGAAAGGCTCCTGGATTGTAAGAGCCTGCAATTCTCCAATACGTCTTGCCGATGTGTGGGCGAGAAGGAGAGCCAATTTCCATGAAAGGAACTTCATGTCAGAAAGATGAATTGGTTCAAATGGGTTTTTCATGAGTTGAGTGAGGACTAGATTTAGGTGCCAAGTAGGTGGCGGAGGCCTCACTGGTGGATAGACCCGGAACAAGCCCTTAAGAAATTGTTTAACAATCCTGGAAGACCACAACGAAGGTCCAGACACAGACCGTCTGTCTCTCGAAATGGCTGCCAAATGAACCTTTATGGAAGAATGGCCAGCCCCGACTTAGCCAGGGACAAAAGATAAGGTAGAAGCTGATGAGGCTTTGAAGCAAAGGGGTCAATTCTTTCTCTCCTGCACCAAATACAAAATATCATCCATTTAAAGCGGTAAGTCCTGTTCGTGGAAGGAGCCCTCGATTGGGAGAGGACTTCCTTAATTTCGTTTGAGATGGGGAGATTCATAAATTCTCGCTGCTCAGGAGCCATGCTGTCAGGCTCAGGAGCCATGCTCTCAGGTGTAATGACTGTGGATCTGGGTGCCAAACTTGTCCTTCGGACATTGTGAGGAGATCTGGAATAGTCCTCCAGGGGAGAGGAGGAGCTAGCGACAACAGATGGAGCTCCGTGTACCAGAACTGTCTCGGCCAAGCAGGTGCTATCAAGATCATCCTGCATGGTTCCACCTTGATCTTCCTGATGAGCCGCGGGATCAGAGGGATGGGGGGAAAGGCGTAGACAAATGTCCTTGGCCAGGCTATCGAAAGCGCATTCCCCAATGATCCTCGGTGGCGAAGCCTGCTTGCATAAGACCGGCATTTCTTGTTGGTCAGTGTGGCAAAGAGATCTACTGCTGATCTGCCCCACTGGCTGAAGACCTCTTCTAGAACTCGCTGGTTCAACTCCCACTTGTGACTGACTGAGGATAACCTGCTCAGCCTGTCGGCGTTCTCGTTTAGAACTCCTGGCAAGTGTTCTGCCTTCAGCGATATCCCGTGAAGGATCGCCCATTCCCAGATCTGTTGAGCTTCCTGCGACAACGGAAGAGATCTGGTTCCTCCTTCCTTGTTCACGTAATGCATGGCCGTGGTGTTGTCCGTTCGGATGTGCACTTGTGAACCTTCTAGGTGATGAAGAAAGGCTTGTAGAGCCAGTTTTATTGCTCTTAGTTCCAAGAGATTGATGTGGAGCCGTCGATCGTGAGGAGACCAATGGCCACTGACATGTAGGTCTTGCATCACTGCTCCCCAACCCTCCAATGACGCGTCCGGTTTTACTACTTGAGGAGACGGATCGCTTACGAAGGATAGACCTTGGGACAAGTTTCTCCGATCTGTCCACCATAAGGCCACTCTTCTCATCATTGGAGTGACAGTCACCCTGTCGTCGAATGATCAGTGAATCTGTTGCCATTGGATGTCTAGTTGTTCCTGCAGAGAACGCATTCTCAGTCTGCATTGAGGAATCAGAGGTATGCATGATGAAATTACCCCCAGCAGAGATTTGTAGCGGCGTACTGAAAGACACCTTCTTTTTTGTAAGTCCCGAGCCAAGGTCAGCAGTTTATCCCTCCTTTCCAGGGTTGGGAAAGCCTTTGAGAGTTTTGAGTCCAGGATGGCTCCCAGGAAACGTGCCTTTCTGGACGGAACCAGGGAAGATTTGTCTTTGTTTAAAGTGAGTCCCAGATTTTGAAACAAGTTTGTACAAGCCTGAACAGCGTCCCGCGCTGCTTCCCTGGACAGGGCCTTCAGCAACCAGTCGTCAAGGTAGGGGAAGACTTGAAAATGGTTCCTTCGCAGGAATGCTGCTACTGGTGCCAGCACCTTCGTGAAGATCCTCGGGGCTGAGCGAAGACCAAAGGGTAAAACCCTGAATTGAAAGTGGCTCTTGGCTACTGTGAATCGTAGAAACCTGTGTGTTGGGTGAATCGGTACATGAAAGTACGCATCCTCGAGGTATAATGTGGCCATGAAATCCCCCGGATTGACCAGCCGCAAGATGTCTTGAAGAGAGACTATCCTGAAAGACAGGGAGATGAGAAAGGTGTTGAGCTCCCTGTGATCTAAAATGGGGCGCCATTTATCCAGCGTCTTCTTTACCAGGAAGAACCTGGAATAGAATCCTTGTCCTCTTTGGTCGGAGGGAACCTGCTCTATAGCCCCCTTCTGGAGCATCTGATGAACTTCGAGCCGCAGGTGTTTCGATGGAATGGCTGCAGGGGGCTTGGGTGGTGGGATTTGCGTAAATTCCAAGGTATGGCCTTTTCGAATGATGTTCAGCACCCAACCGTCCGATGTTATCTTGGACCAATTCCGAAGGTATTTGGTTACCCTGCCTCCAACTGATTACTTCTTGGAGGAGGGAACAGTAGGAAGAGCCAGGAGGCCGCTATTGTCGCTTGGACGTATCACATCCCTGGCGAGCCTGTTTCCCCTTGTTGTAAGGCCTGGAGTAATTAGAGGATTATCCCTGCCTTTGTTGATAAGGCTGGCGGTATTGCTGGGAACCCGAGCCGTAGGATGAATGTCGCTGTTGCTGATACGATCCTCTGTAGTTCGTACCTCTGCCTCTGGACCCTTTAAAAGGGGTCTTACGGTACTGAAGCATACCCAAAGATCTGGCGGTCTCAGTGGCTTTTTTGATGTCTTGGAGAGTGTCGTCAATTAACTTTCCGAATAGTGCTTCCCTATCAAAGGGACGATCTAGGACCTTATTTTCGATCTCAGGTCGAAACCAGGTCGCCTTCAGCCACCCCTGGCGACGGAGGATGCAGCCCCAGCCAACAAACGAAACGCCGTCGTGGCAATGTCCATGGCACAGTCAATGATTTCCATTAAAGTCACCTCCCCCTCTTGTAAGATCTTTTTTGCCTCTGATTTCGATTCTGGAGGAAGCTGATCCAGGAATGGAGCGACATCACACCAACGCTGGCGGTCGTATCTGCCCAATATTGCCAGGGCATTGGCTGCTCGCACCAGAAGACTCGCCATCGACAAGAATCTCTTCCCAGCATTGTCCAATCTCCGTCCTTCTTTGTCCGGAGGAGTTAAGGGAGCAGAGGGGTTGCGGGATTTCCTCTGCCCCGCTTGCGAAATAACTGAGTCCGGTTTTGGATGGACCGTTAAGGCAGCTGGTCCATCGTCAGGTGCTTTGTACTTTTTAATCTAGAAGCGATAGTACAGGGACCACTGTCACTGGGTTGTTCATAGCCTTAAGGCCTTCCTCCCACAGATGTTGCACTATAGGTATGGACCTTGTCTTCCGATAAGGTTCCTTGAAGTCATACAAGAAACATTCCGTAGCCACCGCAG
Source organism: Lissotriton helveticus (assembly GCF_964261635.1). Classification (NCBI taxonomy): domain Eukaryota; kingdom Metazoa; phylum Chordata; class Amphibia; order Caudata; family Salamandridae; genus Lissotriton; species Lissotriton helveticus. The sequence goes on along the minus strand of NC_136059.1, from coordinate 1,145,911,908 downwards.
GCATAGCCAACTTGAACCTGCCAGCTGCTCTTTCCATCAGCTGATGAAAACCCCCTATGTCCGCTGGCGGGGAATCCACTGGATCCGGACATGGGTATGGAGGGTCCGGAATGATGTATTCATCCCATTCAGTAGCTTGATCAGTTTCATGATCCGAATCACGATCCTCATCCGAAGAATTATCATGGCTGTCTGCAGGTCTGGAAGGCTCTTGCGGAATTGTTGCCTGTGGCTGAGGGGACACCTGAGCAGGTAATTCAGGAGCAGCCGCTGAGGCAGGAGCCGAGACAGGTACTGCTGGCGCTACTGGAGCCGGAACCGGCCTTGAAGCCTTAGATTTGTAGTCCTGCAGCATCTTATGCAGGTCCTGCAGGAAAGAAGATGGTACCGTAACCATGTCTTGACCTGAATAATGCTGTGATTGGGCAGCCTGATGATGAAAACCATCTTCCTGGTCATACCCTCCTTCAGAGTCCGTCTCCTGACACTTGACCAGAAGTTGAGAGGGACTATTAGCGTAACAATACGAGTCCTGATCATCCTCATCTGATTCCTCTTCATCAAATAGCAGAGCTGGTGGGAAGGGGGTTACTCTCCTAGGAGATGTCATCTCTGGCGTAATTCTTGTGACAGAAATAGTGATCTTTTCTCCGATGCCAAAATCGTCGACGGTTCCGTCGACGATGGTACTATGCGTGCCAACGTCGTCGACAGAACATGCCTCGTGGATGCTTTTACACTCTACGACGAGATAGGCGTCGTCGACGATGAAATTGTCGACGATCCATCCGTCGTCGTCAAAGTTGTCGTCGAGGCTCTCGTCGACGACACGGTCATCGTCATCGTCACCATCGTCATCGTCGCTGTCACTCTCGTCGTAGACTTCGCCGTCGCTGTAGTCGTCAACGCTTTCGTCGACGATGCAGTCATCGGTGACCCTCCTGTCGACGCTGTTGGAACGGTCGTCGACGCTTCCTTTCTCGACGACGACGATCCCTTCGTCGTCGAATGTTCCGTCGACGAGCCCGTCGACTGAACCAATTTTAACTTTGGCTTCAATTTCTTTGTTGACGGAACCTCAGTCGACGACGCCTTCATCGTAGAGTACTTCGAACTCCTGTCAGAAGATTGGGAAGAGGGTTTCTTGAAGGCTGGATCAGTCTTCAAACCCTTAGAAGGTGTAGAAGGTCCTACCCTCTCCTTTTCACTATGGTGAGGAGATTCCCCTGGACCTAGGCTCTCAGACTCTCTGGGGTCTTTTTTGAGGCCTTAGAAGGATGTTCCACAGAAAGAGAAGGGGAACCCCTACCCCTTTTGACTGACCTTATAGATGATACAGCTGACGATGAATCCTCACTGTCACTGGAAACTCCGTGTTTCCTTTCCTTCTGTTTCTGAAGCCAGGTCAGATGTCTACCAGCACGATCCCGGAGGGTCTTGGTAGAAAAAGTGCGGCAGATCTTGCAGTCCTCTGCCTTATGATCCGGATAGAGGCAATAGATACAATCCTTATGTTTATCCTCCACAAACAACCTTTTCTTGCCACAGGTGGAACATGGCTTGAAAAGGGCCTTCTTCGTTTCTTTGTCAGCCATCCTTTAACAATCCTGAAGAGAAAACTTGAAGAAAAAAACCTTTGAAAAGAGACGAAATGAGCAGAGCTCAAAGGAGACTCCCTAAGCACAACGTGCGGTAGAAAATCTGAGGCTCTGAGGTTCCTTCAGGAGGGTTCTATGGATCGAGGCTCTTCTGATTGGCTGATGCCTAAGTTTGGTCTCTTTTACAAAAAGAGGGTGATATGCTACAAAAAGGAATGAGGCCTAGGCCTTTTTCTTTCTCTTTTGTACCTACTGCTATGGTATTTTTGTTACCGAGACTCCCATTCCGACGACGGGGAATGATACAAAAGCATGGGAATCTATGAAAGTTCCAATACTGGGGCAACGGAATGTTCTAGCACTTGTATATTTATTCATTTTCTTTTTCTGTACGCAAATTTCTTATATTCAGGCTATCATGACATTTTTATGTACTGTTTTTATAGATGTTGTGTCTTTTATGGTTTTAACGAAAACCAAACAGAGGATTTGTTGATAATGACTGCAGCACTTTAACTGAGCAGAGCTCAGGGAGACTCCCTCATACATGACGTGCGTTTAGAAATCTAAGGTATAGTGGCCCTGCAGGGGGAAGAGTGCTTCAGTGTCTGTGGTCTGACTGGTTGAGGTTTTGTTCTTCTAAAACAATGTGAAATGGTTACAAAAGTCACTTGGCTTCTCTACAGCTTTCAAAGCTTCTGTATGACACAGATTGGTAATATAACTGTGGGACTCCTACCATGACAACAGGTAAGATTCAATTATGTGAATCTATGAAAGAATCGATACTGGAGAATCTGCCTTATATGCCATGACTTCTTTCTTCACAAAAGTTTGATGACATTACTCCAATTCTGGTCTAGATATACTGGCTTCTCATCAAGACCAGAATCAAATTTAAGCGAGGGTGTCTTGCCTACAAAGCACCCACTCAAACTCTCCTCCGGATCTGGCTACTTTCCTTAAAGATATATAGCAGCATGAGAAATCTCAGGAGCAAAATTAATCTTCTTCTGAAAAACCTCAAGTATAGAAGCTCCTGTGCACTGCATTAACCACTCTGGTGCCACGTCTCATTTGGAACCCTCTTCCTGCTGAAATCAGGACCAAACCTACCCTTCAAAATCACTCCACCACCTAAAGAATCATTGATTCAAACTGTATTTGTCTCAATGACTCAACTACATTTGGTGACTTGTGTATGCTTACTTCCACCTCTCATCTCCCTGTAAAGGCAGTCCATTCTGACTTCTTACCCTCTCCAGTTCCCCTCACTCCTGCCAGTTTCTTCCCTCTCCTCCCAGTTACCTCTTTTTGCCCTAGGTTTGGATTCCTAATTTGATGGATGACCTTTCCCTGCTTCTCCCCCCCTCTCTCCAGTTCCTGCTCCCCCACCCCCATCTTCTCTTTGTCCCTCTGTTCTCTGCCCCTTCTTACTCTCGTTTCTGTTTGATGTAGGATTGTTGTATCAGTGTTGCTGTTGATATGTAAAGCACTCCTATATCTCTGAACTCATGCACTATATAAATATGTTAAAAAAAGGATGCTTTAATTATTAAAAAAAAAAAAGAGCTAAACATAACATTTAATTTGGAATGCAAGATCAACTTACCTCAATTTTTTCATACACTTCCTTAAACATTCCAGGGATGACAAACTCTCGTTCAACATCTTGAATTTCATCTCTGGTAGGCCAGATATCTCGTAAAAAAATTGGTTTTCCTTCTGCGTTTTCTCCTAATGTACAGTAAACAATATAAATACATCTAAAAAGTACAGTTAATGAAACACAGATTATGGCACTTCAGGAATATACAGACTGCAGCAAGAAGATTTGGGTGGAAAGAACATTCAGCCAATTTTAAAAAACTTTAACACACAAAAATGTTAAAGGCAGGAAGATTAATACAAAACAATCAATTCTCAAATTATCTTACCCAAGGGATCTTTTTCAAAATCAATTCTTATGGTGCCAGCAATGGCATATGCAATTACTAGTGGTGGAGAAGCCAAATAGTTTGCACGTGTGTTGGGATGTACACGACCTTCGAAATTCCTATTCCCTGACAAAACACCAACTGCAACAAGGTCTCCCTGTGAACAAAATAACCAAGAAATTAAATACAAATATGAAACAAACAGGAGAAAGGCAGAGTGGATGTGGGGACACTGAATCTCGATTTAGGAGATGTGTTTCTCAAGTGAAATGAAAAGAAAAAAATGAAAAGTCCTTAAAGACGGAATGTCAACTGGCCCATTATAAATGTTTGAAAAGAACAGTTTCAAAGCTTTAAAACACACACATTGAGGTCTCACTTCTTAAGTACCCAAATCTAACTCTCTAAAGCTCAATGCAAAGACACTCAACATAACAAAGGTATCCAACGAGCTTAAAGAAATTCACCTTAAGTAGCCTAGTAATTTACATACCTTGACACATGGGAAGAGAAATCAAGCATTAGATACTCCCACCCCTATATTAAATACTATTCACAGGAGGAGAACAGCATGATTCGGCAGGTAAATATGACATGTGACAGAAACAAGTTGGAGTTCGCAAATATGTTGTGTTAAGGTAGATTTCTCAAGAGGAATTTCTAGGTACATTCTGAAACAAGGGAACCTATCCTATCTCAGCTGTTGATTAGGCTGCATAAAGTAAAAGCAAGCTAATATGTAACAAATGCCAGAAATATTCAATACTGAAGACCAAAATGCAGCTTTTCCAACATTTTATTTATGTGGCAACTCAAAACCATAGAGGACCGTATACAATTGAATCCACTGAAACGACTCAGATGATGACAGTAATAGTTGGCAGAGTCCAATGTTTAATGTTCCACAAATGCTTCAGATGTGCTTGTTTGAAGCCGAGATGTAACTCAAAAGTCTTCCGGTTGTTGACCAAACCAAACTGATGCGGTTTTCCGTTACCTCCTGCACACTAGCCTAGGGCCAGCTACCCTACTACAAAGCGACAATTCCTTGATAGGCCTTTTAGCTGTTTTCTTAGGTACTTGATGAGTTATTTGGCATCCCTAGTCCTTAGTAGTGAGCTTGTAGACTTGCTTTCATTGCATTTATTCTGTACAAGTGTTTTTACTCCTGAAACATTTGGTATTTCTATAGCCTGCTTCCATTGCCTACAGCCAAATACACTAGACTCAACTGGTCAGGCTTTTGTCTTCCCTGCATGTCCCAGTCTCATAACAATAAAAGTGGCTAATAAAATGACCAGCACCATTGGCTACCTCAATGCATGCCTACCATCATGTAAGATCACTGCTACAAGTAACTGAGCAATGCAAATTCAAAAAACATTCTCTTTGCTAGTTTATTACTTTGTGGAAAGTAGATCCTGTGACTCAAATAGCCCTAATAACTTCATATATTCAAGAAAGCATCATGGGCTGCCAAAACATTGTGGTTTGAAAAAAAGCAGATTCACAGGCTTAACTGATCGGCTCATAAATCTTCTTGTGAGATAAATTGCAGAACCAATGACTCGTTACTAAAACAACCATTGATTACTTTATTTTGACAGTCTAACAATTGCAGGACAGAAAAGACACTTAGTAGCAGTTATCAAATTGAATCTCTCAACAATGTTTTCTCAAAAGGGCTTTGTACAAGGTATATGAAGATTGCTATATTGTCAATTACAAACTCTGAAATATAGGCAGTGATTACATTTTAGAGTAATATATTTTTTACAAGTTAACATACCTGAGTTATGGCTTCTACAACACTATCTGGCAGAGGGCCGCTGTTTCCGATGCAGGTCATACACCCATATCCTACCACATCAAATCTAGGTGGAAATTACAAATATAAAAGATAAGCACAACAGGGAGCAGTTGCTACAATTATTAAACACTGCTTAAAGAGGTAAGTTAAAGAATTTTACAGCTGGATACATTGACCGAATTAAGGACTATTTCACTAGCTAGTCAATGTCATGCATTAAATACTGCCTGTGAGAGATTAATTACAGTTAAGTGACCATCACAAAACTAAAATAAAGAAAATACAAACAAATAAATCAATAATGAAACCACAGGTAGTACGAAGGATATGGATGCATTGTACTGGAGAGAGAAAAAATATGCCAGAATGTGCGAAAATTAGATCAAGGTTGGATTCCACAGAGTTCTGAAATAATTTATCTAATACTTAAAATACGATGAGTAGTTAACATCTACAGTAGGGAGAAGGGCAACATTTAAGCCTTTGACAGTCCGCAGTTAGAGTATTGGAATAAGAAGGGTCAGTGAAGAAGTAAACATACATATACACACACATTATATATACACACACATTATATATATATATATATATATATATATATATATATATATATACATATACACACACACACATCAATGATGTCATAGAAGATGTCATGAGTAATGTAATGGGAGGTGTAATTAGCAGTGCATGGCGCAAATTATTGTTACCTTAGGGCACGAGTTCTAGTTACTGATGAATTTCTGTGGGTAAAATCTGAACCCAACTATAACATCCCTGTAACCTTTGGTTTATTCAGTGAATATATACAAGTTTTTAAGGCTATTTCCTAACTATAATGTCACCGTAACCTTTGAATTTTCAGTGCATTTCTATGGTTTTTAATGCTATATCCTAACTAGAACATCGCTGTAACCTGGGGGTGTGAGTGGCTGTGGGTGTCTGTGTGTGCGTCAGTGCATGTGACTGGATGTGTGGGTATAAGAGTGGCTGTGTGAGTCTGAGTGGGTGTGTGAGTGAGTGAGTGACTGTATAGGTGTGTACGTGGGTGTTTGTCAGTGTGTGAAGAGTGCCTCTAAGTGGGTGTGTGTGAGTGGCTAAGTGGGTGTGTGTGAGTGGCTAAGTGGGTGTGTGTGAGTGGCTAAGTGGGTGTGTGTGAGTGGCTAAGTGGGTGTGTGTGAGTGGCTAAGTGGGTGTGTGTGAGTGGCTAAGTGGGTGTGTGTGAGTGGCTAAGTGGGCGTGTGTGAGTGGCTAAGTGGGCGTGTGTGAGTGGCTAAGTGGGCGTGTGTGAGTGGCTAAGTGGGCGTGTGTGAGTGGCTAAGTGGGCGTGTGTGAGTGGCTAAGTGGGCGTGTGTGAGTGGCTAAGTGGGCGTGTGTGAGTGGCTAAGTGGGCGTGTGTGAGTGGCTAAGTGGGCGTGTGTGAGTGGCTAAGTGGGCGTGTGTGAGTGGCTAAGTGGGCGTGTGTGAGTGGCTAAGTGGGCGTGTGTGAGTGGCTAAGTGGGCGTGTGTGAGTGGCTAAGTGGGCGTGTGTGAGTGGCTAAGTGGGCGTGTGTGAGTGGCTAAGTGGGCGTGTGTGAGTGGCTAAGTGGGCGTGTGTGAGTGGCTAAGTGGGCGTGTGTGAGTGGCTAAGTGGGCGTGTGTGAGTGGCTAAGTGGGCGTGTGTGAGTGGCTAAGTGGGCGTGTGTGAGTGGCTAAGTGGGCGTGTGTGAGTGGCTAAGTGGGCGTGTGTGAGTGGCTAAGTGGGCGTGTGTGAGTGGCTAAGTGGGCGTGTGTGAGTGGCTAAGTGGGCGTGTGTGAGTGGCTAAGTGGGCGTGTGTGAGTGGCTAAGTGGGCGTGTGTGAGTGGCTAAGTGGGCGTGTGTGAGTGGCTAAGTGGGCGTGTGTGAGTGGCTAAGTGGGCGTGTGTGAGTGGCTAAGTGGGCGTGTGTGAGTGGCTAAGTGGGCGTGTGTGAGTGGCTAAGTGGGCGTGTGTGAGTGGCTAAGTGGGCGTGTGTGAGTGGCTAAGTGGGCGTGTGTGAGTGGCTAAGTGGGCGTGTGTGAGTGGCTAAGTGGGCGTGTGTGAGTGGCTAAGTGGGCGTGTGTGAGTGGCTAAGTGGGCGTGTGTGAGTGGCTAAGTGGGCGTGTGTGAGTGGCTAAGTGGGCGTGTGTGAGTGGCTAAGTGGGCGTGTGTGAGTGGCTAAGTGGGCGTGTGTGAGTGGCTAAGTGGGCGTGTGTGAGTGGCTAAGTGGGCGTGTGTGAGTGGCTAAGTGGGCGTGTGTGAGTGGCTAAGTGGGCGTGTGTGAGTGGCTAAGTGGGCGTGTGTGAGTGGCTAAGTGGGCGTGTGTGAGTGGCTAAGTGGGCGTGTGTGAGTGGCTAAGTGGGCGTGTGTGAGTGGCTAAGTGGGCGTGTGTGAGTGGCTAAGTGGGCGTGTGTGAGTGGCTAAGTGGGCGTGTGTGAGTGGCTAAGTGGGCGTGTGTGAGTGGCTAAGTGGGCGTGTGTGAGTGGCTAAGTGGGCGTGTGTGAGTGGCTAAGTGGGCGTGTGTGAGTGGCTAAGTGGGCGTGTGTGAGTGGCTAAGTGGGCGTGTGTGAGTGGCTAAGTGGGCGTGTGTGAGTGGCTAAGTGGGCGTGTGTGAGTGGCTAAGTGGGCGTGTGTGAGTGGCTAAGTGGGCGTGTGTGAGTGGCTAAGTGGGCGTGTGTGAGTGGCTAAGTGGGCGTGCGTGAGTGGCTAAGTCGGCGTGCGTGAGCGGCTAAGTCGGCGTGCGTGAGCGGCTAAGTCGGCGTGCGTGAGCGGCTAAGTCGGCGTGCGTGAGCGGCTAAGTCGGCGTGCGTGAGCGGCTAAGTCGGCGTGCGTGAGCGGCTAAGTCGGCGTGCGTGAGCGGCTAAGTCGGCGTGCGTGAGCGGCTAAGTCAGCGTGCGTGAGCGGCTAAGTCAGCGTGCGTGAGCGGCTAAGTCAGCGTGCGTGAGCGGCTAAGTCAGCGTGCGTGAGCGGCTAAGTCAGCGTGCGTGAGCGGCTAAGTCAGCGTGCGTGAGCGGCTAAGTCAGTGTGCGTGAGCGGCTAAGTCAGTGTGCGTGTGAGCGGCTAAGTCAGTGTGCGTGTGAGCGGCTAAGTCAGTGTGCGTGAGCGGCTAAGTCAGTGTGCGTGAGCGGCTAAGTCAGTGTGCGTGAGCGGCTAAGTCAGTGTGCGTGAGCGGCTAAGTCAGTGTGCGTGAGCGGCTAAGTCAGTGTGCGTGAGCGGCTAAGTCAGTGTGCGTGAGCGGCTAAGTCAGTGTGCGTGAGCGGCTAAGTCAGTGTGTGTGTGAGCGGCTAAGTCAGTGTGTGTGTGAGCGGCTAAGTCAGTGTGTGTGTGAGCGGCTAAGTCAGTGTGTGTGTGAGCGGCTAAGTCAGTGTGTGTGTGAGCGGCTAAGTCAGTGTGTGTGTGAGCGGCTAAGTCAGTGTGTGTGTGAGCGGCTAAGTCAGTGTGTGTGTGAGCGGCTAAGTCAGTGTGTGTGTGAGCGGCTAAGTCAGTGTGTGTGTGAGCGGCTAAGTCAGTGTGTGTGTGAGCGGCTAAGTCAGTGTGTGTGTGAGCGGCTAAGTCAGTGTGTGTGTGAGCGGCTAAGTCAGTGTGTGTGTGAGCGGCTAAGTCAGTGTGTGTGTGAGCGGCTAAGTCAGTGTGTGTGTGAGCGGCTAAGTCAGTGTGTGTGTGAGCGGCTAAGTCATGAGCGGCTAAGTCAGTGTGTGAGTGAGCGGCTAAGTCAGTGTGTGTGTGAGCGGCTAAGTCAGTGTGTGTGTGAGCGGCTAAGTCAGTGTGTGTGTGAGCGGCTAAGTCAGTGTGTGTGTGAGCGGCTAAGTCAGTGTGTGTGAGCGGCTAAGTCAGTGTGTGTGTGAGCGGCTAAGTCAGTGTGTGTGTGAGCGGCTAAGTCAGTGTGTGTGTGAGCGGCTAAGTCAGTGTGTGTGTGAGCGGCTAAGTCAGTGTGTGTGTGAGCGGCTAAGTCAGTGTGTGTGTGAGCGGCTAAGTCAGTGTGTGTGTGAGCGGCTAAGTCAGTGTGTGTGTGAGCGGCTAAGTCAGTGTGTGTGTGAGCGGCTAAGTCAGTGTGTGTGTGAGCGGCTAAGTCAGTGTGTGTGTGAGCGGCTAAGTCATGAGCGGCTAAGTCAGTGTGTGTGTGAGCGGCTAAGTCAGTGTGTGTGTGAGCGGCTAAGTCAGTGTGTGTGTGAGCGGCTAAGTCAGTGTGTGTGTGAGCGGCTAAGTCAGTGTGTGTGTGAGCGGCTAAGTCAGTGTGTGTGTGAGCGGCTAAGTCAGTGTGTGTGTGAGCGGCTAAGTCAGTGTGTGTGTGAGCGGCTAAGTCAGTGTGTGTGTGAGCGGCTAAGTCATGAGCGGCTAAGTCAGTGTGTGTGAGCGGCTAAGTCGGTGCGTGTGAGCGGCTAAGTCGGTGCGTGTGAGCGGCTAAGTCGGTGCGTGTGAGCGGCTAAGTCGGTGCGTGTGAGCGGCTAAGTCGGTGCGTGTGAGCGGCTAAGTCGGTGCGTGTGAGCGGCTAAGTCGGTGCGTGTGAGCGGCTAAGTCGGTGCGTGTGAGCGGCTAAGTCGGTGCGTGTGAGCGGCTAAGTCGGTGCGTGTGAGCGGCTAAGTCGGTGCGTGTGAGCGGCTAAGTCGGTGCGTGTGAGCGGCTAAGTCGGTGCGTGTGAGCGGCTAAGTGGGTGCGTGTGAGCGGCTAAGTGGGTGCGTGTGAGCGGCTAAGTCAGTGCGTGTGAGCGGCTAAGTCAGTGCGTGTGAGCGGCTAAGTCAGTGCGTGTGAGCGGCTAAGTCAGTGCGTGTGAGCGGCTAAGTCAGTGCGTGTGAGCGGCTAAGTCAGTGCGTGTGAGCGGCTAAGTCAGTGCGTGTGAGCGGCTAAGTCAGTGCGTGTGAGCGGCTAAGTCAGTGCGTGTGAGCGGCTAAGTCAGTGCGTGTGAGTGGCTAAGTCAGTGCGTGTGAGTGGCTAAGTCAGTGCGTGTGAGTGGCTAAGTCAGTGCGTGTGAGTGGCTAAGTCAGTGCGTGTGAGTGGCTAAGTCAGTGCGTGTGAGTGGCTAAGTCAGTGCGTGTGAGTGGCTAAGTCAGTGCGTGTGAGTGGCTAAGTCAGTGCGTGTGAGTGGCTAAGTCAGCGCGTGTGAGTGGCTAAGTCAGCGCGTGTGAGTGGCTAAGTCAGCGCGTGTGAGTGGCTAAGTCAGTGCGTGTGAGTGGCTAAGTCAGTGCGTGTGAGTGGCTAAGTCAGTGCGTGTGAGTGGCTAAGTCAGTGCGTGTGAGTGGCTAAGTCAGTGCGTGTGAGTGGCTAAGTCAGTGCGTGTGAGTGGCTAAGTCAGTGCGTGTGAGTGGCTAAGTCAGTGTGTGTGAGTGGCTAAGTCAGTGTGTGTGAGTGGCTAAGTCAGTGTGTGTGAGTGGCTGAATGGGTATGTGAGTGATTGTGCAAGTGTGTGTGAGCTACTGGTTTGGTGGGTCTGTGAGTGAGGGTGCCAGTGGTTTTGTGGGTCTCTGAGTGAATGGCTGTACAGGTGTGCGAGTGGGTGTGTGAGAGTGTGTTAGTGGGTCTCTTAGGTGTGTATTTTTTTTGGGGGGATCTGGATCAACGCAGATTCACATGGGGGCCCCACCGAGTGTTGCAGTAGGTCCCCGGATACTCGTGAGCCGCCCCCCATACAAGTTTTCGTAAAGTTTCTTCCACCCCCCCCCCCCCCCTCGTTTCTCAGCCCTCACTTAGTGAATCACCTCAAAACTTTTCAGGAAGCAGCTGTATTTAAACCCTCCAGGATTTTGCAATTTTGCCGCAAAATCAGCACTTTTATAAAAAATGCTGCGATTTTTACAAAAGTGCCCGCGAAATTGAAGGTATGCGCGCGGAGACAAACTAAAAAGGCACTAGATGCAACCGCAACAGGCCTCAGACATGAAAGTTTTGATCTCTGGAGGTTGTGACTTAATCACAGTCCTGATGATGCAGAATGACGCCGGGGAAGGTAACTGGCTGGGGATCTAGCAGAAGACAAGGCTGGATTCTTGGAGGCCCTTTGGAGATCATGGGCCAATAAGCATAAGTTACTTACCTGTAATCCTAGTTCTCTTCCAGGGGTATACTCATCAAAGTCACTGAATTATCTCCGCCCACGTGCGGGAACACGGAGCATATACAAAAATACATATATATGTGTATGTATTAGAAAATAAGTACATAGTACGAAATAAACACACACATATACATGTATAACATAAAAAATATGCAGCCCCAAACATATCCAATAGGCTAAGCAGCCAGAGATGCATGCATTTCTCTAGTATGAAAATAACATATAAACATATAATGTAAGAGAAGGACATGTACAGTAATAGCATTCTGCAAAAAACCTTTAATTTTCATCAAAGAAAACATGTAATGGCAGGCAATTAGCCTAAAGAAGGATGCATAAATAAATAACATCCCTGTACAGAAAAGTAAACTGGCACCTCGCCTTAAAGGCATCAGAAACCCTGAGCACTTTGCCTTTAAGGCCTCCAGGAGCCCCCTGCTCCCATCATGCACGGCAGGTGACAGTTAGGTCAGTTCTCTTGTACGGTATAAGAAACCTGTAGGAACCTGCATCAAAGATGCAAAAATATCGAGTAAACTGTTAATGCTCGTCCGGGGAGGCGGGAGGGTTGCTTATGACTTTCATGAGTATGCCCCGGAAGGGAACTAGGATTACAGGTAAGTAACTTATCCTTATTTTCCAGGGGATACTCATCAATAGTCATAAGCACTGAACAGAGTAGAAAGCCCATACCCACTTGCACACGGACGAGCAAAAAACAGCGAACTAAATTGACGTACACGTTAAACAGTATTAGCAAAAAAGTTTCTCAGCGAGGCTTGCTCAACCTGAGCATCTGCCTGCGTGTCAGCATCTAAACAGTAGTGGCGAGTAAAGGTATGAACTGATCGCCATGTAGCTGCTTTACAAATATCTGCCATGGGGACATTCCTCAGGAGAGCCGTGGTAGAAGCTTTCTCCCTAGTGGAATGGGCCTTAGGCTTCCCCGGAAGGGATTTGTTGGCCAATTGGTATGACAGTAGAATACAAGAAACAATCCATTTAGAAAATGATCTTTTGGAAGCTGCAGAACCTGTGTTAACAGGACCATAGTTAATAAACAAGCATTCTGAGTTCCTCAGTGTCTTTGTTCTGTCCAAATAAAACTTCAGAACCCTCTTGAGATCTAGGGAGTGGAGAGATCTTTCCGGAGGATTCGGAAAAAAGGTAGGTAAAGTGGTAGTCTGGTTAATATGGAAGTCAGAGACTACTTTAGGCAAAAAACTAGGATGTGTTCTGAGAGCTACTCGGTTAGCGTGAAACACAGTATAAGGTTCCTTACAGCAAAAAGCCTGGATCTCACTGACCCTGTGAGCAGATGTAATGGCCACCAGGAACGCGGGTTTCCATGTTAAATGCTGCAAGGAAGCTTTATGGATAGGCTCAAAAGGAGCCCCCATCAAATTTGTTAACACAATGTTAAGCTCCCATGGAGGAGAGGGAGACCAGACTGGTGGGTAAACCTTTTTTACAGCCCTCAAGAGAATCCTTTACCACCGGAATTCTAAACAAAGAAGTCTGGTTGGGGAATTCCTATAGGCTGTGATTGCTGCAAGGTGGACTTTGATAGAAGCGAACTGAAGACCAGATCTAGCCAAATGCAACAAGTAGCGTAAAATCACCTGTTCCTGACCCCGGATGGGATCATGTTCATTGTCCACACACCATAGGAAGAACCGCTTCCACTTGAAGGCATACGATTTCCTCGTGGATGGTCTTTTAGCTTCTTTGAGAATAGTCATGCAGTCTGGATTCAATTGTAGGTGTCCATATTGTATGACTTCAGGAGCCATGCTGTCAACCGGAGGGAGGCCAGGTTGGGGTGGAATACTCTCCCTGCCTGTTTAGATAGGAGATCCGGGTGCTTTGGCAATCGCATGTGTAGCACTTCCGATAGTTGAAGGAGGTCCGGAAACCACCACTGGCGAGGCCACTCCGGGGCTATTAGGATCATCCTGGAGTTGGTCCTGTACAGCTTGTTGATTACAACTGGTATCAACGGAATCGGTGGAAAAGAATACAGTAAGCTCTGAGACCAATCGACCAAAAGGGCATTCCCTTGAGATCCTTATTGGGGAAACCTGGATGCGAGGACGGGGCATTTTGCGTTTACCGCGTCTGCAAACAGGTCGATGTCTGGCGTTCCCCATTCTCGAAAGATGCTGTGAGCGACCTTGTTGTTGAGAACCCAAACGTGGGCTTCAACCTAGTCTCTGCAGAGGAAGTCCGCCTGGGAGTTGAGAGAGCCTGGTAGATGAATGGCTACTATTGACAGGTCTCTCGCTAGAAGCCAGTTCCATATGGTTTGAGACTATGGAGAGTGTTCTTGATTAGGTACCTCCCGGTTTGTTCAAATAATACATTGTCGTTGTATTGTCCGTTTGCATTAGAATGGAGCGAGACTCTAACAACGTAAACAGGGACTTGAGAGCTAGATGTACGGCTCTCGGCTCTAGCAGGTTGATGTGATAGCTCTTTTTGGAGTCGGACCATAGACCGTGTACTTGAAGAGGGCCCATATGAGCACCCCAAACCTGGAGAGAAGCGTCTGTGACTAAAGTCTGGTTTGGAGGGTCCTGGTGGAAAGGGACTCCCTTCATCAGGTGTGATCGCTTCATCCACCACCGGATAGAGTCTTTGGCTGATTGATGGAGAATTACATGATCCTCCCAGCGCTCTGATACTTGCATCCACTGGTCCTCCAAACATTGTTGTAGTGGATGCATGTGTAATCGTGCATTTGGTACTACAAAGATGCACAACGCCATCGATCCCAGTAGTGATGACACCTGTCGAACTGTTGGGAGATGCGTGTGAAGAAGGGTCAAGAATTTTCCTTGGATTGATGGCAACCTCTCCTCCGAAAGACACATGCTTGCTTTTTCGGTGTCCAGGAAGGAGCCTAGGTAATGGACCTTTTGCATTGGATTTAGTATGGATTTCTTGAAATTGACGTGAAGGCCAAAGTTGTGGCGAAGCTGAAGAGATGATCCTGCAGCAGAGTTGGAGATGAGCTCTTCAGGAGCCAGTCGTCCAGGTAAGGATATATGAATATTTTCTGCTTGCAGAGAAAAGCGGCCACCACAGCCATACATTTGGAGAATGTTTAGGGCGCTGATTTGAGCCCGAACGAGAGAACTGAGTACTGGTAATGTTGAAAAGACACTCGAAATCATAGAAATTTGCTATGTTTCTGTGATATTGGTACGTGGAAGTATGCATCCTGTAAGTCGATGGAGCACATCCAATCCCCTTGACGAAGCTGTGGAAAAATTTGATGGAGTGCTAACATTTGAAATTTCTCTCTGTGAATGTATTTGTACAACAGTCTCAAGTCCAGGATAGGTCTGTATTCTGTGGTGGGGCCTCTTTTTTGCACAAGGAAGTAACACGAGTAGACTCCTTGATTTCTTTGAGGAGCAGAGACTTTTTCTATAGCTCCTTTCTTCAATAAGGTGTTTACCTCCCTTTGTAACAATCGTTGGTCGCAGTGAGAAATGCCTCTCGGCGGTATAGATGGAGGAGGAGTTTGAACTTGAGAAGATAGCCATTTTGAACAATGTTGATGACCCATGTGTCTTTTGTTATACGTTTCCACTCCTCCAGATGTAATGAAACACTTCCTCCCACTGGAGTGGACAACAGCTTCGGAGGAAGACACACCTCATTGCTTTTGTGGCTGCTTTGGTGCTGTTGGACCTCCTCAGAACACTGAGGCAGGACCTCTGCCACCGAATCCCACACGGCGTGGGAGTTATGGCCCAATAAGCAGGCATTATTAACCAACCGTAGCCCCAAGCTGGCAGAGGAGAACAACCTCTTGCCATATTGGTCCAGCTTCTTAGAGTCCTTATCCGGCGGAGCCGTGGGGAAGGCACGTCGAGGCCTGAATGACCAGGCTCTCGGGCATGGGGTGAGTGATCAAGAAGGCAGGATCACCCAGCGCCGGGCGATGATGCCTAGCGACGTTCTTATCCACCGGTGCCCCTGAGGCCAGCCGCAACCAAGTGCCCAAGAGGACTTCGGTAAGGGCCTCTTTGAAAGGGAGCAGCGGTTCCGACGACGAAGACGCCGTAAGGAGGTTGGTCTTAAGGGTCATCGTAGCAAGGTAGAGATGGAGAGCCTCCGCAGCTCGACGCAGCACCCTAGTGTAGGAAGCGCCCTCGTCCATAGTAGGCGGAGGGGAGGCAAACCCCGGGTCAGAAGACACATCAAGTTCACCTGCATCTTGAAGGTCATCCACCCAATCCTGCTCGGGGTCACACTGCCGTGCAAGGGGGTCCTCGGAGCCGTCCCAGTTCTCATCCGGCTCCGGAGTAGAAGGAGCCCGCTGTGGCGGCAGGTCCAGAGCCGGAGTGGGGGTCAGCGATGCCGGGAGCTGAGCTGGCCTGGGCCGAACCGGAGCAGCATCCCAATGTGGATCCCAGGTCGGAACGAAATGGTCCGAGAACCGGGGCAGGGGCGGGATAAACGGCACCCAGTGCGGCGCCTGTGGCGGCGCTGGGGCCGAAGCCAAGTGCAGAACCTGGGCCGGCAGTGTTGCACCTTGTGGCACCTGAGCCAGGGCGCTGGATCCAGTGCCTCCGGGGCTGGCGTCCGAGGCGGTGCCGCCGGGCAAACAGGATATGGACACGGGACCGCGGGGACCGCAGGCGCGCCGGCGGGAACCCGAGGCTTAAACAGGCGGTCCATGGAAGCAAGAAATTCTTGCATTTATTCGGGAGTCGTCGACGGACCCGTGTATAGCGGGTTGGCCGCGGGACTCCCATGCTCCAGAGGAGCCGCAGGGGCGGAACCCATGTCCCCCTTGTCCGCCTCTGAGGAGCGCCGGGGGGGGGGGGGGGACGTAGGAGAGTGTACACGCTTCTTCGACTTCTTATGTCGTCGCTTACCGGACTCTGAAGGTGAAGACTTAGAGCCCGAGGAGCGACGACTCCGGACCCACGAGCGGTCGCGCGAACGGCCCCTAGACCCTGAGCGGCGGTGAGAGGAGTGCTGGTCCTCCAGCAACTTCGGGCACCGCTCCCGCAAGGCCTTCGGGGCCATGGCGCGGCAGTCTCGACAATCCCAGGAGTCATGGTCAGTCTCCAGGCAGTAGAGGCAGACATCATGGGGGTCCTCCACCGACATATTACGGCGGCACGACCCACAGGACTTAACGCCGGGCATCACTACGTGGACCAGGAGAGAAGGAGACAAAAGTCTCAAAAACGTGGCGAAAAATTGAGCGAGGTACTTGCTCAATCCGGATCTGCGCTTTCGGCGCGGAAAAAGAAAGAACTGATGTCAGCGCGCATGCTGGCACCTCTACAGAGCACCTTGTTGAATGTCCCAATATCATCAACAGGGGAAACCTTGGATGGTGGAGTTGAAGATATAGTAGGGGAGTAGTCTCTACACGATGACCTTGTTGATGAGGTCGTTGTAGGAGACCTCGGTCTTCTCCTTGGCGTATGTGATCGGCAGAAGCTTGAGCGCTCTTTTGAGCGTGAGCGCCGTCTTAATGGAGATCTGGAACTCCTTGGGGACCTACCAGAGGAAGATTTTGAGGATTCCGTGGGAGGAGGTCTCTCAGTAGGTCTGGGTTGGATCTTCCAGTAATGTCCTCCAACCATCTGGGTGAAATGTTGATGGGAGGAGATATGTTCCCACTCGCCGGAGAGCCCTCCGGTGTAACTTGAATGATAGTTATACCAGGCGAGGAAGAAGCTTCCCTCGACGTCGAGAGCCGTGATCTCAACGTAGGTCTTTCAAAGCCTTCAGCAGGAATAACTTGCATGTCCCTCGACGTCGAACGCCCGACGTCGAACGCCTCGACGTCGAACCATAATGAGCCACCATCGATGGCGACCGTGGACGTGACACTCTTGACGGCGGAGATCTATGGGATGAAGCCCTCGACGTCGACTGCTGGTGCTCATGTGGTATCTTCGACGTTGCCCTGCCCTCGCATAGACCGCTGACGGGTCCGAGAGGGTGATCTGGAGTGTCTCGACGACGACCTTCTAGAAGGGGGTGGAGATGTCGACGTCGACCTCTGTATTGGTGTAGACGGGCGTATCGACATCGACTGAGGTCTATCATGCTTCGAGCCCGAAGCATGTCTCGTTGTCGACTTACTCCTCGATGGCGATCTTGTCCTCAAGGTCTATCTCACTTGCTTTGTAGGTCTCGACGACAACTTACTCCTCGACGGCGATCTGGTCATCGACATCGATCTCACTTGCGTTGATGTCTATCTCGCTTGTGTCATAGGTCTCGACGTCGACTTACTTCTCGACGGCGATCTGGTCTTCGACATTGACCTTGCTTGTTTAGTTGGTCTCGACATCGACGACATGCTGTGAAGTTTTTTCTTACTTCTAGCTTCTGGTGATGTAGATCTTTGCCGTTTTCTCAGAGTGGAGGGCCCTCCAGATGAATGACTCCTCTCTGGGCCTCTTTTATGAGGTTTTCCTCTCTCCATCAAGCCTAAAAGTCTGATCTTCTCTCGGTCTTTCAATGTTTCTTCTTGTAAGTTGACAGTGGTAGCATGTCTCTGTCGTGAGGAGAAGGTAGGCACACAACGCTGATCGAATGAGGATCAGATTTGGCCATCTTCCCACAAGAAGGACATTTATAAAATAAAGGTGGCATATCTGACTGACTAAAAAGAATGACCAATTAGTCAGAAAAAGACTGATAAATACAACCAGTAACAAGAAATATTGAAAAAAGTAGTTAGAATATAAATTCTGACTGGAAAAAGTCAAAATCAGTTGAGCTCAAGCTCCAGGTTCCTCACAGAAGGAGCCGGAAAAAAGAACTGACCTAACTGTCACCTGTTGTGCATGATGGGAGCAGGGGTCTCCTGGAGGCCTTAAAGGCAAAGTACTCAGGGTTTCTGAGGCCTTAAAGGCGAAGTACCAGTTTCCTTTTCTGTACAGGGATGTTATTTATTTATGCAGCCTTCTTTAGGCTGATTGCCTGCCATTACCTGTCTTCTTTTGATGAAAATAAAAGCTTTTTTTGCGGAAAGCTATTACTGTACATGTCCTTTTACATTATATGTTTATATGTTATTTTCATACTAGAGAAAAACATGCATCTCTGGCTGCTTAGCCTATTGGATATGTTTGGGGCTGCATATTTTTTATGTTATACATGTATATGTGTGTTTATTTCGTACTATGTACTCATTTTCTAATACATACACATATATATGTATTTTTGTATATGCTCCGGGTTCCCGCATGTGGGCGGAGATTCAGTGTCTATGACTTTGATGAGAATCCCCTGGAAGAGAAACTCCAGTTGGGCTTGGAGATTAGTTGGGGGCATTCTCGCTATGAAGACACCATCAGCAGTCATAACCGCAGTGACTTTAGATACCTCTGCCAGAGACACCAATAGGTAACTGGTTCCTTGAGCCTTTAAGCAGCTTGAAACTTCCCAACTTCCTACGATCAGGCAACTATGGCTGACACGTGGGCAGCAAAGAAGAGTTCTTCATCCAGAAGGAAGGATGCTATAGCAAGGCAATGAATGCCTTCTCTGTGGGGATTGATGTGAACAAGAATCTCACTCCAGGCAATAATAGAATGCTTCTAAAAACTATCAATGTCATGCGCTCTGAAACGGCAGAGAAATAACCATTATAGCAGGAACGGTGAAGGTAGTGGAAAATGAGAAAGCAGGGCATGATGGTGAAGTTACAGATGGAGCTCAGGGGATCTTCCCAGGGAGGGATTACAGGGGTATGTGTGTAGGTTTCGTAATTTATTTCCTGCTCTGTCCTCCATCTCGTTCCCCTTCTCTAGGCCAAATAAGTTTAGTTTTTCTTTTTGAGTCAGCTCTGTTTTACCTTAATTCAATTTGATAACATTGAAGTTCTATGCAGGGACGCTATTAGCAGAATTACAGAGACTCAAATGAGGTGTGGTACAGTGGACTAATCTACTTTTCCTATATTAATTTAATAAATATGATTGAAAGCTAAATGACCACTAGCTTCAGGGAAGGGGGGGGTGTAAACTGAACTGAAGGCCCAGATGGTGGAAATCATGCGGACTGACACCAAGGAGGCTGGTCATGGCTGCCAACATCCCTCAAGAAATAGAGTGTGTGGGGCAGACTGATTTTGGTTGAGGCTGGGCCTCCCATAGTCTCCAGGTGAAGTGCAGAAGACCTTGACTACACCCCGTGGTGAATGCTGTGAAGCATTCCATACTCAGAGTTACCGATAAAGGAGCCTATAATATAACCTTATATCTACAACAATTATTTACAAGATCATCATGGAAGGGTAACAGAGGTTGGGGTTTTGTTGTATAACGTAAATAACTTTAAACAGGAGGCCACATCGATGCCAGCAGGGTGGTGGTCATGATAGGAGGGTTGGCAGAGTGGGGTTTGCAGTACGGTGGGTTTAGGGGAAGTGAAGCATATATATCTAGTGACTGAACTGCACAATGTAAAACCAAAACACCTGGTATTAATCCTGGGTTTCCCGCTTTACCAAATTGTGTGAACCTATGCAATTATTTTCACTTTCCCTCCTTTTTCTTCATGATCACATATAAGAGAACCTCAAAATATATGATTTCAGGATGTGCGCTTTACCAAATACTCTCCTGTATTGATTTGAAAAATTATTATGTTGTTCATGTATAATAGGAACTCAGGCCACCTAGAAGATGCACATAACAATTGACTGGACTCTTAATTCAATATTCGCATTGGTGTCAGGGTGGGGGGAAGAATGAATGTCAACGCACTGAAATAATCTGACGTTCTAACTGCTTAATTACAGTCGGTGGTTTCCGGGGCTCGGCACCGACACTTAATTGTTGACACAAGCGCGTGTGCCAGTCTGCCACAAGGTGGTGCTGTCTGGCTAATGTAGAGGTGACCAGAACAGCAGTTGATTATTAATTTAATATACATTAAAAATGACTATTACCTGCCGCGCCTTTCTTAATGCTTTGGGGGCCTGAAATAGTCGGGATTGCCACACTTGTAGGTGTGTGATGGTCAGTAGTTGTGTGGCAGAGGCAATGTGTGGTGCAAGCTGCAGTGGTCTCCTAATGAGAGCCCTGGAAAGTATTTTTTACAAACTAAACACTGCGTAGTAAGGAGATACAAAACAGTTTTGTACACAGTGCTTTGGTGTAAACTTTCATGTTGCAAAATACCGCCTAAAAATAAGATCTCTGCATTTGGTGTGGAAAAAAATTGTAAAATAAAGTGCCGCCAAAATGCTGCGAAATTCCCACATTTGTGCCTCTAAATTTCCATACTTGTGCCGCTAAATTTGCTAATCCATACCGCAATATCCTGGGGGGGTCTGTGTATTGAGTGACAAACTGCTTTTGTGAAGATTCATCAGAAGGCACTAAAGTTATTAGCAAAAAATACTTTTGAATGACTTCTAGCCACAGGCTCCTCCCCTTATGAATATTTCCCAGGGGTCAGACTGGATCCTGGAATCTTTAAGATCGCGGCATTTATCTCCACCAAGACTGGTGCTTGGGGGAGCTCACTGCCCGAGTGTGACCCCTTATGAAGTCGTGGGAGAAGTATTTACGCTCCCCACCCCTACAGGTCTTGACAGGATCGGGGACTAGCCTCCTTCCTGTACAGAGCTGGTCCCGGTAAGATTGATGCGAGAGGTGGGGTGGCCGTGTGGCTGATAACTACAGACAACCTCCCCCATCCTCATTGCAGGGGTGGTCACCAGGGTAGGAGCACCCACTCTTGGCACATTGCCACTACCGGGGGTTCTCTTCTGAGCAGCACGATGTGGGTGTGCTGTGACGGCCCTCTTCAGAGCATGACATAGGTGCATAGATGCCCAAATACAGACGGACCTTGCAGGAACTGCTCCGGGAGTAGGATTGCTGGGCACCTCTCAACCGCGGCAGACGACTGAGATGCTGCCTGCTCAAGTGAGAAATGGGTGGAGCGCTTTTGCTTTTAGACATGGTCTCAAATGCTCGTACTTCCCCTGGCCCTCACGCTCCGGGGTGCAAGCAGGCAGCAAACACCCCTCAGCGCCAATCCCAGGGATCCAAACCCACTTAACACACCACAGATTCCTGGTGGCCAGAATCTGGGCATAAAGCCTCAGTTGTACCCCCGGAGTAGAAATAAGCTGTTTGGGGCCGCTTTGGAAAACCTACCGCCCAAGTTACGATGAGCACCAGGAGTCTGGGACTTCTGTGGACTATTACCGCTAGACAGTGCTATGAATTCAAAGAACCTTCCTCACGGAGGCAGATATTTACTAGTCGTGGTATACCTACGGGGCAGTTCAGTAACTCATAAAATGCACTGTCCCCCACTTGTGCTGCCAAGGGGACCAACAAGCAGAGACCCACCTCTCCACTGCTCATCCCATAGCAGCCTCGCGACCTCTGTTGACACAAAGCCGGCTATCCACTTAGTCCTATTGTACCCCCCACCCCCATACGTCCACGAACATTTGGGAAGGCTGCATCGAGGACTTCACCAGGTGGGCCACACTTTGACTGTGAAGTAGCCTTATCCTCAAGGTGAGACAGGATACATTACTTGTCGGGAGAGGCCCTCTCTATATATATACATCCACCTTGGAGTGCATCCCGATGGGGAAAGACTAACGGCCTGGAACACATGCCCAAACATAAATGGATACGTTCACTGTGAAGCTCCCTTCAGGCACAACCCTTCTCCAGTGAACTGGGCACTATCATGCAGACCATTCAATCTTTCAAGGAAGCGGTCGAAACTAAGATTGGAGAAGTTGGAATCGATGTGGGGCTACTATGCCAAGACTTATGCAATGTGGCCGGCAAGGTCTCCGAAGCAGAGGGATAAATCTAGACGTTGGATGATAAAGAAGTCTCGCTCAAACACTTTGTATCTATACTCCCTGCTACTAATGCCACCATAGAAAAGTGTGTGAAAGACGCAGAAAATAGATTCAGGTGAATCAACTTGTGGTTCGTCTTCTTCCCAGAGGATACTGAATGTCTACACACTGAAATATTACTAGAAATGGGGTTTATATCTTCCCCTCCAGGAGGACCTGTTGTCGCAGCAACAGGGAAGGGTTCTGCACCCGGGACTTTGCACTCTCCACCTTTATGCTTGGAGGTTATACAACGACAGCTGAACACCTTCAACATACCTCCGGAGGTAGTTGATGTCATCTTGGCAGCCAGGCATCTCTCAAAGAAAACTGTTTACACTTGTTGTTGAGGACAAATTTGTGTCTTGGTGCAGCACTCTCCAGACTGATGCCCTCGAGTCCAAGGTATCGGATCTTTTGTTTGTTCTTTTTCTTGCTCAGTAAGGGTTTGCTTTAGGCACAGTTAAGGGCTATCTTTCAGCCTTCTTGTGTTTGCCAGATGCTTAAGTCGGCAGCTGTGACACGATTTTTGAAACGGCTACAACATATGTTTCCCCCTTTGTGATGTCCCAGTTGAACCTTAAACTAGTCCCGACTTATCTGTTGTGGACTCTGTTTGAGCTGGTTCACAGCTGTTCCTTACCATAAAGACGGTTTATTGTCGCCATCACCTCAGCATAGCAAGTGAAAGAGCTTCGGGCTCTTTTTGTTAACCCATCTTACACTACTTGCCTTCCAGACAAACTGGTCCTGTGGACTCAGGAGTCTTTTCTGCCGAAACTTGCAACGCTGTCCACATCGGTCAAACCATTACCATGCCTGCGTTCTATGTTCCACCTAAGGAGTAGGAGTTAGGACTCCACTGCTGAGACCCCAAGGACGTGCTGAGCTTCTACATATATTGTACCAAAGTACATTGGGCTGATGGTCCGCTCTTTGTTGAGTTCCTTGAAGTGAAAAAAAGGCATGGCAGTGCAGATGAGAACCATCTCACGCTGGCTCGTGCTCTGCATAACTTCCAGCTACGCACTGACCCAAAAGCAGCCTCCAGAAGGACTGCGTGCTCATTCGACTAGGGCCATAGCTGCTACTACTGCCTTAGCAAGCGTAGTCCCTGTTCTAGACATCAGGAATTTCAAGTTTGAGTAAATTCACAGACCCACCACCAAATAGGTACTGCTTTGGTAGCTAACAAAAAAGGCAAGGAATCTGCAGTTAGAAGTCTGTATCAGAAGAGCAAGTTACATACCTTCCGTAATGCTCTTTCTGGTGGGCTCTATCTAGTCACTGATTCCTCTCCAACCCGGTCTTCCTCCTAGTTTTATGATTGTACTAAGAACCCAAGCCTGCCAATTTGCTTTTGGGCCTGTGCCTTGGGGCTCGGAAAATCTTGAAAGTGAGTGACAGCACGAGGGAGTAGAGCTTATAAAGGCCACATAGGTCATTTCCAGAGAGCAGAACGGCGTCAGTGTGGAGCCACAAGGTGCCACTTTCCGGCACACAAAGGTGCTTCTGAAAAGTTTTCCAGACCAAGTCTGACACCTTGGGAATATTCAAAAGGTGAGGAATCTCTGGCTAGACCGTCTCTACCAGAAAGACCATTACTGAAGATAACTTGTTTGTATTACCCAGAGGCAGTGGCCACTGGGTAGCTATAGTTGGGACCATATTTCCTTTTTGGTTTGCTAATAACGGTGGCACAATTTGACGAATCTTCACAAAACTTTTCACACAAAAAAAAAAAATCATCCACCTCATTTCCCTCCTGGAAATTTTTGCTGTAATCCCTCAAGTGGCAGTTGAGAAAATAAGGTGAAGGGTGTACCAAAACACATTTGCCCCAGGCCATTTTCCATAGGAAAATTGAACTCCAATACCACAAAAACAGCTAAAGGGAATTTTACAAAATTTACCAGAAAAGGAGCTTGTGATACAAAAACCTGCGTTTTGTGTTTTGGTGTTGAGCTTTTCAGCCGTTTTTGAGAAATGAATGCTCACAGTGGACTTGTATTAACAATTTTAAGCTTTATGATTGACCAAGGGGGCTTTTTGAAGCAAGCACTCGAATTGGCTGGCTGCATCATGAACAGAAGTTTTGTGGCCACCATTTCATGACTCGGAATCTCATGAAAATGTTTTTATTATTAATGGAAATCAAATTTAAAAAAAGATATGGTGATGCAGGCTAGGGATACCTTGACCCTCTAACCCTTCGGGGGGCTGGCTTTGCCAGGACCTCTGAAACCGGAGACAAAATAAAAAATGTTGTGCTGCGGTCCCTCAGGACTGCTGTGGGACAACTGCAAGGGGGCAGGGGGTGAGCGGGAAAGGGGGTAGTACTGGAATGGGACAGGGCCGTCTCGAAGCAAATCCCTTAACATTTGCTCCTGCCAGGAGGGGGCAATACAACTACGGCTAGCTCCTGCACCAGCACTAGACGATAGGTGCTGTCTGGATAACCAGCAGGGCTGAAGATTCTCCCGTAGCTCTCAACGGGAGCAAGAGTAGTGGGTGCCTCATGTGGGAAAAGGCATCTAAAAAGAATATATATATATATTTTTAAAGTGTGAGCAGTTCTTGTGCCGGCATTCCAGGTTTTGCAAAGGCTAGGGATCATAAGGGCCATGAGAGCCTTGGGCCTCCTCCTGTAGCCGCCAACAATGCAATGAGGTGTGGGTGTCCCAGTGGGATCGGGTCACCATCAAAATATAAAATAAAAAACAGGTGTGGCACAAGGCTGCGTAGAAAGAGTGGCTATCCTGCTGAAACTATTCACGGCTCCAGATAGGACAGATGTCATGAACCCTTAAAGCCAGAAGGACCGCCTGATTTAACATGAGATCTCCTTATACTGTGATGCTGCATCTGGTACAGTTGACGTGGGGAGGGGTTGTTATTATGGTGTTGACTGATGTAATATGTCAGGGCAGAATGCATAGTTAGCTCACTGAACTACAACTGAACAATTTCAGGATTAAAATATAGCACTATGACGGACACTGTCACCTTACTATAACACACACACACATATTATATAAACACACACACCCCCCCCACCCCCCTCCCGGGCATTACCTATATGATAGCACAGAACTAAGTTTATAAGTTGATAGCAAGTATGGAAATGCTTTCCTTTTCACTAAGAGCTCTTACTGAACAATTCTGACTAATGCAATGCACCATCATTAAGATTATTTTTTTTAACACTTATTTTCGGACATCCAGTTTCCCAAAGTACTCTGGATTTCATTATCACTAAATAAAAATCTGAAATAAAATAAAACTGACACCACAACTTAAAAAGATGAAGGATGTCCTGTTCTAATTAGAGTAGTAACTAAAAATAATACATGAATTATGGGCAATGTATTTCTTCTCTCGTCTCACTGTCATCCAAAATAGAGAAGAAAACCCATTACCCTGGCTGCCTGCTGTTGGAGGACTGACGACACTGTTTGCTGGCTGGCTCATTGATCTCAATAGGCTGGCTGGTACTATCCTGCAGGGAATGATTGGAAATGTCGTTCTTCTGAGCAAATCTAACATTGAAAAGACAGAATGAAAAAACATTACCCAGTGTGCCTGCAAGGTGAGGCCGTAATTCTGATGGGTAAGATATATTTATTCACATATAATCCTGAAACGTAAGTCCAGAACATGTGTCCACAACAAAAAGAAATAACCGCACTGCGGATGAGACGGATGTGTGCTAGAGAAGGCAGAGTAGGACCACAGCACTTTTAACGATCTTCTTAAATCTCACCAAGGTATGTCTCTAAAAGTCACCACTCATCTACTTTCCGCATCTGTATTTATTTTATTTCGGTGAAGATCAAGAAGCACAGTGAAAGTGCTTTTGAGGTCAGTAATGTTGCTTTCTCTTATCGGTATATTATTTGATTACTTTTTTTTGTGAGGAAGAAGTAAAAAAAAATCCTAATTTAATAATTTTGAAGTAATTTAATGTTTTTCAAGTAAAAACACAGCCATGCTTAACATTCTGCAGCAAGTGACTTATGACAAAAAATAGATATCAACAGTTTAAGGTTATGTTCAAACAGAATTCTCCTAACTCTAATGTTTTTTTTTGCCTGGGATAAAGACTTAAGGGCAACGAGAACAGCGAGTCAGTAGACGCAAGTATAATTCCAAGACTATGCAGTTGGAATGATGAATACGTTACTTACCTTCAGTAACTATACTTCTGGTGGATACTCTATCTCACCTTGTGACTATTCCCCAGGCATCAGACTATTCTCCTGCGTTACGGTAGGTGGAGCTGTGTTACATGTTACTTTCTATGTTGTCAGCGCCTTCAAACGCAAGGCCTCTTGGCATATTGGCATGACCAGTGTGCAGATCTCCAAATCTGCAACTCTTTTTAGATGAAGGAAAAATAAATCTAGTTCACAGAACGGGGAGATGGGAGGGTCAGTAAGGAATCTTCTGTCAGACGGAATATTCACCAGAAAGATAGTTACCAAAGGTAATCAACTTGTTACTTTGAGGGATAATTCTAACCACAGATTCCTTACATTGCGAATACATACCATAGCAGTACCTCCCAAGGTGGCGGGTTTGTTAACGGACTCATACCGAAATTTCCTGCAGGACAGAGGGGGCAAAATGTCCCTCTCAAAGGACCGGAGAACTGAAGCAGCAGCGCTTCGCAAACTTGTGTACCAACGTCAATGTAACCTCCTGACAAATGTCTAGGACAGGACACAGTGGTAGCAGCTTTGGCGTTGGTGAGTGGCAAAGTCTTCTGAAGGTGCTAGTTTGCCAGTCCTTAGCAGATCTCTATTGCGAGATCAGCACTCTCTTGCCATCCTTTGCTACTGAGAACCCTACAAAGAGCGGATTGTACACTTGATGCTCCTTGGTATGACCAATATAAAAGCTTAGTGCTCTCACAGGATCCAAACAGTGCAGTCTGGAGCAAAGAATGCTAGAATCACAATAGCCTGCACAACATGAAATGGAGTGACCACCTTCCACAGAAAGGAAACCTGGGACCTCAACACAAACTTCTTTAGAAAGAATTTTTATAAGGTGGATTGACAGAAAGATTCTGCAGCTCACTCACATGCTTAAGCCCATTCTTATGGCAATGAGAAAGACTGTCTTCAATGTCAGAAGTCTCGAAACAACAGTGCCGCGGCTCTAAAGGGGTGCACATTAAAGTGAGAACGAAGTCCAAGTTCCACTGTGGCATCACAAAAGGTTTCAGTGGAAACAAATGTTGCACAACTTTTTTTAAAAATCACATCAAAACAGGTGGTTTAAATAAAGTCTAATTCGGCAACCACAAAAATAGCGAGAAGGTCTGGCAAAGTATTCCTTAACAGTGCACAAAGAAAGCCCTTGCTGGGCAAAACTTCAGAAATATTTGCTTGTAATGGGTAAACAGGTGACACACAAATCTACAAGTTGTTCCAACAACTGGCACACACTGATTTTGAGGAGGGATGCTTTACTGCCAAGATGACATTACTATCACAGAATGAAGGTTGAAGGAGGTGAACAGCCACTACTCCGTCTCTAAGCCTGGAGATGCGCATTTTGCAGGCCAACATGCAGCACCTTGCCCTGCTACTGCAACAGAAAAACAGCCTTAAGCGGCAGCTTGATCGTAAGACAGACACTCATGACCAAAGCTTCCGAGTACCACACTATGCTGGCCCAATCTGATGCCACTAGGATTACTTGGGATTGGTCATTTCTGATGATCTTCAGAAATCTAGGCATGAGAGGCAGTTTTGGGAAGCAATACAGGAGCCCTGAGCTCCGCTCTAGATGGATATCCTCCCAGAACGAAAGCTGGCTTTGAAACTGGAGTGCACAAAAAATGCTTTCTTCGCAATGATGAAGACTGAACCAGGGTTCATTCCCATCTCCGGGTGCAACTGCCAATCATTATACTCCAGTCATCAGGGTTAATCCCTTCCATCATTGAAAGATCCTGCCAGGTGGATTCCCACCACAGAAATTCCCTGATGGGCCAGCCACTACCAGAGGTGTATAGCCACCTGACAAAGGCTCCAAGACCCCATCCCGCCCTTCTGGTTGCAGTGCCTTATGGTGGTGGTGTCTAAGCACATGCACCAGTCTTCCTCTGATGCTGGGCAGGAAGATTTTCAACGCCAAGCAAATCAACCACAACTCCAACAAATTCACGTGAAGTCCGGTCTCCACCAGAGACCAGTGATCTCCGATTTCAACCTCATAGATGGCTTCCCCAAATCAGTACGGATGAATCCATGACTGTCAGCTCTAGGGAGGGTAAGGAGAGGGGACTACCACTAACCCAATCGTGGTTCAGAAGCAACCACTGAAGATCGTTTGCAGTCTCCTCTGAAATCTAGATACAATCAGACAGATTTCCTTGATGTGGTGGCCAATGGGATTTGAGGTACCACTGCAGCCTGCATGTGCCATCTGGTACTTTTGGCCAGCAAGATGATAGAGGTCAGCAGGAAACAAGAGGCAAGAGCCTCAGTCATCAGCACAGATCCAGGCCAGAAGCTCTACCATCAGGATCATAGCCCGAATATCCTGGACTCGCCCCGTTCTGGGGAAAGGTACAAAACTGTCCCATATCCAGAAAAGCTCAAATGAAATGGAGCATATGTGAAGGAGTCTTGTGTGACTTCAGCATGTTGACAGTTAAATCCAACAATGTTAGGGGGTTTGTCATTGTCTGGAGGTAGTCGACGACTGCCTGGGGCAAGCACACCTTCAGCAGCCATTCATCAATGTAGGGGTAAAACTGGTACCCCAACAGTGTGCTGCTATCACCACTATCACTTATGTGAACACCCAAGGGGCACTGGTGAGCCCAAAAGGGAGCACTGAGAACTTTAAATACACCTGGCCTCCCAGGAATAATAGCTGGCACCTGTGGACATAAGAAGATAGGAATATGAAAATAAGCAGGTACAAGGCCCCCATATAGTCTCTGGGGATATAGGGCAGACAGGAAATGGGCAAGAGTAAGCACCTTGAATTGGTCATTCTGCAGAAAGGCTTTGATAGGACAAATGGACAAAGACGTCTGTCCTTCTTCGGCACAAGGAAGTAGCGGGAGTCACACTCCACTCCTATTTCCGAGCCTGGAACCTGTTCTACGACCCCTTTGGCTCAAAAGGGCCTGCAGTCCTGCAGCAAGACGAAGAGATGGTCGTCCATCAGCTGCTCTAATAGAGGAGGAAGGTGGGGAGGGGAAAAAAAGGAAGGGCATAGCCCAGTTAGACAATTTGGAGGAGCCACTTGTCCGAAGTAATGACTTGCTATCCTTGGAGAAAATATCGGATCTGGGTTAGACACAGTGGCTGTGTGCTGGCAAGGAAACATGTGTAAGAAGAACAGGAGTAAACCCATAAACCACGTTGGGATGGGTATGCAGTAAGAATAAAGACAATTCCCAACAGGTATCAATAAAAGTCAATTTGAACAGTGCATGCAATCAGCATTACATCAAGAAGAAACAAGGAGTCTCAGAAAAGGTTTGAGAGGCTTATTATTAACCGAATAAAAGAAGGGTATTTCACATGGTAATACAGTTAAACAGCACTGTACAGAGCAAATCATGTGACAACCCAAGGGCACTTGGTGAGAGGTGATATATACAGTTGGTAAAAGTGCAAGTGCTAAGGTGAACAGCGTGAACGACGCATAGTGACAAAGAAAAGTACAGTGATGGCTCCGCACGGTCAAGTTTCAGTCACTTAAAGCATGATTAAACAAATTTACAGGAGCACAAAACGTAAATTGCGCCACATAATTATGCTGTGGTGTCGACGGCGTTTCGATCCCTGTGAGTCGGGATCGTCTTCAGGACAGGGTTGTCGATGCGGGCAGTGCTGTTGGGAAAAAGGGCGAGTGAGAAGGGGCATGGAGAGGAACCGCGGCGTAGGAAGCTACTGGGTGGCGAACCGGAGGGTGTGGTGGGCGCAGAAGGGAGGGAAGTGAAGGGATAGGGAGGAAATGGGGAGTGAAGTATTTACAAAGGTGGTAGCGTGGGCGCGCGTAAAAGGGGAGCCCAGATTGTAAGTGAGAGTGCACGGTGGCACATACCGCGTGAACTGGGTTAGTGCATGGATCACTAGAGTCTTAGTTTGAAGGGTGGGGGGGTAACGCAATTAACGCTGTAACGCGGATCAGACATCTGGTGAAAAGAACCTACTTAGTCACGCAAAGCAGGGTAGCGTGGGTTGCTGGAGTCCAGGCTGTGTCTGCGGAATAGGCGGCTGTGGGGGGAAGGAGAGGAGGTGATCAACCTAAGTGGTTGGGCCGGTGCACCCAGGCAAGGGCCGGAATAAGGAAGAATTAATTACCTGATCGTGAAGAGTTGAATCCGATCAGCGAGGCACCTATAGAGGGGAAAGGAGTTTGAGGAGCCTTAGTGGGTGGATGGGAAAAAAAGGGGTGAGTCATTGGAAGATCGCACACAATGATGTGCAAGTAAAAAGTGGTAAACGTACCTGAATTAAACAGGGCAGTAGAGAGCGATTAGGGCTCTTGGTGCTTGGACGGCTCACAATGAATGCTGGAGCTACGTGGGGAAAAGGTGCCTCAGGCTGGGTAATGTGAGAAGAGGGCGGGGAGGGCGGGGTGGGTGGCCGGGAAAGGGGCAGGGCTGGGGAGAGCGTCACAGTGTTGCCGGAGCAACAAGGGTAAACAGGAAGTAAGGCAGAGGAAAAACGAGTCAAGAAGGACCGCGCTTTTAAGGACACAGTAATCCATAAAAGATCATGAGCCACATGTGGCAAACCCAGTACATAGTTATTATACTGAAGCGACATAAGTGGACAAGTTTGGGCGGCTTAAAAACTCCAAGAATTCAACATTTAAGCCAGTGTCAACACGGGTTCAAGAACAGAAGTACATTGTTCGGTCCGGATACATACAAATGGCACCCAGGGGGGGTATATGGTGTGAGACCAGAGGGTTAGGATACATATTCATTATGCACAGTATCAACACGGGTTCAAGAACAGAAGTACATTGTTCGGTCCGGATACATACAAATGGTACCCAGGGGGGGCATATGGTATGAAACCAGAGGGTTAGCATACATATTCATTATGCACAGGGATGTATCACCGAGTAATTGACACGTATTGGTAGTCATGGAAACAGAAATTTACCGTACATGAATATTAACATACAAGGACCTAGGAGAGAGGATAAGGGTTGCAGTGTACCTAAACAAGGGGACGAGGGTTACAGTGGTTATACCGTAATGGTGTTATTCCACTCATCAAGGGTGTTGAGCCCGTGGTTGACCGAGTCAACACGTGAAATCCATTTACATTCGGCTCTGTTTAGGAGATGTGCCATGCTACCACCTCTCATAGGTAGTATGGCCTTCTCAATGACCATCCATCTCAAGTCTGAATCAGCATGTTGCCTTTCAATGAAGTGTGTGACCAAGGGAGCGGTCACCACTTTACAGTTAATTCTGCTCTTGTGTTGTATTATCCGTTGCTTAACCATTTGGGTGGTTTGGCCAATGTAAATTAGGTCACATGGACAGCGGATAGCATAGATCACATTTTGAGTTTTGCAATTTGAATGGTGGTTAAGTTGGTGGGAGATTCCATTGTAGTTGAATTCTTTAGTGTTAAAGGTTAATTCACAGACGCTGCAGGATTGGCATTTGTAATGGCCAAGGATAGGATCCATTCCCCACGCCGCTGTGAAAGGGTGTTTCTCCGTGGGTTGGTTGGGCCAAGTAATGGCATGTGCCAGGTGATTGGCGATGTTATTGCCCCTTTGATATGAAAATAGGGGCGGTTCCTGGAATTGTTCATGGGACCGAAGGATGGGCCAGTTTTTCTTGATTATTTTAGCAATCTTGTTGCTGTCAGGGCTGAAGACAGAGACAAAAGGAATTCTAGTCAATGAGTTTCTGTTGTTGGGGGTCAGCAGATCCTCGCGGTGATTGTACCAAGCCCGTTTCTTAGCTTTAGACACTAGGCGTTTTGGGTAGCCTCTGTTGACAAGCTTGGTGACCAATATGTCAGCTTCTCTGAAGTAGTCTTTGTGCCATTTACAATTGCGGCGGATCCGCAGAAACTGGCCATAGTGAAGTCCATCGCATAAGCCTCTTGGGTGGTAGCTTGAATAGTGTAACAAGGTGTTACGTTACGTTGGTTTGCGGTAGAGTGATGTCCCCAGGGCGCCATCCTCGGCATGGATGGTAACGTCAAGGAATGGTAAATCATTGAGCTTGTATTCGCTTGTGAATTTTAGGTGTTCCTGTGCGGTGTTGAGCCAGTCAACAAAGGGTAGGAGAGTGTCAGGGGGGCCATTCCAAATAAGGAAAATGTCATCTATATACCGACGCCACAGATAAATCTGAGGTCGGTATGGGTTGATGGAGTTTAGGATCAATGATTTCTCCATGTCGTGGACAAATAAAATGGCAAAGTTTGGGGCAAAGCACGCGCCCATAGATACTCCTTTTATTTGTAAGTAGTAGGTGTTTTTGTACAAAAAGTAGTTATTTTGAAGAGCGATACGAAGAAGGTCCATGATGAAATCAGTCGGGATTCTGGTGGGTTGGGGTCTTGAGAGTAAAAGGTTTTTGATCACTTCAAGTCCTTCACGATGGGGGATGTTGGTGTAAAGTGACTCGATGTCCATACTAGCTAACAGTTGGGTGTTTAGGTCAAAGGACTGATCCTCTATGGTATTGATGAGGTCCATTGTGTCACGTATGTAGGTATCAGTGATAGGTACGAACTCCTTGATGATTGAGTCTAGATATTTACCCAGAGGTTCCAGAATTGACCCACAACCGGATACGATGGGGCGGCCTGGAGGATTCCTGGCATCCTTGTGTATTTTCGGGAGGATGTAGAGGACGGGTGTCCTAGGATGTGGATTGTTCAGATATTCGAATTCCTTTTTAGTTATTATATCACGATCCCTGGCCGCTGTTGTGATGGAAAGAATCTTCTCTCTGATGTCGTTCAAGGGATCTTTAGAAAGGGGGTGGTAATGTTCTATATTGGAAAGTTGGCGTATAATCTCCTGGTCGTATTGGGTATTGTTTAAAACGACAATGCCGCCCCCCTTGTCAGCGGGCTTGATGACAATTTCACTGTTATTTTGAAGGGAAGTGAGAGCCTGTTTTTCGATGAGGGGAAGGTTGTACGGGATGAACCGGGGTGTAACTTTGAGGTCCATAACTTCCTTCATAACTAACCGCTCAAAAGCCAGGATTTCAGGTGTCATGTGATTAGAGGAGGGATTGAAGGTAGAGGGCAACCGGAAAGGTGAGATTTGATCAGACATTGAGTCAGCAAAGAAGTGCTTGAGGCGAATTCTTCTGAAGAATTTTAGGAGATTTGATTGCAATTCCAGAAAGTTGGTTCTAACGGTGGGAACAAGGATAAGGCCCCGAGTCAGAAGCGTGGTTTCTTCATGTGTCAAGATGTGATTGGACAAATTGAAGATGGGGATAGTCATTTCTATTCCTCCAAAATCCTTCAGTTATTGGGGTGGGCCCCACTGGTAGTATCGGTTGCGTGTTTGGCGGTTGCCTGGTACCAGGGGTTGATATTGTCTGGCCCTGGCTGGGCGGTTCTGTGGTGGCGGTTGGCCGCCTCCTCGGCCTCGGGCTAAAATACCGGGTGGCAGGAGGGGTTGCGGTCCGGAGGTGGATGCAGATGAGGAAGCGTCTGTGTCTTCAGCAGAGCTATTGGACGAGACTGAGAAGGTAACCCGTTGGTTATTCTTGAAGTGACCCCAATTGCGTGTTCTCGGAGGGTTTTGTTGGGTGTTGAAAAACTCCTCGTTGAGGAAACACCAACACGATTTTGCAGCTGTGGCTGCTGGTGGCCCGTAGACCTCATCCAGGAATGTTGCCAAGGGGACACACTAATTCCCACTGCTCGCCCTAAGCAGTTGGTCATGCCTAATCGAGATCACATGACAAATTTTGCCACATCACGACAATCCAGAATAGCCAGGGTAAGGCATGTCAGAAGGTCATCTGCAACAGCCAGCAAAACTTGTGCCACAGAATAGAGAAAGGCATCAACGTAGAAGCCCAATAGACAGGTAACTTCACAGATCTGAGTGCCAGGCTGACAGACTAAAAATTCTGTATTCCAAATGTCTCTACGCATTTGGATTTGCGATCAGGCAGTGTACTAGGGGAAGCATTGGGATTATTTTTACTGGTGGTCGCTTGCACTACCAGACTCTTTGGTGCTGGGTGTTAAATGAGGAAGGCTGGGTTGCCTGGTCCACGGCAATTTTGGCTGGCAGACCTGCAGAAGGTTTTGCCTAAGGCCTCATAAGGGCCTCATTAAATGCTAATAGTACCTCTGTGAGAGCCTGACCAGGAGGAAGTAATGTGGTCAATTCATCACTCTTTACTTTCATAATGGGTAGCTGTAAATCTAGAACCTCAGCTGCTCTTCGCATCACAACAGCAAAAGAGGCACTTTCTTCTTTGGCTGGACTGGGCCCACACAAGGCCCATATTTGGGGTACTAGCCAGACGTGAGTCCCTTGCTCACTTTGCCATTGGATTCAAGCTAGCCTGACTGATGACGGCTGAAATGCCAGAAACATATGGCCATGTCTGAACTGGGGTGGCGAGTGAGCTAAAGAATGGTGATGGATTAAATCCAGATCAGTTGTTGACTGGGGGTGAGTGTTTGATTTGCTCAAATGCTCCGTCCATCATCCCCTTTTGTATCGCTTTGTTCGCCCTAAGTTGGCAGGGTATGCTCAGACGTGAGTCCCTTGCTCACTTTGCCATTGGATTCAAGCTAGCCTGGCTGATGACGGCTGAAATGCCAGAAACCGGGCCCAGGATGCTTGTTTCCGGTCCAGAGAAGACATGGCTTTGGCAGTTCGGGCTGGACTGTTCCCATGAGGCACAAGGTCAGACTGATTTGCATATGGCCATGTCTGAACTGGGGTGGCGGAGTGAGCTAAAGAATGGTGATGGATTAAACCCAGATCAGTTGACTGGGGGTGAGTATTTGATTTGCTCAAATCATCCCCTTTTGTATCGCTGGGGTACTAGCCAGTCCACTGGTATCCTGAAGCTCTTCAAACAAGTTTCCTTCATCATACTAGATGAACAAGTTACTTACCTTCGGTAACGATATATCTGTAAGAAACAGTAGTTAGTATTAGATTCCTTACTTAGAATATCCCCAGGCATCAGACTGGATCCGGAATTTTTTGCGTAGCAGTACCCTTGCGCGTCGGTAGGCGTCGTCTGCGGCTCCGCGTCCGTCGTCGGCATCGTGGACGCCATGATGACGTTGTCGGAGTTCTTAGACGCCGCCTCCGCGTGCTGACATCAGTTCTTACGATTCAGAAAAGGGGGTGGTGATGAACAGAGTCTGAATTAAGCAGACCACTCTTACCCAGTCCAAAGATCAGGGCTTGATCCATCACCGTTATTTAGCTCACTGCCCCATCCCAGCTCAGAACCTGGCTATATGCAAATTAGTCTGTCCCTGGCCCAGTGCATCATGGGAACAGGGCAGACCAAACTACCAAGCCAATTCTTCACCAGAAAGGATACAAGCTACCGGGGACCAGTTTCTGGGATTTCAGCCTCGTCGGCCCGGCTTGCTTGAATCCTGATGGAGCAGTGAGCAAGGGACTCATGTCTGAGTATACCCTGCCACACCTATAGCGGCCAAAAACGATTCAGAAAAGGGGGTGGTGATGAACAGAGTGTCTGAATTAAGCAGACCACTCTTACCCAGTCCAAAGATCAGGGCTTGATCCATCACCGTTATTTAGCTCACTGCCCCATCCCAGCTCAGAACCTGGCTATATGCAAATTAGTCTGTCCCTGGCCCAGTGCATCATGGGAACAGGGCAGACCAAACTACCAAGCCAATTCTTCACCAGAAAGGATACAAGCTACCGGGGACCGGTTTCTGGCATTTCAGCCTCGTCGGCCCGGCTTGCTTGAATCCTGATGGAGCAGTGAGCAAGGGACTCATGTCTGAGTATACCCTGCCACACCTATAGCGGCCAAAAACGATTCAGAAAAGGGGGTTCTTAGACACAGCTTTTCCGTGCCAGAAACGCAGAGCCATGCTAAAAACCAACACTGGTGCCATTGAAAGAGGATGACCTTAACCCTAGATATCAGTTCGCAGAACGGGGAGGATGGGTGGGGCGGTAAGGACTCTAATACTAACTACTGTTTCTTACAGATATATTGTTACCGAAAGTAAGTAACTTGTTGTTAGAAATGGGATCCCTGGCTGGCCAGGCCTTTCGCCAAAGTCAGTCAGAGACCACCACTCCTAAGTCAGGGCAAGGGAGTTACACGCCAAGATAACCCCTGCTCACCCTCTAGGTAACGTGGCGCGAGCAGCAAGGCTAAACTCGGAGGTGATGTGAGTTAAGTATTTACGCACGCACCCCAGCAACAACACCCAAAGGCCCACCACAAAGGAAACTCCACACAAGGTTATATAAAAATAGCCTTTGTATTACACCAAAACACATTAGATGGAAACACACACTTTACAATGTGCCAGAGGCACGGGCAGAATTTACAGGGGATATGTACAAGACAGGGCCACCTGGACCACTGTCAGGAATCAGCACTTTTAGAAGTAACCTTTTTAGAATTAAAACATAGAATATAGCACAAAGAATGTAAAATCACTGTAGCAAAAAAATAGCACACAACCAGTAATTACTGGTAACCAGGACCTCACTAGCACCACCTGCACTAGGAGAAAAACAACCACCTAAGTATCACAATACCTGTATGGGTGTAAGCACATAACACATGATGCATAAACATACATTCAGCGGTGTAAGGAAGGAAAACACATGATGCATCAACAATACATTCAGAGGTGTAAGAACAAGGCACATGACGCATAAAAACACATTCAGAGGTGCAGAAAATGAACAATTGCGCCAAACTCACATTAGTCACCACCTGTGACTGTCCCTAGGCCAACTGGCCTCTCTAGGGCTAGGACGCCCTGTGTCCAATGTCAGGGGGCCTAAACGTGGCAGTTGCCCACAAAGTGCTGGGCAACTGTGTAGCAATTGATGGGGCCAGCGTTGGAGCCTCCTAGGCTCTGGACAAAGGAAATGTCCCCTAGAGCCTCTCAGGGCTCAAAACAAATGACTGTCCCCCTTGGGCCTCGCCGGGCCCTTGAAACAACAATGTGGGCACTCAGGAGCCCCTCTGGGCTCGAAGGAATGACATGCCCTGGAGCCTCGTGGCTCTAAGAACAACTATGGCAGGGGGGCGGCCCTCTGGGGAGCCTCGCAGCGCTCCAAACAAACAATGCCCACACGAGCCTCTCTGGGCCCGTCACTAGCGTTGGAGTCCCTCCCGGGGGACTCGAAATGACAATTGGGCCCCTGAGCCTCTCTGGGCTCCTTTAACAACCAAATGCTGCCTCTTCGATGGAGCCCCCCTCCTGGGGACTCGAAGCAGCTATGGCCCCCAAGAGCCTCTGGGCTCGACCAGAATGCAGCCTGAGCCTCCCCCTGCCCGTGCACACTCACCGGACTCTCAGGCGGAGGCTCCTCGGTGCAGGCGCCGTCCTCCTCCTCCCCTGCTCCTGGGGCCGGGTGCTGGCAATGGCGGCGGGCGGGGCTCTCTTCCTCAGGGGAGCCCCGCGGGGGAACCAACACGCTCCCTTTCCCTCTCCAGGCGAGGGCACCGGGCGCAGGGTAGGCTCCTGCTTGCTCCGGTGCTTAAACCGGCCGCGAGTCTTTGGTGGGAGGCGGGGTAGGCTCCCGCCCTCCTACTTCCGGTTGTCCTGCCCCTGCCTGCCTGACTTCCTGGTCGCGGGCCGGCGGCGATAAGGGAAATCTCGCCGGGTGGGCACCGGCTTCCCCAAAATAAAGCGCACTGAGCGCTACCAGCAAAATAAAGCGCACAGAGCGCTAGGGGTGAAAGGAAAAGCGCTCTGCAGCGCTGGGGAGCACACACAGAGGTGCGAGTGAAACTAAAGCGCTCCCAGCGCTAGTGGGGACAAAATACAGCGCTCCCAGCACTAGGTCAAAAGGAAGCGCTCCCAGGCGCTAGGGGCCAACAAGCCCAGCAAAAGTCCTTCTAGGCAGGCAGGGGGGCAAGGCTGGGCCCAGAGCCAGCTCACTGGGTCTCCAGGCAGGGAGACAGTCCAAGTGGCGGTCCTCTGGCCCAGCAACAGCAGCAGCCCCCTCAGGATCCTGGAAGAGAACAGATTGTAAGGGGACACAGCCCCTTCTTATACAGGTAAATCCTTTGTCTCAGGGTGCAGGGGGGGGGAAACCAGTTGCAGCTGGTCTGTGAGCACTGTTGATGGGCTCAACCACCTCTCTATTCACTGGCAGGGCTTGGGTCATCAGTCGCACCACAGGGGGGCGAAGCCAGCATTGTCTGGGGAAAACCCAGCCTCATTCAGGACACAGGTACACTCCTCCCCAGCCATCAGCATGCTAATCTCCCACTCACCACCAGGCAGACCCATCCAGACTTCCTGGAGCCTGGCATGCCAGCCAGCTCCAGCCAATCACACTCCAGCACCCTCACTGCACACACACAGCCATGTCTAGAAGTGGCACTTCCCCACTAGACACAGACCTGCCGCATACACCATTTTGCAGCATTCACTCTCACGGGTTCACACATACCAAACTCGAGCCTGCACTCCCCACACATCAGGAACTACCAGGGACACATACATTACCCTTTTATTCCTATGGGAGGGCAGGCCAACCTCACTCCACGCACTCAGAGTGCGCACGCACTTTCCACTGGGACACAGTGAAAGTGCGCAGACCAAAAATCACCATCACCAATTCACCATTTAAAGCAAAAAGTCTAGGGGTGAACCTGCCATAAGGGTCAAGTCCAACACTTGTTCATCTGAAAGAAACAGGTTAGTAGGACCTTAACCCTAGATATCAGTTCGCAGAACGGGGAGGATGGGTGGGGTGGTAAGGAATCTAATACTAACAACTGTTTCTTACAGATATATCGTTACCGAAGGTAAGTAACTTGTTCATCTGAAAGAAACAGGTTAGTATTAGATTCCTTACCTTAGAATAGATACCCCAGCAATACCAACCCCGGTGGTGGGTCTGCGAACCAATAATCACACCAGAAAGTCCTGGAGGACGGAACGGCCAAAGAAGCCATCCCTCCGGACTTGGCTGTCCAGGCAGTAGTGTCTTGCAAACGTGTGCAGGGGTGCCCACGTAGCTGCCTGACAGATGTCCTGCAAGGGGACTCCCCGGCCCAGGGCAGTGCTAGCCGCCGTGGCCCGAGTGGAATGGGCCCTCAGCCCAACAGGAGGCTCCTTCCTCGCCAAGGAGTAACATGCCTTGATACACAAGACGACCCACAGAGAGATGGTCCTCTTGTGCACCGCCCGTCCCTTCTTAGTGCCCACGTAACCAACAAAGAGTTGGTCATCCACCCGGAACTGGCGTGTGCGATCCAGATAGAAAGAAATCACACGTTTTGGGTCCAGACA
Source organism: Lissotriton helveticus (assembly GCF_964261635.1). Lineage (NCBI taxonomy): Eukaryota > Metazoa > Chordata > Amphibia > Caudata > Salamandridae > Lissotriton > Lissotriton helveticus. The sequence continues at coordinate 1,145,872,158 of NC_136059.1, read as the reverse complement.
GTGGAGCCGCTCTTCCTCTTTAGAGGGATGCGGTGGCAGAAAGAAGGTGGGCAAGGTGATAGACTGCCCGATGTGGAAGGCCGTGACAACCTTGGGTAGGAAAGATGGCCTAGTCCGCAACACAACCTTGTCCGGATGGACAGAAAGGAAAGGGGGTTTTGATGAAAGAGCATGGAGCTCACTCACTCTCCTGGCAGAGTTGATGGCAACCAGGAAAGCAGTCTTTAGAGTAAGAAGGCGGAGAGGGCAGTTATGAAGTGGCTCAAAGGGAGCACACATCAGAAAGGTAAGAACAAGGTTCAAGTCCCACTTAGGCATCACAAACGGAACAGGAGGGAACATGTGTGTGATGCCCTTCAGGAAACGAGTTACAATAGGGGACTTGAACAAAGAAGGTTGATCAGGCAGCCTTAGAAAGGCTGAAAGGGCAGAAAGGTAGCCCTTGATATTGCCCACAGCAGAGCCCTGCTGGGCAAGATAAAGAAGGAAGAGAAGAACCTCAGAAAGAGGATCCACAGCCTTTGCTGTGCACCATGCCACAAATGTATTCCACCTGCAGGCGTATACCGATTTTGTGGAGGGACGCCTGGCTGCCAGAATGACATTACAGACTTCAGGAGGCAAGTCAAATGGCCTCAACTATCGCCGCTCAATCTCCAAGCATGGAGGTGGAGACTGGACAGGTTCGGGTGGAGGACAGTCCCCTGCTGCTGCGACAGAAGGTCCTCCTGAAGAGGCAGACGAACCGGGGGATCGACTGACATACTGAGTAGCTCTGGATACCAGTACCTTTGTGCCCGGTCTGGAGCCACAAGGATGACTTGGGCCCGGTCGAGTTTGATCTTCTTCAGCACTCTGGGCAGAAGTGGTATGGGCGGAAAGGCGTACAACAGACCACAACTCCACTCGCGACGAAAAGCATCTCCGAGCGAGTGCCACCTTGGAAATTCCAACGCGCAGTACTGATGACATTGCGCGTTCTCTTCTGTGGCGAATAGATCTAACCAAGGCTCTCCCCACTGCTGAAAGAGGCCTTGCGCCACGTCAGAGTTCAGACGCCATTCGTGATCCATCATGCACCGACGGCTGAGTTCGTCCGCCCTGGCGTTCAGGGAACCTGCCAGGTGTTGAACCACCAGGGTCTCGCCCTGATGTTCCAGCCACTGCCAGAGGCGCAGAGCCTCCTGGCAAAGGGTCCACGACCCCACCCCGCCCTGTTTGTTGCAGTACCACATGGCGGTGGTGTTGTCCGTGAACACCTGCACCACACTCCCCCGGACAGAGGGGAGGAATGCCTTCAGTGCTAGACGAATCGCCCGCAGCTCCAAAAAGTTGATATGGAGCCGGGACTCCGCCGGAGACCAGAGGCCTCTGATCTCCGCCTTTCCCATGTGGCCTCCCCAGCCCTGGAGGGACGCGTCCGTCACAACTACGTGCTCCGGTTGGGGTAGGAAGAGGGATCTGCCGCTGACCCAATCGCGGTCCGTGAGCCACCACTGCAGCTGTCTCGCAGTGCCCTCCGAGATCAGGACATGGTCGGATAGGTTGCCCTGATGCTGGGCCCCCTGAAACTTCAGGTCCCACTGCAGAGCCCGCATCCGCCACCGGGCGTGATGCACCAGAAGGATGCAGGAGGCCATCAGCCCCAGAAGCCGCAGCGTCACCCTGACCGAGACCCGGGATAAAGGCTGAAAGAGTGGAATCATAGCCTGAATATCCCAGACCCGCTGTTCGGGAGGATAAACCCGAAACTGCACCGAGTCGAGAACCGCTCCGATGAAGAGGAGCTTTTGAGAGGGACCCAGGTGTGACTTCGGCACATTGATGGAAAACCCCAGCAGGTGCAGGAGGTCGGCCGTAGTCTGGAGGTGACTGACTACTGTCTGGAGCGAGCTCGCCTTCAACAAACAGTCGTCGAGGTAGGGGAAGACTGACACCCCTAACCTGCGCAGATGAGCTGCGACCACCGCCATCACCTTTGTGAACACCCGTGGGGCGCTGGTAAGGCCAAAGCGGAGCATGGTAAACTGAAAGTGCTCGTGGCCAACCGTGAACCGCAGGTAGCGCCGGTGGGCCGGCAGGACGGGGATGTGGAAATAAGCGTCCTGCAAGTCCAACGCTACCATCCAGTCTTCTGGGTCGAGGGCAGGCAAAACCTGAGCCAAAGTCAGCATCTTGAACTTCTCCTTCCAGAGGAAGCCGTTGACGTTCCGTAGGTCCAAGATAGGGCGTAGGCCCCCTTTGCCCTTCTTGGGTACCAGAAAGTAGAGGGAGTAACAACCACATCCTACTTCCGGCCCAGGAATGCGCTCGATGGCCCCCTTGGCCAAGAGGGCCGTGACTTCCACTTGCAGAAGGGGAGGGAGTAGCCCCTTCGGACGATTTGCAGCACCCACCTGTCCGACGTGACAGTGCGCCAGTGGAAGAGGTGATGGCGAACCCTGCCCCCCACTGGCGTCACATGCGGGGGAAGGTGTGGACTGGCCTCGCCGTTATCCCCGACCGCCGCTACGGCGGTTTCCACGGCCGCCACCGCGCTGTTGAACTTTCTGCGGTGCGTGGCTGGCGGCACGTGTGGGGGCGCCCCTTCCGTGGCCACGAAAGGAGCGAAAGGCACCCGATTGCTGGTGTGAGGCCGAGAGGCCCAAGGACTTGGCCGTAGCCCTGGAGTCCTTAAAACGCTCAAGCGCATGGTCTGCCTTGCCGCCAAAGAGGCGGCGGCCATCGAACGGCATGTCCAGAAGAGTGGCCTGGACATCGGCCGAAAAGTTGGCGGACCTTAACCAGGCGTGGCGTCGAACCGCCACAGTCATTGCCATCGCCCTGCCCAGTGAGTCCGTGGTAGCCAGCCCACACCGGATGGAATATCGCGCTGCATCTCGACCCTCCACAAGGGCTTGGGCGAGTTTTGCCCGGACCTCCTCCGGACATTGTGGCAGCATGTCTGCGACCGTGTCCCACAGGGTGTGGGTGTAGCGGCCCAAGAGGCATGCTGTATTGACTGACCGCAGTCCCAAACTCAGGGACGAGAACACCTTCTTCCCGAATTGTTCATACCTCTTGAATTCCCGCTCGGGCGGAGCCGCCGGGAATGCGGTCTGGGAAGTGGAGGCCTGGATGACCAGGCTCTCGGGGTGGGATGGGTGGACAAAAAGCAAGGGTCGCCCGGGGCCGGGCGGTAGCGTCTGGCCACGTTCCTTTCCACAGGCGGACCCGTGGCGGGCTTGGACCAAGTGCCCACAAGAACGTCACACAAGGCCTCATTAAACGGCAACAGAGGCTCAGTGGAGCTTGCCTGCGGTTTAAGGACCTCAGTGAGGAGATTAGTCCTTACGGCCGCGACGGGGAGCTCAAGGTGTAAGGCCTTGGCCGCCCGCGTCAACACTACACTGTAAGCAGCCCCCTCCTCCTTAGCCACGGTGGGAGGGGAGACAAATCCAGTGTCTGGCGAAGTGTCAAGTCCACTGGCCTCCCCAAGCTCATATGCCCAGTCCTGTTGAGACTGGCACTCCTGTGCCAGAGGGTCCACAGACCCCTCCCAATCACCCTCGTCACCCATCTCCTGCATCTCAGGATCAACAGATGGGGCCGGTTAGTGGAAATAGAAATCTCCAAACGTCGTCAAGAGCGCCGCGCGCCGCTCCGGACCGAGGGTAGGATCGGGGACAGCATCCATAGCAGGCGCCAGGGGTGACACCCGCAGTGCCGGCGCCGGTGAGGTCGTGAGGTCGACCGGCGACAACCCGGATCCGGAAGCGTATCCAGTGAGGGCCTGCGGCGCCGGGACCGAAGTCGCCGGCGGCGTGAAGCACCAGACGGCGTCGGAGCCGAAGCACCCGACCCGTTAGGCCCTCCAGCCGGGGCCGTTGGGCCCGGAGGCGCCATGGAAGCCGGCTGAGGAGGGAGGGACCTCATGGCCATGAGGGACCGCTCTATCTCCTCTGGCGTCGCGTCATGCCCAGGGACCTGAAGGTGTGGGGCAGGCAGCGACGTCCGCGACTCCGTCGGAGCCGCGTGGGTGGTGTCACCCGAACCCCCGGCCGCATCGAGCGAGCGTCGGGGTGAGTCGGAGGAACGATGACGTCTCTCTGACCTCTCATGCCTCTTACCTGAGGACTTGGATCCTGACGACCGATGTCCACTCCCGGAGCTGCGAGGGCTCCGACCCCGCGACCGGTCCCTCGACCTCCTGTGGGACCGGGACCTGGAGCGGCGCGGGGCCGACTGCCGGAGCTCAAGTCGCTTGCGGGACCGCTCCCGCCTAGCTTTAGACGTCAGGGCCCGGCAGTCGGAGCAGGTGCGGTCGTCGTGGTCGAGGCCTAAACACTTGAGACACCGGCGATGGGGGTCGGTAACCGACATCAGTCGGTCGCACTTGGAACAGGGTTTAAACCCGGGCATCCCTACCGGCACCGTCTGAGTCGAAGACTCGAGTAGAGAAATGATCAAAAAGATCAAAAAGTTTAGTCAAAAAAGAGCTTCTCCCGGATCTGCGCTAGCTGGCGCGGAAAAAAGAAGAACTGACGTCAGCGCGCGAGGGCGGCGTCTAGGTACTCCGACGATGTCATTCCGGCGCTAACGACGCTGGACGCAGAGACGCGGACGACGCCTGCAGCGCGCAGGGGTATTGCTACGCAAAATGTTCCGGATCCAGTCTGACGCCTGGGGATATTCTAAGGTAAGGAATCTATCATTAGCGTGTCTCTTTCAGATTTGTGGTTACAGCAAATATCCCCAAGTTAGAGACACAGGTTGGTGCACTTTAAATTCGTCAGCTGCATTATACCCCTGAATTATTGTGTGAATTTGATGTGACTATCAGTGCAAAGTGTCCTAGTGCCCTGCAAGCCCATACAACATTGCTTCACATAGCTTGGTAATGCCCAGCTATATGCATTCTAGAGTGAGGTAGAACATTTGCTTGCTGACAATCTAGGACATATTTAGTAACTGTTCCCTGGGACAGCTTTGCTGGGCTATGTGAAGGACTTTCCAAAAGCAGTGCGAAAAACTAGCAGCACGATTGCTACTACGAGGGAAGCACAGAGTTGCTATGACAGGTTAAAGGGGCACCACCATTCTGTTGAAAACTGGTTATGATGTGGCCTTTTGCAATGATTCTGTACACGGATATGCAGATACTACCTACGCAAAGCAGGCTCAAGGATTTGTGTGACCACCTCCAAGCCTATCTTGATATACCACAACCAGAAACTGAGTTGGATCCTAGGAGAGATACTATTTAATTTAAACAGATTCTAGAGAACTTTTTGATTAGAAATTGTTATTTGCAATTGTTGATGAGGAACTGTTGATGAGGAACTGCTCTATCGTCTGCACCACTTGAAGCTTTTGTTGTTTGTACTTATTTGTAATATATAAACATTTTACATAAAAACTTTTCAAAAGATCATAAACAACCTGTTCCTTTTGTCGAGACTGGTTAGTCAAACCTTTTAGATGCCCTATCTATGAGGCTATGGAAGAAGCCTATATCGTCCGGGAGGCTATGGAAGCCATCTATATAGTTTGAGAGTGTGTCTGAAGCAGTTGGAGTTCTGGCACCCTCGACTGGAGCTATATATTCATTCCATTTGGGACATGAAAACAAGAAGCAGCTTTTCTAGTATGAATGTAATATAGACCTCCTCATTGCCCCTCAGAGTTAAGCCTCTTTTTGAAACATGTCCCACAAGATCTAAAAAAAATTTTTTTTGTTAGATGTAAAACACAGTCTGAATTGTTGCCAGTTGCTAAGTCCAAAGATCTATGGTGAATCTTTGTAAATAGCAAAGTCTAAGTTGAAAATTCTCACTTATCGATGAGGAGAATGAGCCTGAGCTCAGAAAACTCTCTTCACACACGACGTGGGCTTAAAATCGTAAGCACTGTGGCTCTCTGGGGCAGTCTTCAGACCGAACGTCTCTGATTGGTTGAAGTCTGGTTCCTTTTAAATGATGCAAATATTATGATATTGAAAAGTCTCCTTGACAGCCTAAAGAATATGTTTCGAATTCAACTGCAATTTGATGTTTCCAAGGGACTCCCAGGTCATCAACTGGGAGGATTCAAGCATGTAAATCATAAAAGATGCAATTCTGGAGAAAAACATAAAGAGTATTTCTTAGGTGCCTGTCTTTTTCCCATTTTCATTTTTGGGCCTCATTTGGTTCACATTTTTGTTTTTGCCAATTGGTCTTTATCTTCTACCAGCAGCCCGTCCCAACGTTCTCCAGGAGCAATCAGGCTTCTGGGCCCCCGCCCGCCCCGACGTTGTCTCAGGCTTCAGGGCCCCCGCCCGCCCCGACGTTGTCCGTGGGTCCCCCGGAGCGCACCCGCCACTTTCAGGGTTCCCAATGAGCCGCACACGTGCTGCTTCACCTACCTCAGCCGCCGCTCCTCCCCGCCTGTCCACCGCTCCTCCCCCGCGCTCATGTCTGCCGCTCCTCCTCGCACTCCTGATGTCAGCACGCACGTCGCGGCCGGCGCTACTTCCAAGGGACTACTTTTTTTTTTTTTATCGTAAATATTTTAAAGAACGTATATTTTATTTTTTTATATAGCCTATGTCCATCTGCAGACCCTGACAATTACAACGATGTATCGGGTGTTTGGATTGGCGCTGTGGTTCCAGAGTTTACCCGCCTCAAAGGTTCAAAGTTCTCTCTTTATAATAGTAGTATAGATATAGATTGGGATTTGGCATTAACTCACTTGTGCTACTTGAGTATCAAGACAACTTTACCAAAGGGAGGGACACTGAATTTGCACTAGAAATATCTAAGAAGGGCAACAGAGGATGTCTGTAGTGGTACTCTTTTTGTACAAACCAAGGGTGCAGAGTTAGAGTTTGAGGTTTAAGGTTACAGCTGAAACTTTGGAGCTAAAACTTGAAAAATTGTAAGAAGGCCCAAAAATAAGAACAATACATGTTAAAGGTTTTAGTTACTTGCCTAGTAAATATTGTAATGTTTTATGCAGTAAAGCACTAACTGAACATGCAAATACTGAGTGTTCTTTACTGTGAAACAGCAAACATTAGCACGTAAAAAGTCAATTCAGATACATGCAAAAATATTACATTAAATCACAGGTTTACACTTCCATGCCTTATAGTGAATACCTAATAATTATAAAATGTAGGCAATGAAATATGGTTTTGTAGCATTATAGAATAGTGGAAATCAGTAAGCTCAATGTCAGAAGTATTCCAGTTATGAATAAACATACAATTTTACAAAACAGAAAATAAAATAGTATAAATGATCATAACAGTTCCACAGTTCTAGTCACAATCATATTCCAGTGTTTAAAACCCCCTGCCCATACTTGATGGGAGAGCACATATTTATTAAAAACAGGGCAGAAACAAAGTGTGGATGCAGAACAATGATACAAGTATATCTCTCATTAGTTCATAGAATGCTGCTTAATATGAATACAAGTATCACAGCACCCCTTCTCCACAGGAAGAGGGATAGTCCTTTCAAATCGGGGAATGAAACTCAATTTACATTGTGGCCAGTGAATTGGTATGTACAAAAACAACTCTTACCCAAGTTGTGCAAGGTATTGCATGACTCCGCTGTTCTTCAAATAATAAGTCACCACCCCACTGCCCGGGGACAAACTCGTTTTAACATAAGATTTCACAGTTAGACCGGCTTCTATTGCTTTTTTTGCCAATAACCCTGCATAGAAACAAAATCAAACCAATATTTTAGTTTGTTACAACTTCTCCTCACCTTATTGCATCTTCTGCTTGAAATTGCATATTATCATGCAGATAGCTGGAATGACAAGTGCTCTTTGCATTTTTATTAATTCACAGTGTTCTCCATATACACTTAACATTAACTTATTCATTGGTAAACACGTCTCCTTTAGACAACTTCATGAGGAGGCAATGCCGTATTTACTGTTAGAAAAAACTTAAAAGCTTTACAACTAGACGATGAACATTGTAATGACTACCACAGGATAATTAAGCAGGTTAAGCAATACATGGAACCACATAATCTGGATAGTTACACAAACACTCATTGTAATCAAAAATATCCTTTCAGAAAAATCATGAACTTATGTAATATTTGAGATTTGGAACCATGGATGCAAGTACACCTATACAAAGCTATGTAGTAGCATCATATTACAGATTCAGCAAGCTCTATGACATGCTTTCTCACGTCTGTATAATTTTACCTACCCTGTATTCCTACAGAGGTGCACACCCCACTGCTTTGATGTTTTTAAAATAAGTTTTGATGTAATAATCCCTTAAATTAATGTATTAAACTAAAGTCTACCAGGCAGGAACTGATAGTAATGAAAACAATGAACAAAAGTTACTTACCTGTAAACTGTAGTTCTCCAGTATTGGTATCTTTCATAGATTCACATGCTTGAATCATTCCCCGTTGCCGGAGTGGGAGTCCCACGGTACATAAAAATAGCAATATATATGCATAACATAGCCTTATCATAGGTAAAATAGAAACAGGAAGTAAAATTACTAGAAGTCAATAGGAAAAACTTTTCAGTTTCATGACTCGTCCAAGTCATTATATATAGTCCAAACTACAGCCAATCAGGCAACAGCACCTTCTAGAACCTTCTCCCCAGAGGCTCAGGCTCTCAGATTTTCCAGCACAGTGTAATATAAGAGCAAAGGAGAAGAGGGGAGCCTCTTAGGGGAGGTGGGTGGATCGCATGTGATTCTATGAAAGATACCAATACTGGAGAACCACAGTTTACAGGTAAGTAACTTTTGTTCTTCTCCAGTATTGGGGTATCTTTCATAGATTCACATGCTTGAATCAGAGTAGAAAGCAGTAATTCCATAATAATGCTTGTGAGATCAAAGAAACCGACTGTGTACACAAGAGAAAAACTGTATGCAGAGTTACTTACCTTCGGTAACGATGTATCTGGTGGAGACTATTCCAGCCACAGATTCCTTCACGTAGAATTATCCCCAGGCGTGAGACTGGATCCGGAAAACTTTTAGCCACAGCATCCCTGCGCGCCGGGGGGGGGGGGGGGGGGGGGGATAAGGGGGACAGCATCACGCGACTTTGCCCAGGCGTTGGCCGCGTATGTGACGTCGGTGAGGTCACATGAGTCCCACCCTGGCGCGCCTATATCAGTTTTTGTTCCTATTCTGCGTGCAACGCGGATCCGGTTCGTGCTCTGGGCTGTTTAGACCTTGCCCTTTACTCTATTGCGTGTGTGTGGGGACAGTGTGCGAATGCCGTTGGGTTTTAAGACGTGCTCATCTTGTGGACGCCTTTTGGCGACAGATCCTCACCCCATCTGCATGAGGTGTTTGGGGGAACACCACAACTCCACTGATTGTGAGGCGTGCCAGGAGATGAAACCGAAGTCCCGGCGGGAGCGTCGGATGAAACTTCTCTCGGCTCGCATGTTAAGGTCAGCGTCATCACTTAATACCGGCCCCTGCGGAGGGTTCTCGAACCTGCTACTTCCCTCGTCTACATCGTCCCTCTCCCAAATCGCAAGAGCATCACTCACCTGTCGGTAAGTGTCGCAGTTTGTCCACCGAAGGTCGGTTCCCGCCCTGTTGGGGGGGGGACGGGCTCTCCACGGGTGGTGCGACCCCGCGTGTCGTCCCCGTATCCGGCGTTTCCCGGTGTGGGGGCGAATATAGCCCTGTTGGAGACCTATGCGGCGGCTTTGCAGGCCTCGCAGGCTTCTCCTCCTGGGACGTCAGGCGATCCCTTGCAGTGTGCAGGGCCCTCCGTGGTGTCACCGGTGGCTCCTGCCCTGGCTGGCTCGGATCCAGGTTCGGAGGATGTGGTGCCGTTGGGGTGCGGCCCTTAGCGGGTCCCTCCTCCGGACCGCTGCGCCTCTGCTTCGCCGCAAACTTTAGCAGGAGTCCCTGTGGTGTCGCGGGAAGTCGCCGGGGCTCGGGACGCACCACCGAGCCCCTCTCGGTCCTCTGGACAGGCGGCGATCTTGTCCACGGCCGAGGTGACGCCGCTTCGGCGCTGGCGGCTGCTGGCCCTGGTGGCGCCATAGTGGTCGGCAGAGGGCTCCTCTCGTCCCGTCACGGGCGAGGCTGATGGGAGACTCCTCATCCTTCCCCGGGTCCCTCTAGTCCCTCCATGCAGGAGGCCGCCCTGGCGTCAACCCCGGCGCTGGACGACGATGTCCTGCCTCAGATTGTGGACTCTATGGCGCCAGGCCGACGTCGGGTCGTTGACTCTCCTTCGGACGCCTGCTCTTCTCCAGAGGTTCGGCGCCTGCTGGTTTCATCCTCGCCAGAGACGGGCCACCGCGTCGTGGCTTTTTCCACCCCCGAAGTCGTCTAAGGGTTACTTCACGACGTGTCCGCGGTCTTCGCCGGAGGATCCCCCATGTCCCCAACTCTTCGGTCCCTCTTCCTTCTTTCCGGAACTGGCCCTTCCTTCCTCCGGTTGGCTTGGGGGATGGCCGCCTTAGCATGCAGCCGTCGCCCACCGAGGAGCTGCTTTCCCCTCCGCGGGGCCCTACGGAGGCGGGTGCGGCCTTCGCTCGTGCTGTTTCCACGGCTGTGGGAATTTTGCGCATGGGTGATCCAGCTACCCATTTCCCCGCGGATCTTCTTGAGGTTCTCCATCAGGGCTCTGGTGGTAGGAAGCTGCTGCTTCCCTCCGAGGGTTCACTCCATTCTTCTCTTTTGGGGACCTTGGGCACCAGGTCCCCCGTAACGGGACGGCCCCAACACCTTCTGCACCACCACCACCATCAGGCGCCGCATGATCCCGTGTGTCTTTCCCTCCACCCCTCTACCAGAGGCCCACTTTTTGCAGAATGCCTTTCCCTCTCTGCCGCTGCTGTTGTCTCCCCCATCACGGGAGGCACACTGGCTGGACTCCTGGGGGCGCAATATGTTCGCCTCAACCAGTGTGGCTCTGCGGGCCCTTATTACGCTGTGTGTTTTGGCTAGGGCCATCTGTTGCTTGTGGGACTCGGCAGAGTCCCTTATGTCTGCCGCTTCTCAGGAGGGTGCCTGTGTTGATTTGAGGCACCATGTGTTGGATAGCCGGGAGCTGGCGGCGTTTATTCTTTGCTCTGCTCTGGACATCTTGGAGGTGCTGGGTCGTGCCATGGCTTCTTCGGTTGTCCTTCGTCGCCATGCCTGACTTTGGGACAGTGTGCTCCCGGAGAACGTGCGGGAACAGCTGGTGGACCTTCCTTTCGATGATGCGCTCTTGATCCACGCCCCTGTGGACTCGGCCATTCAGAGGTTCTTGGCAGGGCTTCGTCCTCCTCCTCCTCCTTCTCCCCTTCAGTGACCTGTGAGTTGATCTGGTTCTTGGAGGTGTTCTTCTGTTGGGGCGGGTCAACCCAGTTGTGTGTTCAGCGTGCTTCGTGACCACTTGAGTCCTCCTTGTTGGGACTATGGTTCTGTGGGCTGATGGCCGGCCCTTCTTGTTCAATGTTTGTTTTTGCTTTGGGTTTCTACACCATGCTGGCCCAGAGACTAGGCCTTCTGTGTTTTTTCTCTTTGGCTGCTTGACAAGCCTTCTGTGGGTTTTCCGCAGGTACTTTCTGTCGTCCTCTACTGCAGAAGTTTTTCCTAAGAGGTTCCCATGTCTTGGGACCTAACAGGCCCTAAGTGGGGCATTGATAGCTGTTATATAGCTCTGTTATGCGCTGGGGAGTTGTGATCGCCTTCGGGCCTCGGTTCTCAGTGGCGTTAAGGTATGTTGCGGTTGCAATCCTCTTGCTGATGGCTTGGGTTGGTTTGAGTTGTGCTCCGGGGTGTCCTTCTCCGCAGTCACTGCGTTGTTCGCTTGATCTAGCCTGCTGTCTGCGGCCGGGCGTCTTGGCTCTGCCTGGTTCCACTTCTTTTTGGGCTGTGAGTGCGGACTCCTCCCTGGAGCGTGTCCGGACCCTTCTCGCCCTCAGTCTTCGGCTGATGTCCGGAGACCGAGAGCAAGAAGGCGTCTCAAATATGCGTTCCAATGTTGGTTGATGGAGCGCCGAGCCTGCTGGGACAGCAAAGTGGATCTTGTGCCCCCTTGTCGGTTTAGATAGTGCATAATTGTTGTGTTGTCCGACCGGATCAACACTGACGCACCGAGAATGATGGTGCGAAAAGATTTCAGAGCCAGGAAAATCGCTAGCAACTCCAAAAGGTTGATATACCGAGTCTGTTGTTGAGCATTCCATTTGCCGTTGACTGAGTTCTTGAAGATGCGCTCCCCACCCTTCAAGGGAGGCATCTGTGGTGATGCAGGAACTTGGAGCCTCCACTAAAAATGAGACGCCTGCTGCAACGTTCCTTACGCAAGTCCACCAAAGCAAAGGCTCTCGTATCTGAGGTGTGATGCGGGTTAGTTCGTCGAAGGACCCCGAAATCTGTAGCCATTGAGTGTTTAGCTCCTCTTGCAAGGGTCTCATCTTGAGATGACAATTGGGGACCAGGTGAATGCAGGATGAGAGCATCCCCAGAAGTGATATGAACTGTCGGACAGAAAAACACCTTTTTGAGAGTAGTAGTTGGGCAAGCTTGCAAATCTTTTGTTGCCTTTTGTTTGAGACAAAGGCTTGTGTCTTCAGAGTGTCTATGGTGGCTCCCAAGAACGTTTTTGTTTGCGACCAGATGAGTTGAGACTTGTCTAGATTGAGGGAGATTGGAAAAGGGACAGACATCTCCGAGTATGGGCAATTGTGACTGCAAAAGAATTCGCCTTAATAAGGCAGTCCTCTAGATAAGGAAATATTTGTATTCCCCTTTGTCGAAGGTGTGCAGCCACCGGTGCCAAAACATTGGTGAAGATACGGGGCGTGGAATGTAGTCCGAAGGGAAGGTCTTTGAACTGGAAGTCCCTGCCAGCCACTCTGAACCTCAAGAATTTTCTGTGTCTGGGTAATATTGGGACATGAAAGTAAGCGTCTTGGAGGTCGAGGGTGGTCATGTGATCCTCCAGAGTGAGGCGTTGAAGGACTTCTTAGAGAGTGAACATCCAGAAGGAATGCTTTTTGAGATATTTGTTGAGGGAACGAAGGTCCAGAATTCATTCTCACGGTTTCTTTTTTTTTTTTTTTTGAATAAATCGGGAATAGAAACTTGTGCCTCTTTGTAATTTTGGAACCACTTCGATCGCACCCTTCCTTATCAGATTTATTTGGGAGAAAAGCTCTTTGAGATGAGCTGGAGGTGGGCCTTTGGGAGGAGAATTTGGAGGAAGTTTGACGAATTCCAGAACGTGACCCCTGGTTACTATGCCCAAGATCCATTTGTCTTTGGTTATAGCAGACCAGGTTGAGGAAAAACGGGAGGGCCTTCCTCCAACTTTGTAGGATTGAGCGGTATAGCAGTTGGCGGGTGGCAGAGGTCACTGCTTCTTAGATGTATCACGTCCCCGGTAGTAGGACTTCCTTCTGTTTTGTGAATACGAAGTAGTCAGTTGCTGCCAGAAAGATTGTTGTTGTTGAGAAGAATAAAGTTGGTTACCTTGATAGGACTGGTACTGGTTGTAAGCTCCTCGACCAGAGAATGATCCACGACCTCTAGCGCCTCAAAAAGGAAATTGAAGAGTACCGAGAGATCTTGCTTTCTCAGTATATTTTTTTTTATAGCTTGGAGGGTGTCATCAATGTGTTGACCAAAAAGAGACTTGCCATCAAAGGGCATGTCAATTATCTTCATCTGAACTTCCTGACGAAATGAAGTGGACTTCAACCAGCCCTGTCGCCGAAGGACCGCAGCACCTGCCAGCTGGCGAAAACCAGTAGAAGCAAAATTCACAGCAGAATCACTCAGCCGAGATTCGTTCTCCCTCCTGGAGGATTTTGAGCGCTTCTGACTTGGAGGGCCCAGGTAACATCTCGATAAAGGGAGAGATGTCTGACCACATCTGTCTATCGTATCAGCCTAAGACGGCCAGCAAGTTGGCTGCCTGGACAGTAGTGGCCGCCATTGCAGAAACCTTACCAATGGAATCAAGACGTCTCCCATCCCGATCAGGGGGAGCCGACAACAGAGAGGAGAGAGTCCATGCTCGACGTTGCGCTGCCTGGGAAATAATGGAATCTGCCTTAGGCTGACCAATCAGACATGCTGGCGAATTATCAGCTGCTTTGTGTTTCTTTTCGAGACGAGGCAGGACAGCAGGAATGGAGGCAGGGGTCTTCATGACTTTCAGCCCTTCCTGCCAAATCAAGTCAATAATAGGGATTGTCCGTACTGGTCTCCTTGGCTGGTTTCCATAAGAAGGAGGAACCGTTGGGCTGCTCTCTCCATCAGAACGTGAACATCTCCTATGTCAACTGGAGGAGAGTCAACAGGAGCAGGAGTGGAAGGAAACAGAGTTTGTATCGGCTAGTCATCCCATTCAGTAAGGAGTGATCTATCGTCTAACTCTCCTTCTTCTCGGTCATAGTCTGTGGTGTGTGCTTCCTGAAGGTGATGGGACACAGAAAACACCGGAGAAACTGGCCTGGGCGACCTAAGCACTGAAGACTGAGGAACAGATGTTTGTGGGACAGAAGAAGCAGATTCAGATGGAGGGAATCGGCCATCAAAGGGCATGTCCAAAAGAGTCGACTGGACATCCCCAGAAAACACAGTGGATCTCAGCCAGGCGTATCGTCTTAGGACTACAGACGTAGAACCCAGCAGGTCGGCGGTGTCCAGCCCACAGCGGATGGTGAACTTTGCTGTACCCGGGAGAGGGTGACCGGGGCTCCTCCGGACACTGTGGCAGCACCTGACCAACCGTATCCCACACAGAGTGGGTGTAACGGCCCAAAAGACATGCGGTGTTCACAGACCGCAGTCCTAAGCTGGCGGAAGGAAAAATCTTCCCAAGATGGTCTGACTTCTTGGAGTCCCTGTAAGAAGTTGGCCTGATATATGATGTTCACTAGTTCTAGTGACCACCTTGTATCAGTCCAAACAACCCTTATGGTGATTGGTTGTAAGTCAACCTTATAGACCAGCTATCCTAATGGTAGCATGGACAAAGCAGTCTTAGGCTAAACTCTTTTGGCATGTGAAGCCAGCTGTTTTACCACAATATAACCCCTTGAATACCAGATGAAAGGACACCACACAGGTTGTTATGAAAATAAACAGTATATTTATTAACAACAACACCTCTGAACTCTTTATGAGGTCAGAGGGCTAAGCACATGACAATCTCTTACGAAAAATACTACAAGTCGCACAAAATTACAATGGTGCCCTAGGGGCACGACAAACCATATACTAAGTAAGTGGAATGTGAGAGTCGATAAAGGAAATGGAGCTGTCCAGAGGCTGTAGGATCGATGGGACCAAGCTATACTAACTCTAGGTAAGTAATAGGAGGCCCACGGGACGCGTGTGCAGAGTGTGAACACACACGCGAGATGCGTAACAACGTCTATGGACAGTACAGTTCAAGTTAAAGGGGAGTACGGACAATCCTGACTAGATAGGACGACAACGACTGTGGAACTGGACACTAGGACAGTTAAACTACCCTTGAGCACCGAAATGCTCTTGTTACCTCACCCACGGGCCGTGGGTACATAGGGTTCAAAGTGCGTCGGGTTCTCGCGTTGAAGTCAATGGAGCCTGAAAGAAAAGATGCTGCAGGCGACCAGGAGGAAGATGTCCGGTGCAATCCAAGGGTGGATTGTTGAAGAAGGAGACCTGAAAGCAGAGGGGACAATGTTCACAGTCACTAGCCAGTGACTGGAGTGGAACCAGGAAGGTACCAGATGTCGACGTCGCGATCAGGTGAAGAGTGGACGCTTGACTCTGCAGCCACGTGGACCAGGAGGTGTCTTCGACGACCAGGATGGAGGCACGAGCTGTCCCACGCAGGCTCTCGCTGTCGGCGGTGTCGAATCCGGGCTGGGACTCAACAGGCCTTGGCAAAGGCAACCCACGCGGTGAGTGAAGAAAGCGTCTGGTGCGGACTAGGAGAGTCCGGGGTGCTCCTCTTTTGGAAGGGAGCAAGGGCCAGTCTGGAGCAACCAGACCAGCAGTGAAGATTTCAAAGTTAGTCGTCTAGGAGGCCACTAGCCAGCCGGCAAGTGACCAGACAACGCATCGAGCAGGAACCAAGCAGAAGGGCCCCACGCAGATCTCGTGGATGCCGGAGGGCTGATCTTCGGTGCAGGGGCTGCTCTGGGCTGGGGCTTCTCAGTCCCCAAAGCACTTGGTCGAGTTTACCTCGGGAGTCGTGCTGGAAGCGAAGTGCAGGTTCGTTCAAGATGGCCGGTCCCACGTGTCTCGTCGCACCCACGGGTCTCAGCTTTGCTGTAGATGCAGGTAGAGGTCGGAGAGGTCTGGGAATCTGGGTCTCGTCGGGCTCTGAAGTCTGGATCCTCGAGGGAAGACGACAAAGTGAAGCCGCTGGACGCTTGATGGTGCATGCAGTTGCAGGGTGGACACTCCTTGTCCACAAGGGAGATTCTTCAGTCTTCTGTGGAGCAGAACGTCGAAGGCCAGAGTTTCTTCTTGTTGAATAGTTCAGGATAATCTAATCTGGAATGGGACCAGCTCCTACCTTTATTCTCCTAAAGGGGGCTGCACTACTGACTAGGTCCCTCCCCTGGGTGGGACCAGGAAGGGGGGTGGCTACACCCCCTATCCTTTGTCCGGGTTCCCGCCAGAGCTGGGGCTGGGATGCCCCAGCAACTGGTTTGAACCGGTGTATGCACAGGGCACCTTGTGTGCCCCAGGCATGTCTCATTCCTTTCAGGCCTCCCTACCTCAATACACAAAATCCTGTCTGGGGTGGTGCTAGCACCTCCCAAGGCAGGAAACCCTTTGTCCAAGCCATCCTCGCTGGAAGGACTCCCAGCAGCAGGAGGTCAGACTTGTGTCTGTGGTGGCAGCATCCATTTTGTGATGCTGAGGCTCGAGTTAACTTTAACCGGGGTTCACAGTTACACACATGTCGTGTCCCCTAGAAGGGTGGAATGCTACCCCGTCGTCAGAATTGGCGAGGGGGTAGTATTCCAATTCGTATGACACCTTACTCGACATGTTTTGATAATGTTATACCAGAGTTGGCATTTAACCGCGAGGTTGATAATGCACTTAAGAGTATATGGTATAGCGTGATCATGGAACAGCTATTAGGACTTGGTTCCGCAAGCTGCAAACGGGCTCAGCTCATGCCAGAGCATCATCTCACATAATTCCAAGCACTCTGCCTTCAGGATTGATAAGGCCTGCCATAGGAGTGACTGATAGGAATATATGTGTCCATTTTAGGGTTAGATATAGGTATACTATATCTACAGCAAAGGGTGTTTACACCACCTTGCCCCAGCTGTCATGCAGCCAGTTGTGTCAGATTTAGATGGCCATCCAGGGGTGGCATAATACATGCTTCAGCCCCTGGTAGGCCCTGGGTACACCTATGCCCTGGGTACAGGGACTGATTAGGTGCATTTATGGCCTGTACCAATTGGTAAATGCACCTAAAGTACATGGTTGTCAATTTAGAGAGAGAACAGCTAGGCTGTGGGTCTGATTAGCAGGCCCACAGCCAGGGAAAGTCGTAAACCAGTGAAGCAAAAAGCAAAAATCTGGGGTGACCATAGGATTGCAGACCCCACTCACCTACAGTCCCTATCTGGGGGAGCAGAAGGGAACACACCTTTGGATGTTGAAGCTTGGACCACCAAGCTCTGTGGGGTAGGGTATTGAGAGAGTGGGCCAGGCGGTGGCGTTGGGCAATCATCCTATCCACAGGAGCCCCTGTGCTAGGCCTGGACCAAGTTCCTATAAGGATGTCTGTGAGGGCCTCATTGAACGGCAACAGGGGCTCTGAAAGGCCGCTTCCGGTTGAAGTACCTCCGTCAGGAAATTCGTCCTAACTGCCACTGTAAGAAGCTCGAAGCTCAAGGCCCAAGGCCTCAGACACCCTACTCAACACCACAGCATAGGAGGCTCTGTCCTCCATGGCCTCTCTCCATTGTGGCCACAGTAGGGGGAGAAAGCATGCCAAGGTCTGGAGAGGTATCCAGACCGCTGGCTTCCCCCAACTTCTCTCTCCAGTCAGGCTCCTACAGCTGGTCTGCCAATGGGTCAACAGACCCCTCCTAGTCCTCCTCACCTTCCTCTGGCTGCCACTCAGAAAAATAGGGAATGCCAGGGGCGACAAGTGGTATAAAAGTACTGTTTGGCACCTGTCTGGTTCCGTGTCCAAGTCGAGGGGGACGCCGGCCAGGGATACAACCGGAGTCGGAGGTGGCAGAGGCGTCAGAGGAATCTGAGCTGGAGGAGGTGTTGTGAGGTTGACCGGCACAGATACGGAGCCGGGTCTGGATCCCTGGGGGCCCTGCGGTGCTAAGGCCAGAGCCGCCGGCATCAAAGGCCTAGAGCCCCCAGCCGAGTCCGCAGGGCCTGAAGGCGCGCCGGTGGAGTCGGGCAGCCCAAAGATGGAGTGGAGAGCTTCGTAAAATGCACAAAGCTGGGCAGGGGACACTACGGCTCCCAGGACGGGAGGGAATCTCAGAGCCATCCCAGTAGGCTCCGCGGGCAGAGCATAAGGACGACAACCTTCCACGTCCCGTCAGGGGAGAAGGGGAAGAGCAACGGTGCTCCTTCGCCTTCTTCTTGTGCTTCGACTTACCCAAGGACAAAGACTTCGATGAGGAGTCCTCTCGACCGTGACCGAGTGTCGCAGAGCTGACTGCCGGGCCTCCAGAAGCTTTCGTGACAGCTCACGCAAAGACTTTGAGTTTATGGCCAGACAGTCATAGCATGACTTCGGGTCGTGCTCCAGGTAGAAAAAGCACACAAGGTGCGGATCTGTGACCAACATCCGCTTGTGACAAGAGTCACAAGGCTTTAAGCCTGTCCGCAAATGAGACATCCCTGATTGCACCAGGAGTCAAATAACTTGAAAAAGGAGGTTGACAAAAGTCGAAAAACACTAGTCGAAATACAAATGAGGGTACAGCTCTCTCCGAATCGCGCTGGCTGGAGCAGAAAAAAGAAAGAACTGAAGTCAGTGCGCAGGGGCAGCGTCTAAGTAGATACAATGACGTCATTCCTGTGATCACGACGCCAACGATGAACGTGGAGTCGACAGAAGCCACCTACTGACGCGCAGGGGTACTGCCGAATAAAGATTCTCCGGATCCAGTCTGACGCCTGGGGGTAATTCTAAGGTAAGGAATCTAGAACTAGTAATCTCTTTCAGATAAGAGAGTAGGAAGATATCTGTTTGGAAAACTCTTTAGGAATCGCAGGAAAATGGGGAATTTAAAAAGAGAAGGTTTATCAAGTAAAGGTAGAAAAGCTGTCAAGTCTGATAAATAATATTTAACTGTTGCAACTGTACAGTGAGCCTGAAGGGTACCAAGACTTGTCTGCATACCATTTGACAAATCTGGCTCATCTGCCAGAATAACTACCTTTGTTGGATATGCATCTAGAGGTAAACAATTAGGTCTACCACTTCAAGGGGTAAGGAAAAGGACCCGCTCAATCTCCAGGCATGTAGGTGGAGACCCTGGAGGTTGGGTTATAGAAACTGCCCCTGTGAATGAGACAGGAGGTCTAACCCGTGAGGGAGACTAAGGGAGGGCACAGGGAGAGGTGAACAAGTTCCACATACTACACCCTACTCGGCCAGTCTGGGGCAATTATATTACTTGTGCCTACTCCAGGCAAGTCTTCCTCAACACTCTAGGAATCAAGGATATGGGAGGAAACGTGTACAGGGGTGGAGAAGACAACTTGAGGACTAACAAGTCCCCCAAAGCACCCTGCATAGGATACTGGAGGGCACAGAATGTGTCTGCTGAGATCGTTTGGTAGGGAGCCAGTGGAGTGCCTTGCGGTGCAGACTGCTTCGAATGCAAAACTAGTGAGGTAATGGGCTCACAAACTGAAGGAGTCTGGCTCCGCGCAGGCAGGGAGGGGCAGTAATCACTGGCGTTAATCCTGCAGATGCTAGCGTCAGGCGTGGATTTGCCCAACGGACATGTGGCAGTAGGGTAAAGGAAATGAATACCGTCAGTTAAGAAGGGGGGTTGGCATTCCTCCAATTGAGTAGGTTAGAGGAACCATGGGGACAACAGGCACACAAGTAGGGATCATGGCTCGATTAAACATATTGAACATGGCATTCAGAAAGGCCGGCCGATCCGCTCCCAGAAGTGAGAAGTCCGAGTAATGTATTGCGGACTAGGACCTTGGAGAAAGTGCCACAGGAGGAACCAGATTGAGCCTGGTGTCGGGCCCGATATAGCCACAGCTGCTAGGTCAGTTGGAGTCTGTGCTGGTGAATCTTCTTCTGGCAAATGCTCGACATCTGATTGTGTACGAGGTTAGGGCACAGGTCTTGGAGATAGCGGCTTTGAAGCTGGTCACTTGGATACATGCCTCATCTTCTTTTGGTGTTTTCTTTGTGAAGACTTAGCGGAAGGAGGAGATGGAGACCCTGGTTGAGACTTCCCAGGACCTCACTTTTCTGATTGTGCTTTGGTCATGCACATATTGGTCCTTTTTTCTTTTAATGCATCTTCTGTCAAAAACTGCATGCCTCAATGTCATGGTCCGAACCTAGGCCCGAGACAGATTGCGTAAGGGTTTATGATGGACATCTGACCCTCACAGTCTCTGCACAGCTTGAAACTGGAATGCTTTGGCAGTGACACTACAATGAAAACTGCACCTATAGAGATAACAAGCATTGGCATAGCCAATAAGTCTCGTCTTTGGGACCTTGTAAGTATTTAGTTATGCAGCAGGTCCCAAAGGCGAGACCTATTGGTTGTGTGCGTTGCGTGTGCCGCACTGGAGCCCCCCCGTGCATGGAGTGGGCCCAGAGTGTGCTGCACAAGAGCCCCCCTTGCATGGAGTGCGCCAGAGTGCGTGAGACAACAGCTGCTGCCCCGTGCATACACCTACATTTTTTAATGGTTCTTCTAGGAATTCCACACTTGGTCTGTATCTCTGCAAACATGTTTTTTTGTAATGGACGTGCTATAAAGGCGGTCATGCTGTGCCTTGTCATACTGGACTGTTGCCACTTCTTTCAGAGGAAACAACATGAGAGTATACAGCAGCTCTCAGTTGATAAAGACAGATGTGCCTAGCGTTGCCACCTGGCCGTTTTTTCAGCGGCATGAGCAATATTTTTGTGTTTCCGAGGAACAAAAAAGTAGGAAAATCACCTAAAGCCTATATTTTTTCTTCCTATAAGTACATACTTTAATCAGCAAATATAAATAGAAATCACTTAAAATGTATTCTTGAGCTCCCTTAATGATTCACAACTGATAGTTAAAGTAAACCAAGGCAACGAAGACACGTTAAAAAGGAATAGGGGCCATTGAGTGTACTATCTCCGCACCCATCTGTATGCCTGGGGGAGGAGTCAGTCGGCCCTTTGTGCGCGGGGAGGAGGGCACCTTCTACCACATCCTATGGGAATGTCCAGAGATAGTTCCCTTCTGGACTAAAGTGGTCAACTCGATGACGAAAGTGGTGGGCTCACTGGTCCCGCTAGAGCCCAGGTGGCTACTGTGAATGATTAGAAAAGACTCCGACTGGACTAGATACAAGGAGATCTGGCTGGCACTGGTGGCAAAGAGGAATATTGCAAGGGACTGGGGCTCGCGGACTCCGCCACAATGGGACCAATGGGTGCGAGACATTGACTGGTGGCAAAGGGCCAAAGAAACTATCTATAAAAGCAGAGGCTGCACCAAAAAAATGGAGGAAAATCTGGGGGCCTTGGTGGAGGTACAGGGAAATGGGGGGAGGATTGGGACTTTAATACCAACTGTCATTTGCCTTATCTGTGCCATCGAAGGTCTGTCATTGTCTTGTAAACTGCGATTTTTCAGCATGCACTGTGCTAAACGTCCTATATGGTTTGAAATGAGCAATGTTAATAAAAAGTAAAAAAAAAAATGAATAGGGAAAATCTAATATAAAGCCATATTTAAGTAGTACGTTTGGGCCCTTGCAAAACCTAAAAACATGAACAAACTGTCAATATTCTTCATGCGAAAGGTAGTAAACTTGGACGTGCCTTTAAACTGCGTAAATAAGTTGAAACTGAAACTAGTAATGGACTATTAGAAAATAGCTCAGAATAGGTAACACATAAGCACTGAATCCCGATCCATTCAGTGCCCAAATGCAATTGGACTGTCAAATGCCCATCTGTATAGCATGCACCAGCCAAATCGTGCAATACAGATGAAAAGGTGCCTGCCAACCTGCACTCTAAACATAATTCATTATCCACAATGTTGGGAAGTTAGTCTCCCAAAATGTGCTTGAACAAACGACATCAACTAGAGCTGTCAATGCATCATGTTAAATTACCACCTATGCCACTGAAGAAAAGCAAATGGGCGGACCCACTCTGCCAGCAGACAAACGAAACAGAGCAGACCTCACTCACAACAAGGCTACCTTGAGACTCAAAAAGATGCCTTGCTACCTTCTGTAAAAGGTTGTTGATAAAAGCTGTTCTGATTTTACTTTGGTGACCAATTATACATTACTTACAGAAGACTCCCGTTAATTCAACCTAACGTCCGTAGCCAAGCTGAGTGTTGCTCTTTTAGCGGCCCTTCTGCGTAATGTTTGTATTTCCGGGTCGCATAATAACCAATCCCATGGCTGAACATATTCTGGAGTCATTTGAGAGTGGGATGTACAGCTACCGTGTAAGGCAACCTAGTATTGGAGTAATCAGAACAGTTCAGCCAATCCTAGTGCTTGCACAGAATTGCAAAGTGCTTATTGGCTGTGGAGATGGAGGTCGCACCTACCTATATCCGAACTGTTCTGAGGCAGACCCTGGGGACTGGGAGTACTTTCACCTAACTGCACTCGAGGCGGTGATAATCTTGGGTCAGACAGGCTGCTGCGTTGCCACCGTTGTTTCTTGATGGGAGGGAGGAGAGAGATAGAAGTGTAGGGGTTTGGTGCATTTGCGCATGGTCCCAATGCAATGTGTGAATTATTTTGAGGCCCAGTTCAAGGCACAAGGGAGGTTTGCTACAGACACGCCCATGGCAGCACGGCTGTGAAAGCGACGCGGCCACGCAGCAGTGAAAGTAAAAGAAAAAAAGCATAGAAGGCAGGAAAGGGAGGAACAAAGGTCTAAGGGCGACAAGCCCGGGAGTTGTGTGTGCGCACGCGTGCGCTTAAAGAAAGTTCCTGAAGTGGCGTGAGAGGGAGCAAGGGGGGGGGAGACATGGAATGTTCTGCCAGAGAGAGATGACAGGAATGAGACTGCTAGAAGCAAAATAGGGTGGATGGACTGAGGAGTAAGGTAGAAAGAGAGGCGGAGACTGCAAGTGGATGAGAGAAGGATAGAAAGAAAAGGGACAGTTAGCACCAAGGTGGAGATGAAGGTGAGAGAGGGGAAGGAAGCGGACGCCTTGAAGGGCGGTGGGGTCAGGGTGACGAGAAAGGCGCGCCTCGCGCTCAAGGAAAAACAAGCTGCGAGACGCACTCTGTCTTGGGGGAGGAGCATTAAGTGAAGCGCGCGCGCTTGGGCGAGAGAGAGGAAAGCCAGATGGCGCCTCTGCTCGTGTCTGTGCACGTAACTGCACACTACATGCCACACAAAGCTGTGGTCGGACTTTTAAAAGCCCACTTACTAAATGTCTCGCCAGAGCAGTGCATGCGCTGGCTCAGGCGAATCCTAAAAAAGGAAGAGAAAACGGCGAAAGTCTACTCCTGTTATTCCTGAGGTGGGTTGGCTCCAGAACGAGTCAATGGTGCAGTGACTTCATGCATTGCCACATGCAGAGCTTTTATGAAGCCGGAGTCGCTTACTGACATAAGAGCTTTCCAGAACAAGAGTGCCGCCTCGGATATTCAAAAGGTGAGGAATTTGCAGGTAGATGTAGCCATCAGAATAATATCAGCTTCAGGAATGATTCCTAAGAGATTCCAAAGAACACAAATCTGCCTCCTTCGTGCGAGTGGAATTAAGTTGGGGCACCGTTTTATGAGCTTGAGCATAAAAAATGTGAATGCATCTAAAAATCCACCTGGCAATACTGGGCTTGCACTAATGTGGTTATGCAAAAGCAACAAACAACATTTCTGTCTTTGATAAGTTTAGTACAATAAACATAGTACAGAAACACTCCAACATAAAATGCAAGTAGAGATCTCTCAGGAATTTTGTGAAATGCATTGCCTAATGTGAAAACATAACGCTCGTATAGATGAGAATTAACACAGGTAGGAGTGCCGACCTCTATCTCTACGGGATTATAAATGGAGGTTCTTCTATTGATACAGCCTGTAACTACTCAACTCTAAGCAATGAGCCAACTGCCACCAAGAAGGCCACTTTCACTAATAACCTTCGAAAGAACAATGCTATGTTTCAAATTGTCGACTCTTGAGGTTTGTGAGAACAATCCATAAATTCCATACAAGAGCTGGAAGTGGCACAATCACCTTAAGTCCTCATATTATTAAAGTGCTAATTGGCTCCAGCAGGCTTTGTCCATATCAATGTCCATGGACTACTCCATATGAAAATCTTTCTTGTCCTTTCTAGGTCTCCCTCCAACTCCTCACCAAAAGCCCCTTGATGCAATTCAGTCTGGGAAAGAATAAAAGGGTATTTTCTAGATATAACTCATCCCACCCATCTATCTTGTTCACACCCCCCTTAGGAGTTATTCTGACACTACCTGCTGCTATGACATTTAAATTGACTACTGAAGAATCGGAATAATGTTTGGTGTTGGTGCCTCGAAGTCTTGTTTCTTCATCTC
The DNA here is from genome assembly GCF_964261635.1 of Lissotriton helveticus. NCBI lineage: Eukaryota > Metazoa > Chordata > Amphibia > Caudata > Salamandridae > Lissotriton > Lissotriton helveticus. The sequence goes on along the minus strand of NC_136059.1, from coordinate 1,145,847,426 downwards.
CTAATACAAGCTTGAATTATTTCCTCAGAGTGCACTTTTATGATCGAACACTTCCAAACAACAAACCTCTTAGTATTAAAATATACTTTAAGATGGAGTCTGTGGGTCATGTGTGTTGTAGGGAACCTGTTCATGAGTCACTTGAAAATAAAACACTATTTTTTTTTAAAGAAAAACAAATTACAATATTCCAAATCCAGTACTGCTTGTAAATGTAAATATGAAATGCTGCAATCTAGTTTTATGAATTCCCTCCACTTGTGCAGATCTTCCCTTTTAGTTGTGAGAAAAGTCTTTCTGTTAAGTGAGTGGACAATCTAACAAAATACCAAAGGAGGCAGCAGTGCTTGCCGGGCTCCAAGGATGCAGCTCTATCTCTTGAGCACTTGATGTGGTGAGCTAATTTGGGGTCAAGCGACAACATTACTTATGCAAAGGAGAAGATTTTGGCCCACCAGGTGGTTTTTGTACTCTTGAGCCCTGCACAGTTATGAAGGATTTTGTGAGGACCTGGCAGAACATCAAAGATCCTTTGGGCAGAGACGGATTCTGTAGGGGCTCCCAGTGTTAGAGACTGGTGTGTCATGAGGGAGCAGTGGTGAAAGAGTACTAGGGTGGGGCTGGGATCTGCTAGAGATATCTACAGGCTGTGCTCTACCTTTACATAGATTATCCTTTTTACCGTGGTACAATAGTCAGTGCCACTGGAATTATGCAATTCTGAGGCCACTGCGATACTCACATACTTATGTTTTTTCTACATTTGCCACGTAGTCCATCATCTGCTGCATAATTTTTAGATTTTAACAAAAAAATTGTTTGTAGCTCAAATGATTCAAACGTTACAAACGATATGGAGATTCTGGTTCCTGCGTACCTGAACACTTCGCAAAGGTTGACTGGTCATTTTTAAGTTGCTTAATGCTGTATTTAGGTATTGAATTGTTACTAATAAGGTGAACTCTTTTCCCAGACACTGTTACGAGGTGTTAAAATTACAAAATAATGGGGTAATACGATCACAAAATGTGTCACATTATTCTCCATTCTTTGCCTTTTATTGCAGCATAATTTGGTTCACCTGGGCCACTACATTCCTGTGACCCGACTATAGTATCTGAAAATAATTTGAGTATTTAAAGGCTTCCCACGTGAACTACGGGGACCTATAAGCATTGCCATTAAGTTACCTTTGACACAACTTGGTCAGACTTCTCAGTGATTTAAGCTTTTGCTGCTGACAACTGTGTGACCTTTAGGTGACAAGTTTCAACCCTCGCAAAGCTTTCTAACTCTGGTTTACAGCAGTACAAAATAGGAAAAAAAATGTGGGAAAAAAATCTGGTAGTAAGACGTAGAAAAAAATAAAAATAAAAGAACATCTCCCATAAACAGTTCTACCGATGAACGGAGAGAATATAATCCTAGGCTACTGCTGGGAGCAACTCCCTATAAATATTTGCCTTTAATATATTTATTATCTCCAGAAGCCTACATGTAAATCCTGTTCACATCAGCATGTCCTGTTACGCCAGTCACATTACCTTCCCTCTGCCAGAAAAAATCAACACCATAGAGGTTTTGCAGTCGAGTCCACTTATTTGATACGTTTGATGCGAAAACATTTTAGTATTTAAATCCATAGTGGTCTAGCCATGTTTCTGCACATCTTGTAATTGAGCGCGTTTTGTTCCAGCATGCAATAGCTGCAGTAAAAGTATTTTCCATAGACAAATTGAGATAATATGTGTTCATTTCCCACCACTAACCCAAAACAGTGGTTGTAGCTATTACAAAAGTTTTCACAACAGGCACACACTCGGAGGTCAAAACAAATTAACCCAAATGATAGTAATTTCTGGGCAGGCAAGCACATGTTTATCCAACCTCCCCACAAAGGTTCTACTGTTGCGGATTATAAAGCATTTGGAGGCATGCAGTTAGTCATGCTTACCTGCTCCAAGCATTACAGAGGGATTACTGGTGTTGGTACAGCTGGTAATTGCAGCGATCACTACGGAGCCATGAGCAAGCTCGAAGTCTCTCCCATTATAGTTAAACTTCACACTGGCATTGTGATGTTCGGGGGCGATCTGGAATCCTTTAAACCCTTGCTAAGCAGGAGAAAGGGGAGATTAACTTTCGTTAGCACAAATGTTTATTAATGCATTAACAATACAGGGGATGTTGCAGAGAAAACTCAACATTTCTACCTAAAATACAGAAAAGCAATAGTAACTAAACGGCATGGCTTTGACATGTTTCTTAACGAGGAAAAGATCACAGTGTAAAAACAAGCATTTGCAATGCAATCGGTCTTGCATTTGTGAAAGATAGAGCTATTGGCGTTGACAACGTTTTTTACTAATGTTTTTTTGTTTGCAGTGTAGCGGATAAATGTTGTTTGCAGTGGTGGACCTCACCTTAACAATAAAATCAGTCTAAATCTCATAATGGTTTACGGCCAGACAAAGAACAAATCCAGATCTTATGTTGTTAATGTCATCAAGATCTGCTGTGTGCCCGGTAGTCAATTCCTGGGGGTCTTATTTAATGAAGCTTTTAGCCGAAGCATGCTGAGACGCATGAGGATGACTTTTCATAAAAACTGTAGAGGCACTTTTCTATTTTGCCCAAAAATTGGGCAGTAAACCCCTCAACGGAATGGTAGCAACCTACAGGCGTACAGGATCATAGCACCACCCAGAAGATTGAGACGGGGGCCTGAGAAGACTCCTAGCAGTCCCTAAAAGCACTTCCACCTATTTGTGTCACTTAGAATTGGAGATGGATTATATAATTTACATAATCACGTCCATCCCATTCTTTTATTGCTATCCAGTTGGACAAAAAAACGGACCAACTTTTAACCAACTGGTATTGACAGACTGCATGAGGTCAGATAACGCTATAAAGATTCCACGGCTGGCCTTAGCCACAGTTTGAATATGCAGGAATTAGTCCGCAGCCCGGAGGCTTTGTCCTCCTCTTGCAAAAACACATAAAAAACACGTTTTTAGCCATGTGCCAAACCAACATAGAACATTTGGGGCTTCTGAAATATACTTTGATAAACCACGTTAATCACTACAACACTTGGCATAGAACCTTATTAATCTGAGTCTTGATCAGCCAACATATATATGTACTGACGCTATTAAGGCTGAATACTGTGCACTACATGGTAGCCTTTCCTTAGAACGGTTCTTATAATTAATATTTACCCGTGTGTTCTTGCAACGTCTGCTCTCCACAGACTAAGATTTATTTGTATTGCAATTTTTATGTGACTATTTTGATCCAAACTATGAGACGAGCCAATTTCGGCATTGCAGGCAAACCATGCTTTTTATTCAATCTTTAACGTCGATTTATGTTTGTTGGGTGGCAGTCACGTTTATACAGCATGCTATCAACATGATAAATGCTTTATGACTGAGCAATTGTTCGTTATGTTTGTTCTGTTTTTATCTATTATTGTATCATTTACCAAATCTATTTATGTGGGAAAGTTTTAATTTGGGTTTGTTAAAACTTATGAGACAATGTAATGTTGTTTACCTCTTATTCTTTGTTCACCATGCGATGGAATGGTATGTGATGCTAGAGAGCATGCCTGTATTATTTTTGTTTTGCGACTTCTATGGTTAAAATATTAACCAAATAAATAATATTTTAAGATTAAGTTACTCGCTCAGAGTTGGTATTAAAAATACCATAGGCAAACGATCCACTCGGAGGTCATACATGAAAAGTCAGAGACTGCAGAGCTTTCCTAACAAGTAACGTGAGGCAATACTCAAAACAGACCAGAAATACCACCTTGGTTACCCACGAATTCTGGCAGTCACATAGGAAAACACAAAGCGGTAAGAGTAAGGATGGGGAATTTAATACACAGCCACAACAGAGAAGGGGCTTTAGAGGAATAGTACTTAAGAGAAAAGAATGTCAAACATAGGTTATACTTGGCACAAAGCAAACCCACATATTGCACTAGAATACTGAACTGAGGCAGCTGGAATAGAAAGGCAGCACAGTTAGAATGGAGGAAGCTGGGAAAGGAGTGAAAGGACTGGAAAAAGTGTTACTTCTGAATATGGTGGAAGAATAACAAAGTGACACTGAAATTGTGCTAGTTCATGAAAAAGGGGAACACTGCTGAATAGTGCAAGCTCTAGTAACACGTTACTTTGCAAAACAGTGTGGGTATAGGAAACAAGGATGCGCTGTAAGACAATAGTAGACAAGAAACAGGGATACCTTGCTAAAATGTTCATGTTCAGGAAACAAGGGATTGCGTTAACACAGGGATAGGATTCTCAAAGTCAGCTAACAGGACGAATGCATCATGACCAACACAGGAGTGAAACAAACATAGGACTTAATAGAGTTCAATAAAGATCACATTACTCTGATGTAGCAGAGCTACCAGCTGCCTGCCCCAGGAGTGCTGATTCTCCACACATCCTTGGTCTACAAGAGTGAAGAACAAACACCGAGTAGGGGGATGCAAGGAAATGCAGTCTTTGGCATGAAAAGCATATGGGCTGCCACAGAACCCAAGCCAAATCCTGAGTGGTTTGCTAGAAGCTAGAATTCAGCATTGGCACAAGTCACAGGGTCAAGGCTTAAGGGAAATAACACATCAGAGAAGAGCACTCTGACTGTCACAAAGTCCAAAAGGTTTTAAAACTAAAGTCAAGTTTTGAATAATATCCAAGATGTGGGAAGTAAACTAAGGATTATAGCCAATGCCATGCAGTGTAGTCCAATATTGGAAAGTACCACATGCATGTGCTTAGTGATGGGCATGAGAGTACAGGGAGCAATTTGTGACATTGGTTTATAGACAGACGGCCAAGGCCTCAACAGTCCTAATGCTTCCATGCCAATGTGCTCGAATTAGAGTTGCACCAACAAACTTCAACAAATCCAGAATGACACCTTCTCATAAGTTATTTTCCTGAACCGATGCAACCATACCCCTGCTGTCCTCAGGGATCTTTTAATTCCTGTCTCAGGGACAACCTTCTTCAAAGCTCTCTGCATCACTCCCTGGGCAATCAATGGTAGAGGACCACTTTTTGTGCAGTCAAACTTATGCTACTGTGTGAGATTCCTACTACATGGATGAAGTCAGCAGACAAGGTTATTTATTGTAAGTTCTAGCTTAATGATTCGCAAGAGTTGGCGACTGCATTTAGGTTCATTGCGATCTGTCCAGAACAGTGCGGAAACTCAATAAGCAGTGTGAAACAATTCTACAATAAATATGAGGAAGACAGGAGAAGGAGTGACATATAAACAAAATCTCCTTAAACAGAATAAGCCAAAACAACATAAAATATGAACAAAACAAGAAAACTACTGATGGACAACAAAATCCCTTAATGGCAACCTGGAACAATGCCCATTGTGTTAGTCTCTGAAATGCTTGGAAGAAGCAACCTACTTTCCTCACAGAATGTAAAATCACGGTGTGCATAAGATGTTCTGATTCAGAGAAGCCAGCGGCATTAACAATTTCACAGTCGTTGGAATTAAAAAACAGAAATCTCCCCCAGGTAGTCTAACTAAATTCCACAACTTCAGACATACAAGTGCCCAGAGAAGCAGACAACACAAGCTCAGTAAGAACATACTACAAGCATCGACAACGTCAATATGTCTCCTCTATAAAAGAGGTGTCAGCTTTGCCAATATGTTTTAGCCAGGTTGTACATCAGAGCGACTGCTGTTCAGCATGGCTAAATATTAGTGGGATAAAGGAGAGTGGATCATATAGAGGAGTAGAGCGGACTGTTATGGAGCAGCGTGGAGTAGCTTACAGTAGAGCGGAGCGAAGCGGAATGTGGGGGGAAGGAGTAGAACGTTGTGTCATGGAGGATAGAGTGTCGTAGAGTGAAAGGGTGTAGAGTTGAGTGGAGTGGAGCAACAGTGTTGCAGAGTTGTGGGGTGGGGTGGAGGTTGATGCATAGGGTGCTGTAGAGTGGCGAAAAGCGGAATAGATTGTAGTGTAGGAGAGTGGAATGGCAGTGTGGAGTAGAGTGTTAAGTGAAGTAGGATAGAGCAGAGCGGCATACAGCGGAGTGGCATACAGCGGAGCGGCGTTGAGCAGACTGTCATAGAATAGAGTGGAGTAAAGCTGCATGGAGAGGCATAGAGGAGGTGGAGTAGAACATTGTGGACAGGAATCGTGCTGTAGAGTGGAGTGTCATGGCATTGAGTAGGGTTTAATGGCGTAGAGTGCCACAGAGTGAAGTGGTATAAAGTACAGTGGTGCAGAACAGACCAGGATCGACTGCAGTGGAATAGAGTGCATTAGGAGTAAAGTGGTGTAGAGCAGAATGCTACAGAGCACAGTTAAGTGACAGAGTGGAGTGGTTCAGGGTAGAGTGGAGTTTTGCAGAGTAGAGTGTCGTAGAGTGCAGTGGCATACAGTAGAGGGGTGGAGAGTAGAACAGAGTGGCTTAGCGTGCAGTGGCGTAGAGTACAGGAGCTTTGAGTAAAATGTTGTTTAGTGCATTGGCATAGAGTGCAGGGGCGTTGAGTAAAATGCTGTTTAGTGCATTGGCATAGAGTGCAGGGGCTTGAGTAACATGTTTAGTGCATTGGCATAGGGTGCAGGGGCTTGAGTAAAATGGTGAGGCAGAGCAGAGTGGCACAGAGTGAGGCAGAGCAATACAAAATTAGTAACATAACATTAGAAATCTGAGTTAATAAAATAAATGTATACAAAGTGTTGAGGATGAAAGGAGAGAGTGAGTGTGCGTGCACGTGTGTTTGAGAGAGAGAGATACGGAAATAATGTAAGCTCAATATAGCGTCGACTCTTCAGATAAGTTGCTTGTTAACGAGCTACGTATACTAAATTCAGGGATCGGAGCTTCCCCGCTGGCCAAAAAGTGTGTGATCTTGCACAAAGCATTTGCTCTGGTATTCCAGTTTTCATATCTGCCAAATATGTTTTAAGTGACATAGTGCGTGAACCACAGAGTGAGCGAATAGGTAATACATTTTTTTTTAAAAGCCGTGCTAAGGCTTTGAAAGCAAAGTTGATATAAAACCACATTTAAGTAAGGCCAAGGCTTTGAAAGCAAAGCGGATATAAAAGCACATTGACTAATGGCGATATTTAAAAAAATGTGAATATAAGGCTAAAATTTGAAAGCAATGCAGAATTTTTAAGGGACATTGAGAAGCGAATTCACTAATGCTGATAAGTGCGTGCGTGTATGTGTGCACGGGGACGCGGGAGTCTGCTCCTTTTCAAAGCACATACTCGTGCTTGTGGCGCGCCGCTGCGCACTCCCGCAAGGCGTATGCCGCCACAAGCACGAGTATGTGTTTTGTAAAAAGAGCTGCACGACAGCTAAAGGTTTCCTATGAAGTGCATGCGTACTGCGTAAGCGAGAACTAAAAAAGTACTTTTCTAGTTAGCAATTTTCAGAAGCAAATAAACTACAGCCGTCAGATTTGAGGCGTGAGCCTTGAACGAGGTAATATCTTACGGGAGAAACACACTGCATTGGGGTACTTGCACTAGAGTTACTACATTGTTCTTCTGGACTTCAGGTAAGTAGAGGCCAATGTCCTTTGAACAATCAGCAATTTTGGTTTACCTGCCCTGGTGTTTTGTCGAGTGCAGAGGTGCTGGTCATAAGGGTACTACGACTGAAGTTTATGGAGAAAACCAGTAACAGAAAAATGCTGCAAGTGGGGGACTTGAGGATAAGTCTGTTGGATCGGCAAGAGGGGCTCGGTTCATGAGGGTCTCTGGGGCAAGTGTGCACCTTCATTAGGCTCCGACTCTGATGCAGAGGTGTTCTCTGTCCGGCAGGTCGCTAGCGTTGGAGACTGTCACTTTTTAGGTCGAGGTGGATACGAAGGAGGGCCACTCTCGATGAGGGCCTCTCTGATGTGGCCATCCCACGATGGTAGGTTGACCCATTGTCAGTGAAAATGCTCCCCATCCCTCGCAGCTCCACCATTAAGTGAGGTCTGCCCCCGCACTCTCGAATGTTTGGTGCTCAAGGCCCTCCTCCACCCACAGGTTTCCCTGCGCTTCATCCCTGGTGGTCCAGTGGACCTCTATCTCCTTTCTCTAGCTCCGTTTGTCACTCGTTTTTTTCCCACTTGTTCTTCTACCCTCTTTTTATTCTCCTTTCTGCACTTTTCTACATTTCAGCTCCTTTCTGCTCTATTTCCTTTATTCCTCCTTTTCCCTCCTTTCCCGCCCACTTTTTCTGCAGCTGCCGCCCCCCCCCTCCCTGTACGACCAGCGTGACTGGCCCAATCCAGCTCCCCTCCCCGGTCCCGTCTCCCAGCCCTCTCCGACCCCTACCTAATGGTGGAAGCGCTGCTGGCACGCCGAATGCAAGCCCGTCTAAGCCTGTCCTCGACCCAACCGCAACCAGCACCAGGAACCCTGGACCTCCGCACCGCCAACGCTACGACCCAGCAGCACTCCACGCACTCAACCCAGGCCACAACAACAACTGCATGCTAGCCTCACCAGCAGACACCTACGGAACCTTCAACTGTCACCGCTGCCGACAAACCTACAGCACCGCTAGGAACACTGACCCAGCACAACCCCATCGCAAGTACACACCCGTACCGAAGAACTTGCAATGCATCCCCCTTAATGCCCAATCCCTACACAAACACTCCCCATAAATCTCGGACCTCCTCAACAGCACCACACCAGACTTCGCGTTCTTTACCGAAACATGGACCAACACAGAGGAATCGCCATCGTCCACAAATCCATCCTCTGCCTGAGCACACTCTCCGACGAAACCACAGACATGATGGAACACCTTAATTTCAAGATACTGACCAACACTACCACCACCCTCCGAGGAACCCTCATCTACCGACCCCCTGAACCAAGCGGACCATTCACCAACTCCATCATAGACATCATCTCCCCGCATGCCGTTGCATCCACAAACTACACCCTGCTGGGAGACCTCAACTTCCACCTCGACAACCAATTGGACCCAAACAGCACATCCCTCCTGGACAACCTCTACAACATTTGACTCCGCCAAATCGTGCCCGAACCAACGCACTCAGCAGGACATACCCTCGACCCTCTCTTCAAAACAGGAAACTCCATCACCTTCAGCCACACCACCGAACTCCCGTAGACTGGCCACCGATGCGTCCACTTCACCTTCAGAACACCCACCATCCACAGACACCGGCACCTGCTCTCACGAAGAAACTGGACCAGAATAACAGACGACCAGCTCACCTCCTCACTCAGCCACTCCACCCCAACCATTGTGGGAAACGACGATCCCAAACCCTGCACAGAAGGCTCTCTGACAGAGCCAACACCATAGCCCCCCCCTCAAGAAAAACAACACCCACGCCAAGAAAGCCAGATGGTATACCACCGAACTTCGAGAGTCCAGACTCACTTGCCGCCTCCTCGAAAAGGCCTGGAGGAACACCAAATCCACAGAAGCACACAACAACTTCAGAGCCGCTACCAACGCCCACCACCAACTCATCAGAAAAACAAGAAAAAAAGCGATTGAAGACAGAATCTCCACACATGCATACAACAGCTAAGAACTCTTCAACATCATCAAGGAGTTTGCCCAACCCACTAGCGAGTCGACGGACGTCCCTCCCTCACAAGACCTCTGCGAAAAAACTCAGTACCTTCTTTAACCCCTTCGATGCTGATGACGGAGCGGTTCCGTCATCAGCATCGGTTGGGCTGTGCTGATGACGGAACCGCTCCGTCATCAGTACAGCCCTCGGGGGAGCGCTGTCGCTCCCCCCCTGGGGCTCCGATCGTGTTTGTTTTTGGGGGGTTGGCAGCGGAAGACTTCGCGCTGCTCCCCCCGCCCCTCCTGGTGACGTCAGCGCGCTGTCGCGCACGCCGACGTCATCAGGAAGTGCCAGACGCGCTGGAAGCCATTTGCTTCCAGCGCGTCGAGCAGGTAGGTCTGTTTCCTGCTCTACGGTGGGGTGGGGGGGCCATTACTCGGTGCCTTGAGGCATCAGGGGGGAGGAAACACTGTTTCCTCTCCCCTGATGTCCCAATGCAGGGCATTCCTGGTTCAGGATCGCGCACAGCGTCGCGATCCTGCACCAGTAATGCCCCACTAGACACCAGGGATGTTTTTTTTCAGAAAAGGAAGCGACCCCTTGGGCAAGGGTCGCTTCCTAGGGCCATAATTGTTGTTGTTCAACTTTTCTGCCCCCCCTGGGTCAAGATCGCTCGTTTTAGCGCGCGATCTCGACCCGGGGGGGGGGGGGGGGGCAGAAAAGCTCACAAGACACCAGGGATTATTTTTTTTGATAAAAGGAAGCGACCCCTTGGGAAAGGGTCGCTTCCTGGGGCATTTTTTATTTGTTTAGACTTTTCTGCCCCCCCTGGGGGCAGATCAACCATTTTATTCGGGAATCTGGAACCAGGGGGGGGCAGGAAAGCCCACTAGACACCAGGGATTGTGTTTTTATTCATAAAGGAAGCGACCCCTTGGGCATGGGTCGCTGTCAGGGCCATCAAAATGTAGTGTAGACTTTTCTGCCCCCCCTGGGGGCAGATCGCCCATGTTAGCGCGTGATCTGGACCCAGGGGGGGCAGAAAAGCCCACTAGACACCAGGGATTTATTTATAATTGTAAAGGAAGCGACCCCTTGGGGAAGGGTCGCTTCCTAGTGGCCCATAATTGTTTTTAGACTTGTCTGCCCCCCTGGGGGCAGATCAGCCGTTATTTGGGCCACATCTGGACCCATGGGGGTAGAAAAGCCCACTAGACACCAGGGATTTTAGTATATTTATAAAGGAAGCGACCCCTTGGGCAAGGGTCGCTTCCAGGGGGCATTATAAATATTGTAGACTATTCTGCCCCCCCCCCTGGGGGCGGAGTGGCTGTTTTTTTTTTTTTTTTTACAGTTTCTGGTCCCAGGGGGGGGGGGGATAGAAAAGCCCACTATACTCCAGGTTTTTGTTTTTTATAGGGAGCGACCCCTTGGGCCCATTTGTTTTCAGTATGTTCTGCCGTGTCTTTATTTGGCCTCTCTGCCCTCCGTAGGGTTGCTTCCAGGGGGCCCACGTTTATAATGATTCATAATCTTCCCCCCTTGGGGAAAGACACCCCATTTGTGACATAGCCCTGTTGTAATGTGTGTTTTTGTTTCTTCTAATGTGTATTGTTTTTTTTCTCTTTAGATTGTTGCAGTGTGCGGTTCTGTTACTGGTGGTTCTGTTGTTCTGCTGTTTCTGTAGTTGCATGTGTTTGGTAAGAGACCTTTTTTTGTTCAATTGTAATGTAATTGTTTATTTTGCAAAGTGTGTAGTAATACGAGTATGTTTGGTTTCTGTTTGTTGTGATTGTAAAACATGTTTTGCATTTGTTTTTGATGTGTCCTTCTGTAGATGTAAGTTTTTTTTTCCTCTTTCTAGTGGGATATCGTTGCCTATTTGCTGTGTCTTTGCAGAGTAGGTGCTGGTGAGTGTAGTTGTGTCTTGTAAGTGAATTGTATATGTGCCTGTGGTTGAGGAGGACATTGCTGTGCTTGTGGTTGGGGAGGACATTGCTGTGCCTGTGGTTGCGGAGGACATTGCTGTGCCAATAGTGCGGCAAGAGACATCTGGGCTGCAGCCTGGGGCTGCTAGACTTCCAGTTGGTGTAGTGAGACAAGAGGCAGCTGGGCGGCAGCCTGCGGCTGCAAGACTTGACGATGAAAGTTCTGACCTCTGGGTTGCACCAGGCATGGTGCAGCCGGCATTGCCTGAATTTACTGGTGTTCCAGGGTGTAGGGTGAACACTGAAAACTTTTTGCCTATTGATTTTTTCAAGTTGTTTATGGATGATGTGTTTTTGGCAGAGATTGTAGAGCAGACTAATTTGTATGCAAAAAATTTTTTGAGGGTGAACAGTGCCAGCCTTAAGCCCCACGCTAGAGCTACCCGGTGGACTCCCACAAATTTGGAGGAGATGAAAAAGTTTTTGGGTTTAACTTTTTTGATGGGCTTGCTTAGGAAACCATCAATGGCTTCATATTGGTCTACTAGTCCCTTGATGGCAACAGCTATATTTCCGGCAGTCATGAGTCGTATAGGTATTTGCTTCTGCTGCGGATGATGCATTTTGTTGACAATAGTCTTGCTTTGCCACGAGATCACCCTGATTGTGACCGTCTTTTCAAGATTCGGCCTGTCATTGATCATTTGGTTGATCGATTTTCTGAGATCTTTTATCCTGGGAAAGAAATTGCAGTGGATGAGTCTTTGCTGTTGTTCAAGGGCCGCTTGGTATTTCGGCAATACATTCCTAGTAAGAGGGCACGCTATGGAATCAAACTGTATATGCTGTGTGACAGTGAGACTGGATATGTCTCTAATTTCAGGGTGTACACTGGTAAGGAATCCAGGATTAACCCCCCTGGTTGTCCGTCGACTTTTGGAGTGACTGAGAAAATTGTGTGGGAACTTGGTCGTGGATTGTTTAACAAAGGCCATCATTTGTATGTCGATAACTTCTACACTGGTGTGCGGTTGTTCAGGGAATTGGCCAAAGTGGACACTGTTGCTTGTGGCACAATCCGCTCAAACCGTAAAGGTTTCCCAAAAGAACTTGTTTGTCGAAAGCTTGCTCGGGGACAGTGCAGTGCATTGCGTTGTGAGGAGCTTCTAGCTGTAAAGTTTTCAGACAGGAGAGATGTCTACATGTTGACTACAATACATGATGAAAGCACTGAACCGGTGACTGTTTGGGGTCAGGTTGCAGAAGTGCGCAAACCTGTGTGCATACTGCACTACAATAAGTACATGGGTGGTGTTGACAGAGTAGATCAGAGGTTGGAACCGTATGCTGCTCTTCGTAAGGCTTACATTTGGTACAAGAAGTTGACTATCCATCTTTTCCATTTGGCATGCTTTAATGCTTTTGTTGTGTTCCAGAAATCTTGTCCCCAGTCAAAGATGACTTTTGTAAAGTTTCAGGAGTCTGTAATAGGCAGCCTTGTTTTAGTGGAACAGGCAAGTGTTCCTAGAGTTGGAGTGGTGGAGGATGTTGCCAGATTGAAAGATCGCCACTTTCCCGATACAATTCCTCCTACAACCTGAAAAGACTTTCCCAGTCGGAGATGTAGAGTCTGTTGGCGAAGAGGTTTGCGGAAGGAGGTTCGCATGTACTGCCCCGACTGCCCTTCAAACCCCGGGCTGTGTGTACCTGCTTGTTTTAGATTGTACCACACACAAAAGAATTTTTGGGAGTATCAATGAGTGGTAAAGTGAACTGGTTGGTCTTTATTCTGTAAAACTTATTGTTCAGTTTCAAAGTTTGTATTTGTGTAGTCTTTTTAGATTTAGTTGTTGAGTTAGTAGATTTGTATCAATTTGCAATTTGTTTTTGTTTCTCTTTTATTTAAAAAAAAACCTAAAGTATGATGTTGGTTTGCGTGTAGTGTCCATTGTCTGACTGTGTGCATGGTTTGGCGCTTGGCTGCCGGTGTCTGTGGACTGGTGCTTGTCTGGCGGTGTCTGCAGACTGGTGCTTGACTGGCGGTGTGCGTGGTCTGGTGTTTGGTTGGCGGTGTGCGTGCTCTTGCGCTTGCCTGGTGTTGTGTTTGGATTTGTCTTTGGCTGGTGGTGTTCGTGGAGTGGTGCTTGGCTGGCGGTGTGTGTGGAGTTGCGCTTGGCTGGTGGTGTGTGTTGAGTGGCGCTTGGCTGGTCGTGTGCGTGGAGTGGTACTTGGCTGTCTGTGCACGGAGTGGTGCTTGGCTGGTGTTGTGTTTGTGGAGTGGTGCTTGGCTGGTGTGTTTGTGGAGTGGCGCTTGGCTGGTGGTGTGTGTGGAGGGGCGCTTGGCTGGTGGTGTGTGTGGAGGGGCGCTTGGCTGGTGGTGTGTGTGGAGGGGCGCTTGGCTGGTGGTGTGCGTGGAGTGGTACTTGGCTGTCTGTGCACGGAGTGGTGTTTGGCTTGCGGTGTGTGTGGAGTGGCGCTTGGCTTGCGGTGTGCGTGGAGTGATGCTTGGCTGGTGGTGTGTGTGGAGTGGTACTTGGCTGTCGGTGTGCGCTGAGTGGTGTTTGGCTGGCGGTGTGCATGGTCTGGTGCTTGGATGGTGGTGTGCGTGGAGTGGCGCTTGGCTGGCGGTGTGTGGGGAGTGGCGCTTGGCTGGATGGTGTGCGTGGAGTGGTACTTGGCTGTCTGTGCACGGAGTGGTGCTTGGCTGGTGTTGTGTTTGTGGAGTGGCGATTGGCTGGTGGTGTGCGTGGAGTGATGCTTGGCTGGTGGTGTGTGTGGAGTGGTACTTGGCTGTCGGTGTGCGCTGAGTGGTGTTTGGCTGGCGGTGTGCATGGTCTGGTGCTTGGATGGTGGTGTGGGTGGACTGGCGCTCGGCAGGCGGTGTGTGAGTAGTTACTTTCTGTTGGTCACTACACACACTGCTAGTTGAGTGACAATCCACACAGTCCATCATTTTGTGTAGTTGCCGTGTCGGAAATGTGGGCGTTTGAAAGTGATGGGCCCTTGAATGGCGCTGTTTGCTGGTGTGAGTGTTGAAATGTGATGGGTCCGCGGCTGGCGGTGTGAATGTTTTGTATGTGTCACGCGTACGAAAGGTGTATGAATGGCCTGTAAAGAGGTTGGTGCCTTGACTTGGCTTTACAGCTCACGAGCTGTGAGTCAGTGGTTCAGTTTATCATACTTTCAATTATACGCAGTGTATTTCATTTTTGTGAAATTACTTGCGTATACAATTGTATGTACTGAATCATCACTCACCCTCGTGCCAAATCCAACCAGTATGTGTGTGTGTGCTTGCGGATTAGATGGGTGTGCAGTAATAATTGGTTTTTTTCTCTTTCTGCAGTAGGGTGTACCTTGTCCCTTATTGTGATTGTTATGATGTGTTTTTCCATACGAATGGTGTCAATGGTCTGGTTTGTATCAGGTATGAAAGGTGCGTGAATGGCCTGTAAAACGGTTGGTGCCTTGTCGTGGCTTTACAGCTCACGAGTTGCGAGTCACTGGTTCGGTTTTTATGCATTTATTTATTGACAGAGCATTTCATTTTTTTGAAATATCTTGTTAATAAAATTTTATGTACTGAACCATCACTCGCCCTCGTGCCAAATCCAACCTGTATGTGTGGGTCTTTGAGGAATAGATAGCCGTGCTTGAATGTTTTACTTTTGAGTAACTCTGTTAAGGTGTGGTATCCTTTTACTCGGGAGAACAAGGGGAACGCTGGGTGGTAGGACATTTTTGCCGGCACGGCGATCCCACGCCAAAAAGTTTGGAAAAGTGCTATTTTTACCTAATTTTAAGGTTTGCAAGGAGTTCTGGGTAGGAAAACATTGGGGGACCCACGCATGCCATACCTCCCTGGACTCTCCCGGGTGTCTAGTTTTCAGAACTGTTTGGGTTTGCTACTTTCCAAAGAATACCACCCAGCCCCGGGCCAAAAACTCAGGTCCCCCCCCCCAAAAATCAAAGTTATATTGCTTCAGGGTATTTTGAATTCACCACCGTACGATTTGGACCTTTTCCTGTTGCAGCCACTATGGCTACCCACGCAAGTGTGGTACCGTTTTTATCGGGAGACCTGGGGGCATGCTGGGTGGGAGGTAATTTGTGTGAGCCCAGTGATGCCACGCTTTCCCACACTAAAACGTGTGAAAAAAAATAATTTTTTCCAGCTAAAAATGAGGGTTTCAAGGGATTCTGGGTAAAGGAACGTTGGAGGATCCACGCAAGCCATACCTCCTTGGAAGCCCCCGGGTGTCTACTTTTCAGAAATGTGTGGGTTTGGTAGGTTTCCCTAGATGGCCGTCTAGCACGGGGCCAGAAACCCAGGTAACCCCTCTTGCAAAAGCTGGTGAATTTGACAATGGTAACAATGTCAAGTCCACCAGCTTTTGCAAGAGGGGTTACCTGGGTTTTTGGCTCCGTGCGAGACAGCCATCTAGGGAAACCTACCAAACCCACACATTTCTGAAAAGTAGACACCCGGGGGCTTCCAAGGAGGTATGGCTTGCGTGGATCCTCCAACGTTCCTATACCCAGAATCCCTTGCAAACCTCATTTTTAGCTGGAAAAAATTATTTTTTTTCACACGTTTTAGTGTGGGAAAGCGTGGCATCACTGGGCTCACACAAATTACCTCCCACCCAGCGTTCCCCAAGGTCTCCCGATAAAAATGGTACCTCACTTGCGTGGGTAGGCATAGTGGCTGCTTTAGGAAAAGGCCCAATTCTTACTGTGGAGACCAAAAAATTACCTTTAGCCAAACAATCTTCATTTTTGAGGGGTCACCTGAGCTTTTGGCCCGGGGCTTGGCGGGCATCTTTGGAAACTGCCAAACCCAAACAGTTCTGAGAACTAGACACCCGGGGGAGTCCAGGGCGGTATGGCATGCGTGGGTCCCCTAATGTTTTCCTACCCAGAAACCCCTGCAAACCAAACTAAATACTACTTTTTCCAAAATTCATTTTTGGCATGCTCTGCTTTGGGGCACCCACACAAGTGAGGTATCCTTTTACTCGGGAGAACAAGGGGAACGCTGGGTGGTAGGACATTTTTACCGGCACGGCGATCCCACGCCAAAAAGTTTGGAAAAGTGCTATTTTTACCTAATTTTAAGGTTTGCAAGGAGTTCTGGGTAGGAAAACATTGGGGGACCCACGCATGCCATACCTCCCTGGACTCTCCCGGGTGTCTAGATTTCAGAACTGTTTGGGTTTGCTACTTTCCAAAGAATACCACCCAGCCCCGGGCCAAAAACTCAGGTCCCCCCCCCGCCCCCAAAAATCTAAGTTATATTGCTTTAGGGTATTGTAAATTCACCACCGTACGATTTGAACCGTTTCCTGTTGCAGCCACTATGTCTATCCACGCAAGTGAGGTACCATTTTTTTCAGGAGACCTGTGGGAACGCTGGGTGGGTGGAAATTTGTTGATCCACGCAGATTCCAGAACTTTCCACCACAGAAATGTGAGGAAAATTTGTTTTTTTTGTCAAATTTTTAGGTTTGCAAGGGATTCTGGGTAACAAAACCTGGGGGTAGGCAGATGAGTCACCCCATCCTGAATTCCCCTGGGTGTCTAGTTTTCAAAAATGTATAGGTTTGCTAGGTTTCCCTAGGTGCTGGCAGAGCTACGGCGCAAAAACAAAAGGTAGTCTTTTTGTCCAAAACGTGCTAAATTTCACTGGGAAATTGAGGTGCGACCATGTTGCGTTTTGCGCTGTTTCATGTCGCAGCCACTATGCTTACCCACGCAAGTGAGGTACCATTTTTTTCGGGAGACCTGGGGAAACGCTGGGTGCGTGGAAATTTGTTGAACCACGCAGATTCCAGAACTTTCCACCACAGAAATGTGAGGAAAATGTGTTTTTTTGGTCAAATTTTTAGGTTTGCAAGGGATTCTGGGTAACAAAACCTGGGGGTAGGCAGACGAGTCACCCCATCCTGAATTCCCCTGGGTGTCTAGTTTTCAAAAATGTACAGGTTTGCTAGGTTTCCCTAGGTGCTGGCAGAGCTACGGCGCAAAAACAAAAGGTAGTTTTTTTGTCCAAAACGTGCTAGATTTCACTGGGAAATTGAGGTGCAACCACGTTGCATTTTGCGCCGTTTCCTGTCGTAGGCACAAGGCCGACCCACACAAGTGAGGTACCGTTTTTATCGGGAGACCTGGGGGAACGCTGGGTGGGTGGAAATTTGTTGATCCACGCAGATTCCAGAACTTTCCACCACAGAAATGTGAGGAAAATGTGTTTTTTTTGTCAAAATCTTAGCTTTGCAAGGGATTCTGGGTAACAAAACCTGGTGGTAGGCAGTCGAGTCACCCCATCCTGAATTCCCCTGGGTGTCTAGTTTTCAAAAATTTATAGGTTTGCTAGGTTTCCCTAGGTGCCGGCAGAGCTAGGGTGCAAAAACTACAGGTAGGCACTTTGCCAAAAAAGGGTCAATTTGTAACTGCAAAATTTAGGTGTGACCACGTTGCATTTTGCGCCGTTTCCTGTCACAGGCACAAGGCCGACCCACACAAGTGAGGTACCGTTTTTACCGGGACACTTGGGGTAATTCAGATTTGTAAATCAACTGTTATTACCAATTGAGCTTTCATGCATTTCTCCCTTTCAATGAAAGACATTGTGTAAAAAAAAAAATCTTTTTGAAAAATGACCAATAATTCTCATTCTAGTATGAGTATTCCCAATTTTAAAAATGTGCAATTATATACTGTTTCTGAACTCTATAATTTGTACCCAATTCAGAAATACATAGGTGTCTTTCATACAGATTATTCCATGTATACATTTTCCAAGACAAAGTGCTCTATAGCCAGTAAATGAAAAAATACCATTGCAAGTTGCTGCTCAGTTTTTGGATCTGGGTTCGTCGGGTTCTTGGTGAAACTACAAGTCCTATATATCCCCACAACCAGAAAGGTCTAACGGATGTAACGGTATATTGCTTTCCAAGAGCTGTCAAAATTAGAAAAAGTTATAGGTGAAAACGTTGAGACAAAAGGCTGTTTTTTTTCAACACATTTTCAATTATTCCAATATCTAACTGTTAGTTTCTATAACGAAACCTTCATGGATTTAGACAAATGACCCCTTTCTGAATTCAGAATTTTGTCTACTTTTCGGAAATGTAATCCATTATTGCTTTCAAACTCATTTCTACCATTAACTGGAAGGAGGTGGAAAGCTCTAAAAATAGCAAAAATAGGCTATGTCCAAGAAAAATGCCAAAACTGAGTGAAAAATTTCGGTTCTCTGACAAAAGACTGTCATTTCCTAAAAGCTGAGAAAATGGAGATTTCAGCCCCACAAACCCTTTTTTGATAAAATTTTCAGGGAAAAACCCAGAGGCTTTCATTTGCAGCCCGTTTTTCCCATTTTTCTAAAAAAAAAAAAAAACCAATCACTATAGTTTGGTTAATTTCTGGGACCCCTCCAAGGGAATCCACAAACCCTGGGTGCCTTTAGAATCCACATGATGTTGGAATAAAAGGACGCAAATTTGGCGTAGATACCTTATGTGGTCAAAAAGTTACAAGGGCCTAAGCGCGCACTACTCCAAAACGCCAAAAAAGGCCTTAGCACAGGAGGGGAAAAGGCCTAGCAGCGAAGGGGTTAACCACAAAATCAAGAGCATCTATAACAACTTCAACAAAGACAACCAACACACTGAACACCCGCCAACCACTCCCGACACCCTGAAGCCTGCGATCGACAACTGGACAGCCCTCACCACCAAAGACACACTGAAGACAATGAAGTAAATCCTATCCAGGCCACCCAAGGACCCCTGCCCCACCACATCTTCAACAGAGTGGCTGACACCATCGCACCCATACTCCGCCATACCATCAACCATTCCCTGGCCACTGCCTCGTTCCCCGACAACTGGAAACAAGCAGAGGTCAACCACCTCCTGAAGAAACCCTCGGCGGACCCCACCGACTCAAAAAACTACAGGCCCATCTCCCTGCTCCAGTTTCCAGCGAAAGTCATTGAGAAAGCCATCAACAGCCAACTCGCCACATTCATCAAAGAGCACAACATCCTCGACTCCCTCGCTGCAACAGACAACATCCGCACCCTACTGGACAAAGGAGAAACAGTAGCCCTCATTCTCCTCGACCTCTCAGCGGCGTTCGACACAGTCTCTCACCGCACCCTAATACGCAGACTCGTCGACGCAGGGATCCAGGACAAGGCCCTTGAATGGATCTGCTCCTTCCTCTCCGGCAGAAGGCAGTGGGTCAGACTCCCCCCTTTCTTCTCGGACCCTACACCAACTACCTGTGGAGTCCCTCAGGGGTCCTCCCTCAGCCATAGGCTCTTCAACGTCTAAATGGCTCCACTCTCCCCCATCATCAGAACCTACGGACTCAACATTGTGTCATACGCAGATGACACCCAACTCAGTTTCACGAGCCTTTTTACCGTAGTTGACTCTTCCAAACTTCCCCGGGTCTGTGTCCTTAGCGCCAAGAAACCGCATGGTGATCGAGCGCTTTACAAGTCTCTTAACTTCAACTTCATCCTCTCCCTAAACAACGAATCCAACACCGCCAAACACAACTTTCAAGAAGGAATGGAAGCAGTCGCCAAATGAATGAAAAACAGCTACCTACAACTCAACAAGACAGAAGTACTCATCATGGGCCCAAACCTCGACGCCTGGAGCGACACCTGGTGGCCCCCCACCCTCGGGAACCCACCCACCCCCACGGACCACACACGCAACCTGGGAATCTTCCTAGACTCCGAGCTCAAAATGAACCGCCAGATCAACTCTGTCTCGTCCTCCTGCTTCCACACCCTCTGCCTCCTACGTAAGACCTTCAAATGGATCCCCCTCTAACACAGAAAGACTGTCACTCACGCCCTGGTCACCAGCAGACTCTACTCCGGCAACACACTCTACGACGGTATAAACAAAAACCTCAACCGCAAGCTAAAGATCATCAAGAACGCCGCCGCAAGACTGGTCCTCAACCTGCCAAGACACTGTCATATCTCCCAGCACCAGTGCACAGTCCAATGGCTCCCCATCGATGCCAGAGTCCCCTTCAAGATGCTCACCCACGCACACAAGGCCCTCTACGACACCGGACCAGCATACTTAACAGCCGACTCAATTTCAAAGGACCCTACGATCAGCCCAGCTCTCCTACACTGTGGTCCCCCGCAACAGAAAGACCAGATCGGGAGGCAGCTCCTGCTCCTGCTCCTTCCTCGCAGCCAGAGCCTGGAACACCCTTCCGCTCCACCTCAGACAGACATGGCTTCCCATCTTCGCAAGAAACCTCAAAACCTGACTCTTCAAATGACCCCCTCCTTGATGGACTGGAACCTGCACCCCCTCCCTCCATGCCGCCCCCCGCCCCCAATGCCTTGAGACCCTTACGGGCGAGTAGTCGCGCTTAACAAATGCCTGATTGATTGACCTTGGAAGTGTTGGTGTTTGGGCAAGACATTGAACAAGCCTTTGCTGCTGGAAGGGGTTTGCTACCCCGGGTATTGGTGCAGGCTGGCTCCTGGGGGTACGGGCATCTCCAAACTTGGTGAAGAGATGAATTTGACATCATGGACCTCATCCCGGGTGGCTGCGTCGACGGACCTGGTGGTCAGCAGAATGGTCAACAGGACATTGTGGTCTGTGCCTACAGGCAAGTGGTTCCTCCACTTCAAGGGATATTCTGGCTGATTGGTGAAGTGCTGCCAGCGCTCCAAGGCTTTTGGAGGATGCACAGCTGCAAGAGGAGTCTGATCTTTGCAGTTGTCGAGACAGGAACAGGCAGGCAGGGTTTGGCACCAAGTCCATTCCTATTCTACAGTTCTTATGTGTTTTGGCTTTTCTTTGTCCTTTTTCTTTAGTCAGGCGAATCAGAGTTCCTGGTGTCAGGGGGCACCTAAACACTGAATTTAGGGGCGTTAGGGGGGGGAGTAAAGGGTAGTAGCCAATGGGCTCCTTACCTCTGGGAGTCACTACATCCCTATATGACCACTTTCTGTGAGGAGTGGGCATAACCCTGTCTCAGAGTTCCAAATTCCACCAAAAACAAAATGGCGGAACCCTTCTTTTGTGGAGCACATCAGGTAGCCCACCTTAGGGGTGCGGCTTCCCTGGTGGTGCAACACGCCTACTAGCATAGCGAATTTCTCACTGGTCCTGGTGCCAAATGGGCCTCAGGGCAGGGGTGACCTCTCCCAGGTCTAGGGGAAGCCAGGGTTGCATTTTAACAGCGGCAGGGGCTTTGAAGCCCCGGCCTTGATGTGCTAAATTACTAGCCATCCTGCTGGAGAAGGTGTGAACACCTTCTTCCGGAGTAGGCATTGTTTTTGGCAACCGAGAGCGTGGGCCCTCACCTCTAGGGGGTCAGAAACATGTTTGTGATGGCAGGCTGGATGAGACAAATCAGCCAGCACCCTAGATAGTGGTAGGTTTTTCAGGGGACACTTCTAAGGTGCCCTCTGGGTGCATGTCCTAATCAATCTTGCACTGGCAACAGTACAGATTTATTAAGACAAGGTTTTTGATACCAACACCATAGATTTCAGTAAAGCCATCATGTAGCAGGGGAACCCATAATAACCAGTGGCTAGTACATATACTTAAGATGGCTTCCCTGTTCACTTGTACCATCTAGTAATTGAACTAGGCAGCATATAAGCATATCTGCACATGCAGATATGCCTTCACATGTAATATAATGCACCCTGCCTTAGGTCTACAAGGCCTGCTGTTGGGGTGACTTACAGACATTACATACAATGACTTTGGAATGGCACACAGTGAGTGTGTCATGTCATATGTTCACTCATGGTTTGCACCATGACAGTCTGCACAGGCAGGCTGCATGCAATTTGTATGGGGGTCCCTTAGGGTGGCATAATATATGCTGCCTCCCTTATGGAACCTTCTTTGGTACCCATGCCCTCGGTACCAATAGTAACACTTATAAGGGACTTAAAAGGGGTGCCAATTGTGCGACAATTAGACCATTGTACCATGTTTTAGGGGAAAAACACTGGCAATAGGGCCTGGTTATCAGGGATCCAGTTCACATCAGTTGAAAAACATTACCAGTGGCAAAAAGTGGGGGTGACCATGATAAAAAGGGGCACTTTCCACCAAGTATCACAGATTGTTACAGCAAGGCGCAAATGAGAACAGGAAAGCGACTGAGGAAGCGAAAACAGCCTTTCGAGAGCATTTTTGTTAAGAACGGAGTGAAAAATTCTACTTACTTGCAAAAGGTCTATGAGGACAGTAACTTTGAGGGACATTTATAGCATGCTAAGCCCAGGAGCGAGCTGTAAATAACTTGATTAGCACAGTGAAGTACCCTAGGGACAATGCTGTACATGTTTACGGTCAACATCTTTCCTAGCGAAGTTTGGAAGCGGTGGCGCAAAGCCTCCAGGAGGAAAAGTGTGAGGTCCAGATGGGTTTCCCTCTGAATTCTATAAAGCCTTAGGAGGAATTTTAAATTCTTATTTGTTAACAGTCCGGAAGTGGAAGCGTAGTGTCCATGGTATACCCATGGGTAATGCTCCAGAAGTAAAAGCCTAGTGTGCCATGGTATACACACCGATATTGCTCCGGAAGTAAAAGCCTAGTGCGCCATGGTACACACACGGGTAATGTTCCGGAATTGGAAGCATATTGTCCATAGTATACACACTGGTAATGCTCCGGAAGTGGAAGCATAGTGTGCTATGGTATACACACCAGTAATACTCTGGAAGTAAAAGCCTAGTGTACTATGGTATACACCGGTAATGCTCCGGAACTGGGAGCATAGTGTGCCATGGTAAACACAGCGGTAATGCTCTGGAAGTGGAAACGTAATGTGCCATGATAAACCCAACGGTAATGCTACAAAAATGGAAATGTGGTGTGCCATGGTAAACACACCGGTAATGTTCCGGAAGTGGAAGCGTAATGGCCATGGTATACAAACCAGTAATGCTCCAAACGTATAAGCGCAGGGTGCCATGATATACACACTGGTAATACTCCGGAAGTGGAAGCGTAGTGTGCCATGGTATACACACGGGTAATGTTCCAAAAGTATAAGAGCAGGGTGCCATGATTTACACACTGGTAATGCCCCGGAAGTGGTAGAGTAGTGTGCCATGGTATACACACCGGTAATGCTCCAGAAGTGGAAGCATAATGGCCATGGTATACAAACCGGTAATGCTCCAAACGTAGAAGCGCAGGGCGCCATGGTATACACACCGGTAACTCTCTTGAAGTGGTAGCGTAGTGTGCCGTGGTATACACACCGGTAGTGCTCCGGAAGTGGAAGAGTAGTGTGCCATGGTATACACACGGGTAATGCTCCAGAAGTAAAAGCCTAGTGTGCCATGGTATACACACTGGTAATGCTCCGGAAGTGAAAGCGTAGTGTGCCATGGTATACACACCGGTAATGCTCCGGAAGTGCGGCGGTCTGCTAAGCTGACATGACTATGCCTGCCTTGTTGGCATTCGCTGCCTTTTTAGACGATGACTTAATTAAATAGCGTGCTTGCAATCAAATAAACCAATGGGAAATAGTGTGACAAATTAAAAAGTGCGAGAAACAAAGGAGTGAACATGAAAAAGAACCACAGACAAGTGTGGAAGACAAGCAAGCGCGGCTGCGAAAGTGAAAGCGACTGCGCTATGTTTAATTTGTAACGTGATCCATGACACGGGAGGATTGCAGCTGGCAGTCTGCGTGCCGCTGCTCGCTCCCAACAGCTGGAGGCTGTGGGAGTGAACATTTAGAGTAAAGGTGAGACATGCACCTGCCTTTGGCCAATTGCGTTCTTTCATTTTTGAAAGCCACACGCAAAGGCCAATAGAATGTGTGGAAGTTGAAAAACCACGCAGAAGTCTGGAGTGATTCCCAGAGGCCTCGCCATAGAGCACCGCATGCGCGCTGCTCTAGGCTCGACCAAAAAACACAGGTTTCTATAGAAAATGATGAACCACAACTGAAAAACAAAATCAAACTGCTCATCAAACAACTTGAAACTGAAACAAAATAGATGGAATGCCGTTGCCCCCTTCAACCCAAAAAACATCTGTGATTGATAAAGTCTCAACATTTTTTTCACATTACAAAAAGCCTTCCTGGGGTGACAGCACAGACCAAACAGTGACCCAGGCGTTTCCAACTTGTATTTGAAAGGGTCATAACATGGTGACCCTGCTGCCAAAAGGTACTTGAAGCTAAAAACCAACTACAAGAAACATTTAGCAGCAGAAAAACAAACAACTCTATATTAAACTGTTAAGCTAATATAGAGGTCTGTTCATGCATACTAAAGTAGTACTCAATTTAATGTCTTCCCGTCTCATCTAGTATAATCTCACAATTCAGTCTCACTTCCCTGTGGGCCTACCTTAAATGCTGTAATATCTGAATGGTACACAAGTCCAGATAGTTAACAAATGTAAAATATTAAATTAACGGGGTGTTAACCTGGATACTGCAGATTTCTTTAGAAATGCCAATACGGACAGCTCTTGCAAAATAGTAATTAAGACATTGGTGACAACTTGCAAATCAACTTAACTAAGTTAAATTTACAACATTTCCACATAATCATAAAAGAGAACTAACTACATTGACAGAATATGTATTGCCTTGCACCTTCAATTTCAGATTTACACACTTCTGAAAACGTGCCTATAGCATAGCTTCTGTTCACTTGTTTCCCAGAGTATAAATGATTAGGAGAAAAACCCATTTAGATTCTCAAACCGGGTGTAACAATAAAGAAATGTGAGGGTGTATAGGATTAGAATTTAACATACTTACACAAAAAACAACACTTTGGAATAAGTTTTGTTTGGCTAAAATGTTTACCAAGTGCAAGCAAAACAGACCATTATCCTTGCATTTCTTTAGGGTTTTAAGTGTTCATTAACTCAGCTTAAACGGCAACTTTGTGGGAGTAATGCAAGATCAGGTCGCTCACCTTGGCACCTAAACAGCTCTCGAAGTCCTTCTTCATTTCAGAAACTGCTACTTTGTCCTGGGGCCTTTTAGGGCCACTGCAGCAAGGAACCACAGTGCCAAGATCCAACTCAATCACCTAATCAACAACATAAGATTTGTGTGAGAACTTTGCATCAAAAAATACATATTTCCCTTTGTGTTCTTACAATAGGAGACAACACCCAGGAGTTAAATGATCATTTACAATGGAAAAAGACAGTCCAAGGAAGCACCCCATGAACTCTGGTGTGTATCAGAATATACTTAAAGCCAAAGAGGCACTGCTTTTAAGCATAAGAACAATGGTGAGAGAGAACACACAACATTTTAGGATCTGTGCACTGGAGGGTTGCAAATGAGAGGTGGAATGTGTTCAGTAATGGTCAGATTCTGGTGGCTTATCCAGTATCTGGTATGTTGATTTTCAAACCCAGACCTTAATACAGAATAATACCTAGGTTTGGGCTTTAGGGACCTTAGGCAAACCCCAAAAGTCTGGAGCAAGCCTCTAAACCATAGGCTGGCTTTGTCCTTAGACCCAGTGGAAAAGGAAGGAAATAGCTTGTGTTACAGACACCAAAGAATTGCATCTTTGAAACAGACAAGTCTTTCTCTGCCTGGAAGGAATCTTTTAGAAGTACAGGACACAAAGGTAGAAAGCTTGCCCAACTTCTGCTGCTAGAGAAAGCCCTGAAACTAAATTGGGGGGCAGATGCACGAGTTAATCAACAAGAAGAGCAAGTTACTTACCTTCGGTAACACTTTTTCTGGTGGATACAGTATCTGCCTGTGGATTCCTCACCTTGTGAATATCCCCCCTGCATCAGCAACATTCGGAAATTCTTTTGTAGCTCTTCACGCCGATGATGTCACAGATGCACGGCATCGCGTGCGGCTCCGCTGACGTCACAGACTCCATAATAGGACTCCGTCGGCGTGATGACATCAGTTCCGGCCTTTTTTCTGTGCCTTCGAGGCACACGGACGGACCAACAACAGTAGATACACAATGTACACAGTACCATATAATCAAGGTAACACACACAGTGTGCAGTCAATGCTGGAAAGCAATTATAACAACACATTTCCTTTGACAATAAAATATATACATTAATACAATGTCACTAATGCAGGTATAGAAGAGTGGACAACTGGGAGGCGGGTGGGCCAGTGAGGAATCCACAGGCAGACACTGTATCCACCAGAAAAAGCGTTACCAAAGGTAAGTAACTTGTTCTTCTGATGGATACATCTGCCAGTGGATTCCTCACCTTGTGAATAGATTCCAAAAGCAGTCCCACTCCAGGAGAAGGGTGTCCACTCTCCTATACCAGAAAATCTTGGAGGACAGAACGCGCAAAGTGACTGTCCCTCCTCACTTCGGAATCTATGCAGTATTGCTTCACGAAAGTGTGGAGGGAGGCCCAAGTCGCCGCTCGACATATGTCCTCTATAGGCATACCTATAGACAAAGCAGATGTAGCAGACCTTGCTCTAGTAGAATGAGATCTCAAACCTTCAGGAGGTTCCTTACCCGCCAGATAATTGCATATCTTGATACACAAGACAATCCACCTTGATAGCGTGCGCTTGTGCACCGCTTTGCCTCTTCTGGCGCCAACAAAACCCACGAAGAGCTGGTCATCAACTCTGAACTCTCTGGTTCTGTCCAGGTAGAAGCTCACCGCCCTCTTAGGGTCCCAAGCAGTGAAGTCTCTCCTCCTCCTTAGAAGGGTGAGGGGAGGATAGAAGGTAGGGAGGGTAATGGACTGCCCCAGATGGAATGGGGTTACCACCTTAGGCAGAAAAGCAGCCCTGGTGTTGAGTACCATTCTTTCAGCATGAATGGTCAAGAATGGGGGCTTTGAACTAAGAGCTTGAAGCTCACTTACCCTCCTTGCCGAGGCAATCGAAATCAGGAAGACCATTTTAAAAAGATAAAAATCTCAAGGGACACCTGTGCAAAGGCTCAAAAGGTGAATCCATTAAGAAAGTAAGCACACGATTCAAGTCCCATTGAGGCACAATAAAAGGAGTAGGAGGAAATTTATTTGTAAGGCCCTTTAAAAATCTTAAAACAATAGGAGACTTAAATAAGGACGGCTGATCTGGCAGACAGAGAAATGCCGACAAAGCCGATAGATAACCTTTCACTGTAGCTAGAGCAAACCCTTGCTGAGCCAAAGAAAGAACAAACTGAAGTATGTCAGACAATCGAGCCTTCAAAGGGTCAATGGACTTCTCCCCACACCATGATACAAATTTGGACCACCAATAACAATAGATAGACTTGGTGGAATGACATCTGTCTGATAAAATGACATCCACCATGTCATGTGGGAGAGATAAAGAATTCATGTTGCCCCGTTCAATCTCCAGGCATGAAAGTGCAAGGTCTGGAGGTGGAGGTGTAGAACCTGCTCCTCCATCTGAGAGAGGAGGTCTGCCCTGAGAGGGAGACGGAGCGGAGGGCACGAGGAGAGGTGGAGAAGATCTGTGTACCACACCCTTCTTGGCCAATCCGGGGCGATCAATATAACTTGGGCCCGGTCTTGGCGTATCTTCCTCAGAACTCGAGGAATCAAGGGTATGGGAGAAAACGCGTAAAGGAGTTTTGAGTCCCAACTCCACTGAAACGTGTCCCCCAAAGCTCCCTGCATCGGATACTGGAGACTGCAAAATGACAGGCAGTGAGCATTCTCGTGAGTGGCAAACAGGTCCACCCGAGGAGTTCTCCACATCCGAAAGACGTGACGAACCACCTCCGGATGAAGCCTTCAATTGTGGTCAGCCGAGAACTGCCGACAGACTGTCTGCACGTACGTTCAGAACTACGGCCAGATGATTTGCCATCAGACAAATCTGGTGGTCCTGCACCCAGGACCAGAGACGCAGTGCCTTTATGCAAATGCACTGCAATACCACTCCTCCCTGCTTGTTGACATACCACATTGCGGTCGTGTTGTTGAACCGACCAACCGCAAAGGGAAGGGAGGAATGCCTTGAGCGCCAAACGTATCGTCCTCAACTCTAGAAGATTGATGTGAAGAAACCTTTCCTCTGGAGACCAAAGACCCTTGATCTCCAGATCCCCCAGATGAGCACCCCACCCTAGAGTGGATGTATCCTTTATCACTGTGGCCACAGATGGAGGCAGATGGAAGGGCTTTACTTGAGACAGATTGCCTTCTACGCTCTACCAAGACAGATCCGCCGCAGCTTCTCTGGAGATTCTCACAGACTCCCTTAGATCTCCGTTGTGCTGATACCACTGCCTGCGGAGACACCACTGGAGTGCCCTCATGTGCCAGCGTGCATGGTTGACCAACAGAATGCAGGAAGCCATTAGACCGAGCAGACGAAGGACCTTCAGGACTGAAACGACCGCTCCATTGTAAAATAAAGGAATCATTTCCTGTATGTCTCAAAACCTTTGAGGTGGAGGGAATGCCCGACACACAGTAGTATCCAGTACAGCACCTAGGAACAGGTTGCGCTGGGAGGGCACCAGGTGAGATTTGGGTACATTTATCATAAAGCTTAATCTGTACAACAACTGAGTTGTGACTTGCAGATGATGGAGCACCTTCTCTGGAGATTCTGCTTTGATCAGCCAATCGTCCAGATAAGGGAATACTGGAATCCCTGACCTTCTGAGATGTGCTGCCACCACAGTTATCACCTTGGTGAAGACTCTAGGTGCAGTACTAAGACCAAACGGAAGGACCGCAAACTGGTAATGTAGCGATCCCACCGTGAAACAGAGATACTTGTGCGACTTCAGGATGGGGATGTGGAAATATGCATCCTGCAAGTCGATCGACACCATCCAGTCTTCTTCCAGAAGGCTTGGAGAACCTAAGCAAGGGTGAGCATCTTGAACTTCTCCCGTTTCAGAAAAAGATTTAAGACCCTGAGGTCCAGGATCGGACGAAGTCTGCCATCCTTATTGGGAATCAGGAAATACCGGAGTAGCATCCCTGACCCCTTTCCTGCTCCGGAACCACCTCTATTGCACCTTTTCTTAGTAACGCCAGGACTTCCTCCTGCAGAAGTAGCAGGTGGTCCTCTGCGCAAACCCCTTGGCAAGGAGGGTAATTCGGAGGGAATTCCAGAAAGGGAAGAGCTACCCATTCTCCACGAGATTTAGAACCCAAAGGTCCGATGTGACCGATTCCCAATCTTGCAGAAAATGGGTAAGCCGACCCCCTACAGGACCCTCATGATCCACGGATCTAGGGCTGCTTTGCTGAGGTAGTAGGGGGGGTGGGAAGAGTAGGTGGAGGAGGAGAAAGAGGAAGCTTGATGTCCGAGGACGAGCCCTTTGTCTGCCTATGTACGACTTGTACAGCGGATTCTGCTGTTGCTGCTGCTGTTGCGGTTGCTTGTAAGATCGAAAGGAAGACCTTCCGAATCCTCTGTACCTCTTACTCACAGAACCTCTGGACTGGAGGCATAAAGATCTAGCTGTTGCTCTGCCATCCTTGAATCTCTCCAAAGCAGCATCCGCCTTTCCCCAAAAAGACCCGAACCATCAAATGGCAGATCTACTAAGGTAGCTTGGAAATCAGCAGAAAATTCAGAAGTCTTCAGCCAAGCTGCCCGCCTGGTGGCAATAGATGACCCCATGTCTCTCGCCACGGAGTTAGCTGTATCCGAACCACTCTGGATGACTTGGCGAGCAGCAGCTTGAGTATCAACAAGAACCTCATTGAAGTTCTGACTGTCCTCCTCAGGAATCTAAGGGACCAATTGCTTCACAGAGTCCATCAGAGCATGGATATAGCGCCCTAAAAGGCAAGTGGAGTTCGTGGACTTGAGAGCCATGCTAGCTGAAGAAAAAGCTTTCTTTGCCGACTGGTCTTGCTTTTTAGACTCTTTGTCACTAGGCACCTGAGGGTAGCCACCTGCAGATTTCTTGGAGCAGGCTGCCTGTACCACCAAGCTCTCGGGTGAAGGATGGGAGGATAAGAAGTCCGGGTCTCCAGGAGCCACCCTATATCTCCTCGCGACAGCTCTCGAAACTGCTGGAGCCGTAAAAGGCTTACTGCACACCTCCAAGATTGGCTCTGTCAAGGCCTCATTAAAAGAAAGCATAGGCTCTACCACTGAAGATGGGGAGTGGAGAACTTCTGTTAAAATATTGAATTTAAATTCCGCACGGAGCAAATTTAAATTCAAAAGTTCTGCTGCCTTTTTGATGACTACTTGATATAGAGCCACATCTTTTGATGGGGCAGCTGGAACAGAGGATAACTCCCAATCGGGAGATAGTTCTAAACCACTAGCCTCCCTCAGATCATCATAGAAATCTTCAGATTCCTGCAGCTCACCATCTTCCATCTCCACTTCTCTATATCTCTGTTCCTCTACTACTTATGTGCTCACGTTGTTTACTCTGAACTTATTGTGAACCAAAGGAAACGATTGTATACCTGCACATAATGATTTGTACCGGAATAACTGCTCACCCTTATTTGCCTTTGTTTGTTTCAATAAAGGTTTAAATTTTTTTTTTTTTTTTTAAATCTCTGTTCCTCTAGAAGCCGTTGAGCTTCCCATCTCGACCTCACTTTCGGGACCGGCGTCGGCGGATCCACAACACTCCGATGGAGCCGGTGCCGGCGTCGAGCTCGGCGCCGAAGGACCAGGCTCCAGTGAACGAGGTCGAATTGGAACTGGCACCGGTGATGAAGATATCGGCATCGATGATCTCTGCGGCGCCGAGAGACGCCAAGACTGAGCCGGTGCTGGCATAAAAGGCACAAACGGCACCAGAGCATACGTCTGAGGGACGCGTTGGGTCTTGCCCCGGGCCTGGAAAAGGACGGTACGAATCCACAGGCTGCTCCTGAGGAGGCACCAGATTCGGGTCAACTGGAACTTCAGGGCGATGGACCGGATTCACAGAAACCTCAGGCAAAGGAGCCTCTTCCTCCTCTCGAGGTGGAGAATGAATCGACGTCAGGGAAAGATTAGACTCTCGAGCTGGAACTGCTGCGGTGAACCAACAGGCAATGGCTCACCTTCCGGCTCCGGTACAGCCGATGAAAGAGAGACATAATCCCTCCGATGTCGACAACTTGGAGACTTCGACTTCGGGTCCAACTCCTTCCCCGAATGACGTCGAAACCCATGTTTCCTCTTCTTATGCTTCCTCTTGGATCGCGAAGCATGTCCCGAAGACAACCTCGAACGCCTGGAACGAAACTTCGACCTTTTCTTCCCTTTCTTGCCTGTTAACTTCGCCACAAGAAGCTTTGCCTCTCTCTCCCGCAATGCCTTCGGGTTAATCTTCTTGCAACTGAGACAGCCTTGGACGTCGTGGTCAGCACCATACACAATCTTCATGCGGATCCGTAATAGACATCATTTTCCTGCACTCTCCACAGGGCTTGAAACCAGTTTTCTTAGAAAACATCTTGAAAGAGAAATAAGAAAACACTGGAAATATTCGACAGTAACACAGTAACAATAGAGCTACTGGAGATCCCTAGAAAAAACGTTAGCGTCGATGACACGGAAAAAAGGGAACTGATGTCATCACGCCGACAGAGTCCTATTATGGAGTCAGTGAAGTCAGCGGAGCCGCACGCGATGCCGTGCGTCTGTGATGTCGTCCACGTCGGCATGAAGAGCTACAAAAGAATTTCCGAATGTTGCTGACGCAGGGGGGATATTCACAAGGTGAGGAATCCACTGGCAGATGTATCCATCGAACAGGAAGGTTACTTTAACCACTTTCCACAATGAAGGAAAATGAAGAAAGGAAAATGCTACTTACCAGTATGCATCTGTTCTTGGCATGAAGAGCTGCAGAGTTACACACTGTGCATAGATGGCCACCTAGTGTTGGGCCCGGATGTTTGCAGTTTGTTTTTGTTCAATAAAGTCTTTGGAAGTCACAGGATAGGTGACTCCTCCTTTGGATCATACTGAGCATGGGCATCGGCTCCATCCCCAGATTGTTTTTCGCCATTAGGGAAGTGATGGAGTTTTGCAAGAAAAGTAAGGATGTCCATGTAATTTGTAACTAATTAAGATAATACTGGAACAGATAAAGGTAGCCGGGGAGACGGGTGGGCGTGTGTAACTCTGCAGCTCTACATGCCAAGAACAGATGCATACTGGTAAGTAGCACATTCCGTTCGAGGTGCAGATTACACACTGTGCATAGATTGTATAGCAGTGCCCACATTTAGCGGCGACCACCAGTATCTGTTGCAGTGGTTTGAAACAGGGTTTTTAGTACAGCTTGGCCCACAGTAGCTTCTTGTTTAGTTTGCACATCTACACAATAGTGTTTTGTGATTGTGTGCGGTGAGACCATGTAGCTGCTTTGCATATGTCGTCTAGGGGAATGTTCATTAAAAATGCCATTGAAGCCCCTATTTTTCTAGTAGAATGGGCTTTAGGAGGAATAGATAACGTATGTTTAGCTTTGTGGTAACAGATTTGTATGTATTGGACAATCCACCTAGCTATCCCAGATTTTGATATGGGGTTACCCTTATGTGGTGGTGAAAAAGACACAAAAAGTTGTTTTGTCTTACGAAAAGTTTGTGTCCTTTCAATGTAGTAAAGCAATGCTTTTTTGACATCTAAGGTGTGAAGAGCTCTTTCTGCGACTGTTTGTGGCTGCGAGAAAAATACTCCCAGTTCAACAGATTGATTTATATGGAAGGTTGAAATGACTTTTGGAAGGAATTTAGGATTAGTACGGAGAAGAAAACAAGTTACTTACCTGTAACTGTGGTTCCCCAGTATTGGTAACTTTTATAGATTCCCATGCTTTTGTATAATTTCCCGTCGTCGGAATGGGAGTCTCGGTAACCAAAAATAACATAGCAGTAGGTACAAAAGAGAAAGAAACGGCCTAGGCCTCATTCCCTTTTGTAGCATATCCGCCTCTTTTTGTAAAAGAGACCAAACTAATCATCAGCCAATCAGAAGAGCCTCACCCCTTAGAACCCTCCTGAAGGAACCTCAGAGCCTCAGATTTTCGCAGCTGTTGTGTAACAGTAACCATATCTGCTGGAGGCTGAGCTTTCCCTGGGGAGGAGGGTGGGCTCATGGGAATCTATGAAAGTTACCAATACTGGGGAACCACAGTTACAGGTAAATAACTTGTTTTCTTGCCCCAGTATTGGAACTTTCATAGATTCCCATGCTTTTGTATCAGAGTAGCAAGCAGTAAGCAATACAGCACATTTTGTGGCATAAACATACATTGCAAAAGCCATCAGTAATCCAAAGATACATAATGTGCAAAAAAGGAAGGAGGGATAGAAAGGAAAGCTCACCAATCAGTGGAAGAGGTTACTCAGGACTGCCTGGCCCACCGCCGTGTCATCTTGCGTCAAGGATTCCAAGCAGTAATGCTTCGTAAAGGTGTGCACGCTGCTCCATGTTGTAGCCCTGCAAATGTCTCTGATGTGTACTCCCGCGAAGAGAGCTGACGAAGAAGCCACGGATCTTGTGTAATGTGCTCTAACTCTGCTGGTCAGCGGCTTACCCGCTGTTGAGTGGCAATAGAGAATGGCACTGGAGATCCATCTCGCAATACTTTGTTTTGAAAGAGGGAGGCCCTTGCAAGGACCACCAAAAGCAATGAAAAGTTGCGAGGATTTACGAAATTCCTTGGTGCGATCCAAATAAAATTTCAAGCACCTTTGCACGTTCAGAGAATGCAGTGACCTTTCTGCTGGTGTGGAAGGATGAAGAAAAAAAGATTTAAGAATTACTGGCTCATTCAGGTGAAAACCGGAAGGTACCTTAGGTATGAATCTTGGATTAGTTCGTAAGATTACAGTAATTCTCTTGAATTGGAGTAACAGCTCCTGAATCGTGAGAGCCTGTAGCTTCCCAATGCGTCTTGCAGAAGTGAGGGCAAGAAGGAGAGCCAATTTCCATGAAAGGAATTTCATATCGGTTTGATGTATAGGTTCAAAAGGGTTCCTTATGAGTTGCGTGAGAACCAAGTTCAATTGCCAAGTAGGAGGCGGAGGCCTCACCGGGGGATAAACTCAAAACAATCCCTTGAGAAATTGTTTAATTATTCTTGAAGACCAGAGAGAAGATCCAGATGCTGAACGCATGTATCTAGAAATTGCCGCTAAATGGACCTTTATGGATTAATGCGCCAGTCCTGTTTTAGCTAAGGACAAAAGATAAGGCAGAAGTTGATGAGGTCGAGAAGAGAAAGGATCAACACCTTCTTTCCTGCACCAAATGCAAAATCTTTTCCATTTCAAACTAAGTTTTATTTGTAGAAGGAGCTCTAGCCTGGGAGAGAACCGGTCTTATTTCATTTGAGATGGGAAGGTTCATGAATTCTCGCTGCTCAGGAGCCATGCTGTCAGGTGCAATGAAACTGGATCCGGATGCCAAATCTGCCCCTCGGACATCGTGAGAAGGTCCGGAATGGCTCGCAAGGGAAGAGGAGGGACCAGCGACAACAGATGGAGTTCCGTGAACCAGAACTGCCTCGGCCAAGCCGGAGCTATCAAGATCATCTTGCATGGCTCCACCTTGATCTTCCTGATAAGTCTTGGTATCATTGGAATGGGGGTGTGACGGGGTGGGCGGACCGGACATAGAAGGACCTACGGACTGGTGGTCCGCCACCCCCCTTTCACCATGCCCCTTGTCCCCACAGCTACCGCAGTGTACCTGGGCCGCTGATCCCGAGTCCGGCTGGACTGACGATACCAACTCACGCGGGCCCTTTAAGGAAATGTACAGTGTGACCGAGGCTCCGCCCATCGATGACGGCACGAGATCAAAAGCCGGAAGTATCCTGGGCTCGTCGGACGGCGTTTCCCAGGAGGCGGTGAATATCGAGGACGGACGGAGAGAGTCGGAGGGTAGCGAGAGCGGCAAGCCAGGAGGCCAACATTACCACTCTTCGCCCAGCCACGTTCCCACGGGAGGAGCGTGGCTCCAAGAGGTACGGGGCCGGGTAGCGGGTTGGGTCGGGCGGAAGAGGCAGCCCCGAGTGTAAGGAGCACCGCCCTAGAATCCCCTCCCTCGTCACGAGCACTTCCCCTCACCCGAGTACGTGTGAAATGAGCACTGGTGCACGGTTGTCGTGTCTTCACCCCAGGCCCTATTTTGAGTCCCAGAGTGGTACACGTACCTGACCCCCATTTCTCTTTATTTTGGTAACGGTGTGGAGCCACGAGTAAGAAGATCCCAGGGTCCGACGAAAACCACGCCTGTCAAGACCTCGGGATTGCAAAGCTGGAAAAAGCATTATATAGTTTGGGACACAGATATCTTGTAGGATAAAGTGGACTGCCACCTTCAATGAAAAAGACATATATCCCCATTAAACCCTCTTTAAAACCGCTATTGAAGGCGCCTGGGTTTCTCTTTACCCAAACTTCACCGGTCAGTTCAGTGGTCGATTCCCCACACGTCCCAACCCCCTCGGGACAACTGGTGTCAGAAGTGGGATCTCCACCACCATCCGTCTGTAGCAAAAAGATGGAGGCCCTTATCGAGCACATAATTAAAGGCCAAGAGAAATTGGAGAGGGCAGTGGAAAGCCAGCTTACATCAGCCCAGGCCGACCGTGACATGTTCACCACCACTATAACAGCCCAGCTGGACAGTCTGAGAAACGTGCCGCCTCCCACGCAGGTCCTCCAGGGGGAGGTACGCCAGCACAGCCCCCATCCCCATGGAATGGCCCTCCAGAAATATGTGCCCGGAGAAGATCCGGATGCCTTCCTTTTGAATTTTGAGAGGGCTGCTCGAGCAATGAGTTGGCCAGAAGAGAAATGGCAGTTCTTCTTGGCTCCCCTTCTTATTGCGGAAGCCCAATCGGCGTATCAGGCCGCTAACCCCATGGGCACGACCCCCTATGCGACCATTAAGATGGTCATCCTGGATCATTTAGGGCTGGACCAGGAGGCCTATCGGGTACGTTTTCGGAAAGAGAGAGGGGTCCAAGGGGAGAACCCAAAGACTCTGTTCTTCAGATTGAAGATGGCAGCAGACAAATGGCTGCGTCCGGACCTCTGCAGTAAGGAAGACATCCTAAACAAAGTGTATTTAGAACAATTTATGGAGGCGTTGCCCTACGCCACACAACGCTGGTTGCGCCAACATGTGGGAATTACGGTTGCCCAGGCCATTGAAATGGCGTCCCAATATGCCAGGGCACAGCCTAAGACCCCCTCTTGGGAACAGGAGAAAGGCCTCAAACCCCTGCTTCCCCCTAAGGCGGACAAAAGACCAAAATTTGGGACCGAGGTCCCCAGACCGTTACGTCCAACAGGAATGATGCCTATCCTGAATAAAGGTCCGCAATGCTTCGAGTGTGGAGAGTGGGGCCACATCGCGAGGATGTGCCCCAAGAGAAAGACACACGAGGAACCCATGGAGGTCGGGTACCTCCCCAGAACTGTGATGTACTCCGCAGAAATGGGCAGCACTTTCTACGTGAGTATGAGGATGAATGGTTATAGGGTAAGGGCACTTTTAGATTCAGGGTGCAGACAGTCCGTCATCCAAACCAGATTTGTCATGCAAGACCAGGTACAATCCCAGAGTACTGTATACATACGGTGTGTCCACGGGGATGTAAAGCCGTACCCGGTGGCCTTCCTTACCATCAAGCTACCGGATAGGGGTCCCTGTCGGGTCCGGGTTGGGGTGGTGGATTCCCTGCCAGAGGACATGATCTTGGGTACCGACAATCCTGAATTCCTCTCTCTATTTAGGAAAACCCTTTCCAGACCAGGACAGAACGAGAGCCATTCCACCTACATGTCACCAGAACCTTGGGTTATTGATCGGAGCTTTCGATTTGCCCAGGGAGAAGACAGGACTCTCTTTCACGCCTGGGAAACCGCCCACGCCCCACGCAGATCCCAAAACCCCTCCTACCCTCGGTTCATGATTAGGAACGACCTGTTGTACCGACAAGCCAAACCCGACGGAGAGCCACAACTATTGGTACCCAAATCCTTACGGGATCAGGTTCTTTTTTTCGCTCATGCCCATCTAACGGCCGGCCACGCAGGAAAAGAAAAAACCACCGTCAGTATAGTCATACATTTCTTCTTGCCAGGGATCTATCGGGACGTACAGGAGTACTGTGCCAAATGTGAGGTCTGCCAGAGGCGAAACACCCACCGTCCCATAGCGGCACCCCTGCAGAAGATGCCCCTCATAGGAGTGCCGTTCGAACTGATTGGCATGGACATAAATCGGTCCATTGCCGAAGACGGGTCGAGGCCACCTATATGCCCTTGTGTTGGTTGATTACGCGACCAGATTTGTGGAAGCCTTTTCCTTAAGAACCGCCACAACCACCGCCATCGCTGAGAGGTTCATAGAGCTGTTTTCTCGCGTTGGATTCCCCAAGGAGGTGCTGACGGATCAGGGGACCCCCTTCACGTTTAAACTGATGAAAGAAGTATGTACCTCACTGGATATCAAACATCTGAAGACCTCGGTGTATCACCCTCAGACCGATGGCCTTGTGGAAAGGTACAATCAGACCCTCAAGTTGACCTTGAAGAAAATGCTGACTGCCGAAGGACCGACCTGGGACCGTCTTCTACCTATCGCCCTGTATGTTATACGGGTCCCAAAAACAAAGCAGCCTAGGATGTTCGTCCTTCGAACTCTTGTATGGCAGACAGCCTCGCTCCCTCCTTGACATCACGAGGGAAATGTGGGAAAACGAGGCATCCCAAGAAACCAAAAGCATGCTGGAATACACAACGCAACTGAGGGCCAAACTGGGGAAGCTACAGGAACTGGCATATACCAACCTGGAACACCATCAAGAAAGGTACAAGAGGACCTACGATAAGGGAAAGAAGCTCCGAAGCATTGATGTCGGAAAGGGGGCTCTCGTGTTGTTGCCTGTTTCAAGTAACAAAACCAAGAATGAGTGGCAAGGACCGTTCCAGGTAGTCGAAACCATTGGGCAAACTACGTACAGGCTACGCCTGTCCCCCAACAAAACCCAAACCTATCACATCAATCTTCTTAAAGAATGGTTGGGCCCAGTACCCCAAGCGGGACATTTCGTAGGTCAAACGAGCAACCCCTACGGTTCCACGTTGAACCAACTGGTGGTAAATCCCGGGTTGTCCCCCCAAGAAAAGACTGAGTTATCTGAAACGCTGCATCCTTTCCTGGACATATTCTCTGACCTACCCGGGAGAACCAATTTGGCGGAACACCGTATTGAAACCCTTCCTGGAGAAGTCGTGAAGCAAAGACCGTACCGGATTCCGGCAGCAAGAAAAGAAGCTATACGACGGGAAGTAGAAGACATGTTGAGATTAGGAGTGATCCGACCATCCCAGAGCCATTGGTCATCCCCGATAGTGATGATACCCAAGCCCGACGGGTCCAAACGGTTCTGTATGGACTTCCGAGCCCTGTATGCCGTATCCCACTTCGATACCTACCCTATCCCTCGGGTGGACGACTTGATTGAGAAGATAGGCGACGCCCGATATATCACCACCATAGACCTCACGAAGGGGTATTGGCAGGTGCCTCTTCGTGAGGAGGACAGGAAGAAAACCGCCTTTGTGACGGACGAAGGAGCCTACGAATTCACAGTTCTTCCCTTCGGCCTCCATGGAGCCCCGGCGACTTTTCAACGCCTAATGAAACGGGTTTTGCGGCCTTACATGTCGTTCAGCTCAGCTTACCTGGACGATATCGTCATTTACAGCAAGAATTGGAGGGAACATCTACACCACCTGGAAACCATCCTTACAGCGCTACGTGAAGCGGGACTCCATGTCAACGCCAAGAAATCTAAAGCCGCGTTCCATAGCGTGAATTACCTGGGGTATGTACTGGGAGAGGGTACGATAGCACCACAGTGCGAAAAGGTACGAGCCATAGCTGATGTTCCGTTTCCATCTACCAAAAGAGAACTACGGGCCTTCCTGGGATTGGTAGGGTACTACCGCCGGTTCATACCTTGTTTTGCTGAGAGGGCGGCGCCCTTAACAGATCTCCTACGAAAAGACACAAAGACCCGTGAATACAGACATCCCTCCCCTGACTCCTTGAAAGCCTTTCAGTCCCTGAAGACCACCATGATCACGGCTCCGGTTCTGGTATCCCCTGATCACACTAGGCCCTACGTGTTGGCCACCGATGCCTCCAATGTGGGGATAGGAGCAGTATTGTCACAGGTCAGCAATGAAGGAGTCGAGCACCCTGTGTTATACGTTAGCCGGAAGCTTTTTCCCAGGGAGTGTAACTATTCCACTATTGAGAGGGAGGCCCTAGCCATTAAATGGGCGATCGAAAAACTTAGATATTATTTGGAGGGTAAACCATTCATCCTTCATACTGACCATGCCCCCTTGAAGTGGATGCACCAGAACAGCAGCAACAATCCCCGGGTGTTACGATGGTTTCTGTCTTTACAACCATATTCCTTTAAGGTGCAACATAAAAAAGGGAAAGACAATGGGAACGCGGATTTTCTTTCTCGAGTGTTCCCTCTCCCCGAACGGGAGAATCCAGGGGGGGAGGAATGTGACGGGGTGGGCGGACCGGACATAGAAGGACCTACGGACTGGTGGTCCGCCACCCCCCTTTCACCATGCCCCTTGTCCCCACAGCTACCGCAGTGTACCTGGGCCGCTGGACCGACAATACCAACTCACGCGGGCCCTTTAAGGAAATGTACAGTGTGACCGAGGCTCCGCCCATCGATGACGGCACGAGATCAAAAGCCGGAAGTATCCTGGGCTCGTCGGACGGCGTTTCCCAGGAGGCGGTGAATATCGAGGACGGACGGAGAGAGTCGGAGGGTAGCGAGAGCGGCAAGCCAGGAGGCCAACATTACCACTCTTCGCCCAGCCACGTTCCCACGGGAGGAGCGTGGCTCCAAGAGGTACGGGGCCGGGTAGCGGGTTGGGTCGGGCGGAAGAGGCAGCCCCGAGTGTAAGGAGCACCGCCCTAGAATCCCCTCCCTCGTCACGAGCACTTCCCCTCACCCCAGTACGTGTGAAGTGAGCACTGGTGCACGGTTGTCGTGTCTTCACCCCCGGCCCTATTTTGAGTCCCAGAGTGGTACACGTACCTGACCCCCATTTCTCTTTATTTTGGTAACGGTGTGGAGCCACGAGTAAGAAGATCCCAGGGTCCGACGAAAACCACGCCTGTCAAGACCTCAGGATTGCAAAGCTGGAAAAAGCATTATATAGTTTGGGACACAGATATCTTGTAGGATAAAGTGGACTGCCACCTTCAATGAAAAAGACATATATCCCCATTAAACCCTCTTTAAAACCGCTATTGAAGGCGCCTGTGTTTCTCTTTACCCAAACTTCACCGGTCAGTTCAGTGGTCGATTCCCCACACGTCCCAACCCCCTCGGGACAGGGGGGAAAGGCGTAAACAAATGTCCCTGACCAGGCTATTGAAAGCGCATTCCCCAATGATCCTCGATGGTGAAGCCTGCTTGCATAAGACCGGCATTTCTTGTTGGTCGGAGTGGCAAATAGATCTATTGAGGGCTTGCCCCACTGTCGGAAATCCTTGTCCAGAACCATTTGGTTGAGTTCCCACTCGTGACTGACTGAGGATAGTCTGCTTAGTTTGTCGGCATGCTCGTTTAGGATCCCTGGCAGATGTTCCGCTTGAAGCGAAATCTCGTGAAGGATAGCCCATTCCTAGATTTCCTGAGCTTCCTGAGACAACAGGAGAGACCTGGTCCCTCCTTCTTTGTTTATGTAATTCATGGCCGTGGTGTTGTCCGTCCGGATGAGAACCTTTGAACCTCTCAGGCGAGGGAGAAATGCTTGAAGAGCCAGCTTGATCGCCCTGAGTTCTAGGAGATTGATGTGAAGAAGACGGTGCTGAGGAGACCAATGCCCACTGACATGAAGGTCCTGCAGTACTTCCCCCCAGCCGTCCAATGACGCATCCGTCGTCACAACCTGAGGAGACGGATCGCTTACGAAGGATAGACCTTGGGATAAGTTTTCTTGCTTCATCCACCACAAGGCAGCTTTTTTTTTTATTGCTGAGGTGATGGTCACCTCGTCGTCGAACGAACCGTGAATCTGCTGCCACTGAATGTCAAGCGGCTCCTGAAGAGGACGCAACCTCAATTGCAGTAAGGAATCAGAGGAATGCAGGAGGACATCACTCCCAGAAGGGATTTGTAATGGCGTACTGAAAGATACCTTCTTTTTCTTAAGCCCAGAGCCATAGTTCGCAGTTTTTCCTATATTTCTAAGGTTGGGAAAGCTTTGCTGAGATTTGAGTCCAAGATGGCCCCCAGGAAACGTGCAGTCCTCGAAGGAACCAGAGATGACTTCTCCTTGTTGAGAGTAAGGCCCAGATTCTGGAAAACGTTTGTACATGCATTGACTGCCTCCCTCGCAGCCTCCCTGGATGGAGCCTTCAGCAACCAGTCGTCCAGATAAGGGAAGACTTGAAAGTGATTCCTCCGAAGAAACGCCACCACCGGTGCCAGCACCTTGGCGAAGATTCTTGGAGCAGAGCGAAGTCCATAGGGTAAAACCCTGAATTGAAAGTGGCTCTTGGCTACTGTAAACCGTAGAAACCTTCTGTGTGCAGGGTGAATAGGTATGTGAAAATACGCATCTTCGAGATAGAGCGTGGCCATGAAATCCCCTGGATTGATGAGACGTAGTATGTCTTGAAGGGAGACCATCCGGAAGGATAGGGAAATGAGATAGGTGTTGAGCTTCCTGAGATCTAAAATGGGGCGCCATTTCTCTAGCGTCTTCCTCACCAGGAAGAACCTGGAATAGAATCCTTCCCCTCTTTGAGAGGAGGGGACCGGCTCTATAGCACCTTTCAGGAGCATCTGATGAACCTCGAGCCGTAGGAGACGCAGATGTTTTGATGGGATGGCGGCCGGGGGGTTGAATGGTAGGATTTGTGTGAATTCCAAAGTATAGCCCTTTCGCATGATGTTTAGCACCCAACGGTCTGAGGTTATCTTGGACCAATTCTGAAGGTATTGAGATACCCTGCCTCCTACCGATGATCTTGAGGTGGGCACAGCAGGATGCCCCTATTACCTCTTGGACGCATCCCGTCCTTGGCGATTTTGTTTTCCTCTATTATTCGATCGAGAGAAATTCGAGGACTGGCTTTGCCTTTGTTGATAAGGCTGGCGGTATTGTTGTGAGCCCGATCCGTACGATGAGTATCGTTGCTGCTGGTAAGAGCCTCTGTACATGGTACTCTTACCTCGGGCACCTCTGAAAGGAGCTTTTCGGTACTGCAGTGTACCCCGAGACCTCGCCGTCTTGGTATCCTTCTTGATATTCTGGCGAGTGTCATTGATATGTTTCCCGAACAGCGTCTCTCCATCAAAAGGTAGATCCAGGATTTTATTCTGGATTTCAGGGCTGAACCATGTCGCCCTGAGCCATCCCTGGCGACGAAGAACTGCAGCACCAGCTAGCGATCGAAAGGCAGTTGTAGCGATGTCCATGGCACAATCAATTATCTCCATTGACGTTGCCTCCCCCTCCTGTAAAAAGTTCCTTGCATCGCCTTTTGACTCCTGAGGCAGTTGATCTAGATGGGGTGAAATGTCACACCATAGTTGGCGATCATATCTGCCCAATATTGCCAAGGCCTTTACTGCCCGCACCAAAAGACTAGCCATAGAAGAAAATCTCTTCCCAGCGTTGTCTAACCTCCTGCCTTCCTTATCTGGAGGAGTTGTTAAAGTAGCTGATGGGTTGCGCGACTTCCTCTGTGCAGCCTGTGAAATCACAGAGTACGGTTTTGGGTGCCCTGTCGAAGACGCCGGACCATCCTCAGGTGCCTTGTATTTCTTTTCGAGGCGCGTTTGTACAGGGACCACTGTAGCCGGGTTCTTCATTGCTTTAAGGCCTTCCTCCCAAACATGCTGAACAATGGGGATAGATCTAGTAACCTTCTTACAAGGCTCTTTAAAGTCATATAAAAAACTCTTGGTGGCCACAGAAGGCTTTGGTAGCTTGAATCTGCTAGAGGCCCTCTCCATCAACTTATTGAACCCCCCCGATATCCCCCGGAGGGGAGTCCACCGGATCCGGACACGGTGAAGCTGGGTCTGGGAAGACATACTCGCCCCATTCTATGCCTTGATTAGATTTGCCATCCAAGTTTTGATCCTCAT
Source organism: Lissotriton helveticus (assembly GCF_964261635.1). Lineage (NCBI taxonomy): Eukaryota > Metazoa > Chordata > Amphibia > Caudata > Salamandridae > Lissotriton > Lissotriton helveticus. Next base: position 1,145,803,779 of record NC_136059.1, on the reverse strand, counting down.
CCGAGGAATCATCGTGAGTGTCCAGTGGTATTGAAGGTACCTGTGGAACTGGCGTTTGCGGCTGAGATATCACCTGGGCCGGCAACTCTGGAGAAACCAGTGCAGAGGTCGTAGGGACCGGCAGGGCTTGCGTAGTCGGAATAGCAGCAGGCTGAGAACATCTGGATTTGTAATCCTGCAGCATGTTGTGGAGATCCTGCAAGAGCGAAGATGGTACAGACACCATCTCTTGCCTCATATACTCTTGTGGCGGAGCAGAATGTTGATACCCACATTCCTGCAGGTACTCTCCTTCGGAATCAGTCTCCTGACATTTTACTAGGAGCTGGGAAGGACCAGTCCTGATCCTCCTCATCCCAGTCATCATCATACTCTTCTAACAGCAGAGCTGGAGGCAAGAGGGTAACTCTCCTCGGAAGAAGTCATGTCAGGTAAAAAAAAAATGTAAATGTTTTTGTAAAGCGCACGGCTGCCCATGCGACGGGGCGTCCCGGCGCTGCACTCATACCGCTGTGGAACCCTTCCTGGCTTTTCCATGTGAAATGTCCACTCCTGGGCACCCCCAATGTGAAGCCAGGCATCCAAGCGCTGCTGGGGCAATCCGTCTCATGGAAATAGTGATTTTTTCCGTCAACGACAATATTGTTGATGATCCCGTCGATGATGGAGTTGTTCCTGGTAATGCTGCCGTCGTCTGCGACTGAGTAGACCTAGCCGACGAGCGAACTATCGACGACGAGATGGGCGTCGTCGACGCTCCTGCTGCCGTCGTCAAAGCCGTCGAAGTACTCGCCGACGATACGGTCGTCGTCACCGCCAACGAAATCTTCGTCGTCGCTGCCGTCATCGATGCCGTCGTCGACATCCTCGTCGACGTCGCTGTCACTATCATCGACGGCACCACTTTAACTTTGGGCTTCAACGCCTTCATCGACTAAGCCTTCAGCTGCGTCGTCGACGACTTGGAACTCTTGTTAGACTTCTCAGAAGACTGAGAAGATGGTTTCTTGAAGGCTGGAGCAGTGTTCGTCCCAGAAGAAGGTGTAGATGGTCCCTTCCTCTCCTTTTCACCATGGTGAGGAGATTCGACCGGTCCTTGGCTCTCAAGACTCTTTGGGGTTCTTTTTTGAGGCCTTAGATGGACGCTCCACAGAAGGTGAAGGAGAAACCCTACCCCTTTTGACTGACCTTCTTGAAGATGAGGCTGAAGAAGAGTCTTCACTGTCACTGGAGACAGTGTCTTTTCTGTACTTCTGGAGCCAGGTAAGAAGCCTACCCTCACGGTCCCGGAGGGTCTAGGTAGAAAAGGTGCGGCAGATCTTGCAGTCCGCAGCCTTATGATCAGGATAGAGGCAATATATACAATCTTTAAGCCTATCCTCAACAAACAATCTTTTCTTGCCACACGTGGAGCATGACTTGAAAAGGGCCTTCTTCTCCTTATCAGACATCCTGGAAGGGAAAGCCAACAATCCTGAAGAGAAATCCTGAAGAAAACACTTGAAGAGTTGAGATTGAGCAGAGCTCAAAGGAGACTCCCTAAGCACAACGTGCGGTAGACAATCTAAGGCTCTGAGGTTCCTTCAGGAGGGTTCTAAGGGGTGAAGCTCTTCTGATTGCCTGATGATTAGTTTAGTCTTTTACAAAAAGAGGCGGATATGCTACAAAAGGGAATGAGGCCTAGGCCTTTTCTTTCTCTCTTGTACTTACTGCTATGCTATTTTTGGTTCCCGAGGCTCCCATTCAGACGACGGGGAATGATACAAAAGCATGGGAATCTATGAAAGCTCCAATACTGGGGCAACCACTTTATTATGGTGCATTTGCAGAAAGTGTTCTTGAATGATGAATGCTTGTAGTTCACCAACTCTTCTGAGAGAAGTAATAGCTACTAGGAAAGCTACTTTCCAAGTTAGGAATTACAATTCACATTTATGTAACGGTTCAAAGGGAGGTCCCATTAACCGTGTGAGAACAATGTTTACGTTCCACACTGGTGAAGGTGCTGTTTTGGGAGGGATTATTCTTTTGAGTCCTTCCATAAAAGCTTTTATGGCAGGCACTCTAAAGAGAGATAGATGTTGTCTATTTTGTAGGTATGCTGCAATGGCAGCAAGGTGCAGTCTGATAGACGTGTAAGCTAAATTACATTTTTGAAGGTGTAATAGGTATCCTATGATGTGTTGAATAGACACATCTAAAGGATTGATGCGGTTGTTTTGACAGTATTTTACAAACCGTTTCCTCTTAGCTGCATTACATGCTCTAGTGGTGGGATGTCTAGCTTCTTTAATAACGTTCATACAGTCTGGAGGGAGGTTAAGGAAACCAAACTATGACTTCAGGAGCCAGATCGCTACGTTGAGCTGAGCTGGGTCCGGGTGTCTGATCTTTCCATGGTTCTGCGTTAATAGGCATGGAGATAGGCATAGTTTTTGCTGTGGTACCACAGAAAGTTGCAGCAGGGTGGTGTACCACGGTTGTCTGGCCCAAGTTGGAGCAACTAGAATGAGTGTTAGGGAATGTTGCTGTAGTTTACGTACCACTAATTGAAGTAGTGGGAGAGGTGTAAAAGCGTACGCAAATTTGCCGGACCAGTTCATCCATATCGCATTGCCTTTGGACAGCGGGTGTGGATATCTGGCGGCGAAGCTTGGGCATTTTGAGTTTTCGTGGGTAGCGAAGAGATTTATTGGTTGTCCCCACAGTTGAAAGAACTGTTGAAGAACTTGTGGATAAAGTTCCCATTCGTGTATCTGCTGTGTGTCGACTTAGCAGATCTGCTATGGTGTTTTGGACTCCTGGAACATGTTGGTTTAAGAGAAAGATTTTTAGTGGTATAGCCCATCTCCATATCTGCTGTGCTAACAGAGAGCTGAAGAGAGTGTGTTCCCCCTTGTTTGTTGATGTAGTACATGGATGTCATATTGTCTGTGCAGACTAAGACAGCTTTGCCTGATACTTGCTTTTGGAATGCTTTTAGGTCTAGAAATACAGCTAGTAACTCCAGGTGGTTGATGTGGAGTGACTTTTATTGTGGTGTCCACCTGCCTTGCATGGTGTGATGCAGTAGGTGAGCTCCCCAGCCGGAGAGCGATGCGTCCGCGGTTATGACTATTTGAGGAACTGGCTCTAGGAACGGTCGGCCTTTTGAAAGGTTTTTGGTGCTCCCATTGCAGAGAGCGAAGAGTCCGACTGTCTACCAACACTAGGTCTGTTAGTTGACCGTGAGCCTGTTTCCATTGGCGTGCTAAGCACTCTTGAAGTGGACACATTTGTAGTCTTGCGTGAGGTACTATGAATATGCAAGATGCCATCATTCCTATGAGCTGCATGAACACTCTAGCAGGAAGAGAGTGTTGCGGATTGAACTTTGTTAGGAGAGTTTGCACACTTATTATTCTGGCTGGAGAGGGATAGGCTTGTGCTAATTCGGTGTTTATTGTGGCACTGAGATATTGTTGTACATGGGACGGTTGCAGATGGAACTTGGTGTGATTTACTGTAAATCCCAAGTTGTGGAATAGTTGAATTGTGGTGCGAGTGTGTTGTTTCACACTGGCTGTATGAGCCAGTTGTCTAGATATGGGAAGACGTGAATATGCTGTCTTCTTGGATGTGCTGCTACTCCTGCTAGGCATTTGGTAAACACTCTTGGTGCTGTTGTGACTACTCCAAATAGGAGTACTTTGAATTGGTAGTGCTGCCACTGCGCCTACGGCCTGGTCACCCCCACGCTCCTGTGCCTGCTGCCGCTGCCGCAGCCCCAGCCTCCCGAGGGCCGCCGAGCCCACACCAGCTTTTCCCGCCGCCCCAGCCTCCCGAGGGCCGCCGAGCCCACACCAGCTTTTCCCGCCGCCCCAGCCCGTGGCCCCGCCCCCCCCGACAGCCGATTGGCTCGCGCTCCCGCCTCCCCGCAGACCCTCCCGACCGGCTCCCTTCTTAAGGGGAGCCAGAGCAAGTTCCAGGGAGTGACCACTGCGCCTACGGCCTGGTCACCCCCACGCTCCTGTGCCTGCTGCCGCTGCCGCAGCCTCCCGAGGGCCGCCGAGCCCACACCAGCTTTTCCCGCCGCCCCAGCCTCCCGAGGGCCGCCGAGCCCACACCAGCTTTTCCCGCCGCCCCAGCCCGTGGCCCCGCCCCCCCGACAGCCGATTGGCTCGCGCTCCCGCCTCCCCGCAGACCCTCCCGACCGGCTCCCTTCTTAAGGGGAGCCAGAGCAAGTTCCAGGGAGTGACCACTGCGCCTACGGCCTGGTCACCCCCACGCTCCTGTGCCTGCTGCCGCTGCCGCAGCCTCCCGAGGGCCGCCGAGCCCACACCAGCTTTTCCCGCCGCCCCAGCCTCCCGAGGGCCGCCGAGCCCACACCAGCTTTTCCCGCCGCCCCAGCCCGTGGCCCCGCCCCCCCGACAGCCGATTGGCTCGCGCTCCCGCCTCCCCGCAGACCCTCCCGACCGGCTCCCTTCTTAAGGGGAGCCAGAGCAAGTTCCAGGGAGTGACCACTGCGCCTACGGCCTGGTCACCCCCACGCTCCTGTGCCTGCTGCCGCTGCCGCAGCCTCCCGAGGGCCGCCGAGCCCACACCAGCTTTTCCCGCCGCCCCAGCCTCCCGAGGGCCGCCGAGCCCACACCAGCTTTTCCCGCCGCCCCAGCCCGTGGCCCCGCCCCCCCGACAGCCGATTGGCTCGCGCTCCCGCCTCCCCGCAGACCCTCCCGACCGGCTCCCTTCTTATGACGTCCCCAGAGCGACCGCGCAGCGGACGCGCGCAGCGGGAGCACCAAATGAGCGCCGAAGGTGCGCCAAAGGTAAGCCCGTCTGCGCCCGTCCGCGCCTGGACCGCGCCCAGCGCCAGGACCCCTGGCCCTCGCAGACCCCGGCCCACCCGCCGGACGTACGACGCCGCCACCCTCAACGCACTCAACGCCGGCCGAACCCCTGGATGCTACCGAGCCACCCCGAGACGCACCCACGGACCCTTCATCTGCCAGTCCTGCAAGTTCTCCTGCACCCGGACCTGCACTGCACCAGCACCCACCAAGCCGAACTCCAGCAGCACCCACCTGAAGTGCATCCTGCTCAACACCCGCTCCGTCCACAGACACGCCGTCGAGCTCTGGAACCTGCTCGACACCACAGCCCCAGACGTCGCCTTCCTCACGGAAACCTGGATGAACGCCTCCTCAGCGCCCGACACCGCCATTGCCATCCCGAACGGCTACAAGATCATCCGGAGAGACCGCGTCAACCAGACAGGAGGAGGCATCGCCATCATTCACAGGAACACCATCCGCATCACGACCAACACCGACGACACCATCGCACCCGCCGAACACCTGCACTTCCAGATCCACGTCAACCCCAAGACCACCCTCAGAGGCACCCTCATCTACAGACCCCCGGGACCACGCACACAATTCAGCGAGGACATCGCCGACTTCATCAGCCCGCTCGCCTTCCCCTAAGCCGACTACATCCTCCTCGGGGACCTCAACTTCCACCTGGAGAACAACGACGACCGCAACACCACCACCCTGCTGGAAAACCTCGCAAACCTGGGACTCAAGCAGCTGGTGACCACCCCCACCCACCTCGCCGGACACACTCTCGACGCCGTCTTCTCATCCAGCAAAGACATCGCCTTCAGCCACGCCACAGGACTCCACTGGACGGACCACAGCTGCGTCCACTTCACCTTCAGAAGAACGACGACCCACCACCACCAGCAACAGGTTGCCCGAAGAAGCTGGAACAAGATCACAGCCAACCAGCTCGCCGCTTCTCTGAGTCAGCACCCTCCCGCCAGCTCAGCGAACCCCAGCCAGGCCGCCGACAACCTCACGAAGTGGATCAGCAACTGCGCGGACGAACTCGCCCCTCTGAGGACCCCGCCCAGCAGACCCGGCAGCAAGAAAGCCCCATGGTTCACCGACGAACTCAAGAGCTCCAAGAAGAACTGCCGAGCCCTCGAGAAAGTCTGGAGAAGGGAACCAACACCGGACAACATGACCACCCAAAAGCTTGCCACCCGGAAGCACCACCAACTGATCCGCGCCACCAAGAAAACTGCATTCAAGGACCGACTGGACAACAACGCACACAACTGCAAGGAACTCTTCAACATCGTGAAAGAGCTCTCCAACCCCAACGCCGGAAACAACGACATCACCCCATCGCAAGACCTCTGCAACTCCCTCGCCTCCTACTTCCACAACAAGATCGCGGACATACACAACAGCTTCAGCATTCAACCATCGCACACAACGACCGCAGCAATGCCGCCCACCACCACCCTCCGCGCCTGGACTCCGATCAGCACCGATGACACCGTCCGCATGATGAACTCCATCCACTCCGGATCTCCGACCGACCCCTGCCCTCACCACGTCTTCAACAAGGCCGACGCTGTCATTGCACCCCACCTGCGGGACATCGTCAACACCTCCTTCGACACCGCCACCTTCCCGGAGAGCTGGAAGCACGCCGAACTCAGCGCTCTACTAAAGAAACCAACAGCGGACCCCACCGACCTCAAGAACTACCGCCCCATCTCGCTCCTCCCGTTTCCAGCCAAAGTCATCGAGAAGACCGTCAACAAACAGCTGGCCGCCTTCCTCGAGACGAATGGATCCCTCGACCCCTCACAGTCTGGCTTCCGAGCCAACCACAGCACCGAGACCGCCCTCATCGCTGCCACCGATGACATCCGAGCCCTGATGGACAACGGAGAAACAGCGGCCCTCATCCTCCTAGACCTCTCCGCGGCATTTGACACTGTCTGCCACCGCACCCTAGTGCAGCGCCTCAGCAACGTTGGAATTCAGGAGAAGGCACTGGAATGGATCGTCTCCTTCCTCGACGGAAGAACACAGAGAGTCCGTCTACCACCGTACAAGTCAGAGGCCACCGAAGTCATCTGCGGCGTCCCTCAAGGATCCTCGCTGAGCCCCACCCTCTTCAACGTCTACATGAGCCCCCTCGCGCCCATCGCACGCCAACACAACCTGAACATCTCCTACGCCGATGACACCCAGCTGATCCTCTCACTGACCAACGACCCCGCCGCTTCCAGAGCCAACCTTCACGAAGGGATGAAAGATGTAGCCGAGTGGATGACGACCAGCCGCCTGAAACTGAACTCAGACAAGACGGAAGTCCTCATCCTGGGCTCCTCGCCCTCCGCCTGGGACGACTCCTGGTGGCCCCCCGCCCTGGGCACCGCACCCACACCGACAGACCACGCACGCAACCTGGGCTTCATCCTGGACTCCTCCCTCTCCATGACCAGACAAGTCAACGCCGTCTCCTCGTCATGCTTCAACATCCTGCGCATGCTACGGAAGATCTTCCGGTGGATCCCCACCGAGACCAGGAAGACGGTCACCCAGGCCCTCGTCACCAGCCGACTGGACTACGGCAACGCCCTCTACGCCGGAACCACCGCCAAGCTCCAGAAGAGACTCCAGCGGATCCAGAACGCCTCAGCCAGACTCATCCTCGACATCCCCCGACGCAGCCACATCTCCGGACATCTGAGAGACCTGCACTGGCTCCCCGTCAACAAGAGAATCACCTTCCGTCTCCTCACCCACGCACACAAAGCCCTACACGATCAAGGCCCGAGCTACCTCAACAACCGCATCAACTACTACGCTCCCAAACGCCACCTCCGATCAGCCAGTCACGCCCTCGCCGCCGTCCCCCGCATCCGAAGAACGACAACAGGAGGAAGGTCCTTCTCCCACCTGGCCGCCAAGACCTGGAACTCCCTCCCTCCCGACCTGCGCCTGACCCAAGACCGCCTCTCCTTCAGGAAGAAGCTCAAGACCTGGCTGTTCGAGCAGTAGCAGCACCCCCCCCCGCCCCCCCCCCAAGCGCCTTGAGACCCTCTGGGTAAGTAGTGCGCTCTATAAATGTCCTTGATTGATTGATTGATTAGTACAAATCTGAGATATTTTCTGTGCGCTGTGTGGATAGTAATGTGGAAGTAGGCGTCTTTGAGATCTATAGTGGCAAGGACGTTGTTTTGTAAAAGGAGTGGAAGGACCTGCTGTGGTGTGACCATATGAAAGTGGTCTGATTGTATGTACAGGTTTAGGGGTCTGAGGTCTAGAATAGGCCTCAGAGATCCGTCCTTCTTTGGAATTAGAAAATATAGGGAGTATACTCCTTTGTTCTGCTGATGCAGTGGAAGAAATGCGTTATTTGCCTGTAACTGCAGTTATCCAGTATTGGTGTCTTTCATAGATTCACATGCCTGAATCATTCCCCGTCGTCGGAATGGGAGTCCCAGTACACAAATAAAGTAATGTCCCATAGACATATAGATAAATAGGCCTCACATTAGTAACATATCCATGTCCTTTTGTAGAAAGGACCAAACTAGAAAAGAGCCAATCAGCCGTCACCTCCCTCTAGAACCCTCCTGGAAGGATCCTCAGTCCCTCAGATTTTCGTACGCACAATGCTAAGTAGGCGTATTACTGAGAGAAGTAGGTGAGCCCTTCCAGGGGAGGCGAGAGGGTTGCATGTGAATCTATGAAAGACACCAATAGTGGATAACTGCAGTTACAGGTAAGTAACGCATTTCTTATCCAGTATTAGGGGTGTCTTTCATAGATTAACATGCCTGAATCAGAGTAGCAAGCAATGAACAAAGCACATTTCGGATAGTATAGGATATGCAAGTCATTAGATAACATATCAAGCGACTAATAGAAACATACAGTTGCAAGCAAGAAATACCATCAAATTATACAACAGAGAAATGTGCATACATGAGAAGGATGGAGGGATGGAAAGAGGGCTCACCTCTACTGAAACACATGACGAATTACTGCTTGTCCCACCACAGCATTCTTCATGAGTTCTGTATCCAGGCAGTAATGCCTAGTGAAGGTATGTGGCGACTTCCATGTTGCCGCTCTGCAAAGGTCTATGACCGGCACTCCTGCAAAAAGCGCTATGGATGTAGATATTGCCCTGGTAGAGTGGGCTCGCACTTTAGATTGCAGGGGCTGCCCAGCCTGTTCATGACAAAATGAAATAGCTGCAGAAATCCAGCGAGAGATACTTTGGTGAGTGGAAGGCCCCTCCTGGGCGTACTGTAAGCCACAAATAGCTGGTGTGACTTTCGGAAGGATTTTGTCTTTTCAATATAAAATTTCAGGCAGCGTTTAAGATCTAGAGAGTGTAACGTCCTTTCCGCTGCAGTACTGGGATTTGGGAAGAAAGAACACAAGGCCACAGGCTTATTGAGATGGAAGTCCGACGGGACTTTTGGATTTGTCCGCAAAATTACCCTGTCTTGTTTAAATTGCAGGAAAGGTTCCTGTATTGAGAAGGCTTGGAGCTCACTCACCCGCCTTGCAGAGGTGAGTGCAAGTAGGAGGGCTGTCTTCCAAGAGAGGTATTTCAGGTCAGCCCTGTGTACCGGCTCAAAGGGATGCTTCATGAGCTGATTAAGGACTGTGTTAAGGTGCCTGGTAGGAGGCAAAATCTTCACAGAGGAAAAAAGTCCTGTACAGTCCTTTCGAAAACTGTTTGATCAATCTGTGAGACCAAAGAGAATGGCCAGCAGGAGATCTTCTGTAACGGGATATCGCCACCAAGTGGACCCTGACGGAAGCATGAGCAAGGCCTGAATTTGCCAGATCGAGAATATAAGGCAATATTTGTTCCGGAGAGGAAGAGAAAGGATGTATTCCTTGATCCTTACACCAGATGCAAAACCTCTTTCATTTCAAAGAGTATGCTTTATTGGTACTATCCGCTAGTGCTCGAGCCAGGATGGCTCTACAGTTTGGCGAAATATTCAAATTCTGAAGTTCTTTGAACTCAGGAGCCAAGCAGCTAATTTGAGAGAAGGCAGATTCGGATGCTGGACTTGCTGTTTGTTCATCGTGAGGAGAGACGGAAACTGTCTCAATCGTATTGGCGGTTCCAGAGACAGACGGTGGAGTTCCGTGAACCAATGTTGGCGCGGCCAAGTTGGGTCTATCAGAATGAGCATGCAAGGCTCCGCTTTCAATTTCCTGAGGACTCTGGGAATCATTGGAAATGGTGGAAAGGCGTACGCAAAGACGTTGCACCATGCGATCGAAAATGCATTCCCTAGAGACCCTTTCTGGGGATGCAAACTTGCGAAGTGTGGGCATCTGGCGTTGGATCTTGTGGCGAACAGGTCGATCCGAGGAGTGCCCCATTGAGAGAAGACTTGGTTGAGGATCCCTTGATCCAGTTCCCACTCGTGAGACATATTGTCCATGCCCGGAACCTACTCCGCCCGAAGAGATATATTGTGTCTGATTAACCAGTTCCAGATTCTGTGCGACTCTTGAGAGAGTGCGAGTCCCCCCCCCCTGTTTGTTGAGGTAGTGCATCGTCGTAGTGTTGTCTGTAGGGATGAGCACCAGGTAATTTTTGATTCTTGGGAGAAAGGATTGAACGGCAAGGAAGACCGCCTGCAGTTTGAGGAGATTGATATGGAGCCCTTTTTTGAAGGGGGACCACTTTCCGCTTATCTGCAGTTCCTGGAGGAAAGCTCCCCAACCTTCCAAGGAGGCGTCTGTTGTGATGATATGCGGCGCAGCTGGAAGCAGGAATGGTAAGCCTTGAGAAAGGTTCTCAAAAGACATCCACCACTGCAGAGCCTTGACCATCTGAGGAGTCACTTTTATGAGATCGTCGAACGGCCCGGCCCGGTGCATTGAACACATTGTTTTGAGAGCGCCTCCTGGAGGGGGCGCATCCGCAGACGGCAGTGAGGAACTAATAGGATACATGAGGACATCATTCCTAATAGGGATTTGAAAAGGCGGACCATTAAGGTCCTCTTTGACGCCACAAGAATAGCGAATGTCAAAAGCTTGTCCTTCCTCTCCTGAGATGGCTCAGTTGTGTGTCGAGGGTAGCGCCTAGGAAGTTGATACGCTGAGAAGGCAGAAGGACCGATTTCTCCCAATTGAGCGCGAGTCCTAAACGATTGAAAAGCTGAAGACAGGCGTTGGAAGACCTGGGCGCGTCTTCTAAAGCTGGAGCCTTGATCAGCCAGTCCTCCAGATATGGAAAGACTTGATGATGGCGCTGTCTGAGGTAGGCAGCTACTGGGGAGAGACACTTTGTAAAGATGCGAGGTGCAGACTTGAGGCCGAAGGGCAGGACGCGAAATTGAAAGAGTCTCCCTGCCACCGCAAATCTTAAATTTTTTTTGTGAATCGGGATGTGGAAGTAAGCGTCCTGAAGGTCCAGGGACGCCATGCAATCTTCCCCAGCCAGGAGTTGCAAGACCTCCTGGATTGTTACCATGCGAAACAACTGCTTATTTAGGAATTTGTTGAGGGCTCTGAGGTCCAAAATTGATCTCCACTTAACTTTTTTCAGAACTAGAAAGAAGCGGGAATAAAATCCTTTCCCTCGCTGAGACAGAGGGACTTTCTCTATCGCCCCTTTCTGGAGCATAAGAGAGACTTCTCAGAGAAGCAGACGTAGATTTTTGTGAAGCATAGGTCGGGGAAGTGTCTGGGGAGGTATATGCATAAATTCCAGAGAATGGCCGAATTGAACCAATTGTAGAACTCAACGGTCAGTGGTAATTTGCTTCCAATTTTTTATGAAATGGGAAATATTTCCTCCAATTTTTGATGATGGAAATGAATCTGAGACTGGTTGAAGTGAAAGGTCATTGTCTACGTCCGTTGTTTTTTCGTTGGCCTTTACCACGAAAGGACGCCTTGCCATAAGAGGATTGTTGGCTATGCTGCTGGCGCTGTTGATACTGGGACCGATTCTGGCCTGAAGAATATGACCAGTATTGGTAGTCCTCTCTATGAAGAGGACTGTCCTCTACCTCTAGACCCACGAAAGGACTGACTTTTGCACTGGAAAGTGCCCAATGCTCTAGCAGTGTCCGTGTCCTTTTTTTATACTCTGCAGCTCTTCATCAATCTGTGGACCAAAGAGAAATTGGCCATCATAGGGCATATCCAGAATTTTTGTTTGTATCTCGGGATGAAAGGAAGTTGCCCTTAACCAACCTTGTCGTCGCAAGACTGCCGCCCCAACCAGCTGGCGAAATCCTGTTGTTGCGATATCCATCGCACAGTCTATTATCTCTGCCACCGAAGCTTTACCCTCTAGCAATATTTTCTTTGCCTCCTCTTTTGATTCGTTAGGTCGATCCGATAGATATGGGACTATATCCGCCCATAGCTGTCTATTGTAACGCCCCAAAAGCACTAAAGCATTGGCCGCCTTCACTGTCAATGCAGACATTGATGAGAACCGCTTCCCAATGTTGTCTAAACTTCGGCGTTCCTTATCTGGAGGAGCGGATAACGGGGCAGGAGGATTTCTGGACTTCTTCTGGGCCGTCTGTGTAACAACCGAATCCGGCTTGGGGTGTCCTATCAAACAAGCCGGTGCAGTATCAGGTGCCCTATACTTCTTATCCAAGCGAGGTACCACCGGAGGTACCGAGGAAGGGTTCTGCATGATCTTAATACCCTGCTCCCACAGGTATTCAATTATGGGTATTGATCTTACTGATTTTTTAAGAGGCTCCTTAAAATAATATAAGAAGCAGTCTTGCTGTTGATAGACCATTGGAATTTTGAAACATTGAGCGGCCCTCTCAACTACATTGTGGAACCCTCCAATGTCGCCGGGTGGTGAATCTGCGGGTGCAGGTACTGGAGAAGCGGGAGAGGGAATGACAGTCATCCCAGTCATCGTGGTTAGATTGAGTGTCTTGTAGTTCTCCCTCCTCCTGTTGGTCTTCTTCCTCCTCCTCATCAGTAGACGGAGGATGTGGTAGATCAACCCGCTCCGGCTGTACACTCAAAGGTGGAGGCCGTGGTCTTGGTGAGGGAGATACTGCGGAAGATTGAGGTGCAGGAGACTCCGGAAACCTCTGTTTGTAGTCTTGTATGAGGTACCGCAAGTCAGAAACTAAAGAGGCTAGAAGGCAAACCGTTGGAGGTGGATGATATTCTTCCTCCTGTTACTATTCTTTGTCCGAACTCTGACATTTGACATGAAGCTCCGAAGGGCTTGTCACAGTCTGAAACTTGTCCCCTTCATCTGAATGTTCCTCTTGAAGAAGACATGCTGGTGAACGAGCCCGTCAACTGTGTGGCCGTCGACGGTGAAGCGTCGACGGGTTTTCGTAGCCGGAGGATTCATAGTCGACGGGGCCGTCGTCGACAGCGCTGACATCACTGGAGACTTCGTCAACGGTGCCTTAGTCGACAGGACCTTTGTCGACGACGTTTTCGTAGATGTTGTCGACGATGTTGACTTCGCCGTCGAGGTCGTCGCCGATTCCGTTGTCAGCGAGTGCAGCGTTGACGAGTGCTTTGATGTCGACGGAGTCTTCTTGATGTTTATTGTCGACGACACAGTCTTACCTGCCGTCGACTATGGGGTCATAGTCGACGACGAGGACAATGACGGCGATGCCATCGACGTAGAAACAGTAGTCGTCGATGTTGTCACATACAATGCAGTAGACACAGCTCTCCTCGACGATGAAGACGTCGTTGACGATACAGTCGTCGACGGAGTCGAAGTAGGCTTTTTGAGGGTGGGAACTTCCTGAGTGAAAACCTTCGCAGAAGTAGCCTTGGAGAGAACCTCTGAAGACTTTGACGCCTTCTTTTGAGGAGTTTGTACCTTAGGGTTAGGAGAAGCCACCCTTGGTCTCTTTAGTGAAGACTTGGAAGAGACTGAAGAACCTTCACTTTCCTCCAAAGATTCCAGGTCGTCCCTGTCTTTTAGCCTCTGGAGCCAGATTAAAAGGCATCCCTCATGATCTTTGAGGGTTTTAGTGGAAAAGGTACGACATACCTTGCAGTCCTTGAAAGAATGGTCTGGATACAGGCAATACAGACAGTCTTGATGTTGGTCATCTATATGCAGCCTTTTCTTTCCACAGGAACCACAGGACCTAAAAAGACCCTGCTTTTGGTGTCTCAGCCATGAGGATATTAGCAATCACAGATGGAACAGAATAAAAACACCCAACAACACTGGAAACCAGTTGTGAAGAAAAAAACTGAGCAGAGCTCAGAGGGTACTCCCTTAGCACAACGTGTGGTAGAAAATCTGAGGGACTGAGGCTCCTTCCAGGAGGGTTCTAAAGGGAGGTGACGGCTGATTGGCTCTTTTCTAGAGTTTTGTCCTTTCTACAAAAGGACATGGATATGTTACTAATGTGAGACCTTTAGGCCTATTTATCTATATGTCTATGGGACATTACTTCATTTATGTACCAGGGACTCCCATTCCGACGACAGGGAATGATTCAGGCATGTGAATCTATGAAAGACACCCCTAACACCGGATAACTATTTCTGCAGGAGGGATATTACTTCCTGTCTGAGCAGTATCAAATGTTCTTGTGACATTGGACGCTGTTTGGGTGGTATGTTTGGGGGGGTAGGGGAGGGAAGTCATTGGGCAGGGGTAGAGGCAGAGGTTGTTTTTACCTCTGCCTTTATTGTTGTTACCTCTGTAACCGCCTCTTTGGTAGCCCCTACTATAGGTGGCTTGTGTGGGGGCTTTGTAAGAAGTAGAGGGTGTGTCTGAAGAGTATCCCCTGGCAGTACCCCTGTAAGATGAGCGGCGAATAGAGCGTCTGGAAGCCTGCAACTGCAAGGCTCCCATAGATTTGGCTGTATCGGTATCCTTTTTTATTTTTTCAAGGGATACGTCCACATTAGGTCCGAATAAGTGTCGCTCATCAAAGGGCTGGCTGAGTATGGCACTTTGGACTTCAGGTTTGAACCCTGAAATGCATAGCCAGGTGTGTCTACGCAACAGAACACTGGTATTAATTGCTCGAATAGATGTGTTTGTGATATTTTGACCCTCCTGTATAAGCTCATTTGCCCTGTTTTTATACTTATAGGGGAGGTGCTGCATTAATGATTCTAATTAATCATAATGTGCCCGGTCGTATCTTGCTAGTAATGCTTGTGTATTGGCAATACGCCACATGTTTGGTGCCTGTGAAGCAGTTCTTTTACCGGATGCGTCAAGGAGCTTAGACTCTTTATCTGGTGGGGGAGCTTCACCTGATGTTTGTGAATTTGCTCTTTTGCGTACATTAGAGACCACAAGAGAGTCTAATGGTGCTGGGCCTTTAATATATGCTGGATCTGAGGGGGCAGCTTTATATTTCTTCGCTATTCGTGGGTTGATGACCCAAGTTCTAACTGGCTCTTTGAAGACTTCTGGAGCATGCTTAATAACTCGCTTAAGCATGGGTAAAATTGACGCGGACCTTAGTGCGTTGTCAAAGGTATCCATTAGGAAGTCTACTTCCACAGTAGGTCAACCCCATGGTATTGTGCAGCCCTATGTACTAGTTGATTAAATTCCATAGTGTCTTCTGGTGGGGAAGGCCTAGAGGGATATATGTCGTCTTGGGGGACATTAGGGATGTCTGGAGTGTTATAATCATTCCAAGGGTCCGGTGAGCCCGGAGGAATAGACTGATCTGGTGGCTCACTATCTGCACCACCCCCTGTGTCATCAGAGCTATCATCATTGTTGTCATCATCTGCTATGGGAGAAGGTGTAGGGAAGTGATGTGGTAGGGTAAGCAGAGGTGATGGTAAATTTGGAGGAGGAGAGGGAGAAAGAGGAGAAGGAATTCTTAGAGGAGAGGTAGCAATGTTCTTCTTTGGATGAGGAGAAGGTGTAGGAGTGTCCAGTGGTCGTTTCTTTGAACTAAGAGTTAGTCGATCAGTGTTTGGATCCTTAACCAGAGTCTTTTGTGCAGGGTCTGTATTAAATAAGTCCTCTGCGAGAGGCAGATCTTTTGGTGCCGAGAGCTTTTTTGGCACCGAGCTGTGAGCTTCTTTTGGCTTTGAAGCTTGTTGTTTGGCAGTCTCTTTAGCCGGGGAAGTATGTGATTTTTTCGGTTCCGATGGGTTTTTCGGATCCGATGATTTTTTCGACTCCGAAGCAGGTCTGCTTGGGTCAGAGTGTGGTTTTGGTGCCGAGGAGCTAACACTAGGTTTTGGCGCCGATTGTTTCAATGCAGACGATGGCATCTTTTTCGGTGCTGGTAGATGTGCGCCAGCACCGTGGGCAGGCTGACCCAGTCCAGAGTCTCCTGAAGGCTTATTGGGCTTCTGAGCCGGGGCATTGGAAGCAGTGTCTCGGTGTGCACCCGAAGGTGTGACCGAAGCCAGCCTTTTTGGAATGTGTCGAAGAAGGGTCGGGTCGACGTTCTTACTGACGACCCTTTGCGCTGGAGTTATGTTCTCGACTTCGGAATCTTCGGCCTCGGAGTTGCTGTCGACGCCATGTTGTTGTTCCGGAACGTCGACGCCCTCTTGGAAGATGTTGTCTGGAATCAGAGCTGATGAACGAGCCATTGTTCTCCTAGCTCTTCGGTCCCGGATCGTCTTCTAGGAGCGGAAAGAGGCACAAGTGGAACAGTCTCTGGACTCGTGCTCCGGTGAGAGGCAAAGGTTACACACCTCATGTAGATCGGTGTGGGGAAACTTCGACCCACATTGAGGACACCTCTTAAATGGCGTCCTTTCCATGAGCTGGAGGTTGAGGAAAAGGTAGGCCCGACGACCGGAATCGAAGACTTCGGATTTGAAGAGTAGCGTCGACTGGAAAAAGCGTTTGAAACAATACCGTCGAAGCTGGTGAGGATTGCGCGCCGAAGGAAATCGATTCCAACATGGAGCACTGGAAACACATCTGAGCCCGGTGGCGGAAAAAAACAATCTGGGTATGGAGCAGATGCCCATGCGCAGTATGATCCAAAGGAGGAGCCACCTATCCTGTGACTTCCAAAGACTTTCTAGAACAAAAACAAACTGCAAACATCTGGGCCCAACACTAGGTGGCCATCTATGCACAGTGTGTAATCTGCAGCTCATGTGCCTCGAACACAATGTTCTTAAAATCTGTCAGGCGAACTTGAGCCTTTCTTCTAGCTTCCTGGTCAACAGAAATGGTTAGTGTGTGTATGAAATCAAGCACCGAATGAGATGATGCCTGCAAAGAAATAAACTGGTTGCACTGGTTCAAACGTCATCTTCTAAACTGTGTTAGACCACTATTTTGTAATCCCATATAGGTGGTGGAGGAGTGTTTGGTGGAAGAACTCCTAAAACTTTGCACCAAGGCTAGAATGACTAACACTAAGATGCATGCATAATGTAGTTTTATAACTAGGCTACAATAGCAGTCTAATGGACTTGTACTAATGTGCAAGCTAACTTTTGCAAATGTATTTTTTTAAATAACTTTCTCGTATTGGATTTTATTGCATACACAGTGATAAGTTATCACAGTATCATACTTATTTTCAATATACAAGAAGGTAGTAGCATTAATTCATTGTCCTAATATAAAAACAAGAATAGCAATAATTTCCTCATAAACATACTCATCATAATTGGTGGTGAAACATATTCAAATTAGCCATTGTAGACATTCATATAGTCAAGTTAAGATAGCTCATCAGCAGACTCTTCAGTGGAGGACATTCCATAAATGTGTGAGCAACAAATCATTTCAAGACATTGCTACTGGGTTTACTCCAAGCATCTGTGATCTCTTCATAAACGTAATGAATGGGAGCCAAGTTCTGTCAAATTAGTAAACTCAATCATGGATAGTAGGCAAAAGCTTCTCTCTGGCGTGAATAGTCCAAACTTTACCCCACCATTGATCACCCGTAGAAGTAGAGGGTAACTTTCACACTTGACAATTCAAAACGGAGGTAAAATAAATTCTCCAATAGCTTAAAGAGGGGACAGAGAAGTTCTGTTTTAGTGGAGGCCTCCTGCAAGTCACCATACCAATCGTTGTCTTGATAGGGCTGAGCAAACTCATCCCCTGCATCATAATCCTTGTCCAAGTCGGTGCAGGGAGTAGTGCCTCAACTGTCGCAAGGTGCAGCTTCTGTCAAGATTGGACCGGCACCAACTTAGAGTCAGACAGTACCTCATGCGGCACCTGTGGATTCGATGCCAGTGTCAAAGTCCAGGGACTGGCGTGGACTGTGGCACCGGAAGCAGGGCCCAGACAGGATCCAGAGGTGTTGACACAGACTTGTAGGGTCCAACTGTAACAGAGGGAAAACCAGCCGGAGGCTCTCCGGATGGAAAGCTGCTCTGCTACTTGGGTGCACTAGATGGCGTTGGTAAGGATCCAGAGAACCGGAGCATGCTCGCGTGGAATTCTTCAATCTGTGGTGGAGTGGAAGATGGCCCCGGAAACGGGATCAGCTGCAACAGTCAGGCAACTACAGGAATGACCTCTGGAGCAGCTAAAGTGACCCTTGGAGCGGGATCGGACCTTGGACTTGGACCACGACTTCTCGGCAAGGAGCCTTGTTATGCTGGTGATTTTAAGTTTCACTGTGCAGTCCCGGATGGCCTTCGGGTTCATCAATGTGCAGGCACACCTGATGGAGAACTGTCACAGGTATTTGTTTGTGACAGTACTTAAAACCTTTAAAGAATGAAACCCATTTAACACTGAAGAAGTTTGTGCTAAGTGTTTCCGAGAGATGGGAGAGAGCCCATAAGCATCTGCGTCTAGTGGCGTGGAAAGAAAGGAACAGACGTCAATATATGGAGTGGCACATATGCAGACTCTGCACGTCAATTCCAGAGTGGAACAGGGTCAGTGAAGAGCTGTACTGCACGACATCCCTGCACACAAAGGTACAGCTGAAACGTTTCTGCAACCGGCCTGAAGCATGGTGAATTCTCTTAAGGTGGGGAGTCTGCAGCTAGAAGTCTATCAGAAACAACTATCCATACATTCATTGGATAACGGTATGCCAAGTCTAAGATTTCCAGTGGCAAACTGTAAGGATGTTAGACATAGTTTACTTCCTGCTGTGAGAAAGAGAAAGAAAGAAAAATACAGAGAAAGAGACAAGGGACAGAGAGAGAAAGCAATAAGACGAGCAGATGTAATACTAGCTCCAGAGTGCTCACACAGTAACTGAGCTAGAGCACAGGGTATTCTTTCAGTAATGAAACAAGCATGAACTGGATCAAAGACAAGACTAGTTCACAAAAGCATTTAAAAAAAGGCTTAGCCATGGGCCTTACCCATAAAAAGAAAACTAGTGGTAGTTATGCAAAGTGCTAGGGTCTTCTGTGCAAAGATTGCTATAGGGTTTTACAGGGTGGGCAGCCCAGGCATACAGGTAAAGGGCAGAGAGGTTCAATGATGTCTTCTGTGGAGTATTCCATTATTTATTGACCTTCTCCCTTACTAACCTTGCATCACCTAACCCTGGGCGCTAACCTCAAAGTTGCGTACACCTTCCTTCCATTGGGATAACATGCATGGTCTCTAACATTAGTCCACAGGGTACCCACACCTAAGGGTCACCTAAAGCTATCGATCAATAGACCAATGTATGCAGACCCACTACTGGGGTTGGAGAGTTGATCACTGAACTCACTAGTGGAACCTACCGGCCCACAAATGTCAAGTGTCATTACTTATTTTAGGGATAGGATTTCACCCATTTTTAGTGGATCCCCTACAACCTTACCTGTGGAGTGACTGGATTCTCCAAGCTTTGTAACATTTCACTTCTAGGTGGATCCAATAGACCCACCTCTGTGAGGTCTGTGGCTCATCTTCCGTTGCATGTAAGGGTAAATGATAGAACGCACATCATCTTTTATTTCTTGGGTTGCACCATCTTTGCTTCTAGGTGGAGCCCACAGATTTCCAAGTGCAATCATTAATCACAACTGCTTTTGTAGCTTTCCTGCTACCCTATGTTACATCATCTTCGTCCCTGGATGGACCCTGAAGTACCACTATTGTGGGGTAATTGAGTGGACTGTGGTTGCATAATTTCCTCTTCTGAGTACACACCATAGAACCTCTACAATGGTACCATGAGGGTCACATGTTATAAAGCACGGATTTTAAAAAAAACACAATAATAATGATTAAAGCCCAAATTGAGGGTGCAGTAATCAGGTCACATCTCCAGATCCACAGACAATAGTGTGGACTAGGGGGAAGCTGAACATGCTCCTGGATTCACAAATTTCTTTATATTTGACCTCCGAAAGTTCCTTTCTGTCACACAGCAGTGAGTTAGGGTGACAGTGGTAGTCTGAGCAGTAGATGTAAAATCTTTTGACTCTAGACGACAAAAATGTGACAAGCACTCAAACAATGGACAGCTGATCATAGGAAATAAAAAGATTGACGTAACATCATTTATCTACCTGTGTAAAGTCTGGGTCTTGGTTTGCATTGTTGAAATCTCTAAACATGCCAACAGCTTCAAGATACTTTTGAATGTATTTCACTTTGTCTTCTTCACGACCTAAGGAGAAATTCAGATTTAAACTTTGAAAACAAATTTAGTGTAACCAAAAAAGCAGTTGGATGTAAATCAAAAACATCCTTCAAAATAAAACCCTGTAAGAGGATAGGTAGTGCAATACAACAGAAACCTGAACACAGGTCTATATTTCTGATAACTTTAATTTCCATAACTATGAATTTGCTTTCAAACTAGGGAACATTTCAAATTACTTAAAAAGTAGAACATAATAACTATCACAGAGCTAACTATTGGAATCACCATTTATTGTTCTTCATCCATGAGAAAACCCTATGAAATTAAGAGTTCTGACAGATCATCATAGTTTTAGACAGTTGGTTTTGGTACTTTATACTGAAGAAAACAAGCTTTATACCACAGCTTTATGAGGCGAGGCAAAGTAAGTTGTATTAAGTTGGACAACATTGGGTTTCTAGATTTTGGGCCTCATGTACAAAAATTCCATTTATGGAATGGTAAATTGCGACAAACAATGATTAGCAGTTTGTGATTCCTTAAATGGAATATACAAAATGGATTTGTTAGAAGTGGTCGTAACTTGCACACCAACTCCTAACAATTCCATTGGTATTTTGAGAACAGACTTATGTATGAATAGGTTGGTTCTCAGAGAACCAATTAGTATTGGGTAGAGGTTCGACCCATTTCAGTAATATGCATGAGGTAGGTCGTACACTGAGCCCCACTTTGACTGGCCGCAATGACTAATATGGTGGCCTACTTGGTTCAGCAGACCACCATTGCCTGTGGTTGCTTTTAAATAAAGCAATCTTTTTTTTTAAATGCAGTCCATTTTCCTTTAAGGAAAACGGGATGCATTAAAAATATATATATTAAAACATTTTTTATGACCAGGCAGTGGTCTTGGACCACTCCCTGCTCGAAGCATATGAGCTGCAGATCCCACACCATACATAGCCTACAGCAGCTTGTGGTCTTGTTTGCACATCTACACAATAGTGCTTTGTGAATGTGTGCGGTGTAGACCATGTAGCTGCTTTGCAGATGTCATCTAAGGGAATGTTCCCTAGAAATGCCATAGAAGCCCCTATTTTGCGTGTAGAGTGGGCTTTAGGAGGAATAGATAATGTGCGTTTTGCCTTGTGATAGCAAATTTGTATGCAGTTAACAACCCACCTTGCAATTCCAGATTTTGATATGGGGTTGCCTTTATGTGGTGGTGAGGACACGAAAAGTTGTTTTGTTTTACGAAAAGGTTTTGTTCTTTCAATGTAATAAAGGAGTGCTCTTTTTACGTCTAGAGCACTCTTTCTGCGACGGTTTGTGGTTGCGAGAAGAACACTGGCAACTCCAAAGACTGATTGAGGTGAAAGGGAGAAATAACCTTAGGGAGAAATTTTGGATTGGTTCTGAGAACCACTTTGTTGTGATGGAGTTGTAAAAATGGTTCTTGGATAGAGAGTGCTTGTAGCTTACTGACTCTAAGGGAATTAATGGCCAACAGGAAAGCAACTTTCCATGTAAGAAATTGTAATTCACATTTATGCAGAGGTTCGAATGGAGGGCCCATTAGTCTTGTGAGAACAATGTTCAAATTCCACACCGGTGAGGGTGGTACCCTGGGAAGAATTATTCTTTTGAGACCTTCCATAAATGCTTTGATGGCAGGTACTCTGAATAATGATAAGTGCTGCCTATTCTGTAAGTAGGCTGCTATGTCAGCTAGGTGTAACCTAATAGATGTGTATGCTAGATTAGACCTTTGAAGATGTAGTAGCTAACATATGATGTGTTGAACAGACACATCTAGTGGATTGATTTGTTAATACAGTATATTGCGGATATTCTCCACTTACCTGCATAGCAGGCTCTAGTGGTGGAGTGTCTAGCTTCTCTGATTACATTCATACAGTCAGGGGGAAGGTTAAGGTAAGCAAATTCTATACTTCAGGAGCCAGATCGCTAGGTTGAGCTGTGCTGGGTCCGGGTGTCTGATCTCTCCATGATTCTGTGTTAAAAGGTGTGGGGAGAGGTGTCGTTTTTGGTGCGGGACTACTGATAGTTCCAGCAATGTTGTGTACCACGGTTGTCTGGCCCATGTTGGAGCAACTAGGATAAGTGTCAGTGAGTGGTGCTGCAGTTTGCGCACCACCAGTGGAATGAGTGGGGGAGGCGGAAAAGCGTACGCAAATCTGCCTGACCAATTCATCCATATCACATTGCCTTTGGACAGTGGGTGTGGATATCTGGCGGCGAAGCTTGGGCATTTGGCGTTTTCGTGTGTGGCGTAGAGATCTATCTCTGGTTGTCCCCACCTATGGAAAAATGGTTGAATAACTTGCAGATGAAGTTCCCACTCGTGATTGTGTTGCGTTTGATGACTTAACATATCTGCTATATTGTTCTGGACTCCTGGAACGTGTTGGGCTAGGAGAAAATCTTTCTGGGGAATAGCCCATCTCCATATGCTTTGTGCTAGTTGGGAGAGCTGTAGGGAAAGTGTCCCGCCTTGTGTCTGTATGTAGTACATTGCTGTCATGTTGTCGGTGCGGACTAGGACAGCTTTGCCTGATATTTGTTTCTGGAAGGACTTTAATGCTAGAAATATAGCTAGTAACTCCAGGTGATTGATGTGGAGTAACCTTTGTTGAGGCGTCCACTTGCCCTGTATGGTGTGATATAATAGATGAGCTCCCCAATCGGAGAGCGATGCGTCCGCTGTTAGTACAATCTGTGGAACGGGCTTGATGAACGGTCGCCCCTTGGAAAGATTTTGGGTGTTCCACCATTGCAGAATACGATGTGTGCGGCCGTCCACCAACACCAGATCTGTAAGCTGACCTTGAGCCTGGTTCCACTGACGTGCTAAACATTCCTGTAGAGGACGCATCTTGAGTCTTGCGTGAAGTACTATAAATATGCAAGAGGCCATCATCCCTATTAACTGCATGAATACTCAAGCTGGAAGAGTGTGTTACGGTTGAAATTTTGTTATGTGGCTTTGCATGCTTGCTATCCTGGGAGGACTGGTATGCGCAAGTGCTTTTGTAGTGTTGATTGTGGCACCCAGGTATTGTTGTATGTGGGACGGTTGTAGGTGAGACTTTGTAAGGTTTATGGTAAACCCCAAGTTGTGTAGTAGTTGGATTGTAGCATAAGTGTGATGTACACACTGGCTGTATGAGTTGGCTTTTCTGAGCCAGTCATCTAGGTATGGGAGGGCGTGAATGTGCTGTCTTCTTAGGTGAGCTGCAACCACCGCCACACATTTGGTGAACACTCTGGGCTCTGTGGTGACTCCGAATGGGAGTACCTTGAATTAGTAATGCTGACCGTCCACTACAAACCGGAGATATTTCCTGTGAGAGGTGAGAATGGGAATATGGAAGTTGGCGTCCTTGAGATCTAAAGTGGCAAGGATGTCGCCTTGTGAGAGAAGAGGAAGGACTTGTTTAAGCGTGACCATGTGAAAATGGTCCGAGTGTATGTATAGATTTATGGGTCTGAGGTCTAGGATAGGTCTTAGAGATCGTCCTTTTTTGGGATGAGGAAATACAGGGAGTAAACCCCTGTGTTCTGCTGATGAAGGGGGACTGGTTCTATAGCATGTTTTTGTAGGAGGGAGATTACCTCCTGTTTTAGTAGTGATAAATGTTACAGCGACATTAGGCGCTGCCTGGGTGGTATGTTGGGGGGGAGGGGGCGTGTAGAGGTGAGTTCTAGACAGTAACCTCTTTGAACAATTTGTCTCACCCACCTGTCTGTGGTGATGTTGTTCCAGACGGCAAGGAACTGTAACAATCTTCCCCCGACCGGAGTGGAATGGTCCGAGGGGAGGGAAGTCATTGGGTAGGGGTGGCGGTAGAGCGGGTATTGTTGGTCTTGCCTCTACCTTTGTTATTATTGCCTCTCCAACCTCCTCTTTGATAACCTTTGGTAAATGTGGTCTGTATGGGAGCCTTGTAAGAGGTGGAGGGGTTGTCAGAGGAGTACCCTCCCGAGGTGCCTTTGTAATATGAGCGACAAAAAGAATGTCTGGGAGCTTGCGATTGCAAGGTTCCCATTGATTTAGCTGTGTCAGTGTCTTTTTTCATCTTCTCCAGAGATGAATCCACTGAAAGTCCGAACAAGTGTTTTTCGTCAAATGGTTGGTTAAGGATGGCAGTTTGTACTTCAGGTTTAAAACCTGAAATGCGTAGCCAAGCATGTCTACACAGAAGGACACTTGTGTTGATAGCTCTGGAGGCTGTGTCTGCTAAGTCTAGAGTGCAACAGATGGAGGTGTTATTAATAAGCTTACCCTCCTATATGAGGTTGTTGGCCATGGTTTTAGATTTGTCCGGAAGGTGTTGCAATAGAGTCTCTAGCTCGTCGTAGTGTGCTCTATCATACCTAGTTAACAGAGCTGGAGTATTGGCGATACACCATACGTTAGCTGCTTGTGACGCTGTGCGTTTACCAGAAGCGTCCAAGAGCTTGGACTCTTTGTCGGGAGGTGGAGCGTCCCCTGATGCTTGCGAGTTAGCCGTTTTTCTGGCGTTGGAGACTACTAATGAGTCCAACGGTATGTGGCCCTTAATGTATGCTGGGTCTGCTGGGGAGGCTTTATATTAGTTTACTATTCTGGGGTTAATAACCCTAGCCCTAACTGGATCTTTAAACGCATTCGGTGCATGTTTAATTACTCCTTTGAGCATAGGTAGAATGGAGGTGGAATTTTGTGAAATATCAAAAGTATCCATTAAAAAAATCCTGGGTCTGTGTGTAAGTCCACCCCGTGGTATTGTGCAGCTCGGTCAGGGTCCGAGGTCAGTCGATGTCAGTACTTACGACCCACTGCCCAGGAGTGATGTCTTCGATGTCAGAGTCATCGACTTCGTAGGCGCTGATAAGGCCTTCTTCGACCCGCTCCTGTTCCGGTACATCGACGCCCTCTGGGAAGATGTCGTCGGGAATGGATGTCGACGAGCGAGCCATGCTTCTTCGAGCTCGACTATCTTGAATAGTCTTCTTGGAGCGGAAGGAGGCACAAGCTCGACAGTCTCTGGCCTCGTGCTCCAGTGAAAGGCAGAGGTTACACACCTCATGAAGAGCTGTGTGTGGGAACTTCGACCCATATTGAGGACACTTTTTAAATGGGGTCCTTTCCATGACCCAGATGTAATGGCCTAGGTAGGACCGAAGGCCTTCGCCGACGACCGGAATCGAGGACTTTTAACTTGGAGAGATGCGTGTCGGCTAGGGATCGCGATCGAAACAATACCGGAGAAAGGGGTGAAGGATTACGCGTCAAAAGTTGAATCTGTAACGACACCGAACTGGAGCACGATAAACACATCCGAGCCCGACGGCGGAAAAAAACAATCTGAAGATGGAGCCGATGCCCATGCGTACTATCATCCTAAGGAGGAGTCACCTATCTCGTGACTTCAAAGACTTTTCCAAGACAAAAACAAGTGTAAACATCCGACCCAACACCAGATGGCGATCTATGCATAGTGTGTGATCTGCAGCTCATATGCCTTGAACACCTATTTCGAGGCATTGCCATGTTAGGACATAAACACTGCAAGTCTTTAATAAATAGGTCCTCCAGTATCCTAACCTACATAGAACAGTCACAAACGAGATGAGAAACCAGTCAACCAAAGTGCAGCCTTTTTATGACACAAAATGCACTTCAGTCTACCCTGATTAAGTGCACCTTTCTCATTGTCCCAGTGCAGAATCTTTAAGGTTAGATCAGTTTGAAACAGTACCAGGAATTAATGCAGATTGCTCTCCAAAAAGCCTTACCAGAAGGCCACAGCATCTAGTAAACCACCAGGAACAGATAAGAAGAGCAACGAGGAAGTTTCTTTAAAGAAGAGGGATTCTCCCTATGCCAATAAGCAAGGAATGTTTCAGAGAGAGTCCCCTTGTGGAAGAAATCCCTTTAAGGAGACCCATTTTTTAGCAAACAGCATCATTCACATTTACCTTGGGCAAACACGCACACGGATTGGCAAGGGTCTCCAAGCCAAATGGGGCTGAAGTAAACTTGCAGGAAAGCAGGGAATGAAGTAGCCTTGTTTAGTAACAATGTCACACTCAATGTTATTCACGGTTTAGACCAGGGGATGTGCACGGAGGAGAGTTCAAACCACAAAAACTGAGGTCCATGTACCCATGAAACCAGCAACTAATGTTCTTCTATTGTATTATCCATGCACAGATGTCAAGTCAAGGTGGCAGTGGGAAGCATGAGCCATGCGTTCTAGAGTGAGAGACTCAACAGTCCCCACACCATAATAAACCAAATATTAGAGACATGGAAGCGGCTTCTGTGAAAACATCCTCCCTCAGTACTATAAATATTTCCAGTCTAAACTACCTGTTTCAACTCATAAGGCAGGGTTTCACAAAATCGATGAGTCAGGACTTACGTTTACTTAAAAGCAAAAGATTTACAATTCTACTCGAATGCTTGATTTACCATCTAGTCCTCTCTTTTCCACTTCACAAAAAGAAAATCTTCAATTGCAGGCAGAGGACATTCTGATACTCTCAAACATGATAAAAACTAAAAGTCACAGAAAAGGGAAGTTGCAAATTACAGAACGTGATGCCAACACGAGGGATTGGATCATGGGGTTTCATTTCCTCGGGATCTATTAAACCCGTTAAAAAGGGATTAAAACAAAACATCTTGAAGAATGTAGTTTTACATATCTTTGTCAGTGAAGAATTGCATTGTTTTAACGCGATGTCTGGGACCCAGCCCACTCCAGAATGCTACAGCAGTTCTCAACTTCATTAGAAGGTCTAGAAATGTAGAGCTGGAAATCACAGCCAATGCTATGTAAAATGAAGTTAGGATGCTAAAAGTAAATGTAAGAGCCATAAATGCATTAGTTACACTGTAATAAGTATTTGATTGTACTCTAATATTTAATCAAAAGATGTGCTTTTAAGCACTCACCTGTTTGTTGCAAGTAGCTAATGCTGACATGATCAACCGGAAAGAAAGCTGCAGTTGCTCCATATTCTGGACACATGTTGGCTATGGTGGCACGGTCAGCAATGGACAGTTGTGCTACACCAGGTCCAAAGAATTCCACAAACTTGCCCACAACACCAACTTGCCTAAGGTGCTACAAAAATTCAATAGAAGCAAAGTTTATTAACAGTCGTTTTATTTATAATCATTAACCTGTAGCTTTAGAATATAGGGTGATCATTCAGTCCTCCACATGTTCCAGTAAAGCAGACAACCATGCTCTTTCAAACATTTCCGTATATGCTCAATGAGGGACAGGAGATTAGCATGATAGAGGGTTAGCTAATTACACAGGACAATACTCACAGAAGAAAGCAAATCAAGCTGGACTTTCCTCTTTTCACGGGAGATCAAACAAGTCCTAAACAATTTTTAGACCACAGTGGACATCCAGAAAAATGAAACAAAATTAATGGGTGGAAGGGGAAACATCACTTACAACGCAACTTTTACCACGCAATGCTTTTACATCGCAGCTTTTACAACGCATACCATTACAACGCATTGCGCTGGGGGGCGCTCTAGGATAGGGAATAGGTTAATTTACTATCCAATAACCTTCCCTAGTGTCCACGGGGACTGGAGTTGGAATAGTAAATTAAACTATTCACTATCCAGCACCCAAAAGCGCTATGCGTTGTAATGGTATGCGTTGTAAAAACCGCGATGTAAAAGCATGCGTGGTAAAAGCATGTGTTGTAATGTCGTACATCCGGTGGAAGCCTTGATTTAATATAAGCGGCTGGTAATTCCTTAAACCACTATCCAGTTGATCAGTTTTTTTACCACTATGTTACCTCTGAAGAACAAGAGATATGTAAATCAGCCTTGGTTCTGCTCAAATACAAACACTATCATGAAATGCCAGGTCAGAACACAATGGACTGATTGCAGCCTAGCATAATTACCAGGAGCTGAGAAATGTTGCAATCCACCCCTCACATTTTTGTTTTACTTAGTGTGAGGTGAATGCCAATATGTAGGTCCCGTTCTCACCATGCCATGGGACTCAAGCTACAGCCTACTATGAACAAGAAACAAATTGGGCAAAACCAGTCTACGATAACTTGGATTATCAAATAAAGGAGATGTGACCAGACTAGTCGGCCTAGACTGTTCATATTTGAACAAGACAAAATCAGATTTTTATGTGGCTGGTTCCTGTCTGAGGTGGCATGGTGGGCAAATCAAATGACTGAATTGTGGCCTAGAGTAACTACCTATGCTGGAGATTAATTGAAACAATCCAACCATCACGGTTTTGTTTTCCCGCATACAAAAAATAAAACTCTACAACCAAACCCGAAAGGAAACTGAACTTTACCTTAGTAACAGTGAGCACAATGTCTGTGGAAGTCACCAACTGGTGAGGCTTTCCCACAAGTTTGTAGCCAATGACTTCAGGAAGCACCATGCTGATTGGCTGGCCCAGCATAACGGCTTCTGCTTCTATTCCTCCAACCCCTGGGAAGATAAATTAAATAACACAAACAGTGAACAAAATTAAAAAAATCACCTCAGAGTTCAGAATCAAGGATGATTTTGCTGCCAAATAAAATTGTTTAACTAGGCAATCACTGAGAAAAATCCAAACACAACCTAGATTTATCTGACGACAATTAGCAGTCATCCAGTGAAGTAAATTAGCACCTTTGAAAGGCATCGCAAATTCAGACAAGACACAAAGTAACAGCATCAAATCAAATGGTAAAAGATTTTTACTGAAAATATGTTCAGTGAAGTGAAAATGGCTGGTATTTTAATGTTCACAACATAATTTCCGAATTCCATAAGAACAAAGTAAAGACTATAGTAGATTAAATAGAACGACTCCTCTTTAATAACCATTTGCTGTTAATATCAAACTTTCTATGAAGTGCAGCAAAGATATTTGCTCAATTACAAACAAGATGTATTTTTGATACAACAGTCACTGTGTATAATGTGGATCGCTTACCCCAGCCTAGTACTCCTAGTCCATCTATCATGGTTGTGTGAGAGTCAGTTCCCACAAGGCTGTCTGGATAGTAATGGCCATTTTGATCAAAAACCACTCTGGCCAAGTACTCTAAATTCACTTGGTGTATGATGCCCGAGCCAGGTGGGATAATACGCATGTTCTGAAAAGCTTGTGAACCCCACTGTCAAATACAAAAAAGAAAATCTTTTTAAGGTAGGGTTAAGCACTACAAGCAGTGTTTGTATTGTTGCCTGTGTCCACAGACTCAGTGCTATATGTACACCCATACCTTTAAAAATTCAAATCGTTCCCGGTTCCTTTCAAACTCAAGATCTTGATTTTTCTGTAAACTGTCTGCCCTGAAAGAAAAAGCAATGTAAGTTCGGTAACAAGAAAAAAGTTGCCTTTTCAGAAGTATGCACAGTTTATTTATGCCACTTTCAATGAACATTACACCGATTACCCAACACTTGTTTTCTAGTCTAGCATAGCAACCAATACCAACAAATTTCCTTATCAACTAACTCCACTTTTCTTTTGCTTATCTATTGTACTTAATAGAAATTACTTTACAATGGAAGGAAAACATGGATTTCAATATTTTACGATATGCAGTCCCACTACAACTCTAGGGTCAAGAGCTGTAAGAGCGTATTTGCTATGTTATTAAACACCAAAGAAGTTCCAAGGTTATTTATGAAAGAAAGCAAAGCTATCCAGCACAGCAGTCTCACCAGGCTCTCAGTTTTTAATAGTCGAAAAAATATGTCAAACTAGAAGGTTACCATATGAAAATGATCACGCCCACAAGCCTTTGCTTGTATTTGGCGAATGTTATGATAACCTACATTCTCACTGATTTTGCAAACTTGATTGCTGCTTCAACAACCAGAAACCAATGTATATAAAGTGGCAGCTGGTGATCGTTATAACCCCTTCCCTTCAGAGTTATTTTGATTATGACGACATCTGTTATGATGTTTGATTGTTCTGTGTACAATTCAAGTGATGGTACATCTACACTTGTCCTGACCAAGACCCCGTTAATGGAGTTTGATAGGTTGAAGCTTTTACAGATTCACAGACTTGGATTGTTTTTTGACATTAAAAGAGCTTAGGTGACCCAATAGAACCTCAAGGTCATCATTATACAAGGATATTTATTCATTAGCAAACAAAGCCTGTTTTTTCTTGACAGAATTTGTTTTAACTGCACTTGGAGTCACTGTTTAAAGTGCACTGGGCAGCTTTCACTGTGTGAAGGATTTTACACTTGTGTATAGGTTTTTAAACTTTGCTTGCATTGTAAAATATACGTGCAATATCTGGTTAAAATTCCAGGGGGTTACCACTCTCCTAAAAGTCTACAAGTGTTTGTTTGGAGCAATCTATGATGTTCCAAGTGACATATTTAGCTTAAATAATAAACCCCTATGAATCACTGTGTTTTTACGTATTGTTAACAGTTTACGAGAAATACATGGTTGCCGCTTTTTTTTTAATTAAGGATATTTCTGAAACATGTCTTTTCCTTGAGAATCACTGTCAGGTTGAAGCAACATCATCATCTAGGGACCTAGCATCAATCAATGTTTCAGCCCCATTAAAATATTCTAAAAAACTGAAAACTAACAACTTTACCCCTGCACAAATGTTGACAAAACAAGCCCTAATTCAGCTACATAGAAGTAGTAACATAAATTCCACAGGTCTTCCCTAAAGTCAGTCTTCCCTAAAGTCAATCTGGTATAGTGATAGGATAAAGGTAGATTAAAAAAATATTTTTGGAAGGTTTGGGCCAGATTTGGATTAACTACAACAAAAAATGTATGCCACCGGGTTTACATGTCCGTAGGAGAAACGAAACCAATCCTAAACTACAGGATTCAGACTTTTATAGGTTCTGGAGATAAAAAAAAGCTGTCATATGAAAATGTGCGTACTTTCCGCAACCAGAAAGTCAAACCTCTTGTTGACACGGTCTGAACAACGTCACTTTCTCTACAAAATTTACAAATGCTTGGCTTGGCAAATATCCAAACAAAGCAGTAACATTCAAAATAAATGGGGAAATACTGACTACCTTGAATAGACCTCCTCAGACTAATGAGCAATGGTACCCAATATGGAAATCTTCCTTTACTGCTAGAACAGTTATGACATTGGCACAAATCAGTCTCAAGACTATACACAACTCCTTCTGGACTGGCTCCAAATTATATACACAAACTGGATTCCTGCTGGCATTATCACTACATTAAAGGAGATCTCTCCTATATGATGTTTTCTATTTTCATCCACATCTTGACCCAGTGAAAGTGTGCTGAGGTAGTAACTCTGTACAACTCCCTCAGAACGGAAGCAAAAGGAGTGTTTAGTTATCTATCAATTTTTACTCAATTGAGCTAATAAAAGAAAAATAAAGTATTCATAGCTTTAACTCCTTGTACAGACGGAGTAACACATACTTGAATTGAAGGTGTTGTGTCTTTAACAACCTGTCAAACTTTGTCTCTGGTCATTAGAATAACAAGGGCCTCTAAACACTGAAAAAGTGAGAATTTTAGGGATCCCTCCTCACTTGGGCTTCAGGTATTGTGTTTGCAGTGGAAAGTTAGACTTACAAAGCCACCTTAATTCTCCAGAAGACATGAAAGGCAGTTCAGGCAGAACTCAACGGAGTGGGCAAGTTCAGATGCACTAAAGATGTTGATGTTCGGCAACATCAGTGTGAAAACAACTCTTTGATAATAGCTCAAGAATATATAAATATATTAACATAATAAACGATGGATTCAATCATAGAGCATATATAGCACAATATATGCGGATGCAATGGTGTCAAATATTATATAAGCAGAAAGCCGCCTACACACCTTATTATGCTTATTATTACTAGATGATTGTGAATGCTGCCACAATCTTAAACCAAAAGCACAATACCACACCAATGCAAATAAGGAACAGTTCAAAGGCTTAAGGAGTGTTTCAAATGCATTGAAATACATGGTTCCCTAGCTGACCATGATCAATACAATACAAAACAATGGGAGGTTTTGAACCCTCCCACCAATATAGAGTTACTTTGTTAGTGTACCTGGTAACGTGCACAGGAAGAGGACCCAAATTCAAAGAGTCCATGCACTTGATCCTCATAGGCAAGTCTTCTGCCGGATCTAAACAATGGTGACCCAAAATTAGAATATCTTGTCATCAACAGGAACTCCATACTCAAGCGGATCAAATTGAATGACCACAGAATAGACTTAAGTCCACAAACAAGTAAGGTCTAAAGGTCTCACACAATCCAGCTAGATGGCAACCAAACTGGGTGCTGGAGCAAAGCAACACAAAAGGATCAAAGAAAATAGGAAATAATAAAAGTTGATTCACAGAGGCAGTTTGTTCACCGCTTGAGTCACTGCTCAGCTGAACTGCACTTAGAAGTAGGAAGAATACTCCATGTTATGTCGAACTGTTGCGGCTGCGACATCTCCATTGCCAGCATAGCCAAGAAACACAGGATCTTGTGCAGTCCCGCGGTTCCCTCATCTGGGTCTGCCTTACCTCGTGCTCTTAGACTCCTTACTGCTGCTGCTCCTTGATCCTCCATCTCTAAAATGGCAATCACGTGCCTGAGGGCTTGAGGCTGCCTTTTTAAACTGCTGCGCAACTAGTCCACTTCAGGTTTTCATCTTTCTTTCTTTTCCTTCTTCATCATGGTTGTATATTTATTGGTTTGTTTTTGATGTTGATGGAAAGCCAGGCGGAGATCACTTTCGGGGGCCCATTACGGGCCCCCAGGGGTTGGAGGCAGCAAAGAGAAAAACCAAGTAGTTGCTGTGAAGCAAGAACTTTCTGATAAAAGAGGAACCTTTATTAAGGAAATAGGATGTCAGCCTACAAGGGCCGACTCAAAGCTGTACATGTTCGCTTAGAACGAATGCAACTATATGATCACCAAAGTCATCTAAACAAAGACCATTCAAGCCACTGTGGCCCCATGAATGAAGGTCTTTGCATAATTAAACCTAAAACTCACTACCACGATACTTCATGCTCTATATCATACCCACTCACTTCGTCAGGCCTGACCCCCCACATTCCTCTCCCACACTCAGACTATTTTACACCCCACACCCAGATATCCAACCACCTCCTTAAGCCTGTCCCCGATACGCTCCATCCCCCACACCCAGATTAATACCTAGCCACCACCACAGCCGACACCCCTCTTCATTTCCTCCCATCTCCCTAAAAATGACCCCATCTCCCTTACCTCAATTACAACACAGACCGCTTACAGAAACACACACACACACACACACACACACACACAACACCCAACTAGCTATTATATACCTATGATGGAGCTCACAGGCACACACACTTACACCATCATCTACCCCCCCAAACTCTCTAAAAGCGCAGCCAAACGCTTCAAACACAATCTTATAAAACACCATCCTGAAACACCCATAGCGGATCCCTATTTCTCAATACAAAACGGACACACAACTAATGATATCATTTTTCACACGAAGCGAAGAGCGCAATGGAGAAATGCATTTCTAACCTTATTTACATTCTCCGCCACCAGGAAAATACCACATGGTTTAGTTATCTATATCGCCCCCTCCCAACTTTTCCAAGCGACGGCAACCATCACTATTTATAATAATGGAACCATACTCATGCAATCTACAGATCGCAATCTATCCCTTTTAGACAACATCTTCCCAATCATCAAGGATCAAGTGTCTAAATACCATACGGCCACTCAGGCCACACCTCCCGCTAATACTCAACATACCACACGTCCTATCCCTACCGACAACAACGCCACTTCATTTAGACCTCTACCCGCCAACACACGTCAAGCCACCACACCGAACCCCCAACTCAACATAGTCTAAGCGTCCTATGCACCCCCAGCAAACACCGTTCACCGCCAAACTACTACAACTGATGACCCTTTGATTAACCCCCGCTCGTCCCGCACTAACACTCCCGCCTCTGCAAACTTCCCAAACACCGCCACCCATAGTAACCACTCCTCCCACGCTAAACCACCACCCTTACTTCAGCTGTTAGATCACACTAAGACACCCCACCCAGAGGACTCTGAGGACTCATGCCCCCCCTGCTATCACCTCGCCCCGAGCACACTTCCTAAACCCTCACCCTAGCCACCCACTCCCACAACCCACCCACTGCCATACATAACTCTACCCGCTCCACCAGCCCAGCTATCCTCCTCCACAACACAGACATCCACTCCCACCATCATCCATAACTCTTCCCGTACCATCATTCCAGCCTTCCTACCCCACAGACCACCAAACACACATATTCACACCTATAACTCCCCTACCATCCTCGCACACTTTAGCCCCATACCACAAACCAAGTCAGTATCCAGCGCCTACTGCTATATCCTCCACACAGATACACTACCCACTCGTAGCCACCCCAACAGACCACTCTACACACACACACACACACACACACACACTCCCACCCGAAGCACTCTTCCCATCCACACTCACACACACAACAAACCATACACCAGACCAGACCCCATCGCATGCATCCAAACACGCATCCAAACCCACATCCAAACCCACACCCATAACACAGCCATATACCGCACGCCCCCCGGCACATAACCCCATACTTGATGAGATCATAACTTCTTTGAACCAAATCAAAGAAGAACTACAAGCTCTCAATGTTCGTTTAGCGAAACAACCATTGGGTATTAAAACAACTAGACACCCCAAAATCTGTGGGCCCAGAAACCAAAGTACCACTAACCTGAATCCCCACTGTCCCAACTGGTCCTCAGTCCCCTCCCACAACAATTCATCTCGACCAATTAGAAGTACCAATCCGCTCTCAGAGAGCGATTTACCCTGTTGAGCTCTTATGATCCTGCTCCTTTGAAGTCTACCACAAACGCACCATCGTTAATTCCTACTATCCCCCCTAATCCATATAGGACCTCTAAACCAAACACTAGATGCGTCGCAAACACCAACCTTGGAAGTATCCCTTTCACTCAGGAACCCTCTTCAACCATCAGCACGCCCAAACTCAAATGTATTCTCCTAAACTGCAGATCGGCCGTTAGACATGCAGCGGACATAGCTGACCTCATCCTCACACATGAGCCAGACCTGTTAATGCTAACTGAAACCTGGATAAAAGAATCCTCTACACCAATCATTGACATTTTAGTTCCACCCAATTACAACATCATCAGACTAGATAGAGCCGACAAGTCGGGGGGAGGCATAGCCTGCATACACCGTAGTAATATCTCGGTAAGCAGAGCCATCTCCCCTTTATTCCAGTCATGCGAATACATGTGCCTTAGCATCACTAGCAAGGGTAAACCTGTTTGCTCTATGCATACCATCTATCACCCACCAGGTGAGAACCTCGCCTTCACCGAACACTTCATGGACATGGTTTCATCACACGCGGGGCGACAAATTACCCAAATATTCCTAGGAGACTTCAATCTCCATTGGGATGACCCCAACGATACTGCAGTGAAAAGTCTTAAGAATTTCCTGGCTGACCTACAACTAATGCAATTCTGCAACATCCCAACACATGACAAAGGATCGATTCTGGACTTATTAATCTCTAAATCAGACTCCATTCAGCTAGAATCAATCCTACCCTGCGACTGGTCAGACCACCACATCATCACTTTCACCATTAAGGAAACAGTGAAATTGAACTCAGCCCAATCCACAAGACCAAAAGTCTGGAAAAGAGACCTGAAAAAACTTAATCCCAACACCTTGCCTTCCTCTTGTTCCAACCTACTGTTGCCTCCCGCAGGATCTTCCACAGTTCACGATCTCACCAGTCACTACCTCATGACAATGACATCAATAATAGACGTGGTAGCTCCTCTGCAACTAAAAAGAGTCTCACTGAAAGATTCCAAACCTTGGTATAACGGTATACTCAACGAGAACAGGCACTCAGAATTGCAGAACGGATCTGGAGGTCAACACCATCAACCAACCACCTCAAGAATCTTAGGACAAAGAGAAACGCATATTTCCGCAAGATCAAGCGCACCAACGCCGATTTTTTAAGCCTTCAACTTGACCAGGCAAGAAACCGTCCCGAAAAACTCTTTGATCTGATCAAAACCCAATTTAAGGAGGCACCCCAATGACCACAAGACTCTGAATACTCGCAGCCAAATTGTGAAGAATTCTCCACCTTCTTCACCCTGAAGACCAACGCCATCAAGAACGACCTCCTAAAGGATCTAACCTTATAAGCAAGACCGAATACACTAACCTCTCTTGCCCCCAGACCCATGCCTTGCCAACTCTCATCAAAGTTCAATCCAAAAAATAATGCAGACTGGTCATCATTCTCCTCTAACTCCGAAGATGCTTTAGGCAAAATTCTCAGTGCATTGAACCCAGCCAACCACGCTTCTGACCCGCTTCCGGCAAACGCAGTCAAAGCCCTTACTCCACTACTTCTACCTCTCTGGTCCAAGATCATAAACAGTTCACTTCAACAAGGATGCATCCCAGACACCCTCAAAGTAGGCCAGGTCTCTCCCATTCTTAAGAAGCCCACGGCAGACCCCACAGACCTAAACAACTATCGCCCAATCTCCAATATCCCTACCGTAGCCAAGTTGCTGGAAAAATGTGTGCACCTACAGCTACCCAAACATGACCACTTTGACCATCTCAACAAACACCAGTCAGGTTTCCGTACTGGCCATAGCACAGAATCAGCCATGACACACATCGACGATGCACTGCAAATACTCGACCAAAATAGATCTTGCCTACTCATCCTACTTGACCTCTCCTCGGCCTTTGACACGGTCAAGCACGAGAATATGTTAGACCTCCTGAAACACAGAATGGGCCTATCTGGTGTAGTCCTGAGCTGGTTCACATCTTTTCTCCAAAACCGGACACAACAATTCAAAGTCAATAACACCCTGTCCAAGCCTGTCTCAGTAACCCTGGGGGTACCGCAAGGATCCGCACTATCCCCAACACTGTTTAATCTCTTCTTGGAACCTCTCAACGAAATTCTACAATCCTCTAACGTGCAATATCACTTGTACGCAGATGATACACAGCTATACCTCAAGATACACACCCTAGAGGACATCAAATTACTGAACACAGCTCTTAGGAATACCCAAACTTGGTTGGCAGAAAATCATCTTAAATTGAACGCCCTCAAGACTGAATTCCTACTAATAGCTCCGACAGCGCAAATCCCGAAAATGTAAAACTTGATCAACCATATCACGGCGTTTAACGTACAACCTACCATTGTGGACTCAGCAAAGTCACTTGGGATAACTTTAGACAGTAACCTTACCATGCAAAAACACATCAGCAATGCTACAAAGGGAACTAACTTCCAGATAAACACATTAAGGAAATTGAAACCCTTCCTACCACACAATGACTTTAAGCAGGCAGTTCAAGCTCTGGTTATACCCAGAGTGGAATACGGTTGTGTCTCCCTATGTGGCCTACCCGAAGCATCAATTGCACCTCTAAGAGCCTCAATCAACGCCGCAGCAAGACTCATAACTGGATCTAAACGCAGCTCCCACATCTCCCTGGTCCTTCAATCCTTGAACTGGCTACCCCTAGAGGCGAGAATTCATTTGAAAATTGTGTGCATGACAATCAAAAGACAACCAGTTACCTGGCACAGAAACTGACGATCTCTGGTGGGGCCAGATCCTCAAGAAATACGGAAAAATTACTTCTGAAACCACAAAAATTCCAGGGGAAAAAAAAAAACAACTTGTAACAGATCCTTCTCTGGGATGGCACCCAGAATTTGGAACGCCTTACCCCCAGAAACCAGACTTAACCCGTCCACTACTTCTTTTAAAAAGGAAGTTAAATCCATCCTCATGGACAAATACACATGACTAGGGTCTGCTGAAACCCAGTAATAAGATGCTTTCGCGCTCTCAACTACAAGACACTAATTGATGCTAAATCTAACTATGCTGCTTTTTACTATTTTTATGTACATTTATTTGTATCTATTTCTATTTCCTGTACAAGTAAAATTTATTGTCTGTACAGCGCTCTGATATCCGCTAGGATCTTTTTCGCGCTTTATAAAACTCTCCAAATAAATAAATAAAGCTTAAATAGAACTGCATGCAACAAGAAATTTCTTTCAAGATCAGTAATCAAGAAATGGACAGATGCATCTGACTGAATCAGCAGAAGAGGGAGCTTGTCAAACCCTGCCTAGCAAGATGATACTGAAAACAGAGTCCTCTCTGAAAATAGTGAACTACTGTTACAAACAGCAAGGCAGCCAATTATTCTAAAACTTGCATTAGTGGGCGTTCTACTTCATCCCATCCATTTCACATTAAAGACAATTTTGTTTTCAACCAAGTGGACGACTTTTTGTCCACTGCTTAATGCAGACCTGTTTTCTATTACATCCCCTTCAACCCTCTTAAGACCCTAACCAAACAAGAGAATATTCCTGTGAGTTACAGTAATCATGATGCAACCTTTTAAAATGTACATTTCTTACACACTAAGGTATAGACTTAGACTTGTCATGATGTTTCCCGCACTCATTACATTTTTCTAAGAGTGTTTTAAATAAAAATGTCACATTCACGAGAAACATTCCAGGATTCCAAGATGTGGATTAAAATAAGAAAACTACATTGGACCGTTTACTATGCTATCTCTACCAAGAAGCACTATTGTGTAGTAATGTACATCTGGCAACTGTAGCCCACTTTGTAGGAACCAGCAAGCGAGATTAGTCCAGAATAAAAAAGTTAATGCAGAAGTGTCTAGCGCCTTACCTCTTATTGAAGTCAACTTGAATAGAGTGATCAATGACTAGATCAGCCGGACAGATAGGATTGATTTTCTGTGGGTCTCCTCCCAGTTTCTTCACAGCATCACGCATGGCAGCAAAATCTACCACTGCAGGCACACCGCTAAAATCAAAAGATTTACAGAGACGAAGCAGTTATAAACCATATTTAAAATCAAACAATACCAGTCAACTTTTAAGTAAGA
Source organism: Lissotriton helveticus (assembly GCF_964261635.1). Lineage (NCBI taxonomy): Eukaryota > Metazoa > Chordata > Amphibia > Caudata > Salamandridae > Lissotriton > Lissotriton helveticus. Next base: position 1,145,764,369 of record NC_136059.1, on the reverse strand, counting down.
AAATCAAGCAGTAAACTCCAAACATCAGAAAGGCATGCAAGACGGAGAAAATACTGCAAACATCAAAAAAGGTTCCACAGAAATTCTTGGTAATTAACGGTAAATCCAAGTAGAGCCATAGCATACATTGGTAAGCCTGGAGTGTAATTGCATTGTAACAGAAAAGAAGCCTGCAGAGACGCATTGCTTATTGTCACTTAACGTCACTTGCTTGTATTGCAATTTTACACACTTTTAAACGGCTAATCTCTCAGAAATTATCTTCTCCAAATTGGAATTCATTAACAATTTATAAAATCTGTAGAGTATAAGACTTACGTGAAGTCCTGTAGAATCACTCGAGCAGGTCTGAAGGGGACTTCCACACCCTTGTGCTGCATTACACTCCAGTTCAAGATATTTTCAACATCGTACTTCTTGACGAGAAAGTCGTCGCAATTTCGGACAGCTGCTTCAAGGAGTATTCGGATGCAGTACGGTAATCGGGCTGCAAAATAAATATCAATGTGTATCTTACTTCATGTGCAGGCATGACAACTGCCAAACAAGGCTAATGCAATCTTAGAAAAACAATTTTTCAGAGGAACTGCATGAAAAGAGACCTTTAAAGGTCTTCCTCATCTTTGTGAAAACCAGATGATTTTAGTGGACATCAGTAAGGCTTCCACAAATATCTTAAACCCATCCCAAAAGACTGATCTAACGAATGCACAGCAGAAAGTAAACTTTTATACCCTGCTTAAATCTAATACACCAGGAAAGAATTACATTGACAGCTGCAGATCTTTACACTACAGGTATGATGTTGCCAATATAAACTTAGAAGTATGTTTATGAACTGTAAGCGGGAGGTATCAGTTTCCAGATTACGTGCCTTGCCTTCTGCAGCCCTATGTGCTTTTCCCCTGTACTGGTCTACCATCCTCATTTTCACAAAGGTGACATGCCAAGCAGCACACACCACTCTGTGTTGAACTGGCTGCTACTTGCCACGCTCAACACGAACGGATACCATTATTCACATTATCCTTTGGCGTTTGAAGTGTAGACTCGTTGACCATGTCTTCCGTATTTCTGTACCCTATGTGGAGACCGTATATGACATAGTGGCGAGTTATTGTTGGTATGGTTCTACTTGATAAAACCAACAAAAATAATTTTGAAAGAAAGAGAAACGATGGTCTGGAGAAATGTCTATATGAATCTGGTCATAAGCAGGTCTACATTTGGTGAGGCCTGGGAGCAATGTCTGGATGAGGCAGAGGCCAAAAGGGCAATGATGGGGCCCGTTAAGGAAATTTAGCAAATGGACCTGCACAGCCCTTCTCCTGAATAGAGCACTGCAAAGCTAATCGGTTTAGCTGTTGGAATCTCCAATGCGGTGCCACATGGCCAAACAATTATATTTAAAAAACGTTTGATGCATCTACCCGCATTATTTTGTAGCCACATGCACCATGCATGTGCACACCTACAAAATTACACTGCCACCTTTTTCTCTTGTTAGTTTTTTTAACCAAGTTGTACTGTATTACAACATTTATATTGTGCTGATTTCCCCTATGTGGTGCACTGAGGCGCTTGCCTACATGGGTACCACTCTACACTATGTAGGATGTGGGGTTCCAAGTATTTTCTCTCCATTTTGATCCTATGTGGAAAGTGTTTCAATTTAGTGAGTGATGACGGATAAAATGAAATTATGTATGGGACTCAACACTTAGCAATGTGATAGACGAAGAAGTTTAAGAAAGAGGCACACTGTTTATTAGCTTGTAAGTTTTGTTAGTAAACTGGCCTCTTTGAGGAGCTCTGCAAGTCTCTTTATGGTATTTGGTAAGATCACAGTCCACTTATCTGGTGACTTCACTGGTTGTCCATTCTGAGACATTTTATTTTAATGATCCTGAGCGGGCACAGATTTGAAGGGGAAAAGGTGAAGATTATTGGTAATAGTTTTGTGCTCTCAAGAAAACCATTCCATGCATTTACTACAGTTTTTCTTTTGGCAAGGCATTGTTTAAATTAACAGGCGTTGGATGCGATAATTAGCGAGGGAGTGGGGAGTATGTGAATTCATGCAGATGGTTTGTGGGATGAACAGAAGACATGCAGGAGATTTGGTATTGTTAGGTTGCAGGTTTAAATTTCAAAGAAGGATATGTTGTTAATTTCGAAATTTTTGAATGAAAGGAGGGCAATTGGCAGAAATAAAATAATAAAGATCAAGGTAAACACATGTGATTTAAAGCAGGCTACGCTCAGAAAAAGGAGGCATGCAGAGGATGTAAGTAAGGAGAGGGTAACTCGAAAGAAAGGGAGAGGAGAACTTTTCATAAAGGGTTTTGGGAATAGAGAAGAGCTTTTTTTGAAATAGCATGGATTCTGAAGATGAAAACTGTAGAAAGAAACATTATTTGTCTATGAGAGAGTGCAGTAAAAGGTACTTTGATTGGCACTAGAATAGGAGAAGAAGCAATCACCTGCTAAGATACCCTTAGACCAATGCTTCAGCAAGGATATCTCTTAATAATTATTGTATAGTTTTGCAGCATTTCAGCATTTATCTGGTGCTTACTACTAACCCTGGGCGGAGTTCGCGGAGTTCCGCAAGCAGCGGAGTTTCTTTAGATTAATGCAGTTCGCGGTGATTGCACAGTGCGGACAGGCGCCTGGCACTGACAATCATCGCGAATGGCATAATGCACTGCGCAAGCGGGTACTGCTTCTTTTCTGCTGCTAGAGTAGAGCGGTCGGGAGCATACGTGACCACTCGCAATGAGAAATCTGACTGCCCGCATTGAGAAATCTCGCCGGGAGGTTGATTTTCCACTCGTGCGCTCGCCAACTTGATGTGGACTATCGGAAACGAAGAAAAACTCACCAGGAGGTGGATTTTCCTCGCTCGCCAACTTAACGTTGACGAATACGAGCGAAGAAATAAACTGCAGAGTTTTTCGGAACTCCGCAAGCTCCGCGTAACGCAGAGTGCAGAAAACTCCACAAACTCCGCAAGCAGAGCGGAGTCCACCGTCCAGACTTACATTTCCAACCCCCTACCACATAGGGTTATTAAGTAAGTTGATGGCGGAGCACATATACAAGAAAATATCAAGAGCTTTAGGCTGCGTTTGTAGGAAGCAGAAACCTCGATCATAGCAACAGGAGAGAATGTACAGGGTAAGTAATGCAAACACTGAAAAGGAGATTCTGCAAATGCTGGAGGAAATGTCTTCTGATGTATGTCACTAGTTTAGCATTGCACAAAATGGGGGTGAGGATATCGGGACAGCTACACAGGATAATGGAAGTGCACTGCCTGCATTCATGTGGCTTGAGAGTGGAGATCTACACATAAAGGCTACGCTTTACCTGAACTTTTCAGCACTCAACATGATTACAATTTTCCACTTTGTCGGAAAATCTATCCCAGAGACTGAGCAGTTTTACCTCCCGCCAATATAAATCCCTTGAGGCTGGTAAGGGACTAAATGAATGTGTAGTTGCAAGCTGCAAGTTGCTTCCCTATGTAGCTAAAATTGCTGAGAAACATTTGAATGGCCACCACTAAGTTCCTCGAAGAGAGGCGGGTTCTTCATGATACCCAGTCCGGCTTTAGGCCTATACATGGTACAGAGTCCGCTCTCTTGATGGCGGCCGAAGTGTTGAGGGCAGCGGCTGATGAAGGTAGAACTGTGGCCTTGATCCTGCTGGACCTAAGCGCCGCGTTCAACACAGTTTTCCATGGCCTCCTACTTGAGAGGCTAAGGGAAGTCGGGGTCGAAGGTGTCACGTGGACCTGGCTGAAGAATTTTCTGGAAAATAGATCATTCCAGGTTTTGCAACATCCTTTCAGCTCCAGAACTTGTTCTTTAAACCAGAGGGTGCCGCAGGGTTCGGCTCTTAGCCCAACCCTCTTTAACATACATATGCGCCCACTTGCAGATATTGTTCTGAAGAACAAGTTACTTACCTTCGGTAACGCTTTTTCTGGTAGATACAATATCTGCCTGTGGATTCCTCACCTTGTGAATATCCCCCTTGCGTCAGCAACATTCGGAATTTTTCTTCGTAGCACGCCGGCGTGGACGACGTCACAGGAGCACGGCATCGCGCGCGAACCCGTTTGACGTCACCGACTCCTTATTAGACCCACATCGGCGTGATGACGTCAGTTCCGCCCTTTTTTCCGTGCCTTCGAGGCACCCGGACGGACCAACGACAGCAAATATGCATATATACAATGTACACAGTACATACAAACCAAAATAGCACACAGTGCATAGCAAAGGCATCAAAACCCAAAATATATACAAACAATAAAACCAGGTATAGCAGAGTGGACAACGGGGAGGCGGGTGGGCATGTGAGGAATCCACAGGCAGATATTGTATCTACCAGAAAAAGTGTCACCGAAGGTAAGTAACTTGTTCTTCTGATAGATACATCTGCCGTGTGGATTCCTCACCTTGTGAATAGAGTCCCACAGCAGTCCCCACTCCCGGAGGAGGGTGACCACTCTGCTATACCAGGAAATCTTGGAGAACAGAGCGCGCGAAGTGGCCATCCCGCCTCACCTCGGAATCCAAGCAGTAATGCTTCGCGAAAGTGTGGAGGGAGGCCCAAGTCGCAGCCCTGCAAATGTCCTCAACAGGAACACCTCTAGACAAAGCAAATGTTGCAGACTTTGCTCTAGTTGAATGTGCTCTAATACTCTCAGGAGGGTCCTTACCCGCCAGGGAGTAGCAAATCTTGATGCACAGGATTATCCACCTGGAAAGTGTGCGCTTGTGCATCGCTCTACCCTTCTTGCAGCCAGCAAAACCAATAAACAGCTGGTCATCCATCCGGAAGTCTTTAGTTCTGTCCAGATAAAAAGACACCGCCCTCTTAGGGTCCAGACGGTGTAGTCTCTCTTCCTCCTTAGACGGGTGAGGGGGAGGATAGAAGGTAGGAAGGGTAATGGATTGTCCTAGATGGAAGGGAGTTACCACCTTAGGCAGAAAAGCAGCCCTGGTCCTAAGAACCAGTCTTTCAGCATGAATGGTCAGGAATGGGGGTTTGGAACTAAGAGCCTGAAGCTCACTCACCCTCCTTGCCGAGGTGATTGCTACTAAGAAGACCGTCTTGAAAGACAAAAGCCTCATGGGACACTTGTGTAAGGGTTCGAAGGGGGAACCCATCAAATAGGTTAACATAAGATTCAAATCCCAATGAGGAACAACAAAAGGAGTAGGAGGGAATCTATTAGTGAGACCCTTCAAAAATCTTAAAACCACTGGAGACTTAAAAAGAGAAGGCTGATCTGGCAAACAAAGAAAAGCCGACAAAGCCGAAAGATACCCCTTGACCGTGGCACCAGCAAATCCTTGCTGCGCCAAAGAAAGAGCAAACTGCAAAATGTCAGACAAATGAGCCTTCAAAAGGTCAACATCTCTCTCCCTACACCAAGAGACAAATTTAGACCACCAATACGAATAAATGGACTTAGTGGAGTCACGCCTGGCAGAAAGAATGACATCCACCACATCGTGAGGGAGAGAAAAAGAATTCAAGTTGCCCCGCTCAATCTCCAGGCATGAAGGTGTAATGTCTGGAGGTGTAGAACCTGCCCCTCCATCTGAGAGAGGAGGTCTGCCCTGTGAGGGAGACGGAGCGGCGGGTGAGAGGAGAGGTGGAGAAGGTCTGTGTACCACACCCTTCTTGGCCAATCCGGGGCAACCAATATGACTTGGGCCCGATCCTGGCGAATCTTCCTCAGAACCCGAGGAATCAAGGGTATGGGAGGAAACGCGTAAAGGAGTTGATCTTTCCAACTCAACTGAAACGCGTCCCCCAAAGCTCCTTTCATCAGAAACTGGAGACTGCAGAATGACAGGCAGTGAGCATTCTCGCGAGTGACGAACAGGTCCACCCGAGGAGTCCCCCACATCTGAAAGATGTCGTGAACCACCTCCGGATGGAGCCTCCACTCGTGGTCGGCAGAGAACTGCCGACTGAGACTGTCTGCACGAACGTTCAGAACTCCGGCCAGATGATTTGCCATCAGACAAATCTGATGATCCTGAACCCAGGACCAGAGACGCAGAGCCTCTCTGCAGAGACACTGCGACCCTACTCCTCCCTGTTTGTTGATGTACCACATCGCGGTCGTGTTGTCCGTCAGGACTTGAACTGACGGACCGCGAAGGGAAGGGAGGAAGGCCTTGAGCGCCAAACGTATCGCCCGCAATTCTAGAAGGTTGATATGAAGCAACCTTTCCTCCGGAGACCAAAGCCCTTTGACCTCCAGGTCCCCCAGATGAGCACCCCACCCGAGAGTGGATGCATCCGTTATCACTGTGGTCACCGATGGAGGAAGTTGAAAAGGCTTTCCTTGAGACAGATTGCCTTCCACGCCCCACCAAGACAGATCCGCTGCAGTTTCTCTGGAGATCCTCACTGACTCCCTGAGATCTCAGTTGTGCTGATACCACTGCCTGCGGAGGCACCACTGGAGTGCCCTCATGTGCCAGCGTGCATGGTTGACCAACAGAATGCAAGAAGCCATCAGACCGAGCAGACTAAGGACCTTCAGGACTGGAACAACCGCTCCATTGTAGAATAAAGGAATCATTTCCTGTATGTCGTGAATCCTTTGAGGTGGAGGGAATGCACGACATACAGTAGTGTCCAGTACCGCACCTATGAACAGGTTGCGCTGGGAGGGCACCAGGTGAGACTTGGGTACATTTATCGAAAAACCCAACCTGTGCAACAACTGAGTTGTCTCTTGCAGATGATGAAGCACATTCTCCGGCGACTCCGCTTTGATCAACCAATCGTCCAGATAGGGGAACACAGGTATCCCCGATCTTCTGAGATGCGCCGCCACCACTGCCATCACCTTGGTGAAAACTCGAGGCGCAGTAGTAAGCCCAAAAGGAAGGACCGCAAACTGGTAGTGTTGCGATCCCACCGTAAAACGGAGATACTTCCTGTGCGACTTCAGGATTGAGATGTGAAAATACGCATCCTGCAAGTCGGTCGACACCATCCAGTCTTCCTCCATCAGCGCTTGAAGAACCTGTGCAAGTGTGAGCATTTTGAACTTCTCCTGTTCGAGATAGAGGTTCAAAATCCTGAGGTCCAGGATTGGCCGAAGTCTGCCATCCTTCTTGGGTATCAGGAAACACCGGGAGTAGCACCCCTGACCCCTTTCCTGCTCTGGAACCACCTCTATCGCACCTTTTCTGAACAGTGCCAGGACTTCTTCCTGCAGGAGAAGCAGGTGGTCCTCCGAACAATAACCTTGGCAAGGAGGGTAATTGGGAGGGAACTCCTGAAAAGGAAGTGCATACCCATTCTCTATGAGATTGAGAACCCAAAGATCTGATGTAACCGATTCCCAATCCCGTAGAAAATGAGTAAGCCGACCCCCTACCGGACCAAATGATCCAGAATGGTGGATCTAGGGCTGCTTTGCTGATGTAGGTGGGGGTTGGGTATTATTGGAGGAAGTAGAGGAAGAGGAGACTTGACGACCACGTCCACGACCCTTCTGTCTACCTCTATACGATTTGTACAGAGGGTTCTGTTGCTGCTGCTGTTGTTGCTGGCCTTGTCTGAAGGGACGAAAAGAGGATCTACCAAACCCTCTAAACTTCTTAGTGGTAGAACCTCTTGTCTGGAGACCCAAAGATCTTGCAGTAGCACGGCTATCTTTGAATCTTTCCAAAGCCACATCCGCCTTCTTCCCAAAAAGACCTGTCCCATCAAAAGGCAAGTCCAACAACGTGGATTGTACATCAGCAAAGAAATCGGAGGATTTCAGCCATGCTGCCCTTCTGGTGGCCACAGTAGAGCCCATAATCCTGGCAACAGAGTCTGCTGTGTCCATGCCACTCTGAATTACCAAGCGGGCTGCAGCTTGAGTATCAGAGACCACTTCATTAAAGTTTTTTCTATCATCCTCTGGAAGCTTAGATGACAACTGCTTCACAGAGTCCATCAATGCATGAACATCTCCCCAAAAGGCAAGTAGCATTAGTAGATTTTAGAGCCATGCTACCCGAGGAGAAAATCTTCTTTGCAGACTGATCCAACTTTTTAGAGTCCTTGTCTGCTGGCACCTGAGGAAAAGAACCTGCAGACCTGTTGGAACAAGCGGCCTGTACCACTAGACTCTCTGGTGAAGGATGTGAAGAGAGAAACTCGGGGTCACCAGGTGCCACCCTGTAGCGTCTTGCCACAGACCTTTAAACAGCAGGAGCAGTCAACGGTCTCTTCCAGACCTCCATGATCGGTTCAGTTAAAGCCTCAGTAAACGGAAGTGTAGGCTCTATAATAGAAGGAGAGTGTAAAACCTCTGTGAGGATGTTAGGTTTGTACTCAACAGTAGGTAAGGTCAGATTGAGTAGATCTGCAGCCTTTCTAATAACAACATGGTAGGGTGCCACGTCCTTAGATGGTGCATCAGAAACAGATGGCAAACCCCACTCAGGAGATAGTTCCAGACCACTAGCACTATGCAGGTCTTCAAAACAGTCCCCTTGATCTAGAAGTTCACCTTCTTCAACATCAGAATCTTCATACCTCTTTTCCTCCAATAGACGCTGAGCCCTGCGTCTCGACCATTTCATACGAACCGAAGTCGATGGATCCGGTAACGACTCCGACGGAGCCGGATCCGACGTCGAACGAGGAGCCGGGGCAGTTGGAGGATGTGACTCACGGACCGGCGTGGCACCTCGATCCAAATTACGAGGTCGATCCGGAGTCGGCGAAGCCGTATGCGGAGTCGATGACCTCGGTGGAGCCGTACCGAGCAAAGGTGTGTAAGGCGCCGGCATAAACGGCATAAAAGAAGCTGGGGCGTAACTTTGAGGAATGCCCAAGTTGAAAGACAATGGACCCATGGGACCAGCCGGTGCACCAGTGGGATACATTGCTCTCGAATAAACTCCAAACATCGCATTAAGGAAATGCGAGCAGTCCTGTCCTGGACCAGGAAAGGGAGGGTACAAACCTACTGGTTGACCTAAAGGAGGTTGCTCCGATATCGGTTCATTCTGACCCTCTTGATCCACAAGGACTACCACCGGAGTCGGAGCTCGAGGAACTTCCTCTTCATCTTCATGCTCCGAAGAATGGTGTGACTCCGGATCCGGTTCTTGTTCCGGAATCGGGGAACCTCCAGGAGACTGCAAGGGAGAAGGAGATACGAAGTCCTTGTGATGTTTACGAGACTTCTCATTCGAATCCGAAGACTCCTTCCCAGAATGATGTCTGGAGCTGTGTTTTCTCCTCTTGTGCTTCCTCTTTGAGGAGCTCGAAGCATGACCCGAAGCCGACTTGGATCCAGACCTCCACCTCTCTCTGGACCTTGACCTCGCTCTGGACCTTGACCTCGAAGCCGACCTCGATCTCGACTTCGAGCGTCTCGACGTCGACCTCGAAGATCTCCCAGTCTCTCTTCCCTTTACCTTCGCAAGAAGAAGTTTTGCTTCACGTTCTCGTAACGCCTTAGGATTCATCTTGAAGCAGGATCGACAGTTTTTAACATCGTGGTCCGATCCAAGACACCATAAACAATCGTTATGAGGATCGGTGATCGACATCATACGAGCGCAAGATCCACATTGCTTGAATCCGGTCTTCCTCGACGACATTCTCGACGAAGAAGGAGTAAATAAAGATGAAATAGTAATATTATAACTAGTAGAAGATACAAAGTATCGCAGAAGATCCCAGAAACCGTTCGCGTCGACGACGCGGAAAAAAGGGAACTGACGTCATCACGCCGACGTGCGTCTAATAAGGAGTCGGTGACGTCAGACGGGGTCGCGCGCGATGCCGTGCTCCTGTGACGTCGTCCACGCCGGCGTGCTACGAAGAAAAATTCCGAATGTTGCTGACGCAAGGGGGATATTCACAAGGTGAGGAATCCACACGGCAGATGTTTCTATCAGAAATATGGTTTTCAGCTGGTGTCATATGCTGATGACACTCAGCTAGTTGTGACCTTGGAACAGAAGGGACCTGAAAGGGCGGACGATTTTAGGACCTGCCTGGGGGAACTCGTGGACTGGATGAGACGGAATTGTCTCCAGTTAAATGCAGGGAAGACAGAGGTGATGGTGGTTGGGAACCAGCCCTCCCTCTGGTCACAGCATTGGTAGCCAGAAGCACTGGCAACCAGTCCAGGGCCGAAAGCCAAGGTGAAAAATCGGAGAGTCTGGTTCGAAGTCAATCTCTCCTCCTCGCAAATATCGGCTGTGGCTTGGACCTGTTTTGGCATCTTGAAGTTGATACGCAAGATCTTGGACCTCCTCCTCCTTAATGCTAAAAGGTCTATTGTACAGGCATTGCTCACGTCTCGCCTTGATTACGGTAATGTCCTGTATCTAGGGGTGGCTTCCGAAAATCGTATCTTTTTTTTTATCCTCATCTGCCCGACACACGTCCCTTAGATGCGGAGAAAACCACCCGACCAGCTCACTGCCATTGGGAGCAATGCCCTGGGAATTGAGCCGCTACACGCCTAGGCAGAAATTTTTATGAGTTGGTGGGAACAACCATGCATCTTGTAACGATATCTCAAGGCAGCTTTGTGCCAATAAATCCAGTTTGTAGGTGTCGAGATCTGGGCGGACCACCATACTGAGCCATTAGATGGGTGGGCTTAATCATCGGATATTTGGGAAAAAAAAAAAAAAAAAAACCCAAGAAGGCGAAACAGAAAAACCTCACTTCCACTCTGTCAGAAGTTTCCAAAATGTGAGGTTCTGAACTCTACATGATCTTTTCAAGTCTACCTTGGAGGTTTCATAAAGTGAGGTTAGCCATGCTGAGTGAGTGGGAGGGGTGGTGTCCACCCAGTGCATGCATATCTGCCGTCTTGCCAACAGGAAGGCATAAAATATAAAGGACCGTGCTGCCCCAGTGATGTTCTGGTCAAAACCAAGGATAACAAATGGTAAAGTTAAGGAAATGTTGATCTTAGTAATTGAATCCAAAGTTACTTTGATCTCCATCCAGTAAGTAGATATGTGGGGGCAGTCCCAGAACATGTGTATGTCGGAGGCTGCTGGCAGTTGGCATTTATTACAGCATTTCCCCTCTTGGTATTTGGATAAACGTAAAGGGGTGAGATACGCCCGATGTAAAGTAAACAGGTGGTTTCGTCTAAGCCAAGCGGGTTTAACCAATTTATACAGAAGGGAAAAGGATTCTGTCCACCCGTCCTCATCTAGTGTCGCAATTTCTCTACCCCATAGCTCCGTTGGGAGATGAAAGTCCCCATCTATCTCTTCCAGTATGGACCAGTACCAAAGAGCCACCTCCTTACCCCCTATCTGTTTTTCGACTAGCTGTTGTTCTAGAGAACTAATTCTCCCGGTATTAGAGTCTTTCCTGATTAATTCTTTGGCCCAGCTACTAATTTGTGTGTATTTAAATCTTGACAATGTCGGCCCTATTTTCTCCCTAAGGACATCCCACCGTATCAAGATACCTCCATATAACAATTCACCCCATCTAGAAAGCCCAGCTGTAATTAGGGGGGTTGCCAGAGAATCTTGCAGGCACAATGGGAGCCCAGGAGAGTCCCAAATTTGAGCGTAATTAGAATAGTACGCCAACCCCACTCTACGTTTGATTTGTACCCATGACTTCAGTTGTGTTAGTAGAGTCTTCAGCCTCACCTTCTTGAAAAATTTTCGATCTCCAAACTTAAATAAAAATCCATCTAATGGGAGGTTTGCCCCTACCAGCATTGCACAGCAACCAATCTTAACATCTTGCAGAAGGTCCAAAATGCCACAGCCCGGCTTATCCTGAACATACCTAGGAGGGCATCGGTCGGAGAAGCTTTCAAGGAACTACATTGTTACCTTTAAGGCTTTATGCCTTCGTCACAGGATCATTGGGGAAAGGGGACCGCGTTTCTTACGGCCTCTCCTGACAGTACACCAGCCTGCTCGAAATCTTAGATCATTGGGCAATGCAAGATTGACTGTGCCCCGGGTGCAGAAGGCGCGGATTGGTGGAAGATCCTTTGGTTTCTTGGCAGCAAAGGCCTGGAATGAGCTCCCAGTGGATCTTAGGACAACTGAGTCGGAGTCTTTATTTCGCAAGACATTGAAAACATGGCTCTTTCGACTCCCCCGGGGTGGGCTAAAGTGGTAAGGTGCCATCTTGTATGTATGCCCGCGTTTTCTTGGTGGCCAGTTTGGGAGGGTTTGGGGTTCAGCTATGTCCTAGCGCAGGGACACTACGGTTGAAGTAACCATTGCGCTTTATAAGCTTCCTAATAATAATACTGCTTTAAGGCTTTTTGTCCTTCCATGACCTCTTTGTTATGTCTCAGACAATCCTTTTCCCTGCTGGAAAGAACATCATACAATGGAAGCAGAAGAAGCGGCAACTCTTAAGTGCAAGCTGCACTGGTGTCCCTCCGGGTACCGGTGCGAAGCCCAGAGGCAAGATAATCCCAAACCACGTCTGAAGAGGCTGGTTGTTACGAATAAATTGCAATTCTTGAGCAGACACATTTAGCTGCATAATAAGATCAAATATTTCACAGTAGCCACTACCACACAGAAATATCGGTCAACTCAGCAGACAAACCCATCAAGTGTCCTTGATTGACTTAGTTTAAACAGTACAAGTAAACAAGTCTTTGGCATGAGTCCAACTGATTCTACCAGAATTAAATAAGATAGCTATAAGCTCTTTCCGGATGTACTGGCGCCGTATCTCCGATCGATGTTCTTGGAGTCACTGGAAGAGGGGTTTCTTCCTCCTGACCAGAGACTGGCCTCCATAGTAGTTATCCATAAGGAGGGTAAGCCGCGTGACCGTTGTGAATCCTTTAGACCTATTTCCCTGATCAATGCTGAACCTAAGATCCTAGCCAAAGTCCTTGCTAATCGTCTGGTGTCTGTTATAGGCGATCTGGTTCACCCGGACCAGTCCGGCTTTATACCGCACCGAAACACGGCACTTAACCTTCGGCGACTGCATGGAGTCCTCGCGAGAGCGGGGACTCTGCGGAAGCCGGCCATCTTGGCGTCCTTGGACGCCACCATGGCGTTTGACACGATCGAGTGGCCTTATCTTTGGGCGGTCCTCAGTAAATTCGGTTTTGGACCCGCCTTTATTCGCTGGGTGCAATTGCTCTATGCTGACCCCTTAGCCAGGGTGGTGGTGAATGGGCGGGCCTCGACCCCCTTTGCTCTTGGTAGGGGGACACGCCAGGGTTGTCCTTTGTCCCCGCTCTTGTTTGCCCTAGCTCTGGAACCACTGGCGGCTTGGTTGAGGTGGGAACCGTCCTTGAGGGGAATTAGATGGTCCCCGGACTTTGAGGATCGGATATCTCTGTACGCAGACGATATACTCTTGTACCTTACGTCACCTCGTAAGTCGTTAATCGTCCTTTTTGATGTTTTGACTTCCTTTCATAAAAATTCCGGTCTAGTTATCAACTGGTCAAAATCCTGTATTTATGTTCTTTCCGGTGACGCTCCACTTTTGCCACGTGGCTGTCCCATCTCGGTGGCGCTGGAGGGTTTTAGGTATCTGGGGATCTTTATTACCTTGGACCCCGCACTTCGATATAAACGCAATTTGCTGTCCCCCCTCCAGCGCCTCCGTGCGGATGTTGGAACGTGGAGTCGGCTTCCTCTCTCTCCTCTGGGACGAGCAGCGTTGTTTAAGATGATGTCGCTCCCCCGATTTCTCTATGCGCTTCAGAATACGCTCGATGTTGTACCGGCTAGCTATTTTCGGAAGATTGAGGGCCTCCAGAGGCAGTTGCTATGGGGGGGCCGGTCTCGCATTGCCCTTTCGAAGCTTACACTCCCGTGGTACGATGGCGGCATCGCTCTCCCTGACATCCGTCGCTACTACTGGGCCTCTCAGCTGGGGGCCATCAATCATGGCACCTACACTCCTTCGCCGAATCCGGCCTTTGCGATGGATAAATGGTTGTTGCCCGGTGGTGACTACAACAGGGCTCTGTATGCGAAGTTGACCGTCGGGTCACTTACGGGGCCCACTAAAACAGTCGTGCAGGTGTGGCATCGGGCCACGTCTGCTACAGGCTGGGCTGATAAGTTGACCCGTGCCACGCCGCTTTATGCCTCGGATAAACTTGGCTCCCTCTGGCGATCGAAGGGGTTTGATCGATGGGACATGATTGGGATCAGCAAGGTTGAAGATGTATGGATCAAGGGTAGGATCAAGTCGTTTGATGAAATGAAAGTTGAATATGGGCTGAATGATAGAGAATCTTTTAGATATGCGCAGGTCCGACACGCGGTCCTGTCTGTTTTCCCCCTGGGCTCGGATGTTCCGGAAGCGTCCCCGCTTGAGGATCGGATACTGGATGGGCATGTCCCTGATAGCACGATCTCCCTCATTTATAAAAAGTTAATCAATATTAGGATTGATCTATTGTATAGCCTTCGGGAGTTGTGGACTAGTGATGGTCTGGAGCTGGATGATGAGGACTGGCAGGCTGCGCTCTCTTCTCCTAAGGAGGTAGCTATTCCGGCACTCCTTCGATTTGTCCAGCTCAAAATTCTTCATAGGGTATATGTGACAGGTCCGCGTCTGGTGCGCATGGGATTCTCGGCGGATGGATTGTGCAGACGTGGTTGCGGTACGGTGGCCACGTTCCTACATATCATTTGGGAATGCCCTGCTGTACTACACTATTGGAATCGCGTGCATGATGTAATGAGTGAGGTTATGGGTGTGCTGTTGAAGCCTGAAGCGCGGAGATGCTTGTTGAATGTTTGGGAACCGAATGATTGTACCCAAGCGCAGCTTCGATGGGTGACACTGGGTAACATGATAGCCAAGCGTGACATTGCCCAGCTTTGGGGTGCTCAGAGGCCTCCTACGGTTCTGGCATGGCAACAGAACATGGACTGGTCCATGTTTCGTGAAAAGACTGTGTATGTCTCCCGGGGCAGACCTGGCAAGTGGGGGAAGATTTGGACTCAATGGAACGCGTATCGTGGAGATATATGTACCCCCCCCCCCTTTCGGAATTTGATACCGACTTGTCTTCCTCCCAACCTGATGTTTCCTCCGCAGAAGTATAGATATATTGATTGTTTCTGTTCTCCTTCTCTCCCCCCCATCCCACAGTATATTTTGAATGCGATACTGTTAGCTTTACGTTTGTAACCCCCCCCCCGCATAACCACATGATGACATGCTTGTACTGGACTGCCTTGTTTTCTTTTGTTTTTCTATTTTCTTGTTCTTTACATTCAATAAAAAAGTTAAAAAAAAAAAAAAAAGATAGCTATATTCTTGCACAGTCTACAAAGTATTAAGTCTCTGCAGATACCAGCTATACACAGAAGAATGGAAAGCTGCTCTGGACAAGATCAATTAGGATACTCGAGCACTCGAAAACCAGATATCGCCCAAGCAAAGTGATTTGACAATCCTAGAAAGGACCACCAGTATGGGTCATTTTTGTTGACATTCCCTAATATAAAAGACGAAAGAAACACTGTTGAATAAGGAGTCAAATCAGAAACCGTGCACAGCATGCGTTGTCTAGTAGTTTAATATGAATTGTAAATTACACCTTGAGGCTTCCACTGAACTTGCGCCTCTTAAACATCGCTTACAATAAACAGTCCTCTAATTTGCAACAAAAACGGCCATTCCGAGATACCATAATCTGCTTTCCTGAAAAAACTGAATAAGTCTCCTTCGTTTTAGGGCAGGTTGTAAATGGGCCCCTATAAAATATAATTAAATCTCTTCAGGACCCTTCATGTGGTCGTTTAAGGTTTTTGATTCATGAACTTAACGGTTTCAATCATTAACAAGCAATGATTACATTCGAAAGTTGTACCATTTAGAGGCATAAAAATGGGAAGGGACAGAAGAGGCTACCAGAAGATGGTCACAAGAATTTAAAGAGGAGTATCATCGAAGAGTGTTCACTATCTATTGGCAGCTGTTGATATCATTCAATTCCTTATGATTACGAGACACTTGACAGCCAATGTCTCTGAAGGTTCACAGCTACAATGCTGCGACTTTAGTGGAGAAGCAGAATAAACCTTGATCCGAGAATTAAACTGGGGAGGTGTGAAATGCTTAAGGGCTGTGCAACAATTGAGCGAGGAGAAATAAAGCATGTCAGGAAATACGCGTAATAGACACCAATAGGCCAGGGGCGGAGCTATGCGCCCGTCTCTCGCCTATTGGTGTCTATTTTACAGAACAGCAAGCAGTGAAAGGCCAATAGCAGGCCGCAAATGGAAACTCACATGCACAAGCGTGAGGAATTTGCAGGTCCATTTTCAAACCCCCCTCAAAAGGGCTTTTCGCTTCGCGAGCCCTAAAAAGATGGGGTAGCACCGCAATCTCATTTTCAAAATTTCATTATGAAGCTTGGGGTCTGGCAGCTGGGACAAATACAGGAAAACATCATCTCGACCTTACATCTACAGTGTAAACTTGGTGGTTTCTCTAGAAGGTAGATCATATCCAGAGTGCAACCCACTTTTTAGGTCGATTCTGTCAATGCAGGTTTAGTAGGGTAGAGAGAAGAAAATTCTATGCGCCCCATGTAGTATGCACAGCTTTAAGATCCTATATCCTTAAATGAACGTCCCTGGCTCACTCTCCTTCACTGACAAGGATGTCTCCTCAACAAAGCTTAGAAATGTTTAATACTGCTTCATCCCAACCTATCTTATTTACGAACTTTATCGTGCAGGAATTGGCCCTTACATACCAGAGAGCCAAGTGTAATTATCTTCAAATACCCTGAGACATTGTACTCTGGGCAGACTTGGTCGGCCCTTAAGGACTGCACTTTCCACCAAATCCCAAATAGAGGGTTTATCAAGTGTAAAGATATCTGCACCATATAGGGTAAGGGGAGGTATTTCCGTTCATAGACTTTCAGGAAGGGAACCAGAGACATGCCCCATAGAACTGGTTAAACTTAGTCATGCAAGTGGTTTGTAGCAGAGCTCTAGATCTTAAGCTCCCAATATAAGCATTCCACTTTTTAAATTCCTAGTAAATGTAAACCCCAGATATTCATATGAATCCACCACTTTGACTGGGATAGAGTGCAAACCCCATGTATAAAAAGTTGTTACGATGTGGTTTTAATACTAGAACCAAAAATCACTTGATGCAGGCAAGTTTCAGTGTTTTAAAAGTAGCAATACTGTTCAAGAATGCAGTAATGTTTTGTAACTCCAGTTATATAATTTACAGTATTAAGAATGTTTTCTGTAAATGTCAATCAAGTACAGTTGAATGCTTCTGCAGTGATATGGTTAGACAGTGCAATGCAATAGATAGAACTACAATGCAATGCTATGGAGGTAAACAATGTTACACAGTTTGCAGGCAAGTACTCAACTTACTCCCTCAGGCGTTGAGTGTTTAGGACAATACAGGGCAAGTTTCACGACCTGGTAGGTATTGCACCGCCAGTGGTAATGGGGCCGCTGGGCGCAGAGGTCACTGGGCCCAATGTCATCCAATGATGCCCTTCACAGTTTGCAGATAGGTACCCTCGGTCTTACGGCAACTGCCCAGGGGGTTGAGGTAGGCACAGGGCGGGGCACAAAACAACACCAAAGCGACATCCCCAGTGGCACAGGGGCAGCCAAATGCAAATCAGCATGGGGGCCCAATGCTTTTAAATGGAGGTCGTAGAGGGCAAAGGCCAATGGGCCCCTGACCTTGGGGTAGCTACACCCCCTAAATGCCTGCCTCCAATAGGAGGGGGTACTTCCCTAAACCCTATTGGCCATCTTTCCCCATCTTCAAGATGGTGGACAGTGAATTTTGTGCTTTACCTCGCTTCCCCCACCAGAGGAGTGGGGGTTGGCAAAAGTGGGCACACCTCCTGGCTATTGCACGTTTCCTGCCTTTCTTCCTGCCAAAAGGGGCTGAGGTAGGAAGGGAGATACAGGAGAGGATGGGGTGGTGACCAAAGGTCGCTGAGCCCTTTGATGCTCACTGCCTCAGATTACACATCCTGGCTGGGAGGGGGTGTGAAGCCCTCCGCCCGACATAGGCTTCGTTACTGAGAGCGCTGGCTCTCAACCTATGTGTCCAGAACAGCGTCTCGGGTCAGCAGGCTGGCTCAGAGCAGTTAAGAACACACTAGAGTTGTTAGTCTTTCAGTGGACCCCGGAGTGCATTTTTTTAAAATAAATCCAACCCTGACATCAGGGTGGGTTTATTATGAGGGGTAGTTTGATATCAAACACGGCTAGGTTCAGTGAAACACTCATGATGTTGTAAAACTCTACTTTAGGGAGTTTACAGCCCATGACTCTATAAGGCTTCACTGTCACGTGCAATATTAACAATGGATTTAATATTGCAGGGCCTTATCTGCTCATGCAGATATGTCCTCACCATAAATATGTTGCACTCTGCCTTAGGGCAGAGAGGCCTTCCAGAGGGATGACTTGCATATACCTGGGCAGTGCTGCTTTGGCATGCAACACAGGGCTGTGTGCCACATTGACCTTTCGTTTTTCTCTGCACAAGGCACGCAGGCTGCAGGCCAGTTCGCATGGCCTTGGTGAGGGGTCCCCAGGTTGACAATACTAGTGCTGCAGCCCTTGAGTACCCTCTTCAGTATCAATGCCCTATGTACCAGGGGTACCATTTCATAAGGTCTTACGCAGGGGTGTCTTAAGTTGGTCCAATTGTGGATTTGTTTTGGGAGAAAGAACAAAGGTACTGGGAACCTGATTGGCAGTGCACATTCAGTCAAAGCGCATCAGAAGTTTGGCAAAAAGTGGGGATGTACCCCAGCTTCCTACACCTATGCTGTCTAGTTACCTTCCTCAAATAGGATTTCATGTTCTGACAGGAAGCCTCGAACCACCCTACAGCTCGGTTCTTGCTTTTTGACCATACCGTATGATTATTTAAAGGTCACTCGTATGCATGTCAGCACATTGTCTAAAACCATGCTATACCAAACAATTTTATCTTAAGTTGACTCAACAATACATCATTATATATATATATATAGATTTGGTATGCGGCCAAAAGCTGTAAGTAAGGCATGTTCAAGCGTGTAGTGAGTCTCCACTGGAAACTTTTTCCTAGAGGTAAAACCCTTGCAACCTCCACCATTTCCTCACAGCATAGGGTGGCAGAGTGTGCCCAATGGTATAATATATAAATAAGGAGATTGAAAGCTTAAGAAGCAACACTATTTTGTCTCCTTAAGCAAACACACACAGAAGCAAAAGATAGAAGTTTTTTTGTTGCGGCTCAGTTATTGGTGGATTGTTTTCACTTTGCAAAGGCTCCCATTATAGGATGTTGCAATTTATATTAGTAGTAATGAGTTCCGGGTCAGTAAGATCCACGCATATTCTGGAGAAGATGGAAGATTTTTAAAATTGAAACAAGAATAGGTAAACTGACATATGTTCTATTTATACTACAAATGCCAACAGTCCAGTTGTTATTAATGTAATTGATGCAGCAATTTGCGATTGAACTAGCCACTGACCACTCTGCATTGAATTTCATGTAGAAACCTATGTAACTCTGCACAGTTGACCAATAAGAGTCATCTGGGGCACATGGTTTGCAAACAATGGTATTTTCTTGAATACATTATGTAACCAGAGGTTGTGGCCCTCAAAATATTGCCAACTATACTGTACCTCAAAGCACACCAACATTATTCTTGAATTTGAGATGTGTACCCTTCTCTGTCTTAAATTCTGCCATAGTAACAGAGGTACATCCGACTGTGCGGTCTGATCACTCCGCTGATCATGGAATTTATCTTTCCTGGAAAAAGCACTATCTCCTGACTACAAACTATTTGCTAAGGTTCTTGCCTTTAGGCTATTCAGACCCATAACTTATTTAGTTTCTAGTGGCAACATGGTTTTATACACGGATACGTTCATATTAACACCGCATTGCACTTTGACACATCCTCCAATACCAGTTCTAATTTGTTATGGGTACTCTGCCAAACGGTGCAATTCTGGTGTGTTTTTAAACTCCAATTCTAAAACTAAGTGTACATCTGGCAGTTCATACATGTTCTATGGGCTGTTAATCCAGCCATACCGATATACAGTGAGGTACAATGCAGGATGTCACCTTTCCTACACGGATATTTGCACTTTACTCATACCCATAACATCATGACCACTTCCCAAAAAGTTGCTTCCCCAGCCATTTGAAAAAACACAAGTAATAGAAATCACAGCCTAAGCTGATGATGTGGCAATATAGGTCACCTTAACTGCCATTGCTATAGAGATTAATTTGAAAAAGCCTAGGATTTTTGACAGGTAGCTGGATACCAGCAAAATCATAATAATCCTCATCAACAATGTTCTTCTCCATTGAGACAAATGTAATAGGCTGAGGGATTTCGTTGAGAGGCCAATGCAATAAATAAAAATAATAGGATCGAAATGCCTCCATAATTTAATTTATATATATATATATATATATATATATATATATATATATATATATATATATATATATATATATATATATATATATATACACATATACATATACACACACACATACACACACCCAGTCACCCACCCACCCACCGACCCACACACACACACCCACACACCCACCGCATTTGTAAAGTGTGCAGCTACCTCAGGCGAGGTGTCCCGGCGCTGGAGGCGGTTGGGAAGATTAAGCGAGCCATTGCCCAGAGTCACATGGTGCTGGGCTAACCTGCCACCGGCGCCAGGGATTGAACCATGAGCCCCATGTTCCGGCGTCAGTCACCCTGGCCGCTGCACCACACCTCTTCCATACCACTATACATGGTGCATAATGTTTATAAATAATTATCTTCAGTGGTATGAAATGGATTGTGCTTTTTGAAACTGCCATTCGGACAAGGAGAGTGGGCCATGCTCACTTTTAAAATGTTGATTAGATCTTAATGGGAGGTCAGAGGATATACCTCTTGCAAGTTGATTCTGCTACTTTTTCAATGCATTAGTTCATTGCAATTAAAATGGTTATAAACTAAGATGCTGAATTGCATCACTGTGGCAAGCTGAACCTATTAGGGCCATTTTATAGTTTTTGTAGGGATCTATGTAGTAAATGTAATTTTAAGAGTACTACCAGCAATCCTTAATGATTATTACTCTGTCTGGAAAGCGAAGGATAGATTTTACTTCTCCCAATTATGTTCTCCATAGGAACCAAATCATTTGAGGACCTTAAGTGGAAATCTTTCACACCAGGCTTTTTTTTATATTTACAGTTAAGAGATATTATCTTTAAGGGTCAACTTAGACTGAATATAATAAATTAAGGTTCTAATCTAGATTTGCTGCTTCCACTGATTACTATGCCCAACATATACTATTTCTAGCTGTGTTTTTAATAGAAGTCCTCATAATATAGTGCATTTACTTCAGAGGTGGTTCAATATTTTGCCTCTGGCTTGATTTACATTGATGCACTAAGATCTTCGTTTTCAAAAAGTGAAATTACAACACTAAAAGACACTGTAAAAGTTCTATTACACTCTCTTGCACTTATACAAATCAACCTGTTGCGGAGAGGGTTGCATTCCACGGTGCATGCACAACGATGCGAAGAATATACATATGTTTGCTAATTTCTATCACACAAGTCTAATTTTGTGAATAAGCATCTGAACTCCTCTTATTGCCTCAATGCAATGAATACTAATACTAATAGAGGAGTTGTAAAACATATATACACACATCCTTTTTCACTTGCCAACTTAGAAAAATACAAAAGTCCTTAGCCCAAGGTTCGTGGTATGTATTTGCTAAATGTGACTAAAAGTGCACAATTTTCCAAAAGAAGCATGCCTATCAAGCGTAGAGACCACTTAGTCTTACTTAGAACAAGTCTCAAGGAAGGGGTGAGATAGGGACTATAAAAGGTTTTATTACATTACTAATGTCTCAAATTAGAAAAGTGCCTAAAAGGAATTGGAAATATTTTTATCATCTCAGGTTAAGTGTAGTTAGAGTTAAGAGTAGTTCTGGTTGGGCAGGTAGTGCATGCTACATTTTTGTAGGTTTTACATTGGCCCCTTCAATAGTGACATACAACCGTTGCTGGATAAACACATAATTAAAACATATTTAATATCCTTACGCATATACAAGCAGTGTTCCATTCCAATGTACATCTTCGGGAGCCACACTATAAAAAAATCATGTCACAATTGACCACATGGTTTACATACCATATCTCGAATCATTTAACTTATTCAGATTGTAGAACTTTTTTTCTGGCTGCTCAGGGTTCAATGGGTCAACGATGTGTGCAAAGGGATTGCTCATGATTATAGACTGTCAGTGTACCTGAAAGAAAATGAAATAATCATTAGCCAAGGAAAGTTAACCATTAGGAACATCATATGCCATACTGTGCACCAACATATTAGAACACAACACATCCACAACATACCCTTTAGTGCACAACACTGTACTAAAGTCTTATAGCAAGCAAACAGTAGTCAACCAAAGGGCACACAACCCTTGTCATAGACATTACCCAGAAACCATCAAGAGATGCCACCTAAACCTTAATCAACCTACATGCGAAGTACATGTAATTAATAACCTATATATTTCAAAAACACTAACCTCGAATTTCTTGTCCATCTAAATTCCAAGCCACTTATTCACTATCCCCTTCCTCTCTGTCTTACCTAGAATCATTCTCGCTTCTCCTGATGTTCATTTACTTCTGGATAAATCTTGCCCATTTGCTTCTCCCACTAATCTTTGTGCAGCACACCTGCTGAAGGACAAGCCCAATTATCTTGGAATATCTCTGTGCATTTTTCAACAGCTCTTTAGAATCAGGTTTGTCGCAATTGTCTGGAAAAATGTAGGGGGTCTCCCCTTAACTGAAAGCTCTGGCGACAAAGCTTTTTCAAAAGCAGCTGCCCTCTTTGGAATTCTCCTCCTTGGTGTCTTGGCTGTCAACCTTCCCTGGCGCTGTTCGGAAAAAAGTTGAACCCTGGCTTTACAATTTATAACCCTAGTATTTAGTCTATCTCTACCCCCCCCCCCCCCCCCCCCCCAACGAAATTAACAGCTGATCATTCGGATGAGTGAAGTTAAACAACATTTTTAAGGCACATACACCCATATATGCAATAATCCCATACGTAAAAAAAACATACAACCAATAATCTGATATTCGCTAGGCTGATAAATATTTTCGGATCTGATCAAGGAGAAATCTCAAACAGAAGAAAGCCGGCCAAGATTCTTTAAGCTTTACCAGATCATATAAATAGTTTATTAAAGCAGATAGGACTGTCAAGACTATTCTATTAAGAGAATGTGTACATATTTATGCACGAAGGGGAGTAATCAATAAAACGCAAAACAAGGACAGCCTCATCTAGCACTCAGTGGCATTGCACTGGATGAAACCGTTTCTACACACTGCATGGAAGATGATGCAATTACACTGGACACTAAATGATGGGCAAGTAAGCATATGGCTGTGATCAAAGTGTGATGACCTAAGTGGCCTAGGGATGCAACACACATATTAACCAGAACAAACAAGAACTGGTCACAGGAAAAAGATATAGTTGGCCCTAGTATGCACATTTAGTTTTATCCTAGTTTTTTCTTAAAAACCTTTATTTTTTTCATATTTTGGAGAATACAAAAAGCAAACCCCCCCCCCCCCAATCCCCCCCCCACATAGGCATCAATAAAAACAGCAGTACACAGGTCGATGGACTCATTACGGCACTCACGGAACAAGACCACATCTGTAAACAAGGAAGTGCACGTGACAGAGAAGCGTCACCAGCATTATATTACAGTACACG
This sequence comes from Lissotriton helveticus, assembly GCF_964261635.1. Lineage (NCBI taxonomy): Eukaryota > Metazoa > Chordata > Amphibia > Caudata > Salamandridae > Lissotriton > Lissotriton helveticus. The sequence goes on along the minus strand of NC_136059.1, from coordinate 1,145,740,512 downwards.
TGAGGAATGCAGGCCAGGTCTTATAAATCGCACCATACAGACAGATACTCATATACTTGCATCCCCCTCCCCCTCCGGGCTTAAGTCAGGTGCAGAGAACAGCTCGCCACTGGTCCCCTCCGAATCAGATTGAGACTCTGTGCCAAACCCCGCCATACACATGGTTCGCCAAGCCAACAGGTCCTCCTGTAGTTTGTCATCTTTCCTGGAGCACTGGATATGTGTTTCCTCAGCTAGTACCCACTCCCTCACATCTTTAAGCCAAGTGTCTACCTCAGGGGCTCTTTGTCCCATCCACGTAATGGCGACCCTACGCCTAGCTAAAACCAGCATCAATTGTAGCAACTTATACGGGAGTTTCCGTTTCCTGGGCTTAGGTACCAATCCCAACAGACAGCACAAGGGGGACAAGTCAACTCGGAGGCCGGTAGCAGCCGCAACACGACCCACTACCCCCGCCCAGAAGCTCCCCACCAGGGGACATTCCCAGGCCATATGTAGGAATCCCGCCCCACCCGCACCACACCTGGGGCAATTGTCCCGTCTGTCCGGCGAAAACCGGCTCACCACCGTGGGGGAAAGATAGGTACGATGAAGAAAATTGAAGTGAACCAGCTTGAAGCGAGCATTACAAGAAACTCGCCTTGTCAATGTCCTATGAGTTTCCTCTGACTTTGGTCCAGGGGCGCACCCAGGTCCCTTTCCCAGGGCGCCGATGACGGTGGGACCGGGGGGCTGAATCGCGCTTCATAGCCGCGTACAGCAGAGTAATCAATTTACGTCCCCTGCCACAGGACAACATAATATGAAGCGTATGGGTCGTCTGAGGGGTGTCCGGGCACTGCGGCCAGATCGTTCGCACAATGGAGCGCAGGCCCTGGTATTGAAGAAACTGCCCTCCGCTGAGGCCAAATGTTTCCTCCGCCTGCTCATAAGTCAGGAAACTGTCTGAGGGGTACAGGTCCGCAAGCAACTCACAGCCCCCCCTCTCTCCATGCACGGAAGGACATCTGGCTCTCCACCTCCACCATAGGGGCCAGGATCCAAATCGGCAACTCCCTATGAAAGGGTGCCGAGCACAGGATCCTCTCCATGAAACGTTGCCATACATTAGCCGTGTGCCGGACCACATATGGTAGCCCGGGTGAAGCCCCCGAACCTCGCATCAGTGCCTGCTGAAGCTCTTGCACCGTGGCCCGCCCAGTCAGCAGGTTCGTCTCCCACGTATCTGTGTCGGCAAACCATCTGGCCACCGGAAGGAGCTGTGCCGCATATTAATAGAGGTCAAAGCGTGGGGCCTCCAAACCCCCTTCCTCAAAGGAGCAGACGACTGTGCTCAGGGCCACCCTGCTACGCCTTCCCGCCCACAGCAGGGACGTGAGCAGTGAATTGAGGGTTCTAAACACCGTCGGCAGAAGGGGGCACAGCAAATTCTGAAGAATATACAGCACTCTCGGCAGCATCACCATTTTGGCAATGGCCAGCCGCCCCATGAGGGAGAGTGGCAAAACATTCCAGAACTTTACCGAATGATACAGCGAGGCAATCACTCTGTCCGCATTACGGGCGAGGGACTGGTCTTCCGTCGGGGTCACGTGGATGCCCAAATATCTAAAGCTGGTCAGTTCCCAGCGTAGCCCCAGCTCCGGTAGGTCCTCCGTGCGCACTGTGTCAAATCCCGAAAGCGGAAAAATCAGAGATTTATTGCGATTGAGGCGCAGGCCCGAGGCCTCCCCAAAGGAGTCAAGGAGCTGTAACAACCGTGGAAGGGCCTCCCTAGGGCTGGACAAGTAGAACAACGCGTCATCTGCGTAGAGCGACAAAACATGACAGGTGCCGCCTACCATGATGCCCCATTGATTGAGCTCAGTGCGAATCTTAACCGCAACAGGCTCTATGGCCAGGGCGAAAAGCAACGGTGACAAGGGGCACCCCTGTCTCGTTCCCCGCCCCAGCTGCCACTCCTCCGATCTCGCCCCGCCAAGGCAGACCCGGGCACTCGGGGAATTATACAAAATCTTGATCCAGCGAGCGAAGTTGGGTCCAAAGCCCATCTTCCGGAGCACCTCCTGCAGATATCCCCAAACTACCGTATCGAAGGCCTTGGCTAGATCTATAGAGACCAAGACCATCTGCTCTTCCCTACCGCTCAACTCGTGCTGTATATGGTTTAACCGTCTCCGGTTCATCGCCTTATTACGACCCGGTATAAACCACACTGGTCTTGATGCACCATGTATGGCACCAGCCGAGTAACCAGCAGTTTGGTCAATATTTTAACATCCGTATTGATCATAGTGATGGGGCGGTATGAGGAAGGGTCATGATTGTCCCCCCTGGCTTGAGAATCATACAGATCTCCCCCTGAGCCATGTTCCTTGGAAGAACTCCCCTCTCAAAGGCCTCTAGATAGACCTGGAACAGGAGTGGCGCCAATCTTTCCCAAAACTCATAATAGAACTCCGCGGAGAATCCATCACTCCCCGGCGACTTGGCGCGCGGCAAGCGAGCAAGCGCTCCTTGTATCTCCAATAGACTCAGGGCCGAATCCAGGTCTTCACGGTCCGAGTCTGAAAGGGTCGGCACTAGCAACTCCTGCAAATAAGGGAGATAAGTGGCCGCCGAAATGGCCGGGTTCGCCTGATACACTAGTTGCAGATGGGACTGGAGGACCTCAAGGAGGGCCCGCTCCGAATAAACTATCTCACCCGCCTGGTCGTGTAGGGCAACAATACGTTTGGGTGTCTGTTCCCGTTTCAGGATCCAGGCCAAAAGCCTCCCCGACTTGTCACCTTCTCGGTAAAGGCGTTGCCTATATTGGCCCAGGGTGTACCTGTCCAATCGATCCAGGATATCATGTACCCGGGCTCGAGCCGCTTGTTCCTCCCGCCGCTGGGGACCGCTAGGGTCGACCACCAATTGGGCCCTCAAGACAACGTCCTCCTCCCACTGGAGCTCGCGAAGAAGCTGCCTACGAACTCCGTAGGTAAGCCCCATACAAGCGCCGCGCACCACTGTCTTAAGGGCCTCCCACCTGGTAGCCAGGGAGAGCGTCCTATCACGCCAGTTGATATCTGTGTAGTCCTCTATCGCCTTATCTACATGCGCCCTACCCACCTGGTCACGGAGTATATCCACCGGGAGCCTCCAGGTGCGAGGTCGAGTCACCTGGGATCCCCACTGAACATCACAACTCACCGGGAAATGATCGGACAGGAACCGGGCTTGGTGTGTCACCTCCATCACCAGGCTAGTCCCGGCATCAGCCACCAAGATCCGGTCGAGACGGCTATGCGTATTGTGCGTGGGCGAGAAACAAGAATACAGCCGCTGGGTCGGGTGTTTCAGGCGCCAGATATCTACCGCTCCCACAATATTCACAACTTCTCTAAGCTGGGCAGTCATGCGGGGTTTAGCACCCTCCCGAGGGGGGGACCTATCCAGGACTGGATCAAGAATACAGTTGAAATCCCCGAACCAGAACAATGGGGTCCCCAGATCATGGGTGGAAGTATCTCGCAATTCCCCAAAGAATGTCGGGTCATCAATGTTGGGAGCGTAGGAGTTCAATATGACCAATTCCTTCCCGTCCAGTGTAGCTCTGAGGAACAGGTACCGCCCCTGAATGTCCGCCTCCATGTATTGCATAGCGAACGGCACCCCCGGCGCCACCCAAATCAGGACCCCCCCCTAGCATAAGAGGAGAAGGACGCATGATACAACTGTCCACGCCACTTTTTCCCTAGCTTTTGTGCCCCGTCATCCACCAGGTGGGTCACCTGCAGACAAGCTATAGATATTTTATGTCTCCGGAGGTAGGAGAGGACCTGTATCGCTTGGTGCATGTACCCAGCCCCCTCACGTTCCAACTCAGAAACTTATACCCCATGGGTTCCAAAAACTTCAACCCGGTCGTATCATCTCCCTCACAGAGTGACTCTTCCCCAGTGCCCGACCTGTAATACAAATGATGCCAAAAACATTACCCCAGAACTTCCCCTTCCAACAACCCCCTCTCCCCCCACCCACGAGCAAAATGTCAGAAACAACCACACGCGCCACTCTGCCCTTCCCCTGCCGGTGCCAGGACGTACACAGCCACCCCATACTCCTAAGAAGGCCAACCCACTACAACAACATTGAAAACAACCCCCCCCCCCACCCCGACACCCCACCAAACCCATCGTTCATATCAAAAGTTCAGACTCGACCTTACGACTCAAAACCATGCACACTCACTGCAATAACCCGGAACATGCTCTCGTCCCACCGCCTGTCATGTCCCTCAATCTAAAGGAGACCCCCCCCCACCCACCTCGGCGGGTCCACCCCGGGAGACCCATAGCCAGCTAAGTAGCCCATTTACGGCTCCCAGACTGAGTCACCCATCAAACATAATGCTCACGGAAATTACCAAGTCTCTCTCAAGAGGGAACTTCAGCCCTTGGGGGTCCACTCACCGCAGTCTCCGCGACCACCGGGGCCGTCCGCGGTACTGCGTCGGCCGTTACCAGAAGTGTATCTGGGACCAGGATGTCATCTTGTTCAGGAGGGAGGACCGCCCGAGGCCATCAGCCACCTCCACCGGTCCCAAATGCAGGGCCCCATCCTCGCCAACCAGAACTCTGCCGCTCTCCTGGCTGTCCGCCGCCCCGGATCGGCATCTCCGCCTGCTTTTGCGTCTCCTGGATTGGCGGGAGCCCCATCTCCCCCGGGGAATCCCACGCTCTCCCGGAGTGAGGTCGTCTCCCCGGATCTCCAGCCACTCCCAGACCTCGGCCGGGGCCTCGAAAAAGGGCGCCTTTCCCTGCGACAGTACCTTGAGCTTGGCTGGGTATAGGAGCATGTATTGCAAGTGCATCTCCCTGAGTTTCTGTTCGGGGGGGGGACGGACGACCAATCTCTCTGCCAAAAATATAGTCCTGCCAGGCCAATACAAAGTCAGAGTCCACAGGGACACCAGTCCAGCGGGGCCCACAGGCGACCCCCACACCAGCAGGCGCCCCCAACCAAGGCACAGGACGAGGACCCCCAGAGGTGTATCAGGGGAAAGAGGGAGCCCCCCGCCACCGGTGGCCGGGCCAGGCGCCAACCACGACGGGCCCCCAAGTCAGAGCAGGTCCGGGGCGTCCAGGCCGGCCCCCGCCAGCAGTGCAGATCAAAACGCGCTCTCCTCCGCCCCCCCGGGGGCGATCCAAAACACGAGTGGCAGGCGCTCTGCAGCCTAGAGTCCTGGCCCCCGCAAAACCCACTCCACCCGCATTACGTATGACGCCGCTACCCTCTCAGCACTCAACCCCGGCCGACTCCCTAACTGCTACCAAGCCGCCCCAGGAACCACCCATGGACCCTTCACCTGCCACTCCTGCAAGTTCGACTGAATCAGGACCCACACCAAATCCACAAACTCCAAGCAGAACTCCGACAACAACCACCTGAAGTGCATCCTGCTCAACACCCGCTCGGTCCACAGACACGCCATTGAACTTTAGAACCTACTCGACACCACATCGCCGGACGTCGCCTTTCTTACAGAAACCTGGATGAACGCCTCATCAGCACCCGACATCGCCATAGCCATCCTGGACGGCTTCAAGATCATCCGAAAAGACCGCACCAACCAAACAGGAGGAGGCATCGCCATCGTCCAATAAAACACCATCCGCATCACGACCAGCTCCGACGATAACCTCGCAGCCGCCGAACACCTTCACTTCCAGATCCACACCGACCCCAAGACCACACTCAGAGGCACCCTCATCTACAGACCACCAGGACCCCGCACACATTTCAGCGAAGACATCACGGACTTCATCAGCCCACACGCCCTCCCCACCGAGGACTACATTCTACTGGGAGACCTCAACTTCCACCTGGAAAAGAACGACAGCAACACCACCACCCTTCTGGACAACCTCGCCAATCTCGGACTCAAACAACTTGTTGACACCCCCACCCACCGTGCCGGGCACACGCTCGACCCAATCTTCACCTCCAGCAAGCACATCTCCTTCAATAACACCACAGCTCTCCATTGGACGGACCACAGCTGCGTTCACTTCAACTACAAAAAGACCACGACCTACAACCACCCACAACCAATTCCCCGCAGAAACTGGAACAAAATCACCACCAACCAGCTCTTCACATCGCTCCACCAAAACCCTCCTGCCAATTCATCGGACCCAAACCAAGCAGCCACCAACCTCACACAATGGATCTCCCACAACGCTGAAGAATTAGCACCCTTGAAAAACAATCAAACCAAACAAGGTTGGAAAAAAGCCCCCTGGTTCAATGATGACCTTAAGAAATCCAAGAAGATCTGTTGCACCCTCGAGAAAGCCTGGCGAAAAAACCCAACCACTGACAACCTAACCACCCTCAAGAACGCCACCCGAAAACACCACCAACTGATCCGATCCACCAAGAAATCAGCATTCAAGGATCGACTCAACAACAACGCCCACAACAGCAAAGAACTGTTCAACATCGTCAAAGAGTTTACCAACCCCACCGCCGGCACCAACGACATCACTCCCTCCCAAGACCTCTGCGACTCTCTAGCCTCGTTCTTCCACAACAAAATCGCTGACATACATAACAGCTTTGGAGACCAGTCCACCCCACCCACCTCCGAACTAAAATCCTCCTCCAACAACCTTTGCGCCTGGAACCCAATCACCACTGAAGACACCATCCGCCTAATGAACACCATCCACTCAGGATCGCCAACCGACCCATGCCCCCACCACATTTTCAACAAAGCAGACTCCATTATCGCACCCCATCTCCGAGACGTCATCAACTGCTCTCTCAACTCCGCTACCTTCTCGGAAAGCTGGAAACATGCCGAACTCAGCGCCCTCCTGAAGAAACCCACAGCAGACCCCACTGAACTTAAGAACTACCGCCCCATTTCGCTCCTCCCATTCCCTGCAAAAGTCATCGAAAAAGCCGTCAACAATCAGCCCTTCCTGGAATCCAACAAAGCCCTCGACCCTTCTCAGTCCGGCTTTAGAGCCAAAGACAGCACCAAGACCGCCCTAATCGCAGCAACTGACGACATTCGAACTCTACTGGACAACGGAGAAACAGCTGCCCTCATCCTACTTGACCTCTCCGCAGCCTTCGACACAGTCTGTCATAGCACCCTTATACAACGCCTCAGCAACGTCGGAATACAAGGAAAAGCACTGGACTGGATCATCTCGTTCCTCGCCGGAAGAACGCAGAGAGTCCGACTCCCCCCTTTTAGATCAGAGGCCACCGAAGTCACCTGCAGTGTACCACAAGGATCATCACTGAGTCCCACCCTCTTCAACGTATACATGAGCCCCCTCGCATCCATCGCGCGCCAACACAACCTCAACATCATCTCCTACACAGACGACACCCAGTTGATCCTCTCCCTCACCAAAGACCCAAACACCACCAAAACCAACCTACATGAAGGGATGAAAGAAGTAGCCGAATGGATGAAGAACAGCCGTTTAAAACTGAACTCGGACAAAACGGAAATCCTCATCTTAGGACCATCCCCCTCCGCCTGGGACGACTCATGGTGGCCACCGGCCCTGGGAACAGCACCCATACCGACAGACCACGCACGTAACCTGGGCTTCATCCTGGACTCCTCCCTCTCAATGACCAGACAAGTCAACGCCGTCTCATCATCTTGCTTCAACATCCTACGTATGCTCAAAAAAATCTTCAGTTGGATCCCCATCGAAACAAGAAAGACGGTCACCCATGCACTGGTCACAAGCCGACTGGACTACGGAAACACCCTTTACGCCGGAACCACAGCCAAACTACAAAACAAACTCCAACGCATTCAAAACGCCTCGGCCAGACTCATCCTAGACATCCCCCGCCAAGCTCACATTTCCGGTCACCTGAAAGACCTCCACTGGCTCCCCGTTAACAAGAGAATAGCCTCCTCACCCACGCACACAAAGCCCTCTACGACCTAGGACCAGAATTCCTCAACACGCGCCTGTCCTTTTACACCCCCACCCGCCAACTACGATCGGCCAATCAAGCCCTCGCCACAATTCCACGCATCCAAAGATCCACCATGGGGGGAAGATCCTTCTCCTACTTAGCGGCCAAGACCTGGAATTCCCTCCCCACCCACCTCTGCCTTACACACCTCTCCTTCAGAAAACAACTAAAAACTTGGATATTCGATCAGTAAAGTACCCCTTCCCTCAAGCGCCTTGAGACCCTCTGGGTGAGTAGTGCGCTATACAAATTTTAAACTTGAACTTGAACTTGACAGGCCTCCCAACTCGGCCACAGTGTCGTTGTGCGGCTCGCACCCAAGCGAGTAGTTCCGCCTGCAAAATGGCGTTGGTCGCAGCTCGGGGGGGTCCCGATCCATCCCAGAGCGCCTCCAGGCGCAAGCGAGTCCGCCGCCTCCGCCCGGCAGAATTACAGCCCAGCACCGGGTCCCGGACAGGCCCGCAGCTGCACCAGGAAAGCCACGATCCTCAACAGGGGGTGGGGGATGTCGCGAGGATCAGGCCGGAGGGCAGGCTCGTCACCCCCGCCTCCGGCGAAGCTCCGCTTCCAGGCGGGCCACCCAGGCGGCGCCCGCAGATGTCTCCCGGCCCCTAATCGACCGGAGCTCCAGGTGTCAGCAGGCGCCGGCACACCAATCGCCCCAAACGCGGGGACCGCAAGTCCGAGCCTCCGCCGGCCCGTAAGTATAGTGCTCCACCTCCCTCCGGCAGAAGGCCGCAAGCCCCGGCCTCGAGAGGTGAGAGGCCCGGGGCGCTGCCAGGCAAGGGTCAACGCCGGCCACAATCAAGGAGCCCCCCCGAAAACTTCGCCGGACACCCCAGGCAGTTGGGGCCCAGCTCCGATGACCAGTCTTCGTCGTCGGGAGCCCGAACAGGAGGGTTTACAGGATTAAAAGGGTCCGATGGATGGAGCCGGCAGAGCTCACGTCCTGTCGGCCATGCTGCTTGGCCACGCCGCCCCAGTTTTATCCTAGTTAAAGTTTTTTATGCCGATTTTGACCATGCACTTTTTACAGTGATCTGTGATGCCTAGGAGATAGATCATATCAAACAGCAGTGGAGCTGTATAGTGGCCAATATGCGACAAATCAAAACTATGCAAAGCAACTAAATATATTTACAGTAAACAGATAGTATATGGTTACAACTGAAAATTTTCAATATGCATCCGGTGCTGGATACAGCAGTTATTAGAGCCACTCTAAATGTTGAGGGTCTAGAGAGGAGAGGACTGAGATCCACCTAGACGGTTTGTATTACAGTTAGCCCTTAAAAAGCTTCTGCTCTCAAATAATGTTTAAGACTTCAGAGTGTCCAATTTGAAATAGGTGAGGAAAAGGAGAGGCACCTGTAGGTTAGGATGTATTAAAGTCCAAGATGCCAGCCATATGTGATAGATCTCTAGCATTGGTGCTGGTCCTCTTTATTACGGTGCTCATTTTGTTAGCCCCTAAAGAATAAAATAGAAATCAAAACAGTAGGCTTTTAAGGGATGTGAAGTGGTTGGTCCTGAAAAAGAAGATGTCTACAGTAAACGTATCAAAGTATGGACTAGCAGGGCAATGGACTTACTTCACCCTTCCATTGTCTTTAATGAGGCACCCGTTTTGAGACTGCTTATGGTACTTCAGTAATGGGATTTCAGCACATACTAAACTAGAACAGAGTTGCTCTCGGAGATATCTGCACGCGAGTCATTATTGGGTTACCATTGCAGACTGCACATCAGAGAAGAGGTGGATTGGTATAGCTCTGTGAATGTCTCAGTAATAGAATAGCAGGGTGTGGTGTAGGTCAGCAGTGAGGTGCATCAGATCAGTCCTGGAAATGGCTCAATACTGGGATAAAAATGTGGTGCAAATCAGGATAAACAAATAATCGCATTCAGCCAGTGCCACAGCACTGGCTGGTGTCAAGTAAAATCACAGGAGCTTCGAGGATGTTGCCTATTGCAGGTCAAAGCACATGTGTATTACAAGACCTCTAATTGTTTCAATAACGAAATATCACTGTATGGTGCAAGACAAAATGAGGTCTTCTGAAACTGCTTAACAGATTTAAGTTGCTCTAGTCCAACTATGGATGAATTGCAACACAGTAAATTCGAATACCGGCCAGTTTTAAAGTACACCATGAAATTCAAACTGGATGCGTGGGTTGAAATGCACTTTATAAATTCATAAAGTAAATTAGCATATTCATCTATTGCCATACAGACGGCGGAACAGCCAAAAACCTTCTCGGGAACTTTCTGTAAGGGGCCTCAGCTGTAGTTCCTTTTAGATGGAATTAAGAACAACGATGCTGACAGATTAAACAGCCCTTTATATTTCTTTTCTCTGCTGGGAAGGGGAAGAATAGGTCTAAAAAAAATCTAAATGTAAAGGTACGATTTCTAGGGAACAGTGTAAAAGAATACAACGTTTATAAGCACAGACGGTAAAACCCTAAATCCAAATGCTATTAGAGGTATGTGTCAGCCCTGTTCCATCTTCCTGCCTGTTCTCCACGCTAGCAGACAGTCTGGTGAAAGGAACCAAGACGTCAGGCTGAAATGACTTTAATTCTGATAAACATGCCACCGGCTTCCCCAAGATGATATAATTGACTTCCAGGTGGTGTGTATCACGCACAAAGAGATACACACCTTGGCCAATCCCACCTTGGCCAATCCCCATAATTAATAAAAACAAACTCCTGAACGCAGCCGGAAAAAGGGTCACCAGTGTAAGTGGCGAGCTCCTCATGGTACAAATAGATTTAATTCAATGAATAGGGACTGTGTCCCAATGTTGTCTGCATCCACTCTATCCCAGAGACTCCGTGGTGGGGACGAGTAGTTGGTGCTGCAATATAACAACTGCGGTCAATACAATCTCAGAGGAGAAACTGAACATTTCAGACCAGACACTGGATAGCAGGAGTGTACACTGCAGGCAAGTCTAAAAAATACATATGCTACAAACAGGAACATAAAAAGTAAAAATATAAAAGAGGACCGTGATTAATAAAGGGAGAGAAAAGCCAGACTTGAGACCTGTATGCAGCTGAAGCTGAGTAAGGGCATATGGCAAGGTAAAACTTTAAAAAAGGGTTGTTCTACTCTGAGGCGGAGGTTTGCAGTCGGCTTAAATGATGAATGGGTGGCTAGGGATTCATATCCACAGTGCCTCAAGCTTTTAGGCACTGCACAACAGCAAATCAGGGACAAATGCTAGCCAAGGATGGGCAGCCGATGGGAAATTGGTCCTAGTGAAGGTAGCAGGAATGACGTCCAGGACACATTAACAAATATTGCTACATGGAGGTTGCTGGGTTATTTGGGAAGGACAGTGAGAGCTATGGGCACACGGCTGCTGAGGTTTGGGGAGATGTGAGAGAGGCTACTTATAGGAGAAAAAAAATTGCATTTTTGGGGTTTCAATGTTGCATCTTATCTCCTACACAAATCTTCCAGCCCATCAATTTGACCGATATAAAACGCCTAAATATGGCATAATCTATAACCATGCCCTCCCAATCTCTTCAACTACTGCCCCTGGCTCATGCCCTCTCAAATAACATGCTGTGGCTTATACCTGTGGCCACATCAGTGACCTATCTGAGGCAGGGAGTAATGGCATGTCAATGCAAGGCCTGGTGATGGGTGTGGATGTGTTGGGCTGATTTGGCCTACCACTCACTACTGCAGGCCTTCTGAGAGACTTCTACCAGCAACTTTCAGAACCTCTCAAGACGAGGCTCTGAACTAAAACTTCAGAAGACTCCCCTAAACTAGCTTCCAGCCCCGCATGGCTTGACATGGTGATGATGACAGCTGCTTCATAATGACAGAGCCAGTTTTTTTTATTTTTTTATTCTGCCTCTAAGAAGGTATGTTGCCACAGAAGATGGAACATCTCACCCGAGTACTGCTCGCTGAACTGTACCTGCCAGTCAGATGAAGGGCGAGAGGTAAACTGAGCAACTGATCTGTTGTGTGGACGTGGAAAGATTTGCCTTGCTTGGAAGACCAAGAAAGTGCAAGCAACCAAGTTGCACCACTGCTGCACCAAAATGTGTTCAATGGGACAATTTCCCCTTTGATGGTAAACTTTACAGTATATAATACAAGTAAAACAGGTCTCAGAACCACCAACAAATTGGAACGTTATTACAGTGGTGTGAAATGCCTGTTGTCAATATTGGCTCACAATTTAACGAAAACGGTCAAATGCAACTCTTCAGCCTCTACATCGGCAATGTTGAATTCATGTGTACATATATCGGGACAGGTATTTAATAGAGTGCAAACTAGCTCATGCACGCAGGAGAGCACTTTGGAGAGCAAAAACAGATTGCATGAATGACCGTACTAAGAACAGTGCTGACTGATTATAGCCTTTCCCCAATGAACAAGACATTTAAAAAAAATGTTAAAAAAGGTGTGTCAATGGAACTGGTGCTCATGTAAAGAGCGCTGATACCTTCGAGTCTAGTTCGGCTATATGAAACTGAAAACAAGTGAACGCCAGGTACACGTTTCACAGTGCATAGTATAGGAATTTAACCAAGCAGTTCTCCCCACAACTGGCGCATATCGATCACATTCCAGCATTAAGATATTTTGTGTGTTACTCCTTTGAATCTCACCAGCCTGAGGCAGGCCATTGCTCGCCACTTAATTCCGCTTCAAGTGTTGATCCCCCAGCTTCTAGTCACGCTGCAGTCAAACTCCCTGTATTCCAGATGCCAGTTTCTAGCCTAATCTCCTTAAAGTCGGGTTTCTTGGCATTTTTAGCAAGGTCATACAAGCGTGAAATGGGAAAGTAATTCCTTGCTCGTGTGAAATAATCTTTTTTCTTTATTAGGTTTCTTTCACTGCCATGTACTTGTTTCAGGTTAGGCGCAAGATTTTTAATACTTACTGAAGCTGTAGAAAGCACAGATACAGTCTTTCCAAGACAGCGGTTCTGCCCATTGGATACATTTAAATTCAGCTGGTGTTCAGCAGTTCATTTTCTTTACGGTTGCCTCACACTGGTCTTTGGTAGCTTGTTTTAGAATTGTGTGTGGTGGCTTCAAAACCTACTCTTCTCTCTGGAGCTAGGTTATATTTTTCAGAGTTTAAGGTAGGCGTTAGCCATTCCTTTCAACAAGCAAATCAAGTAATTCTCGAACATGAAGTAGGAGTTTAGAAACATAAAACAAGCATTTGCATTTGCAATGCAATGGGTCTCACATTTACGAACGTTTGAGCTATTGGCATTGTAAATGACAATGCCTTTTATGCATTTACTTTTAAAACAAATAAAAAGCATTTTCATTTACAATGCCTACAGCTCAAACTCCCGTAAATGCGAGAACTATTCAGTGATACAAAAAATATATTTTTAACGTTAGGAGAGAGCTTGCCCTGCCTGCAATAGCAGGCAAGACAAGGCTATTTGTGAAAATAGTGCTCGGAGGCTGTAATTAAAGTCCACAGAGCAACAACACACGTAACAGGGAGTGTTGCGATGGGAGGTTACAAAATGAGACAAGGGGGTACTAAGGAGGGACTACTACGCCTATTGACCACTGAACAGCCACAGTTTACAGTGGACAATGACAAGCCAATGAAAAATATGGACGTAGAGGAGCGTAGCTTAAAGTCCCTGCCTCAATACAGCATGCCTCACAGAGCTACGCATGCCCTGGCTGGACCTACAAAGGCACTAAACTTGCTGGAAGGGTAAACAGACTATTCCGGCTTTCAAGATCCTCAATATGGCAGCTTTGGGGAAACTCACAGGGTTCTTTCCCAGACTTTAATGTGAATCAACCTTTTTCATTCTTTTCCAGGCCTCAAAGGTCTGCTCTGCATGAGACTATTTCAAAACGCCTCGCTGCTTCATTAATACTTTGGCTGATGTGCACGGACCAGCATAGGGACAGTCTCACACAAAGTTAAGGAATGCCTTTCTAAGGTGGTCTTGACAATGCTAAATGTGGTCCTCTTTTTTGCTATTTCAGCTCACCCAACTAGTTGCCTAAAACTAAAAAATTAAAAATAAATGATCTCGAGCCTTCAACGGAGCAAATTAAGTTAAAATTAAGACTGAGCTGCAAACATTTACTTTTCGCCATGGCATTTTCATTATGATTGAGCTTTGAAGAACTACAATCAGACAGGTGATGTAGAAGTGCTTCAGAAAAACGAATTATCACCTCGAGCTGAAAGTTTTTTTAAACAAAATGGGCAAATCCAGCCCTGCCAGAGGTAAATGCAGAGAACTAAAGAGCTTGCAGGCTAATGCAAGTGTTATGGGTTATTGTTGGCCCCACTACCTTAAGTCCTTCTTTGACATTTAAGACAGCGGACGTGTAAATCTTTACAGAACATTTCAGTCCTACAGTTGACTTGAAGACTTTGGAACCATCTACACAGATGTGGCAGGCGGTGTTAAAGATTGCTGGCCTGGTTTTCATTTTGTGGGTACCAGATGAACCTATCTTGCTCTTTCCAGATTACGTAGTTGTACTGCTGGCCTGTACTGTAAAAATTCACTTAGGATCATTTTGAAAAAGTTATTGGAATGAAGTTCTGAAGAAAAAAGAAATCTGAATCCAAAGACCCAAGAAATGACATCTGTTAAACTCAACTGATAGGTATGCACAGGTAACCATGCTCCACTGGAAAATAGGTCTGCCACTTCTCCCATATCCTGGCTTCCACACATTTACGATGTCCATAACCTCAGCAGGGGAAACATTCAGGATCTGGGACGGAATGTGGATCTACTAATCCAAGTCTTCATCATAGTGAGGTGTCTGAATCAGACATAGGCTGTGCATCTTTTGCAGGTACTGCTTTGACTAAGGAATCAGCAGCAACTAAAACAGCAAGTACAGTTTCAGATTGCTTTTTTTGCCGTTCAGATTTTTTTGCTCTTTAAAACATTTTTCACTACCACCATGTGTTTGTCATTGAATCTACAGCTAGGCCCAAAGAGTTTTGAGCTTGAAGGAAGTGTATTTTCAGGTGCAGCTAAATCATCCCGTTTGAGGTCTGGCATAGAGCAAGTCTCACCCAGAATCATGCACTTCAAAATAAAAATAATTTAAAAAAAATAACATGAATAATTAGTATACGGGGCCTTTCCAGCCCTCATCATCCACTGCTCTGTTCAACTTTGCTTCGTAGTTGGCTTTCAACCACTTACATACAGCAGAGGTCAATCAATTAGCCCACTCCAGAGATTCTTTTTCTTGCACGGTCAGTGATGGCATTTTGCCTGATGATGTGTGCACATCTACCTAAATCTAAGTGCACTTCAGTGCCAGGTCTTGTGCACCGATTCTTTACTTGGTCAATGTTTCTCTGCCCCTTCTTTATCAGGTTTTTTTTCCAATTCTTGTGCGTTTGTAATAGGTTGTCACGTAAAAGTAATTCTAAGCCAACAGTACACTTTTTCTGTCTGCCAATAGGATCATATATTCCTGTGAAGTGCATGAAAAACGGGTTTCAATACCGTTCAAATTAAATTTTCTGCTAGAAATCACATGTTCTACTCTATTAAAATTATACGCAGAGGTTCATTCATTCTCCTCATTATTTATGTTGTGTCATATGCTTGCAATGGAAAATGTAACCATTACAACAGCTTGGCAAGGCCAAGCTATTGGATCTGCCAATGCTTTCAGTAGACTGACCAGGTATTTTGGTCTATGTCCTTTGAAACCATAGGCTTGGTGCCCAAGTAGCAGGCTCTTTTGTAGGTTGTGATGCCAAAGGCAGAAAGGTGGAAGTCTTTAAACCTCCCTGGGTCAGTCCAGCATTTTCTTTGCAAGTGTTTGGCCCAGATCAAAGCTTAATTTGTACCAGTGGTAGCAGGTGATGGGCACCAGCACTCACTAAGCAGCCTTTGTATTTAGCAACCCTGGCAATCAGTAATACTGGTCGCACTCTCCTAGGAAAAAGATGGGCCCCTGACCGTTTTTTTTGTGACAAATTCAGCATCAACGCTAACAGAATGTCTGCTTGGGTGTGGAAGTTATGTTAAAGTTTAAATTATTTTAGGAACCTACCATGTGATATCAATAAGCTTTAACTCTAGGGCTGGTTCCTCATTCAATTCAGTTGTTCCCATGATAGCTCTGTATAGTCAACATTCAACGTTTTGACTTTTGTGCCAAAGCCTAGGTCAGCAATATCTATTCCAAAAGCAGCATGCTACCGGTGCCTGGTCCTACACCATGCCTTAACAAGGACTGGCAAAGCTGTAGGTCTGGACTTTTTGCCAATGCTATTAAGTACCGGCAAAAAAATTGAGAAAAAAGCGCAAGGACGTGTGCCAGCGTGCGTCATAACACATGCGTATGTCTGTGTCATGACGCTAGGTCAGCTCTGTGGGATAACATAGTGTACTGTCGTAAATCTATCTATGGTTATTCTCGATGATCCCTGTTGCTCTATGTACTCTTTACATTCCAGAACACTTATCACTCTGACTCTACACTCCATGTTCTATTTACGACATGTACCATTAGTCAACTCATATTGCAATTAAGACTATTTCGTAGACATAGATAAATAGCATGGACAACGTCACATGTAATTTTGATAATTTGTCTTAGGAACCCACAAGGAGATAATGTGAAACTTATTTTAGAGATTGATAAAAAACTTCTAAACGTCAGAATTCTCGAAGTCAAAGCAATGTTCGTTCCTCTTGCATAATAAATAGGCATATTACTTCCCTGAAACTACCCAGAAAGGAGCATGAACCTTATATATATCACAAATTAAACAGTAAAATCGGTTTGGGCACCTCACCCTTAGAAATGATCTTTCTCCTTCCCGGCACAGCTCATTCTTGACATCACAAACACAGATTAGTATTAAAAAAGGGAATTCGTTTCAGCTGTAATTTGCTTTTGAACCCTCAAGCTAGGCAAGATGGAAGCCACCTTGTACGTTCCATTCTTTCAGCATACAAAGAACGCAAACCATCTCCCATTTCCAGTGGCGTGACATTCCAAGCAGTATAAAGTTATTTTTGAAACGATACGACTGAAAAGTAATCCAACTACACTTCTAGTTGGCAGCTTTTTTTTAACACCATGAATTCACTCTTCCCCGAAAGTCGAACTCAAAACGCAGCATTATTAATCAAATGACGTTACATAGTAATAGGTTTAAATGACCGGACAGGCTTAAGAAGATGGGAGAGTTTTTCCCTCAAGCAAAAGTGCTGTAGACCGACGAGCCGGTGCTTGTGTCAGCTGTACAAAACTGTGAAAGGAGTTCGTGAGCCATACATACCGCGTGCTTGTGAGGCTCAGGGACGAACACCAACATCAGCTCACTCTGACGCTAAAATACAACCACAAAGTAAGTATTCCTCCCTCAACATGGAAAATATTCTATTCTTGCAGTAACTGGTCTCGTTTTCCTTAGCTCTTGAAACATTACAATAGCACTTCACAGGTAAACGTACTTTTTTGCAATTGTGCAGCGGTAAGCAGTTACGTTTTCAAAATTTGGGATCTTTCCAAGCAAGTCTACTTATGTTGGTGTTATAAAACAGCGAGGTACAAGGCGCGCAGGCTGTGGGGACCCGCCCCTACACAAGGACAGGCAAGATAACTGGCCAAGCTTATGAGCTCTGCATTCATCGCTCGATGTGGAGTACACTCCACGGGCAGGGCACAAGTCCTAAAAAAAGAAGTGGGGGGACTCTCCAAGGTAGGCGTGGTCACAGGAAGTGACATCACGACAGGAAGTGACATCACGACAGGAAGTGCCATCACAACAGGAAGTGGCATCACAGCAGGAAGTGACATCACATGTAAGGCAGATCTATCATTTGCATATAATGCAAGATTTAACAATTGAAGCTGCTTGGTACTTAAGCCTGTGACTTAAGGTCCCTGCATGGAGGAATTAGCAGCCCAAATGTGGATGAAGTTTGGCGAAGGTGACATGAACACATTTTCAAAACGCTACAGGAAAGTTTGACTGCAAGATTTAGTATACATTACAGGTTCCCAGAGAGGATGCTTCCCACACTCGATAATGACTATTACACACAGTAGGGCTCCATATTCACGTTATTCTATTGATGAGTGTTATATGTTATCTCCCCACCTATTGTAAACTAGCGACTCTGTATTAAATAGTTTTGTCCCAGCTGCCTCTCTCTAGCTGTGGCTAGATTTATTTATTTTATTTATAAAGTTTTATATAGCGCGAACTTGATCCCGAAGGATATCAGAACGCTTTACAATTTGCAGCAAAGGTAACAAATCAGAACATTAGTCTAACATTGGGAATCTTGGCTGAAGACAATGGAGCTGCCGGGGCATTAGCTTGGGTCAATGCCTAAATTTTAGATATATTAACTGGCCATTGTATTTATTTTAGCAGATTTATTTATTTCTATTTATTTTAGGAAATGTATTTAGTTTTGGTATATTTTAGTTTGACTTATTTGCCTTAATTTACTTCAGTGCAACAAAATATAAACATTGCTTTACTTTGTATTAATACTGTTTATTTTTGTGATAGTTCCTAAAAAAAGGGCCGATTATGACTCATGCATTGTAATGGTTGTTTCCCCCTTTACAGAGACTACTTACTATAAAATCGGGGTGGGCCTAGCTCATGATGTCATTTTGTGGGGACCCCTTGAAGAAAGCGGGCAGAACCTTTGCAAAACTTTGTGCCCCCCTATCCAGTAGTGCAATTATCCAAACACTGACAGGATTGAGCCTAAATTAAAAATATACTGACATACGTAATGCCAAGTCAGACGTCATCATGGAGTCATGTTTAAATGAACAATCCAGCACCATCCTACACCTCCCCATTCCACAAAATTATACAATTCAGACCAACAACACAAACTAGAAGGGGGCGTTGCTGTCATCATTAAACATTCCATGTGGAAACAGCGACACACGGAAGAACACACAAGGGTACACCATCATACTACTTACATTTTGTAGCCTGGTGTCAATTGTTCAATGCAGGGCGTAATTTGTGCCAGTGCTTAGCGCCGGCACTTAATTGGCAGGGCCGGGTCTAGTGGGACTCTGATTCTACACGCACGAGGCGCACAGTGCATGTAAAATGTTTTCATTTAACTTACAGCACACTTGCTAGTACTAATACTTAATTAACTCCTCAAGTCTCGTGCAGCCGCATCGCATTGTGTTTAGTTTTTCACATCTCAGTTTACCCTTAATTGTTCACGATCACTTGAATAATGAAATATTCTGAGTGGGAGAGCTCTTTGGCAGCACTCTGCCAGGTTTCTCTCTCGTCACTCTCATGCTGCTGTGTTAAAGAGCCTTGGTTCTACCGCACAAAGAATTAGGGTGACCAACTGGCATTGGTGCAAATTCAGGACGGTGAGTGTAAAAATTCAGGACAAAGGGTCAAAATTCAGGACACAAATTCAGGACAGGAGGTCAAAATTCAGGACAAAACTTTAGGACAATAGGTACGTTTTACAGACACATCAGAGGTTGTGCAATAGTATATAAGTAAGCCCAGCCATTTCCAAAAGTATTCAACCATTTGCAAACCTATCCATCATGTATCCTTCCATCTATCATTTCACTCATCCATCCCTTCATCCATCCCCTCATCCATCCTTTCACTCATCCTCCATTATCCATCCACCCTTTCACCCTATCCATCTGTACACTTATCCATCCACTCTTCATCCCATCCATCCATTCACTCATCCATTCAGCCATTTACCCTTTCACCAATCCAGCCATCCTTTCACTTACTAATCCTTCCACCCATCCACTCTTTTAGTCATCCATCCATCCTCCCTTTCTCTCTCCATCGACCCTTTCACTTAGCCTTCCTTCCTTCCATCCATCCATCCACCCACCCATCCATCCATCTACTCATCCACTCATGAATCCATCCATTGCCCCTATCACTCATCCATCTATCATTTCACTCCTTCACACATCTATTCATCCTTTTGTCCATCTACTCTCCCTTTCACTCACTCATCCATACTTACACCCACCCTTTCACTCATATGTCCATTCATTCACCCTTGCACTTATCAATCCATCCATCCATCATTTCACACATCCACCTACCCCCCATCATCCACCCACCATCCACACACCCACTCATCCATCCTTTCACCCACCCACCATCCAATCCACTGATCCATCCTTTCACCCATCCACCATCCACCCACCCACTCATCCATCCATCCTTTCACCCACCCACTCATCATCCATCCATCCATCCTTTCACCCACCCACTCATCATCCATCCATCCATCCTTTCACCCACCCACGTATCCATCCATCCATCCCTTCACCCACTCTCCATCCATCCATCCTTTCACCCACCCATCCATCCCTTCACCCACTCTCCATCCATCCATCCATCCTTTCACACACCCATCATCCATCCATCCATCCATCCGTCCTTCCCCTCATCATCCATCCATCCATCCCCTCATCATCCATCCATCCTTCCCCTCATCATCCGTCCATCCTTTTCCCTCATCATCCATCCATCCTTTTCCCTCATCATCCATCCTTCCCCTCATCATCCATCCATCCTTTTCCCTCATCATCTATCCATCCATCCATCCGTCCTTCCCCTCATCATCCATCCATCCTTCCCCTCATCATCCATCCATCCTTTTCCCTCATCACCCATCCATCCTTTCCCCTCATCATCCATCCATCCATCCATCCATCCTTCCCCTCATCATCCATCCATCCTTCCCCTCATCATCCATCCATCCTTCCCCTCATCATCCATCCATCCATCCATCCTTTCACCCACCCCCTCATCATCCATCCATTCCCTCATCATCAATCCATCCATCCCCTCATCATCCATCCATCCACCCTTCCCCTCATCATCCATCCTTTCACCCACCCCATCATCCATCCATCCATCCTTCCCCTCATCATCCATCCATCCATCCATCCATCCATCCATCCACCCTTCCCCTCATCATCCATCCTTTCCCGTTATCCATCCATCCTTCCCCTCATCCATCCTTCCTTTCATCCATCCTTCCTTTCATCCATCCTTCCCCTCACCCATCCATCCATCCTTCCCCTCATCATCCATCCTTTCCCGTCATCCATCCATCCATCCATCCCCTCATCCATCCTTCCTGTCATCCATCCATCCTTTCCCCTCACCCATCCTTCCATCCCATCCATTTATCCTGCCCTTCATCCATCCATCCATCCATCCCCTTACCCATCCATCCATCCCATCCATTTATCCTGCCCCTCATCCATCCATCCTTCCCCTCCATCCATCCATCCATCCATCCATCCATCCATCCATCTCCTCATCCATCATCCTTCCCCTCACCCATCCATCCATCCCATCCATTTATCCTGCCCCTCATCCATCCATCCTTCATCCTTCCCTTCATCCATCCTTCCTTTCATCCATCCTTCCCCTCACCCATCCACCCATCCCATCCATCTATCCTGCCCTTCATCCATCCATCCTTCCCCTCCATCCATCCATCCTTCCCCTCATCCATTTATCCTTCCTCTCATCCATCCTTCCCCTCCATCCCTCATCCTTCCCCTCATCCATCTTTCCCCTCATCAATCATCCAGCTACCCTTCCACCCATACATCCAGCTATTTACATTTTCTCTCCATCCTTCCCCTCACTCATCAATCCATCCATCCTCTCTCATTATCCATTTATTCAATCTTTCATTCATCCATTCACCCTTTCACTAATTCATCCAGCCATTCACACATCCCTTCACTTACTCACTCGCCCACCTTTCCATATTAATTTTGAGCTGAGCCCTTTTGAGAAGAGGCCCATCAAGAACTTCACCCTCGCTGCAGGGGCCGTTCCAGGACTGGGACAGAAGCCACCCAGGGCGGAGACAGGATCCACCACAGGGGGGGACAAGAGCCATCACAGGCGGGGGTGGACTGGAGCCACCACATGGGGGGAACAGGAGCCATCACAGGCGGGGGTGGACTGGAGCCACCACATGGGGGACAGGAGCCATCACAGGCGGGGGTGGACTGGAGCCACAACATGGGGGGACAGGAGCAGGAGTCATCACAGGAGAGGGAAGGTGATCCACCAGGGTGGCCATGCAGTATTCTAGTATCATCTTGGGCTTCTCGCTCCCTCCTGCATAAGACAACGAGAAGACAGGCTCTATGTCCAAAATGCCACCCCCACTGTGATATACAGTACTTACAGAAGATACTCTAAGAGAACTGATTGAACTGATTGTCCTCCATACTTTGTTCATCAGTGTGGGTGCGATTGTGCCATTTCTTTATTGTATTACATTATGCATGTTTGAAGAACCGAGGTTTGCTTACAAATTAGGGACAGTAATTAAGCTCGGTGAAGAGAAGCAGGTGCTGCCTCGGTGTAATCAGGGGTGTAATCTGGCCGAGTCTAGGATGTTTGGGGCCCTGGGTAGAAATGGATGTGTGAGCCCCCCTCTAAATAGCAGATACAAGACGCATTCAGGGCTGTTTGCATGCGAATGGATGCCCTGCTCCTGAACCTGCAGCACCTCCCTCTGTCACCTTCACGCACCTCTTAACAGCTCATCAAGGGCTGGAGGTGTGAGGGCTGCCATCCCGCTGTGCCTCTACAGTGCTGCTGCTGCTGGGGGTCGGAGCTTTCATACAGCCTCGGAGTCAAGAAGGGAGGTGGGGGCAAGCTGTGCCCGGTTCAAATTACGGAAATGCTTTATTTACTTTGTGCGCGCCGCGCTCCCGTTTTTTTAATGGTGGACGCGGTTTTGATTTAGCAGGGTGGACGGCGTCCACCCTGAAAAACCCTCGGAAATAAGTGGGGGGATGCCGTCCACCCGCGTGGTACCCCGACTCGTGCCCTGTCCACGGGACTTCAAAGCTAAATGCAAATGCATCAGACGGCAATTTTATATTTAATTACAAATAAATTATCTTCAGACCGAGATCCAGAACCATTCCCAGGATCACAGGGCCAATCAGTTTTTCACTATTAATCTTCTATAAGCCTATTCTTTCGTAAGCGCACTTGACAAAATAAACGAATGCAGGTACGTGCAGTTTGTAGAAAGAAATAAAAAAATAAACAGGTGTCTTAGCCCGATGTAAAATATTGGGTTATTAGTTAAAGAGGGTTGCTTACCCACCTAAGTAATAAACACAAGCCTGGTCAGGGTGAATCACTAAAGTCACAAAATTAACCGGAGCTCAAACCCCTGATAGCCATGGCATAGCGAAGACAGGCTTGCCTTAGGGCAATGTGTTAAGTATTTATACAGTACCAAAACAGCAATAAAGTTCAAACACAAGAAACATTGCAAAACAATTTAGAAAAGCCCACAAGAAACCGGGGGATTTATTGATTTATAATTTAGGGGTGGGGGCTGCCCAAAATGGCCATAATGCCAAACCCCAAAAACAATTACCACAGTCTTGCTGCCCCTCCCCGGAGGCAATAGCCCCTCATCTGCCCACGCCAGGGTGGCAGAAAGCCCACTAGGCCTTAGGATTTTTTAAATGTATTATTAAGGGGTGAGGTCAGCCCAGAATTGGCATGCCAATGCCCACATCTCCCAAAAAAAATGCCTCCGTGATTCTGCCCCCACCCCCGGGGGGGCGGATGGGGGCAGTGGCCACTGATCTGCCCCTCTGGGGGGGGGGGGGGGGGGGGGGGGGGGGGGCAGAAAGCACAATAGGCGCCAGCGATTACGCTGCCTTTTTTTATGTGTGGGGTGGGGGATGCCCAGAATGGGCATACCAATGCCCCCACTGCCAAAACAGTAGCCACAGACTTGTTTTTAGCAATGTGTCGATCTGTGGCTTTTGGGCCCTATCGCAGCCGGCCCATAGGGAAACCTAGCACACCTGTACAATTTTTAGAAACTAGACACCAAGGGGAATCCAGGATGGGGTGACTTGTGTGCCTCTCACCAGGTTATGTTACCCAGAATCCCATGCGAACCTCAAAGTTTAAAAAAACACTTTTTCCTCACAATTCTGTGATGGAAAGTTCTGGGAGGATCCACAAAATTCCACACAACCCGCATTCCCCGAAGTCTTCTGAGATAAATGGTACCTCACTTGTGTGGGTAGGCCTTGTGCCCAAAACAGGAAACGGCCCAAAACGCAACGTAGACA
Source organism: Lissotriton helveticus (assembly GCF_964261635.1). Taxonomy (NCBI): domain Eukaryota; kingdom Metazoa; phylum Chordata; class Amphibia; order Caudata; family Salamandridae; genus Lissotriton; species Lissotriton helveticus. Next base: position 1,145,716,348 of record NC_136059.1, on the reverse strand, counting down.
CCACATTTTCATAGTGAAAACTGACCCTCGTTTAGCACAGTGCCGGCACCAAGGGAAACCTAGCAAACCTATACATTTTTGAAAACTAGACACCCAGGGAAATCCAGGATGGGGTGACTTGCCTGGCTCTCACCAGGTTCTCTTACCCAGAATCCCTTGCAAACCTCAAAATGTGTCCAAAAACATTTTCCTAACATTTCTGTGGTGGAAAGTTCTAGAATCTGCGTGGATCCACAAAATTCCACCCACCCCACATTCCCCAATGTCTCCTGAGACAAATGGAACCTCACTTGTGTGGGTGGGTGGGTGGGTCCAAGTACCCGCGACAGCAAGGGATGGCTTGCATGGGTCCCCCAACATTTCCCTACCGAGAAGGCCCTGCAAATCTCAAATTTAGTTGAACAAAAACAGTTTTTTCTCAAATTTCTGTGTGGGAAAGTTTTGGAATCTGCGTGGATCCACAAATTTCCTTCTACACAGCATTCCCCCACGTCTCATGATAAAATTGGTACCTCACTCGTGTGGGTGAGTCAAGTACCCGCGACAGGCAAGGGTCCAAAAAATATTGAGGTGACATCAAAATGACCTATCACAAAACAACCTTGTTTTGCAAGTGGGGTCCCATGAGTTTTTAGCCCCAGGCTCGGTGGCCACCAGGGGAAAACGACCAAACCCACGCATTTCTGAAAACTAGACACCCGGGGAAGTCTAGCAAGGTATGGCTTGCGTGGGTCTCCAACAATACCCTACCCAGAATCCACTGCAAACATCAAATTTTGTTGAAACAAATCAATTTTTTTCTCACATTTCTGTATGGGAAAGTTGTAGGTTCAGGGGGCTGACACAAATTTCCTACCACCAAGCGTTCCACCAAGTCTCCTGATAAAAATGGTACCTCACTTGTGTGGGTAGGCATAGTGGCTGCAACAGGAAATGGCCCAAATCGTACTGTGGAGACTTAAAAATTACCTATAACAAAATTACCTGGTTTTTTTTGGAAGGGGGGGCCTGAGGTTCTGGCCCCGGGCTCACCGCCATCTAGGGAAACCTACCAAACCCACACATTTCTGAAAACTAGATACCCTAGGGAGTCCAATGAGGTATGGCTTGCGTGGATCCCCCAACATTTCCCTACCCAGAATCCCCTGCAAACCTCAAATTTAGCTGAAAAAACCCCCATATTTTCCACATATTTGTTTGTGGAATTACCGTGGCGGCACAAATGTCCGACCCCACCGCGTTCTCCTTAGTGTCCAGAGTAAAACAATACCTCCCTCACTTGTGTGGGTGTCAAATGCAGAATTGGCTAAAAACGTCTTTTTTAAAAAAAAAATGTAGCGCTTCGAATTCTTGGTGTTATAACCTTATTCCCTATGTTTTGGGCTCTTCCTAGTCACAGGCCGTTGCCCCACCCACACAAGTGAGGTATCATTTTACTCAGGAGACTGGGGGGGGGGGGGTACGCTGTGGGGTAGGACATTTGTGCTGGCACGGTGATTCCACCACAAAATATGAGGAAAATGTGGGGGTTTTCAGCTAAATTTTAGGTTTGCAGGGCATTCTAGGTAGGAAAATGTTGGGGGACCCACGCAAGCCATACCTCGCTGGACTCCCCGGGTGTCTAGTTTTCAGAAATGTGTGGGTTTGGTAGGTTTCCCAAGAAGGCCACCGAGCCCGGGGACAAAAATCCAGGTGACCCCACCTTGCAAAACCAGGTTGTCTGGTGATAGGTAATTTTGATGTCTCCTCAATATGTTTTGGGTCCTTGCCTGTCGCGGGTACTTGACCCACCCACGCAAGTGAGGTACCATTTTTATTGGGAGACCTGGGTGAGTGCTGTGTAGAAGGAAATTTGTGGATTCACACAGATTTCAGAACTTTCCGCCACAGTACGTGAGGAAAATGTGTTTTTTAAAATACATTTTTAGGTTTGCAAGGGAATCTGGGTAATAGAACCTGGTGATAGCCAGTCAAAATCACCCCATCCTGGATTCCCCTGGGTGTCTAGTTATCAAAAATGTATAGGTTTGCTAGGTTTCCCTAGTTGCTGGCAGAGCTAGGGTTTAAACTCTACAGCCAGGCACTTTGCAAAAAGGGGTCAGTTTTCATTGTGAAAATGTGGTGTGTCCACGTTGCGTTTTGGGCCCTTTCCTGTCGCGGGTACTAGGCCTACCCACACAAGTGAGGTACCAATTTTATCAGGAGACTTAGGGTAACAGAATTGTAGAGCAATGGTTATCGACTATTGACTTTCGATGAATTTCTGCCTTCCAAATTAAAGACGATGTATAAACAAAAAGTCATTTTGAAAAATGACCTAGAATTCTCATGCTAGTATGGGTACTCACAGTTTTGGAAATGTGCAAATATCTACCGTTTCTAAACTCTATATTTTGTTCCAATTTCAGATATATATAGGTGTCTTTCATACCGATTGGCTCCGGGTTCGTAGGGTTCTTGGTGAACCTACAAGTCCTATATATCCCCACAACCAGAAAGGTCCAGCAGGTGTAACGGTATATTTCTTTCAAACAGCTGTCCTAATTAGAAGAAGTTACAGGTGAAAACGTTGACACAAATGGCTGTTTTTTTCAACTAATTTTCAATTTTTCCTATATTCAACTGTTAGTTTCCATAAAGAAAACCTTGAAGGATCTACACAAATGACCCCTTGCTGAATCCAGAATTCGGTCTACTTTTCTAAAATGTATATCTTTCCAGCATCCATTATTGCTTTCATACCCATTTCTCCATTAACTGGAAAGAAGTTGAAAGCACAAAAATATAGAAATAGGCTATGTCCCAGAAAAATGCCAAAACTTTGTAAAATATTTTGCTTTTCGGACAAAAGTACTTGTCCCTGAAAGCTGGGAAGATGGTGATTTCCGCACCACACCCCCTTTTTTGATACCATTTGCAGGGAAAAAACAGACGCTTCGGGAGGCCTTTTTCCCCCCCATTTTTCCAAATAATAATTTGCTGCATAGTGGCTAATTTCTGGGTCCCCTCCAGGGGAATCCACAAACCCTGGGTACCTTTAGAACCCCCATGAAGCTGGAAAAAAACGCAAATTTGGCGTGGATACCTTACGTGGTCAAAAAGTTACAGGGGCCTAAGATCGAACTACCAAAAATAGCCAAAAAAAAGGCTTAGCACAGGGGGGAAAAAGGCCACTCAACGAAGGGGTTAACAGGCAACCTACTTGGTTTAAATATTTTATTTTATTTATGTGCCTAATAACTGTACTATAATTCTCCACTGAAGAGAGCTGTCATTCGGTGCGCTCGCTTGAAGTAAAATTGTAGTCCTATTTTTGTGAAAAGTCCCGGTTTTTGGTTTTAAAATTCTGGTCACCCTGTATTTAACCATTTTATAAATGTGGTAATGGGCACGACACTTTATTACTGGTTAGCAGGGGTAGAGTAGATAGAGTTATACAGCCAGCAAAAACAGATCGGGCAAACATCTGGGGGTATGCCACGCAAAAGATGGTCATTTGGTATACCCAGGAAAATAAAACAAGCATTGGCACAGTCAAAGGGTCGTAGTTTAAACTACTAATGCATACAGTGTTAGCACATTAAAAAGAGGCAGACAGGAGGGTGCCAGCAAGAGCAACAGCGAGGGCTATCGGTGTAAAGTAGTCACTAATGCAGTTCAATCGAAGCACTCAAGAGGTAGGAGGACACATCCAAACAGCCAATAGCATTGGGTGAGAGATAAATACTCCAGTTGGATGAGCAAAGACATGAATGACAAAGAAGTAAGCCAAAGGCTAAAAGAGGCTTGCCGAAGAAACCCAATGGTAGACTGGGTCTAGGCTGCTCTACATACGTTGCTAATAGACCTAAAAAAACTATTCAAAATCAAACATCAATCGTACCAACCCTCTAATTAACTCTTGACACTTAAAGACTCAATCCAAAGCAGCGAGAACTTCTCAGCCAATTTCACTGAAAAACAAGAAAGACTGAATTAGCTCTGAATCTCTCATCAGACATGAAGGATCAAGCTATCTAGTCCACAGCCTCTGGTGCGCCATGGATGAGCTCTCTTATGATCGCTCTGGTTGCCTTTACTCCAAAATTTGACACTTCGTGGAATACCTTCAGACTTCTGGATGATCTGTAGCCGCTAAACATATTAACTACATTAAAACTATCAAATAACCTCAACGATCCTATGCCCACTAAACTCTTTAAAGAGCTTACCTCATCCATTTTCCCACTCTGGTCGAAGATTGTACACGAATCCCTCACGCAGATTGCCTCGAGATTGGTCAAGTCATCCCCATACCAAAGAAACCCAAGGCAGATTTATCTGAGCCTAACAACTACAGACATATTTATACTGTCATGACAGCATCCAAACTACTAGAGAAATATGTACAAACTCAACTCTGTAATCAAATTGATATTTTCAACTCCTTGACCAATATTAGTCTGGCTTCAGATCGGGTCACAGTACAGAAACCGCCTTAACACACATTGTGGACGATACCCTAAGACTACTAGACCAGAATGAACCTTACCTACTTATACTGTTGGATCTCTCCTCAGCATTTGATACGGTCAAACAAGAAAAATTAATTGACCTACTTGAAACAAGGATGGGCTTATCAGGTTCAGTGTTAAATTGGTTTAGCTCGTTCCTTCAAGGTAGAACTTAAAAATTCAAAGTAAACAATGACCCTTCCAACAGTATTCCTGTTTCAATTGGAGTCCCACAAGGATCCGCACGATCACCTACTCTTTTCAACCTGTATCTGGAGCCTCTCACCAAAATTCTAAAACGGTAGAACATTCAATATCATATGTATCACCAAACTGTATATGAAAATGTCTTCACTGGAAGACATTACTACTCTCAACCTTGCACTCCTAAAAACCCAATGTTTATCGCACAACCACCTTTTGCTAAATTCACTCAAAACAGAATTCCTCTTGCTCGCCCCCCACAATCATACTGCGTCCATTCAGGACTGGCTCAAACAGTTAACAGCTCTCAACTGCACCCCACATGTAGTTAGCTCCACCAGATCACTAGGCCTAATCTTTGACAAATGCCTAAATATGCAGGACCACATCAATGCTACAAGAGGAGCCAATTATCAACTCTGCATATTAAAGAAAATCAAAAAGTTTCTGCCGCCCTCTGACCTGCAAAAAGCTTTCCAATCGCTTGTGATCTCCTGTTTAGACTACGGAATTGAGACCTTGGCTGGACTCCCCAACTAACCTGGCCCCCTTAAGAGCCACTCTGAATTCTGCTGCCAGATTCCTCACCGGCTCAAAAAAGCATGACCACATCAGACCTGATCTATGCCAATTGAACTGGCTTTCCATTAACATAAGGATCAAGTATAAGATAGCTTGCTTGACTCACAATGCACTGCATCAGAACACACCCACATACCAAGCAAATAAACGAACTATCAGGTGAGAATCGGGGACTAAGTAGGGGTAGGCGGACAACTCCGTTCTGCCCACGGAATGTGCAGAGATTTGCCCTTTCCGCAATGTAGGCGGAGAAACAAGGCAAACCTATGCACACTCGGGGCGTAACGGAAGTTGGCCTCCCGTCCGCCCACCTGCATCTCTAAATAACCTTAAAAAGCCCTAAATAACATTTTTAAAAAACCTTAGCTTATCGGCGGCGCATCTGCCTCCATCGCGCCTTCTTCTGGGTACTGCACATGCGTGGGAGCCTGCGCATGTGCATTCCTGGCGAGGAATACGCATGCGCGGGCTCCTGTGCATGCGCAGTTCCCAGAAGAAGGCGCAATGGAGACGGATGCGACGCCGATAAGCTAAGGTTATTTATTTTAAATGTTATGTAAGGCTTTTTATGGTTATTTAGAGATGCGGACAGGAGGCGAGCGTCGCGTAACGGAACTATGCGGAGTGTGCGGAGATTGAACCAATCTCCATGCCTCTCCGCGTAAGTTTCTTACACAACTTACGCCCACCCCTAAGAAGTTCAAACACTACTGGTAATATCCCCAAAGTTCAAAAAGAATAGAACTTACAAACGCACCTTCTCCGGTCTTGCTCCGAGAATATGGAAGGCTCTCCCGCAGAAAATCAGAACAATCCCTTCGTCCTCCTCTTATAAAAAAAAAAGTCAAACGCCTACTCATGAATAGCCACTGGAGAAAATATTTCCGTAACTTCTTAAACTATTTGAAATGACCCTACAACCTTGACCACCCCTACCTTCGATACAATCCGCTTACTGTTCAAGATGTTGATGTCCATTTCCATTTGCCTTTATTATGCTTTTAATGTTTTTGCAAAGTTTGATGACTTTCTGCCTGCTCAACATTAACCAGTAGATGATGCTGTACAGTGCTCTGTTACCCGACGGGTCAGTAGTCAAAGGCCTGATTATGAATAGCCACTTGAGTCACCAGTACTGTAACTCCACTACTTTGACCTACCCGACCTACGTTGCAATCTACCCTATTGCTCAAGATGTTGATGTCTATTTTCCTTTGTCTGTAATATGCCTCTACTGTTTATAGGTAGGTTTTCGATTATGCTTTCCCGCTCAAGCTTAACCAGCAGGCGATGATGTACAGCGCTCCAATACTCTGCTGGGTCAAAATAACCATAATTTCAAATTGATTTTTTTTTTTTAATCTCCAAAGATGGAGCCTGACCAATAATGACCGGCAAATAATGTTGCAGTTTAGGACCAGGAGTAGAAATGTTACTGACAACGTTGGCTAGAAATATCAAAACAAAATGGTGATCATGGAATAAACTTCTATATGGCTGGTGTCTTGCAATTTATTTTTCTTCCAATTGTTATGGACAAATGCCATGTAGGATTTTTTTTAAACTAAAAACAAATTAAAACAAAATGTAGCCTTTAGCAATTAATATAGTAAGGAGTTTGAAAAAAGGAGGCAAACGTTCAAGAAGGTCTCCAAACTAAAAGTACCACTTAAATTGCTTAATTGGCCACATGCAAGACAGAGCAAACACAATAAGAAAACACAAACAAAATATTGATTGATTCATAAAACTTTAATTATACATGTAGGAATTCTCTGGGACTCCAGTATAGTTTATTGATCAGCATTTAGAACAGGGGTGTGCAACACAGATGTTCAATGGTTGGAGCCATGCCGTATTTTTATCATCACCACACACTACGTAAAAGATTCCCATTTACAATCATTGCATACAATTTCTTTCATATGAATATCCTGAAAATCTGTTATCCTGGTCTACAAGAAGACAAGTTGGACTCCCACAATTTTAAACATTGCTTATGTGTTGACCGAGGTAGAGAATAGAGAATGGCAAAGTAAAGGATGAAGCACATTTCTCAAAATACTTACCTTTGCAAATACTTCAATACATGGGTAATAAAGGAGAGGTCTCAAACATTTGTCCTCTCCTAGCATCATATTTCCATTTTCTAATGTCCCTGGTCGACAATACTTTACAAGTTTGTCTCAAAAGATAAGCATCATCTTATCTTATCCAATATGCTCTCCGTTGGAATACCTGGTGAAGTAGCCCTAGATCTAGGGCACCCACTGTGGCGTATGGAGGCCATTCTGACGCAGCACATTTTCAGTGTCTGCATGAAGTATGCACCTCTTTATCCGCAGAGAGGTCACTCGAAAATCCAGCAAAGAGAACCGAGAGTAGACAATGCTTCAAGTCATTTTTATTTTTGGTGCTTTCCTTCCTTCTAAGATTCCTATAAATGGTAATCAAGGACCAAAGCACATATAATCTATCTGAAGCTGGCCCAACTCTGCCCAACCTTATCCTTTCTGTAGCACATTATCCCTGGACCTCTTGCCATCCAGTACAAGTACTCCACCGTTTTTACTTACCCCTTAAAAATGTGGCATCATTAAAAAAAAACAAAAAAAAACCACCACACTTTTCTAATAGCATTGTGACAAAGCTGAAAAACAAGCACTAACACGCCCCAAGTACTAAATCCTCTCCAGATCTCACCAACCTGCATACCTACCACTCAATGTCCAACCTACCATTTACCTGCAAGACGCTAAACAAAAGTAAACGCAACACCATAGTCAACAGTAAACATCCTAGTCTAACAAAACAAAGGCATCATCTCTGGGCACCATCGAAAAACGACTTCAAATTTCAAAGGCAATAAGGTGGACGATTGAACCAATCCTGGATACTCATGACCCTACTTTATGCCAGAGCAGCTTTCCAACTTTGGGGTGGAACACAGACTATGTTTTTGTCCCCCTCAGTACATGAGGACTTTTGCTCCCTACTGCCTCTCCAATGGCACCCAGTTCAGAGCAGTATACTATTTTTCATCCAGTCAGTATTCGGACTAGTTAAACTGTAATCTTGAAAGACAAACATTGCCAGAACGAAAGTCCACTGCCTCATTCCCATGTATAAACCAATGACTTTTGACTGGCTCTTATGAGCCCAGATACAGTTGTTAATCGACATGACAACAACAAAGTAAGACTCAAGGCTCTTAATATCACCAGATCTGCTGTGCATCAGACACCTGAAACTGGTCTACAAGCAAAGTTGCTGGAAGTCATACTTGCCTTTCCTTTGCCCAACATATTAACAGAAAATAGCTGCATTGTAGCCCTCTGAAACTGCAGGGACATCTAAAGCCCCTCGGCCTCCCAACTACTATTCAATCATTTGCTCTCTCGCAACACCATAAAAATACATGACTGACAAACGGCTATCACACACTTGTTTTCCAGGACCAATACAGCAATAATGCAGACAACGCATAAACACCAGCTGCCTTGCACAAGGGAAAGGGTTCATTTAGAGAAGCAATCACCACGAATGGAACACACTTCACTACCAAAAATCAGGAACAAACCACTTACTTTTTAGAAAAACACTAAAACCCACTTCTTTTTACATGACTTTCTATCCCTCTTTGTTTTTGCATTTGACACCCTACGTGCTCTGGATATGCCCAGACGTGGGTCTATGGCTCACTGTGCCACTAGAACCAAGCTATACCTGGCTACGGAGTCCCAACTCAGGCAAAACCAGTCCTAGGTTGCTTGTGTTCCAGTTCAGGGAGGACCTGGTCAGGTAGTTCAGGCTGGACTCTTCCCATGAGGACCTGGGTAAAGACTGATCAGCACATAGCTGGGTCCAAACTGAGGTGTCAAGGTGGGCAAACAACGGTGGATAGGGATGCTGCCCTGACCGATTGCCAGTGGCTCAGAATACTTTAAGCATTCCATCAATCACCTTGTTGTTAGGTTTCGCCCTGGGCGTTGCAACTGCGTAGCAGTTGCTCCGCCCACGGCGAAACCTCATGATCCTACATATGTACTTTGGTTCAGCCTCTGTCTACCATTGGCTAGCTCCATAAATGGAGGCTAGCCATTGGGAGACAGAGGCTGTCAATCACGCTTTCTCTTGAAAACGCGATTCGGGGGCGTTTCGCTGTGTTTTTTTAAGTCCCGCCCCTTTGTCCTGGGCCGCGCTGTGATTGGCTGCCGGCCCGGGACACCCCCGTGACGTCATTCCCGGGCCGCGCTGTGATTGGCTGCCGGCCCGGGACCTGACTTGTCTTACAAGGTTTTGACCTTGGTGAATGGGGCTATCCTGCGCCTCGAGGAGCCACCATCAGGTCTGAAACCTACTTTGACTTGGCGGGGAAGCTTTTCAGGGCGTGCATTGGTCACTTCACTGATTCTCTCTGGTCTGCAGGAAGCAGGTTCCCAACCAGAGCATCGGTTATAATGTTTTTCACTTTGGTAAGCAGGAGTGCGTGCCCATAGCTTTTGGTTTCAATGACGTAGCCAAGGACTGCTTGCCCTTCATCAATACCCGGGAAATGTATTTGACCCACAGATGCCCGTTGTGTTTTATTTCTGCAGACAGGTTCCTGCGTGACACGGCTCTGCCGTATCTGTGCTGAGTTATTTGGCCTGCAAAGTTGAAGGCAGCAGCTGTCACTGCAGCACAGCCTCCTCCACGGATGTTGACACCGGTCCCCCCCCTACCGTCCATTTCCGCCAGTGGAGCGGCGCAGAGCGTCTCCTGCAGCCGGGCAGAGCCAGCGCCGCCAGCCGAGCCAGGGATGGCGCCACCGGGCAGCCGCGCCGCACCACCCCGAGGTGGGGGAGACCCCCAGGAGGTACCGGAGCCGGCGCCGGGCCACCAGGGAACGAGGACAGCAGTCCCCACGGGAGGTGAGCACCGGGTCGTGATATCTATGTCGGTGAGATAGCTCAGCGGGTTGAGCACTCTTGATGAAGAGAGGTGTATGCAGATATAGGATCACACGGGCAAGACTGGTTCTGTCTTTCATTTACGTGAAGTCTGTACACGGAATACTATTGATTTGAGTAAAAATAACAGGTACTTCGAAGGTATTACACCACTGCTGTAATGGACTGAAACAGACACCCGCCGATGCCTGTCCCCGCTCACCACACACGTGGCCCAGGGATCCGGCAAAGACACGGGGCACTTTCCTATTATTTATTTTGGAATAACAATTTTTATGTAATCGGACAGGTATCCTTGTGTTTCAGCGAAAAACTTTCTCCAGCAAATATAGGTACAGACGAGATGATTTTTATGTGGCCGCTATAAATCACTTCAACTAATTAGAATAATTGACTATTAGGGACTTTGATCAGAGTGTGCCACCGCAGAAGGGAGATTGATAAAGGTTATACAGTAGGTGTCGACCCGCTCTGCATTCCTATACTGAGTTGTGCAGTTGCTATTTCTGCGGTGAGGCATTTCAGTCCCCCCTCTCTCCCTCCCAGGGTTACGAAGCGTTCTGAATCGGAAAAAGGGGCGTGTTGGCGCTATACAAACCTCAGGCTAAAACGCACAAAGAGATGAATGAATAAACGGACCTCTAGGTGGATGCATAGAAATGCCGCTGAGGGTGTGCGGGCGGCCTCCCCCTCGTGCCCCCCGCCCTTCCCTCGGTCACAGTACCCGCCGGCAGCATGGCATGATACTTCTATATTAGGAAGGTGACCTCGCCGTGTGACTCCGCGCCGGAGGGAGGGCGGCCTGTCTCCCTCTTTAGTTCCTGCAGAAATTTCAATTTATAGACGTCATTTCTAGCTGGCCTCCGCCCGGGCCCCCTTTGCGCCCCTTGCAGGTTCGAAGGGTGTAGAAAGCAATAATGGATGACGCCCCTCGTTTCATAGCGAGATTGTATGTGTGTGTCATAGAAACGCTGAATTGACCGTCATCCGGCGAGCAACCTCCTGTGGAGAATTGAATGCTACAGTACCCCCAGCCTCCCTTTCAATGTGATATCATATCTGCCTCCTCAGCGTGGCCTATCTCCCTCTCCTTAGAGGCCCTTACTCCTCCGCCTCTTCCTGTGGTCTCTTCCTGTGTCACCCTTCAGTCGTCTGATATCACCTCCTTTAATACTTAAGAGGCCCTCCTGTCTCACACCGTGACCTCTCACCCTAAGCCACACACTCTAATCTTACACGGTATAATACACCCCTATTCCTTCAGTTTCATCGTATGACCTCTTACTTCTTAACCCTTCTAATATCTCACTGTGTATTTACAATTTATTCCAAACTACACCTCTTTCTTCAGTGTCAGGGTATGGCGCCTTACTCTTGAGATGCCTACTCCAGCCTTACATTGTAGATTGGTTTTCCTATGTTCAGCCTCTAGTTGTTGTGAATCCTAATGGTTTTTATCAGCGTTTTCCAAGATTTCCAAAAATTGAAAAAATCAGTCATCAGTGTTAGCTCTTTTTCACCACGTAAAAAAAACTTGCTGTTGTGTTCCGGTGCATAGGAAGAAATTGTCTTTTTGTTTCCTTTCTTCCGGTGTTTATTTTCATGATTAATTCTTCCTTTCTTCTTTGCTGCTCCTATTTTTCTTCTTTATATTTTCCGTTCCATTTGCTCTCCAAAGCAACTTCTCATTATTTCCCACACTTTCCTGCCTGTCTCATTTTCCAGAGCTTGAACACCTCTTTCCAGCAGTCCAGTTCTGCACTATATACAGGATGCACAATTATGGGGATATCTTTGCACCTATTAAGATTTGATTCTAGATAAAAGTTAATGTGAAAGTTTAATACACCTCCCTGCTGTGCTAATCAGATTTGCAAAAACGCTTTCACTTGCAGGAATAAATCATCTTGGCATTGGCCTCTTGAGTGCCCGTCTTGTTCTTTGTATGTGCTGTTAAACGGATGTATATATGTACATCTAAATATTTAGCAAGTTGTATTGTTTTAAACTTGTACTGGAATTTAAATGAATGGGCCACTGTGGATATACAGCAGGAGTTTTTTATGTGGCATATATGTACTTTTGAGTTTCACATTTACAAAATGAATTACATATCTTTGTAAGTGAGTGTCATTCCCTTTTTTGGGATTTTATTGCAATCTACTATGTCTACCGCACTTCTTCCCCCAACCTGAAGATATTTTTTATGTTTATGTTACACGTCATTATTTATTGCACCCCAAGATAGCGCACTCTGTCGCGATCAAGGCTGCTGTGAGCAGTTGAAGCGCATTGACAGTTTGTCACTCTTAGCGCTTTAATAAGGTTTTTTTTTAAAACTCACTGAGGAGTTCTTCCGTATCCCTATCTTTGCTAGTGGATACTTTTTCTGCATGTTATGCGGCTTGGCGGCAAGCCGCATAACAGGACGCATGATCAGGACGACAACACCGGCATTCAGGAAGCTTGCCAGCAAGGCACGTTTGGATTATTTGAAGTGATGCCGCAGGCGTGGCCCCCGCAAGCTCCAACAATGTTGCTTGAAGAGCAGAAGAAGGAAATTATGAACTCGGGAGTCGGAGAACGCTGGAGATTTGGATTTTCCCTTCCGGGTAAGTGGCATAGCAAGCGATAGCGGGAGCCGGCACTTTCGGCAGACACCAGTTGGTGTATTGTGTATGGAATTGTGCTGAACAAGGTGTAATTCAGTTCTAATACAGCGCAGAGATGAGTGAAGAAGAATGTGCTGCCAGAGAGCAGGAAGCTCTGCAACTATTTAATGAAAGTAATCCTGACTGTATTACGAAGGAAATACTAGTACTCCAATCACAAATGATTTGGGGAGAAATCAGAACCTTTTGGAGAAATTAAAAAAAGAGGAAAATATTGTGCTAGTGGGAGAGTGCATCTCTCAAACAATATGTCCAGGTGGGACATGTACCGAGAGGCTCGTGCATCATGATAACACCAACATATGAGAACCCTCACCCAGATCTCCTTAAAGAATGGGCAGAACACAATGCACAAAGTTCTATGGGGATGTCCCACATGCTGATAAAATAGGCTGAAATAGAACGAGCTGAGGTTGTTGAGAAAATCAAAGAGCTCAATATTAAACTAGACCAAGATAGAAATCAAGAAAGAATCAAAAAAACTTCAAGGAGAACTTGAAGAATGATTGCATAAGTATGAATTGAAAATTAAGGAAAGAAAAGCCACCAAGTTTTTACGCGATCGCCTCGACTACCAGAGAGGGCAAATACACATTTGCCAAACACTTTGATAATTTGCGACGTCAAGGATACAATACACTAATAAATCGTGTCAAGAACATTCTGGGAGTGAAATCCGCTCTGACACAGGATCCAAAGTTGAAGTGGATGACAACTAGAAAAGAAGGTGGAATGGTCAAATTCTCCACATCGGATGAGCTACACTTTTTACAGGAAGATCAACTCAAGGAATTCAAAACAGGAAGAGGGCGAGGAAGACCCAGAGGAGACGGAAACAAAGGAGGAGTGGCTAAGGGTGAAGAAGGAACACGAGAAGACTCTGCAGAGAGGAGTACGCGCAATGAAAAGAAGAAGATCAAATAAATAATGACAAAGCTACGGTCATAAATATAGTCTCTGTCGCTTTGACCAACAAAGACGTAGCAACATTGGAGTTGGGACTCTCTTACTGCTGCAAAAATCATTTTCATTACTCAAGTACCAGAATCAATGTGTATAAATTTACAAGAAAATAAATTCAAATTAACCAAAGCACATACGCTGCGTGAGTCAGCAGCTGAAATTATTTTTTTAAATCCTATAGTCAGCTCATTACCGTCTTATATTAGGGACACCGCTGACTTTTTAAAGCGTATTTATGATGTTGAGTGGGAGAGTGATAACCCTTGATGTCTCGTCCCTATACACAAGTATACACTACAAAGATGGATTAAGTGCAGTACAACATTTCTTAAGTATTAGACCTTTAGCAATCGCCATGCACAAGAATATGCTTCTAGAAATGATTGAATGGTGCCTTACTAATAACATCTTTATTTTTGCCATTCAAGTTATTGTAGTTTTGTAATCCCCTGAAGCAAATATGTTTTTTTTAACAAGGGGGGCGGGGTTGCACATGGTAATGAAAGGTGCGGTCTGCCACACATCCATACCCTGCCGTATTGGTAGGTTTTAGTGCAGTTTTACACAGAATCGTTTAGTGTTTAACTCGATCTTTGCTCTTACTGGGAACGGTTTCGCCTTTGGAAAACTTAGAGCTATTGGCAATGTAAATGACAATGCCATTTATTTATCTGTTTTCAAAACCAACACATAAATACAAATTTTGTCATTTACAATGCCAATAGCTCAAACTTTTCCAAAGGCGAAACCGTTGCATTGTAAATGCTTGTTTTTGCATCTGCCGCCCTACATGTGCCAGGTACGCCCAGAGGTGGATCCTGGGCACACTGCATCACTGAGCCCTAACTAGCACGAAACTCGTCTTATGAAGCTTGTGTTCAGGGAGTCATAACTGATTTGCATATGGCTGGTTCCACACGGAGGTGGCATGGTGGGGAAAAAAACAATGTTTTGGGAAGCAGCCCGAGCGATTGCCAATGGCTGAGATTAATTAAAAAATTCCATCCATCACCTTGGTGCTTTTGTATTTTCTATCCCTCAAAGCACAGAAAAAGCCCAGAATGTAAACGCAGACTTCTGTAATAAAAATGCTGAATGTGCTGTGCTTCTCAATGGACATTACATTAGGTACAGATGTAACTGCGCTACCAGAGATATACTTGAGCGATTCCACAGTGTACTCTGTGGTGCATTGAGTTCCACACTCACGTGGCAGAATACCACACAAAGGGATCAAATAAATCACTCACATTTAGTTTCTCGATTTGTGTGCAAACGCTGTAGTATTTACCACACCTGCTAAAGCAGGGGGTTAAGAAGCAAACATGTTACACTTCCTTTATTAATCGCTGTATAGTTGGAATTGGAGTATCTTTAAACATTCAACTGGACAAAAGAAGCAAAATAAGACAAAAGTCTGAGCTTACATTCCAAGTAGCAAAGCTGGCAGACATTCGTGGTGCATATTGACTCTATTTGGGCAAGTAAGCACATTTCATACTTTAAATCAATGAAATTTGCAGATAAGCTTCTCTCTTTCTAGATTTCTTGTGTGATATGTATGTATCCTTATCACATGAGGAATCCAGTATTATGAATAATCCATTGTATAGGGTCCAACTACCAGGTTCTGGAGAACACAATACCTTATTTCAGCAGAGAAACAAGTGAGTTCTCCTCCTAAATTCCCTAGTGGGCAGTTCTGCCATTCACTTACCAGTGTGAGTGGGCGATAATACGTATTGGTGATGAGGATCACATTTGAAAGAAGTGCAGCTATTGGTGAATAATATTTTTCAATACATGACCTTTACTCAAGAAATCAGTCTTTCAGACAACAAGGCAAGCCTGATCCTAATGTACACGCAGTAACGAAAATAAACCACCTGGAGATTGAATGATTAGTTAACAATTGCAAAATGATCAGAAGACTGAAAATGTTATTGTGTACCGATGACGATGGCGTTAAACATCAGAGCCACTGAAATCGATGATTTACAGGGATCCATCCCTGCTCTTTACATTATATATTGTTTAGATTAGGAACAAGTTAGAAATTGTGTAATGATGAAAACAGTATATTGCTAGCAAAAACGAAGATATGTTGTGAGTAAAAGTGAATACTTCCAAAGATTATGCAAAAGAGATTTAAGTGTATACGATTTTATTTTCTTGGAAAATAGATGTTTGTTTTTGATAACTTTTTATATTGTATGAAAAATAAATAGGATTTAATTTTGATAGAAATTTGTTTGCATATGCGAGTCGTTTTGTTGCCTGATTTATACAACTCACACCCCTCGTTCCAGAAGGGTGACTTTTATTGTGTGACAGACAGTAGGACTAATCCAGCATGTTGGCTTCAACTGCACTCTACTGTGAGCCAAGATACCATGCGCCATCAAAGACGGTGTGCATTTTCCCTTCCTTAATTCCCTTGTGTAATCCTGTTAATCACACTCTCTCAGGCCCGTGTCGTTCTTTTCCTCAATCCGTTTCCTCTCTTCATTCCCAATTAGGTTTTTTTCCCTCAAATAATTTCCAACATGCCAAACAGCCCTATTGTTTTTTTCTTTACATAAGGCACTCACCTGACGTGGACCAATAAATTATCAACAGAACAGTGCTGTTTACTCAGTTTATGTTTAGGCCTAACCGATACAGCTCTCATATCAGCACTCAATAAAGGATATGTTTTTGCTGCATTTTATTGAACAGTATATCTTTTATGGGTAGAAACAAGAGGTGAGCCTGATGCATAACAAGTTGGATCAAGTTGTAATCATTACTCTTGAATACAGAATCAGCAGCAAGTTAAAATACATACTTTAATCGATCCAGGACAAAACTTAACTTTAAGTTGTACATGACAAAGGCTTCTGAAATAAAATGTATATAATTAGAGAAGTAAAGTAGTCTCCTCACCAGAATTAAATATGGTCGATACAAACAAAAACTCTAAATATTTACTAAAAGTTTGTAAGTCACATAAATTCTTAGGAGGTACACGGTCTGTAAACCCGGTTCCTTCAATAAGCAATGCATTCTTGTGTTAAAACACTGCCAGCTAAGAGCTCTTAAATAAACTATACTCCTCAGTAAGGTAAAAGTCTACAAATCAAGAATATGCACAAGGGTATTCCAGGTACAGTGCTACCCCCAAGGGGGGGGCGGGAGGGGGGGCATGAAATTAACTTTAATCGCAAATTTAATATGGCATTTGTTTGAAATGAAACAAATGTTCGCAAGAAATGTGCAAAATGAATCCAAGCGGGTACAGAAAAAAAGTGTTTAGAACATGATTAGATAACTGATGAGGAGCAGAAATGAGGAAGTGTAGGAGCAAGAAACGGATTAGTGATGCGAGAGCTCTGGACAATTATTGGTGGGATTGAGAGGGTGAAGTAGGAAAGGGAAATAGATTTCAGGCTTTAACAAGATTTGCACGAGGGTGCAATGAGCCATACTGAGATTTGATGTAGGGTGAGGGTACAGGGTGCATCAAAGAAGAAAACTTAGGCATTAATTCGGACTAAGGGATAGAAGAATCCAACAGAGGCAATTGAATTATCAGGTAAGGATGAATGAATAAAAAAAAGAGAAGGGGGTTGGAGAATGAGCCCTCTGTCACTCACTGGCGGTGTTGGAGGGGTGTAGCACCAGACTCCAAGAAAAGTGGTCACTGGAGTAGAAATAAGATCATGCAAGACCTGTCAGATATTCCAAGTTAACAGATGGAAAGCAAAACAACACTTTACAATATTGTTACAGAAAGTCAGTAAACGTGCACAGGTGATTATTGGAAGTAATATTTGCTTGCCTATAAAACATTTAGATGCAGGTATACATTCGGCATTTTACTAGCAATAATCATATCATTACCTAATTGGTTCCCCAAGTTCAACACGATCAAAAGTTGTGGCCTTTCGAAAGATACCATAAAGGTTCAAAGGCAAAATTACAAAATCTGCACTCAGGCCTGCATGGCTGGCCTTAAAATATCAGCAGCTGTGGGCACCAAAGAATGAAGATCGTGACTAGGAGTTGCAAATGTTGCCCTATTGCTGATGGGGGCTGGGACGGGAGGAAGCGTCAAAAGCAAAACTCCATTTTTGCCTGGGGAATAAAAATCTTAACCGCTGCTCTTTCCATCACCTGCCTATTTGCCGTGCTTCAGGCATACTTAGACCAGGGGTCTCCAACGATTTTTGTTAAAAGAGATAATTATGTTGAATGAAAAGCATCTCAAGCTACTAATATTAAAATTTTATAGTGACCACATTTGACAAGATTACAGAATTGGCCTCCCCATGCAAGATACGAGCAGTGATCCCCTCAATTCATCAGGCATGTGGTTGCCAGCAGTAATGTAAAAAACAAAAAACACCACCCAAAAAACCCCGCTGCAATGCCCCGGGCACCAAAGTAAAAATAATAGTACTAGGTCTCCTTAACGCCATACTAGGTCTCCTGAACGCCATACAAGTTATCACTCAAATATCAGCTTCAAATAAATATTTATAAATATATATATTACCTACTGGCGATAGCCAGTAGGTATATATAGTTACGACCTAGCTACCATAGGAAATCCGTAACATTTTATTGGGAATAACTTTGGCGCCGGTTGAGGAATTTGCGTGTAATTTTCCAAAATTTTGGCCAGCTCCGCTGCGCTCCTTCCCTGAAAGTTTCGGGGGGGATTCGTGAAGTGGGGGCTGAGAAAAAAAGGGGGGTCCCAAAACGTGTTTTCCCCATGTTAATTTCCATTGGACGTTCGGACAAGGCTACAGCCCGAACCGCTAAACTGAATTACACCAAACTTGGCAAAATTGTAGGGACTGGTACGCAGAAGTGCCTTTGCTATATTTGGTGAAAATTGCTTGTGGTTTTTATGAAAATTAACTTCAAAACACATATCTATATGAGCTCACCCTAAGCTTACCCATAAGCTTACCCGTACGCGTACGGTACGCGTACGTGCGCGTACCCCTACGTGCAACAGCTGCATGCTGATTGGCTGCCACTGTCTGTCAACACTCCAAAACAGAAATTGTGAGCATCCATCTTGTGCCTCGGTAGAGTGAGGTACAGGAAAGCAGAAAAACAAATGTGTAGAACTCAAAAAGGGGGCAGGGTAGAAGCACCCTGACCCCCTAGGCCTGCTCAGGGGGTCCCACAAGGACCCCCAAGGAAAAAATTAAAAAATTAAAATAAAAAAATAAAGTTGCGGGGTACACGTACCGTACGCACGCGTACGGTACGCGTACCCGCGATTTAAAAAAAAAAATATATATATATTTTTTGGGCCTGGAGGGTCCTTGTGGGACCCCCCTGAGCAGGCCTAGGGGGTCAGGGTACTTCTACCCTGGCCCCTTTGCGAGTTTTACACCTTTGTTTCACTGCTTTCTTGTGCCTTGGTTCTACCGAGGCACAAGATGGCTGCCAACACTTCCTGGTTTGGAGTGTTGACAGACAGTGGCAGCCAATCAGCATGCCTTCCCGAGAAAGCTGCATGTTCATTGGCTGTCAACACTTCTAACCAGGAAGTGTTGGCATCCATCTTGTGCTCAGTAGACTGAGGCACAAGTAAGCAGAAAAACAAACGTGTAGAACACAAAAAGGGGGCAGGGTAGAAACACCCTGACCCCCCTAGGGCTGCTCAGGTGGTCCCGCTGGGATATTAATATATTTAAACGTTATCCGCTAATAGAATTAGCATTTAAAAAACCTTTTGAATTCAATGAAAAAACCATAGGTTTCAGGCCTTACATAGTTGGGAATTAGCATTAAAAAAACTTGCAAATTCACTGAAAAAAAACATAGGTTTCAGGCCTTATATAGTTCGGAATTAGCATATAAAAAACCTTTGAAATTCACTCAACTATAAGTTTTAGGGGTGATAGTTAGCTGGACATTTCACTCAAACAAAACCATTGAAATTGCTCCTATATAGTTAGTTGGACTAACTATATTTCGGGCACCCGCAATCCACTGCTGATGATGTCACATATTACATCATTCATGACATGGTCAGTGACATCACTGATGACATCTCAAATGACATCACTGATGACATCATCCACGTGACAATCACATACACTAGTAAAATCTTTCATCACTCTTTGTAAAATACAGAGTATCATATTTGAATCCATTGACACAGCAATACAAGTATCTAAAAACCCACTCAGTGATTCCTTGATGTATACACACATCTAATCACTTACCTGTAGATTCAATCATACATGCGGTCAATGAAAAATAGAACACTATCAAAAATACTTATACACCTATATCGTCATTACACACCAGCACACAACCTATTAAAATATGAAGTTATCCTACTCACTTATGCAAAAAATGGATCATACTTACATACTTACTTAGCTACACACTTATACAAACACCACTTCATCTATTCATTTACATAGTAAGTCATACTTACTGTATTATAAAATTATTACTACAAGTATACAGTCATCCATATAGTCACTTACAGAATCATTGAGTCATATGAATACTTATTTATATACAAAGACTGACATATACACTGCCTTTTATTTTTCTACTTTGTTGGACATGAACCAAAGAGAAATATATTTGCTCATCACCACTCCCATAAAGATATTCACTCACCCAAACAACTATTATAACATGTAGTTTTAACTACATATATCTACTGAATCAACTATTCACACATCTTTGGGCACTCACACACCCCCCCCACCGAACCACACACACACACACACATTCACTCTCCAACACAAATACTCAGTTAACTAATTAATAACTAATATAAACTTTCACATAGCTAGTAACCAACTGGAGAACCAGTTTACACAACAACTGACAAAGTGATACAGATATTCACACAGTTTAGTCACTATCCACTATATTTAGTGAGACACTATACAGAGCGGAGGTGTGGCGCCGCGGCCAGGGCGACTGACGCTAGAATCTGGGGATCAGGGTTCGATCCCCGGCTCCGGCGGCAGGTTAGCCCAGCACCATGTGACTCTGGGCAATAGCTCGCTTAATCTTCCCGACGGCCCCCAGCGCCTAGAGACCCTTGCGGGTGATTGTGCGCTTTACAAATGTGGATTATTATTATTATTATTACATTGTTAAAGTAAACAGTCAATTACATTGCTACTAAATCCTTCATCCAAATATTTATTATTATATATCCACTCATTCTTTAATGCAAATTGCTATATATAATGCATATTTAAATAACGAAGCAAACCACATTCACTGGATGATGTCATCAGTGATGTCATTTGAGATGTCATCAGTGATGTCACTGACCAGGTCATGAATGATGTAATATGTGACATCATCAGCAGTGGATTGCGGGTGCGCGAAATATAGTTAGTCCAACTAACTATATAGGAGCAATTTCAATGGTTTTGTATGAGTGAAATGTCCAGTTAACTATAACACCCCTAAAACTTATAGTTTATCGAGTTAATTTCAAAGGTTTTTTAAATGCTAATTCCTAACTATATAAGGCCTGAAACCTATGGTTTTTTCATTGAATATATATATATATATATATATATATATATATATATATATATATATATATATATATATATATATATATTTATTTTGCTGGCTTTGCCGCAAAACATCCAATTCCCCTTGGAAAAGAAACGCGGACCCAAAGTTCCTGGTGCAAAAGTGAGTTTATTCCATGCCCTGCATCTCCGACATAACGCGTTTCAGCCCCACACGGGCCTTGATCACATGACGCGTTGCTGAATGTTTAACCAAGATTTAAAGTGATAGTGCTTAACGTTACTTGTACAAACAGGTGACTTGTTCATAGATATGGAAAAAATACTTCTAGCATTCGTTTTCCTACGAGCGCTAAAACTAAATAAAAAGGTACACTATGTGCAAATGAGCATGCATCTTGACTCAATAAATAAGTAAATGTACCAATAGATAAATATAAATGTAAACATTGGACCTAATGTGTTGCATTTAAATCTATTAAAACATTTTTAAATAAGAATTGCAAAAGCTAAATATGCCATGGTTTACAACACTATAATCTTGTCATAAATATACCACGATCCATATTGCACATTGTAAAAAAAAAAAAACCTGTGTAAAACAATAATAAACACAAGAGGTTATCAAGAAAAGTGTCACTATAATAGATAGCAAGCACTTTTTTAGGGCCCGCCTGCTGATGCGCTTCAGCGCATAGCTGGCGAAGCTCTATAGGGGCTTATCCAGTGTTTATCCACTGGCGATTCCACTGGCGATTCCTTCAAGTGCATGTGCTTTTTAGGTCATTGCGCTTGCGCAAGCCCTAAAAAGCGCGTGCACAATGCCACCAGCCGCCTGCCTGCCTGCCTCGCATTACCACATCAAAGGCAGCCCTCCGAGCGCATTTCTCACCCCCTAATTATTCACGGCCGGCCGGCAGGCACATCAAAGGCTGCTGCTGCCGTGACTCGCATTTCTCCTCCCTCCTCCCCTATCACTGCCCAGGCCGGCCGTACTTTCTCTTTACAAGGGCCCCCATTCCTGAATCACTTGAAATCTCTCCACATTATTTGCATTTTGTTAATTAAAAAAATTAACTTCAACACAGCGTTGCACATTTTTCTCGACTTCGGAAGGATGAGTCCCAATCTCATTTGTACAAAGTGTTGTAATGGGATTATTGGAGAGTTAGAGAAACGTGCTCACAAGTTACATTTTTATGCATATCATCTGAGTAAATAAACAATAGCATGGTGCCGTTTGCGTCCTTGACTTGATCTGGTTTTTATTTTTATTTTGCTATTATTCTCACAAAGGCTAAGAAGGTCTGCCTACTTTAGTATTAAGTGCTATACGTCGCATAAGCAACAGCTAACCATTCACTCACCCACGCAACGCCACTCACCCATGCAACGCCACTCACCCACGCAACGCCACTCACCCACGCAACGCCACTCACCCACGCAACGCCACTCACCCACGCAACGCCACTCACACACGCAACGCCACTCACACACGCAACGCCACTCACACACGCAACGCCACTCACACACGCAACGCCACACACGCAACGCCACACACACACGCAACGCCACTCACACACGCAACGCCACTCACACATGCAACGCCACTCACACATGCAACGCCACTCACACACGCAACGCCACTCACCCACGCAACGCCACTCAGCCACGCAACGCCACTCAGCCACGCAACGCCACACACACACGCAACGCCACACACACACGCAACGCCACACACACACGCAACGCCACACACACACGCAACGCCACTCACACACGCAACGCCACTCACACACGCAACGCCACTCACACACGCAACGCCACTCACACACGCAACGCCACTCAGCCACGCAACGCCACTCAGCCACGCAACGCCACTCAGCCACGCAACGCCACTCAGCCACGCAACGCCACTCAGCCACGCAACGCCACTCAGCCACGCAACGCCACTCAGCCACGCAACGCCACTCAGCCACGCAACGCCACTCAGCCACGCAACGCCACTCAGCCACGCAACGCCACTCAGACACGCAACGCCACTCAGCCACGCAACGCCACTCAGACACGCAACGCCACACACACACGCAACGCCACACACACACGCAACGCCACACACACACGCAACGCCACACACACACGCAACGCCACACACACACGCAACGCCACACACACACGCAACGCCACTCACACACGCAACGCCACTCACACACGCAACGCCACTCACACATGCAACGCCACTCACACACGCAACGCCACTCAACCACGCAACGCCACTCAACCACGCAACGCCACTCACCCACGCAACGCCACTCAGCCACGCAACGCCACTCAGCCACGCAACGCCACTCAGCCACGCAACGCCACTCAGCCACGCAACGCCACTCAGCCACGCAACGCCACTCAGCCACGCAACGCCACTCAGCCACGCAACGCCACTCAGCCACGCCACTCACACACGCAACGCCACACACACACGCAACGACACACACACACGCAACGCCACACACACACGCAACGCCACTCACACACGCAACGCCACTCACACACGCAACGCCACTCACACATGCAACGCCACTCACACATGCAACGCCACTCACCCACGCAACGCCACTCACCCACGCAACGCCACTCACCCACGCAACGCCACTCACCCACGCAACGCCACTCACCCACGCAACGCCACTCACCCACGCAACGCCACTCACCCACGCAACGCCACTCACCCACGCAACGCCACTCACCCACGCAACGCCACTCACCCACGCAACGCCACTCACCCACGCAACGCCACTCACCCACGCAACGCCACTCACCCACGCAACGCCACTCACCCACGCAACGCCACTCACCCACGCAACGCCACTCACCCACGCAACGCCACTCACCCACGCAACGCCACTCACACACGCAACGCCACACACACACGCAACGCCACACACACACGCAACGCCACTCACCCACGCAACGCCACTCACCCACGCAACGCCACTCACCCACGCAACGCCACTCACCCACGCAACGCCACTCACCCACGCAACGCCACTCACCCACGCAACGCCACTCACCCACGCAACGCCACTCACCCACGCAACGCCACTCACCCACGCAACGCCACTCACCCACGCAACGCCACTCACCCACGCAACGCCACTCACCCACGCAACGCCACTCACCCACGCAACGCCACTCACCCACGCAACGCCACACACACACGCAACGCCACACACACGCAACGCCACACACACACGCAACGCCGCTCACCCACGCAACGCCGCTCAGCCACGCAACGCCGCTCAGCCACGCAACGCCGCTCATCCACGCAACGCCGCTCACCCACGCAACGCCGCTCACCCACGCAACGCCGCTCACCCACGCAACGCCGCTCACCCACGCAACGCCACTCATCCACGCAACGCCACTCATCCATATGCAAAACGAAAAATGTCAAACTCTTCTATTGCGAGACCTATTGCATTTTCAATGCTTGTTTGGGTTTGCCACAGATAATAAAAACATTCTCATATTGGTGTCAAGATGTTATGCTCTTTGTTTTTATGCTGCTCTTCTAAATTGAGCCCAAGTGGGCTTACAATCTCTCCATATCCTATTATAGTTAATATGTGACAAGTGCAAAGGTGTCACCCTATTGAACCTCAATGGGTTCAAAAAAGTGCCAAGTGCCATAAATTAATGAATAGGTAAAATTCCTATGACTGAGGGGTTGAAATATATATATAAAACAAACAGGGAATACATTTATACGTGTATGCATATACACTACCACTTATACAGAAAACTGGCACTAACACAACCCAAAGACTAAAAACTTTGTTGACCTAACTAGCCCATTATAAGCAAATATATATTTATATAAATTAATTCCCTTTTCTCCAAACATCAGCTTCTAAGGTCTGAAAATACACACATTTTTCGACTCAAATATAAGTTTTTCTATTTTGATATACACACATTAATTCAACGGAGCAAAAGCTTCAAAATTAGGAGGCTAGGATGCATCAAGGGGAGCTACTTATAGGTAGACGGAGAGCTACCAGTAGCTCACGAGCAACTTGTCGAAGTCGACTTAAACTTTTCTAAAGAGTCAGAAAACACCTTAATGACTATCAAATACGAGTCCGCTTTTAAAAAGGACGAAAAACAATTAGAAACAGCAGGCCGAGTGGTTTAAAACGTGCAAGATATGTAAATCGTGGGACAAAAGGGTTAAGTAACAAAAACAGCTTTGAGTTAGGTTAATTAAAAAATAAAAAATTAAGAGGCAAGAAATGTCTGGTTCGAAGAAATGTTACACATTTGATGCAGATGTTGTCCAACTGCGTTGTTTAGGTTTGTGCACCAGGCAAGCCAGGTATCTAGCTAATCGTCAACGGGCTGCATTCTAGCCATTTGTGAACTAAAAAAAAAAAAACGAAAACTTGAAATTCACAGTAAAATGTGAATCGACGCCTAGCCCATTCTTTCAAGTCCACTAGATGCTCCACCCCAGCCCCAACCTCCACCCTTTTCCTCGTGGAGGAAGACAGCCGTGCCAAGCAGGTCAGATCGAAAACTGCTCATAACAGCGATTCTCGCGTGATTACGCTTCATTACCCTCGGGAATCTCTGGATGTTTCTCTTAACCACTGAAAACCTGCATCTACTTTTCAATTGGCAAACGTCACCGCACCCCAATAGTTTATATATATTTTTCTTACTTATGGCAATTCAATTTTTTAGTTTCTCACTTGCAGGGAAATGTACTCATAAGTCTTTTACTGTTAGCAGGCTGATGTCATTATTTTCAAAACCAGCATTTTCAAATAGTGCGCGCAGATTAGACATGACTCCCCCTAAACTTTCTACAATTGCATTAGCAGGTCATTTATTTATTTACAGGACCAATCTCGATATAAAAATAATTTGAGTGACCAACTACAATGAGGAAACGGGTATGTTGGACAGGCCCCACGAAGGGCTCGCTCCCTCCCCGCATGACAGGGCCCAGACATCGGCTCTCCGGGTGCTACCCGCAGAAACAACCCGCAACCCGTCCCCCTCCGGGACGCCTGCTCCCGGATATCTCTGTGCCACGGGCCCAGGCCCCCGTCAACCCCATTGCCCGGCCCAGCCGCCATCTTGGACACTGCACCACGCGGCCTCGGCTCGACCCCAACCCTGGGCCTGGCCGGGCCCCGACATCCCGGCACCACCATCCATCCAGGAGGTGAACGGACCACTTGGCAGGTTAATGGGAGAAAGAAGTGTCGATGGCTCTCCCCCGCCAGGTGCCGATCGCCCCCAGCCTCCCCGGGTGCTGGCTCCACCCCCCTGCTGGGTGTCTGGACTCCCTCATCCCGGACCTCCCGACCTCCCAGTGAGAGGGTCCGGACATCAAAGGGCGCCAGACCTATAACTGAGGCAGCCCCAGAGCAGGAAGGCAGTTGTATCCTGGAGTCGAGAGACACCGAGAAGAACTCATCCTTGACGGACTGCTGGCGCTGCCGCAGCCCTGCCTTGTGAACTATTGTCCTGCCTGCTGGCGCTGCCGCGGCCTTCTGCACCGTTCATCCTCGTGGGACCTGCTGGCGCTGCCGCGGCCCGTTGTAACCGTCATCCTCGTTGGGACCTGCTGGCGCTGCCGCGGCCCGTTGCCACCTACGACCTCTTCGGGACCTGCTGGTGCTGCCGCGGCCCGTTGCCACCTACGACCTCTTCGGGACCTGCTGGCGCTGCCGCGGTCTGACCCGTCCGAACGCCGAGCTCGAGGATTGTGAGCTACCACCGTTTCACCTCAGTACCTGTAGGTACCAAGACTGTCCCGCTACCCCCTTCCCCTAATAGAGACTAGAATTGAGAGGATCATCGTGTCCTGATATCCTTGTATCGTACCACCTTACTCAAAGAATTGCCTATAAAAGGTGTTAAAATGATCTTCGTGTGGTGTCCATCTGTGGGGGGGAAGTTACTTGTCTGTACGCTCGCTGGAGACGGCCCTCACCGGAGGCCTCTCCCCTTGTGCTCGGCCGACCCTCCAGGTTCCCGTCTAACAGGGTAAATAGACAATTCTAACAATATGAAATTGCAATTACCTGGATGACCCTCGGAGCAGGAGAGATGTGATACCCTGTCTGGCTGTGCACTCTGAACCAAACGACAGAATGTATGGACGTGGAGAAAACGCGACAGCTAAGAAAGAGCACCATGGAACTCAGCTGTAGCTTACATCAGAAAATCGGCGTACAGGGGGTCCTTGTTGGAACATAAGTACTGCTTAAACCTAACAGACTGGGCACGATCCGGGGATAAGAAATATTGTAATAAGAGGGTAAGAGTTCCGCTTGGCGTCTGCTCGGGGCAACCATCCCATTTGTCCGCAATGAGCCCTAGGACTCAAGGGCAGAGCCACGCATCAAATGTATGCTAAAGGTTACACTGTAGTCTGTGGCCGGAACAGAGACAGAACACAGATTCCGAAACCAGTCTATCATCGTTGCGCCAGCCATGATAGTGGGGGACAAAGGGACAGTGAACAAATGCATACATTGCATAATGGAGCAGCGAGCCAATGAGGTCACAGATGGAAAGGACTTTACACTTTGGCCTTTTAAGGCACCTGCAGAAAGACACTGGAGATAAGTACCAGTGCACAGGCTTCACAACAAACGACAGGTTGAAAGTAAACCTCTAACAAGCATTGGAATAGCCAATAGGTCTCGGTTTTGGGACCTTATAAGTATTTAGTTATGCAGTACAATATCCTTGGTGCAACAACAACTGTTGCATGGGTAAACACTTATAAGGTCCCAAAGGCGAGACCTATTGGCTATGCCAAATCTTGTTAATAGTTGTAAGTTGAATATTTCCATTCACCGAAAGAATACCTCAGCAAGTGGCTTTTCTTAAGTGTTAGACACAAGGTGTAGAATTCGTTCTGTTTTGCTCTATAACACTTTTTTTCTCAAGTGCTTTACTGGGCGCTAGTCATGAAGGAAGAGTCACAGGCAGGGAGGGAGCCATGCAAAGCTAGAGTGAGAGAAAGCATGGCAGGCAGCGGAGAAAGTAACAGACAGGGAGGTGGGTCATGACAGTCGCAGAAAGGCCAGAGGAGAGGTGTGAGATAGGTCCTCAAGCGGGTGTGGGGATGGGGATGGGAGTCAGAGTGAGGGCTGAGGGGGTGAACCAGCACAGAAGAGAAAGGGAAGGGAAGGGCATGCTCGTGTGGGGTGGAGGGTGAACACTGTCAGGCACAGAAGCAATAGTTTATTTTTTCTAGTGGTCAAATAGGAGGCCTCTTTAGGGCATCAATAAAACAAAGTCACGATACTCTTGTACATGATTTATAAATTAAAGTAGGCACAGTAAACGTATATTTAATGCAGATATAATACACATTGCTAAGATTTTCATTTCATCGATTACTGTAATAGAGAGCGCAATAAGGTTGTGACAGTCCTCCTTAAGATGAAGTGGCAGTGATGCACATTGCCAATGCTAATTATTCCCTCATCTATTTTTAGGACTTGGTCCCTGTTTTTGGAGTTCTGGAGCACTGGTTGTCTGGCACAACACAAAATTATTAAATACATTGTTTATTAATGGATCTTGATTTGGGGCGAGTTCTTTCATCGCACAGGCTTT
Organism: Lissotriton helveticus; assembly: GCF_964261635.1. Lineage (NCBI taxonomy): Eukaryota > Metazoa > Chordata > Amphibia > Caudata > Salamandridae > Lissotriton > Lissotriton helveticus. The sequence continues at coordinate 1,145,687,318 of NC_136059.1, read as the reverse complement.
TCCATGCACCATCATGTTTGCGTGTAAAGACATTGGGCGGGGTACGCTTATCATTTCGTCTTCGCATGGAACTGCTCATATGAACTGGGGCCCAACCACAAATTTGGGTATTGTGGCTCCCATGGAGCACAGGAAACACCCCGAACAAAGATCAACTACATTCACTGAATGCCGGTGGTCTTGATTAAATAATCTATTCACAGGAGACAGGCTGTGACCCACAATGTGTTGGGACAGCTAGGTGTCCCCAAAGGGTGAGATCCCAGGTGCTCGTGGGGGATCAAAAACTTCCGACAAGTACAAAGCAATTCTAAAGGAGTAAGGTTTCCCGGGAGTAAGACTGTGGAACTGCTGCGTGCAGTGAGTTTGTGTGGGCCTCAAAGGGGAATAACTCCTGATGTTATATTTGGACTGAAAACCACGTGATCCCCGAAATCCCTTAAGGGCAATCTATTCCAAAAGGACATAGGAGATCCTCAAAGAATAATAAAAACACGAATAAACCAGCCAAGATCCAAAACATTATCATAAATGTGGACCCTAAATAGTAAACTTTTTCTCTGCTACAGGGCGACAATCACAAAACGTATTCCAATACACAAGTCTCCCAATCTGAATACAGTCCAAGGAATTAGAGTGAACTCCAACCATAGCTCGTTTCAAAGCGGAGGACCACAATAATTGAGCTTTACCCCTCGAAATAGGTTGAGACCTACAAGTACAAAGTACATAAACAAGGTCACTAAAAGGCAAATAGGTTGAGACCTACAAATACAAGGTACACACACAAGGTCATCAAAAGGTAAACAGTTACGAGAATACATTCATAATCTCAAAACATCTCATTCCTGAGAACATGTTCCCGAAGAAGGCTGTATGATCAAAAGACATGAGGGGAAGCACAGCACGTACCACAACCACTCATTCCACACAGGAAGTCCCCACTAAAGATTATGCCCAACACACCAGCAGATAGGCATACCTCTATGCACACACAAGACTGAATGCAGCCCCAGTAGAAAGGCTCATGCGAACATCTGCTGATTCCACAAAACAGGACCCCAAATGGGAATACAGTTATCTGGGTAGACGGAAGCACACAACTACTTGCTACACACAGTAGGTAGCCAAAGAGAAACTCTCTTCTGAGAAGCACAACGTAATGCACCTTACAGATGACCAAAGAGCTTAGCTAGCATCTAAGAGGCAGACAGCAAATTGCAACATCTCTATACAAAGAGGACCTGAGAAAGAAAATTTGGCAAAAGAAAAACTGAGCAGCTACTAGCTTAATTCACGAGATCCCATTAGAGGAACTAATCACAAGGAAAAATTATGACTGGTTGTACCTCTTAGCCTGTCAACACTAGAAATGAAGGGACCTGTTGAGAACCTACTGAATTAGATGGTTCCTTCTACACATGCTAAAAGAAGGTTCTAACAATCTCAAAACTTGTGCATCTTTCTCATAAAATTGGCACGGCTAGGAGCCATCTTGCCTCTACCACCTTGCTGCGAGAGACCAAAGATGAAGTAACAAATGTAAATGTATCATTACTGCCAACAAAATAGGTCACCACCAAAGAGGAGGCTCGTACAGGACAGAAAGGGTGGGCTAGAACTAACTGCTTCACCAACGCAATATTTCTAGTAGGTAGGGAACACGAGGTTTGGGTGGTATTACAGGACCACAATAATTGAGCTGTGTGTCTGTACATTTTCATTCAGAGGCAAAAGTATTCAGTGGGGGAGGAGGAGAGTTATGAATGCAAGTTGCTCTGTAGTGGTGGGGACACCGGGCTTTGTGACACTCTCCTCACTACTGGGTGCATGACACTCCCCCTCCAATCTGGGCGGATTCAGGACCGGTGCCCATTTGAGTGGCGGCCTGGGATCACCTCCCATGGATGTGGGTGGTTTCTTCAATGTGGAAGGTGCATGGAATTGAAATGTGGGAACGGTCTCTAAGGCTGTGAAGACCACTCCTCAAAAAGATGTAATTGTTGTAATGAAATCCGAATATGATTAGAATAGTTGAAGTTCTGGTACAGGAGAGTAAGCAATTTAGCCAATGGACCTGCAGCTAAGAGAATTGCTGTTGTGTAAACGCTTTGCAAAGCCATATCACATTGATCATATAGGGCACATCCTAAGAGATACAACAGCTCACACCACAGAGGGTTTTACAGGCCACAACCCATCCACAAAGACACAACCAGATTCACTGGAATCTTCCTCAAGGAGACAGGATATCCAGCGCGAAAGAGCTTTGCCTCCTCCAGACATGCAAACACATTCCAGTAGCACCGGGGGCAGTGCTCGCCATCCAGCTGTCGGCATTCCTATGCACTCCAAAACCTGGAGCAGTCACTGCAGCACCATGAGCAGTTGGTGCCTCACAGACCCGAATCTGCGGACACCTGGGTCAGGTTGGAACAGCTCTCATCTCCTCAGTCCATATATCTTAAGAGAAGGGTAAGGTGTGGAAATGCATGAGTTTCCAACATTCCAAGCGCATCTCCAGAACACTATGTACCAGTGGAAGGGAGTCCAGGCAGACGTCGACGAGACTGCAGGAGCGCCGAGAGAGCGCGAGAGAGCGCGAGAGAGCGCGAGAGAGCGCGAGAGAGCGCGAGAGAGCGCGAGAGAGCGCGAGAGAGCGCGAGAGAGCGAGAGAGAGCGCGAGAGAGCGCGAGAGAGCGCGAGCGAGAGAGAGAGAGCGCGAGAGAGAGAGAGCGCGAGAGAGAGAGAGCGCGAGAGAGAGAGAGCGCGAGAGAGCGCGAGAGAGCGAGAGAGCGCGAGAGAGCGCGAGAGAGCGCGAGCGAGAGAGAGAGAGCGCGAGAGAGAGAGAGCGCGAGAGAGAGAGAGCGCGAGAGAGAGCGCGAGAGAGAGAGCGCGAGAGAGAGAGCGCGAGAGAGAGAGCGCGAGAGAGAGAGCGCGAGAGAGAGAGCGCGAGAGAGAGAGCGCGAGAGAGAGAGCGCGAGAGAGAGAGCGCGAGAGAGAGAGCGCGAGAGAGAGAGCGCGAGAGAGAGAGCGAGAGAGAGCGCGAGAGAGAGAGCGAGAGAGAGCGAGAGCGAGAGAGAGTGAGAGAGAGCGAGAGAGAGCGAGAGCGAGAGCGAGAGAGAGAGCGAGAGAGAGCGAGAAGGAGCGCAGAGAGAGAGAAGGAGCGCCGAGAGAGAGAGTGAAGGAGCGCCGAGAGAGAGAGTGAAGGAGCGCCGAGAGAGAGAGTGAAGGAGCGCCGAGAGAGAGAGTGAAGGAGCGCAGAGAGAGAGAGTGAAGGAGCGCAGAGAGAGAGAGTGAAGGAGCGCAGAGAGAGAGAGTGAAGGAGCGCAGAGAGAGAGAGTGAAGGAGCGCAGAGAGAGAGAGTGAAGGAGCGCAGAGAGAGAGAGTGAAGGAGCGCAGAGAGAGAGAGTGAAGGAGCGCAGAGAGAGAGAGTGAAGGAGCGCAGAGAGAGAGAGTGAAGGAGCGCAGAGAGAGAGAGTGAAGGAGCGCAGAGAGAGAGAGTGAAGGAGCGCAGAGAGAGAGAGTGAAGGAGCGCAGAGAGAGAGAGTGAAGGAGCGCAGAGAGAGAGAGTGAAGGAGCGCAGAGAGAGAGAGTGAAGGAGCGCAGAGAGAGAGAGTGAAGGAGTGCAGAGAGAGAGAGTGAAGGAGCACAGAGAGAGAGAGTGAAGGAGCACAGAGAGAGAGAGTGAAGGAGCACAGAGAGAGAGAGTGAAGGAGCACAGAGAGAGAGAGTGAAGGAGCACAGAGAGAGAGTGAAGGAGCACAGAGAGAGAGTGAAGGAGCACAGAGAGAGAGACAGCAGGAACACAGTGCGACACTGCAGGAACAGAGCGAGAGTGTGTGCAGGAGCAAAGAGCGAGAGACTACAAGGATAATATTGAGATCACAGAAAAGGGTGTGTTCAGAGAAGAAAAGTGCTTGAAAAAAATCGCAGTCAGTGCGTTACCTGCGAAGGGAGGCCAAACATAGGAAACATGATGACAGCAAAGTCTACTAGGAATAGAGGTTTTTTTAACACAAGGTGCATAACTGTTAAGCGAGCAAAGACCAGGAAAAGTCTGGGAACATAAAAACAGCTCTCAAAGATGTCACACAGGAAAAACAGATGCTGAGCACCAACTGCTAACACAGAAACACAGGGAGAATGAGTAAGGCGACCAGAGAGCTGTCCAGGGAAGCACAATGAGCATTGTAACTGCTATAAGAACGGCAGACAGTGGCTAGGTAGTGAGTATTAGTGGTGCAATCAAAGAGGACAAACAGTAAAACAAGCCCGAGAGTGATGTGTTCGTGTGCAGTCTGCTCTTTTTGGAAGCACTGCACTTGTGCTACGCCCCTGCTCGCTCCCGCAAGCTGGATGCCGCCACAAGCAGAAGTGTGTGCTTCCAAAAAGAGCAGAGCCACGGCTAAAGGTCCTCCTATGCAGCGCATGCGTGCTGCGTAGGAGAGACCTAAAAATGACGACCGATCCGGAGGACAGAACACTTCGGAGCACCGAGGACATGGAGATTTAGTAGTAAAGAGGACAGTGCAGTTTGAAACGCCTTTACCAAGCATCGGCATAGGGCCAGTTAAGGATGTGGGCTAGCTTTCCTACCAATCGACCAGCTTCTGGAAATGGTCAACTGTAATACTTGGTGGCAATTGCTCAGAAATAGCAGAAGGAGCAGTCTCTGAAGAACTGTATATCCGACAGTGATCCAAGCCAAATGTGGTGGGACCACAAGGAACCAAGCTCTCTCTCCAGAGGTACTACAAGACTTCGAAGCAATGGAGAGTTGTTTTCCTGATGTACAGGTTTTCCTCAGCCCTCCTCAGGCAAATGTGCACATTCACTTGACAAAGCAGAGGACCTAGTCTGCTCTACACATCAGTCAGCTTGCGTGCCAAACTACACCAAATACATTCCTCAGGTGGCTCCAATACTGCAGTGCTATCACTGCACGTGGAAGAAGCCTCTGCTTTGAAAGTATTTTTCAGCGAAATTCTGAATTCATAGTGTAGAAGGCACAACGATACTCTGAGTTGGACCTCAATGGAGACCTTAACCCCTTCGACGCTCATGACGAGCCCAGCTCGTCATGGAGTTTCCATTGACTTCAATGGAAATTACATTCAAAGCCATAAAACACCTTAGCATCCAAGTGGTTAATGGAGGGGAAGGGGAGAGGAGGGGGAAGGAGAGAAGAGGGAAAAGGAGAGGAGACACCCTTGAATTTACTCAGAAAGGGCGCACTGCCCACTGACTCCATCCAATTCAATTAAGCTCTAGAATGATAAACAAATCAAAGCCAAGGTTTCCATGGGGGATACCCCCCTGGAGCAGACAAAGTACTTCACCTACTTGGGAGTTACCTTTAGTGAGACGTTGAGCTGGTCCCACCAGGTTGAGCTCATGACCTTGAAACATCAGCAGCTGGGTGGGGCACTGATCAAGGAACACAAAGGTTCATTTACAAGGCCAATGTCCCCGCTTATAAAGATATATGGTGGTAAGGTTTTACCAGCAGTCCTATATGGAGCAGAACTCTGGGGTGGTAGTAACCTGGACTCGTTAAGACAAGCCCAAAACAAATTCTTGCGAATGGCAACAGGTCTGCCTCAGTCATCACCACTAATTCCCCTCTTTTATGATTTAGGGTGCCAACCGGTGGACGACCATGCTAGATTTCGCCCACTCACATTCTGGCGTCGTCTATGGACTACGCCGGAACTCCACTACTACGCAAAAGCCTGCTTGCAGGTTAGAAACAGCTTTGGTGCCACAAATATAGGCTGGTTTAGAGACCTTAAGGCTACCCTAATCGCCTTGGGGCATGGAGACCTGTGGTTCTCCCCCGAGTCAGCCAAATTCCCATCTAAAAAGGATTTTAAACAGTGTTATTGGGAATGGGTGACATTCAACAGGCATTTAAAAATGTGCTCGAGTAGCCTTACTGCTCTGTTCACTGTTTATAAGGACATATCCAAGTTGGAAAGGTATTGGGATATTATAACAAAGCCCATGGACCGCAAACTATTCTTCCAATTTAGAACTGGTTCACTTCCTCTTGGGGACTTTACCAAAAAGTGGGGAGCTGATAGGACGGGGCATTGTCCTAATTGCCTAAGTATTGTTGAAAGCATGAATCACTTTTTGTATGTGTGTCCACTTTATTCTGCCCCCAGAGGCAAATGGCTTAGGCCGGTATGTAGAAACTTAGGTACCAGCTCGGCTGGTGAAGCAAGTAGAATGTTAAAGACCAATCTGGACCCTTTAATTGTTGTGGGGGTTGCTAAATTTCTGGGGTGGGCCTGGGTGCTTAGAATCAGGTTTATTAAGAGCAATCCAACGGGGATCTAAAAGATGTGATTGTTTTAAAACTAGCCCCAGTATTTTGCCGAAACATGTATATATTTGAGCGCTACTGTAAATCTGTAAACATGTAACAAGAAGCCGATTAGCCTGGCATGATTTAATACTTGTCTTAATTGTTTTTATATGTATAAATTGTATTTTATGTCTTTTATGATGAACTAATCGAATAAAGACTTCTTGAACACACTGAATGATTAACATTCTAGATCACCCGAAAAGTATGGATATTCATTCTGGGATGCTGAAGTTTACCAATGGTAGGTAATGGGCAGCCTTTAAGTCCACAGATAGAACACATTTGATAAAAAACAAGAGCAACCCTTATGTCCATGTGAACAGGGGTATCAAGTTATCCTTGGAACAAGTGTTGACATGGAACTCATGCTCGGGAAGGTTTTTTAGTTTCACAGACCTTTCTGTGTAGAATCAATCATTATAACAACATATTCGATTAATTCAACAATGTTATTCAATAAGGATTTGTAAAAACGATAATAGCACAGCCAGTATTTTTAGGAGCAACTATGGTTCAGCCAACCAAGTTTTATTAGATGGAAATTATTTAAATAAACAATTATAGTATAAAGTATGTGTATATATATATATATATATATATATATATATATATTAATTATATGTATTCATTCTAAACACATCCCTCTAGTCTCTCTATGAGGCTAGAGGCAAAAGTGCATTCAGTAAACTTATTTAGCACACAGTAAATTAGCACAATATATGATTAGCCCTACGGGCACAAAGCATATAAGAAAGTGATATAAGAACCACATCTGACATAAATACAAGGCCTAGAGCCTTTAGAACCGCTGGGGCCACCAGGAACCACCCAAGGTAGTGACCCAGGGGACCCACGGGGGACATGTGCAGTGTCTAAACACCGCCGCGAATCATCATTAACTTCTATGGGGAAATTAGCGGTTGGAAAATTACAGATTAAGGACACTTAGAGGAGGACTTGGCGCAAACCCCTTCAGAACTAGGTATTTCTAGAGTTAATACCCACGAGAGCACCGGAGTACTCTAGTTACCTCAGCAAGGTAAGAAGGGGGCATAGGTGTCTTTTGGTATCTGGTTTCTCGTAATTTTCAACGGCGATCTGCAGCAAAGTGCTGCTGGCGACCAAGTCGAAAGTGTCCGGGTGGATCGAAGATCTGGAGAACCTGAAAGCAGAGGGGATAGGGTCTGGGTCACTAGCCAGTGACCAGGAAGGCGATGAGAAGATGCCAACCGATGTTGGGTGATTTCAGGTGAAGAAGGTGAAACTTGACTACAGCCACGAGGACCAGCAGGCGTCGAGGACGACCAGGAGCTGGATTCGAGCTGTCCCACGAAGGATGTTGAGTGGTGTGGTGTCGGATTCCAGATGGGACCCAACAAGCCTGGGCAACAGCAACCCACGCAGAAAGCAAAGATTGACTTTGGTGCAGACCATGAAGGTCTGAGAGACTCACCCTTTGGAGGAGAGTCAGGGCACGTCTGGAGCAACCAAGAAAGCCCAAGAAACAGAAGTTACCTTGGTTGGGACCCACCAGTCGACGGACCAGGGATCGCGAAGAAGCCTTGAGCGGAAATGCTAGAAGCGGGCCCACGGAACACTCCTGGAGTGCAGACCCACAATCTTCGGGGCAAATGGTGCTCGGGCTTGGACTACAAGTAGCCCAATGCACAATTTCGGGAAAGCTCGGAAAGTCGATGCACTACCAAATGTGCATGGTGTCCAGGAGTTCCGGTCCCACGTCACTCGTGAGGGCTGCGGGTCTCAGCTTTGATGGGATCTCGTGTCGGCCTCTGAGAAGTCTGGAAGTCCGTGTCCTGAGTCGCAAATCCGGTGGGACTCTTGGAAATGCATACCGGCAAGATGCTTCTTTGGTGCCCGTTTGAACAAGGGAGTCACTCCTTGACCCCAAGGAAGATTCTTCCGTCTTCTAGACAAAATAGAATGTCTAAGGTCCAGGATATATGTTGCAGAGTTTCGTCCAGGGTAACCTAAAGTCCTAAGGATTGGGTTCCTATACTTATGCTAAGATAGGGGGTTGAATTCACTCAAGGGACCCACCTATGGGTGGATCCAGGGAGGGGGGTGGTTACACCCCTTTCCCTTTGTCCAGTTTCGCGCCAGGGCTGGGGCTGAGTGCCCCTGCAGCGGTTTGAACTAGGATATGCACAGGGACACCAAGTGTGCCCCCAGCACGGTTCGAAAAGCATTCTCTGAATGCCCCCACCCAGCCGCAATACACTAAAGCCTGTATGGGAGGTGGCAACACCTCCCTGACCACCTCCCTGTGACAAGATACCTACGGTCCAGGCCTCCCCTGCCAAAGTTTCGTCCAGCAGAAGGAGGTAAGACTCAGGTCTGTGGCTGCAGCATCCATTTTGTGATGCTGGGGCTCTTTTAAACTATTACCGGTTGGGCAAGTGTGTACATGTCCTCTCCCTCTAGAAGGGTGGAATTCTATCCCCGCCGCCAGGACTGGCGGGATTAGGATTCAACAGTGTTTGACACCAAACACGACATGTTTCTAGGCAGCCATTCCAAAGTTTGCATTAACCGTGAGGTTATAATGTACTTAAGAGTATATGGTCTGGCTGCAACACAGAACCGCTACAGAGAATAGATTCGGAAGGCTGCAGAGGGGTCCTGCTCATGCATGGGCACCCTCTTACACAAAACCAAGCACTCTGCCTTCAGGATTGATAAGGCCTGCCATAGGAGTGACTTATAGGTTTATATGTGTCAGTGATTAAGGTAGATATAGGTAACCTATTTCTTAGTAAGGGGTGCATTCACCACCTTACCCAGGCTGCAGTAGCAGACCTGTGGTGCCATTTTGGAAGGCTTCCCAGAGGTAGCATAATACATGCTTCAGCCCCTGGTAGGCCTCCGGGGTACCTATGCCCTTAGTACCTAAGGTACCATATACTAGGGACAAGGGTAACCCAGTAACCAATCTGGAGTGTACCTAATGTACATGCAATCAATTGCGAGAGGAAGCAGCTAGGCTGGGGTCCTGGTTAGCAGAGCCCCAGCCGGACTAAAGTCGAAAAACAGTTCAACACCAGCAAAAAGTGAGGGTAACCATAGTAAGCAGAACCTACTCTCCTACACCTTGCACCCCATAAACAGATTTCTACTGAATTACAATTCATGCAATGCCATAGTTCTCAGTTACTAAGTAAACATAAATTCTATTTACTTGCACACCATCATGTACAAAATGTGCTAGTTAATTGCTCCCAAGCAGAACATATTTGGTCACTAAAGGAATTTAAAAACCCTTTCATGAGTTACTTTATCACACGTTTCTCGTGGATTAGTTCAAATCATTATTTACCTGCACTCCACAAATGTTATTTCCACTCACCTCCTTTGACCCCTTCTTATTAACATTGTATGTCAAAATCTTGAAGTCAATAATATCTCAGCACTTATACAGATGTAAGAATATCAACTCCCAACGTATTGTAAACATAGCATCGATAGGGATACCCTCCTGGGTGATACAGTGTGCTAAACAAATACACAACACAGGGTGCATGGAATTACTATTCGTAATTTCACAGCAACTTGCATTGATATGATGTTAGTCCTTATTGTACAGGGGATTAACTTTTAGGTTGATATAAAGAAACTCAATATTTATTTTGAAAGAACTCCCACCTGAGCTTGGAATATTGACTTCTACTCCCCTGCATCATCACCTCCCCCTTCATCTTTAGTTCCACCCCAAAATCTGTTTCGCCTCGCTCACTATCCACGATCTTTAAGTGCCAAATGTGCAATTTAGCACAGCATAAAACAAAAAATACATCATGCGGACATTTTCTGGGAATTAGAATGGGCCTCTGGGCACGAGGCAATGCACTTTAGAGGCCATTAACAGGCAGCAACTTTAATTTAGAGACTACACTGCGGCCCATGGAATCTACAGGCCTGAAACAGGACCACAACTGTTGCCAGAATCTCACACTGGGTTTTTTCCGCAGCAGCCGCAGCCGTGGTTCAACAAGGCAGTTCATCTGAGCACAAAAGGTGAAGGGTGCACGGACTCCGAGACACAATGTGTCAGACAAAATGCTCCAATATCTACGTGCATTAAACACGCTAACTGCTCTGTTACAATAATTCTACTAGCTATAAAATAGATTTTTCTAAGACCCACTCGACAAATGTACATAGAACGCCGGTATTTTCACTTTTTAAAACCAAAATGACTCGAGAGAGTTTCAAGAGCATGTACCAGTTTCAGACGACCTCTCTGTGGCAACGTTTAGCGCCCCCTTTAAAGAGACAGCAATTTTAAATGAACGAGAGGCGTAGCATGCAAGGAGATTGCTTCTGTACTTGGGCAGCATGAGCAAGCAACTGAACTGCTGTGATGCTAAACCTCACATTCACAACAATCAGATACTAAAGCAATGATTAACAAAATCTACAGCTCAGGTAATATACAGCTCCACGGTACAATGTAAACGGGAGCACCCCGAGGGAAGCTCAATGCAAGGGAAATCAAGTTGGTACACTTAAAAGAAAACAAATAAGATACGATCGATTAGATATTGCAAACACTTTTAGCGGACATAAATGAAAAGCAGATTGAAAGTGTATTTTAATGCAATGTGAATTCAAGGGAATTGGGCTGTCCAAAACGGTTAACGACATTCAAACAAAAATATAAATGGTCCACCTACACAAGTAGAGTGTCTGTCTAGTGGCTCGTTCCTTGTTAAAAATCAAACTATTCTCTGTGCGCGAAATACTGAGGATTATGGCCGATATGAATACATAAATATTGTGGGAATTATACATCCACAAAGTATGGAGATTACAAGTTAATGAAGAAGGTAAGAATGTAGCCACAATCCTTGGACTGTTATGGCGTGACTCGGACTTCTTGTTTACGTGGAAAACGACCTTGAGAAAAAAATATGTTTGCAACACACTGGCTTTTTAACTGAACACAAAGTTCAGGATAAGCTCACTACGCCTGACGAACCCTTGCGAGGCAAAGGCTACATGTGATGAGCCAGCAATCGCACCACACAAAACATTGAATAAATTGAACCCGGAAGCGCAATCACGTGCTTAAAGTTTGAAAAACAAGTTGTACCCACTTTCCTCAATGATTGTCAGCTGCTGAGCAACAAGCAGATCTGCATTAAAAAATACTTATTTCCAACTGCAACGAAACAAGTGCAAATTACAAATACACGTAGTCTTAATTTACATTACTTTCCTCTGCACATGTAATTTAGGAATAGTATGGTTAATAGACTGATCTCCATGTGGCAGCCCCAAAAAGATCTAAAATGGAAGCATTCATCAGAGTATTGCTGGCTACTTTTCTTCTGGCATAGTGGGCCCATGGTTTACCGGTTATGGGCAACTGTATGTTTGCTAGCAGATTATGATGTAAAACAGTGTTCCCTCCATCACAGAAAGGGAGGTTTAGATGTTATAGGCATGGCTAAAACCAAACGTTCTCGGGATCAATTTTGAAGACGATGGTGGTACCAGTCTATACTGCTGCTAAACGCACCCCTCTTCTTGGGAAGTCAGCCAAAGTGCTAGAAAAAAAAAGAATCATGCTAAAATAAAGAAATATATATCTCAAGCACATGTTTGCCACTGAATAACGAATGACCCTTTGGCTCGTTTTTTAACATAAAAAGAAATTGGTGGGGCGGGGAGTTTAACTGAGCTGCTGTGGAGTTTTAAATACTATTTCTCTGATGCACCATTCAAAGATACGAGCTTGAAGCAAGCCATTATTTTAAAAATAGATTAATAATGAAGAAGGAGTAACATTGCTATGGACTATAAATGTGTAAAATGAAAATAAATGTAGCTTTCGGTTCTACAAAAAAAAGTCACAAAAGTACACCAGCAGGCTTATGTACTTCGATTGGTGCATATTTAAGATGTTTAGACATGTACAACTGTTTATAGAAGTAGGCCTGGAAACTACTCCTTGCAAACTGTGGTGACTTCCAGTTTCACATGAGTAAATTGAGCGACTACATATTCCTCTCTCTCTACACCCTCTTGGCCCTCTCCCAGTAAAAGGTTTTAGTTCGGCCTTTGAAAGGAGTTCATTTTCAACAATTTCTAGCACGGTAAGAGATTGGAGAGAATGTAGTGAATACCCTTAAACAGCTTGCAAGTGTGCAAAGGTGCACATACTCGCAAGGTATTCCAACTCTGGAACTACTGCTAACTACTTCTAGCCCCTTCTGCTAGATTCCAAACACTGTTATACTATAAGACCTGAAGTAAACAAAAAAGTGGTGGATGGAAGGCCTGAATCAATCTCAACCACTGATAATTACTCGGGGCAACATCCTCGTTAATAGTTATTTTACACCATATACCACCTCAGTTCGGACCCAGCCATATGCAAATCAGTCTTGACTTTGCATCAATAGGTACAGTGCAGCCTGGACTGCCACGCCAGGTTCTCCCTGAACCGGAACACAGGCAACCTATGACCGTTTTTGCAGAGTTAGGGCTCATCGGTCAGCTATACCTTGATTCCAGTGGCAGTGTGCACAAGGGAACAAGGCTTAGGCATATCGTCCCACTTAGGGCACCGCACCCAAGAATACAAAAGTGATGGATGGAAACAGAGACTATATCCCAGTCCTTCACTATTATGCACTTCATGAAGCCTAAGCTTGAAAGCAGCTGATGAGCCCTTATGGTCAGTTGACATGTATAGTACATTAAACCAATAGATATTTAATACAGCCTCCAACATCCCCCACCACGTGTTTATTGGTTGAGGTTTTACTTGCTATTTGTATCCAAATCTGATGACTTAATTTATGAGCACTTGAATTCTTTGTTTTGTGCAAACATTTGACAAACGTATTTTTATCTTCTTAATGCCCAGGCCGAACTTCAAAAAGATTTGTGGTTGGGAGGAAGGCAAACAAAATATATCTGTAGACTTTGCTGATTATTGCATTTACAAATAAAATCAAGGTATTCTGGAATGGCTACCAAGCCGTAAAATAAAGATGGTTGCAGTTTGCTTTTCATTAACTTTATTAATGGCTCAAAGGAGTGGCCATGCACTTTGGTCTGTAGCAATTTAAACGTATGACTCAAAGAGTTAACTTTAGTTTCTAATGACAACATATGGTCTTAAAAAGAGCTACAAAGTTCAAAATGATGCCCAAATATTTATCAGACCTTACGGTTTAGATTTTCCTATTATTTCTGCGCCACGAACCTTGCCTTTTTATTTTCTGGCCTATCATCACTATATTTGTTCTATCTAAATGTATTCCCAGTTTTAATTTTGTCACAGTATGAACCCAACTCGTTAAGAAGCCTTTGGAGGCCTATGGATGTTTTGATCATGAGAACAGTGTTAGGATATTGCAATGTTGACAGCTGACACCGACCTAGGCTGGAAGGTCAGCAATCAAGTTACCATGGGTGTCATTTAAGTCTGCTATGAAAAGAGTAGACACTATGGGAGCCAGTACACAACCTTATTTGAGCCCATTCATGAATTAGATTGGTCTTGAAATAGTCCCTTATTTTCTATTTTGACATTCACCCACCTGATTGTATAAAGTAGTTGGATGGCTTTCACTAACCGTGGAGGAATGTTCAATTTGCATAGACTTTCCCCAGAACAAGTTTCTAGACACTGTCAAAGGCTGCTCTTAAAAAAAAAAAAAAAAAAAGAAAACACTTGAAAAGTAAAGATTGAGAGGAATGTCTTTCAAATTAGACTAAAAGTGTAAAAGCCTCTGCCAATGCCGGACAGAAACCAGTTTGTGAAAAAGAGAAACAATCATGTCAGACGGCCATGGCTCAAGATCAAGCAGAATACAATCTGCAAATTGTTTGGCTTTGATGTCCAGCAAAGTAATTAAACGATACTTTTGGGTGGTTGTGACATTTCCCTTTTTGTATATCGGCTGAAGGAAGGATCATGCAATGAATGTGGAAGGGTTTGCGTTAATAGACACCAATTAAAAAGTGGTGTGAGAATGTTTGGCCACAATTGCCAATTTACTTTAAAGAGGACATTTGGTAGGAAGTTAGGGTCTAGGGTACTGTCATGCTGTCCTAATGATGGAAACTTCAAAGTTGTTACTAATCCCTTCCATCACTTCATTTAAGGAGCACTGAGGTTTGCTTGCTAGACAAGATTATGTTTGTATCTCCACGAGAGAAGCATTAAGGTGTACTTGAAGAATGGAGTTATGTTTTTTACATCGCAGGTTGACTCTTAAAAACAAGATCCACTGATCTTCGGCTAGATTTTGACTACGAGACGTTACATGATTATGGGACAATCTGTGGACGGTTGTCCAGAAGGCTCTAAATTGCCTTAGTTACATGTTACCAGGAGCGTAATACAAAACTTTTCCCTTACTTTTGCATTTTTGTTTACTCACTGGAACAAGTTTAGATTGGTCGGGATTTTAAGCATTTATCTAGTTTCTCTTTGTACGACTTGGCCTTTTTGGCTAAAGTTCCCTCAACTTTTTGCTTTTTCCCTAGACCGTTTCCCTGACAGAGTTGCCAATTCAGATGCTTTGGGTACTTTGCCCCTGCTGATCAGTGTCAAAGTACAAGTGTTCCCTAGGTAAAATTTAATGGCAATTGGTTGGCCATGATTGGTATGTTTGCCTTACTAGTAAAGTCCCTAGTGATGTGCACTGTGTGTGCCAGGGCTAGTAATGCAATGGTGCGTGGAGAAGTGAACTCAAGCCTGCAGTGTAGGGCCTGCGCGCAGTCTGCTAAGGTAGCATGTTGTCCTGACAAGTGCAACCACTTGTCAGGCCCGACTTTCCCTTTTACATACACATTGGGCACCCCATGGTAGGTCCCGGGTAATCCCTGGGTAGGGTGCAGTGTAGGTAAAAGACAGGACATATACTAAGATGTGTGCTATGTCCCGACAGTGAAAAACACTCCATATGGGCCATCCTGCCCATAGGACAGAAAGGGGGAGGCTGGGTGTTGTGTTTGTTAGCCTAGTTTCCTGTAAGTTTAGAATGGAGAGGTGAAGTTTAGTATGTATGAACTCACAGTGTCATAACATCTTTCTATGAAGGTACTTTTGTCACTGTGTTCAGAAACCACTCTTTTAGAAAGAGGCTGAGTTTTGTGCTTTAGGCATTTCTGAGTGTCTCTGCTGAAATGTGAATTGTCTGTTTGTATCTGGAAGGTGAGAGGAGTTGGGAGAGGTCTTGAGCCAGGGAGGGGTGGAGATTGCACCAGGCTGCCCTGCATCTGGAGAGTATGGGGAGGAGAAGCCCAGGAGGTGAAAACGCCTGGGATGGTGCTATAAACCAATTGACCCATCTCCTGCTGAGTGATTAAGGATCCAGACCCCCAGTATTAAAGGGAGAAAGGTGACACTGGGAGGGAGACACCCAGAACAGATTTAGGGAGGGGTCAGAGACCCCTGAGCAAAAACGCACTTCAAAGACATTAAGGGGTATGACTAGGAGAGCTGAAATCCCTGAACGTTGGAATAAAACAGAAATAGATTGAGACTGAAAAGGCTTGGACCCATTCTGAGGTCAAGAGGAACTTCTGCTAAAGAAGGAGCAACTTAAAAAACTGCTGTGGAAAGACCAATCCTTGCTTCGTGATCTGGGGCTGGTCTGCAGTTTGCTGTTCTAACCAAGGGAGTGGCTGTTGGGACTGTGCTTGGAGGCGCTGGGCCCCCCCCCTGCTTGAAGAAGACTGTGCTTTGTGCTGTGTCTTGTAACCCCAAGGGCCTGAGGTGAGCTGGCTCCCAGTTTGGAAACACAGGAACATAAAAGTTTCCAGAGAAGTCCCAAGCAACGCGGTGTGCGCGTGCTTTTGCAGCTTGAAACCCTCAGAATTTGTGCCTGGTCATAGTGGGCACGCAGGAGTAAGCGGAGTCTCAGAAGAACAGGGTGCGTGTCGTGGTGCAGGCCATGGCGTTGGTGAGGATCGCCTGGTCGTTGTGTGCACAGGGAGACTAGGTGAGACTCGGACGCTCAGAGTGCGTGACGTGGAGACGGCAAGGGCATTGGTGAGGAGCGCCTGGTCGTAGTGTGCACCGAAAGAAGAAGTGAGTCTCGAACACGCCAAGTGCTTGTCGTGGTGCAACCAGAGCATTGTTGAAGAGCGCCTGGACATAGTGTGCACCAGGAGGAGAGACTCGGACGCGCATAGTGCGTGTCGAGGTGCAACCTGAGGCGCTGGTGAGGAGTGCCTGTGTAGTGTGTGCACCAGATTCGAAGTGAGACTCCACAGTGCTGAGGGTCTCGGTGTTCACTGAGACCGCCGGAAGGAGGGCCAGGTCATTGGGCCCTCGGAGTGAAACAGCAGCGGCCCGGACCGGCAGCCCCGGAGGTGCCGAGCCGCCAGCCCGAGCTCGCCGTACCCATTGACTGAGTTCTGGATCAAGGCCCAAGTCGCTGAAGGAGGAGAGGAGAGTGGGGTCGCGCCCCCAGTTAACGTGGATCACCAGCTGGGGTGGGTGCAGGCCCGGAGGGTCACTATCTCGGCCTCTCGCTTTTGTCAGCTGCGCAAGCCTGTTGCTCCAGCTCGGATCTCGGCCCGTGCTGACCCAAGGAGGGACAGTACTGGGGCCGCAGTGAGAAGCAGTACTTTTGGGTCATCATTGATCCATATTGGGGGCACTGTTAACGGAGCACCTAAACTGTCATATTACAATTTGCATTATTACTGCTAACGAACTGTCGTATGACACCTGACCACATTTGTGCCTGACAAACTACATGCTTGGTGCTCTACGCACTGCGTTATTTTTCCCTTGCAGAGTACATCATTGTAGTGTGGCGCATTGCATTATTTCTTCATCGCACAGTATCGGATTATAACGTGGCTCAGTGCATTATTTCTTCCTCGCACAGTACATGATTGTAGCGTGACGCATTGCTTTGTTTCTTCCTGGTACAGGGCATGCTGGTAGTGATACACATTACAATATTCCTTCTATTGCAAAGTACATGACTGTGGTGCTACGTATAGCATTGTTTCTCTGTTGCACAGTACAAGAGAATATCATTACGCATTGCAGTATTTCTTTTCTTTTGCAACATGTGTGATTCTTGCAATAAGACTTGCCCAACCTTTTGGAAACGGTTAGAAGTGAGCTTAACTGTTGGTTAGAAGCAGTGGTTGGGATTAGAACCTACCAACCCACCAGAAGGAATACTATCCATTCTTATATGTTGATTTTGTATCGTGTGATCATATCGTATAACTTCTTATATAAAGATTACACTCATTTTATAAAAAAACTCGTGCGGAGTATATTTGTGGTGACATCATTGGGTTGCTGTGAGTGTCGTTGCACATATTGTACACTCGTGCCTTGGAGATAAGCCTGGCTTCTCATGCCAAGCACTAAGGGGGTGAGCAGGGCTATCTCAGACGGTGTCCTTACTTAGCCTTACGTTGAAACAAGGGGTCAGGGACACCCGCCTCCAGCATTTGGTGGCGGCGGTGAGGGATAAGGACCCCCCCCCTTCCAACTCTTTGTATGCGGTTTTTTGCTCTCCATTTTGAGCTCTTTGCTAAACCACAAATTACTGAGGGATCGTAACTCCTGAGAGGACTTCTTAGTCATTTTAATGTTGTGGTTAAAGAAGAAGAATATTTCACATGAGAAGTGTTCCCAGTGTTCGATCAGACTGATTCCAGTTGACCCATTTGTAGTTGAGGACTGGCCACATGTTTGGGCAATAGCTCAGACTTTGAGAATATTTCTTGGGCCTGCCTGTCCATTTTACCCATTTCATGATCTCCATAGCTGTCTTGCCTGAAATGTTTCTAAAATGTTTCTATCCGACTGTGGGGGAGGTGCACAGCACTAGGTTTTGTAGATGGGCTCTGTAATGGGTTTAAGGTAAGGTTGGGTGCTCCGTCAGGTTACGTATCTGTCCTGTTACGTTATGTAGTTAACAATAATGTTGTGCATACATAAAATATGAATGCATCCCTGAAATTGGGCACACCATAGGTTCTTTTCAAGAAGACTCCACAGTCAGATTGACATAAGTTATTGTTTTATGCTTTGTATCCAAATTCGTAACTTGATATTTTCATCATATCATATTGAATTTCATTGTGTTGTTAACATAGCCAATACATTTCCTCAATGCTCCGATGCATTTCGGGCTTCCATGCCCTTTCTCAAGGAGCTCTATAAACCAAACAATCAGATATAACCATCACTAGTAAATAATAGCGGACATGTCACATTAAAAACAGTAACACAATAATAATAAACCATACGGTGATTCAAATTCATGCATGCGGCTCGTGTGTGTACGCTGCGGCAGTTAGTGATAAGGTGCAACGGATACGTGGTGAAGTGAAGTTACATACGGTGGCGTGCACAGAACTTACGTATCTGAGTTTTTGTATTGTCATAGATATAGCTGTAAGTTAAAAAGAGCAAGAATTAGCGAAAGGCAATCGTACGAGGCTACTATCTCGTTTAGAGTCATAGCATAATACCGTGGCGGTATAGACCTGACTTAATAGAAAGGAGTAGAGGTCTCCAGATTAAAAATGGACCAGAAACTGAGGGAATTATCCACATCAGTGGCACGTCCCATAGCTCAGGGAAGCCTCTTTTGGACCCATTCATTTGGGAACTGGGCAAATTAATACTTTCAATTCTCTAGATAAGGCTCACACATCCACTAAAAGCATTTTTATACCCTGTGTTTTTGCTGGAGCCGGTCATGGTAGGGGGTGCTCAACCAGCGGTGCTCGTCACCAAGCCTTTGCTCGGGGGTTTCAATTCCAGCCGAGGACTGTGGCAGAACTCCTCAAAGTTTGGCAATTTCTACCCAACCAGTAACTATCCCTCTCGCGGGGGTGTGAAATGCAGTTCCAGAGGCTACAATAATTTCCCAGGGTGAGCATACAGAATTCAGAAGGGTTAAAACTTGGGGGACTTTTTGCTCAGTTGGGAGGCTCTTTCCTCAGATGCTTGGTTTCTTCAGACCATCAAATGGTTTCAAATAGAATTCTACGAGGTACCCTCTAAACTGCAGGACCAAAACCCCTGTTTTTTTCTTGCAAACAATCAGAGTTGGTGGATCTGGAGATTGTGCAACACTAAGAGCCACTATCGTCTCAACTGTGTTTTATCCCAAGGACTTTCTCAGCAAACCTTTCCTTGTAGAAAAAAGGGATGGAGGTCAACACCCGATTATCAATCTCAAAGAATTCAACTAGTGGCTGGTTTACCACTATTCTAAGATGAAGGGTATCCATCTTCTCAGACTTTTTACATGTAGGGGACTGGATGGTCCGCCTGGACTTGAAGGACGCCTAAATCGAGATATACATCTTTCACCCTCACAGATATTTCTTGCAGTTCTAATAGAAGTCACAAATATTCAAATTCACTTTCTTTCCGTCTATCACCCGCTCCACGATGTTTCACCATAATGCTGAAACCGGTGGTCAAGCACTGGAGAGCCTGGGTTGTGAGATTGATCGTCTACTTGGACGATATTCTTATCATGAACCAATGCCCAGCAGGTCAGTCATCTGCAGGTGATTGGACAATTGAGCTACTAAAGTCTCTAGATTTTGTGCTCAACAAGAAGTCGTCTCTGCTCACCACATCCCAGACTCTGCAATTTCTGGGGATTGTGGTGGACTCGGTCAAAGCCACCATAAGTCTTCATTCTCACAAACTTACCAAGATAAAGTACAAGGTCAGAAAAACCCTATCCAGGCCTTTGATCTCTTTGCGCCAGTCAGTCCGCATCGCGAGTCTTCTCTCCTCAACCATACAGGCCATTTTTCCAGGACCTCCCCATTATCGGCCATTACAACGCCAACAGATTTCCCATCTTCAACAGGGTCTTACCTATTTACAATCTGTTTCCCCTCTCGCTAGATGCAAAGGAGCAACTACACTGGTGGGTATCCCACATGGAAGCCTGGAAAAACCAAGCAATATTTGGCTCCCAAACCAATCTTGTGATAGAATCGGATGACCGAGGCTTGGGTTGTGGAGCACACTGCAGAGAATACTCCACAGGAGGAAAATGGTCTTTCACAGAACAGGCCCTCCACATAAACTGTCTGCAAATGATGACAGGCTCCTTGGCAATAAAATGCTGGACCAAAAGCACTGTCCAATGTGGTGTCCCTCTCAAGATGAACAATGTGGCGGCGGTTCGTATTTTCAACCATCTGGGAGGAACGAGGTCAAAGACCCTTTCGGATCTGGGTCAAACATTCTGGAACTAGTGCCTGGCCAACCAGATTTCGGTGTAAATGTAACATCTTCCAGAGAAATCCAATCAGGTGGCAGATTGGCATTCCAGGTACTGGAAGGATGTCAGCCTCTGGAAACTACATCCATGGGTGTTTCAACAGATTCAGGACCGGTGGGGTACCTGCATGATAGATCTGTTTGCCTCTCAGTTGGATTTCCAGCTGAACAGATACTGTAGTTGATGACCAGACCCCAGTACGGTACTGACCAATGCAGTTCCCCAGGATTGGGGTATGGAGAGGGGGTATGGATTTCCACCATTTGCAAGGATCATGAGATTATCCACACAAGTTCGGAGACGGGGCAGATCTGGTGGTTATGACCCCGGTTTGGAGGTCTCAAGACTGGTTTCCAGCTCTGATGGAACTTTTTTGGGATTTTCTAATCCCTTGAACTCAGTTTCCGGGTCGCCTCCGGGATCCCCAAGGAAACCCTCACCACCTCGTCCTAGCAGGCTCCCTTTACTTCATGACGTGAAGGATTACTTGGAACATTGGAAGGTACCAGGTAGAAGAAGCTGCCTCATT
The DNA here is from genome assembly GCF_964261635.1 of Lissotriton helveticus. Lineage (NCBI taxonomy): Eukaryota > Metazoa > Chordata > Amphibia > Caudata > Salamandridae > Lissotriton > Lissotriton helveticus. Next base: position 1,145,666,137 of record NC_136059.1, on the reverse strand, counting down.
ACTCACCAAAACCTTGGCAGATACCAATACAAGATACTGTGTAACCTGGTATTGTGGTTGGGTTGGTGTCTCCAATGCCAACTGGATCCTTTAAGGGGCAGGCTAAGTCCATATTCTAAATTTTCTGGCATCCCTAGCCTCAGAAGGTTTGGCTTATAGGTCGACTAATACATTTAGATCAGCTATTTCAGCTAGTCACTTGCAGATAGATGGACACCCAGTTGGGGAACACACTTTAGTCAGCAAACATCTGAGGGGTAATAGGTTATCGGTTCCGACAGAACCCGGGTACTCTATATTATAGAATGTTAATAAGGTTCTCGGACTGTTCAAGTCATAGCCCTCAAATTAGTACCGGTCAAGGAAACAAAGGTCGGCAAAGTTAGCCACCTTGTTGTGTTTGGTCTCCTGCTGAAAAGTCTTGGATGTGAGAGCACTGGATTTAATAGGTAGGTTATTGACCCGGATGGGGTAACTTTTCATATTTTTAGACGGACAAAAAGCAGTAAAAAAAACCTGTGTCATACCCAGCATTTCTGGATGTTCCAAAACCATGTGTTAGAGCAATAAAAAGCTTACAATTCTATGACAGAAGATCTTTGCCATATGGGTGAAAGGTAATTGTGGATTTCTCTCACTAAACCTCACAAAGCAGTTTCTGCCCCATCTATTGTCAGATGGGCTATGCAAGAGGTTAATATTGCTAGCTCCTGGTTCAGGGATCATTCTGTAAGAGGGGCCATGACATCCAAAGCTCTCTCTTTAGGGGCTAGACTGGAGGACATTCTCAATGCAGCAGATTGGTCCTCAGATTGTCCTTTTAAAAGGTTTTTATTTAAACCAGCCTCACATCTGGCAACCTTAGTGGTGATAAATATTTAAAGCTTTAAACTAGCCTAATCCTTGCCTCTGGGTGCCGACGTAGTGTGGAAATAAAATTGACAATTGTGCCCCATCATTTCCCCGTTTCTGCCTGACAGCCATTTTTCTCATTCAGACAAGCACCCATTTTGTGTGTGACATCCATTTTGTCTTCAGACCCACAACCAAGACACCCTGCCTCTGGCACCCCCGTTCATTGACCACACATTTATTTCTGTAGTTCTGCCAATTCTGGGAACCAGCAGCAGATAGTTCCTGTTTTAAGAAATAGTTCCTGTTCTTGACTGCAAGCCAGAGAGCAGATGGTCTCTGTTTTACACAAGATAGTTCCTCTTTTTGACTCTTGTGGTTCAGCCAATTCCCAGAACTAGCAAGATAGTTCCTGTTTTACACAAGATGGTTCCTGTTCTTGACTCTAAGCCAGAGATAAACCCCCGAATGAGGAAGGGCCTTCAACTGAAAGAGAACACATTTCCACACATCGCATGCCCTCTCACGAGACACGCCCCTACCTTGACACATCTGTTGGAAATTACTGCTTGTCACTTCCCTTTTTCTTGTCACTTCTCTTTTCTTCTTTTGCCTATTGACTGAAAACTGTATAAATATTCTGATGTGTGAATAAAGCTGCAGATCACTCCTGTACCCGCTTGGTGCTGGAGCTCTCCCCTTAACTCGAGTTACTGGACCTTTTTTGTACTCAAGCACCACGGACTCCTCTCTTTGCTTTGACTGAAATTATGGTTATTAAGTATAGAAATTCTGAGATGAGGTAATATTGAATTAATTTACCACATTAATTGGCGCCCGAACAGGCACGTTCCCTTTTCCCCACACGCCGGCGATATTGGACCCGGTACTGTCCCCTCCTGACCTTTGACGGACTTCAAAGTGCACAACGTGGGGGAATTCCCGCTAACTCCCTCGAGGCGAAGAGGGGGACTGACTGCGGCCTGGCATCCACACGAGGCGGTGAGGAAAATTGCGGAACGTCCTGAACCAGAGCCCAACCTGTGAAGAGACGAGTCCGAGGTTCGGCGAGCCCCACCTTAGAAGCTGCGCGCATTTCAAGATCTTCAAGAGGCCTTCCAGTTATTTTTTCGGTGAGTACTGCTGAAAAGTATAAAGACGAACCCACAGCTTTTGTGGGTGCGGTAAAGATACATGTTTTTGTTGGTTTCTCACCTATCTTTGGTGAGGACTGCTAAACTAGTATAAAAGACGGACTCACCACTTTTGTGGGTGCGGTAAAGATATATCTTCTGTTTGTTAAATCTTTGAAAAGTCTTGCCATCATGCCTATTTTCTCGAAAACACGTAAGATAGCAACCAACAGGAGTATTCTTGAGAAGGAAATTCCCCTTCCTCCTCGGGATACTCCAGGACACTTCATGTATGCAAAACATGGTGTTGGTGCAATTATTTATTGTGATTTATGGGTGGATTATACTAAAGACCTAGAACACAGATTTAGATGGCCTGAAAATGGTACTTTTGACATGGAATGTATTATAAAATTAGAGGAACAGTTGTGGAAGAAAAAGGGAGCCCGCCAGTCACAAAGTGACTCGGTGGAATTATGGAGAAAAGAAGCCCATAGGAGGCAACAGAAGGAATTGCATAAAGTTGAAAAGGGTAAGAGAATGTCAGAGCAGGCCAAGAAAGAACAGTTACAAGAAATAGGGAAAGAAGTAGTTAGTGAAAGGAATAAAAGGGAACAATCAGCCATTTCTACTGGTTTTTATCCTGTATTGCCATCTGCACCTGAAAACCTTAACATTGCACCACCTAAGACACAACCTACCGCCCCATCACCAGAGGATACTTTCACCAATTTCCTCTTAGATACTCCACCTCCATATGAGGTTCCAGTAATTCAGCACCCTCTGCCACCCCTTTTACAACATAACACAAAACCTCACTCCAGAAGGGGGTGCCGTAGGTCCAGACCCAGGTAAAACAATTCCTGACTGCCCCTATGACCCGACTCCGAGCAACACAGGGGAGGCGGGCCGAATAAGTAAAATAATTCATGACTCCTGGGAAGAAATAAGACATCTACCAGCAATTGACACGTTTCTCCAAGCGGCCTCTGAGTTTCTTCGTACTGGAGAGAACTCACGAGCCATTAACGCTATGACTACAAGAAGATCACACCCTGTAAAAAATGTTCATGTATAGGTTCCTCCTTTGCTGTTTCATAAAACACATACAAGCAGAGGAAAGAAATGTACCAGTTTCACTTTTTGACTTATTAGATTCCGCATCCGACCACACTAGTCTAGAACTTATAAATGATGCACTAGACAGGTTCACCCGTAAGGTGACCCGTATTCTGCAAAACTTGCAAACAAATGAAGAGAATAAGAAACTTGAGGAGGAAAGTACTGAACCTACTGAAAAAGTCCTACCCGTTCGTTCTTCCGCCCCTAATTCACGAGCACTCCCGCCTACATTTCTCCAAGGTCACTCTGAACGGTCATCTCCAGATGAGTTATTTGAAAATACATCCAATGCATTAGACTACTGGTTAGACCAGGAATCTCCGCTTACACCGGAGGAGGAGGAAATAGCCAGAACTGCAACCCTATGGGTCTCTCAATATAAGATATATGACAATGATCTCATAGCCCAACTTTTTCTAGCATTACCACGCTCACATCAAAGATTAGCAAGTCTCTACATGGTACAACATCTCATCACACTCAATGACACTCATTTTAAACATGATCCAAGACTCGAAGATTTTCTGTCTTACTGCGCTGATAACATGTTCCTCCATAATAGTTCAGTTTTTCTCAACACATTTATTGATTTTAGACAGAAATACCAGAAAACGACTGAATATAAATCTTTCAATAATACTTGTGGACCAATAAATAGACTTCCTCAAACACGCCAGTTCCCCATGAGAGAGGTCCACCCCAGAGCGGACACGAATGGCGCGCTACAACGCGTTTTTATTTATGTACCCTTGACAAAACTTGAGTTACTAAGGATAAAAGAGATGGTTCCCTCCCACTCAAAGGATCCTGCTGGATTCTTTAAAGAATTAGGAGATGTATTAATGATGGGAACATATACTCTTTCTGATATCACAGCAATTCTGAAATTATTGTTGCCATCGGGTATATATGACAAACTAAGAGAAAAAGATTGGGAAGTAGCAGGTGAACACATTAGATGGACCGAACTTCAGAATGACGAAAATACTAGAGTAGCAGGTCAAGGTATAGGAGACGGACTAAAAGCACTTCCTGGCACTATTTTAAAGGTGCTACCTCAGTTACTGACAGTGAAAAAGGAGGACTGGGATACCATTTCCTCCTGCAAACAGAAACATGGTGAAGACATAGGAGATTATTACACCAGACTTGAAAAATGTTTTGCGGTAAATAGCGGCCTTACGCCGACAAGCGAAGCTTACCCTCATCTGTTTTTTTCCAAATTAGTAGACAACGCCTTGCCAGCTATTAAGGAAAGAGTACTAAAAGTAGAAAGTACCTGGCAAGCACATACACCACCACAGGTGCTGCACCCCCATTAAATACTCAACAATGTCAGGAGTTAGGATGCTTTTTTACTGAGAAAATTGATAAAATCATCCTAGATATCAAGGCAAAAAATACAGAACTATCCGCTCCCTCTGACCCTGCACCAACATCCCTTGGTGACAACTTACTGGAATCATGGCCTGCTCTTTCAGTAGACAAACTGAAATTAATTCTTAAAACCATAAAATCCGGCTCCCCCAGGGACCCCATTCCTATCAAAATCATTAAACAACTTGGTGAAAACTCATTGGAGATCATTGCTAATCTCCTGAATTCATCCCTTGATTTTGCCACTGTCCCAGCCTTGTGGAAACATGCCATGGTTACGCCCCTTCTGAAAAAACCGACTGCAAACCCGGAAATCCTCGCTAATTACAGACCCATATCCCTGCTCCCGGCATTTTCCAAATGTTTGGAGAGACACGTTCACTCTGCTTTAGCTACCTTCGCAGAAGAAAACTCTCTACTACATCCATCACAATCTGGCTTTAGGGCTGGCTTCTCTACAGAAACCGCCCTGCTCGGAGTCACTGAACATATCCGAAAGCTACTTGATCAAGGTCAGACGGTCGCGCTCGTGCTATTGGACCCGAGCGCGGCGTTCGACACCATCTCCCACGAAACTCTTATCAAAGAACTGCACAAAAATGGTGTACGAGGAAAGGCACTGGATTGGATCCGGTCCTTCCTGACAAACCGAACCTTCCAGATCACATCTTCACGAGCCGTTTCGGACTCCCTACCTGCATCCCATGGAGTGCCCCAAGGGTCTATTCTAAGCCCTCTGTTTTTTAATTTATATCTCAAACCCCTGGCCGACCTTGTTGAAAAATCGGGTCTCACTCTTATGAACTATGCCGACGACTCCCAAATCATCTTTTCCCTATCCGAATCTTGTCCTCATTCCCCTTCGTTACTCAAAGACGGACTCCTAAACATCCTGAACTGGATGACAAAAAACCAGTGAAAACTAAACGGCGACAAGACGGAGATATTGGTCCTGGGAAAAGATCAAGATCTGTGGAATTCCGCACACTGGCCTGATCAGATGGGCGCCCTTCCTACTCCGGTGACCCACGCTCGAAATTTGGCCTTCATTTTGGACAATTCCCTATCCATGAACCAACAGGCCAGTAAAGTAACTGGCCTATGCCTCACCATAGTTAAATGGTTGAGGAAGATCCTATGGATGCTGCCTTTGTCCATGCAAAAGACCGTAGTCAATGCCCTCATTACATCAAGGCTTGACTACGGCAACATTCTGTACCTAGGCGCAAACAAATCTGTAATCGGCCGACTGCAGATGGTGCAAAACGCAGCAGTTCGGCTACTATGCAATATTCCCAAGAACTCCGGAGTCTCGAACCATCGTCGGAAACTTCATTGGCTCAGGATTGAAAACAGAATCCGCTTTAAAGCCCTGAACTACATGTTCAGAATTAAAGCAGGCACAGCACCTAAATATCTTCAAACCCTCGCCTATCTTTATAGTCCCAAGCGAAACCTTCGGTCGCAGACGGCAGCCTTTTTCTGCGTACCGAGATTCAAACGGGCGAGAACAGGAGGCAGATCCTTCACCCATTTGGGACCCTCCCTTTGGAACACGCTCCCTCCCTTCATTCGGAAGGAAGAAAATTATATCAGATTCAGAAAGCTTGTTAAGACCTGGCTATTTGAATAATAATACTCAATAGCCATTTTCCCCCTTTTTTTTTCTTCTGTCCTCAAACTAGCTGTGTCTAGGCGCCGGGAAACCCTTTTTGGGTAGCTGTTGCGCCCTATAAATTGAAAAAAAAAAAAAAAAAAAAAAAAAAAAATGCTACAATATCACCAAAATCGCATTAGGGATGAAGAAGAAAATGATAAACGCATGAAAGACACCAAGATGAAAGCATTAGTAGCCCAAACTGCACCCCAGCGCCAACAGACACCAGGTAGCCAGACAAACGTGAAGAGCACTTGTAATTATTGCAAAAAGACGGGGCGCTTCTTTAAAGACTGCCCTGTCTTAAAGCACAATTTGGCTACTGGTAAGACACAGCCTCGTCCATATCAGCCAAAACAGAAGGTTTCCCAAGGCAGTTCAACACCTTCAGTTCCACCGACAACACAAATGGCCCAAATGAACATTATAGACAGCGACTACACTGAATACTAACCAGATTTTTCATGATGTTGCCCAGGGAGAGAAGATGGCAAACTGCTCCTAATCCCCATCCCAGTGGATCAGAAAGGTCCATTTATAGAGGTCCGACTTCTTGGGGAGGATAGGAAGTTTCTACTAGACACTGGGGCCAGTAAAACAACAATAAGCCATCAAGAGGTCCCAGAGGCTCCTCTCTCGGGTTCAAAAAGTATTTCTCTGGGTTTCTCAGGACAACCTGTGACAAACGCCACATCAAAACCACTGCCCTTGCAGGTTGGTCCCCTCACGACAACTACAGATCTTATATTGACAAAATCATCTCCAGAAAATTTGCTTGGTATAAAAACATTGAAAGAATTAGGAGCTGTTATTGTTTGCTCACCTAAAGATGTCAGATTATTTCTACGAGATTTTAAGGGCCACTACACAAGTAGAGAATTAGACGAGCGTTTGAAAGATTTACCACACACCCTTTGGGCCACTGATTCCACCACAGTAGGATGTATGGAAATAATACCTCACAAGGTTACACTGAAAGAGGGAGCCCAACTACCACGTATAAGACAATACAAAATTCCACCTCAAGCTGAACAAGCATTAATGTTAATTATTCAGGACCTAATACAGTCAGGTGTGATTAAAGAAACAACTTCGAACATTTGCAATTCCCCTGTTTTACCAGTTCATAAAAAAGTGGAACCAGGAACACCACCTGTCTACAGACTAGTGGTGGATTTGAGAGAGCTCAATAAATGTGTCATTCCACAACACCCTGTGGTCCCAGACATCTCCACTTTACTCACAGCCATAGATGCAGAAGCAACGCATTTTTCTGTCATTGGCTTAAAAAACGCATTCTTCAGTATACCCATTCACCCAGACAGTCAATACCTTTTCGGCTTCTCCTTACAAGGACGAAGTTTCCAATTCGCAAGAGCTCCTCAAGGTTTCACCGAAAGTCCAAGTGTATATAGCCAAGCGCTGAAAGGACAATTGGATACTATTCAAATGCCCACGGATACAGCCATACTACAATATGTTGATGATATCCTCATTACGGCCAGATCTGATGCAGCATGTGCTAAAGCATCACTACTAGTACTAGAATTCCTAGCTGCAAATGGCCATAAAGTTTCCCCTGGTAAGCTCCAATTTTGTTTACAGCAAGTGGCATACTTAGGGCACTTGCTGTCAAAGGAGGGTAGGCAGCTTACACAGGAACGCATCCACCTCATACAACAAATACCACAACCAACAACACAGAAACAAGTTCGAGCTTTTGTTGGTCTCACCTCATATTGTAGACAGTGGATCCCGCAATTTGCACTCATTTCTAAACCATTAGTGCAGCTGACAACACTCGAAGCTGGCGCTACTCCACAATTACCCTGGACAGATGAACACACACAAGCTTTTCAGTCTCTTAAAAAGGCTATGTGTCGAGCCCCAGTGTTAGCAACACCTGATTACACCAAAGATTTTACCTTGTTTGTAACAGAAAACTCAGGTACAGCACTATCAGTCCTGACCCAACTTCAAGCAGATAGACATAGACCATGTGGTTATTTTTCAAGTACATTAGATCCAGTAGCACAAGCATTACCTGCAAGTCTAAAATCAGTAGCAGCTACTGCACAAGCTATTAGACAAAGCGATGCTATTGTATTGGGACATCATCTGATAGTCCAGGTCCCACACGCTGTAGAACTTCTGCTAAACAGAACGCAAACACAGCATCTGACAATAGCCAGACTCACCGGATATGAGATGACGCTTTTTCAGCCACATATTGAGATTAGACGATGCAACATTTTAAACCCAGCAACACTGTTGCCACTGACCTCTCCTACTGAACAACTTCACGATTGTATTGATTCAGTGACCAAACCCAGACCAGATTTACAAGATACTCCCCTTTCTAAGGCAGAAATGACACTTTTTGTTGATGGTTCTTGCATGTGACTCCCCACTGGAGAACTAGCAGCAGCCTATGCCGTCACAAATGGTACAAACACTTTGGAAGCACACAAAATAGAGATACTGTCGGCACAAGCAGCCGAACTCATAGCACTAACACGAGCATGTCACTTAGCAAAAGGAAAATCAGTTAATATTTACACTGATTCACAGTACGCTTTCCGGGTATTACACAACTTCGGCACATTATGGAAAGAGAGAGGATTCCTCACCTCACACTGGTCTAATATACAGCATGCTACACTCATCACTGCCCTCTTAGAGGCCAGTCAGTTACCAGCGAAAGTTGCAGTATTAAAGTGTAAAGCGCACACAAAAGGAACCGATGAAATATCAAAAGGAAATAATTCCGCAGAAAGTGCAGCCAAATTAGCAGCAAACACAGAATTGAATATACTACACCGCCGATACGCAATACGAGACCCCTTTTCTGACATCCAGGATGTCCAAAGGAACACCACACCACAGGAACTGCTAGAATGGAAGGAAAAAGGAGGGGTCCTTACACATCAGGGTTGGATGACACCTGAAAGAGCAGTATGGTTTCTACCGGATGCTATGGTACAGGTTATAATAAACACCATACATGGACCAGCGAATCCGGGGGAAAAAGCAATGTTAGACAGCATACAGAACATATGGCACAACAAACATTTGAGAGCTGCAGCCAAACAAAAAGTTAAAACGTGCATGATTTGTTATCAGTTCAACCCAGGTAAAGGCACAAAGGTGGAGCAGGGTGGATTCCAACCCCCTGACCATCCATTTGAAGTTCTCCAAATGGACTATATCCAGATGGAGAGATGTAGAGGTCACAAGTATGTGCTGTGCTAGTTGTAGTATGTGCTCTGATCAGATGGACAGAAGCCTATCCCGTCCCAGATTACACTGCAACGACAACTGCTAAGCAACTAGTAAGAGAATATTTCCCGAGATATGGGTTGCCCCGCGTCATCTACTCAGACAACGGCCAGCCCTTCTCCTCTGAACTCATGAAGCAAGTGTCTCTTCTGTTAGGGTACACTTGGAAATTTCACTGTGTAAGACATCCTTAAGCAGCAGGTCTAGTAGAGAGACACAACCAGACTTTGAAGACAAAATTGGCCAAGATATGCACAGACAAAGGCGTGGACTGGATGGTAGCCTTACCGGTTGCCCTCTTCTACATGCGTATGGTAGCACATTCCAGAACTGGTCTATCTCCGTATGAGGTGGTCTTTGGCAGACCACCAAATATGTGGGGTACGCCAATGCCTAAAAGAATTACTGATGTAGACAGCAGAATATTGACTGATTACCTGGCTTCCTTGATGTCTACACTCCAATCTTGTCGTTGACAGGTCGCTGCAGCCTTCCCTGACAAAACCGCCCCTGGAGAACACCATCCGACCCGGCGACTGGGTGATAAGAAACTTCGACAGGACTAGTCCTCTTCAGCCCAGGTGGAAGACTCCGAAGCTCGCGCTCCTAACCACGCGGACGGCGTGAAGGTCGAATGCAGGAATGGCTGGCTACACGCGAGCCACTGCCGGAAATATTTTGGTCAAAGAGATACTGTTGCCGGCGACACTGCCAACCCTAGTGACATTGTAACAGAACAATCTTTTGTGCCCTTGGAACTGACCCCACAACAAGAATATAAATCAAAGTTGAGGTCTGCCATCCGGACTCTGGCTAATTAAGTCCACTGGGCGCAGGTCCAGTGGTGAAGTGGTTGGAGCATGGGGATGGATTTATACACCTTGACTATGTGGGAAAAAGATAGAATGAAATGCAGAAACAAGAACTTTAAGAAATTGCGTAGTGGTTCTATCATATGTTTAATGATATTGTTTTTCTTCATAACCATTATGACGTGTCTTGGTTGGATCCTCCACACTGTTTTTCCTCCAACACCACACTCCTCTCATGCACCCAACAGCACTCAGGAACACACATATCATTACCTACCCCCTCATGAACAAGCCCATAGACTAGACTTGCAAAACAATACCTTTATACAGATGTTACACTACACTCATCAGGCCAGCAATAGCACAAATTGCTGGATATGTGGCCGCCTCCCACCTCATCAGAAAAAGGGAGGGATGCCTCTTTTCCCCTTTCCATTTTCCTATAATGGGACTTGTGAAGCCTGGTTCGCCCTAATAACAGCTGAAAATACTACCCCCACCTCCTGCCCTGACGGAAATAATTCATGCAAGAATGGGTGGCCTTGGGGGGACTTAAACAGGGTACTTAATGCTGCCTGTTACCCAAATGAGGATGGCAATCCTCAGGCGACAGGTACAGTCCTAGAAAGGGAAGAATACAAGCAAGGGAACATGACCATGTCCTACAAGATGTTAAATACCAAACTTAAAAAGAATGCTGGTCCCCCTTCCATCTCGGTCTCACCAGTAAAAGGACACCTGTGCATCCAGAAATATGGCTCTGTTCCATTAGGACACAGTGACTGTCATACCACTATAAGTTTTGAAGACAGAGGAAAGTCCTCATTTCTAGCATCTCACCATACTTATTTCGTCTGTGGCCAAACGGCCTATGTGAAGTTGCCCTTGAACTGGGGGGGAACTTGCTATATAGCATTCCTGTTACCCCCTGTCTTTGTGGCCCCATCCACTTACCACCGAGACCTCCTAGTGCCCTATGTCAGACATAAAAGAACGATCGATACCTCCTTGGTTGAACAAACAGAAACCTCATGGGAACAGTATACAGATTTTAACAAAGGGTTCTTCTTCTTTGTTGGCCCTGTACAGAACAGCAAGCTTATACGCAGGTTGACAAGGACCTTAGAGGCGGTTGTAAACCAGACGGTGTCTGCCCTGGGGAGCTTAACCCAGGAGCAGTCCGCCATACGATTGGTTACTCTCCAAAATCGCCTTGTCCTGGACATCATCCTGGCTGACAGAGGCGGAGCCTGTAAAATTATAGGCTCTAGCTGCTGTATATTTATTCCTGATAATTCCCCATCTGTATACACGGTCATAACAAAATTACACAAGATAGCCGTAAGTTTACAGCAAGAACCTGGCACTTGGACGTGGTCTGATTGGTTCTGGAAGATATCGTCCTGGGGATGGCAACTGCTGTCAGCAGCAGGTATAATATTCCTGATGATAACTGGATGTTGCCTTTGCATCCAATGTGGTCCTGCCCTGTGCGGTCTATGCGCTGCAAACTGCATTCCTAAACCACTTGTCCAGCAGAGAGGAAGGGAAAGCATTATGCTACATGAATGTATAGATGATCTCATGCAAATTGAGATATATTGTAGATACATTCTGGGGCAAGGAGGGAATGTGGAAATAAAATTGACAATTGTGCCCCACCATTTTCCTGTTTCTGCCTGACAGCCATTTTTCTCATTCAGACAAGCACCCATTTTGTGTGTGACATCCATTTTGTCTTCAGACCCACAACCAAGACACCCTGCCTCTGGCACCCCGTTCATTGACCACACCTTTCTGTGGTTCTGCCAATTCAGGGAACCAGCAGCAGATAGTTCCTGTTTTAAGAAATAGTTCCTGTTCTTGACTGCAAGCCAGAGAGCAGATGGTCTCTGTTTTACACAAGATAGTTCCTCTTTTTGACTCTTGTGGTTCAGCCAATTCCCAGAACTAGCAAGATAGTTCCTGTTTTACACAAGATGGTTCCTGTTCTTGACTCTAAGCCAGAGATAAACCCCCGAATGAGGAAGGGCCTTCAACTGAAAGAGAACACATTTCCACACATCGCATGCCCTCTCTCGAGACACAAGGCACGCCCCTACCTTGACACATCGGTTGGAAATTACTGCTTGTCACTTCCCTTTTTCTTGTCACTTCTCTTTTCTTCTTTTGCCTATTGACTGAAAACTGTATAAATATTCTGATGTGTGAATAAAGCTGCAGACCACTCCTGTACCCGCTTGGTGCTGGAGCTCTCCCCTTAACTCGAGTTACTGGACCTTTTTTGTACTCAAGCACCACGGACTCCTCTCTTTGCTTTGACTGAAATTATGATTATTAAGTATAGAAATTCTGAGATGAGGTAATATTGAATTAATTTACCACAGTAGAATGAAAAAATGTCCTTGTTGACGTAATGGAAAGTTTAAATTCTATTAAGGCGAGGATTAGCCCATCTCTTCTTCTAAATAGGTTAGTAGGGGGTCGTGGCCAAGATGGCGGAGTGAGCGGACGTGTCTCGCCTCAGCTCCTGCTAACGGCCTGTATTCGGCACCGGTTCCGGCACCTTTCCCGACCGAAGTCGGTGTCAAGGGCTGCCGGAGCCGTCCTAGCACCGGAACGGATCAGCAGGAGGTATCCATCGTCGCCGTGGGCGGACGCGGTGCTGAGTAACGGCTCGGAGGAAGCGGAGCGCCCATCCCCCCCTCCGGCTGGAGGTGAGGCCGTCGTGCGGCGGAGGACGCGGCCGAGGGAGGGCGCACCTGCAGGGCCCTGGGACGAGTCACAACCACGGACGTCTGGTGGCTGACCCAGGTACGGAGCCCCCCGCGAGAGGCGCCAGGGACCCGGCGGAGCGGGAGCAGCTGCCCTGGCGGAGAGACAGGTGCATCGGCCCGCACACCACGGAGGACGGCTGCGAGGCGCGCACGGAGGTGAGAGCGGGCCCTGGGCACGATAGGCGGCGTTGAGGTGGTCCTGGAGCTCGGCTGGGGTGATTGTGCAGCGAGCCTCCCGGTGGGCATTTCGGCCCGGGGCTGCTGGGCCCTGCCTCCCCCTGAACTGTTTGGGTCCCCGTGGGGGCCCCGTCCCTGGGCGCCTCCTGCCAACCCTACCAGAGGCGGCCCTGAGGAGTCCGAGCGGGCCTGCCTCCCTCCCGGTGTGCCAAGCAGCTCCAACCAGGGGGCAGCCCCAGGGAAGCATTTTCGAACATGTCAGGGGCCCGCGCCTGGAACTCTTTTACCCCCACGCGGCCTCGCTCCCGCCAGAGGGGAGCCGGCCCGGGACCGGCGGCGCCCTGACCCTGGTGGACTGGAGCGGCGCCCTTCGGCCCCAGCGGCCACGACTTTCTCCCCTCCTCGGGGGCCCTGATCCCCACAGCTTGGGCAACAAGACAGGCCTCTACAGGGAGTTACACGGAGGTCGTGAGAGACGGGCCGCGATATTGCGCCACGACTAACGGAGGGGCGGTTGAGAGAGAGTAGCACCGGGGGGCCCTTCGGCCGGCTCGCTGCGAACCACGACCAGGAGGGGGGCAGCGGAGGAGGGGGCGCCTGGGCCACCAAACCGGAGGAATGTCCACGGGGCGGCCGCCCCGAGGCAAGACGGTGAAGGAGATGTTCGCCAAATCGCATTCCCCTCAGCAGAAGGATACTTTGGCCCCAGCACCGAAGAAGGCGGACCGGGCACTAGACGAGGGCTCGGAACCCATTACGAAGGCCTTCCTGGAGTCTCTTTTCGCCACCCTGAGGGACGACATCCAAACCCTTAAGACTGAGTTCGCCAGCGAGATTCGGGAGGTGCGGCGCGAGATGGACGGCATAGGGGAACGGGTGGCGGACTTGGAGGCCAAGGGCGACGAGCGGGAGACGGAACTCTCGACTCAGCAACAGGAGATAATTCGCCTACACGATCAACAGGTGGATCTGCAACTTCACCTGGAAGACCTAGAAAATCGTTCCAGGCGACAGAACATCCGTATTCGCAACGTTGCCACGTCTGACGCTACTCAGGATGCCTTTCGCTACGCCAGGGAACTCTTCAACCACGTGCTGGGGAGGCCGCTGGACTCACCCTTGCAGCTTGACAGAGCCCATAGGACTGGCCCACCCTGTGCGGCAACGGCCCCGCCGCCCGACATCCTGGTGTGTGTTCAGGACTACCGCACTAAGGAGGAAATTCTTCAAAAAGCGCGTCAGTCGCACCCGATAGCTTTTCAGGGCACATCACCGCTGCTGTTTCAGGACTTGGCTGCACTTACGCTACACAAGCGCCGGCTCTTCAAGCCAGTCACCTCCTTCCTACAGCAGAAGGGTGTTCCGTACAGTTGGGGACACCCTTTCCGTCTAATCTTCAGGTTGGAAAACAAGCAATACCAGCTTCGATCGGTGGCTGAAGCTTGCTCTCTGCTTGGCATTGAGGCGCCGACGGAGGACGCGGAGGCCGGGGGGCCCTTGCCAGAGGCCGAGGGGAGGAGGCCACAATGGAGCCAACAGCGTCGTAGGAGACGAGTTAAGAAACCCCCAGCGACGGAGATTGCAGCGGGTCAGCGCACCACGGTGGACGCTGTGGCCACGGATGGTGGTTCGGGCCCCACAGGATGACCGTCTCAAGATAGTGCCTGATTCACATATCCGCTCTGGCCTTCTGGCCGTTGGCGGGAGAAAGACTCCCGGACACTCAAGTAAGACTACCTTACTTTATTTCATTTTTCTACTTTTCATCCCTGGATGAGAGACTATGACTTTCTTTTGGACATACATTGATAGTTTGCAGTTGGGGGGGGGGGGGGGGGGGGGGTTAGGGGGGGGCCTTGGGGGTTGGGTGCGTTCTTTGAGGTTGGGCAAAGGGAGGGGGGGCGGGGGGTTCCAGGGTTCGTGGTTGACGGGCTGCATGAAGTGACGATGCTGCTGGGGTGGGAACGGCGGCCTTGCAGGGAGGGGGATGGGCCGGCTGGTACGAGCATGGGGCACGGCACTGAGGGCCAGCTGATAGTCTTCATTTCGTTGGACGACAATGGGTGACTTGGTTGTGCTCACTCTCAATGTGAGAGGCCTGAACAGCCCAGTGAAACGTAAGGCGGTGCTCCTGCTTCTAGAGCATTCCAAGGCTGACATTTGCCTTTTGCAGGAGACACACCTCCTAGCTAAGGATTGCCACCGCCTCCATTCTAGTAAATTCCCGCTGCAATTTTTCTCCTCCTGCACAGAAAGGAAGGCCGGGGTGGCAATCCTGGTGGCACGCACATTCAGGGGTAAGGTTTTGGGTAAGATGGCAGAAATTAAAGGTAGGTTGCTGGTTTACAGGTTTGAGTTAGGAGGTCTGAATTACACGATTGGCTCGATCTACAGACCGAACGAAGGCCAAGAAAGGTTCCTACACTCCGCACTTACAGATGCGACTGACACGGTAGACCGCCACATTCTGCTTGGGGGTGATTTGAATTTGGTCCTAGACAATTTGCTAGACCGCTCCCGTCAGCGCGTTAGCCAGGTGGGTGACTTGTCACAGTCAGGTCTGGACCGCTTGAGGGACCTTGGGCTTGTGGATGCATGGCGCGAGCTTCACCCAGGCGAAACAGACTACAAGCACTTCTCAGCAGCGCGTAGGACATATGCGCGCCTAGATTACCTGCTTGTCTCCACTGCCGCTCGCCCACTTGTCACCAATGCAGAAATCGGGACCGCGTCTTTATCTGATCACGCGCCGGTCACGCTCACCCTAAAAGGGCCTCGAGAACCGCGTTTGGGCAGGGTGTGGCGCCATCGGGGATTCTTTGCTTCAGAGGAAGGACATGATCACTAGAGTTCAGGACGCCATAAAAGACTATCTGTCCCACAACACTAACGGGGACACGGCGCTGGGTACGCAATGGGCTGCGCTCAAGGCCGTGCTGAGGGGTGAATTTATATCGCTTTCCTCCGCGGAAAACAGAGAACGCCAGGTCAAGAGGGACGAACTCACCCAAAAGACCAGGGAGCTCGAGCAGATCCATAGAAGGACGGGAGCCCCGAGAATTTGGCGCCAATTACGGGCTGCCCGTCAACAACTGGCAGCTCTGGACATCGACAGAGCGGAGTATGCAGCTTTACGGCTGAAACATGCCTACTATACTGGGGGGGATAGATGCGGGCGCCTCCTGGCACACAAGCTAGGAGGCGCCCAGAAACGTGAGGTTAAGGAACTGAAGGGACCTGATGGCACTAGTGTCGTTGGTGACCGCGCTATAGCGGAGGCTTTTCGCGACTTTTATGCCACTCTCTATGAAGCGGACCCGCCTAACCCGGAGGCGGAACTGGCCTTTCTCGAAGAGATCCCGTTACCAGCCCTGACCCGAGAACAAGTGGATAACTTGGAGAGACGTCAGGCCAGAGGACGTTATCTCAGTGATCTCACGGCTCAAACTTGGGAAGGCGCCGGGGCCGGAAGGCTTCCCGGCGAGCTTCTACAAGACCTTTTGCGTTCAACTTGCACCTCTTTTGGCCAGACACTATACTTCGTTTGCAGACGACGGGACGATCTCCCGGGACCTACTCGAAGCATCCATCGCGGTCATACCCAAGCCCGACAAAGATCCTACTGACTGTGAGGCATACCGGCCCATTTCCCTTTTAAATGTCGATCTTAAACTCTACACGAGCATCCTCGCTTCTAGGCTGAGCCCCTACATGGGGGGCCTTATACAACCGGATCAGGCGGGCTTCATCCCCGAGCGCCAGACCTCTGACAACACCAAGCGGGCCCTCCATCTCATTGAGAAGGCATCCCGCACGCAGGGCGAATATATGCTGTTAGCCATCGACGCGGAAAAGGCCTTTGATAGGGTTAATTGGCCCCATCTTGAGAAGGTCCTCCTGAAAGCTGGTATAGGTCCCAAATTCCGGGCCAGAGTTCTTAACTGCTATAAATTTCCCTCGGCCTCGGCCAGGGTTAATGGCTTGTCGTCCCCGCCGTTCCAGATTGAGAGAGGCACACGGCAGGGGTGCCCGCTGTCCCCTCTCCTGTTCGCCTTATATATGGAGCGGCTGGCACAGCTCATCCGAACGGATCCGGAAGTCAGGGGCATCAAATTCGGGGCTGACGTTCATATCAGCCTATACGCTGACGACTTATTGTTATCACTCGCGGACCCCCGAGCCTCTCTCCCTGCTTGCATGGCCGTCCTGGACAGGTTCGGAGAAGTATCGGGCTTCAAAGTCAACCTGACGAAATCGGTGGCCCTCGACCTATCACTGGCCGTGGACACGCGTGCCACGCTGCAGGCCCGATTCCCTCTGCGATGGGCTGCGGAGTCGGTTCCTTACCTGGGGATCAAACTGGCAGCCTCCCTTCAGACTATGGTGGATGTCAACTACACCCATCTCCGGCAGAAAGTTCGACAGGAACTAGGACAGTGGAAACATTACCAGTTGTCCTGGCTGGGCAGGGTTGCGGCAATCAAGATGACGATCCTTCCCCAGATTCTGTATGTCTTTCGCACTATACCTCTCGCTCCTCCTACAGGTTGGATTAAGCTGGTACAGTCGCATCTTTCCCAATTTGTGTGGAACGGGAAGAAACCACGCCTAAAAGCCCAAATAGCGATGCTCGCGCCAGAACAGGGGGGGGGGAAAAAAATCGGGATTCCGAACTTGGCCTCCTACTTCCAGGCAGCACAACTACGCTTCCTGGCGGAATGGGTACAATGGGAGTCTGGGAAGCACTGGTTATTCCAAGATCAGGCAGTGGCGGGGCGCACGCTGCAAGAGATCCCGTTTATGCGCAAAGTACACAGGCCCCGCAAGTTGTACGCCTCCCACATTACACGAGTCCCACTTGAAATATGGGATCGAGTGAGTGTGGAGCTCGGTCTCACGACCGCCCCCTCTCCTCTCACCCCCATTCTTGGTAACCCTGACTTTCAGCCGGGATTGGACGGAAAGGCCTTCGAACGCTGGAAGTCG
Source organism: Lissotriton helveticus (assembly GCF_964261635.1). Lineage (NCBI taxonomy): Eukaryota > Metazoa > Chordata > Amphibia > Caudata > Salamandridae > Lissotriton > Lissotriton helveticus. Next base: position 1,145,647,965 of record NC_136059.1, on the reverse strand, counting down.
GCCGGTTGCCGCTCCCTATGCCAGATATACGGGCCCGAAGGCATAATCCCATTTCCGCAACTACGCCAGGACTTCGGCCTCCCGGAGACTGAGCGACTCCACTATTTTCAAATCAGGCATTGGGCCCTCAGCAACACGGTGAGACCGGACGCGGATCGGCGACTGACGAATTTCGAATATTGGTTGATTACCCGCAAGTCGGACAAGCAGCTAATCTCTGATTTATACAAAATGCTTACACTCAAGCACCAACACACCTACAGTGCGAGTAGGGCGCGCTGGGAGAGAGAGAGATGGAAAGGACACTTACCTATAAAGAATGGGAGGGTATATACTATAGGGCACGACACTCGGCGCATCATATGGGGCTCACGGATACTCTAACGAAAGTGGTGACCTACTGGTACTACACCCCAGAACGGCTGTATGAGATGGATAGTAACAAAGACCCCCTGTGTTGGCGAGGTTGCGGACAATTGGGCACACTTACGCATATTCTTTGGGACTGCAGCATCCTGCAGGATTACTGGCGTCAAGTGCTGGATGACGTGGATAAACATTTTGACACTGAAATCCCGCGCTTCCCGTCCTACATCCTCCTAGGGCTCCCAAATGCACGGACATACCCCTTGCGTTCACGAAGGGGACGCCCGATAGCCATAGCTCTGGGTTCGGCACTACAAAACATTGTAACTCACTGGCGCACGACCCACGTTCCCACATATCAGGGGTGGCTCCACCGTCTGTGGATGGTCCTGGGTATGGAAAGACTTTCCCTGTATAAAGCGGGGGAGGGGGCAAGGTATGCGGAACTTTGGCAGCCGTTTCTAGCCCTTCTGTCCTCGGAATTTGTGGAAGTCACCTGCCCGAGGTATCTTCGATTGTTGAGGTTGACGGAGATTGCCCCAACGGAGGGGAACGCCAAGCCCGGCCCCAATCGGGAACAGAATGGGGTATGACCTGCCAGAATGAGACCATGGAACACCGGGGGGGGGGGGGGATGTGGGGGGGGCAATAGGGGTGGGCTCGTTGGGGTTGGAGTTCGGGATAAAGGGGGGGCTGGGTACAGGAGGGATGGGAGGGGTGGGGTGTTTTACGAGGGGTTGATAGTTTAGTAGTGTGTTGACAATCTGCACGGTTGAGGGACGGAAATGAGCCATACCTTACGTCAGCGACAGAGGGCACGGGCTGGAGACAGGAGTGGGAGCTGCCCTAACTAACGTTGCAATGTTTTGAAACACGGCCGGCCCGGGTTGGGTTGTAGGCGGCTTGCTGTGTATAACTACAATTGCTAAATGCTGCACACCTTGCCCTCTGATGAACATGTGCCCTGGCTCTGCTGATTTGTTTGACAATGTGACCGTGATTGTTGATGCCAGAACTGTGTTGATTTCTTCAATAAAAAACATTTACTACTAAATAGGTTAGTAAATCCACACAATGGAATATGATGGTTCAATGTGAATTAGTTCAATTTAAAGGTACATACTTTATGGAAATGATGAAGAGTTGATGAATCCTTATTTTGCAACACATTTATATTTGATGTTGTCCACACTAATGGCTGATCTTGTATACACTGCAGTTGTGAAAATGGAATCCTTATGTTATGATTTGGTCTTCAAGAACAGATAATAGCTAACAGCAGTGATCTTTGGAAAAGGTGGCTGTGCTCGCAGGAAGAAAGGAGGAGGATAGACAGTCTCCAGAGAATGTTAGGAAGTTGTACAGTGTCCGGTTTGGAAGGACTGTTTTTATTTGTTTCCATTACCTCCCTCCATTCAGTAGACATCTCTTACCCGAGATCCCTACCTTCCCCCGACCCCACCTGAAAATCCAGATCGCTGCAAGCTCCACTAGATGAGTCTCCTGGGAACCAACCCAACGTCGGCGGTATGGATCGTCAGGGTTCTCCCCCCACCTACAGACTATTGTCCTTCACCCCCGATCTCTGATACCACGCAGGAGCCTTAGTTCACGTCCCCACAGCAGCCTTTAGACATTGTCCTCTACCCCACCATGTACGACTACCCCCCCACTCCTCCCTCCATCACTGTTATGTACCAACCCATCCTGTTTTTCATTATGCAACGTTATCACATCGGAGCGCTGGATGACGATTACCCATGTTGTACATTCTTATTTCTTGCTTAATAAACAATTGCAACGCACACAAAAAAATACGTGGATCTACATAAAGTTGAAGGTTGCTGGTATAATAAAGTGGAGAAAGCCTATCCTAATCCTCACCTGCCTGTCCGCTAGAAAAAGTTTCATTATAGTTCATTTTACACACACACACTGTGAGAAGTTGGCCTGATGTGCAGTGTTCACTATTCTAGTGATCACTATATATCAGTCCAAACAACCCTTATTGATGATTGTTGTAAGTCAACCTTATAGACCAGCTATCCTAGTAGCGTGGATACGAGCAGTCTAAGGCTAAGACTCTAGAGGGCGTGTTAAGCCAGCTGTTTTACCATCACATTACCCCTTGAACACCCAGTGAAAGGACACCACACAAGTGTTATGAAAATAAACAGTGTATTTATTAGAATCACAACAACCCTGTACTCTTTATGAGGACAGGGTGCTAGGCACACAACAAAACTCTTACGAAAATACTTAAGTTAGCACGTTATACACAAATGCCCGAGGGGCACGAAAAACCATATACTCTAAAAGTGGACTGCGAATTACTAGCAGGTAAGTAACAGTTCTAATAGGCTTTGGAATCGCTAGGACTGGACTAGGGAATCGTTAGATTACTACTAGGAGGCCCAGGGGACTCGGGTGCAGAGTGTGCACTCTCACGCGGGATGCGGGACAAAGTCTATGGAAGCTAGAATTCACAAAGTTAGTGTTCACGGGCGAACCCGACCTGGTAGGAAGAAAACGACAGTGGATCCTGACCCTAGGGTAGTGAGGCTATGCTGGGACACCGAAGTGCCGAAGTTACCTAGCCCAGGGGCTGCAGCTGCATAGGTCTGAAAAGACGTCGGGGATCTCGTTGCCGGACCAGGAGCCTGGAAGGAAGAAGTTGCTGGCAGGCGACCAGTGAAGAAAAGTTCGATGGATCCAAGCCTGGATCAAGGAAGAAGAAACCTGAAAGCAGAGGGGACCAAGTTCTTGAATCACTAGCCAGTGATTAAGTGGGCACCAGGATGGCACCGGGCGAAGTCACCGCAGTCAGGTGAGTGGGCGCTGCTGGGCTCTGCAGTCTCTCGGACCAGGAGGCGTTGTCGGCGACCAGGATGGAGGTGCGAGCTGTCCCACGAAGGTTCTTGCTGTCGACGTCGCTGGACCCAGGATTGGGCAACAAGTCTTGGCAAATGCAAGGCCCACGCGGTGGACCTAAAATGGCGTCTTGGGCGGACCAGGAGGGTCCAGGGTACTTCTCCGATGGAGGGAAGCAAGGGCCAGTCTGGAGCAACCAGACCAGCAGCAGAAATGTCGTCGGGCGTCGTCAGGAAGGCCACAAGCCAGCGGGCTAGTAGCCAAACAACGCGGTGAGCAGCAAAAAGCAGAAGGGCCCCACGCAGATCGTGGAGATGCTGGGGGGCTGCACTTCGGTGCTGGAGCTGCTCAGGGTGGGGGCTTCTCGGACCCCAAAGCACTCACCAGGAATTCACTCGGCGGGCTTGCTGGAAAGAAGTCGTGCAGTCTTGAAGATGGCCGGTCCCTCGAGGTCTCGTCACACCCACGAATCTCAGCGTGACTGATGATGCAGGTAGAGGTCAGAGGTGCCAGGGAAGCCGGTTCTTGTCGAGCTGGGCAGTCTTGATCCGGAGGAGAGACTTGCAGCAGACCGCAGTGTTCTTAAGATGGTGCCTGCGGATGCAGGGTGACTACTCCTTAGTCACAAGGGAGAAATCTTAGGAAGAAGTCTTGAGTTCCTTTCGTGGAAAGTAGTTTCAGGATTCAAAGATGATCTGATTTGGAAGGGGGCCAGTTCCTACCTTTATCCTGTAAAAAGGGGCTGGCACGCGACTAAGTCCTGCCCTAGGGGTGGGACTAGGAGGGGGGTGGTTACACCCACTTCCTTGGCGGGCTTTTCCCCAGCACAGGGTCTGGAGTGACCCTGGAACTGGTTCCAGCCAGCCTATGCACAGTGAGCACCGGGGTGCCACGTGCAGTCACCTTCCTCTAAAGCCCTGCCTACCTACAATACACAAAACCCTGTCTGGGACGGTGCTGGCACCGCCCCTGGCAGGAAACCCTTTGTCCTTATCTCCTGCTCTGGGAGGACTCCCAGCAGCAGGAGGGCAGACTTGTGTCTCGGTGGCAGCATCCATTTTGTGGAGCTGAGGCTCTGTTTGACTTTAACCGGGGTTAGGGGTTACATACATGTCGTGTCCCTCTAGAAGGGTGGAATGCTAACCCCGTCGCCAGAATTGGCGAGGGGTTAGTATTCCAATTCGTATGACACCTTACTCGACATGTTTTGATAAAGCGATACCAGAGTTGGCATATAACCGCGAGGATTATAATGCACTTAAGAGTAGATGGTATGCGATATCATGGAAACGGCTAAGGGATGGATCCCGAAAGCCGCAGACAGGCTCAGCTCATGCCAGAGCACCATCTCACACGATTCCAAGCACTCTGCCTTCAGGATTGTTAAGGCCTGCCATAGGAGTGACTGATAGGAGATCTGTGTGTCCATTTTAGGGTTAGATATAGGTATACTATATCTAAAGCAAAGGGTGATTACACCACCTTGCCCCAGCTGTCAAGCAGCCAGTTGTGTCAGATTTGGATGGCCAGCCAGGGGTGGCATAATACATGCTGCAGCCCCTGGTAGGCCCTGGGTACACCTATGCCCTGGGTACCTAAGGTACACTGTACAGGGACTGATAAGGTGACTCAGTATCCAATTTAGATATGTACCTAAGGTACATGGAATCCATTTTACAGAGAGAAGAGGTCAAGGCAAGAAGAAGGGCCACCTTCCAGGTCAGAAATTTCAAATACGCCTTGTGAATGGGCTCAAAAGGCACCTTCATCAATTGCGCCAAAACAACATTGAGATGCCAGGTAGGAGGAGGACGCCGAATGGGCGGGAACATCCTGAATAATCCCTTGAAAAACTGTCTAATGACTCTGGAAGAGTAAAGAGAAGAACCATCCTGCCAGAAACAAGATATTGCTGCCAAGAAGACCTTCAAGGTGGAATGGGAAAGTCCTGATTGCGCTAACTGCAGAAAGAATGGCAGAAGTTGAGCAGGAAAGCGGTGCACGGGATGGATTTTGGCAGATGCACACCAGTGACAGAACCTTTTCCACTTTGGCTTGTAAGTCTTTACTGTGGATGGAGCTCTCACATTGGCAAGAACGTCTCTACATGGTGGAGAAATATTCAAATGGGCAAATTCTAGGTGCTCATGTTCCATGTCGATAATTTGAGAGAGAAGGGGTCCGGATGACAGATCTGACCCCCGTCCATTGTGAGGAAATCTGCTCGATCGATAACGGAGGAGGATGGGTTCGCACTGTGAAAGAAGCAGCAGCTCCGAGAACCATACTTGTCGAGGCCATCTGGGAGCGATCAGGAGAATGTGGCACAGCTTTCTCCGCATTTTCCACAACACTCGCGGAACCAGTGGCATCGGTGGAAAAGCGTAGGCGAATAGATTGCACCAGTCCATCGAAAGGGCATTCCCGCATGACCCTAGATGGGGAAGCCAACTTGCATAAGACAGGCATTTCCGGTTCACAGGGCTCGCAAACAGATCCATGTTCGGGTGACCCCACAGCCGAAAGATGAAGTCCAGAGTAGGCTGATGCAACTCCCACACGTGGGTCGAGGACAGGGACCTGCTGAGGGAGTCCGCTAGGATGTTGAAGATGTCTGGTAGGAGAACAGCAGTCAGGGTTATCTGGTGATGGAGCGCCCAGTCCCAGATGCTCTGTGCCAGCTGAGAAAGGAGCGGCGACTTGGTGCCGCCCTGTTTGTTCACATAGTGCATACTGGTGGTATTGTCCGTTTGAAGGAGTACAGACTCTCCCTGGAGCATAAGATGAAAAGACTTGAGCGCCAGGAAAATGGCCTTGAGTTCCAGTCGGTTGATGTGCCAGCAACGTTGAGCCAGAGTCCACTTGCCTTTTATGGATAGCCCCTGAAGAAGTGCGCCCCAGCCTTCCAGAGAGGCGTCTGTGGTAAGTATGAGCTCCGGAGCGACGGTTAGGAAAGAAGTACCGGCAGCTATGTTTGACGGTTGAGCCCACCAAAGGAGAGCAGACCTCATCCGAGCGGTCACCAGGACCAGATGGTTGAAGGAGCCAGTGACCCGACGCCACTGCGTGTCCAGTTTCTCCTGAATTGGGCGACTCTTGAGCCTGCAATATGGGATGAGGGAGATGCAGGAGGACGCCATCCCGAGAAAAGATTTCAATACACGAACTGAAACGGACCCTTTTGAACGGATGAGAGTCACTAGGCGTAAGATCCGCAGCTGACGCTCGGGAGACACGAATGCCTTCGCCAGCGAAGTATTCAGAGTGGCGCCTAGAAAAGTCCTGCAGGGAGCTAGAACAACCTGAGACTGCTCTGTGTTGATGGACAGACAGAGAGTGGAATAGAGTCAGACAGAATTGAGTGTCCAGAGACGCTTAGTGACGTGATTGCGACTTGAGACAATCGTCCAGGTAGGCAAAGATTTGGACGCCCTTCAAACGCAGATATGCCACCACCTCAGCCAGGACTTTCGTGAAGACGCGAGGGGCAGAGCGAAGGCCGAAAGGCAGAACCTTTAAGTGAAAGTCTCTGCGACCCACCCGGAAGCGCAAGAACTTTCGGTGTCTTGGAAGTATCAGCACGTGGAAATAAGCGTCCTGTAGTTCGATGATGGTCATGAAATCGTCCTTCGAGAGAAGGCGAAGAATTTCCACGAGTGTGAGCATGCGGAAGGATTGGCACTTAAGATACTTGTTTAAGGCTCTTAAGTCGAGGATCGGACGCCATGCTCCGGACTTCTTGAGAACAAGGAAAAAACGGGAATAGAATACCATTCCCTTCTGAGACTTGGGAACCACTTTGATGGCACCCTTCTGAATCATGAGTCGAATCTGTTGGAAAAGCTCCTTGAGGTGTGCCGGAGGCGGACCAGATGGGGGAGTGTTTGGAGGTAATTTGACACACTCCAAAGCATGGCCCTTTGATACAATGTCCAGTACCAAACAGTCTGAGGTGATTGAAGACCAATTGGAAAAGAAGCGGGAGATTAGACCTCCAACTTTGAGCAGGGAAGGAAAGTCATTGCTTCTTAGAAGCGGAGCCCCTGTAGGAAGACTTCCCTCTATATGATTTTGAAGACTGCTGTCGATAGGACTGCTGCGGCTGGGAGGAATACCTCATATTGCTTTGGCCGTAGGAGCGGTACAGGTTGGATCCACCGCGAAAAGAAGAGGAGGTGCCGCGTACACCCGGAAAAGGCTGTTTGCGAAACTGCAAAGTGCCCAGGGCACGAGCCGTCTCTGTGTTTTTCTTTATAGTCTGAAGTGCGTCGTCCACATGCTGGCCAAAGAGCGAGTCGCCGTCATAGGGCATGTCGAGGATCTTTGCCTTAAACTCCGGGCTAAACGAGGTGGAACGCAGCCAGCCCTGACGATGCAAAACGCAGCCCCCGCAAGCTGACGAAAGCCAGTGCATGCGATGTCCACAGAGCAGTCGATCTTGGTTCACGCTCTCTCTCCCTCCTGAAGAATCTGGAGAGCCTCTGCTCTGGAGGACTCAGGAATGAGGCAGATAAAGGCAGACATATCTGACCACATTTGGCGGTCATAGCGCCCCAGAATGGCCAGAGAATTAGCAGCCCTCACAGTGGTAGAAGACATAGTGGAGAATTTTCGTCCGATGGCATCAAGACGACGTCTCTCACGGTCAGGAGAAGCAGTAATAGGAGAAGACTGATTGCTAGATCGACGTTGTGCGGCCTGGGTAAATACGGAATCAGGTTTAGGTTGCGCTACCAGGCAAGCTGGAGAACCCGGGGGTGCCCTATATTTCTTCTCCAAACGAGGAAGAAGTGCCGGGATAGTATTTGGCGTCTGCATCAGTTTGACGCCCTCATTCCAGATGTAATCAATTATGGGCACTGCCCGGACCTGTTTAACTCGTTGACTCTTGAAGTCATAAAGAAAACAGTCCTCATCTTTTGTAAGCATAGGGAGCTTGAAGCGCAGTGCCACTCTTTCCATAATTTGGTGAAAACCTGCTATATCCACCGGGGGGAATCCCCTGGACCAGACTGTGGCGGCAACGGCGTCTGGATTTGGTAATCGTCCCAATCAGCTATGTTCCCATCATCATCGTCCTCAACTTCACCCTCCTCCCGATCTGGCCGAACATCATCCTCGTAAACAGTGGCATGAACCTGAATAGAGGTTGTAGGTGGTGCAGATGACGCAGACGGCTCTGACATGGCAGTAGAAGGAGGCACCGCTGTAGCTGCAGGCACTGAGGAGACCCCTGATGAGAAGGTGGAAAATGCCTATTGTAATCTTCCAGCATATATTGAAGATTAGAAATGAGGGAGAGGGGTATTTGTGCTGTGGGAACCTGAGCAGAAGGTTCTTCCGCGTGGTAGTAAGGATCTTCCTGATCATCCTCAGAGTCCTGACACTTCCGATGGGCTTCGAGCTGCCCGGAATCTGTCATCTTCCACCTCGCCAGAAACAGAGTCATGCTCCGAACCAGTGGCAAAGAGAGGAGATAAAGGCTGCGATTGGCGTGGAATGGGAATCTGATCCAAAGATACACGCCGACAGTGGTGCAGAGGGTCAACAGCAGCAGCCCCGGAACTTGAGGATGAAAATGGCACCAGAGGCATTGATGCAAACGAAGACGTCGACAACACAGTTGACGGGATATCCACCGTCGACGAAGCCACCGATGAAATCGCAGATGGCAAATCTAGAACCGTCGAGCCGGAGCCACCGCCGACGGACCGGTCGTCGACGGAGCCGTCGTCGACGAACCAGTAGTCGACGGAGCCGTCGTCGACTGACGAACCGCCAACGAATAGGCTCTCTTCAGAGGACGTCGACGAAGATCTTGATGTCGACGAGACACCCTTCTTCGACGAGTAGATTGGAATCGTCGACGAGACAGATTAAAAACCTACAGACACCATCGTCGACACTGACGTCGACGCAGCCGCGGTCGACGACCCGCTGGCAAAAGTCGTCGTCAAGGAGGTAGAGACGGCAGATTTCGTTGTCGGAATGACCGTCGACGGTTTTGCGCGTTTTTTAAGGCAAACATGCGCAGGAGGAGCCGTGGACACCTGAGAGTCAGATCTAGAGGGCGTAGACGTAGCAGGAAGAGGAGAAGACACAGCAGGAGCCTTTTGAAGGTCAAGTTTCTTTTTCTTCAGCAAAGGAAATGGCATATCCTGCACACTGCTACGCTTAGAAGTGGCTCTAGACCCAACTGACGCAAGGCTTTCCGCATCAGAAAGAGGTGAATACTTCTTCTTCAACCTCTGCAACCAAAGGAGGAGACGCCCCTCCCTGTCCTTAAGGGTCTTGGTGGAAAAAGTCCTGCAAATTTTACATTTGCCTACCTCATGCTCTGGATAGAGGCAATAAATACACTTCTTGTGAGGGTCCTCTGAGAAGAGCCGCAACTTCCCACAAGAAGCACAAGGACGAAACAAAGACTTCTTACTTGAAGACATCCCAGAAATTGAAGAATCCACAAGGGAGTAGAAGAAACTGAGCAGAGCTCAGGGAGACCCTTCACACGACGTGCAGTAGAAAATCTGAGGGCCTGAGCCTCTGAGGAGAAGGTTCTAGAGGGGTGCTTGCGCCTGATTGGCTGTAGTTTGGACTAACATAATGACTTGGATAGGTTATGAGAGTACTTTTTTCTTCTATTGTATTCCTATGTGTTAATGCTAACCTTGGTACTTGTAAGTATTTATGGTTTTAGAATGAATGTAATTATGTTTTTATATACATACATTGTTGGTTTTATTGCCAATTTATTTACCTCGGGGCTCCCAGTTAGACGACGGGGAATATTCAAGCATGTGGATCTATGAAAGACACCCCAATACTGGAGAACTACCCTTTCTTGGTTTCTCTTGTTTGCATACTTACAAAAGGCTTGGAGGCTTAACATAGGGATTTCAGTGTAATTCTAGGTTTCTTGGCAATATAGAACATCAAAGGTTTCTCAAAATAGCATCATATTCCTATCCTGTGATGAAAATGTGCAAGGACCCCTAAATTCCATGAGCAGAAGCGTCCCAAATAACCCGCTTTTGAAGAGGCCACTATTAAGGGGTTCTTTGAGCAATTAAGGACAGTAGGAAGCCAACATAATTTTTCACTGAAATTACCACATGTTCCACGGGTCTATGGCAGTGGCCTCGAAAGTGAGATAACCTAATATCCAGTTTTAATTGGTGCTTCACAGCGATGGCTTGTTCCTACGGTATTCTTCAGGACTGATCTAGGTTGGATGGCACCTTTATAGCTGTAATGGTCTCCCCGATTTTGTTTGCATGTTGTCGGAAGCTTGATATTTTTGTGGGAGTTATAGTATTGGATACACACCGAGGGTGGGCATGCCAACGGCATATTCCCAGTCTTGGAATATAGCTTTTCTTATAAATGCATAATTTATCACATCTTCCGAGACCAAGGTGATTAGGGTTGATTTCCAAGTGTGGGGGCAATTTAATTGACGTTATGTAGGCGGGGGTCAGATGTTCCAAATCCAGGTAAGCAGCCATGAGTTTCAATGTATTCCCTCGATTTTATGTGTCAAAACAGCCTCTTGACTTGTATTAAGGGAAAAGGTAAGTTGTCGTTCATAGTAATCTCCTCTGTTAAGGACATTTTGTTTCTGTAAAGCTACATGTTCATTTAAAGAACATACAAAAACGACTCAAACTTAGGAGTGTTCTTTTGCCTTGGAAATACAAGGGTCCAGGAACCTTCAGGGGCTTGTGTGGTAAAGGTGCACTGATGCCATGTCAAATTTGGATTTTACTTTTGCTGCCGCCTCAGTTAACTAAATTCTAAGCAGGCACATAATGGTGGCATACCAATCTGGCTTGCCAAAAAGTGGACAGGTCTAAACCAGGCCCCCACATTGCCCAAAATATCAATCACACATGCTTTATAATGTCTCAACTCTGGGTGTTCCAACACCCTGGGCTAGCAAAGGTAGGGTTGCAGTTTTGCTAGATAAGGTATGCTCACAATCCCAATGTCTAACAGAGGGACCGTGGGTGTACTTAGCAGCAGAAGCAAAAGTTGTTTCAGAAAGAGACTATTGTACGGAGAGGGTCACCGCGTTGTCATACACCCAAATTTCCACGTCATGAAGTGAGGCATTTTGACATCGTGCTCCGTAAACGTTAATACCCACCAAATGCAAGTGTGAACCAAAATTAAAGTAAATGGGATACAGGATTTTATACAAATAGCAAACTGCTTTGGAGAGCATTCTATAACTGCTTAGCACAGAAAGTGACATAAAACACTCACTGTGCATCACCTTCGGAAGAAGTAAATATGTGAGAGGTACAACTGCTTAAGATAGCAAAGGATTAGCTGTAGGATTATTTTTGTCCGTAAAGGGGTGCATTCTGATTAGTAACCTACACAGAAGGACAAGCCCTGTGTTTGGCAGGAAGGCCCACTTCCCAAGCAACCAGAGAATATAAAGGTGTCCTGACAAGCTGCTTTAGCTGTATTTGCAGGGTTACCACAATTTGGAAGAGGGTTTTAAAAAGGAGCAATCTCAAAAGTAAGTTGAACCCCAAGCACGGATAGAGTAAATGTAAATGTAAATTGATACTTGTATAGCGCACTACTCACCCGCAAGGGTCTCAAGGCGCTTGTATGAATACCGCTGTGGAACCCATCCTGGCTTTCCCTGTGAGGTGTCCACTCCTGGGCACCCCCAAGGTGGAGGCCAGGCATCCTTAGCGCTGTGGGGGCCGTTGTGGAGATTAAGCAAGCTATTGCCCAGAGTTGCAGAGTGGGACTCCATGATTGCAATAGGCACCGAGGCAAGAATTATCAGGTCCGTGGAATGTTTTAGCCCAAGACCCGCCGAGGCGGGGAATTGAACCCTGGTCCTGGGCTAGACCTCTGCATCAGGGTCTGCCGCTCTAACCATTGAGCCACACTTCTCCACTCCACAGAGTAGTTTCTTACCTGTAACTTCAGTTCTCTTGTAGGGGTATTTCCGTGATAGTCCTAATCATGTGACTAGTCCCGCCCATGTGCATGGACCCCAGAGCACTTCATAAGATATATCTTCTTAAGTGGTCATCTTCTGCCTTTCTTTAGGAAGGCCTGCATCGACACTTAAGAGATAAAAAGGCAATAATGCAGCCTAACCAACTAGGCTACACTGGCCTTTACTTCATCTTAACCGCATGCGTGCTAGCGGTTTTCCCGCTGTGCGCTGCCTTTTTTTAAAAGCCGCGTTACATGAAGAGCTCAGCTGGTCATGAGCGTACGAGCGTCGTAACTCATGACGAGCTGAGCTCGTCATGAGCGGGGAAGGGGTTAAAGTGATAAAAGATAGCCAGTTTAACTTCTAAATTTAGCAATTTGCTGACTTTTACACATAAAAAACTCCCCTTCACAAAACTCCTTTTTTCATGATAGAGATGAAAGGGATTGGACAGAGAAGCCCCACAGGCTACCATTATGTGTCTGCAAATAGATAACGTGCCTTTAAGAGTCTCTAGAGACACCCGGTATCCCATGATGCACAGTCAGAGGCAGTTACTTTCAGTTCTTTTTGAAGGCGTAAAGAAGCAGAGCCTGCTGAGTCTTGGGTACGTCTGTGTCTGCCACCAGGGAGGCGGGCGGGTTGCTTATGTCTAACACGGAAATACCCTTACAAGAGAACTCTAGTTACAGGTAAGAAACTGCTCCTTCTCTTATAGGGAATTTCCGTGTATAGTCCTAATAATGTGAATAGACTAGCAAGCCCATCCCAAAACATCTCTCCAGGGGTGGGCACCCCAGGACACTGCAAGAGCCATCCCTGGGGGGTGACGGTCCCCAGGGCCATCAAGGGCTCCAGGAGGGGGGCCACCTCCCAACTAATGCACAACCCCGGGGAGGTGGTTGGTCCCCAGGGCTCGGGGGTCAGTAACGGACCCACAAATTTGTATGTATAGTGCCCCGGGAAGGTGGCCTTCCCCGGGGCATGTGGGGGGCTTGAACCTCCCCCCACACACAGTTTATTTTTTATGGAAAAAAAGAAGCCCTGGGAGGTGGCGGTCCCTGAGGCTGCGGGGGGGGGGGGGGGGGGGGGGAGGGGCTGTGTGCACCGCAAATATTTGAGAAAAGACGAAGGGGGTGGCGGTCCCCGGGGCTTGGTGGGCCTTGGAGGCCCCCACACAAATTAAACAAGCCCCGGGGGTTGCAGTCCCCGGGGCTGCGCGAGGGCCGCGTGCCCTCCCGCATATAATAAACATAGCCCAGGGAGGTAGCAGACCCCAGGGCTGCGGGGGCCTCCGCTAATATTTTTGGGCAATGCCCCCGGGACCTCAATTAAATGAAGGGCGGAGAGTCCGCACTTCATTTTATTTTTTAATTTGCGGGATTCGCGACCCCATCGTGAAATTTGCCGAATTATTATTATTATTATTTTTTTTTAAACAGCTATTTTTTGGGGACCCCCTGAGCAGGCCTAGGGGGTCAGGGTGTTTCTAACTTGCCCCCTTTTCTTGTTTTTCAACTTTGTTTTACTGTTTTCTTGTGATTCGGTTCTACCGAGTCACAAGATGGCTCACAATACTTCCTCGGATGGGGTCGCGACTCCACTGCGTCCCTCGATATCGAAACATTTACTTTTTCAGATTTCTCAGGAACTACTGAATGGTTTTACACCATTTAACAACAAGCATTTGCAATGCAATAGGTCTCGCATTAGGAAAGTTTGAGCTATTGGTATTGTAAATGACAAATTTTTTATTTATGTGTTGGTTTTGAAAATAGCGAAATTAATAGCTTTGTCATTTACAATGCCAATAGTTATAACTTTCACAAATGTGACACCTATAGCATTTGTAATGCAATATGTGTTGCATTTACGTGACTTACATGTATTGATATTACAAATAACAATGGCTTTTAATTTTGTTGATAATACTTAAATAAAAGTTATTGTAATTTATAATGGCAATAGCTGAAACTACTGTAAATAACTTTTGTGAAGATTATGTTCAGTGTATTTTATTGTGACGAAAATCCAAGAACAGAAGTGAAATATTAACATCTTTTTGTGACATTTGTAATAAAGCTTGAAACATTGAGAGAACATATTTGAACCAGTTGTTGTTGAATGGTTGCACAGATTGATGCTGTGGTGGCGCTGAGTGATGCTGTGGTGGCGAACGAGTGATGCGGTGGCGATCAGTGATGCTGTGGTAATGTTATGCTATGCTTTATTATGCTATGCTATGTTGTGTTGTGTTTTATTATGCTATGCTTTGTTTTGCTTTGCTATGTTTTGTTATGCTATACTATGCTTTGTTATGTTTGGTATGCTATGTTTTGCTATGCTATATGTTTTGTTTTGTTATGCTATGCTTTGCTATGCTATGTTTTGTTGGGTTTTGTTATGCTATGTTTTGTTGTGTTTTGTTATGCTATGCTATGCTGTTTTGTTGTGTTTAATTATGCTATGCTTTGTTTTGCTATGCTATGGTTTGTTTTGCTATGCTTTGTTATGCTATGTTTAGTTATGCTATGCTATATGTTTTGTTGTGTTGTGTTATACTATGCTATGCTATATGTTTTGTTTTACTATGCTACGTTTTGTTATGCTATGCTATGTTGTGGTATGTATTTAACTGTGAATAAGTGAAAGCTGGAGAATTGTCGTGTAATCGCACAAGGAGATATCTAAAAACTGTTAAGTTTAATATCTAGGGAACTGTTCGTTATGGACCGGGGATATCCCTTATCCCATTTATGTGTCAAACATAGTGAACTTATGGTATGTATTTAACCGTGAATAAGTGAAAGCTGGTGAACTGTTTCGTCTAATGGTACCTGGTGATATCTAGTAATGGAACGTTTAATATGGAGTGAACAATTTTATGCACCACTTTGAAACAAATTCCACCTACCATCTGTAAGACTGGAGTAAATAAACTCCCATTACTAGAAACAAATGGACACATACTGGCAGGCTGGGCCTTCTTCCCTAGGTCCCCTGCTTGTGAGGGACCCTCAGTTCTCCAATTCATTTGAGTCAAGGACACCCAAAGTTTAACAGTAAAATAATAGGTTACTCACTACACAGCACCGGCCTATTTACTTCTGAAGTGTAAGTTACTACAGGGCTCCATGCCTGACACACACTGCGATAGGAGGCAATTTTTATGTTCAATATTCCTCTGTTAAAGCGCTCAGATACCTACGGGTCTATCCCGCGCCCTATAATCCTTTTGATGTACCTTCTAATGCAACGTTCCCGTGGTTATGCTCTCTGATACCTCAGGCCTAGATAGCGCTATATAACCTTCGCAAATCAAATAAACTAAAAACTGGTGTTTCTTGAACATTGAGACCTGTGCTGCATGGCTGATGACCGGTGGAGCTGCTGGACAGCTAATGAGGAGATTGGCCCGGGTTTTCCCCCTTGACCAATACCTACCCAGCCGGGCATTGTTTCCTCCCCGTCTCCCTGCTATTACTCTTTCCTCCCCTCCCTCCTACGAATTGCTGAATCACTGTTTGTGTACTGTACCTTACTGTTTGTGTACTTTATGCTCTTGTGTCTGATGTAACTTGTAATGCTACGATCCTAAATGTAAAGCGCTCCGATACCCTCTTGGGTCAAGTTCGCGCTAATTAAAAATAAATCACACACTACAACCGGAGACTACAGAGACACTTTGCCCCAAGCTCCGGAGAAGCATCTGAGCTGCTCTCCTGCTTTTTATTCCCACCCCCAAGCTGTTGTGATGTTTCCATGAGTGGGAACAGAGCATTTCAGCCATTTTGATCTCTGGGAAGTGCGCAGTCTTTACCCCTGGAGGTTAGTATATAACATTTACTTTCAAGACTGAGGAATGGCTTTTCTTTTTTGTACCTTTTGGCTCTGCTATGATCGGGTTTCAGGATTCTTGAAAGTGATAAAAACTAGATAGATATCAAGGAAGGTTTACCAGATCACTTCACGTCACCAAAGACACAGTGTTCCACTTCTGGGCTTGACATTAATAAATCATTACTCTCAGGTGTGTTGGTTTGATGGAAGTGAACCATGACCACAACTCCCAGAATGCATTAGATTGTTATACAGAAACCTCGAATCAGTGCCACATGATCTTGGTGCTATAGATTCGGCTGATAGCTTGTTTTGAAGGGCCTCTACTGGTGCCTTCGACATGCCCTTTAAAGCATGCAGCGAGGGAAGCAGAAATTTGACACAACCTGAAAGTAAACCCCAACACAGTGTCCTGGGTGACAGGTTTCTTTTGTTTAATGTGCTTTCCAGAGAAGCACTTGAGTAAAGAATACCGGATTTGTAGGCAGAGTTGTGAGAAAAAGACATTGATGCATAATGCTAGCCTTCCGTCTTGCCATACAACCTGGAGTGAGGTCTGTGTTCATAAGGAGGCTGTCACAGAGATCATTTATAGGACTGATCATCTGATCAAGGACAGTCTGGAACACCCAAGGATGTGAGCTACAAACATCTTGATGAAAGATTTCAGAGATTCCCAGCTGGAAACAGGCAGTCAGGACTCGTGTGATTGGCTGTAAGGAGTGGATAGACAGCCAGGACACCCGTGATTGGCTGTAAGAAGTGGACAGGCAGCCAGGACAAGTGTGATTGGCTGTAAGGAGTAGGGAGCCAGGACAAATGTGATTGGCTGTAAGAAGTGGACAGGCAGTCAGGACAAATGGGATTGGTTGTAAGGAGTGGACAGGCAGTCAGGAGGCTGTAAGGAGTAGAGGAAAAGCTGCTACTTGAGGATATGTAGAAGCGGTGCTCCAATCCCGATGAGGCTACCGGAGGATACCAACATCTGGAACCAGGCCTGCAATCACTTCAAAGAGATATCTCCTTGGACACTAACGCTCTCCAGACGGATGGCGAAGGGGAGGGAGACGTAACAACATGAGTGCCCTACATATAGTTTACAAAAATATCATCCAATTAGGTGTAGATTTAAAATTATTAGCTCCAAATGGGGAAATATTTTTCGTAATGATCTTTTGAAAAACATTAACGTCAAACATATCCTGACTCTGGTACCGCACTCCAGGAACGTTTTGTGAGCTGCAAAAAGTACTTAATCTTCACCCTGGAGAGGGTGCAACTTTGCACGTGCAGATTCAGGACTTTGTCATGAATTGGGCCGAAGCAGTGTATAGTGTACATAAAAGTGCATACCCATGGGCCATTTTTTTGATTTATATATTCCCCCTTTTCCATCTGAGGGGGCTTCAGCGCAGACGCTACTACAATTTAACTTTTTTTGCAAATACTAAGTTATATATACCAAAAGAATTTTAATTCCATTTTTGAAGAAGCACGGATTCATACAACGTTGAGATATCTGCAATTGTTAGGGGGTGAGATGGAGTTCTGCAGGGTGCAAGACTTTTTTCAAATAAAATCCATGCATTGATAGTCGTTCATACATTTAATGAGTTATATTGCGGGCTGGGATTCGTATTTTAACGTGCTGTTTTATTTGACAAAACGTATTTACTGGTTTTGCTATGAATTGTTGGAGTAAACTGTTTACATGAGAAAAAAAAAACAACTTAAAATCAGCCTCCGACATACGTTGTCCCACGTTATTCATACCAATCATACTAGTAACTATACCAAACTTAACTCAGTTTTGTCCCTTTATTTTTTTCACAGCGCCTATTTAACTTGTATGTTTTTTTAATTTCAGTTTTATATACCGCAAACTCAGCCCAAATGTATTGGAGCATCTTACACCATCACTGGTTACACAAGGACGCATTCATCTTATGTGTAGGCACAGGGAGATTAAATGATTTGTCCAGGATCACAGGATGTTGAGGCAACGCAGAGACTCAAACCCGTGTCCCAAATTCCGAAGTCAGCAGCTCTGGTTGTTAGGCCACATCCTCACCACATGATCTGTGCTATTGGCCGAAATAATTTGCTCGTAATCTCCGTGCAGTTAAAATTGTGTTTATGTTTTACTTTCAAATAATCCTGCACTTCATCAAGTTGCTGTTTACTGGCAGCTCTTGTGGATTGTGGGTTTGGTCAGGACCTGTGGGCATCAGAGGCAGAAAGGCGGGGTTCCCTTCAAGGTGGTGCATTCCCACAATCAAAGTTAAATTGTATACAATTAATCCCTGTATCCTGTCACAGCTCTACTCTCGAGAAGTTTGTATTACAGTGTTAAGTGACCCCAATGCAAGCAGCAAGTAACATTATAATTAAATTGTCACCCGATGTTTAGAAGGAGCAAGAAACTCCCAATCAATTAATAGGTTTAAGTTCTTAATTTAGCAAAAGTCTTCAAACTGAAGAGGGGCAAAAACATCAATTTGGTTTCAAACCGAGGACATAATTAAAATTTATATAGTAGGTCTGGAAGCCAACCAGAGGGAAAGGTGCAGCTTATGTGTCCACTGCTTATCATTGGTAAGTCTTAGACAGGGTAAACACGACTGTAATTATTAACTGTCTTTGAGCGTCACATTTAAAAGGATGAGTCGGCAGAGGGGCAAAGAAGGCAGGAGAGAAGATGTTCGAGAGTCAAAGAGAGACACCTTGTTCAGGGGAAAGCAAAGAGTAGCAGAGGAAGAATGTCCGGGAGGGGGAAAGCATGGCGAGTGGACACTGGACAGGGCAGTAAGGGAGGGCCCAGGGGCTGCGGCTCGGACGTGGTGGGGGTTGCAGGCGCTCAGCGCACACCAGGCAGCAGATGAACCGAGAGGGAGAAAGCATGGCGAGTGGACACTGGACAGGGCCCACAGGCCTTGACTAGCGAGTGGTAAACAGACCAGAAACCTGGGGCGGAATCTGCCATTAGTGTGACCTGGTAGTGGAAAACATTATGACTCGTTCTCATACACAATTCGGACACACGAGACGTCTGACTTCCTGCGTTAGGCAATGCTGGAATAAGACCGGAAGAAAACTGACAGAATCCTGGAGCGTAGATGAATGTAATACGTGAGACACCTTCAGAGACGACTGTTTGCATTGAGCGCGTGCACAGTACATGTGCTATGTTGAACATATTATTGTGCGGTGTCCCTGAAGCGGTCACGGCGCTCGGAATGAAAGTAAGCATCAGACCTGTACAAGCTCTCGGCATTGCGTGGTGGGGGGCGGCGGAGCTGCATTTGGGGGCCGGGGTGGGGGAGCGGCTTCCTTTGAAGTCTGATGCAGAGCGCGGGCAGAGAAGTGTCTGGTAGCAAATGGAAGCAGTTGAGAATGCACGTGGTTGTGGCAGCTGTTGAGAATGCGCGTGATTGTGCCTCACATGAACTGTACGCGATCCGCAGCTAGGTAGACTTTTCGGACCGCTTACTATAATCTCGCCTATCAATCCCTTACTGGATAGAATAGGCGAGACCTAAAAAGGGCTCTTTCTGAAACAAGACCTACCTTTTTGACACATTTAGTGTAATTCCGTTCATCAGTTCGGCCTGTAGCAGTGTCTAAAGTTTCCTATGGAAAATTACATGGGGAAAACAAGTTTTGGGACCCCCCTTTTTTCTAAGCCCCCACTTGACAAATCTCCCCGAAACTTTCAAGACAGGAGCGGGCCACTAGTTTTGAACATTTTTAGAAGATTCGTCAGGAGGGAAGGAGGAGATGGATGGATATCTATCATATATATATATATATATATATATATATATATATATATATATAGTTCATGGTGTGCGCAAGACTGCTTGGACAGTCGAAACGTGTTACTGGAAAATAAACACCTTGTTAATGTTACTATCCTGAGACTGTGATTACTTTGTTCTAAAGGAATTCTACTTGTCCAGTGGGCTTTGCTGGCATTTCGCACCACCTATCCATGGGTTGTAGGGGCAGGAAGGAGAATTTCGAGAAATCGAGCCGTTTGGGGGGAGATACACATTTCTAAAATTATGGAACCGGACTTTTTATCTGAGGCTCAATGGAGGGCTGTACACTGTATCCTGATGAACTATTTGAATTGGACAGCAACCCACCGGAGGGTATAATTAAGCTGAAATGTACCACGAATCCCAGAATGCCATGTGAAAAGGCACCGACAGATGCAGGCCCACCGGAGGCCTAATTAAGCAAAACAGCATTTTTAAGGGGAATTGTGGGAGCAGAGATTTAGCTGTACTTTCAACTGCCTATGAGAAAGAAGCATGAGGCTTTGAAACGAGTTAGGCAGCAGGATGGAAAAGATCAAATTATAATGCCGGTTTCTACAAAAAGAATGTTGTTGTCAACTTACTTGCTGGGAGTACGTCCTCAATTCATGAGCAATGTTCGGAGATGGAATATATATATATATATATATATATATATATATATATATATATATATATATATATATATATATATATATATATATATATATATATATATATATATATATATATATATATATATATATATATATATATATATATATATATATATATATATATTTTTACACACACACCCATACACACTTACTTGGGATGGAGAACATGAAAATGTAGAGGAAGGATTAACCAGCTTCAATGCCTTGGCTAAAGCTGCGATTGATCAACTCGCTCCCCTAAAAACCTCTACTGGTAAGTCAAGGCAAGTCCAAGCAGCTTGGTTTACAACTGAATTACGCAATGGAAAAGGCCACTGTAAAAATCTTGAGACGCATTGGAGATGGACCCATAGCACAAGTGACAAAGAAAAATATAGAACATCTCTCGCTCAGTACCATAAAAACATAAAAATAGCCCAAAAATCTTTTATTGCCCAGCAGTTCACCCAGGCAAGGAATGCCCCAAAAGCTCTATTCCAGATCCTTAAATCTTTCATGAATCACAAAGTGTGTTATCTGGAAGAACCCCATCTCAAGCCATTTGCGATACTATAGCAGAATACTTTGAGCAGAAAATTGACCTTATTTTCAATAAGATAATTTCAGGTGGTAACACGGAGTCAGTCATGACCTATGACCACCTTTCCTGCCCTTGACGAGCGTTCCCCCCCTGACTGGCGAGGAAGTATAAACCTTATTACACACTGTGAAATCAAGTTCCCCTCTCAATGTCTTACAAGTCAAAATCTCCCCATCTCGCCAAACAACTGCTTGCCCAGATTTGCTCCCTCCTGAACGCATCGCTAAAGGAAGGGCACCTACCTTCAGAATGGAAGGTAGCACAGGTCACCCCATCACGCAAAAACACCAAGGCCTCCATGAAAGATCTCTCGAATTTACAAACAATATCCCTCCTACCGCTCTCGAGCAAAATCTTGGAAAAGCACATTAATAAACATCTGTCAACTCACATCGAAGCATCAGGCAGCCTGGATGTGTTCCAATCAGGCTTTAGGCCTAAACACAGCACTGAGACAGTCCTAGTGGCTGTCACAGACATCATCAGGCTAGCACTAGACAGAGGGCAATCCACTCTACTGGTGTTAAATCTCTCTGCGGCATTCGACACGGTCGACCACCAGATTTTGCTCAGAAGACTAGAGGAATCTGAGATAAAGGGAGAGGCCTTGCGGTGGACGACCAGTTTCCTCTCTGATCATTCCCAGACAGTTAACCTGGGACCTTATCGATCTAAGATCAAGAAGCTTACTAAGGGAGTACCCAAGGGATCTTGCCTGAGCCCCACCCTATTTAATATCTATGTTGCTCCTTTGGGCGATCTTCTGTGGACAAATGGGTTCATGCCAATATCATATGCGGATGATACCCAGCTTACCTTCTCTTTCGACAAATACTCAGCGACGGCCCAGATCACCTTCTCTTCCGGCATGTTAACAATATCTCAATGGACGAGGAACAACTTTCGACAATTAAATGCCGAGAAGACTGAGATCATGCTCTTAGGAGAGGCCACATTGCTGTGGACACCAGAGTGGTGGCCAGGGGAGCAGGGTCTCTCCCGCCCCAAAGACATCAGAAAAAACATAGGGGGTTCGCATGGAGCAGACCTTGAACATGAAGGAGCAGGTGACCCACACAGTGAGCTCCTGCTTTCATGTGTTGAGTCTGCTGAGACAAGTATTTCTTCTCCTTCCAGACTTCGTGGAAGACTCTTATCCAGACGCTAGTTCTGAGTCGACTTGACTACTGTAATGCCCAGCTGGTCTCGGCTAACGAGGCCTCGCTGGACCGCTTACAGGTAGTCCAAAATACAGCAGTTTGGCTGGTATTAAACACCCCTTACAGATCACCCTCTATTCTGCTGCCTCAGCAGCTGCACTGGCTTTCGGTGTGCAAACGAATAAAATTCAAGGTTTGCTGCATCGTGCATAAGGCGGTGTTTGCTAATGGTCCAGCCTAACATGTGGAGAAATGTTACCAATACACGCCCCTTAGGGATCTGCAATCCGGTTCCAAATCACTCCTTAAAGTGCCCCGGATTTACAAGTCAATGACAGGTGGGAAAGCTTTCTCGTACCTAGCTCCTCAGTACTGTAATTTGCTCCCTATTACACTGAGGCACTGTCCGGACCATCTTCAGTTCAGAAATTCCCTGAAAACGTTTCTGCGCTAGACTCCTCCCATAGTGCCAGCACTCTCACGTCTGTTCACGAGGGCAGAGATAACCCTTCAGGGGTGATTCAGGCGCTATATAAACTTAATTAATAATACTAATATGCAAATCTCTCTCATATATATATATATATATATATATACATACACACACACACACATACATACACACATATATATATATATATATATATATATATACACACATACACACACATATATCCATGTATCTCTCTATATATAAAGATCTATCAATCTATCTATACGATATATGCACACACACAAACATCTCCACTACACTCTAAAGTGGGTCTATTTCACAACCACAAAGAGCATGCGGTTTCAGCCCATGACCCCTTGAGGCACACCTGCAGGCAAGAGGTGTGCCTTTACTCCTTCTCAAGCTGGCAGTAACCCAAGTCTGATTGGTTGCAAAATATACCGGTTACTTAGTAATTTCAGTTAACACTCACTGGGCCATTTGGACTCTGATCCTGTTAGCTCCATGTGCCACATTGCTCACAGAAAACCAGTTTTTGCTTGCTGAAGTCTGTAAAAGATCCTACTCCTCTTTGCTGCCTTTTTTTTTGTTGATCTTTCCCTCTACGCCCCTTCGTCTCTCATCACACCCGTGTGATCTCACATGCTCCCCCCTCACTCACCCACCAGTGAATAACTGCGCCCCTGTCTCTGCTCTTGCTCTCTGCAGCCGGTTTATTTCTGGTCTTTTCCTCCTGCTCACTCTGCCCCATTGCCTTTCCCCTCAGAGGCTCCTATTGACTGCCAAATCTGCTGATCAGCTCAATAGCTATGTACTCTGCAGACAACAATCAAAGGGCCTTTAAAGCGAAGTTTTCCTCTCAAACTGTGCTTCTGTTGGTTATAAATGCAGGGATGGGGAATTATATCGCCTGACGCCAGAAACAAGTGGATTTTCCAGACGGACAAGAAGTTTTAAAGGGTAGTTCGTCCGATGGACAACTAGACATTAAAGCAAGCTAAGACGGAATCGGGTTGAGGCTCTATGGTGCTCACAGCCAATCGTGGTAGCTTTAACAATTCTTATAACTGTGGGACATCAGTAACAGCCTTGGGTCGGCTGGGAGAAACCCAAGCCCACCCCCAGGAAAGGGATTTTTTTTCCATTGGTGGAAAAAAACCTTGGTGTGGCTCTGCTGCTATTCGCTGTAGGACTTGGGATTGACGCAGAAATAACAACGTCTTCCATCTTTCCGCTTAATCTGGCCAATGTGTATTCTGGTACCAGAAAGCCACAGAATTTCTGCAAAGGGAGCGTAAAAACCCGACTCTCTTGAGTGAGGGGTAAAAGGCAGGAGACAGAGAAACAAACAGAGGCTCTTCCCTGCCCATGAATCACCTTCCGCCTCCTCACCCACGCACACAAAGCCCTACACGACCAAGGCCCGAGCTACCTCAACAGCCGAGTCAACTTCTACGCTCCCAAACGCCACCTCCGATCAGCCAACCACGCCCTCGCCGCCGTCCCCCGCATCCGAAGAGCAACTACAGGAGGAAGGTCCTTCTCCTACCTGGCCGCCAAGACCTGGAACTCCCTCCCGACCGACCTGCGCCTGACCCAAGACCACCTCTCCTTCAGGAAGAAGCTGAAGACCTGGCTGTTCGAGCAGTAGCGGCACCCCCCCCCCCCACCCCCCCCCCCCCCAGCGCCTTGAGACCCTACGGGTATGTAGAGCGCTTTATAAGTGTCATTGATTGATTGATTGATTGAATACTTCTTGTTTTCCATCAGCTTTTTAGATCCTATCATGACTTTGCTTCGAATATACCAATGCTTTCTGTCCGGTCCTTTTTTTGGGGGGGGGGGGGGGGGGGGGGGGCAGGGGCTCTCCCTGTCCTGTGTGTGTCAGAACACTAGACATCTGGATACCCATGGAGCTCAGCAGTCCCTCAATAGCTGATAGCACTCCCAAGATCTCCCCAAGTGCAGCACTCCTTCCTTGCATCAGAACCCAGGACACACTTGCTTCACTACTGTTCAGTAGGCCATAACATTTGTTCAATGGCAAAAATAAAAAAATAAAAGACTGTAGGATTTCACACTCTGGTCTGCACAGAACCATTGAATGAGATGCCAGAATCATTTCCATAGCACTCATAAGTGCAGCCCTACTAAATGATCAGTTTAGACCGGTCTCAAAAAGATGAAGCCTACGATTGTTACTTTTTTACTCATTTACTGAGATCCTGGCCCAGCTTCATAATACAGTTTCCGGTCAGCTGCATATCTATTTTAAAATCAGATGTAAACTCCTCAACTCGATTGCTGCAAGCAAGGTGTCGCCTTGAGCAGCATCACCATGTCTTTCCGAGTGGCGACCCTTGAAGACTATCAGAAAATAATCTGGTAATAGAAACTCTCTTTCTTCAGAATAAGTGGATGATTTTGACAGAAACATAGTTTATAGTTACATTTCATACTTGTATAGCCCTTCTATCTGAACATGACACACTTTTCAAGTTTATGAACTGCAAAGTAGGCCACAACAGAACTGAACAAAAACTGCAAAGACCGCATTCTTTTCTGCAACAAGTTTTTGGGCTAGAAGATGCTGCAGGGTTAGATACGCAAGACCAATTTAAGTAAAAGAATGCACCTATCCACACTAAAGATACTAACAGACACCCGGCAAACAGGGGCAATTGAAGCAAAGCAATACAAGCAACCCTCACCCACCAACCTAAGGTCAGCGCTACAAAACCCTCCAACATATTATTGTACCCCTACAGCCACACAAACCACAACTGTGGGCCAAATCTCAATATAAAACATCCTTGCTCCACTCTACCACTAACCACAGTGTTTACTATGTAGCCTGCACACTCTATTGTTATCAATATTTTGTATCTATTGGATGCCTGTAATCAAATAGAGTGTGCTACCTCGAGTGGCTCCCTACGATCTTGGGTGTCAATGTAGAATATTTACAGACACATTACTCAAAATATGATAGTGTTGTAGTGTAGTTTCTAGATACCTAATAGGCTCTGCGCATTGGATTAATATACACTATGGATTTAACATAGGAATGAGGTCGGTAGGTCTCTATCGAGTACGTTAAAATTAATTGTGTGTGCCAGCTAGCTCAGAGGTCCCTAGAAACTTTTTTGAATTAACAAGAAGGGATTAGTCTCTGATAACTGCATAAACATGACAACTTTGTTTCCCTTGGCGTCGGAATAATATCTTCAGAGCCGTGGAAACAATAGATAACCGTTTCACTCAGTCAAACGTGCATGCTTCGTTTCTACAGAGTTGCACATAAATAGAGAGACGGGCGTTTCAATAAAAAGGGTTTATTGAACAGTCTTCTTTCTCATGCAAGAGATATGAACGGCTACAATCTTAAGACAGAATGCAAAGTATAATGCGTACAGCAATATAAAATAATACTGTAATAGCATGGTCTGTTGCTATGACATATACAAATATATACATAAATAACACAGGCTAAAATACTCAACTGGTGCTTTTAAAATACGCCTAACCCAGTGTACCTAACCTAGGTCTAGTACAAGGGAAGAAGTAGGTGCTGGTTTAGCATAGGTTTTAGTTTTGCCAAGAATTGCCAAAGGTTTCTCTAGGTTCTAATAAGCTCCATACCTTAGAATGAGAGAGGTTGGTATCTCTTTCCCAGGACTCGATTTCCCAACACACGGCAAGGAGAGTCAGAAACACTGGAGCTGGATTCTCGGCAGGAGGATGACAGCTTCTGGTCAGTGAGTCAGCTGGGGAGTGGTCTTCCTTCGGTACTTACTGTGGCGAGCTGCGTCGTGCAAGTAGGTAGTCGAACTGCACCGAATCACACCGTGCTTTGCCATAGCAAGTGAAGGTATATTTATACCTTGAAGGTGTTTAAAAATGCCAGTATTGACGTAGGAGTCAGGCATTTGAACGTCATGAATGAACCTCTAAGGAATAGATGTTCATGCATAATAATGAGTATCTTGGAAAAATCAATATTCAAGCAAGGGGATGTCCAGAGTGTAGTTTTCCAAGAAATCGTTGTGACGTACATGAACGGATGTAAGTAGCCATGCCTGTATTTAGGAAGCATGGGCTATGCCTAAATAAGGACTGGATTTCTATGCCTATATAAGGGCAATGTGAATTGTACCTATATAAGGGCATGAATCAGGAAATACATACGGAATCTAAAAATCGATACACAACAGTGTCTTCCTGCGGTGCACTACGGATGTGTAACAAAGGTAACTTCCTTACTGAATAATTCCTCATGCATTTGTCTCATGATATATTTGATGAGAATAATGGTAATCATTCAGTTGTTTGTCTGCATTCTTTGTGGGTTTTTATTTGTATAAGTGTCAATTCATAGCATCACAAAGTGCCAGGCCTTCCTACCCCACTGCATTTCAGGCCTCTACTGGTTCTTCATTTATTTGCCCTTTGTCTGACGAAGGGCTGAAAGAGGCCTGAAATGGTAATTGAATAAATAAGAAAACTAGGAAAGTGTCCTTGTACATCACCAGTAGTGCACTATGGGAGGACACAGCCCCTTATTGGGGAAAATGTACACATATATTTACTACCCCTGACAGTACATATTCTTACTCCCCATAATCGAACACACATCCTTTTTCTCACTAAATCCTCCCACTACTCTCTACCATCTACAAGTACTGTCTGTACTATCTCCCTAAACCCTAATAGCCTAACGGCTGTAGCAGTCGGCCTCGAAGCTGGGGAACCGGGTAGAGTTTGTGCAATAGAAAACTAAAAAAGAAAAAACCTCTTTCATAACCTTCCCCTACACAACACCTCGCTTCTTGTCATCCAAAGTACAGGAAATTGCTCTTTCGACACTCCTCTATAGCAATAAACTTACCTCTTACACCTACTCACTCAACAACTAAACATTCTAACCCTAGTGTATCACCCTTCACACTCTCCTTTAACATCCAACCCTACCCCCACCTCTAAAACCTCCACACCACCACATTCAAACTCTACCATCAAGTCACTACACCAATAACACACAATAGTAACCAACCAAAACAAACCCACATAACCTTTCTCCATAAAACAATTAAGATATTCCCAAACTCCCATCCCAAAACCCCAACATGCATCTACTATGCACCTAATGCCAACACAAATAACACACTCTCACCCATCTCTACCTCACAGTTCCCATGCAAAAGACACACCAACCACTCAGTCCAAAAACAAGCAATATGACTAACTTACCCACCTATCAACCATCACACAGTTTAGTGCCATAAAACAAGACCCTCATGTTGCACCACTACCTCTCACTCATACCTCGTCCACCTTCAACTCTTTTGGAACTTTTTTACTCTGTTCAAGTCCATACAAGGAAAAATGTCAAGTACTGAAAATAAAAACCACAGAAGTAATATCAAATGCATTAACCAGTAAAAGAGTTTGTTGATTTTGATTATGGTTTATGTTTAGTGTCCCCATCGGGAATATACAAGACTAGCCCGAATGAATACCATCCTATAAGACAATTGTCCACATGCTGATGAAGGTCGAAATGCGACAGGTCACCAAGAATGTTGAGGAGTGTAATTGACCGTTTAGGGGCCAATCCTCACATGGTGAAACAATATAAAGTCACAGTGGGTATGAATCACAAACTCTATCTTGGGACTGCATATCGTGCTACTAAAAAAGTTACAAGCTGTATTCCGCATGACAGAGCTGCCCCGATTTTGCTTGATCTCTCAGCGGCCTTTGATACAGTTCATCATGGACTTCTGCTTCATCGTATGGACACATTTGGAGTGTCTGGATCTGCCTAGAAGCTGCCCAAATCTTTTCTTACTAATCAAGAGCAACAGGTGCGTCTTGGAGACCTTGCGCCTCACCCTCCTTTTCTCTTCTGTGCACGGTCCCACAAGGGTCCTCGCTCAGCCCAAGCTCTTTAATATCTACATCACTCCTTTGGCAGATCAGATTTATTCCTTTGGTTGTGCCTTAACATCATGAGGATGACACACATTTTCCTCTCACTATCCCAGGAGCAAAACAAAAAGTTGTGGCTGCAAAATGTTGTGACTGCATGAGGGCAGTTAGTACGTGGATGTCATCTAACTGCCTTAAACTGAACTCAACCAAAACGTAGGTATTACTGTTTTGAGCTAAACCGTCATTCTGGTACCCCTTTAAAGCTGGTCCTCGTCCATTGCCGGCTAAATCAGTTAGATATCTTGGAGCTACTCTTAATACAGATCCGTCATACACTAATCAGGTCAATTCTGTCACTTTCGCCGCTTTCCATACCCTCAAAACTATCAGAAGATTCTACCCTTCATTCCTTGTCACCTGCAGAAAACTCCTTGGTCTGTTGAAACTTGAGTACTGCAATGGTCTTTACTTAAACGTGCACCAACACGTTCTAATTAAGTTACAGGCCGTGCAGAATTCAGCCGCCGGGGTTCTCTGCAAACGTCCTGAATATTCTTTTAAATCAGCTACCCAGCAGCTTCACTGGCTTCCGGTCAGAGCTTCACTTCTCAATGTATAGTTTACAAAGCCTTGCGCAGTCAGGGACCTGCATTTCTGAAGTTGGCTTTCTCTTTCCACCTCTCTTCTAGATTTCTACATTCCACCTCATTCAAACTTTTGCTAGTCACTCGCTTCAGACAAGTGAATTTGAGCAGTTGTAGTTTCATCCTGGGTTCTTCCAAAGTCTAACACGGTCTCTCGTTACATTAAATCCTTGCCCAATCTCCTGACCTTCAGAAAGGCGCTAAAAACATGGCTTTTTATCTCTCTCACTAAATTAAATTTTCTTCTGTAGCCATAACTCCAGTTTGCTCACTCATCTAGCGCCAAGACAAGTTATTGGAGCACTTTACAACATAAATGTTATGTGTTGGACACGAATGTATGTTTATTGTGATAGGACACACTAAACTCAGTTCAAAATTTCTATTGCGAGTTCCATGAAGCTTTTGTTATATTAATCTGAGAGAAAGAGAGAAAGAGAGAAAGAGAGAAAAAGAGAAAAAGAGAAAAAGAGAAAAAGAGGTAACTACTCAAGCAGAAGCAGTAAAACCAAGAAAATCCATAATAAATATTTTTCTAAAATACTCAATAGATTCACAATCCCAAATGCCTCGAAAGAAATCATTTCACAGGAACTATGTCACAAACTGGCAACTCGTTACACAACAAAAGGAGACATGTTGAATGATTAATACTGGATGCACAGAAAAGTAACAAAGCTAACACTTTAACAAATCCCTCTAGTGGAAGGCTAGCACAACCTCTGAACTTCAGCAAACATTCATCAACCGGGGGGGGGGGGGGGGCTGGAGCTTGCCGGCGCTGATGAAGGACGTGTGAGCACTGAGCTCCGTGCCATCACCGAAGAAATCCTGTTAAATATCCTGCCTCAACGGAGGTAAATGGTCCATAAGGTGTCTCAGACTCCCCGTCACGGTTGTGACACTCGGCGAGGCTCCCGGCGGAACCCGGCCGACGGACGGCGTGATTCAGCTGCCCGAGAGAGTCGGCCATACTGGGCCCAACAGCGGCGGACTTTCCTATGCACTACGCCGGCGTGCCTAACATGACGTGCGGCTAGTGCTGGAACGCACGATCGGAGACAAACTGCCCTACCTTCTGCGACGGAGCAGCGCGCGTCGGACCACAACACAGACGTGGCACCCTGAGACCCGCGGAGGAGACCCCTGTGTCGGACAGTAGCGTGTGAACACTGCGCTGCGAGTGACTGGCGGCACTGGGAACAGCCGGTTACACCGCGAGCGGCGGCCATATTGGCGGGTTGGAGGCAACCGGTCCTGTGGCCCCCCGAACGCCGTATAAACGGATTGTGTTCACCCCTGGAGTGTGTGTCCCCCCTGTTGATGTGGGGGGGGAGCCCATTGAAGGCCCCCACTGGCGGCGCTGACATTACCTGGGAGCGCGGAGTGCCCCCCCCCCCCAATCGGGGCTGCCGGGCGGCGGCATTCGGATCAGTGACGCAGAGCCCCTAGCATTGGCGTGCCCTTTTGAATTCACCCGCCTGCGGGGAGCCGCATCGGTAGCGGAGTTACTGCTGCGGGTGCTTGAGACCCCCACGTGGTGGTGCGGCGAACGGGCGACACCAGGAGTCCAGCGCCATTTGAAGCACGAGACCACACGTCCACCTGAGACGCTTCCTAGCTACTGCGACAGCGGCGAATTGGGGGCATAACCTACCTGCTATCGGGGGGGGGTGTTAACTGCTGCGGCAGGGTCGTATCACACTGGGGTCAAAGACAACTACAGCGCCCAATTTGCGACAGCAAAGGAACTGCGCAGCTTGGTAGAGGTGTTGCAGTAGTGAGACGCCACTGGTGGGAACGCACTCGACATCCAGGACTTGTGGTGGGCAGCAAGACATCGTCCACTGCCGGCGACGCACTATGGGTAAGAACGACAGAACTCAGACTAAATTAGCATTTGAACAGCGCAAGACAAAGACACCTGAGGAATCGGCCTCTGACCCCGCCCAAGGGAGCACCGGACCCAAGAACACTATGTATACGGGCATTAAGGACATGCTCGCGTCTATGGAAAAGGGTCTACAAGAAAGCATGGCATCCATCGGGACGAAGATTGACGCACTCACCTACCGTATGGACCGTATGTCGGAGCGTGTCGACAAGCACTCGGAGAGACTTGACATGTCGGAGAGGCGGATAACTGAGGTTGAGGAGGCGCAGACAGAATGGGACAAAGACCGCAAACAGTTCTCCAGACTACTGCAGGTCATTCAAGACAAGTCCGAGGATCTGGAGGCCCGCTCGAGGCGATCGAATATACGCATCACGGGGATTTCGGAGACGACACAGACCGGGAGGATGGAACTCTTCGTGGAGAAGCTCCTTGTCACCCTGCTGGGCGACGACGTTTTCTCCCCAATGTTCATTGTGGAGAGAGCGCATCGTACGCTGGGCCCGCGTCCGCGCACGGGAGCGTCACCGCGGCCGATAATAGCAAAACTGCTGAACTACAGGGATCGCGACACGGCGCTGAGGGTGGCCAGAGACAAAGGGAAGCTGCAATTCGAGGGCATGGAGGTTTCCTTATACCCGGACTTCACGGCGAAGGTCCAGGAGGAGAGACGTCACTTCGCACCATACAAGAAACAACTGCGGGACCTTGGCCTGGACTACGCGATGCTGTATCCGGCGAAACTGCGGGTCAACAGGCAGGGGCACTCACATTTTTTACACGGACCCTAAGACTCTTCAGAAATCGCTAAAAGAGTGGGCCAAGGAACAGCGGAATAGCCCGCGCAGACAGACTGAAGACCAAGCAGAAAGTAGCCGCCTCGACGAACAGGAATAACCTTCTAAAAAGTTTGCGGCTCGATCAGTCGTTTGGAGGCCCTTAGCACTGAGCGGTGAGGTTCTGGAATGCTGCCGCTAAACGTGACTTCCTGATGTGATGCATAGCGAGGGCGAAGAGAGAGCCGAACTCTGCGCTCAGACGACGGATGATGGCTGGGTGAGATTGTTTCAATTTGTTTATGCTAAAACGACCAATATGTGACCCTTTATGTTATTGTGAGGAGCACTGTTTTTAGCACTACGGCTCGTTCTCACCACTACAACTAATGTCTTACAGAAATAAAGGATGGGAGGGTGGCGAGTCCTGGTTGGGAGATGACCTGTTGTGTAACACGGAGCACCCTGACTTGGTTACCCGTTGATGGACATAGATTAGGGTGATGGCGCCGAGGTTCCGAGTTACATGGTATGCCACTGACGCACTATTGTGCGACCCATATGGTGACCTCCGCCCCATAGCCTATGGCTCTGTATGCCCCTGAGTGGGCTTTACCTGGGAGTACTCAGGGAAACGTTTCAAGTTCGAAGTTGTGGGGGGGGAAAGGGTTCTGTCAGGCCAGGTTGGGGGTGGTCTGCAGTGGGTGGGGGGAAGGCTGGGGTGGGGGATGTTATTGTTGTACACAAAAGGTACTGAATCTTGAAACACGCAGAGTGATGCCTGTGTATGCATGTAGAGGAACAACTGCGGTTGATGTAATCTTGCAGGGATGGATTGACGGCCGGGGGAGACCACTGTCCACAAACGCAACATTTTCACCCTTGGAATGGCGGAGATAGATGAAGCGACCGCGGATGGCGGTCCTGTTACTCTGAAGGCCTTAACCTGGAATGTTAGGGGGCTAAATGACCACCGCAAACTTAGGAAAGTGCTGCACTACCTCCATAGACATCACGTAGATCTTGCCCTCATACAAGAAACACACCTCCCACCTCAGAGTAAGATGCACACCACTAGAGGTATGGGGGGTAATAGTCTGGCAGCGGGATTTACTATACACTCCAGAGGGGTGGTTACGTGGGTGAATCCCCGATCACACTTAAAACTGACACTGCTTGCAGCTGACTCGGAAGGTCGCTATTTGATAATGAGATGTGTCGGGAAAGGACACAACCTCATAGTGGTAAACGTATATGGGCCCAATTATGACCACCCCGAGTTCTATGCGGACTTGGTCACGCATTGCAGACCTTGGGCTTCCTCTAACATGCTTTGGGGTGGGGATTTCAATTTCGTATTTAACCCTGACCTGAACTGATCCAGAGGGCCACTTCGCCGTCCGGCTGCTGCGGCCCTCCTAATGCAGGCAGAACTTCTTAAGTTTGACATTGCTGATGTTTGGCGCTACAAACACCCCACACAGGGGGGTTTTACACACTACACAGCCTTCCACAACATACACACAAGAATTGATTACTTCCTAGCTTCTCAATCTGTTCTCTCTTGGGTCCGGGGATGTGTGGTGCTACCTCGAACGCTATCGGACCATTCCCCATTGCTGTTGACTCTGGTAACCCCGACGCGGAGGATCCCTCCATTCACGTGGCGGTTTCCCCCCTGCTCTCTATTGGATGAAGTGTTCAGAGGGGAGCTAACGGACAACATTGACGCTTTCTTTGAGACTAATCTAGGGTCAGTTGATAGTTTCCAAACTCTATGGGACACATTCAAAGCTTACATCAGAGGGATGGCTATGGCCAAACACTCCAGTGTTCTCAAGGCTATTAGGCAACGGTTGAAACACCTCGAAACACAACTGCAGGACGTGGAGACTAGGCAGCGCACTGACCCGAACACTGAAGTAGCGGAACAGCTTAAAACATTGCTTGCTGACTATAATGAAGAGGCGGACAGGGAGGTGAAACACATGGGCAAGTATGCTACGGCTCGGACGTACGGGGAAGGGGACAGACCTAGCTCAGTGCTAGCCAGAATACTGAGACAGGAAGAGACAGCTGGTGATAGATGAATTGACAACAGCCGCAGGTACTGTACTCACGGACGAGACTGAGATAATTGATGAGTTGAAAGGTTATTACGCTGCTCTCTATAAATCACAATCCTCTCACATGGAGGAGGAGATCGAGGACTACCTCAGCTACATTAAAATGCTATTCCTGACTGACGCACAGAGGGAATTTTTGATGACGCCGATACAGGCGGAGGAGATAAGGGAGGCTTTGGGGGGGGATGCGCTCGGGGAGTGCACCTGGGGCAGTTGGCCTTACAGTGGGCTTCTACAAGGTGTTCATAGACAAACTGATGCCGCACTTGATAGCCCTCTTCGATGACATCTGCGAGGAAGGCAGTATGTCCCCTACCATGAGTGAGGCGCTACTAGTTGCAATCTTGAAACCAGGGAAGCCCCCCGACTCTTGCGGATCCTATAGGCCACTCTCCTTGCTAAACGTAGATGCCAAGCTGTATGCTAAAGTATTGGCCACGCGACTGGCCCTCCTGGTCCCGGACTTTGTTGCTCCGGAGCAGGCCGGATTTGTCCCAGATCGTAATCTAACGCATAATATCCGTACGGTGTTGGGAACAATGCAGCACGTCCGGCAAGAAAATAAGGCGCTAGCGATTTTCCTGGATATGGAAAAGGCATTCGACTCAGTTGAATGGCCCTTTATGGTGAGAGTGCGGAGGAAATTGGAACTGGGTGAACCCTTCCTGCAAATGTTAGGGGCGCTATACTACAAACCAACAGCTAGGCTGCGGATAGGGAACATTGTCACTGAATCCTTTGGAATCAGTAGAGGAACACGACAGGGATGCCCCCTCTCCCCGCTATTGTACGCGCTGGTTGCAGAACCTTTGGTATGTGTAATTAGGGAATACCACGCGGCAGAAGGTATCAACTTTCCGACATAAGATAGGTATTTCCACGTATGCAGACGATACACTGCTATACGTTTGTGATCCAGAATCCAACCTCAAATCAGTGATAAGAGAGGTAGTCCGGTTTGGGGCTCTCTCGGGCCTGAAAGTCAACTGGGCCAAATCGGTGGCGTTCCCCCTAACCCCAGTCACAAAGCCATTCGAGATGGAATACCCGCTGCAGTGGTCCACGGACCCGGTTCGGTACTTGGGGATACAGCTACACACAGACCCCGAAATCCTGATCCGGGAGAACTATGGGACCGCCTTCTCCAGGCTGGTAGACGACGTTGAAAAATGGTGTAAACTTCCCTTGTCGCTAATGGGCAGGATCGCCATAATGAAAATGGTAGTCTTACCTGGGCGACTTTAACCTCCACTGGAACGATCCCAACGACACAGTGGTCAACAGTCTCCAGAACTTCCTGAACGTCTTAGACCTCAACCAAATTTGCAACAGCCCTACACACAAAGGCGCTACTCTGGACTTAATAATCTCCAAGAGTGATTCCACTCACTTGGAGTCGACCCTCCCCTATGATTGGTCAGACCATCACAGTCAAACTTAACGCAACCCAATCCACAAAACCTAAAGTATGGAAAAGAGATTGGAAAAAAACTCATCCCAAACACTACCTACTTCAAGCCAGAACCTACTTCTACCCCCCACTGGGTCCTCCAATGTACATGATCTCACCAACCACTACCTCAACTCTATGACCTCTATTATTAACGAATTTGCTCCCCTGCAACTAAAAAGTTTCCACTAAAGTCTCTAAACCCTGGTTCAATGATCCTCTTAACGAGGACAGACGCTCTCTTAGAACTGCTGAACGCAACTGGAGATCGGTACCATCCGCCAAGCTCCTCATGACCCTAAAGAGAAAGAGAAATTCCAACTATCGAAAGGTCAAGCGCACCAAGACAAGTCTTCTTCAGCCAGCAACTTGACCAGGCAAGAAACCGTCCCCAAAAACTTTTTGAATTAATCAAAACTCAATCTAAGGACCAACCTCAACGCCCACAAGATCTAACTCAACCTCAACTCACATGTGGAGACTTTTCTCACTACTTTAATACAAAGACTGAGAACATCAAGAAAGATCTCATCAATGATCTAAACTCTCTCTCCTGCCCGCTCACCAAAACTTCTCTACCCACAATCTCAACACAACAAATCCCATCTAAGTTTGCTCTAAAAAATGACGCAGCATGGTCATCTTTTTACACCTATTCTGAAGACGCTATAGGCAAATTTCTCAATGCCCTGAAGCCTTCCAATCACCTTAGTGACCCTCTACCCGCAAATGTGGTTAAAGATCTTACCCCTTTGCTACTACCTCTCTGGACCAAAATCATAAACAGCTCACTTCTACAAGGTTGCATCCCTGACTCCCTAAAGGTGGGGCAGGTTTCTCCCATCCTCAAGAAACCCACAGCTGACACCACGGACCTAAACAACTATCGCCCTATCTCCAATAGTCCCACCCTGGCCAAGCTTCTGGAAAAATTTGTTCACCATCAACTGACAAATCATATTGTTCACTTCAACCTTCTCAACAAACACCAATCTGGCTTCCATGCAAACCACAGCACGGAATCAGCCATGACACACATCATTGATGATGCACTTCAAATACTGGATCAAAAAGAAGCATGCCTTCTAATCCTACTAGACCTCTCCTCAGCGTTCGATACGGTCAAACACGAGAACTTGATTGATCTGTTGAAGCACAGAATGGGTCTATCAGGATCAGTGCTCAACTAGTTTACCTCTTTTCTGCAAAACCGTACTCAAAAATTTAAAGTCAACAACACCCTGTCCAAATCCGTTCCAGTGACGCTAGGAGTCCCTCAAGGCTCCTCGCTTTCCCCTAAACTCTTTAACTCATTCATGGAACCACTCACTGATCTGCTACAAGCGTCCAACGTGCAATTTCACATGTACGCTGACGATACCCAACTGTACCTCAAGATCAACACCCTTGATGACATTAATCTGCTTAACTCCACTCTTAAGTCCACCCAAACATGGCTGGCAGAAAATCACCTCAAATTAAATGCTTTGAAAACTGAATTCCTTCTTATTGCCCCACCAGCCAAAGTCCCGATAATGCACAATTGGATCAAACACCTTACAGCACTCAACGTGCAACCAACCATTGTGATTTCAGCTAAATCATTGGGTATAACTCTGGACTGCAACCTCAATATGCAGAAACACATTAACAACGCAACGAAGGGAGCAAACTTTCAGATTAATACACTAAGGAAGTTGAAACCCTTCCTACCTCCCAATGACTTCAAGATGGTGGTTCAAGCCCTAGTTCTACCGCGGCTGGACTATGGAAGTGTCTCACTTTGCGGTCTCCCCAAAGCCACTACAGCTCCCCTAAGAGCTGTCACCAATGCAGCAGCGAGACTCATCACGGGCTCGAAAAGAAGGTCTCACCGGATCTAAAATCTCTAAACTGGCTGCCATTTGAAGCCAGAATTCACCTGAAAATAGCTTGCATGACACACAAGGCCTTGCATCACAATGCTCCCAGCTATCTCACACAAAAACTCACAATATCCGGTGGGAATAGACCCACAAGAAGTGCGGAAAACCTCCTTTTGAAGCCACAAAAATTCAACAAGAATAAAAACTTACAAACGATCATTTTCAGGAATGGCACCCAGGATATGGAATGCCCTTCCTCCGGAAATAAGACTTAACCCCTCCACCTCATCCTTCAAGTTGGAAGTAAAAGAAATCCTTATGGCAAAATTCACCTAAACATAGTCCCGGGTTTTCACGACCTTCCTACGTCAGCCCACCCTTGCTCTGCACCTTACTGCTTTGCTGTTTGTATACTCAACAATTTGCTATATATTTTGACTTTTTTTATCCTCATTATTCTACTATGACTCTCCAGGCCATTCCTGTTCTGCATCAAATTGCTTTACTTTTTTGTCTTCATGAATAATGCTATGTATTATGGTCTTGCATATCTGGTAATGTATGATATAACTAAACTAATTTATTGTAAAGCGCTCTGATACCCGCAAGGGTCTTGTCCGCGCTCTATAAAACTTTCAAATAAATAAATGCAAGACGTATTGCATTGTAAATGCTTGTTTTAACTGGGATTACAGTCTTCATGCGCTACTCTTAAACTTTAAATGGCCCCCTAAGGTGCCAGTGAAACAGCTCAGCCAACCGACCTGAGTGTGCAAGGAGTTTGTTTTTAAATTTAAAATGCACTTATTTTACGCAGGAGATACCTGTTGATTCCTCAATTTCCCAGTACTGGCTCTTGTCAAACAGAGGTGTGCATCAAGACTACAGGCAGGGACTCCCACATGTAACTTATTATTTATGTGTTAAAGATATCCCGGTGAGCGTTATGCAGGATAAGTTCCCCTACCTGCAGGTATGAAGTTAAAACTCTTTTCATTCGCGTGCCTTTGTACATATATTGTACATATATTGCATAAGTGTTTAGCGACATTCATTGAATCTCGCGTTTTTTTCATTTCAAATGCAGACATTTCATTAAGTCCATAGTCACTGGTGACAACCGAGCAGCATCTCAGTGAGTACATTTTATCAGCACTACTTTAGACACGATTCTGGTCATTTTGCTAGCATTCATGTTTACACATGGATTCGGTTTTTGTTCATAGATAGATACTGCCTTCGATTGGTCACACAGCAGTTGACCCCTTTTTCTTACAGTACATGGTCATAGTAAGTATTCATTGGACTGTCGGCGCAGAATTTCTTCTGAGTTTCTTTTGACACCAGTCAGTCCTATTGCACACGCACTTTGCAGTGTTTTACAGTCAATGCACGCTGTTTCACGCAAGGGGAACAATCAGGCAGGTGTTTTCTTTTTTTTCACATTATTCATGCGATGTTACTTTTTTCCTCACTCGTGTTTTGAGCACCTCTTTCTCATACATTCACGGTTTATCGTTTTAGTAATGCATGTCATCTATTGACTCACAGCTGGTACATTAGGAATTAGTTATCAGTCTCTCAATGTATATTTTTCTTTGTGATACCTTGGACATTCTCACACAACATAGTAAGCAGTAAGCTTCCTCAGCATTGGCTTTGTTATATGTTATGTGTTTTTCCTATTCTCTTTACAGCGCCCCCGAAGAAGAAGAAGGGATTGCATCCCGAAATGCATTGGGCATGATCTGGAAGACTGTTTTTGTAAATGTCCATTTTATGAAAAAATCTTTTTCGTGTATAATGTTTAATGAAGTTGCAAATGTGATCATTTAACATTATGCATCTTTGTACTCAATTGATCTTCTTTTAGACTAGATATCCATGACTTTTTCACAATGGATTGTTTTGTGAAGCAATCAGTGTAGTGATTGCACATTTTTGGGATAATATAAAAGTGTATTCAACAACATATATTCACTTGTTTGCTCATGTTTAAAATTGATATACTTTACATTAGAAGTGCATCTGGTATACTAGTGGTTTTCCACTAGCTGTTGATCTCTTAAAGATATCCCTGCCATAGACATCATTCACCTGCTCTGCCTCAGTAAGTTTTGGGGCTTTCTGCATGTCCACAAGAATACATATTGCAGTTGTTACCTATTAACAAACCAATGCGTTCTGGGATTTGTAATCCTAATTAACTTCAAAAGATTTCAGTTGTTTAAAACACAGTAATTGTTGATAAAAAGTAAGCACTGTACTGGACTACTTACTGCCTGGTGACCCCGGACATCAATTCGCTAAAATGCCAGGGGTAGTGGAAGTGTCATCACATGCCCTTTGACCCTCACTTTCACACATTCACACACTCTCTCACACATAAACCCACGCTCAACCTCAAGCAGGCCAACAGCATAACTTTTGCTTTTTCAAAACATGTACTTTTGTTTTTTTACTATGTTGCACAACATCGGGGTTGGTGTACAGCAACGCTAAGCCCCATTGACAAAGCCAGTAGATACCAAAAGGTAAGACCTATTGGCTTTGCCAATGCTTTTACTGGCAGGAGCAGCTTCTTGTGGCAGTTTTTGTGTAACATGCCAAGATAACTGGTGACTTCTACTCTATTGTTACTAGGTGCAATTGTTGATGCTTTTGCCTTGAAACGTTCCCTAAATCTGTT
This sequence comes from Lissotriton helveticus, assembly GCF_964261635.1. Classification (NCBI taxonomy): domain Eukaryota; kingdom Metazoa; phylum Chordata; class Amphibia; order Caudata; family Salamandridae; genus Lissotriton; species Lissotriton helveticus. The sequence goes on along the minus strand of NC_136059.1, from coordinate 1,145,607,874 downwards.
TTAACCATTATTTCTCTGTCATTCTGTTTACTGCAGTTTTCTAAGTTGGCTAGGGAATAATATTGTACTACTAACTTTAATGTTGTTTGATACGGTTTGGACTTTACACATATTTCTCTGGGTAATTGCCTATTGCTACAGGTGCCACTATGGGTGCTTTAGTGCAGAGATTCATATTAAACTATTGCGACTTAACAAGATGGTATTTTGTTAAGCTTGCAGGGTCGCCCATTCCCGAATCAATAACCCACTTCCTGACAGGATTTGCTTATGTCCTCAAAAGTTTTAAAGCCTTCACTGCTCAGTTGCTGGGTCACACCTGACCAGTAAGATGTGATGAGAGCCTCTTCATGGCAACCTTACAGAGCCTGCTCAGAACAAGGTGTCGATCTAGACCCACTACACGGAAGATTAATTCTATTTGTTTAGTGCATACCTGGTTACACAAATAGGAAGGTGACCAAAATCTCCATCTGCATCCTGATCACCAATGAACCCACCTATGAAACTGCACAAGCGAGTAAAACTCCCTACAGAAGTATATTCATCGGTTTCATCCCGAGACGTTTTATGTTTAAGCCCGGCCAGTAGTTCACAGCACAAGGGATGCACATCTTAGAAGAAATGGGAGTTGGCTTCTTCGAAAAGAAAAAAAAAAAACTTGCCTACCTCTGCATCAATATATCATCAACTAACTGCGATTCATTTGGGATGAGCTCAGCCAACAGAGGACTGGGGCTATAGACATGAATAAAAACACATCTTGCTTAAAAAAGGTAAGTAGGCCTAACACACAGGTAACCCAAAATAACATACGTCTGTGAGAATCAAACAAAATTGAGCAAGAGAAAACACAGTTACTCCCTTAGCCAAAACATATGACTATTAAGACATTATGCCTAGAAATTATACTAAGAACATTAAAGATTGGTCAAACAAGAATATTAATAAAAAACACAGCATGGACGCAAAGCAGATATTGCTGATAAAGAATGTACAGAGCAAAAGGGTGCCATTTTCAACAAAAGAACACAATATTATGTTTAAGGCCTTGCTAGCAGTCCAAAGTACAGGGGCTTTAATTCTTTGAAAAAATACGAGTTGGCTCCTACGAAAACAAGTCACGTACTGAGAAACTCACCGCCGGAGCCCGGCTTGGACAGGAAGTCAGGCAACCTGTGTTGGGACGGCCCCGCAAAAAGACAGGAAGCAGACGGAAGCCTACCCCTCGCTCCTGTGCCTGTGAAGCCAGCCGAAGTGAGCGTTTGAGCTAGCGGGGCTCCCGTGCTCGTGGAGAGCCCTGCCTGCTGCAGAGACTGACCCGCTGCCGAGGGAGAGAGGGACACGCGGAAAGAGCCCGGTGAGTGGGAGGGGAGGGCTTTGTGCGCGTGTGTCTGTGTGTGCGTGTATCTGTCTGTGTGCGTGCGCTGTAATGGCCAGGGCGAGACCTAAACATGGGGTTGTTGTGCTACTTCTTTTAGACGTTCCACCTCCCTTCGACAAAGAATAATATTATACACTAATCCTTAGGCTTGAGGAAGCCAGCACAGAAGGTACTGCACTCACTTGGATCTCATCTTCCCTTCACAGTAGAAACAAATGTGATCCACATCTCTCCTTTCACATCCAAACCCTAAAGCATAAAACCAGGAGTACCTCAAGGCTGTATCACCTCAGCCCTCTTTTCAACATCTACATGACATTACCAGAACTGAACAATGTTTTGACTTCACCTGCTATAACTACACAGATATTTCTTAAATCGGAGCGCCCCAAGGACATTGGAAATTGCTAACATTTTAATTTGCCTCCAGGCCGTTGACCAGTGGATGATATAGAGCAACCTCAAACTGAATGCCTCCAAAACTGAAATACTCATCTATGGCAACTGGAAACGTTAACAAGTGCAAAGTTGCAATGATGCAATGACATCACCCCGTCGCAAGAACTCTGCAACTCCCTCGCGTCCTTCTTCCACAACAAGATCACGGACATACACAACAGCTTCAACAACCAACCAACGCAAGCCACAACCGCAACGACGCCACCCACCACCACCCTCCGCACCTGGACCCCGATCAGCACCGAAGACACCATCCGCACCATGAACTCCATCCATTCCGGATCTCCGACTGACCCCTGCCCTCACCACGTCTTCAACAAAGCCGACGCTGTCATCGCACCCCACCTACGGGACATCATCAACACCTCCTTCGACTCCGCCACCTTCCCTGAGAGCTGGAAGCACGCCGAACTCAGCGCTCTCCTCAAGAAACCCACAGCAGACCCCACCGACCTCAAGAACTACCGGCCCATCTCGCTCCTCCCGTTCCCGGCCAAAGTCATCGAGAAGACCGTCAACAAACAGCTGGCCGCCTTCCTCGAGACGAATGGATCCCTCGACCCCTCACAGTCCGGCTTCCGAGCGAACCACAGCACCGAGACCGCCCTCATCGCCGCCACCGACGACCTTCGAACTCTGATGGACAACGGAGAAACAGCGGCCCTCATCCTCCTGGACCTCTCCGCGGCTTTCGACACTGTCTGCCACCGCACCCTAGTACAGCGCCTCAGCAACATCGGAATCCAGGAGAAGGCACTGGAATGGATCACCTCCTTCCTCGACGGAAGAACACAAAGAGTCCGCCTACCACCGTACAAGTCAGAGGCCACCAAAGTCATCTGCGGCGTCCCACAAGGATCCTCACTGAGCCCCACCCTCTTCAACATCTACATGAGCCCCCTCGCGGCCATCGCACGCCAACACAACCTCAACATAATCTCCTACGCCGACGACACCCAGCTGATCCTCTCCCTGACCAACGACCCCGCCACCGCCAGAGCCAACCTGCACGAAGGGATGAGAGACGTGGCCGAATGGATGACGACCAGCCGCCTGAAACTGAACTCAGACAAGACGGAGGTCCTCATCCTGGGCTCCACGCCCTCCGCCTGGGACGACTCCTGGTGGCCCCCCGCCCTGGGCACCGCGCCCAAACCGACGGACCACGCACGCAACCTGGGCTTCATCCTGGACTCCTCCCTCTCCATGACCAGACAAGTCAACGCCGTCTCCTCGTCATGCTTCAACATCCTGCGCATGCTACGTAAGATCTTCCGGTGGATCCCCACCGAGACGAGGAAGACGGTCACCCAAGCCCTCGTCACCAGCCGACTGGACTACGGCAACGCCCTCTACGCCGGAACCACGGCCAAACTCCAGAAGAGACTCCAGCGGATCCAGAACGCCTCGGCGAGACTCATCCTCGACATCCCCCGACGCAGCCACATCTCCGGACACCTGAGAGATCTGCACTGGCTCCCGGTCAACAAGAGAATCACCTTCCGTCTCCTCACCCACGCGCACAAAGCCCTACACGACCAAGGCCCGAGCTACCTCAACAACCGGATCAACTTCTACACTCCCAAGCGCCTCCTCAGATCAACCAACCACGCCCTCGCCGCCGTCCCCCGCATCCGAAGAGAGAGAACAGGAGGAAGGTCCTTCTCCTACCTGGCCGCCAAGACCTGGAACTCACTTCCCACCAATCTGCGCCTGACCCAAGACCACCTCTCCTTCAGGAAGAAGCTCAAGACTTGGCTGTTCGAGCAGTAGCGGCACCCCCCCCTCCCAGCGCCTTGAGACCCTACGGGTGAGTAGTGCGCTTTACAAGTGACCTGATTGATTGATTGATTGATTATTACAGTATTCACAGATTGAAGTCGTGATACTTGACAAGTGATATTCTATCTTCTTCTGGTGAGCATCTAAGTTCTCTTTTAAATAAGGCACGACTTAAATATGGATTTTTCACGGATTCTAACAGTGTGTATTACATTTTCAGAACATATACCAGTGGCTACATAAGATATAGTAGTCATCTAAGGATTATTTGGTTTTCTTGAGGTATGTATATGTACACAACATATACAGATAGCTGGTTGGATTCTTCTTAAAACTATGACTCTTGACTAGTTTGTTTGATTTTGATTTCAGTTGACAGCAGCGACTGTTTAGAGATTCGACGTAAGTTTTGGTATTCTTTGCACATGGGTGATGGTGTTGATCACAAGTGTGGAGTCTTTTTTGGAGATTGTGAATAGTCTTTACTAACATTCAATGACATCGAAATTGTGCAACACATGATTTTGTTATCTTTTATCTTCTTGTTTCTACAGATAGACCCCTGACGAAGGGACAAAGTCTCGAAATGCATAGGGTTGGAATTTCAAAGTGTTATAAGTCAACTTATCATTGTATTATTATGTAAAATCAGATCGTATTTTTAAAATCAGATGTATGATTATTTATTTATGTTTTCAGTGGAAAATATTCTGTCTAAATCAAATACGCATAAAGTTTCATTAAATTTGAATGTATCATACAAAGGAATTTTGTCACAGTTGTTGCATGTTAGAGTCCTAGTTGCCCAGGTGGAGCTAGGCCACTTATAATTTTAGTTAAATATATGCTCAGTAGACATAGTTCTAACATTGCACACATATCAGGTGGAATAGAGATCTAACGTTTTAAACTGAGTGCGCTTTACACCCACTCACAACTGGAAACGTTATGACACACTGTGCTTGGCCTGACAATCTAGGGCCCCTGACAAAAAATATCTGAGGAGTTCAGAAGCTCCCCCCCACCCCCAAAGGCCCAACTAGCAATTTCTCGTCCTATTAAAACTAGGATTAATGGTCTATATCATAGCTCACCTTTATCAACCATAAAAAGGATTACAGAGAATTTATAACTCTACTGCCAGACTAATAGTAATTATAACGCCACAAGCACAGAGCTCCACTGGTGCCCCATCACAAATTTGCAGCTTCCAAGAAAAACAAGAAATACATGGGCAACACATTTCTCTGTGCAGGTAGCTAAGCTATGCAAGTATTTCCCCCCCAAAAAATAATTTCCACTGAGAACGAACTCCGATTCAAAAGACTGGTCAAAAGCTGTCTCTCCCCTATATGATTACAATACTAAAAACAAAACATTATACGCCAATAGTATTACCAAGCCTTTTAAAAAAACGTATCTACCATGTATATAACAGCACAAATGTATTTATATCTTACACTTATCAATAAATAGCGAACAGAGACCCACTCAACCTTCTCGGAGCCCAGGGGCGTGAAAGGTCAGGTGTTAAACCACCTAAACAATTGTCAATCACAATATATGTGAAGAAAAACACACATTCCCAGTCCTGCAGTGAATGCTCACGCTATGTGTTGCAAGTACCAAAAGACGACACCACTAACAGTTAAATAAATTTATTCGCAACAGCCTGGAGAGACGTGATCTTTTCCTGCCAGGCAAGTTCCAACTGTCAAAAGGCGAATACCAGTCTCTCTAGGACAACAAAAAAAACACAGTCAGGGTTCCATATTCGATTACATTAAAGGAACCGCATTACTACACTATGCAATAGCAAAAAGCCCCAACACACTTTGGCATGCACATGGATCAAGGTCAAGAAAATTAAGTCACTCAAACAATATAAAAGTGCTCATAACAGTGGTGGACATAAAAACATTATTTATTTTTTTAAACAAGAGTACAAAGTATTTGGTGGGTACAAACCATTTGGATGCCATCTTAAAAAAATATTTAAACTAGCTAAAACATGCATAATGCCACAATGTGATGCTTCCAATCTTCAAGTGTAAAAATATATGGCTCGATTTCAGGGCAACACTACATCATATTGAACGATGCCAATGTGACAATGTCAGCACAATAAAGAAAATATCCTGGACAACATAATGATCAGATCGCTTGTAGTCTGTAAATATCCGAATAATGCCTGCACGTTTGGTCCAAAGTACATTCCAAAAACCAATAATGCCCAAGTGAGTGACATCACAGAATTCAATGAGAACAGGAATTGTTAAAAGATGATCCGATCAATAGAAGGAATCCCTAATTAGAGAAAAATATGACATGATGAAAAATACAAATGCCTCTATCAGCATTTCCTTTCCTCCATGATCACCTAAATGCTGGAATTGTGCGGCACATGGCTACTCTGATGGGAGCGTTTAGGTATATCCACATAAAAAAGATTAACCTACTGCAAAGTAGAGCACAAAGCGGAGATGGCACGGCTGAATAGTGTAGCATGTGCTGAATATTGGGACCCTACGGGCACAGAGTGGTGTGGGTCCAAAGAAACTGACTCTGCATAGCTACAGGATCATGCTCCAGTAGCCCTACTCCAGAGGGAGCATAGAAAAACTCCAAAAACAAAGGGCATATGCAACCAATAATCGCTGAATTAACCATACCACTATAATTTATATCTAAACAAAAGCACAATATTCAACCCCAAGAAAACATTAGATAGTGCTGCAACTAAGATTGACAGAGTGAAGAGAGATAAGCTGTTGAATAACAATAAATCCGCTGGCAGCATTGGCGACACCAACACTAGCATTAGATGTGTCCCTACTTCCAACATTATGGCTAGAAAAGTCAAATGAATCCTACAAAGAGTGGCAAATGCTTGGAAGTGATGAGGTGGTGGCCAGAAGTATTAGTGAGTATCCCAATATTACATTCTGGAGAAACTGCTTACTTAAAGACACTCTTGAGTGAGAACATCAGGACTAATGAAAACAGGATGATTCCCCCTGATCTGAAAGTGGGGTTTTTCAATAGCAGTAAATGAAAAGCCAACAGGAATAGCAAGAATATTATAACTTTCAGAGTATCCGATGGGACCCAGCAACATACTACTTCAAAGATTCAGGTCGATGAATCAGGCATCACAGTCTATGGTTTTGTACATTAGGATAATTATGCATCCAGTTTAGAGGCAGATACTGGAGCATATGCATCCGATTAAAATCGAAATGACAGCAGGCCTCCAAAAATCAACTTGCCCACTTGCTGCGGTGAGTCAGATTTTATCAGGGCAAGCTATTTTTAAGGTCTACTAGCCCATTCTGGCAGAGAGCTTGAGCTGGCAAAGTAAGGGTGTTCTGTTCATTTAGAAAGTTGAGTAATAAAGACGCCTTTAAATCTTGAATTTATCTTTTCACATTGCTATGCGTTCAAAAGACAGAGGTCAAATGTCAGATTATGTCTCTTAACAAATTGCTGCTGATTTTATCCTGGAGATTTCTTTCTGGGTCTACCAAGATAGAGGATTTTGTAAAGTGAACTGTCTGACAATCACGCTGATGCACAGGTAGTATGAAATGAAAGGCTGCAGAATTACCTTTTTTCTAACAAAATATTATATATATATATATATATATATATATATATATATATATATATATATATATATACACACACACACACACACACACACACACACACACACACACACACACTGTTAAAACATTTCAAAATATATCAGTAGTTAGGAAAGCGCATTTTTTGTAATTGTTCAGCACGATGGAAACAAAGATTTTAATAGGATCAAACTACATCCGAACACTAGTTGGTGATGAGCAAATAGTATATATGTGCTGAAACCTGATTTCCATACATTATCATTTGTACAATATAATTTTATCAGTAAAACTTCATGTCAGTGGAAAGGTTTGTGGCAATGCTTTAGTAGTATATTCATTAAAAGTTAAAGTTTTTAAACATGAACTGAGAAACATTCCTGCCCAGGTGATACTGCTAATAGAGAACTAAGAGGAAAATCAGGTCATGTTTACACTATATGTGAACTAGATTCGTGAACAAATTGAAGTCAAATTAAATCAAACAAGAGATGTAGACACACACAAGTTCTCTCATATGTGATAATGATGAAATGGGCGACTCACTTAAATAAAGTATTTGCCTAGGATCACACAATTTGAGACAGAGTTGGTAAAGCACATTACAGTAAGGTCGGGTTAGTCAATAGATCTGCAGGTCCGTTAATATTTTTCGAAGCCTGTAGAGTCATTATCCAATAACTAGACACTTAAATCAAGTACATGGAAACAATGACGCTTTACTCAAATTCTCTGCCGTAGTCATAATTTGCCCCGATATCAGAGCTGATCTACAAGTACTCAGTTTGGAATTGAAGTACATTATATGTTTGGACACCTACAGAATGAAGAGTTGCATGTTCATTTAGGCTCAATAACAACTATTAGCTTGGTTTCTCTCTTTTAGTTGTGTCGATCAGGGGTGTGTGTGTATATATATATATATTATATATATACACACACATATACATACATACACACGCAAACATACAAGTAGGTCTATGGATCGGTTAATATGGATATACATACATGTAGGATTGTTTTTTTAAAAAGATTTTTTTAACAGCTAAGTAAATTTATGCACAAACATGTGTACGTCTGGCCATGTAAATATTATATGTATGTAAATATTATATATAGGTACATGTCTTGAATAGAGATGTGACTTAACTATAATATTTGTGTCTGCATTTAGATATGTACATAAATGTTCATATTACTTATTTTATAAAAGTTATAAATATTTACAAATTTCACCTCTACCTTTCCCTCCACTCTCCGAATCACCCCAAACATTTCCATCCGCTATGGACTCCCAAACATGCTTTCATACCTTTTCGCTCTTTTGAAACGGATTCATCCCACTAAAAAGTAAACGTCGACCACTCCCAATATCATGTCACATATTCCCTTTGCTAATCCACTTCAATTAATCTATCCCTATTCATAACACAAGAGTAAATGTCGGAGATCTCAAAAATACAAACATAACTTAACACAGCTAATCGTACTAGTAGAAGGAAGCAGATATTACTAACCTACCACATATTTACCTCTAACCTTGGGTTCAGGCTCCTTGCCGTAAAGTGCTTCAACGCCTTCTCATGAGTAGTAAGAGGTATATAAATGTACAATCCTACGAATTATACTCTACCATTCACAATTTGGTTAAGAGATTTGATTTAAAAACGTATTCAAAACTAGACGCAAGATAATAAGACGTGATTTGCATGTGCAAAGCTGATATGCAACGAATGTAAAAACTCGTTCATTTCTGAGACTGTTGATTCCACAGTACACTTTACATAACCTTAATTCGCTATTAGAAGTGATTCAAAAGAGTGTCAAAATACTCAAAGATCCAAGAGAAATAATACTAGCGATTTGAAAAAAAGGAAGCTCATGCAAACACTGATCTCATATGATCACATACCACGCAAGATGCAAAAAAACCTAAGATTCGTGGTTGTTTGAACAATGGGTAGTATTATCAAGGGTACTCATTCCATTAAGGGGGCACATTTCATGTGAACGGTAAAACACTGGGGTTGCAATGCATAGATTTGAAGCCGAAGTTAAACAGAGCCCTGCTGCACATTTTCAACCTACAGAGCTAATCTTATTACGGGGCGAGCCGGGAAGGACATATTATCTGGCTAATGCAGTAGGGGCCCATGACTCATCTGCCAAAAGTCGCAACATTTCCACTGCTAACACGTCTAGTGCAAAAGGAGGTGCGGAAATTCAATCCGCCAAGACCATAACGTGAAAGGCCAACCCACCCAAAAAAAACAGGACATAGACCCCAGTGTATCTACCACTTCCCACCTTGCTCAGCTGACCTGCTATTGTACCTACCAGACGCAACTGCAGCTGTTGGGGAGAATGCCGTTCAGTAAAAGGTGACAATTTGCTGCAGTTTGGAGTCACCAGCAGTTACGGTGACCACCTGTCCGCTACTTACACAGGCCAGCCCCGAATTCAGCCTAATGCCCACTGTCCGTTGTTGATCTTTTAACGGATGTCATTTGTCGATAATTTCAGCACTTCCGGGTCGTATAACAACCGATTCCCCAGCTGAAAATCGCTGGCTGTGGAGGGTCTGAGAACGTGAAAGGTGACCTAGGATTGGATCATTGGAGGCGTCTCAGCCAGTCCCAATGCGCAGCACAGTATTCCGAAGTGATGATTGGCTGCGAAAGCTCATGCTTCTGTCCTGGTAGTCCTCCAACAATAGGCGAGTGCGGCAGAGTTTGGAGGGGGCGGGGCGGGGCGGGGCGGGGCTTGGCTGCGTTGACAGCCTGTCTCCTCCCGGGTAGACCGGGCTGCTGCGGTTCCTGAGGATGAGTGTTGGAAAGGGATGGGTTGCAGAGACGCGGCAGCTTGGGAGCCCGGAGCAAGGCTGACCCCAAGCGGTCAGAGCGTGCAATGGCTGGTCAGAGTCATGGGATATTGGCCATGGGTGATAAGATGAAGGGTGGGTGGGTCGGTCTATGTGTTCCCGACTGGCGTTGAATATCATAAGCGGCACCTTCGGAGGTCGACTGGATATGGGGGGGATATGCAACGGTCTAAGTGGAGTGCATTATTAAAGCAATGGGTACTGTGATCCTGAGAGCAGGAGTGAGGGCGGGGTCAACGAGCCGTGTGCGTAGTCAGTCATTCCTGAAAATACCATATACTCTATACCGGTTGTGTTGGTGTTTCACTTTCCTGTAACTGCATATAACCTAACGATCACCCTAAATGAAAGAGTAATGCAAATTAAACCTTTCAGTGGGAAATGCACTCCACTATATGTCACGTCTATAGGGTAATGTGATAACTGCAAAAGTCTGTGTATGTAACCAGAGAGCCACAGGCTTGAATTCTATCAGTCCACGGAGGCTCAGATTATGCTTCTCTTAACTTTACTGACAATTACAGCAGCTAATAAACTTTAAATTTGCATAATCCCGGAAGGACAGCCCCCTCCATTGTATGCACTAATCAATCACATATTTATAAGTCCCGTACATATTAGTCTCTGTGTGACCTTCCTCTTCCTTTGCTGCTGCAGCAGCAAGATAAGTACTTTTCCTTTCATTCTCGCCTCCGTGTCCTTAATAGAATTGAAAATTCTTTGTCGCGTTAGCTAGAAAATTTGTGATTCTATGTCAGTCCACAGAGGCTCAAATTATGGTAGTTTAAAGGTGCTCCACTGCAACAGACGCAATATCCACAATAGGTTTGTGGTAAAAGGTCTTAAAAGTGGACTCAGAGGTCCAGTCCGCCGCAGTCATAATATATTGTAACCTGGACCCTGTAACAAGGGCTTCGGAGGCCATGGACCCCCTCACAGAATGAGCACCAAAAACGGAAGAATCAATTCCCGCTTGGTCCAATAACCAGGTAATCCACCTGTCTAGAGTAGCGGAAGAGACTGGGCGGAAAGGTCTCTGAAGCGATATCAACAACTGGCCTGCCACATCATTTCTGAACTCTCTGGTACAATCCTCATAGACTTATAAACATTGCACAACACACAGTTTTCTATGATGAGGAAAAGCAGGATAAGTAATACATTTAGAATTAGTCTTAGTACGACGGGAAAGTGTGAAAGAAACTCCAGACGGAGTAAAAACTCTACCTGCTAAATCCAGAGCACGAACGTCCGACACACGTCTGCAAGAAATAAGGCATAATAAAAGTGTCAGTTTGGCAGACAATTGTTTGCACGACAGCCCTTTATTAGCTGGCCATGTTTTCAAGTATCTCAGAACTATGGAAACATCCCATAACGTCTGATATCTAGGTTGAGGAGGATTTACCAACCTAATACCGCGTACTACTTTACAAACCAAGGGATGTTCCCCCACAGGTCTACCATCCACGTGAGGATGTCCAGCCGAAATGGCTGATCTAAAATTGTTTACTGTTCTATAGGCCATGCCTGATTTTGTCAAATCGGATAAACAATGTACAATCATAGAGATACTAGATCCCAAGGGATCACTCTGCCGTTCACCACACCAATGCACCCATCGTCGCCAAGCGGATTCATATAGTTTGTGAGTGGAAGGTGCCCAAGACTGGGAGAGAAAAAAGAGAGTGTCTTGCAAAACTCCCGGCACTTGCCAACGTCGCCGGAAAGTTTCCACGCCATGAGAGGTAACTGACCTTGCAAGATTAAGGGATGTTGAAGGCCCACTGGATCCGTCAACAAGTCTGGGAATGACCGGATCCGAACTGGAGGGGCACACGATAAAGGCATTGCCACTGGAAACCACGCTTGTGCTTTCCAAAAAGGGGACACTAGGATTATTTCCGCTCCCTGCCTGCGTGTCTGAGCTAACAACCTCGGAATCATGACGAAGGGTGGAAAGGCATACAGAATGCCCATCGTCCACGATTGAAGGAAGGCGTCCAAGCTGATCGCTAACGGATCCGGACGCCAACTGTAAAACAGGGGAAGTTGTCTGTTGAGTCTGGACACAAACAGATCTAGAACACACGGACCCCATTTGGAATTCAGTGCTTGAAACACATCAGGATGAAGTCTCCAATTGCTGGAGTCCCTCAGAAATCTGGAATTCCAATCTGTCACCACATTCGACGAACCTGGAATGTATTCCGCCGTCACTGAAATGTGGTGATCCAGGCAATAGTGCCAGAAATCCTTGGCAATTTCCGCTAGAAGTCGGGATCTGGTACCGCCCAGGCGATTGATATAACGTACTGCTGACACATTGTCCAGACGCAGAAGAATACAACAACTCGCTCTCTGAGGAGACAGAGTTTGAATCGCAAATGACCCGGCCAATAGTTCCAGGCAATTGATATGGAGTCGCGACTCCTCTTGGGACCACCGACCCCCGGTCTCCAGTGTCCCACAACGAGCACCCCAGCCCCACCGGCTGGCGTCGGACTCTATGATGGCATCCGGAGTCGCCGCAAAAATGGCCTTGCCATTCCAAGCGTCCATGTGCTCTAACCACCAATTAATTTCCAGACGAGCCTCCCGTGAGATCGCAATCTGTTCTGCATAATGTAAGCCTCTGCGGAGATGCAGAATCTTTAACCTCTGCAAGGCCCTGTAATGTAAGGGGCCGGGAAATATCGCCTGAATGGACGCCGCCAACAACCCCACAAGGCGGGCTATCGTCCTCAATGATATAGTCTGAGAGGCAAGCGCTCTCCTCAACTCCTTCTTGATCGCCGTCCTCTTCTTGAGAGGCAAAAGCAGTTGAGATGTCAAGGAATTGATCTGAAAACCTAAAAATTCGATCACTTGCGAAGGAATGAGAAGAGATTTGGGTACTGTTGGAACTGGGGTCACCAGTTCCCCGAGGGTAGCATGGCACGAGCGGGTTGGCATACGAAAGCCTATGTGTAAAGTGACCATACAGCACACGCAACCACTGAGACAGTAAAATGGGCACGCAATGAGTGACGCCACTCCAGTTAGTTTGTATAAAAATTAGATAACTTTTATATAGAGCAGAGTCAGGGTAATCAAAAATTACAGTATCAATTACTTATTAGTTTTCCTTCAGAATACATATTTTTCAACACTTTGCAATAAATACTCAGAGGAATAAATATTAAATATCAGATAAATATTGAATATTATTTATTTAATATTAAGTATGGATAACCACAGGCCTGACCTCAGCCTTGCTCCTTGTCAGCACCTGTAAGAAATACATTAAGGAGACAGCCAAATGACATTGCATCTCATTGGTTCTGCAGACATTTTACCCATTTCTCACCAAGCAAGGGTGAGCGTTTTACAGCAGTAAACATGTAAATAAATAACTGTAGGCTTTAAGCAGTTCAACAGCAGAAGTAGAACTTTTCATTAGTTATGCATCAACATTTCATCTAGGAGGTAACCACTTCACCGAGCAGAAGTAAACATTTAATAACAGGTAAACCCGGCATAAGGCCTAGGCTGAGCAGGACACTAGGTGAAATATAGAAAATCCCTGGATTTGGGGCTAGCCCTCGCTAATACTCTTCATCCTGGTACTGTAGGCATTCTATTACAGCCTCTCATCAGGGGTTAGCCTTTTATGACTTGGGCCTATAAACTGTGGGTCTTGGGTCCTCTAAAACAGCCCAATATGAGGGTAAACATCTCCTTAATCATGTAGGAATAACTTTGTTCACAAGTGAGAACAACCACTTCATGGCTCAGACCTGCACATTTAATTGGGCACTGATCAACGCACCAAGCGAGGGTGGACATTTTATTGGACCTATGCAGAGCATTCCCTCAAAGCAGTAATAAACAGGCCTACTGTAATATGCGCATTTCCTTAAGGCAATTCCAAAGTTAGTACAGCCTTAACTCCTTCTGCATTTCATTAGGAGCACAAACACTGCATTGCTCAGCAATAAAATTTCAAAAACACAGGAATAAACAGTGCCTCGAATGAGGGTAAACCATTCAATGGGCAGAAGTAACCACTTCCTTAACCAGGAATGACATTTCAGCGGGTAAGGGTAACAGTTCCTTTCTCAGTGCTCAACATTTCAACATTTCAATAATCCCAAAATAAGCCAGGCTTCAAGCAACAGTGAACATTACCTGGGGTAAAATAATTACCTTTCCTTAATCCGGAATAGACAGGGCATTAAGCTGGCCTATTCAGCGGAGATAACCATTACTCTAGGCCCCAAGTGTGTCTTTTCGGGCTCGGGCCCGGTTCTAGGCCTTGTATGGGGCCAACGGGGCCCAGCAACAACCTTTCCCCCAGGGGAGGGGTGACTCGTGGCTTCCTTGTGCCTTCCGCCCTTCTCCCCCCCCCCCGGGTTACCTTGTCCTTCAGCCTAGAGCTCTTGCGGCGGATTCCAGGGTGGAGGGATGGCTCCGACTCTCCACAGAGCCCTTCAGCGGAGTATCTTCTGGTTCCTTGTCCTCCCGAACCTCACGGGCTCAGAACCGTTCACAGGTGGCCGGCGGGAGGCGCGCCCGAAGCAGCACAGCCAGCAGCTAGGCAGCAACGACGGGGGCGCGGCCTGCGTCCCCCGTCACGTGACAGGGGTGATGAAGCTTCAGGCCTCGCACGGCCCTGAGGATCGCAGCGGCGGATTGATGAAAGCGGCAGACACCAGGCTCTGAAAACCCCCGGGCTGCGAGGGTGATCTCACCCCTCAGTGATGCAGCGGCGGACCTCTCCTGGCACCGAGGGCTGCCGATGGGGCAAAAGTAGGCGCGGAGGTTCCCGGGCAGTTGCGGTGAGTACCTCAATCAGGGCTCCGGGGTCACAGCGCGATCTGGGGCACGGCGCTCCGTTTGACCAGCGCTGTGAGGGATGTCAGCACTTTAGCTAGCGCCACACGGGCGCAGAAGCAGCCCAGGCAGTAGCGCTCTGGAAATACAGCGCCCCAGGGACACATCAGCAGTTCAGTCAGGTTGTAGCACTTCAAGCAGATATAGCGCTTCAGGGTTCTAGCGCTTCAGGGTCACTATAGCCTCAAGGATTGCAGCGCACTCTGGCAGCATCAGCAGGCTCAGTGCTTCTCACAGGGGCTCAGTAGATAAGCGCTTGAGGGGCAATTTCAGCAATAGCGCTTCTGAGGCAATAATGTCAGCGCTCGCAGCGCTCAGGCTCGCATCAGGGGTTAGAGGTCCAGTGCTTGAGGGGAAACCACAGCGCTCTTCTGACACAGCAGTACTGGGGTTGACAGCGCTTCAGGGGCCACAGCAGGCTATGCAGGTTACAGCGCTTCCCAGTACACAGCGCTAGTGAAACGCGATGTGGGGCACACACAGCAGTTCTGTCAGCTGATGTAAATTAGGCAGTTCAGGGGACTAGCGCTAGGGAATTAGAGCGCTTAGCCAGCAGACAGTTTATTTAAATTGGAGGCAGGTCAGCAGAACCAACAGTACAGGCCACACGACAGTGGCAGGTTAGCGCAGGGTCCCAGGTGGCGTCAGGGAACGCAGGGGGGTGTCTCAGCGCCAATACCTGGTGGATCCCCAGTAATCCTGTAGCAGTTAGGTTTCTTCTTGGCGCTTCAGGTTTCTTGCGCCCTTGTAAATACCAGTTTCTTGGATCCTTAAAGGGGGGTTGAGTTGATGGCTGGTATCAAATCTCCTCAGCCGGTCACCTCAGGTGTACTTTTGGTTCCCCTCCCGCCGGGCTAGATCAGGGGGTAAGTTCAGGATTCCTCAACACTTGGAAGGCAACACCTAAGCCCTGTCACTCCCAGTATCATAGGTCCCTGACTAAGCCCCACTGCCTAAAACTACTGCGTAGGTTCTCCCCCAAGTCTGTGTTCCCTCAGTCTGACAGGAAAGTTTCCCTCCCTTTCCTTATATAGTGCCAGTTGACAGTTGGCAGTGGCAGTTGGTGTCACCTCACCTGTTCCAGAAGGTTCCAGGAGTTTCTAGGAGGTTCCACCATTCTGGCTATGGGCAGGCTGGCAGGCTAGTATTGATACATTGTTTGGAGGGTTCCATCCAGCTCCTGGCTACTAGAATGCGCCCACAAAGACCGCGCTGCAGTAGCAGGGGTCAGTGGCAGCCATGTTAGGGGAAGAGGGCACCTGCACCTGGGGAACATCCTTTACAACGCAACTTTGACAACGAAGTACCTTTACGACGCAACCATTACAACGCAACTTTTTCAACGTCTTGCGCTGGGGGGTGCTCTAGGATAGGGAATAGTTTCCAACACCTTCCCTACTATCCACGGGGACTGGAGTTGGAATAGTAAATTAAACTATTCACTATCCAGCGCCCCCCAACGCAAGTCGTTCTAACGACTTGCGTTGTAAAACTTGCTTCGTAAAGGCATGCGTTGTAATAGCATGCGTTGTAACGTCATACATCCCCTGCACCTTAACATTAGTTTAACATTACGCAGGGCATCTCCACTACACAAGGCCTATACCCTTTTGTTACAATAGGGGTGCATCCTAAATTAAGGGACCAAAAAGCGAAAAAATTCTGGGGAAAGGGCCAAGTCCTACAGGTACATTGAGGAGAAATCCCAACTCTTGGAGGAGTTGGATAGTCCAAGACAGATGGAGTTGTACCACCTCTACCGACTGACCCATGATCAGAATATCATCTAAATAGATTATGAGTCTGACTCCTCTCTCCCGTAACCATTGAACAACCGGTCTCATGAGTTTCGTGAAACACCATGGAGCGGACGAGAGACCGAAGGGCATGGCCGAAAACTCGAACCACTGACTGCGCCATTGGAATTGGAGGAAGCGCCTGTGAGGTGGAAAAATGGCGACCGTCAGATAGGCATCTTTTAGATCCAATCAAACCATCCAATCCTGGCATAACAACATGTCCCTCAGGAGATGAATACCTTCCATCTTGAAATGACGGTATACTGCTCCCACATTGAACTCTTTCAAGTTCAGAACCAGACGAAAACCCAGATCTTTCTTGGGCACTAAAAAGATTGTACTCACAAAACCGTGCGGATGTGGAACCGTCTGCACTATAGCCCCTTTGTTCAGTAATGACTGAACTTCCTCGCCGATGAAAGTCATCTCTACGGGGGAAAAACGTAGAATCCTGTGAGTCACCAATTGTGTGGGGGTCGCATAAAATTCAAGATAAAAACCTCGAACTGTCTGACATTATCCATGGGTCGGGAGATAGAGCCTCCCACCTGGGAAGCAACTGAGCAATACGACCTCCCACCATATGATCCCTGTTTTGTAAAATAGGTACCTGAATAAGAGGAATCTCCAGACTGGAACTGCTGGCCTCTGTAGTTTCCACGTTGTCCACAACCTCTGTCACCTCTGTTACGAGTTGGATAGAATTTCGACCTTTGGGAACCTCCTCTGCCCTGTAGAGGTCTGATTACCACCTCGGCCGGACCCTCGACCTCTGTAACGGCCGGCCCTGTTAAAAACACCTGAGCGGAAAACACGCTTGATATTTGCCTGCGCCTTATCCAAGGCTGAAAAAGTTGCCACATATTTTCCCATCTTCTTGACGAAGTCCTCGCCAAACAACATACCATTGGCCAAGGAACCCGGTTCCATAGTGGCCATCTAGCCAACCTAGGGTCTATCCGCATCAGAAAGGATCTTCGTCTCTCTGTAGATAAAGCCACATTGGCATTGCCAAGAAAACACATGGCGCGTTGCGCCCATTCCATTATCTCAGAAGAGTCCAGGGGAACACCTTTATCCTTTGCCGTAACTGCGGCATCTAATATTTTTGTTAGTGGACCCGAGACATCTAATAATTTGTCTTGGCACCCTTTCCAGGCCCGATCAAGTCCTTTCTTGGGATCTTTGAAAAATTTGCGCATAAAAGTGGCCATATTAGGATCCAATTCTGGCGTATCCGCCACCTTGCCCAAGAACGACGGTCGGGGACATTCAGAGCGCAAGGTGGCCCTGACCTGAGAATCAAAACTTTGTCTTAAATTAGATTGAACATAGTGTGCCACTTCCATACAGGGAACCCACTCAGTAGACCTAGGATGGATTAAATTTTGAGGATAAAAGAGTACATTCTTGGGTGCCACCACCTCCTGTGCATCGCAAAATAAATGTTCGGTCTTTATGACCTTCTTCTTGGGCTGCACTGATTCATCAGAATCTGTAGAATCCTGAGTAGCAGGAGAAGACTCTCCTTGCGTATCCTTGCTCGCTAAGGAACCATGGTCCTGTAAAACACTTTTCGCCACATTAAGCAGAGCTTCAGCCGAAGCCTGTGTGGATGAAGAATGCTTACGAGAGGACTTAGATTTTCGTTTGCCAGAGGACTTCTGGGATTTCGATAGGGGCATTAAGGCCTGAATAAGCACCTTACTCAACAAACCCTGGACGCGGGAATCCCGTGGTTCAACAGGGTGCTCCTCCAAAGGCTGGTCATAAGGTTCCTCATATTCCTCGTATTCGTTGTATTCAACCCACTGGTCTTCTACTTCGGCATAATACGCCATAATAACTACAAGAGGTGTGAAGGAGATTTAAAGGGGGGGAGTAACCCAAGGGCAAATTAGACCCACAGAAGGTTTTCCTAAAAAGAAATAACCTGGGTCTTAATAAAAACTATTGAAGGGAAAAAACTATAGAAACTATTTAAAAATATTAATATACATTCAAATGTGGCAGGAGCTTGCCCAAAACTCCCCTAGTGCCAAGCACTAATCCGGAAAACGCTCCGGTAAGCGTTCTGAGAGCAGGGAATTTAGTCAGGCAATACAGGTGCTGATGCGCCAAGAGCCGGTGACAGAAATGCAAACCGGCTCTTCGCGCATGCGCAGAACGTCAGGAATGTGTGGAATGTGGGCTGAAACGAGCCTGTTTCCCTCGCGCACCGAAGTGTGCAGCTCTGCTCCCTCGCCACAGCCCACAGTGAAGTATGAAGAAACGGAGGGGCACCGAAGCCTCAAACCCCATAGCAGAAGTCTCGCATGCACCAGAATGAAGGAAAGTGCAGCGCGACTTCGAAGAATTGACAAAAACGATACGAACACGAGCGTGCTAACGAAAGGGACATAACAGCCCCAAACTCGCCAATAAACATTCTAGGAGAACTAGAAACCAAGCGACACAGTGCGCAATATAATAAAGTTATTAAAAAACACATTCCAATAACCTGCATTAAAGCACCAAAGGAAAGAAATAAAGAGGTACTTATCTGCTGCTGCAGCAGCAAAGAAAGAGGAAGTAACTACGTCATTGTGGACATTTATTCACATTCCTGTAATATGATTGGTGCAGACCTGGAGGGGGTTGTACTTCCAGGTTATGCTATTTAAAGTTTAACTTTTTTGCTGCTGTTTGTCAGTAAAGAATAGAGAAGCATAATTCTCGCCTCCGTGTCCTTAATAGAATTGAAAATTCTTTGTCGCGTTAGCTAGAAAATTTGTCATTCCAGCCTTAGCTATCGGCGCTTCACGCAACAGCGAGCATCTTGACTGTTCTATCCCCAGTCCCAGTTTAACGCTGACCGGAGCAGTTAACGGAGAATGGCTTTGCCTTAGGGGAGATTAGGGGTGGCTACCTCCACATGTATTGTGTACTATATTCTGGCATACTGTGGTGGTGTAGGGACAGTTGGTGTTAAATATAGGGACAGTTTCAACAGTGCCTGTGCAAACAAGAACACCCCTGGGTTTCTCCCCCCCCCCAAAGCTCATTCAGACCTCCTGCAGCAACGATGGCGTACTACGCCGAAGAGGAAGATCAGTGGGTAGAGTTCAATGAGTACGCAGAATATGATGAACATGAAGAGCACTTTATGGAGGAGCAATTGGTTGAAGCCCTGGATTCCCACATCCTGGGCTTTGTAAATTGGGCATTAATTAAGGCGTTACATCCTTTTACCAAGCCATTGAAGAATTATGGCAAACGTAAGTTCGGTGCTGCGCAAGTTCTTCCGAGGCGCGTAAAGCGACCGTGACGCAGACGGAGGAGACTGATGAGTCGTCTCCTTCCACGCCTGACTCAGATCAGGAGTTGCAGGTTACACAGAAGGTAAAGAAGCGGAAACGCAAATCCCACAAGCCGGTCAATAAAAATCTTTTGTTTGACCCCCAGAAACATTACACACCCAAGATCCACTGAGTGGGTTCCCTGTGTCGAAGTGGCACACTATGTGCAGGACAATCTCCGGAGAGGTTTCGAACAGGGAGTCTGGGCCACCTTACGTTCCGAATGTCCCAGACCATCTCTGATGGGAAAAGTGGCGGACACCCCAGACCAGAACATGGCCACTTTTATGAAGAAGTTCGCGAAGGATCCCAAGAAGGGACTCGACCAGGCTTGGAGGGGCTGTCAGGATAAGCTCCTTGACGTGACCGGGCCCCTGACTAAGATATTGGATGCCGCGGTCACCGCCAATAATTCAAACACTCCATTGGACCCCATGGAGGTTCTGGAGTGGGCCCAGCGAGCTATTTGTTTCCTAGGGAACGCGAACTGCGCCCTTTCGGCGGAACGGAGAAGGACCTTCCTTATGCGCATTGATTCACAACTTGCAGAAATGGCGAATACTGAACCAGGCACGCTTGCTAACGGCATGCTGTTCGGGGAGAAATTCGTGACGGGATGGGGAAATATGTGAACACATTCTCTGCCCTGGATGAGGCTCAGACGAACATTAAAAAAGTTTTTCATACTTACTTTTTTGACAGGTTGAGCGACCGGCCGCGGATATAACCAGACCTCTCGAGTCTTCGAGTAACGTGGTAGAGGTGGTGTCTAGCGGTCAAAGTTCTACCCTTCCCACAATCGCATTGACAGAGGGCGACAACACAGGGGTTATAGAGGACAGAATAATTCCTCTGGAGACACTTCTTACTCAGGTAAGATTAATGCAAGCTGGGGACACCAAGGTGGGAGGTCGGATTGCTTTGTTCCACCATATGTGGGAGAAGCTCAAACAAGATCCTTGTATCCTTCAGACGGTAAGAGGGTTTCAGATAGAGTTCTATGCCTCACCTCATCAGGTCCAGATCCCTCCTCCCCTATATTTTTTCCATGCAGAGATGTTTTTCATAGACGACGAGGTTCAGTCATTGTTGGAAAAAGGGGCAATTGTGCACACAACTCGTCATCCGCTAGATTTTGTAAGTACCATCTTTCTAGTGCCCAAAAAAGGACAAAGGTTTCAGACTGGTGCTCAATCTGAGGGAAATCAATTCCTGGGTAGTGTATCGCCATTTCAAAATGGAAGGCATACATTTATTGAAGGGACATCCTGTTGGAAAAGGATTGGATGGTGCGTCTGGATTTGAAAGACGCGTACCTGGCGGTGCCTATTTTTCCTCCTCACCGGAGGTTCCTTCAATTCCAATGGAGAGACCGGTGGTTCGAATTTTCAGCCATGCCCTTTGGCCTCTCCGCCCCTTGGTGTTTCACCAAGTTACTAAAATCAGTGGTTCAGTATCTGCGAGAACGAGGGGTAGGACTCATAATTTAGTTGGACGATATTCTGATTATGGCTCAGAATATGGCCACAGTTCTTCTTCATCTGAAGTGGATGGTCCAGCTCTTACAAGAATTGGGATTTGTCATCAATGCGCCGAAGTCCAGTCTGACTCCTACGCAGTCGATGTAATTCTTAGGCTTTCAAGTAGACTCGCTTACGGCTCAGTTACTATTACCATTGAGAAAGAGAGTAGCTATCAAGGAGTTGAGGAGAGCGCTTGCCTCTCTGACTATATCCTTGAGGACGTTAGCCAGATTGGGCTCCTGGCCGCAACAATCCAGGCGATATTTCCAGGAACCTTACATTACAGGGCGCTTCAGCGTTTGAAGATTCTACACTTACGCGAGGGTCTGAGTTATGCAGAGCAGATCTCGATCTCCAGAGAGGCATGGACCGAGATGACTTGGTGGCTGGAACACATGGATGCATGGAATGACAAGGCCATTTTTGAAGCCAGTCCATAGATAGTCATAGAATCAGATGCCAGCAGATGGGGCTGGGGAGCCCGCTGCGGCTCAGTGGAGACTGAGGTTCGATGGTGCCGGAGGAATTAGAACTCCATATCATTACACTGGCAACCCGCCTTTGGAACTCGGAACAATTGGGCAGCCTGTGGAAATCTAAAGGATTTGACAAGTGGGATCTCATTGGGATCTCCCGGGTGGGGGATCTGTGGGGGAAGGATGGTATCCTCCCCTTCGAGACCCTGGAAGAACGGTATAAGATGCATGGGAGTGAGAGGTTCCGTTATCTTCAGATTCGGCATGCGCTGCTGGCTAATATTCCCCTTGGGGGGATACCCCCGAAAGCATCTCCGTTGGAGGATAGGGTGCTCGATGGTTACCTCCCGACGAAAGCGATTTCTTTGGTTTATAAGAAGCTAGTCAATCATGCGGAGGATCCTTTGGTGGCCCTGAGAGATCAATGGTCGGCTGACGGTTTGCTATTTGATGACGAGGACTGGAGGGAGGCGGTGGCCTCTCCGCGGGTTGTGGCTGTCCAGATGAGGCTTCGCCTGGTCCAGTTAAAGATTCTACATCGTATTTATGTGACTGGCCCTCGGCTGGCGCGAATGGGTTTGGCCGATAGCGGAGAGTGCAGGAGAGGGTGTGTTGAGTCGGAAACCTTTTTTCATATTTTGTGGGAGTGCGCTCACGTTCAAGGGTACTGGTCGGCTGTTCATACCAAGGTGAGAGAGGTGTGGGGAGTGGGATTCGATTTGGAAGTGAGGCGCTGTCTTTTGAATGTATGGGACCTGACAGATCTTAATTCGCATGGGAAGGTGTGGGTACCGCTGGCATGTAGTATAGCGAAGCGTAATATCGCTCAGTTGTGGGGAGCGGCTCAGCCACCGACGGTTGGGAAATGGATGGATGATTTGGATTGGTGCATGTTTCGAGAGCGGGCAGTGTATGTGGCAAGGGGCAGACCCAAGAAATGGGGGAAGATCTGGGGGCCCTGTAATGCTTATAGGGGCGACATATGTACTCCCCCAACCCCAACAGATAACCCAGAAGTGTTGGAGGACCCTTGATCCCAAATGTCACTGTTATTGTTGATTTTTTTCGTGTTTCAGGAGGATGTGAGTAGATTTATTGTGCAGATTGGTGACTCAGTGCAATTATTGTAAGTGTATTATTTCTATGTGTTTAATAAAAAGAGTTAAAAAAAAAACTCCATATCAATTGCCTGGAACTACTTGCGGGCTCGTTTGCGATTCGGACACTTTCCCCGCAACGGACGAGTTGCTGTAGTCTATTGCGGATGGACAATGTGTCAGCAATACGAAAAATCAATCGTCTGGGGGGTACGAGGTCTCGCCTTCTGGTAGAGATAGCCAAGGACTTTTGGCATTATTGCCTGGCCCATCATATAACGGTAATGGAGAAATACATTCCGGGGTCTTCCAATGTAGTAGCGGATTGGAATTCCCATTTTTGGAGGGATGCCAGCGATTGGAGACTGCATCCCAGGGTTTTCAACCAGTTGAACGACAGATGGGGTTCATGTTCAGTGGACCTATTTGCGTCCAGATTCAACACACCACTTCCGCGGTTCTACAGTTGGCGCCAGATCCACTGGGATCAGCTCGGACACATTCCTTCAGTCATTCATGGACG
Organism: Lissotriton helveticus; assembly: GCF_964261635.1. NCBI lineage: Eukaryota > Metazoa > Chordata > Amphibia > Caudata > Salamandridae > Lissotriton > Lissotriton helveticus. The sequence goes on along the minus strand of NC_136059.1, from coordinate 1,145,584,111 downwards.
ACGGGCATTCTATATGCATTTCCTCTTTTCCCATGATTCCAAGAGTATTGGCGCAACTCCGTCGACAGAAGGCGGAGGTGATACTAGTCACACCATGTTGGAGAGCGCAAGTGTGGTTTCCGATGGCGCTAGCCTTGTCGTGCTCACTTCCGGTACAACTATGGGCATTTCCGGAGATTCTGGAGGACCCTTTAGGGTTGCCTCATCCGCTAGTAATGCAGGGCCAATTATCACTCATGGTGTGGAGTCTTTCAGGCGACGATGGCAAGTGCCTGGAGTTTCACAGGAGACTGTTTTTCCTATCACAATCATGGGCACCTGCTACGCATAAACAATATGAGTCAGCTTGGCGTAGATGGGTTAGTTGGTGTTCTGAACGGCAAGCAGATCCCAAGGGATCTGGCATACATCTCAGAGTTAACTTCCTTTCGGAACACGCCAGTTCAGGAATTTCATATCAAACAGTTTACAACTTTCATTAAGCGATCTCGGCGGGTCATCCACATGTGGATGGTAAACCAGTAGGGGAACATCCCCTGGTGTGTAAAGTGGTGAGGGGTATCCGGTTGTTTAATCCTCCGAAACCCAAGTATTCTGTTTTATGGGGTGTTAACGTATTTTTGTGTTTCCTTAACCCCTTCGATGCTGATGACGGAGCGGTTCCGTCATCAGCATCGGTTGTGCTGTGCTGATGACGGAACCGCTCCGTCATCAGTACAGCCCTGCGGGGGAGCGCTGGCGCTCCCCCCCTGGGGCATCGATAGTGGTTATTTTAGATGGGGTGGCAGCGGAAGACTTTCCGCTACCACCCCCTGGCCCCCCCACGCTTCCTGGTGACATCAGCGCGCACAGCGCGCGCCGACGTCATCAGGAAGCGCTGGACGCCCTGGAATCCATTTCATTCCAGCGCGTCCAGGAGACAGGTAGGTGTTTGCTGCTCCGGTGGGGCGGGCGCTTTTCGGTGCCTTGAGGCATCGGGGGGGAGGAAACTATGTTTCCTCTCCCCTGATGTCCCAATGCAGGGCATTCCTGGTGCACGATCGCGCACAGCGTCGCGATCGTGCACCAGGAATGCCCCACTACACACCAGGGATTGCGTGTGTCTGTTTGTGCATGTGCTGGAAGCGACCCCTTGGCCAAGGGTCGCTTCCATTTTGGGGCCAAAATATTTTTCAGACTTTTCTGCCCCCCCTGGGGCAGATCGGACGTTTTTTGGGCCGATCTGCACCCAGGGGGGGCAGAAAAGGCCACTAGACACCAGGGATTTGTTTATAATTGTAATGGAAGCGACCCCTTGGGGAAGGGTGGCTTCCTAGTGGCCCTTATTTTTTTTTAGACTTTTCTGCCACCCCTGGGGGCAGATGGGCCGTTTTTTGGGCCGCATCTGGACCCGGGGGGGGGGGGGCAGAAAAGCCCACTAGACACCAGGGATTGAATTATATTTATAAAGGAAGCGACCCCTTGGGCAAGGGTCGCTTCCTTAGGGGGATACATTATTTTTCAGACTTTTCTGCCCCCCCTGGGGCAGATCGGCCGTTTTTTTGGCTGATCTGCACGCAGGGGGGGGGGGGGGGCATAAAAGCCCACTAGACACCAGGGATTTGTTTATAATTATAAAGAAAGCAACCCCTTGGGGAAGGATCGCTTCCTAGTGGCCCATAATTTTTTTTAGACTTGTCTGCCCCCCCTGGGGGCAGATCAGCCGATTTATGGCCCGTATCTGGACCCAGGGGGGGTAGAAAAGCCCACTAGACACCAGGGATTTTATTATATTTATAAAGGAAGCGACCCCTTGGGCAAGGGACGCTTCCAGGGGGCATTATAAATATTGTAGACTGTTCTGCCCCCCCCGGGGGCAGATCGGCTGTTTTTTTTTACCGTTTCTGGACCCAGGGGGGGAGAGAAAAGCCCACTAAACTCCAGTTTTTTTTTTTTTTATAGGGAGCGACCCCTTGGCCAAGGGTTGCTTCTTTGGGCCCATTTGTTTTCAAAAGTATGTTCTGCCGTGTCTTTATTTGGCCTCTCTGCCGTCCGTAGGGTTGCTTCCAGGGGGCCCACGTTTATAATGAGTTATAATCTTCCCCCCTTGGGGACAGACACCCCATTTGTGACATACCCTGTGACATAGCCTGTTGTAATGTGTGTTGTTTTTGTTTCTTCTAATGTGTATTGTTTTTTTTTCTCTTTAGATTGTTGCAGTGTGCGGTTCCGTTACGGGTGGTTCTGTTGTTCTGCTGTTTCTGTAGTTGCATGTGTTTGGTAAGAGACCACTTTTTTGTTCAATTGTAATGTAATTGTTTATTTTGCAAAGTGTGTAGTAATACGAGTATGTTTGGTTTCTGTTTTTTGTAATTGTAAAACATGTTTTGCATTTGTTTTTGATGTGTCCTTCTGTAGATGTAAGTTTTTTTTCCCGTCTTTCTAGTGGGATATCGTTGCCTATTTGCTGTGTCTTTGCAGAGTAGGTGCTGGTGAGTGTAGTTGTGTCTTGTAAGTGAATTGTATATGTTTCTAAATATAGATTTTTGTGAAAAAGGCTTACATTTTTTATTAGGTCTCGGCTAGCCGCGCGAAGCGCGTCTCCGCCGAGAACCTTTTGTCGGCGTGTGTGCTTCCCAGGAGACACTCCTGGCCGCGCGCAGGCGATTCCAAACTGGCACGCGCACAAGTATGAGCGCTGCGCGAAGCTCTCACACAACACACGCATGCGCATACACAGAAACACACACACACAAGCGCACACGCACGCACATACATACAGAACCCCCCCACGCATACACACGCGCGCGCACACACACACACGAGTGCACCCCCCCTTTTAAACTTACTGTGGCAATCTGGGGTACTCCGCTCTCAGTACGGGCAGGCAGAGTTGACGCTGCGGCTCTTGGCAGCTCCTTTCGCGGGGCTCCCTCTTGGTCAAGGAAGCCCCGCAACACGTGCGCAACCTCCTGTTGTCGGCCCCGGGGCTCTCCACCGCTCACAGGAGCCCCGGGCCGCTCGACGCATTTCCTCCGCCTGCCTCCTCTTCCGGTCAGGACGCGGCTCCACCCCCGTCACAGGCGACCTTGCCTGACTTCCGGTGCGGCCGCGGCGGAATTCCGGGGGCAGTAAGAGTTATTTGTTTTTCAATGCTGTTTTATTTCCGTTGCACTTATTTATATATTTATTAACATGCCGGTTCTTAGTAAAGTACATGTCAAAGGCTAAAAAAAGTAGGTTATTGCAGTGAACTATATTAATAATGGCAAACCCTTGTTTTTCAATGCTGCTGTGAGTGTGCAGTGAGTGCAAAGTAGTGAGTGCAGAGTAGTGAGTGCAGAGTAGTGAGTGTGCAGAGTAGTGAGTGCAGAGTGAGTGTTCAGAGTGCAGAGTAGTGAGTGCAGAGTAGTGAGTAGTGAGTGCAGAGTAGTGAGTGCAGAGTGAGTGTGCAGAGTAGTGAGTGCAGAGTAGTGAGTGCAGAGTGAGTGTGCAGAGTAGTGAGTAGTGAGTGCAGAGTAGTGAGTGCAGAGTAGTGAGTGCAGAGTAGTGAGTAGTGAGTGCAGAGTGCAGAGTAGTGAGTGCAGAGTGAGTGTGCAGAGTAGTGAGTGCAGAGTGAGTGTTCACAGTGCAGAGTAGTGAGTGCAGAGTAGTGAGTGCAGAGTGAGTGTGCAGAATAGTGAGTGCAGAGTGAGTGTTCAGAGTAGTGAGTGCAGAGTGAGTGTGCAGAGTAGTGAGTGCAGAGTGAGTGTGCAGAGTAGTGAGTGCAGAGTGAGCGTGCAGAGTAGTGAGTGCGGAGTAGTGAGTAGTGAGTGCAGAGTAGTGAGTGCATAGTAGTGAGTAGTGAGTGCATAGTAGTGAGTAGTGAGTGCAGAGTAGTGAGTGCAGAGTAGTGAGTGCAGAGTAGTGAGTGCAGAGTGCAGAGTAGTGAGTGCAGAGTGAGTGTGCAGAGTAGTGAGTAGTGAGTGCAGAGTAGTGAGTAGTGAGTGCAGAGTAGTGAGTGCAGAGTAGTGAGTGCAGAGTAGTGAGTGCAGAGTAGTGAGTGCAAAGTAGTGAGTGCAGAGAAGTGAGTGCAGAGTAGTGAGTAGTGGGTGCAGAGTAGTGAGTAGTGAGTGCAGAGTAGTGAGTAGTGAGTGCAAAGTAGTGAGTAGTGAGTGCAGAGTGCAGAGTAGTGAGTGCAGAGTAGTGAGTGCAGAGTAGTGAGTGCAGAGTAGTGAGTGCAGAGTAGTGAGTGCAGAGTAGTGAGTAGAGTAGTGAGTAGTGAGTAGAGTAGTGAGTAGAGTAGTGAGTAGAGTAGTGAGTAGTGAGTAGAGTAGTGAGTAGAGTAGTGAGTAGTGAGTAGAGTAGTGAGTAGAGTAGTGAGTGCAGAGTAGTGAGTAGAGTAGTGAGTAGTGAGTAGAGTAGTGAGTAGTAAGTAGAGTAGTGAGTAGTGAGTGCAGAGTAGTGAGTAGTGAGTAGTGAGTTGAGTAGTGAGTGCAGAGTAGTGAGTAGTGAGTGCAGAGTAGTGAGTAGGGAGTGCAGAGTAGTGAGTGCAGAGTAGTGAGTGCAGAGTAGTGAGTGCAGAGTAGTGAGTGCAGAGTAGTGAGTGCAGAGTAGTGAGTGCAGAGTAGTGAGTGCAGAGAAGTGAGTGCAGAGTAGTGAGTAGTGGGTGCAGAGTAGTGAGTGCAGAGTAGTGAGTAGTGAGTGCAGATTAGTGAGTGCAGAGTAGTGAGTGCAGAGTAGTGAGTGCAGAGTAGTGAGTAGAGTAGTGAGTAGTGAGTAGAGTAGTGAGTAGAGTAGTGAGTAGAGTAGTGAGTAGAGTAGTGAGTAGAGTAGTGAGTAGTAAGTAGAGTAGTGAGTAGTGAGTAGAGAGTAGTGAGTAGAGTAGTGAGTTAAGTAGTGAGTAGTGAGCAGAGTAGTGAGTAGTGAGTAGAGTAGTGAGTAGAGAGTAGTGAGTAGAGTAGTGAGTAGTAAGTAGAATAGTGAGTAGTGAGTGCAGAGTAGTGAGTAGTGAGTAGTGAGTGCAGAGTAGTGAGTAGTGAGTAGAGTAGTGAGTAGAGTAGTGAGTAGAGTAGTGCGTAGAATAGTGAGTAGAGTAGTGAGTAGAGTAGTGACTAGAGTAGTGAGTAGAGTAGTGAGTAGAGTAGTTAGTAGAGTAGTGAGTAGTGAGTACAGTAGTGAGTAGTGAGTAGAGTAGTGAGTAGTGAGTGCAGAGTAGTGAGTAGAGTAGTGAGTAGTGAGTAGAGTAGTGAGTAGAGTAGTGAGTAGAGTAGTGAGTAGAGTAGTGAGTAGTGAGTAGAGTAGTGGGTAGAGTAGTGAGTAGTGAGTAGAGTAGTGAGTAGAGTAGTGAGTAGAGTAGTGAGTAGAGTAGTGAGTAGAGTAGAGTAGTGAGTAGAGTAGTGAGTAGAGTAGTGAGTAGAGTAGTGAGTAATGAGTAGAGTAGTGAGTAGAGTAGTGAGTAGAGTAGTGAGTAGAGTAGTGAGTAGTGGGTAGAGTAGTGAGTAGAGTAGTGAGTAGAGTAGTAAGTAGTGAGTAGAGTAGTGAGTAGTGAGTAGAGTAGTGAGTAGTGAGTAGAGTAGTGAGTAGTGAGTGCAGAGTAGTGAGTAGTGAGTGCAGAGTAGTGAGTAGAGTAGTGAGTAGTGAGTGCAGAGTAGTGAGTGCAGAGTAGTGAGTAGAGTAGTGAGTGCAGAGTAGTGGAATAGTGAGTGCAGAGTAGTGGAATAGTGAGTGCAGAGTAGTGAGTAGAGTAGTGAGTAGAGTTGTGAGTAGTGTAGTGAGTGCAGAGTAGTGAGTAGAGTAGTGAGTAGTGAGTAGAGTAGTGAGTAGTGAATGCAGAGTAGTGAGTAGAGTAGTGAGTGCAGAGTAGTGAGTAGAGTAGTGAGTAGAGTAGTGAGTAGAGTAGTGAGTAGTGAGTAGAGTAGTGAGTAGAGTAGTGAGTAGAGTAGTGAGTAGTGAGTAGAGTAGTGAGTAGTGAGTAGAGTAGTGAGTGTAGAGTAGTGAGTAGAGTAGTGAGTAGTGAGTTGAGTAGTGAGTAGAGTAGTGAGTAGTGAGTGCAGAGTAGTGAGTAGAGTAGTGAGTGCAGAGTAGTGAGTAGTGAGTGCAGAGTAGTGAGTAGAGTAGTGAGTGCAGAGTAGTGAGTAGAGTAGTGAGTAGTGAGTGCAGAGTAGTGAGTAGAGTAGTGAGTAGTGAGTAGAGTAGTGAGTAGTGAGTGCAGAATAGTGAGTAGTGAGTAGAGTAGTGAGTGCTGAATAGTGAGTGGAGTAGTGAGTGCAGAGTAGTGAGTAGTGAGTGCAGAGTAGTGAGTAGTGAGTGCAGAGTAGTGAGTGCAGAGTAGTGAGTAGTGAGTAGAGTAGTGAGTGCAGAGTAGTGAGTGCAGAGTAGTGAGTAGAGTAGTGAGTGCAGAGTAGTGAGTAGTGAGTGCAGAGTAGTGAGTAGAGTAGTGAGTAGAGTAGTGAGTAGAGTAGTGAGTAGAGTAGTGAGTAGTAAGTAGAATAGTGAGTAATGAGTGCAGAGTAGTGAGTAGTGAGTAGAGTAGTGAGTAGTGAGTGCTGAGTAGTGAGTAGTGAGTAGAGTAGTGAGTGCAGAGTAGTGAGTGCAGAGTAGTGAGTGCAGAGTAGTGAGTAGTGAGTGCAGAGTAGTGAGTGCAGAGTAGTGAGTGCAGAGTAGTGAGTAGTGAGTGCAGAGTAGTGAGTGGCTGGCCCTGTTTCTAGCTCAAGCGGCACCGGCACCTGTAGTCTAAAGATAATACCTCTGCCTCAAGTGAAGTACTCTGGTACCCAAGCATGACCAGCAAACAATATTATTCACAACGTTGCTTACTATTCAGCAACATTTGACAGTTTGCAAATCATCTTTATAAAACAATTCAGAGTTTGATAACAAATTAATGCAACACATTGTAATATACAATGCCAATAGCTCAAACTTTAATGCTGCGAGACCTATTGCATTGTAAATGCTTGTCTTACTTTGCACAGTGTTGGGGTTGTTGAGTTGTTTGTGCAGACTCCTTTATTTGTAAGGATAATGGCTAGCCGCCGGATTACTGCTCAGCAAGTTGTTGGAATGCTTTTTGATTCTTCCTCTGACCATGGTCCAGAGACTGACTCTGATTCTGGGCCAGAGGTGGGAGGTGAAGATTCAGGTAGTGAGTTTTCTCTACACATGGCTTCATCTGATGATGAAGACACTCTGAGTGCTGATGAAGCTACTTTTGGTGTGGATGATGTGCCTGTGGTTGCGGAGGACATTGCTTTGCCTGTGGTTGCGGAGGACATTGCTTTGCCAAGAGTGTGGCAAGAGACATCTGGGCTGCAGCCTGGGGCTGCTAGACTTCCAGTTGGTGTAGTGAGACAAGAGCCAGCTGGGCGGCAGCCTGCGGCTGCAAGACTTGACGTTGAAAGTTCTGACCTCTGGGTTGCACCAGGCATGGTGCAGCCGGCATTGCCTGAATTTACTGGTGTTCCAGGGTGTAGGGTAAACACTGAAAACTTTTTGCCTATTGATTTTTTCAAGTTGTTTATGGATGATGTGTTTTTGGCAGAGATTGTAGAGCAGACTAATTTGTATGCTGATAATTTTTTGAGGGTGAACAGTGCCAGCCTTAAGCCCCAGGCTAGAGCTACCCGGTGGACTCCCACAAATGTGGAGGAGATGAAAAAGTTTTTGGGTTTAACTTTTTTGATGGACTTGCTTAGGAAACCATCAATGTCTTCATATTGGTCTACTAGTCCCTTGATGGCAACAGCTATATTTCCGGCAGTCATGAGTCGTGATAGGTATTTGCTTCTGCTTCGGATGATGCATTTTGTTGACAATAGTTCTGCTTTGGCACGAGATCACCCTGATTGTGACCGTCTTTTCAAGATTCGGCCTGTCATTGATCATTTTGTTGATCGATTTCCTGAGATCTTTTATCCTGGGAAAGAAATTGCAGTGGATGAGTCTTTGCTGTTGTTCAAGGGCCGCTTGGTTTTTCGGCAATACATTCCTAGTAAGAGTGGAATTAAGCTTTATATGCTGTGTGACAGTGAGACTGGATCTGTCTCTAATTTCAGGGTGTACACTGGTAAGGAATCCAGGATTAACCCCCCTGGTTGTCCGTCGACTTTTGGAGTGACTGAGAAAATTGTGTGGGAACTTGGTCGTGGATGTTTTAACAAAGGCCATCATTTGTATGTCGATAACTTCTACACTGGTGTGCGGTTGTTCAGGGAATTGGCCAAAGTGGACACTGTTGCTTGTGGCACAATCCGCTCAAACCGTAAAGGTTTCCCAAAAGAACTTGTTTGTCGAAAGCTTGCTTGGGGACAGTGCAGTGCATTGCGTTGTGAGGAGCTTCTAGCTGTGAAGTTTTCAGACAGGAGAGATGTCTATATGTTGACTACAATACATGATGAAAGCACTGAACCGGTGACTGTTTGGGGTCAGGTTGCAGAAGTGCGCAAACCTGTGTGCATAATGCACTACAATAAGTACATGGGTGGTGTTGACAGAGTAGATCAGAGGTTGGAACCCTATGCTGCTCTTCATAAGGCTTACATTTGGTACAAGAAGTTGGCTATCCATCTTTTCCACTTGGCAACCTTTAATGCTTTTGTTGTGTTCCAGAAATCTTGTCCCCAGTCAAAGATGACTTTTGTAAAGTTTCAGGAGTCTGTAATAGGCAGCCTTGTTTTAGTGGAACAGGCAAGTGTTCCTAGAGTTGGAGTGGTGGAGGATGTTGCCAGATTGAAAGATCGCCACTTTCCTGATACAATTCCTCCTACAACCTCAAAAGACTTTCCCAGTCGGAGATGTAGAGTCTGTTGGCGAAGAGGTTTGCGGAAGGAGGTTCGTATGTACTGCCCCGACTGCCCTTCAAACCCCGGGCTGTGTGTACCTGCTTGTTTTAGATTGTACCATACGCAAAATAATTTTTGGGAGTATCAATGAGTGGTAAAGTGAACTGATTGGTCTTTATTCTTTAAAACTTATTGTTCAGTTTCAAAGTTTGCATTTGTGTAGTCTATTTGGATTTAGTTGTTGAGTTAGTAGATTTGTATCAATTTGCAATTTTTTTTTGTTGTTTTATTTAAAAAAAAAAACTAAAGTATGATGTTGGTTTGCGTGTAGTGTCCATTGTCTGACGGTGTGCATGGTTTGGCGCTTGGCTGCCGGTGTCTGTGGACTGGTGCTTGTCTGGCGGTGTCTGTGGACTGGTGGTTGGCTGGCGGTGTGCGTGGTCTGGTGTTTGGTTGGCGGTGTGCGTGCTCTTGCGCTTGCCTGGTGTTGTGTTTGGATTTGTCGTTGGCTGGTGGTGTGCGTGGAGTGCCGCTTGGCTGGTGGTGTGTGTGGAGTGGCGCTTGGCTGGTGGTGTGCGTGGAGTGATACTTGGCTGTCTGTGCACGGAGTGGTGCTTGGCTGGCGGTGTGTGTGGAGTTGCGCTTGGCTGGTGGTGTGTGTTGAGTGGCGCTTGGCTGGTGGTGTGTGTGGAGTGGCGCTTGGCTTGTGGTGTGCGTGGAGTGGTACTTGGCTGTCTGTGCATGGAGTGGTGCTTGGCTGGCGGTGTGTGTGGAGTGGCGCTTGGCTTGCGGTGTGCGTGGAGTGGTGCTTGGCTGGTGGTGTGTGTGGAGTGGTACTTGGCTGTCGGTGTGCGCTGAGTGGTGTTTGGCTGGCGGTGTGCATGGTCTGGTGCTTGGATGGTGGTGTGTGTGGAGTGGCGCTTGGCTGGTGGTGTGCGTGGAGTGGTACTTGGCTGTCTGTCCACGGAGTGGTGCTTGGCTGGCGGTGTGTGGAGTGGCGCTTTGCTGGATGGTGTGTGTGGAGTGGTACTTGGCTGTCTGTGCACGGAGTGGTGCTTGGCTGGTGTTGTGTTTATGGAGTGGCGCTTGGCTGGTGGTGTGTGTGGAGTGGCGCTTGGCTGGTGGTGTGCGTGGAGTGGTACTTGGCTGTCTGTCCACGGAGTGGTGTTTGGCTGGCGGTGTGTGTGGAGTGGCGCTTGGCTTGCGGTGTGCGTGGAGTGATGCTTGGCTGGTGGTGTGTGTGGAGCGGTACTTGGCTGTCGGTGTGCGCAGAGTGGTGTTTGGCTGGCGGTGTGCATGGTCTGGTGCTTGGATGGTGGTGTGCGTGGAGTGGCGCTTGGCTGGCGGTGTGTGTGGAGTGGCGCTTGGCTGGATGGTGTGCGTGGAGTGGTACTTGGCTGTCTGTGCACGGAGTGGTTCTTGGTTGCCGGTGTGTGTGGAGTGGTGCTTGGCTTGCAGTGTGCGTGGAGTGGTGCTTGGCTGGTGGTGTGTGTGGAGTGGTACTTGGCTGTCGGTGTGCGCTGAGTGGTGTTTGGCTGGCGGTGTGCATGGTGTGGTGCTTGGATGGTGGTGTGGGTGGACTGGCGCTCGGCTGGTGGTGTGTGAGTAGTTACTTTCTGTTGGTCACTACACACACTGCTAGTTGAGTGACACTCCACGCAGTCCATCATTTTGTGTAGTTGCAATGTCAGAAATGTGGGCATGTGAAAGTGATGGGCCCTTGAATGGCGCTGTCTGCTGGTGTGAGTGGTGAAATGTGATGGGTCCGCGGCTGGCGGTGTGAATGTTTTGTATGTATCACACGTACGAAAGGTGTATGAATGGCCTGTAAAGAGGTTGGTGCCTTGACGTGGCTTTACAGCTCACAAGCTGTGAGTCAGTGGTTCAGTTTATCATACTTTCAATTATACGCAGTGTATTTCATTTTTGTGAAATTACTTGCGAATACAATTGTATGTACTGAATCATCACTCACCCTCGTGCCAAATCCAACCAGTATGTGTGTGTGCTTGCGGATTAGATGGCTGTGCAGTAATATTTGTCTTTTATCTCTTTCTGAAGTAGGGTGTACCTTGTCCCTTATTGTGATTGTTGTAATGTGTTGCTTTTCCTTCCGGATGGTGTCAATGGTCTGGTTTGTATCAGGTATGAAAGGTGCGTGAATGGCCTGTAAAACGGTTGGTGCCTTGTCGTGGCTTTACAGCTCACGAGTTGCGAGTCACTGGTTCGGTTTTTATGCATTTATTTATTGACAGAGCATTTCATTTTTTTTAAATATCTTGTTAATAAAATTTTATGTACTGAGCCATCACTCGCCCTCATGCCAAATCCAACCTGTATGTGTGTGTCTTTGAGGAATAGATAGCCGTGCTTGAATGTTTGACTTTTGAGTAACTCTGTTAAGGTGTACATTATAGCTATAAATAACTTACTAAATTTAGATGTTATTGTTAAACCATGGGAGTATATGGTCATGTCTTTCTGGTGAATTCTATTGTTGTTTTTTATCCACAATCTCCTGCAAACTTGAAATTGTCTGTCACAATTTCCATGCAAAATTGTCCCAAGAGTCGCACGCTCTCAAATTGAAAACTTAATTCATTCAAAACAATTTGGTTTTGCAAGGGGGTTCCCATGAGTTTTTGGCCCGGGGCTTGGCGGGCATCTTTGGAAACTACCAAACCCAAACAGTTCTGAAAACTAGACACCCGGGGGAGTCCAGGGAGGTATGGCATGCGTTGGTCCACCAATGTTTTCCTACCCAGAAATTCCTGCAAACCTTAAATTTAGGTTAAAAAAACCACTTTTCCATACATTTTTGGGTGGTATCTCCCTGCCTGGCACTAATGTCCTACCACCCAGCGTTCCCCTTGTTCACCCGAGTAAAATGATACCTCACTTGTGTGGGTGGGCCAAAGGCCTGTGACTAAGGTGGGGTGCTTAATTTGTCAAACCTAAATACTACATTTAAAAAAAAATCATTTTTAGCCTGTTCTGCTTTGGGGCACCCACACAAGTGAGGTATCATTTTACTCGGGAGAAGAAGGGGAACGCTGGGTGGTAGGACATTTTTGCCGGAACGGAGATCCCACGCAAAAATGTTTGGAAAAGTGCTTTTTTTACCTAATTTTAAGGGGGACCCACGCATGCCATACCTCCCTGGACTCCCCAGGGTGTCTAGTTTTCAGAACTGTTTGGGTTTGGTAGTTTCCAAAGATGGCTGCCGAGCCACGGGCCAAAAACTCAGGTGCCCCACCCCCAAAAATCAAGGTAGTTTTGCTATAGGCTATTTTAAATTCTCCACCGTACGATTTGGACCTTTTCCTGTTGCAGCCACCATGCCTACCTACGCAAGTGAGGTACCATGTTTTTCGGGAGACCTGGGAGAACGCTGGGTGGGTGGAAATTTGTTGATCCACGCAGATTCCGAAACTTTCCACCACAGAAACGTGAGGAAAATGCATTTTTTTACAATTGTTTTAGCTTTGCAAGGTATTCTGGGTAACAGAACCTGGTGGTAGGCAGTCGAGTCACCCCATCCTGAATTTCCCTGGGTGTCCAGTTTTTAAAAATGTATAGGTTTGCTAGGTTTCCCTAGGTGCCGGCAGAGCTAGGGTTAAAAAACAAAAGGTAGTCTCTTTGTCCAAAAAGGGCACGATTTCACTGGGAAATTGAGGTGCGACCACGTTGCGTTTTGCGCTATTTCCTGTCGCAGCACCTAGGCAGACCAAGGCAAGTGAGGTACCATTTTTTTCAGGAGACCCGGGGGAACGCTGGGTGGGTAGAAATTTGTTGATCCACGCATATTCCAGAACTTTCCACCACAGAAATGTGAGGAAAATGCATTTTGTTTGTCAATTTCTTAGCTTTGCAAGGGATTCTGGGTAACAGAACCTGGTGGTAGGCAGTCGAGTCACCCCATCCTGAATTCCCCTGGGTGTCTAGTTTTAAAAAATGTATAGGTTTGCTAGGTTTCCCTAGGTGCCGGCAGAGCTAGGGTACAAAAACAAAAGGTAGTCTCTTTGTCCAAAAAGGGCACGATTTCACTGGGAAATTGAGGTGCGACAACTTTGCGTTTTGCGCTGTTTCCTGTCGCAGGCACTAGGCAGATCCAGGTAAGTGAGGTACCATTTTTTTCGGGAGACCCGGGGGAACGCTGGGTGGGTGGAAATTTGTTGATCCACGCAGATTCCAGAACTTTCCACCACAGAAATGTGAGGAAAATGCGTTTTCTTTGTAAATTTTTTAGCTTTGCAAGGGATTCTGGGTAACAGAACCTGGTGGTAGGCAGTCGAGTCACCCCATCCTGAATTCCCCTGGGTGTCTAGTTTTCAGAAATGTATAGGTTTGCTAGGTTTCCCTAGGTGCCGGCGGAGCTAGGGTTCAAAAACAAAAGGTAGTCTCCTACCCAAAAGGGCACGATTTCACTGGGAAATTGAGGTGCGACCACGTTGCATTTTGCGCTGTTTCCTGTCGCAGGCACTAGGCAGACCCAGGCAAGTGAGGTACCATTTTTTTTGGGAGACCCGGTGGAACGCTGGGTGCGTGGAAATTTGTTGATCCACGCAGATTCTAGAACTTTCCACCACAGAAATGTGAGGAAAATGCGTTTTTTTTGTCAATTTCTAAGCTTTGAAAGGAATTCTGGGTAACAGAACCTAGTGGTAGGCAGTCGAGTCACCCCATCCTGAATTCCCCTGGGTGTCTAGTTTTAAAAAATGTATAGGTTTGCTAGGTTTCCCTAGGTGCTGGCAGAGCTAGGGTGCAAAAACTACAGCTAGGCACTTTGCCATAAAAGGGTCAATTTGTAACTGCAAAATTGAGGTGTGACCACGTTGCATTTTGCGCCGTTTCCTGTCGCAGGCACAAGGCAGACCCACACAAGTGAGGTACCGTTTTTATCGGGAGACTTAAGGTAATTCAGATTTGTAAATCAAATGTTATTACCAATTGAGTTTTCATGCATTTCTCCCTTCCCAATGAAAGACATTGTGTAAAAAATAAATCTTTTTAAAAAAATGACCAATAATTCTCATGCTAGTATGAGTATTCCCAATTTTGAAAATGTGCAAATATATACTGTTTCTAAACTCTATAATTTGTACCCAATTCAGAAATACATAGGTGTCTTTCATACAGATTTTTGCATGTATACATTTTCCAAGAAAAAGTGCTCTATACCCAGTAAATAAAAAAATACCATTGCAAGTTGCTGCTTAGTTTTTGGATCTGGGTTCGTCGGGTTCTTGGTGAAACTACAAGTCCTATATATCCCCACAACCAGGAAGGTCTAACGGATGTAACGGTATATTGCTTTCCAAGAGCTGTCAAAATTACAAAAAGTTATAGGTGAAAACGTTGAGACAAAAGGCTGTTTTTTTCAACAAAATTTCCATTATACCAATATTTAACTGTTAGTTTCTATAAAGAAACCTTCATGGATTTAGACAAATGACCTCTTTCTGAATTCAGAATTTTGTCTACTTTTCGGAAATGTATAGCTTTCCAGGAACCATTATTGCTTTCAACCTCATTTCTACCATTAACTGGAAGGAGGTGGAAAGCTCTAAAAATAGCAAAAATAGGCTACGTCCCAGAAAAATGCCAAAACTGTGTGAAAAATGTTGGTTCTCTGACAAAAGACTGTCATTCCCTAAAAGCTGAGAAAATGGAGATTTCAGCCCCACAAAACCCTTTTTTGATAACATTGTCAGGGAAAACCCAGAGGCTTTCATTTGCAGCCCGTTTTTCCCATTTTTCTGAAAAAAACAAAAAATTCACTATATTTTGGTTAATTTCTGGGACCCCTCCAAGGGAATCCACAAACCCTGGGCACCTTTAGAATCCACATGATGTTGGAAGAAAAGGACGCAAATTTGACGTGGATACCTTATGTGGTCAAAAAGTTACAGGGGCCTAAGCGCACACTACCCCAAATCGCCCAAAAAAGGCTTAGCACAGGAGGGGAAAAGGCCTAGCAGCGAAGGGGTTAAGACTTGGCCGGCCAATGAAGGATTATCATGTAAACAATTGTCAGCAAAACTTACGATGCTATTTTGCCTGGTGTCCTGCAGACGAGTCTCGGACGTTCGAGCTTTGGATATAGCAGGTAGAGTATTTACTCCTTCGGGAGTCTCCTTCACGATTTCCAAGAGGAGAAAAACACATTCCAGATGTATTTCATTCCCTGCCTTTCCTCATCATACCAAGTTATGTGTGGTTCAATGTTTAAAATGTTATGAGGATTGTACTAGAGAGTTCAGGAATGATGTTTCTGGGCAATTGTTAATTTCACTTCAGAGACCTTTCCGCCCAGTCACTGCAGCGACTTTAGACAGGTGGGTTACTTGTTTATTGAGACTAGCAGGTATTGATACTGCCATTTTTGGCACACATTCTGTTAGAGGAGCAATGGCTTCCAAGGCCGTTTATACGGGCTCCCATTTACAAGATATTATGACTGCGGCAGACTGGTCCTCTGACTCTACGTTTAAGACTTTTTTTTATCATAAACCGATTGTTGATGTGGTTTCAACGGTTATGGAACAACTTTAAATTAGCATAATCTGAGCCACCGTGGACTGACATAGAATAAAAAAAAATCTAGCTGAAGCAACAAGAAGGCGAGGATTATCCCACCCAGGTAACATGATGATGGTATTCTATGTAAGAAATTGTTCATTGCAAGACTTATGACATGTTTCATGTATGGTTCATGGTGATGATTTTTTTTTCTCTCCCAACCGTTTGATATTGGAAATATGAAGATGTTGACTAGTGAATGTCATGATGGTTATGAAATGCATATGGTTCATGAATGGCAGATTACGATTACTATCTTCTCTGTAGGAGGGCAAGGCAAGCAAACCTGAACGATCAGGATGGAGTTGTTCAGAAGTGTCGTAAGGACTCTCTATAGTTCTAGTTCCTGGTTATGGTTGGAGGCGTGGTCAGCGCCGTTCCGGTTCGACAGTTGAGTTCAAGACTGAAGTTGATGGTTTCGCAAAGAAAAAGGAAGAGGAAGGTCACACAGAGACTTATATGTATGGGACTTATATGTGATTGGTGCATACAATGGAGGGTGTTGTCCTTCCTGGATTATGCAAATTTAAAGTTTATTGGCTGCTGTAATTGTCAGTAAAGTTAAGAGAAGCATAATCTGAGCCTCCGTGTCCTTAATAGAATTGAAAATTCTTGTTGCGTCAGGTAGAATTTTTTTTTATCCTGGTTGGTGTAGTAGAGAATAGTGGCATGTATTTATTAGTGCTGTAAGGTCCACGCCTGTGACAGAAAGAACTGTGAATATGCAAGTTATTTTAATTTCTGCATTACTCTCCGTAAAAGATATACTGTTTCAAAATGTGCAAAATGGTTGAGTTTTAAAATTTTAAAAAAATTGTGCTCCCAAAATATAGATTTAAGAATTGCAGACTTTACCTATAGCAAGGATTAACAGTCATTTTCAATGCAATAGGTCTAGCATTTTTGAGAGTTAGCGCTATTGGCATTGTAAATGTCTTTATGTGTTTTGGTTTGGAGTGGATGTATGTGGTTTGAAGTGGAATTATGTGTGTTGAATTGGAATTGTCAGTTATGGAATTGTGTGGGTTGGAATTGTATGGTGTGTAGTGTATTTGTGTAGTGGAATTATGTGACATGGTGAATACATGGGGTGAGGCTGCACAGAAGAGATTGAAAGGAAGATAGAGAGGGAAAGATAGCTTATACTGGAAGTGCTGAATGAACTCTAGATAGAGGTGGTGCTGAGCGATGCTGAGGTGGTGTTGAGTGATGCTTTGGTGCTGGAAAGAAGAGAGTTGAGAGCATGCCCTCCTGATTTAGCTGTGAGATCTGCTAGATGTCTGTGAGCTTTGCTGCCTTTCTTTTCGGTTATTAGGAAGAAAATCCTTATTGCTCATGAATTTAGTAATTCTGAGTGTCGATCAGCTGCTCACAACCTTAAAATAACTGGCATATGCCCCAAAATGCATGAGAGCCCATTTCATCAAATAGGAAAACGCTTAACACAATAATATATATGAGCAGTCAGCCATCCCGGAATATGTTTTAGTAGTAAAGGCGCGTGTACTACAGCGAATAAGTTGCATTCTGGCAAATGCTGTTTTGCCTCTAGAATGCGCAAAAATAACCACAACATTTAACCAACTGTAAGGAGTGGCTGAATGTGTCACATGTGCATTGTTGATGTCTATGAACAAGTACAAAACTCATTACATTGACCATCTGTAAACATTGCGATTTTAAGTTCAACGGTTAAAGCGAAACTACAAGTCCCAAGGTGCAATGCGTTGTTGGTTAATAAACTAGCATTAGATGAAGTTGGCAATAATAGGGGGGGTTGGTTTCTATATATATTTTGACACATTTACAATACATCCACTTTCAAACCCGTCAACATGGTGTCAGTACTCGTGTTTTTCTCAGAATGTATTTGAGACTGTTTTGTAATCTTTAGGGCATTTTATGACTAGCTGACAGGTACATGGCATGCAAGCATTTGCTGTCTAGTAGAGAGAAGAAAGATCCAAGTTTTAATCCCAGCATCACTAGTTTGAGCGATCCTGAGTGAAGCATACTTTTTTATGCCACAGCAGTTATCTAGAAATGTGGGGTTCACCTGCACCTTAGGTGAGTGCTTATTTTAAGCGCAATCTAAAACATGCAGCAGTAAAAAGCCAAGACCTTCCAGGTGGCCTTGTATCACATTCCAGGTAAGTAGGAAACACCTGATTCTCGTAAAAAGGGGAAAAGAGTATGCGGGATTAGAGTGGGACAGAACAATTGTTCCCAGCAAGATATTTGATAGAAGGCCTGTGGGATTAACATTGTGCACGGAATGTCATATAAGGAGTTATTCTGGTTATGGTGTGCTGGCTCTTTTTGTTCCTTTTGTATCCTTGGCTCATTTTGTTTCGTGTAGGTCCTCATGTAATTCTGTCCATTTATGCAGTATGGAGTACCATTCGAGATCTTATTCTGTGGCTGTTTTCTTACCAAAATCTCAATAAAGAAATGGGCAAAAAAAATAAATAGATAAAAGGCCTGGACTGGACTCAGAGATATTGGATGGCACAGCGTCACAGAGACACAATATGACTTACTGTCAAGCAAAAAAAACAGAAGACAGTGAGTATCAGGTAACAGAAGAATATTTTTATAACTGGTAAGTACAATATAAATACTGTAGGTGGCTTACCCAGTTGGAGGTGAAGTATCGCTTTAACTAGTCCTCAGGCAAACCCTAAAACATGCATGAGAACCAGGGACAAGTAGCTTGCTACTGCAATAGACAGCTGAATCTTAGTCACCAAACAAAAAAAGGGCAATCTGAAAAAATTTCAAAAACAGGTTCCTAGTCGATCAAGACACATCATAGGATAGCTGGGGCAAGTGGGGACGTCGCTAGCGAGCAAAGATGCCTGATGTACTCTAACGAGTCTCTGCCCGGTTACCCCTATTAGCCCCTAAAAACGCGGCTGAGATAGCAGTGGAATGGGGAGAGCTGCGGCCACCTTCTACGGCCTGAATGGGAGGTGGTGGGCATTGTGATGCAGCCGGGTTGAGTCGTACAGCACCAGCTGCAAGGAGATTTTGCGGCCCTTCCTGGCACACTCATTCCGCCCGAATTGTGGTCCTGATGGAACCCGGAAGTCAGTTCGGACCTAGGTTTATCTAGGACGCAAGCGGAGGGTTCCGGAGATCGCTGCGGCCAGACCAACGCTGGGTGAGAAGAGGCCCTGATTCAGTAGCAGCACATAAAGCTCACTAACAATACAGCTGTCGATGTCTCTGGAGCGCTGACCACCGTGCAGGACATCCTACTACTGCAACCCGACCTGAACAAGAGGGCACCCAGTGTGTGGTGGCCACCTATGTCCTGGCTCTGAGGAGGCTAGTGACCAAAATGTCCCGAGGTGAGTGGAGGGGAGGGGAGATGGGTGTCCCTGCCTGGGGTACTGATTCCACAAAAATGGCAGTCTAGAGAGGGCCCTGGAGCTCTGATCAGGCCTAGGCCTAGCCGCCGCATGCGCCATTACCTAGAGATAATTGTAGGTCACCCTGTGGTGGGTGAAACCTGGGCCCCCCAAAGGACCTGTGCCCTCCCGCGAGTGAGGTCCCATGGCTCCTAACAACAGACATGGAAACCGAGGGAGGCGGGCCTGAGGGGAGGCGACAGAGTCACCACTCAACTAGTCACAGGCCCCAAAAACCCAATGGAGGGTCACCTTCATCTACTACATACCCCTCTTTGGAGCAATTGAAAGACATCTACCCATGCCCTCTGCACAAGTGGGATATGCAGTCTTAAACCATCACTGATCCCTACCACCGACCAACAGCCTCAAGTAAGCTCCCCGGGACACCTGTCTGTGGCACTCTGAGCTTAATCGAGCAGGGTGACGGCCCCTTTACGATGCTGAAGCGCCTGAGAAGCACAGCCCCAACTAACATTACCCAATCTGCCATGCCGTGAATGGCGACTCCCGCATAAGGCGTAGGGCAGTGCTGGGGATGGGACTCCTCCCACTCTTCCCTTTTGTTAGGGTCACAGCCCACTGAAGATGCTTGGGGAAGCGAGTGGCCTGAGGCAGAGTTGAAATCCACCCTGGACACTAGGTGGCGCACCCACACGGCCTGGCTTGGCTGACCTGCTGGCTGGTACTGGGTACGGCCACCTGCCCTTGGAGGGACGGAGTCAACCCCAAGCGCTGAGGCGGAGCAGAGGAATCATAGGTGCTCTGAGAAACCAGCCTGAGAAGCTATTGCTCGACTTCAGAGGCAGATAAACTTGTGCCGCCAACCCAATTAGACCGCCTCTAACCCCATTGGGGTTCCCACTGGGGGGCCCCTACATGCCTACCGCCCAACAACTGGTCATGGGTTGCCTGCCCCTAATGCTCCATCTGCAGCAGCACATACGGGGACAGGTGAGATGTCACATTCTGAGGAGCTCGGAACATGAGGCACCCCATCTAGCGCCAACTGCAAAGCTGGACACAGTGCTGAAGGCTGTTGAGAAAATCGGAGCCACCCATGACCAAATGTGTTCATCACTGGAATCAAAAATGAATAAAAAATAACCTCGGACTTCACTCTCCTGCATGAGGACCACCGCAAACTAGCCAATAAAGTACGCACCAACAAGTTTGCATTGGCAGACCTACAGCCGACGACCCATGCAAGCACTACAACGCTGCAAAATCTACTCGATTGTGTGAGCACTGTAGAATATAGACTAGAAGACACAGAAGGCAGCTCACGCCAGATCAATAGAAGAGCGGTGGTTCTCCTGGAGGGTGAGGAGGGCCAAGATGCAGTGTCGTACACGAAGAACTGGCTGCGAGACCTGTTACCATGAGATGCAAACTCCCCTAACTTTGTGGTGGAGGATGCCCACGGGTACCTGCACACAGACCACCACGGGCGCTAACCCCAGACCACCCGTTTCAATTGATAAACTCCAGAGTTCTAGATACCATCTTAAGAGAAGGACGCAAACAACAAGAAATTAGGATAATCCAGACTGTGCGAATTTCCAGATTACACAGTCTCTGGGTGATGGCGAAGGGCACTACCTGTTTCTTCGACTAGTCATCAGATGCCTGGGACTGGCTGGAGAGCACCGGCCTTACAACCAGGCGCTCTTCGCCTGGAGGCACATCTGGGGGGCAGCGGGATAGGAGGGAACTCCGTAGGGGCAGATGCAGGAGAACTGGCCAACCTCCTCCATCGTCGGCTACCCCACCTTGGAACAGCAGAGTGACGAGAGGCTCTTCACGTAACCTGGCACATCTGCAGACACACAAACTGCGATATCATGAATGCAATCTATCAGATCACCTGCCAGTGCAGATTGAGATATTTCGGCATAACCAGCCGAAAAATTAAAACACGCATTTGCGAGTATCCCGTGGAATGCCCTTAATAAACCCCCTTAAAAGAACGTCACACCAGGGGCACTCTGTCCTTTTCACTGATCATGCAACCCAGCATCTAGTGAGTGACACGCCCAATATACCAGCCATATTGCATTCTGCTAACCTTTCTACCAGACTGAGGGGCAGCAGTCTTAAAAATATCTTTTAAGATGTTGGATGGAAGTTCTCATCACGCTCTTTTCAACAAGTACCCAGCCCTTCTGGTCTTGATTACATCTGACTAATCCTTCACATTTGGGCCAAACCTAATGCTTATGCCCACATACAAGTCAATGGCACGTACCTAGTGTCTAGATCGCACATGTTTTTTACCCCATTGATAAGACAACCAGCTCTATTCATCGGCACTCATCTAGTGTTTAGACTGTGTGTGGATATCACCCTGTTGACAAGGCATCCCCTAGGCTATCCCTTCATAATAAATTGCCCGCAAAGAATTTCTCACAGGGGGAAAACTGTTCTAACCCACTGATCACACAATTTACTAACATTTAAAGACACGTGTAACATAGCAGTTTTCCTTTATTAAAAGTGCAGTTTTATTACAATTAAGTGAAGTACCCCTTAAGATTGCATACACATTGCTATCCAATATTATTCCAGTTCCTTCGGTTTCTGGCATATCTGGCCAACCATCCTCATTTGGGCTTAGACTAACACCTGTAGGTACTAACTCATATGCATGACACCCGTCATTGCATCAATCCAGTGTACAGTAGGCACGTGGTCACTACCTCCACTGACACAGCACTTCTGGATCAATCCCACTTTTAGCATGCTCTTTTCTTTCTGGGCGTCACTGCGTCACACGCTACAACGTGAACGCGTTGACGCAAGCTCGCCTTTCCAATTGCCCGGGAACCTTCCTTCAAAAGACGCCAGGCCGGCGTTACGGGCATCGCCAAGATCCCAGAGAAGACTGGAATAGGTACCAGAGGCGGGCGTCCTGCTTGATGAAGTAAGGTTTTCTTCCTTTACAGGTTTCCATCAACAAAACCACGCCAGTTTTTCGTGAGCTACTATACGCGTCTCAGCCTCAACTCTGTAAGGTGCTGCTTGAGCTATAGAATACCAATTCTTTTTTGTTCCTCCCATTTTAATGTGTGACTACAGGCGTTCACCCCTTCCGGGATCTACTTAAAGCTACTACAAACACGTAGCTAGTGTAACTATGTTCTTTATGTGATAATACTTTTATTTTTTATTTTTTTTTCGACGTGATACGCAATATGCCTATACACCTACATAGGATGTTTGCTTGCACCTATTGCATTATCTGGGAGACATACTGGGTAATTGTACCCTGTCACAATGGTTCTCCTTGTGTTTCATAAACATGCAGCATCGCAAAGCTACAGCATGCCAAAGTACACCTCAATAGATAGCCAACGTTACTAGTCTTGCATGCGCACATATACCATCGCGCACAGCACACTACGTAGCCGGTTAGTGTTGCAGAATGCTGGTAAAATGGGTGGCACTTGCTGACGATTGATTGACTCACAGCGAGTGATTAGCAAAGACACCAACAAACCAAAGAAGGTTGCACTATAATGTAGCAAGATAAGGAGATCTTGCATATCAATGTTGTACGTGCTTTATTATTGTTTTCCTTCTTTTGTCTTACAGGTTTTTATACTTAACCAGTGGGTCCGTAAGTACACAGACACTGCATGCACAGCACACCTTAGTGTGTGTGCTGTAAAAATCATCACACGTGGCATGTTTCTGCCACAAATCACCTTTCACATGCAGAGTGGTCCTGAAAAAAACCTCCACAATACATTTTTCCGAGGCAGATACATGTTGACCATATGGATAACTAAGACCATTTAGTCTTCAGGTTGTCCTTCTTACGCTTTCTTTTAACCTTGTCCTGGGCCACTAGGAATAAAATACAGGTCAGTAAGGATTCCCAGAGACATTTTTAAATCTCACCACTTACCGAGCACTTTTCACACACTCCGCTATAATCCAGGCGTTGAAGCACAACTGAGTGGTGCAGTATGGCCTAGGGCCTGCTTTGCGTGCATATTATGTTAGCATGGCTTATTAGAAGTTTAAACACCATTTTACTTTTTGCTGCTTTTGCACACAACACTGCATAGCTGTTTTTGTAAGTTAGCCTTCACGAAGGTCTACACATGAGAAAAGGTTTGTTTTCGACATCTCTAGACTTACATCGTGCCACTAGTCTGCACAGTGAGTGCTAAAGCCGCCAAGGTTATCAAAACATGTTAGTTGTTTTTCGACATGTTCGGGTAACGTTTTCTAGACACAACATTTTGGCAGCTGTGAGCCAAGTAAGATTCTGGCGTCCTTATTATCACACACTAGCCATGATTTCAGGCACTTGGAAGATTTCCGTTTCCAGGGATGCAGAGAGCCTATGCTGATCCAGATGTAATTTACTCTTACTGAGCGGAAAGGTAATGGGGTCCCCCAAAACAAGCCTAAGAGACCTTCTATAGTTTATAATACATAGTTCCTATATAGGGAGGGTGTTAAAACTAGGTGCTATAGGACCTGTTTTCACCATCATTGTAATATGATTTCTCCTTTTGTATTTTATGGAATTGTAACCATGCTGACCATATTATTTTTAATCATATGTCTGCTTATGTTGGCTAAGATACTGCACATGAGATCACGTCGTTAAAATAAATATTTTAACCTTTCCGTGTCTCTTATTTACTCCTGTTGTGGACTGGTATGAGAGTATAACAAAAGAGCATTCTCACTTCTCACCATTCCTGAGATGGTCCTAAGTCGCATGTTATAGGTTGTCTAATCATTGGTTACTTTGCTATAGGACGAAGAGCTAATGTGACACTGATGCTAGCTGGTTGGGGGTTTTCTAGGTACTGAGGTGAGTTTCTGGTACACCACAATTCACTGATGTCCTAGGTCTCTGTGCACAGTTCTGTGTATGAACAGGATCCTTGCAACATGGCGCCCAACGGATGTGGACTTATTGTGAGACACTTGAGTAGTGCTTGTATCGGTCTACGACCCCCTCACTATTGTTTCTGATTGACAGTAGTGACGGATAAAACCTACCTATAGTTATATAGGTCTTTTCAAACTTGATATTTTAAAAACGGGTTTCTTTTGAATGAATACCAAGTTGTGCCATTTTCTATTGCATTGTCTATCTATAATCTATCACTGTATCGATATGGCTGTTGATATCCCAGCACAGTTGCTTGACTGTGTGGAATCACTTGCAGGATTACCTAATTTTATTAACGGGGCAGGCAGTTGTTTTTGTTGTATCGGCTGATGCAGTGTACCCGTTTGAGTTGTTCTACTCATGGGTCACATTTCCTGCGGTAGATGTTGTGTCTGGTGTATTTCACACTAACAGCTCTGCTGATGTACCTGCAGTGTACGCTCCATATAAGACAGTGGACATTCTGCTTGGCAGCATGCCGTTTGGTTTAATGGTGCCCTCCAACACATAATAACGGCGGTCAGACAAGGGCCGTTGTCTATCCCAGGCGCTACTTGGCCTGTTTTAGCTGCTTACACCCCGCATCTTCAGGTGGGGCAAATAACAGCTCCACAAATAAGACCTTATGCTTCTGCTGTTTCAGTTATTAGGGGTCTGGCTCATTATATTACCCGCAACCTCCCGGGTGGTGCAGCGCATCCAGTTGGTGGGGGAGGGCTGAAGCTTAGTCCCATCATGGCTAATGCGGTCATGGGCAAGCGTCCACAGGATAAGGATGAGAAGACTTTTTGGCTTGTCTAGAAATTCAACCAACTGGAAGCAGTATTCCCGAATACTATTCCTGTGCAAAAACACAGGATCCTTACCATACGTTTTCAGAAAGACTTAGTGCCAGACACAAATTACTGTACGACTTGGGGTGTGTTTTTTTGCGGCAGTATATACTAGGTGCTTCGGGACCCCGTCAATGGCTGTCCTGCCCTCCGTCATTAAGCGTGTTCAGGATGACCGGAGGCGGCTGTGGAGTTGGGAATGCGTCTCATCTGAGCGTTTGACATGGTCCGCGATCTCGTCCTTGCAAATGTTAAGGGGGATGCAGTGAGCATCCAAGTGTCTAATGCTTTGCGTGATGTCCCAAATGCCGACAAACCCCATCAGTTACCGAAAATTATTACGGAGGCTTATAAGACCGTTGGCCGTAATAGTTTGGGTGTTAAGCCTTTTGCTAAGAAACAAACACAGCAGCAAACTCAACAAGCTTCATCTGATAAGGATGACCGCCCAAAAGTTCAGAAACAAAATTGGAGTAAGAACAAATAACATGGGGAAACAGCAACAGAAACAGGGGTCCCATCCTGCTTCACCTACACCTGCCTCTACTGAGCGTACATATGAATTGCGCAACCGAGGTACTATTAAGTCACCTGGAAGATTTCAGGTTCCTGAACAACGTTCTCCTCGCTCTTTGCAGGAAACATCAGTCTCAACCACTGGTGGAGAAGGCGGCGGCAAAGGTCGAGGCGCCCAACAGAGCCGTGAGCAGCCTGGCAAGGCTGACGGAAATGGCAAGCAAGACGAGTCACAGCAACAAAGACCCCAGTTTCAAAAGAAGAAAGTTGCTGTTGTAACAGCGAGATATGCAACAGATAGTGATAACGCAGCTTCGGAATTAGACATGGGCACTGACGCTGTTGGACAGCGCGGCGGAGATTACCATAGTGTGAGAGGCCCTGCGTCCACTACTGAAGGTGACAGTGGCTGACACCTTCGTTGTAGTTGAGACAGCGGACACTAGAGTGGCTCCCCCTGACAGGCTTTATGAAATTGTCCTTGTAATTGAAGGTGAAATAGAACGTACCATAAAAGGGGTATTTTGGGAAAATCTAACTACTACCTATGATATATTGTTGTTGGCGGAGGTCGACTGGCCCCCACTTTTTGTCTTAGCTGCTCCCCAAGGGGAGGAGGTAATCCTCCCTAGTTTTGCGCACACAGTGCCGAAAGAGCAGGCGCTGCATTTTGCAGAAGATTGGGCTACGGCTTTGTACCGTACTCACTGTGGGTGGGACAAAATTTCCCCTCGACATGAGATTCCTTTGCGGTCAATGCCACAGCCTCAACCCCAATACCCCATGCGGCGTGAAGCAAAGGCTTCCGTTGCGGAAAATCCTTGAACAATTGAAATATCAAGGTGTAATTGAAATATCAAGGTGTAATTGAAACGTCCGTGTGATGAATAACCCTCTTTTTACTGTGACCAAACCATATGGTTCGTACCGTTTGGTATTGGATTACCGCCACTTAAACTCACATTGTCGAACGTGCGCGGTGCAGAATACTCACAGTTCTGCTCTTGTGGATAGTCCCGTGCGTAAACGGTTCAAAACCCCACTTCACATATCCAATGTTTTTTTTGCCCACAATCTGTCTCCACTTAATAGTCAATGGACAGCTTTTACCAGTGGTGGCAAACAGAGCCAATTTCGCCGTTTGGCTATGAGCTATAAGAATAGTCCTGGCATCTTGGCCGCTCGCGTTGTCTCTCTCTTGGAGGGGATCAACACAGATGTATGTTCGCATGTGGATGACATTTATCTCACAGACTACGAATTATGGCCACATCTGTGCCGTGTGGACCGCATAATTTGCAATTTTGTGGATTTTGGCTACAAATTTAACTTTGCAAAATCTCACATTGCAGAGTACACAGTGTTGTTCCTGGGCTACGAGCTCAACAATGAAGGTCGTGGTTTAGCTCCTCACTTCCTGGAGAAATTCGCACTTTTGCGAGCTCCCACAACACTGAAGAAACTACAATCCTTACAAGGCTTTTTTAATTGCGGGCGTACCTACATTCCCGAATATGCCCAACGTATCAATCCTCTTTATGCTTTGATACAACCTTCTTTTTCCAAATCGTGCTGGCTGCCTGAGCATTCAGCCATCTTGCAATGTTTGCACGCTGATCTGCTTGAATCTAAATTCTTGCTGACCCGTGATAACCACACCAACCTGGTAATCAGAATCTTTCCAGGTGCGGTGGATTTCACGTACCTCACTTTTAATGAGGGTGACACGGTCCCCTATTGCTTACAAGTTACACTTGTACACTTCGGCTGAGATGCGGTTTTTCACTGTGGAAAAAGTTTTGACAGCAGTGCAAATGGCGATTCTTAAGGAACGTGCACTGTCGCAGGGAAAACACATTTTGGTTGTTACTCCGTATCCTGCCTTAGAGGCAGTGACGAAAGCCAGTGTACAAAATTCCAAAGCTTTGCACCCTCGCTGGATACAATCTACGGATGTCACGTTCATTTTTTATTCCTCACTGCAGACTCAAGAGTACTTGCAGTATGAATTTGTTCATCCTGCTCCTCTGACTATGCGCCCACTTGAGGATTTCCGTTGTATCATATACACTGATGGCAGTGCGCAAACGGCTATGGGTTCAAAGCACACATATTTTTCGGCCTGCGCAATTGTGGTTGGTACTATGGTGGATGGTGAATTCAAGTCCAAGTCGTGCATACACAGACGTTAGGGGACTGTACCGCCCAATTGGCAGAGCTCCGTGCTCTGATACTTGCATTGGAGTACATGGACCCCAGTGTGACCACTCTAATTGTAAGTGACTCTTACTACTGTGTTCAATCCTTCAATGACAATCTACCCTTTTGGACTCAAAATGATTATCGTGACTCCAAGGGGCGCACAGTAAAACTTAAAATGATCTGAGTTCGAATGGCTAAGCTTAAAGAGAGGCTGCCACTTGTTTTTGTAATTCATACTCTTGGTCACGGGTGTGTTGGAGTTCACTCTGTTGGCAACTGTCTCGCAGACATGGCTGCAAAGACAACAGTTGCAACATATGCAGTGGCAGTGGTTACACGTTCCAAAAGTAAGATTGATTTTTAAAAAAAAATATTTTTATTGAGTTTTTAACCCCTTTTGTACCCCTCCCCCCAATTTGGTACAGGACATATCACAACTTAAACATACAAACCAACATTTCATAAAACCAATTTTTAAATCAATATTACATCTGGTGGGTCTACTACACTTCTTCAATAAGAGTCAAAAAGAGCAGAGAAAGCAAAGAAAGCAATGAGCAAAAAAGGAGGAGCAGCGTAATTACAAAAGAAAAGAGAAGGCATGGAAAGCAATAACAGCAACCTTGGTTGACTAAAGCATTAAAAAATAAAAAAATAACAATATACATAGATTGGCAAGAAGAAACATACTTATATAAAATTAAAAAAAAGAGAGAACTACAAAGTAAATCTCGCCCTATACTGTCATTATTTCATCAACTTAATCAGATTCCTCTTCCCTCCATCTTGTTACTGGGCCCCATACCTGAAGTCCTAACCTCTTCCCTCTTCTCCCTCTTCTTTCATAGATCGCTTTTTCTAAATTATATGCTGACAACAGCCTTCCCAGCCAGTCATGTTGTGTTGGTGGAGTTTTTTCAAGCCATGCCGATGCGATCATTAGCCGAAATATTGCCATTGCCACGAAGATAAAGTTAGCATATTCCGACTGAGCTTGATGCTCCCCTACTCCAAAAATGATTATTGATGCGGTTAGTTCAATTTCTATTCCCAATGATCTTTTTAAAAACAGCTCTATTCCTTCCTTCGTTGTTTGGAGGTGAGTACATGTTGCAAACATGTGTATTATATCCGCCTGATCTGCAGAGCATCTCGGACATGTAACCCCTTCATTGCCTCCCCATTGCGCAATCCTAGCCGGGGTATAATATAACGAGTATAAGGTTTTGTAATTTTGCGCCTGAAGTGACGCTGAGCATAGAATTTCCTACCCCTTTTTAATGACCAATGAAATATTTCTTTATCTATGCCCATCTTAGTAACCCATTTCTGCTCCTGCTTCTCTAGGTCATCAGGTTTCGCATTAAGCAATTCTGCATACAATTTTTTAATCGTACATCCTACCCCTCCCTCAATCACATCCAAAACTGAATTTGAATTAAACCCTGCTGGTCCTCCTTTTTTTTGCCAACATATAACTTCTAATTTGTAAAAACTTAAAGAAGTCCCTCTGATCCAGATCGTATTTTCCCCGGATTTCAGAAAATTGCAGCATTCCCTGTATCCCCATTATATCTCCTAATTTTTGAATTCCTTGCCTGCCCCATTTTACAAATATCGAGTCTGAAAAAATCTCCCCTGTATCTCCATTATATCTCCTAATTTTTGAATTCCTTGCCTGCCCCATTTTACAAATATCGAGTCTGAAAAAATCTCCGGAGGTAGCGTACTATTATGTAGCAGCCTAGTGTCTCTATTATATTTGCCTAGTCCATATTTTTTCGTAAAGGCCTTCCAGATATTATAGGCAGCTAATATCGTCTTAAATTTAGTCCTTTTATAGTAGGAAGAATCAGTACACTTCAAAAATACATTTTCTGCTTCCATTCCTAATACCAATGCATAGATATCAACTGTCCCAAGGTTGTCCTGGCATTCTGCTTCGGCTCCTCCTATCAGACCAGAAATATACTGCAAGGCGACTGCCCAGTAATATAATTTGAAATCCGGTAAAGCCCACCCTCCTCTCCCTTGGTAGCGTCATATATCTCATCGCCCTCCTTGTCTTTCCCTTTGCCCAAATAAACCTATTTATTGTGTGTTCTAGAATATTAAACCATTTTGTTTCAAATAATAGCGGGATTGCCCGAAATATATATAAAATTTCGGCAAGAAAATCATTTTAATGATATTAGAGCGCCCAACTATAGAGAGGTGCAAATTATCAAGTCTATCCAGGTCCTTCTTCGTCTTGGTTATTATTGGGGCTATATTTAATTCGACTAATTTATCTAATTCTGCTGTGATAATTACCCCTAGATATGTCCCTGACTGAACTACCCGTGGATCATGACATGCCAGATTCCTATTCTGAATGATTTGAGTCTTAGTAGAGTTTAAGGCATACCCAGAAACTTTGCCAAAACATGTAGCCTCCCTTTCCACCTCGCTTATGGCCACTGCGGGATCCGATGTAATTATCACCACATCATCTGCGTAAGCCAATATTTTACAGTCCCCCCTACAGGTCTTAATCGGGGGAATACTGTTGTTTGCCTCAATATTACGTATATATGGGTCCATATACAAAGCAAACAGTAATGGTGCCGCGTTCCTCTGTTGATTTTTAATGGAAGGGTAAAAGCAGCATTTACTCGTATACGAGCTGTCGGAGTTGTGTATAGTACTTTAATTGCTCTAAGAAACCCCGGGCCAAACCCAGCTCTTTCCAATATAACCCAGAGATAGTCCCAGGAGACCCGATCAAACGCTTTCTCCGCGTCCAGCATCATCGCTGCCATCGGGTCTCCTGAAACCTCTGCGGCATCAAATAGGGTAACAACCTTCCTTCTATGATGGGTAGTTCCCCTCCCTGGTATAAAGCCATGCTGGTTGATGCTTACTAAGGTCTCAATCCTATGTGCAAATCTAAGGGCTAAAATTTTAGAAAACACCTTCGTATCAGCGTTCATCAGAGTTATTGGCCTATATGAACCTGGCATGTGAGCTGGCTTATCCTTTTTTAATATAGCCACGATATCAGCCCCGGCCCAGGACGCTGGTATAGAAATTCCTAGCTGAGCCTGCTTCATTGTGATACATAGATCCTGTTTGAGTGCTTCCCAAAAAGTCTTATAACATTCTGCATGCAGCTGGTCTGGGCCTGCTGCTTTACCTATTGGTAGGCTCATCAGAGCAGACTCTATCTCATCCTGATCAAAAGGAAGATCTAAATTTTGCATTTCCTCCTCCGATACCCTCATTGTCGGGACCTCCTGTAAATATTCAGTTATTTTATCCAGATCCTTAGGCTGCCCCTCGGTGTATAATACAGCATAGTACTGCCTAAAAACCTCACGTATCCCCTCTGGATCTGTAAATATATTCCCCACCTCATCCTTAATTTCTATAATCTCCCCGGAGGCTACCTTCTGCCTTGCCCGTACTGCCAATGTGCGCCCTACCGTCTCGCTACACTCGTAGCATTTTTCCCTATTTACAAGGTATGTTTTAGCAGCCTTCTCTGCTAGGTTCTCCTGTGCTTCCATTTTAGCCTTAGCCACCTTAATAATTACTTGATCCAGTGTATCACCTAAAGTGGCTGCCCTGGCTAGGGCCCCTTCTGCCTCCTCCAACGCCAGAAAAAGTTTATCAATTTTGGCCTTCTCCTGTTTTTGAGAAAAAATGCTAAAGCTCAGAGTTTCCCCGCGGGCCGCAGCCTTGAAAGCGTCCCAGACGACGCCCGCGTTAGCACTCCCTCTATTAATCTCAAAGAATGATTTAATCCAGTGCTTCATATGTTGAACATATTGGTCGTCTTTCAGAAGTCCCCTCTCAAACGTCCAGGTCCTCTCTATCTTCCCCCCACTCGCCATGCTTACTGTTAATACCAGCGGGTTGTGGTCAGAGAGTATCCTGGGCAATCTTTGAACCTTTGCCCCCACCATTAAAAGATTTGGGATGAAAAAGTAATCTAATCTAACACAAACCCTATGTGGGGCTGAATAGTAGGTAAATCCTGGGTCGTTACACTTTAAAGATCCCCAAACATCGATCAGTGCATGGTTGTTTATGAGATTAGTCAGTGCCCGGTATACTCTCTGTTTCCTCCCATGATACAAGTTCCTTCCCTTAGTCCAAAGCCCGCCTGCCCCATTTATATTAAAATCCCCAGCGAGAATAATTCGAGATGGCCATGTCGCTAATTCTGTGTCCAGAAATTCCAGCACCTCTGGGTCATCCTCTGTTGATCCATACAGTGTTGCTAAGGTAACCCACTCCTGTCCGATCATACATTCTACCAGATCCCATCTCCCCCTCTGATCTTCAAGCTTCCTTTTTATTGTGACTCTTTTATTCCTGGATAGAATGGCTACGCCTCGTTTCGTAGATCCTTGCTTGGAATGAGCTAACAGGTTAAAACCCAACTGGTCTAACAACCCTGCTTTAGAGCCCTCTATGTGGGTCTCCTGAAGAAAGACAAAGTCAGGTCTCATGGTTTTTAATAATATTCCAACCCGCTGCCTCTTTTGCCTATCATTTAATCCGCAGACGTTCCAAGTAACTACTCTAGATTTCATTCTCTTTTTTATCATGTATCCATACACCAAAACTGTATTGTTTATACATTTTACTTTTATTTGTACAATTTCCCCTCATGTCCCCGTGTCCCCTTGTCCCTTACGTCCCGAAACCCCTCCATTTCGTCATCATTCTTTCCACCCCATGTTTTATTCTTGATCCATGACCTGTACCAAAACATCCCACCCCCTGTGTTCGCTTCCTGACCCCCCCGTACAGGCAATAAGGTCAACCTGACCTATATGTGGCTGCTCCTATCCCCAATGGCCGCCTCCCCCCCACTCCGGTGCATTTTCGACTATACCTACACTTATAATCTAGTCCTAGTCGAGTAATCCATCAAGAACTCTGATTACTTCTTGCTTCTTACATCTTATTTCTTACTTCTTACTAATAAGTCTCATTATCTGTTTTATTTTTTTTTAACATCTTATACTTGTTTCGGAGCCCCTCGTCGCACTGCCACCACCATGTTGTTTTGCCCTCCCTTTCCCTTATCCTTTAACTCTGCCAAGTACTCCTGGGCCTTAATCTCTGAGAGAAAGAATCTAGCAGAACCCTTCATGACAACCTTCAATTTACATGGAAACAGCTAATACGCTTCTGCACCAATACTTTGAAAAGGAGTTATTAATTGTCTCATTCGCCATCTCCTCTCCACGGTAGTGTGGCAGAAATCTGGTCTGGCGAAAAAAGTTACTCCTTCAGCTGTGCGCCTTGCCTCTGGCTTAGCCTTTTCAAGAACCTCTTGTCTTGCCAGATAGTTCCCCACATATATCAAAATAGCTCTAGGCTTGTCGGATTCTTGTCCCCTTTTCAGAGTAACCGGAAAGCGGTGTGCGTGCTGTATCTCCATCTCCCAGTTCCAGGTCTTGTTCTCCGGGAAGGCGTTCTTGAACAACCTAATCACAAAAGTGCGAACATCTTGCCCTTCCAGTCCCTCTGCTATCCCAAGGAGCCTTATATTGTTCCGCCGCTGGCGATTCTCGAAGTCCTCGAGCTTACATTGCACATCTGTAGCCAGCTCCTCCTGATCCTGCTTACATTTTTGCCATGTATTGACTTCATCTTCTAACTGGCCTGTTCTTTCCTCTACCTCAGTAACTCTTGTTGCCATGTCCGCATACAGTTTATTCACTTTCCTCATAGAGCCTTGTATCTTCTTATTAGCCTGCTTGGCCCTCCGACTTTCGGCTCTGGCTTCAATTTGCATCTGTTTTAACATATTGTATAGTAGATCCATAGTAGTGCCAGGTTGATTTGAACTACTTGTTTGAGTCAGGGGCTGAGGGTGTGAATGTGGAGGATTATTTACCTCCCCCTCCAAATAGGTCTGTGAGGTGGCAGAGTAGTCCCAATCCAGGTTTTTGGACACCAGCATTGGGCTTCCTGCTCTTCTTGTGTTACCTAATAACCTACTATTAGTTGTTCATGAGATCCAAGAGGCATTCCCCCTATGTGCTGTTTTTCCTACTCCCCCATCTGTGGTCTCTAATTCAGAAAGTTCAGAGCTACTTCCCTCTGGAGTTGATGTCAGGCCTGACTCGGCTTCGCTGCTGTCACCGTCATTCAATGAAAAAAAACATTCATCACTAGGAGAGCCTGGGGGTGGATTGCTGGAAATTACTGCCGGGACTTGAGTTATAAATGTATCTTTCCCCCCTCTCCGTTTTGCCCGTACATCGGTCTCCTCATAAATTTTTGGGCGCACTACTGGCTCTACTACCTGCTTGACCTGCTTTGCACAGACCTCGAGGCTAGAGCTCTCTTCATGCTGTTTTTCAAGATTGAGCAAGTGAGTCTCGAGCAAAGTATCACCCCCGTCGTCATTGCCCCCAACCCCATCTATTTCCATCTGTTACAAGCCCTCACCATCACCATCAGCCCCTTCATTTATATTAAGGACCCCGGCCACTTCGTTAAAAGTCAAGACAGGTAAAACAGGTACCTCGATTTGACCGGCAACAGGAGCGCCATTCTCTTCTTCCTGTGGTTGCAAAAGTTCCGGCGTCTGCTTCTCCATCTTGTCTGGGGATTCTTGCTGAGCGCCGAGCTCTACTCCTTCCATCGCGTCGTCCCGTGGCTCGGGGGCCAATAGCATTGCCTGCGGCATCCCGACATCCTGCCGTTCACCTTCCTGTGGAGCCGATGCCGGTGTAAGCATTTGGGTGACCGGTGCTGAGCCTGCAGCGGCGGCAGCGGCGGCGGAGTTTGACACGCTTGACACATTTGCGGCAGAGAAGGCTTCTAGCAAGGTAGGCTGACGGAGACAAACCTCTTCATTCTCCCGAAATTTTAGGGCTTTTTTCCCCAGATTTCGTCGCTCCTTTCTTTCTTTTAGGGGCGCCTCATCTCTGCCCGCGTTGTCTTCATCTTTATTTTTCACGGCATTCCTGCGGTGCTGTACTGTCCCCTTCGAGTTAAAGGAGGGCATCCGAGGTCACTCTGACTCCTTCGGCTTCAGCACTCTCGCACCCTTCGGAGCCATCACAATGGCCCGGACTCTCTGAGATAGGGAAATGCAGCGCCTCACCACTTGGTTTTGAAACACTGCAAAATACAAACCGGGAATATCTAGTGTAAGCCCGGCCCAAACTTGCAGTAATACTCTGAGAGTGTAGCTCATCTCATTGAAAAGTACGCCTGCTTAACGATCTTCTCCATTCAGAGGTGTTCTCCATAGTATCCTCATGCATCGGAGAGGGAGGAAAAGTGCAACCACTCTCACGGGCTATCGGCGGCCATCTTGCCCCTCGAAAACCACACCCCAAAAGTAAGATTGATGATGACATCTTGGCAGCTATTGCCGCGACAGAGAAGGGAGGTAATTACTCTAGAGGTTTCCCTGCTAAATACTCTTATCATTTAGGCCCTGATAAAGTTTCTTATGTGAGAATTAACGACGTTGGTGACAGGTTAATACCCAACGCAGACCGCAGGCAGGCTTTGATTACAGCAGCCCACGCCAGGATGGCTTCTGCGCATGCTGGTGTGTCAGCTACCGTTTCTCTTCTCCAGCAACGAAATTGGTGGCGGGGTTTGTACAAACAAACACGTGAATATGTCCTTCAATGTGGCATTTGTCAGCAAATTAAACCTTCTACTGATGCACGACCGCCCCAAACTCAGTTGCACACATCTAATAAACCACTTGCGTGTGTTTATTTAGATCACTGCGGTCCTTTCTCATCTGATACTACGTAGAAGTACATCTTAGTAGCAGTTGACTCTTGCACATGCTTTGTGTGGCTATGGCCTCAAAGGAGTGGTGATTCCAGATCTGTCATAAGGGATTAGCGTGTCTTTGTGTGAATTTTTGCGTGTGGTACCTTCCATTCGGACCAGGATCCAGCGTTCGCCTCTAAGGCGTACAAGGATGCCATGGCTTTATTGGGGGTCCAGGTCAAATTTTCGTCTCCATACCGTCCTGAGGGTAATAGTGTTGTGGAGCGGATGAACCGTGACTTAAAGCAATCCTTGATAGCTAAGGTATTAGATACTGGCAGAGACTGGCTAAACCACCTCAATAGCGTACAACGTGCACTAAATAATCTCCCTAGAAGGTCTCTGGGTGGGCGGACCCCACACGCAATGCTCTTTGGCATCAAAATGTTTGACCCGGACCTTGATGGTCTAGACATGGCGGCGGCTGCCGCATCCTGTGACGTAGATGAACATTCTAATGTTTTGCAGAACCTACAAAAGATCAGAGACAGTCCTGCAAAGGAACACTTGCCCTCCACATCTGATGCAGCATTGCAGATTCCGGTAGTCGGCTGGCTACCCCAAGTTGGAGAACTGGTCCGAGAGAAGATCGACAACAAGAAAGAATTCGGTCCTTCCTATCGAGCTCCAGTTGCTGTGCTTAGTGTGCAGGGTACAAGAACAGTCATTTTACCTCCTCTTCCTGGGCGAAAGGGGAACATGTACATCTCCATTGATAATGTCAAACTACACAGGGTGGCCGATTCTCCATAGTATGACTCCTGCCGTTTCGTGTCCTGCAATGGTGCGACAATCTGTCCCGGATCCTGCCAACGGGCCTGATGTTGTAATTGAAATAAATACAGTTGCG
This sequence comes from Lissotriton helveticus, assembly GCF_964261635.1. Lineage (NCBI taxonomy): Eukaryota > Metazoa > Chordata > Amphibia > Caudata > Salamandridae > Lissotriton > Lissotriton helveticus. The sequence goes on along the minus strand of NC_136059.1, from coordinate 1,145,548,250 downwards.
AATCCTTTATTGAATTCAACTGCTGGTGATCCTCTTAATGATACAGAATATACTTACCCCACTGACTTGTCTATGCCTGATTTGGAGACCCGTGTTGCTAATCAATCCCGTTTTCCATTTGACACTGGCTCTGCAACATCTAAGGCCCCTTCAAAAGTTTCGATTTTTGCTACCTGGTTTAAAAAACATTTTTTAATTCCCCCTTGGACTTACATTTGGCTGGTACTTTTTGCAATTTTTTTATTCCTGTCCATCGGATTTGTGGTGTATTTTTTTTGTTTTATTAATGGACACTACGTTCAAGAAAGAACGTCAATTAAACTGATTGATGGAACTTTGGCCCCCACTCCTCTTCGCACAAAATGAAGAGGGACCAGACATTTGTGAATATAACTGCTTGGCCCGTTTTAGATGGGATTGTATGGGATGCTGTAAAGTTCCAGATTCATGGTCCCACAGAGGTTATTAATGTTCCCAATGTACTCCGTGTTTCTATGGGTGATGTGGTTATACAAAATATTCGCTGTGATGATTGGGACGTCCAGGCCGTAGAGGCTTTGTTTTCTGATTTGAAATATTATGCTGCCTTTGATGTTGAAGATTTATATTTAGAGTCTGCAAACTATGGTGATTTGTACTGTTACCAGCATTTTGGCAATCAATTTCTGCATAAAACAAATTCATTTAGTAATGTGGTTAACTACACACAGTGGGAACATTGTCCCACACCAGTGGAAGGCAGCTCAAAAATGCTTTTGAAAAAGTTTTTTTATTTTACTGATTTTAATCAATCCAGCCCTGATGCATTTTATTTTAAGTTGACTGAGAAGTCCTCTTCCATGGTTAGACTTACCCACACTAAATTACTATATTCAAAGTCCTTTATTGACCAGTTGGCTGTTGGGGGTTATGAACTGTGGAAAGATATCATTGATCTTAAATCTGTTTGGGGTTCTAAAAGTTGGAAAGTGCAAGGCACTGAGGCTTTGCATCGAGCATGTCTCATCCCAAACCATATTTTGTTTCTGAATGCTACTATTTCACAGACCACATGCTTTGGATAGGCTACTTCTAAGAAATGACATGCTCCTTCATTTCCTGATTTGGGTGAATTTCCCCACTGGAATAATTACACCAGGACTTCCCTAAGCGATTTACAAGCCCTGTTGAAAAATAATGTCTCCAGCATTAATCCCGAAGGCTGGTTGCTATGGCAAAAAAGTGCAGATTCCTGCCAGCACCGTTTTCTGGGTCTGACCCCTGGATATACAGAAGTTAGAGTAGATCCCCGTTTTCAGACTCAACATTCAGTCACCACGTATTCTGTAGCCAAATTATGTCAGAGTTGGCTCAGACACTCGACCTTAGCGTCTGTTAAGTTGCATTTGTCCAAGCTGACTGACTCCGTCGACTTAAATGATTTTGTTAAAGGTCCTGCAGCAGGCAGACCGAAAAGATGGATATATGCTGCTTACAACGAGGTTTGGAAACTGTCACAGATTGAAACTGCTTCTAGGCTCAGAGCTATAGATCAGGCCAATTTAGAAAAAGTGCTAGCCGTTGTAGATAATAGCATTAACACTCTTTCCTCCCGCATTTACACATTGGATAATATTGTTTCATCTGTTGTTGATATTGTGCAAGAAGACATTGCTGTACTGTACCATGGGCAGAATCAATTGCATTCTGTTATGGAGTTTGCATGGACTCTCCAAATGTTGAAAAATGGCAAAGTGCCTTGGGATTACATGAACACGAGTTTGTTATTTTTACCTTTTAATTTGACTGTTAAACAACAATTTATGTCAATGAAGGATTCCACGTTTTCACTATTGCATATTGAAAAACTGGAGCCATTACCATTTTCAGAGCCGAGTCGAATTCTGCAGTTTGGCTCATCCATGGGTTGATAACTCTACTCTTTCCCCTGTTTACATTTGAGTCTTGCATGAAACACTATGCCATAGGTAGATTTGAACCTTTAAGTAGTGCTTATCTTCATGAAGTTTGGAATCTCCCATTCACATATAGGTGCTTGAGGGAAGGAAAGGAAGTTTATTTGAAAGGTGAAGATTGCACATCCACGCCAGATCATTCATTAGCCTGTAGAAATCTGCCTACACTGCAAGAGAACTCTGAGTCTGGACTGACTTCCAGCTCACTGAAATGGAGGCCTTATTTACCGATGGTGAACTGACCTCGTTCACGGAACTGACCGAGGAAAGAGGGCTGCCGGCCAGCCAATTCCTGCTACATCGACAACTGGTGGCAGACTGTAGACGCACATGGGATCTCCGGGGCGGGGAACCTGCGACTCACCCGGTGCTACACACATTACTCCATATGGGGGCGGGCAGACACCATATCACATGGATTTACAAATCTATCATAGAGCTCACCCAGGCATCGCTATCGAATCAGCGGCTCCGCTGGGAAGAGGATATAGGACGCAATCTTCTTGACGGGGAATGGCAGAAGGCCCTAGAACATCATAAAAAGGTGTCCCGCAACCAAAGATTAAAAAATGTTCAATTCTAACATATTGCACCGCGCTTACCTCACACCGGCACGACTCAAATGCTTTTACCCGACCTCCCATTTTGAATGCCCCAGCTGTAATGCACCAGACGCCCCATTCATTCACATGTTTTGGACATGCCCTGGACTACAAACCCTCTGGGCAACGGTCCACGCTATTCTGCGAACAGTTACCGGCCTCGCGGATCTCCACAGATGGGAGGCTTGCGCCCTAGGCATTTATAAGCGTAACAAGCGCAAGAAGGTAGAGACCAAATTTGCGCTCCTAGCCATATTGTTAGTAAAGCGCAGCATAGCATTGCATTGGCGCGCGACGGAGGGTCCCCCTCTGGCAGCTTGGTGGGGGCGGTGAAGAAATGGGCCACAGCCGAGGAAGACCTTATTCACCTAGAAGAGGCCCGCAGCATCCGTCGGCGCCCTATTTTCCTAGAATGGGCGACACTACTTCACGCTTTTCAGCAAGCACGCACGGCAAGTACGGTCCCAGCACGGGATCCGCGAGCGACGCCGCGTTCCCACACCAGTCTATGCGCACCCCCCCCACCCCATCAACCCCCCATTAGGCCACCTTTTTGGGTATGTGACATTGCTTAGCAGGAAACACTAAGTCTGCAATAAGAGGGCTGACAAGGACCATCCCCACTCTGGTTCCTCCTTCTGTACGATCCCCCCCCTTCACCCCCGTATTTCCCTGGTTTTGAGACCCACAGTTCCAGTTAGAACTTGGATTATCATTTCATGGCACCCGTTATGAGAGGCATGGGATTAGAGACTGTTGTATGGGCCAGAGAACGGCGGTCCCCCATCCCACCGACTGTATCTTCGACACCTCCCGATATCTCTGGCGGAAGCTGTAAGGAGGCTCCTCCCTCCATCGTCTCCGAAGTCCCTTCTTGGATAAGATCCTCCACTGCCGCTAAGTTTGATGCCAGAACTTACTAAATGTAACGTATAACAGATGACAATGCTTGTTGTATGCCATCTCTGAAATGTGAAATCCAATAAAAAGGTTTAAAAAAATAAAATAATAAAATAGTCTGTAGAAATCTGCAATTGCACGGTTCTTGCAATGTCCAGGCACCAAATCTTGCGTGTGTTTTGAAAGGCACCCCCACCCCGGCTATTACACCGACTTTCACACTGCTTGCAAACGGTAGTTATTTATTATTAAATAATGAAGATTGTTGTGGTATGCTTGCTGGTATTCCTTATATCGTTACAGTTTCCCAGTGTGTGGTTTGCTGTAAGAATGTCTTATTTCCTCCTCCACATGGGATGCTCGATGTTTCCATCTGGCCTTCTATTCCGACCTTGAAAGCAGAGTTCAACAAGATGAGTCGAATAAGAGCTCTTTTGTTCCAGAAGGAAGTCCCCCTTACATCTGCGCGTGAGACATTCGTCCTTCATGTTGCAAATACTAGTACTGAGGTGAATGCCTTGTTAAGCACAGACCTGCCCCTGCATTTCGGTGCTTTGATTCACACAATCTTTAATGCCTCGTCAACCACTGGCCTGGCACACTTTTTTAAAGTAGTATGTTCTGGCCTTGTGACCGCATTTCAAACTATATTTGGTGTGATCCCTGCATTTTTTCATTCGATTTTTTCGAGTGTCTTCGGCGGTTTCCCGTTAATTCTCGCTTTAGGAGCGGACATACTGCTGTTAATTTGATTACTCCAGAATGTATGCACAGTCTGTGCCCCACGACGATCTGCTCCGGCTGTTCCAGCTTCGTGACCGGATGCTGGAATACTATGGATAACTGCCTCTGGCGACTCTGAGTGTGGCGCATGGTTTATCTTTCCGGTTCTCATTTTTCACTTGCGTGCAGCCTGTTTTCCACTGCCTGGATTGTGGATTTGAATGGGCCCTGGATTTGTGTCTCTGCAACACGGTGTCTCCTGACCTGGATTTTAATCTACTGATGAGTCCCTTAGTTGCTCATGAAAAAGATTGTTCTAGTTTTGGGATTATGGCCTGCGCAGCGGCTCATGGGGTCCTAGACAATTGGAACATTTGGACTGCTGCCAATGACTTTCTGGCGCACAGTTATAGTGAAGTAAGGCCGAGTTGTCTTCAGATGGTGCTAGAGGTTCCGGCAATCGAAGAGCATGTATGTTCACTTCCATTACTTACAAATACGAAAAGAAGGGTGAATGAGTATTAATTGCGCTGGAGTATGACAATTGTAAGAATTTTCAATCTATCCAAAGCTCAAAGGATAAGGTTGCGTTCACCCCATAACAACAAAAATGGGTAATGTAAGACACAAAACCACATGTAGAAAATAAAAAATTATATCCTGAGCTAGGCAACAATATATCAATACAGATGAAAGAATTTTTCAAAAGATGAGTAATCTTCAAATCTTCTGTTTATTAGTTTCCGTCTTTCTTCATAAACCACACTAGCCGCCAACACGTGTGCACACGCTGCACTATTTTTGCAACCTTTAAGGATAGGAATTCGGAGGCCAATCAAAGAAGAGTTTATATTTGGGATCTCGTCACTCATACTGAATCAGGAGCCTTCGTGAAATAAAGTATCACTTTTTATATGCTCTCACGAATTATGGAGAGTTCTATTTGACTCTAGCTATAGCCCTGAAGAAGTCTATGGTTAACTGTACCAGGACGAAACACGTGTTGGCGGCTAGTGTGGTTTATGAAGAAAGACGGAAACTAATAAACAGAAGATTTGAAGATTACTCATCTTTTGAAAAATTCTTTCATCTGTATTGATATATTGTTGCCTAGCTCAGGATATAATTTGTTTACACTTCCATTACTTAATTGGATGGCGGAAATGTTCATGGATGATGACAACAACTTCCTTTTGGAGGCAGTTGCAACGTATGGTGCCTATACGCTGTTGGATTGAAGTGTGACTTTTTCTGCTTCATAGACACGTACTGAACTAGTGAAGAATATTTGTATCTCCCCCTGAACTGCCTTAAGGTTTTTCTTAATTTTTTAGGTCTTTTTTTCACACCATGGACACCTGTGATTGTTCTCACTAACTTGGTTTTGTTTATAATTCGGGGTTTCCTCCCAATTATCAAGTTTGGCAACATTCCTGAACTTGGTTCTGTCTCATTCGAACTTGAACTCTGCGTTCTATGAACCTTGCCCCCTTTATTGTGCGTTGCCCGATCAAGGGAGGGTGTAGTATGGCCTAGGGCCTGCTTTGCGTGCATAGTATGTTAGCATGGCTTATTAGAAGTTTAAACACCATTTTACTTTTTGCTGCGTTTGCACATGACACTGCATAGCTGTTTTTGTAAGTTGGCCTTCACGAAGGTCTACACATGAGAAAAGGTTTCTTTTCGACATCTCTAGACTTACATCGTGCCACTAGTCTGCACAGTGAGTGCTAAAGCCACCAAGGTTATCAAAACATGTTAGTTGTTTTTCGACATGTTCGGGTAACGTTTTCTAGACAGAACATTTTGGCAGCTGTGAGCCAAGTAAGATTCTAGCGTCCTTATTATCACACACTAGCCATGATTTCAGGCACTTGGAAGATTTCCGTTTCCAGGGATGCAGAGAGCCTATGTTGATCCAGATGTAATTTACTCTTACTGAGCGGAAAGGTAATGGGTTCCCCAAAGCAAGCCTAAGAGACCTTCTATAGTTTATAATGCATAGTTCCTATATAGGGAGGGTATTAAAACTAGGTGCTATAGGACCTGTTTTCACCATCATTGTAATGTGATTTCTCCTTTTATATTGTATGGAATTGTAACCATGCTGACCATATTATTTTTAATCATATGTCTGCTTATGTTGGCTAAGATACTGCACAAGAGCACTGTAGGAGAGTAGGGTCTGCTTCCTATGGTCACCCCCACTTTTTGCTTTTGCTTTACTGGTTTTTGACTTAGATGTGGCTGTGGGCCTGCTAATCAGACCCACAGCCCAGATGCACTCTCTCAATTCAAATTAGTCTTTATTCGATAATTTTTCAATCATAAAAAGACATTTTACAATTAAAAGTTGTTTTTGTTACCACCCACACCCCACAAGAAGCAATATCCACAATGAGTCAAATACAAAACAAATCCTAACTCATCCTATTTACATATTTACATACTTTTAAATATATAGTATTAAAACAGTTGCAAAACATTATAAAAACTAATTTCATCAATACAATATATATATCAGTTACTTATGCAGTATTGAATACATGTCACTTGCTAAATACAATCTGCAAATTTAAGTGGCAGGGTTTGATGACTATCCTTAGGGTTACTCCAGGCTCGTTTTGCGTGCCCGGATTATCCACGTCCAGTGGAGAAATTTCGACATGGCTATAACGACAGGCTGGGAGGTATCAGTTCTTAAAATCCTAACAGCCTCGATTGCTGATTTTAAGCCCAACTGGGCACAAATCGGTTTTAACCATGATCGCCTAGGAGCATTATATTCGGGACAAGCAAACAACACATGTCCAATGTTTTCCTTATGATCAGGACAAAAGGGGCAGCATGGAGATTGGTTCTTATACCATTTTTCAGTTAGGGCATTTAGCGGTAGTGTCCCCACCCTCAATTGGTGATATCTCCTCCTATCACCTGGGATGGTAATCCAATCCCAGTAAGGTTCAAGGGCCGGTGCATGCTTGAGTTCTAAGAATTCTCTGGTAAAGGATCGATCAATACATTTTCCAAAGCTCTTAGACTCAATCATGCTCCAATACAAATCTCGAAATATTTTTTTGGGTGGGAAAACATTATTTACAGGGTCATCCCACAGTTGAGATAATCCCATAGCCCTATAGATATTTTTTACCTCTCTCATCCATGCTATTTTGGGTCTAGTGTCCTGAGTTCTAACCTCAAGGAAGCCTTGGGCATACTGGGAGAGTTCTGGGGTTACCCACAACCTCCTCCAGTAGGCCACTGATCTATACTTGGCCATATCATCAAAACTGTGGAATCCCAAATCATAATTTAAGGGTAACGAAGGGGTTGACATTGGTAGGCCAGTAATGTTGCGGAGGAATTTATTTTGTGCTACCGTCAACTTTGTAAGGTTACTAGGCCCCCAGAGTTCTGCCCCGTATAAAACCGCCGCTCCTACCTTTGCGTTATAAATTTTTAGAACCGGGCTTATAGGTTTGGAGTGTGAGGAAAATAATTCCTTAGTAAGGACTCCTGTCAGTTGAGCATGCCTTGAGGCTAGCTCATTAGTGTGTTGTTTCCAATCTAAGTTATACGACAGGGTAATACCAAGGTACTTAAAAACCTGGGTTTGTTCAAGTTGAACTCCATCCATAACAGCCTTCCCTCTAATATGTTTCCGGTTGTGCAAGACCATAAATTTGGTTTTACTAGTATTAATAACAAGACCATGGTCTGCACAGAACGATTCAAAAACTCCAATAGCCCTCTGTAGGCCCTGTTGAGTCTTAGATATCAACAGGGTATCGTCCGCAAACATCAACAGGGGGATTAGTCTTCCTGCCAACTTTGGGGCATCTGTAGGTTGTTGTTCGAAGTACCTGATCACCCTGTCGATGTATAGCGAGAAGAGCGTTGGTGCTAGGACGCATCCTTGGCGTACTCCCTTTGCAATGGGAAATTTATCAGTAACACTGCCCTGCTGATTCCAGCGAACTTGCGCAAAATTATTCTCATGCATTCTAATAAGCAAGGACAAAATTTCATTTGGAATGCCCTGTTCTTGTAGAGCATTCCACAGCTTGGGGCGGGGAACTAAATCAAATGCAGATTTTAAATCTACAAAGGCTGCAAAAAGCATCCCCCCCCCCTAGTAAAACAACACGCCAGTAAATTAACACAAATCTAAAAACTTGATCAATAGTACTAGTATGGCTTCGAAAACCAGCTTGTAGGGGAGACAAGATGTCCTGATCGTCAACCCATCCATGAATGCGCTGCAGTAAGAGCCTCGCTAATACTTTTTGGATACATGCGATGAGGCTAATAGGCCTGTAGTTGCCTGGATCCGAGCATGCCCCCTTTTTAAAGATGGGGATTATCTCGGCTCCCTTCCAGGTCTCAGGAATAGACGAGCCCCTCGCAATACCATTGGCTAGCAGCTGGATGTAGGTAGCCCATAAATCTTTATCATGTAAAAACAGGTCTGCAGGGACAAAATCCAATCCTGGAGCTCGAGCTTTGGGTATATTATTTAATGTTTTTAGGACGTCGGCTTTAGAAAAGTGTAGGTGGCTCATAGTGGTGTTTACAGGAGCCACACACTCTTTTTCTTCTATATCCTCAGCAGCAAACTGGGTAGAATAATGAGAAACCCATGCTTCTGGTGACACATGGTTCATGGGTTCACCTCTTTTGGCCCCCCTTCCCCATTTAACAATGTTCCAGAAGGAGGTCATAGACCTTTCTTTGCAAGCTTTTAGGAGGTCCCTCCAATAGCCTTCCTCCCAGTCCCCCTTAGCTCTAGCTTGGACTTTTTTGTACGTTACTCGGGCATCCCGTATCTTGTTTATTTCTTTTGATTTCACTGCATCAGATAGGGCCCTATAAGCAACCCTACAAGTTTTGTCATACCACTGATCTTCCTTCCTTGTTGGCGTGAGGCACTTTTTAGTAACTTTTTTTACAAAAAAACATTTCCATTTTTTAAAAAACTCATCATGGATCATAGTTATTTCGATTGTTGGAGTGACCATTGTAGATTTTCTCCTTAATTCTGCAATGGCCTGAATTGTTAGGTCCCTCATAGCTATTATGCTTTCCTCATTAGCTGCACAATTAGCCCATCTAATACGTCTATTATCGTTTGAGAGTGTAACTTGAACGTTTTCTCTCTGTTCAATTTCTTTAGATAGGTCGAACAGCTTAAATGTCAAAATTAATGGGTCGTGGTCGCTTTCAACCCTTGGCTCGATCCACATATCATCGACACTAGCCCAGTTCTCTTTGCTAATCAAAATATAGTCAATGTGACTGTGTGAGGTGCCATTAGTGAAAGTAGGGCTACCCTGCTTGTCCGAGCCCGTTCTTCCGTTAGTGGCCCGCAGCCCATACTCTACACATAAGACTTTTAATTGGAGTGCAGCCTCAGACCACTTTTTGATAGGTGTTAAGGAGAGCTGAGGGATATCCCAGATATAGTTCTCATCAATCATAAGGTCTACATCTTGGTTATCAAGTGGTTCGAAACAACAATTAAAATCACCGCCAACAATAACATTAGCGTTCAAACAATATTGTTTTAAAAGAGAATCTAGCTGACCAACCGCCTCAGTAGGTTTGCCCCCTGGTAAGCCCCTAGAGTAAATATTAAAGACATAGAGATCCTTATGTTGGGGTCGCTGTAATTTAACCAACAGTATATCAGGGCTATTAGTAGCCAATTGAAGAACTGAAAGTTCACTGTTCTGTTTGACCCAAGTTACCAAACCACCCTTGGACCTTCCCCTTAAGCTCGGTATGGCTGAAACATAGAAGTGTAGATAGCCTTGAATAGGTTCAGGATCAAGCTGCCAGGTTTCCTGGAGAAGGATCATATCCTTCGAATTCAGGAAAGTTGACCAGTCCTGTGATGGAATTTTACTTTTTAAACCAGCGACATTCCATGACATTAAAGTAAATAAATCATGGACTTTTTCGTTATTAGGTTTCATGCTGCTAGATTGGCTCTCCCTGTGTTGTTGCACTCTCTCTAAATTCACACCATGTACTCTAGGTACAACCACAATTGGGAATTGGTTCACCATATCAGCCCCTGTAGAAGTGTACCCTAGGTACTCAGGGCATAGGTGTAACCAAGGCCTACCAGGGGCTGCAGCATGTATTATGCCACCCCTGGCTGGCCACTCAAACTGACACAACTGGCTGATCACTCAGCTGGGGCAAGGTCGTGTAATCACCCCTTGCTTAGGTATAGTATTCCTATATCTACCCCATAATATAGACACACAGGAACCTATAAGTCACTCCTATGGCAGGCTTTAACAATCCTGGAGGCAGAGTGCTTGGTTATGTGTGAGATGGTGCTCTAGCCTGAGCTGAGCCTGTCTGCAGCTTTCGGAACCATGTCCTTCTAGCTGTTCTATGATATTGCCATACCATATACTCTTAAGGGCATTATGAACCTCGCGGTTAAATGCTAACTTTGGTTTGGCTTTATCTATACATGTTGTGTAAGGTGTCATACGCTTTGGAATACTACCCCCTCGCCAATTCTGGCGACGGGGGTAGCATTCCACCCTTCTAGAGGGAGAAGACATGTTGTTGCTGACTATCCCGGTTAAAGTTAACCAGAGCCCCAGCGTCACAAAATGGATGCTGCTGCCACAGACACAAGTCTGACCTGCTGCTGGGAGTCCTTCCAGCAAGGGAGGCCTGGACAATAGGTTTCCTGCCTGGAGAGGTTCGAGCACCACCCCAGACAGGATTTTGTGTATTGGGACAGGGAGGGCTGAAAAGAAACAGACACTGCCTGGGGCACACTAGGTGCTCCATTCATAGTCCAGTTCAAACCGGTGCTGGGGCACTCCAGCCCCAGCTCTGGCGTGAAACTTGACAAAAGAAAGGGGGTGTAACCACCCCCCCTTCCTGGTCCCACCCATAGGAGGGACCAAGTGAGTAAACCAGCCCCCTTTAGTTGTATAAAGGTAGGAGGTGACCCAGGAGATTTTAGATTAATCCTGATGAAACTTTGAAACGAAACTCTGGACCCTTCGACATTCAACCGACTTGAAGACTGAAGAATCTCCCTTGTGGCCAAGGAGTGACCACCCTGGGAAACCAGGCACTATCCAGCAACTCAACAGCTTGCTTTGTCCCCGTTCCCGCCGGAACTCGAGCGCAGAGCTTGACAAGACCTGGACTCCAGGACTCCTCTGACCCCACTGCACGACTCCAGCACAGCTGAGCTACGTGGAAGGCGTCGGAATCCATGGAACCAGGAAACTTGGAAAGTCTTCAACTTGCTAATAGCACAGCTCCTGAGGCATCCTCGGAGCTGTGCACTGGGGACTGAGACACCCCGACACCGAGCTCCACCTGCACCGAAGACCAGCCCTCCACACTCCACGAGATCTGCGTGGGGCCCTTCTGCTTGTGTTCTGCTCGACGCGTTGTCCCGGTTGCTGGCCAGTTGGCTAGTAGCCCTGTGACGACGATTCCTTTGAAAATCCATCGCTGGTCTGGTTGCTCCAGACTGGCACTTGCTTCCCTGAAAAGGTGAAGTACCTCAGACCCTCCTGGTCTGCACCAGAAGCTCCTTGTGTATCTTGCATGGGTTGCCTTTGCTTAGGCTTGTTGGCTCCAATCTTGAAGTCGACCCCTCCATCTGCGAGAACCTTCGTGGGTCAGCTCCTCTCCAGCACCTGGTCGTCCTCGATGCCTCCTGGTCCGCGTGGCTGCAACGACAAGCTTCACATCCGCACCTGATTGCTCCTCGACGACATCTGGTTCCTCCCTGGTTCCACCCGGTCACTGGCTAGTGACCTAGACTCTGTCCCCTCTGCTTTCAGGTCCTCTTCATCCTAGATCCACCCTTGGATGCACCCGGACCTCTTCCTCCTGGTCGCCTGCAGCATCTTCTTCCAAGGCTCCATAGGAATCAACGAGAAAACCAGACACACTTTGACGCCAATGCACCTGCAGCCGTGGGTGAGGTAACGCGAGTACTTCGGTGCTCCTGTAGGGATTGACTATCCTAGTGTCTAGTTTTGTTAGTTGTACATTCCTAGTTAGACCGGAAGTGTCCTAAATCTTCGATTACTTACCTTTAAAGTTCCCATTGACTTTCTATTGACTCTCGCGTGAGTGTACTGACACTGCACGCGCCGCCTGTGGGCCTCCTACTCCTAACCTAAGGTTCAGATAGTGTAGCCCCAGCGATTCTCTAGGCCCTAGGCCTTTCCTTTTCCCGAGTCGTGGTTCTTATACCACTTACTTAGTATATGGTTTTACGCGCCCCTAGGGCCTAACTGTAAATTGTGCTATTTAAAGTATTTCTAAGTGTAACTTGTTATGTGCTTTTGCCTCTGACCTCATAAAGAGTTCAGAGGAGTGTGTTAATGAATATATACATATATATTTTATATATATCCTGTGTGGTGTCCTTTCATGTGATATTCAAGGGGTTACATATGGTAAACAGCTGGCTTTACAAGCCCTCAAGAGTCTTTTAGCCTTAGACTGTTCTGTCCACGCTACCACTAGGATAGCTGGTCTATAAGGTTGACTTACAACCATCACCATAAGGGTTGTTTGGACTGGTGCAAAGTGCTCACTAGAATAGTGAACATCATATACCAGGCCAACTTCTCACATTGGTGGCAGCGGTGGGATTAGAGCTTGCTGGCGTTTTACCACTTGTAATCTTAAAATATCATTTGAAAGATCACACAGGTACCTGTAGGTACATATAAAAACAAGTCTTAGAATACTTAAGTTCTACTGAACTTAGCTGTTGTAGAGCCTGGGCCTAGCACACCCTGACTACAACTCCTAGATAGGTTCTGTAGGAAAACACATAGTGTAGGTAGGTGCAACACCACACCTCACTAGAAACCATGTCTCAAACAGTGAACCCCAGTGGTTCTCTGCCTGCAGAGGTAGATCCCTTGGGGACTGCCTCAAGATATGAAGCCTTAGCCTTCCAAGAATTGAGACAATTATGTACTTCTAGAAGGCTTAAACAGGGTTCAACACCTACCCTCAAGTTCCTAGTTGAGCTCTTAGAAGAGTATGATGCTCAAAAGGCATCTGACTCAGGTGCTTCAGGTAATCATGCAATGATAATATTATAATGCTTAGAGATAAGTGCATGATTCTTTTTACATTGTGTATTTTGTTTATGTCATACTTTTATGATTCTGTTTTAATGAATCGAAATAAAGTTTTCGAAAGAGAAAGAGGTGCTTCAGGTAGCTCAAATGAAGTCCTGCCCTCCCCAGAGGATACCACTGATACTATAGTACCAGATGAGGTAGAAGAGGTAGAGGAAGATGATTCTGATCCTGAGACAAACAGCCAGGTCCCAGTCAGAAGACGTAGCCAGGCTAACTTAAGCATACATGGGAGTCAGTATGGGCAGCCCTCATACAGACCCCCAAGTGAGCTTAACCAGGGGCAGAGAAGAGGGAGATCCCACTCCAGGGACTCTCTCAGATCTCATGCTTCAAATAGCTCTCATGGCCTCGCTCAGAGAGGGATGACTTCCCCTCAGAGAAGGGAACATGAGGCAAAGATGAAAGAAGCTGCTCTTAGGATTGAGAGGCAGGAACTTGAGGTTGCCCTGGCCAAAGAGAAGCTTGCTCGTGCTAGAGAGCATAGAGAGATTGGGTTAGAACCCACTGGTGGCAGCAATATCCCTTAGGATAAAGATAGGTCCTATGAAAATAGACACCTAAGCAAGATTGTGCCCCCCTATAAAGAAGGGGGTGACATCCACAAGTGGATTACTGCTTTGGAGAGGGCCTGCAAAGTGCAGGTACCCCAAAGTCAGTGGACAGCAACCTTATGGCTCTCCTTTTCTGAAAAAGGTAGAGATAAGCTCCTCACAGTTAGTGATGGGGATGCTAACAACTACTCTGTCCTGAAGAGTGCTCTGATTGATGGGTTTGGCCTAACCACTGAACAGTATAGGTTGATGTTCAGAGATACCCAGAAGACACAGACTCAGGACTGGACTGATTTTGTTGATTGTGCCACTAAGGCTCTGGAAGGCTGGTTATTGGGAAGTCAAGTTAGGGACTATACTGGATTGTATAATTTGATCATGAGAGAGCAAATCCTTAGCAACTGTCAAACCCAGCTATTGCATCAATACCTGATTGACTCTGATCTGACCTCTCCCCAAGAATTGGGAAAGAAGGCAGACAAATGGGTCAGAACCAGGATTAAGCAGAAAAACCAGAACCAAGGGGGTGATCAGAAAAAGGCAGACCAGAAGGGTAATGAGCAGAAACAAAAAGACCAGAAGTCTTCACCAGGCCCCCAAAAGGCACAGGGGGAGGGTGGCTCCAAAAAGAACAAACAGAAACAAGAAGGTCCAAAGAAGCCCTGGTGTGGATACTGTAAGTCAGTCTCTCACTGGTTTAGTGAGTGCACCAAGAAGGGCAGAGCACCAACCACCATTGCCCCTAAGGCAACTGTTCCCCCTAGTCCAGCTGTTAGTGGGGGTTCCCAGCAAAAGGGTGTAGTAGGGTTAACCCTGGGAACTGAGGTGGACTCTGGCCTAGTCAGAGTACCAACTCAGGCTGTTCTTGTCTGTGATGGGGACATAGCAATGTACTCTACTGTAAGTCCCAGTAATCTGAGCAAGTACAGACAGACACCTTTTATTAATAATAAGATGGCTCAGGCCTACAGGGACACTTGTGCCAGTGTCACCATGGTGACACCTAACTTTGTGAACTCTGAACAGATCATACTAGGTGAGACCTACCTAGTGACCAACGCTAGCAATGCCACTACCTCCCATAGTATGGCAGTTGTTAACTTCTCCTGGGGAGGGGTAACTGGCCTCAAAAGGGGTGTTGTGAGTTCAGACCTTCCAGTAGAATGTCTGTAAAGATCTTGAAACCTCAGTTTGGTCTGAGGTGGAGTATAGGACCCATGCAGAAATGCTGGGAATATCAGCACATGTCCCTGCTGTGACCAGGTCACAGGCCAAAAAGTGCTTACCTGAACCAGAGCTGGACCTTGAAACAATAGACCAGACACTACCCAATAGAAAGAGCAAGAGGGTTGAGGCAGTGCCTTCCCCCCTGCCTCAGGTTGAGGATCAGCCCTCCCAGGAGGATGATTCTGAGATCCAAGAAGGAACTGTCCTAGAAGAGCTTGAGCCTGATCAGGTTGAGTTTCCTGGGACAGGGGGACCTTCAAGGGCAGATCTGAGGCAGGCTCAATTAGATTGTTCCTCTCTTGAACCCCTCAGACAGCAGGCTGCTGCTGAGGCTGCTGGGAATGCTCAAGGTACCCATAAAGTGTATTGGGATGATGGGCTCCTTTATTCAGAGGCTAGAGACCCCAAGCCTGGTGCTACTAGGAGGTTGGTTATACCTCTGCAATTTAGGGGCTTCCTTCTTACCTTGGCCCATGGTATTCCCCTAGCAGGACACTTGGGCCAGAACAAGACTTGGGACAGGCTTGTCCCTCACTTTCACTGGCCCCATATGTCAGAAGATACCAAGGAGTTTTGTCGCTCCTGTGTTACCTGCCAAGCCAGTGGCAAATCAGGTGGCACAACAAAGGCCCCCCTCATACCACTACCTGTGGTGGGGTACCCTTTGAAAGAGTGGGGATAGACATTGTAGGACCAATGGACCCCCAAACAGCATCTGGGCACAGATTTATACTGGTGGTAGTGGATCATGCCACCAAGCTATTCCCCTGAGGACCACAACAGCTCCTGTTGTGGCAAGAGCCCTACTTGGAGTTTTCTCCAGAGTGGGCTTTCCAAAGGAGGTTGTCTCTGACAGAGGTGCAAACTTCATGTCAGGATATCTAACTGCAATGTCGAAGGAGTGTGGTGTCAACTATAAGTTCACCACCCCCTATCACCCACAGTGCAATGGGCGTGTGGAAAGATTCAACAAGACCCTCAAAGGGATGATAAAAGGGTTACCTTAAAAGCTGAGGTGAAGATCGAAGATGGGACATCCTTTTACCCTACCTTCTGTCTGCTTACAGAGAGGTCCCACAAAAGGGGGTTGGCTACAGCCCTTTTGAGCTTTTGTTTGGGCATCCTGTAAGAGGACCCCTATGTCTTGTGAAGGAAGGATGGGAGTTACCTCTCAAAAAGCCTAAACTTGACATAGTGGACTATGTACTTGGTCTCCGCTCCAGGATGGCTGAGTATATGGAGAAGGCTTCCAAAAACCTTGAGGCCAGCCAAGAACTTCAGAAAGCTTGGCATGACCAAAAGGCTGTGCTGACTGTGTACCAGCCTGGACAGAAAGTGTGGGTGTTGGAGCCAGTGGCCCCAGCAGCACTCCAGGACAAATGGTCTGGACCCCATACAATAGTTGAACAAAAGGGAGATGTCACCTACCTGGTGGACCTTAGGACTCCCAGATGCCCCCACAGGGTGCTTCATGTCAACAGACTAAAAGCATTTGTCGACAGGGCAGACATGGGCTTGCTCATGGCTACAGATGAGGGGCAGGAGGAAGAGAGTGACCCTCTCCCAGACCTGCTTACTCAGAACCCTGATGATGGGTCAGTAGATGGTGTAGTCTTTGCAGACAGCCTCTCTGAACATCAGCAACAGGACTGCAGACAAGTTCTTCAGTCCTTCAGACATCTGTTTTCCCTGACCCCAAGTCAGACAAGCTGGTGCACCCATGAGGTGGGCACTGGTGACAGTCTGCCTGTCAAGAGTAAAATCTACAGGCAACCTGACCATGTCAGGGACTGCATTGGGACAGAGGTCCAAAAGATGTTGGAGCTGGGAGTTATTGGGCCCTCAAAGAGCCCTTGGACCAGTCCAGTAGTCCTGGTGCCAAAACCTCACACCCAAGATGGTAAGAGAGATGAGGTTTTGTGTGGACTACAGAGGTCTCAATGCTGTTACTAGGACAGATGCCCACCCCATCCCCAGCCAATTGATAGATTGGCTTCTGCCAAGTTCTTGAGCACATTTGACCTGACAGCAGGCTACTGGCAAATCAGGTTAGCTGAGGATGCAAAAGCCAAGACAGCATTTTCGACCCCAGGAGGACATTATCAATGTGTGGTAATGCCCTTTGGTTTCAAGAATGCACCTGCCACTTTCCAAAGGTTGGTTAATCAAGTTCTCACAGGACTGGATGACTTTTGTGCAGCTTATCTTGATGATATTGCAGACTTTAGCTCCACCTGGGAGGATCACCTGGTCCACCTGAGGAATGTTTTAGAGGCTCTGCAAAAGGCAGACCTCACTATCAAGGCTACAAAGTGCCAGATAGGGCAGAGCAAGGTTGTGTACCTGGGCCACCTGGTAGGTGGGGGTCAGGTTCAACCACTGGAGAGCAAGATCCAGACCATCAGAGACTGGAGTACTCCAATCACCCAGACACAGGTCAGAGCTTTCTTGGGCCTGTCTGGGTACTACAGGAAGTTTGTGAAAAACTATGGGTCCATTGTGACACCACTGAATGACCTCACTTCCAAAAAGATGCCAAAGAAAGTTCAGTGGACAGTTAGCTGTCAGAAGGCATTTGATGACCTGAATCAGGCCATGTGTACTGCACCTATTCTGAAAAGTCCAGATTACTCCAAAGAGTTCATAGTCCAAACAGCTGCTTCTGAGTTGGGTGTGGGAGCTGTACTTTCACAACTGAATATAGATGGTCAAGACCAGCCCATTGCTTTCATAAGCAGAAGGCTGACCCCTAGAGAGAAACGTGATATGAAAAATATATTTGGTAAAGCGCACTGCGGCCAAGCGGCTTCCTGGCGCTGGGGACCTGATCAGAGCTCACAGAGGGAACCCAGGGAGACTAGGAGGGGAATGCCTGAGAGAAAAGGAAGGTTTTGAGGGCTTTGCGGAAGTGAGTGTAGATGGGGATGGAACGAATGGAGAGTGGAAGACTGTTCCAGAACTGGGGGGCCAGGACTGAAAACCGGGTGCCCCCCGTTCTGGATTTACGGAAGCGGGGGATGTGCAGAAGAGAGAGGGAAGAGGAACGAAGAGTGCGGCAGGGGACATGAGAGGAGATGAGAGAAGTGATGAACAGGGGAGCAGAGCAGGAGTGAGCCCGAAAGGCTAGACAGGCCAGTTTAAAGAAAGATCTGAAACGGACAGGAAGCCAAAGAAGGGACTTGAGAACAGGGGTGATGTGAGAGGATTTAGGGAGGGAGAGGATGAGGTGGGCAGCTTGGTTTTGAATGGCCTGGAGTCGGCGGGTTTCGTAGGCGGGTATGCCCACGTACAGGCCATTCCCATAGTCGAGGCGGGAGGTGACAAGGGCCATGACTATGGTTTTAAGTGCGTCGGTGGAAAAAAAACGCGAAATTTTCCGGATAAGACGGAGGGACAAAAAACAAGAAGACACGACGGAACTGATCTGGCTGTGCATGGATAAGTCATGACTGACTTTGATACCAAGGGTACGAACGGAGGAAGCGGGCAAGGGAGGGGGGCCAAAAGAAAGGGGCCAATGTGCAGGAGACCAAGGGTTGGAGGGACCACCAGTGAGGACAAGTTCCGTCTTGTCTGGATTGAGCTTCAAATGGTTAGCGCTCATCCACTCAGAAATAAAAACTAAGGTGGAACAAAACTTAGGGAGAGAATCAGGGGTAGAAGAAAGGTCAAAAACGAGCTGGAGGTCATCTGCGTAATTGTACACAGAGACCCCCAGCTCAAGAAGGGAGGTGATGAGGGGATGGATATAAAGATTGAAAAGAAGGGGGGAAAGAGAGGAACCTTGGGGAACGCCACAAGTGACCGGGCGGGGAGGGGCAGAGAAGCCGGAGAGGTGAACCGCCTGGGACCTGTCCCGAAGGAAGGACGCGAGCCAAGAAAAGGCCGCGCCCCGAATGCCAGCTGCGCTGACACGGTCGAGAAGGATGGAGTGGTCAACCGTGTCAAACGCAGCGGACAGATTGAGAAGGACCAGGGCTTGGGGGAGGTTAGAGTCGGCCTTCCCCTTGAGTTCGTCCAAGACTGCCAGGACCACCGCCTCCGTGGAATGGCCCGGGCGGAAGCCCGCCTGATGGGATGCCAAGAGGCCATTCTCCTCGATGTAAGTGGAGAGGCAGGAGGTAACATGGGCTTCAAGGATCTTGCCAAGATAGGGAAGAAGGGAAATGGGTCGAAAATTAGAGGGGAGAGAGGGATCCAGGCCGTTTTTTTTTAGGATAGGGAGGACTATAGCGGATTTAAAAGAAGAGGGGACAGAACCGAGAGCCAGAGAGGAATTAGGAAGAGCAAGAGGGGGGCGGGGCAGTTAGTGAAGAGAGTTTTAAGAATGCGTGCTGGCGCACAGTCCGCGGGATAGCCAGACTTGACTTTGACCAGAAGTTTTAGAAATAAATCAGGGGAGATAGGGGGGAAGAGAGCGAAGAAGGAAGGGGGAGGAGGGAGAAGACAAGTGAGACTTGGGTTGAGGCACAGTGGAGATGTTGGCTTTAATCTTCACGATCTCATCGATGAAGAAATCATTAAGTGAGGAACAGAGGGACTGTGAGGGGACCAGACTATGGGTGGAGCGATCAGAGGTGGCAAGATTGTGAACCAGGGAGAAGATTTCACGAGATTTGTTAGCAGAGAGAGCTACTCTCTCGGTGAAATATGCGGTTTTAGCCACTAGGATCGCTTTTTTATATTCGGTGAGAAGTAGTTTATATTTGGCGCGCAAAGAGGGACAGTAATTCCGTCTCCAGTGGCGTTCCGACCGCCTAAGGTCGAGTTTAAGCGTTTTAAGCTCTGGAGAAAACCATTTGTGCGCGTCGTAGGGGCGGACCGCCTTGATCTTTCTAAGCGGGGCAACTAGATCACACGAGGAAGATAGCCATGTGCCAATGGCGTTGACCTGGGATTCGAGGGGAAGATCACTGAGGTCTGGGGCAGAGGAAGCCAAGGTAAGCGAGAAGGAATCAAGGTCGGTCTGATTCCAATTACGGGCTAGAATGTTTTTCGGAAAAGGGGGCTTGTCGACCGCGCCCAAGTGAATAGAGAAGGAGATAATAAAGTGATCCGACCAAACACAAGGGGTTATAGAGGGAGGTGAGACGACAGGACGTGAGGACCAGATTTGATCCAGGATGTGACCCTGGGCGTGGGTGGGGACTGTGACATGAGATGTGAAGGTTTAAGCACCGGAGGGTGGCAGAAAAGTCTTTAGAGGAAAGATCTTCCCTAGAATCGCCCGGCCAAAAGTTAAAGTCACCGAGCAGAAGGACGGAAGAATTGTTGACCACCAAGGTGGCCAAAAGGTCTTGAAGGGAGGCTACAAAGGAAGGCATAGATTGAGGGGGACGGTACACGAGGACAACAGTGAGGGGGGCAGAAAGGTTAAGGGAGCGGGCCACCAAGTAGTCCACGTTGGGTATGGGGGGGTGAATAAGAAGTTGAAATTTGAGGGTCGACCGAATGATCATCGCCACACCTCCCCCAACCTTACCGTCCGGGCGGTCAGCTCGGAGGGCGTAATGGGTATCGGGGAGAATGGCTAAAAGATTGGGGAGGGAATCAGCGGTGAAGCAAGTTTCAGTCAGGAAAAGGAAATCTGGGGAGTCAGTGGTCAAAAGGTTGAAAAGTGCCGTCTGATGTTTGACTGCAGAGCGGGTGTTGAGGAGGTAAGCGGAGGCTACAGTAGGAACAGGGGAGGGACGGGGGACAGGAGGGGGGTCAACAGAGGGAAGGGTAAGGCTGTGAGAGACCGGGATCGGGTGAGAAGGGGAAGAGGCGAGAATGCCGAATGTATCAAGATGACGCAGTAGGGAAGGGGAAGGTGAGGGGATAGCAGAGAGAGCTATGAGTTGAGCTGAAGTATAAACCAAAAAAGGAGCAGAGTGTGTGGCCCCTGGTCCCGGCCCGTCGCGGACGGGCGCAGACGGGCTTAACTTAGGCGCAACTTTGGCGCGCCTTCGTCGCGCCCGCTGCGCACGTCCGCTGCGCGGCCGGGAATGAGTAACCAAGATGTAGGGACACATGAGGGAGGAGAATCAGGGGGGCGTAGCAGGGGGGAGGGGCCAAAGAACTGCAGCGCAGAGCCCAGACCCGCCCAAGATGGTGGAGCGGCCCGTCCCACTCCGAGAGTCAGGCAAGGAGGGGGCGATCAGCGGAGGCGGTCTGGGTCGCGTGCAGGAGAGAGGGCAGCCAGGGAGGATCAGAGCGCTACGTCCAGAGCGCTAAGAGAGCAGTGCAGGTAGGCAAATTTAAAAGTTTCCAAACAAGAAAGTCACTAAAATAAACGTTGCTCCCGGAGACGCCTCGGGAGGTCTGGAGGTGGATGCAGGATAGGCGTGCGATCAGCCGACCGCCTAAAGTACTTTGCCAGGGGGGGAGGGGCCAAAGAACTGCAGCGCAGAGCCCAGACCCGCCCAAGATGGTGGAGCCGCCCGTCCCACTCCGAGAGTCAGGCAAGGAGGGGGCGATCAGCGGAGGCGGTCTGGGTCGCGTGCAGGAGAGAGGGCAGCCAGGGAGGATCAGAGCGCTAGGTTCAGAGCGCTAAGAGAGCAGTGCAGGTAGGCAAATTTAAAAGTTTCCAAACAGGAAAGTCACTAAAATAAACGTTGCTCCCGGAGACGCCTCGGGAGGTCTGGAGGTGGATGCAGGATAGGCGCGCGATCAGCCGACCGCCTAAAGTACTTTGCCAGGGGGGAGGGGCCAAAGAACTGCAGCGCAGAGCCCAGACCCGTCCAAGATGGTGGAGCCGCCCGTCCCACTCCGAGAGTCAGGCAAGGAGGGGTGATCAGCGGAGGCGGTCTGGGTCGCGTGCAGGAGAGAGGGCAGCCAGGGAGGATCAGAGCGCTAGGTCCAGAGCGCTAAGAGAGCAGTGCAGGTAGGCAAATTTAAAAGTTTCCAAACAGGAAAGTCACTAAAATAAACGTTGCTCCCAGAGACGCCTCGGGAGGTCTGGAGGTGGATGCAGGATGGTCAGCTATAGAGAGGGAGGCCTTTGCTGTGGTTTGGGCCCTGAAGAAGCTGAGGCCATACTTGTTTGGCGCTCACTTCAAGATTCAGACAGACCACAAGCCCCTCCTATGGTTAAATCAGATGAAGGGTGAAAATCCCAAACTTCTTAGGTGGTCCATTTCCCTACAGGGGATGGACTTTACAGTGGAACATAGACCTGGGACTGACCATGCCAATGCAGATGGACTCTCCCGATATTTCCACTTAGAACATGAAGACTCAACTGGTCAAGGTTAGTTTAATGTCCCTAAGTTTGGGGGGGGGGGTGTAGGGTCTGCTTCCTATGGTCACCCCCACTTTTTGCTTTTGCTTTACTGGTTTTCGACTTAGATGTGGCTGTGGGCCTGCTAATCAGACCCACAGCCCAGATGCACTCTCTCTAAATTCACACCATGTACTCTAGGTACAACCACAATTGGGAATTGGTTCACCTTATCAGCCCCGGTAGAAGTGTACCCTAGGTACTCAGGGCATAGGTGTAACCAAGGCCTACCAGGGGCTGCAGCATGTATTATGCCACCCCTGGCTGGCCACTCAAACTGACACAACTGGCTGATCACTCAGCTGGGTCAAGGTCGTGTAATCACCACTTGCTTAGGTATAGTATTCCTATATCTACCCCTAAATATAGACACACAGGAACCTATAAGTCACTCCTATGGCAGGCCTTAACAATCCTGGAGGCAGAGTGCTTGGTTATGTGTGAGATGGTGCTCTAGCCTGAGCTGAGCCTGTCTGCAGCTTTCGGAACCATGTCCTTCGAGCTGTTCTATGATATTGCCATACCATATACTCTTAAGTGCATTATGAACCTCGCGGTTAAATGCTAACTTTGGTTTGGCTTTATCTAAACATGTCGTGTAAGGTGTCATACGCTTTGGAATACTACCCCCTCGCCAATTCTGGCAACGGGGGTAGCATTCCACCCTTCTAGAGGGAGAAGACATGTTGTTGCTGACTATCCCGGTTAAAGCTAACCAGAGCCCCAGCGTCACAAAATGGATGCTGCTGCCACAGACACAAGTCTGACCTCCTGCTGCTGGGAGTCCTTCCAGCAAGGGAGGCCTGGACAATAGGTTTCCTGCCTGGAGAGGTGAGAGCACCACCCCAGACAGGATTTTGTGTATTGGGACTGGGAGGGCTGAAAAGAAACAGACACTGCCTGGGGCACACTAGGTGCTCCATGCATAGTCCAGTTCAAACCGGTGCTGGGGCACTCCAGCCCCAGCTCTGGCGCGAAACTGGACAAAGGAATGGGGGTGAAACCACCCCCCTTCCTAGTCCCACCCATAGGAGGGGCCTAGTGAGTAAACCAGCCCCCTTTAGTTGTATAAAGGTAGGAGCTGACCCAGGAGATTTTAGATTAATCCTGATGAAACTTTGAAATGAAACTCTGGACCCTTCGACATTCAACCGACTTGAAGACTGAAGAATCTCCCTTGTGGCCAAGGAGTGACCACCCTGGGAAACCAGGCACCATCCAGCAACTCGACGGCTTGCTTTGTCCCCGTTCCCGCCGGAACTCGAGCGCAGAGCTTGACAAGACCTCGACTCCAGGACTCCTCTGACCCCACTGCACGACTCCAGCGCAGCTGAGCTCCGTGGAAGGCGTCGGAATCCGTGGAATCAGGCAACTTGGAAAGTCAATTTACAATCAACAAAATTGGATACTTGTTACACTGCTCGACCTTTGGTTCAGTGCAAGTAAGGAAACCCTCAGAGAAGTCAATGTCTGCTTGGAAATTGCGGTGTATTTGTTTCATCCGCCCCACATTGACATTCACGCAGTTATCATAGGGTTATTCCTGTTAGTGTGTACTGCTAGCCTCATCCAGAGGCACCTCCAGTCTCGAGTGCAGTGTCCAGAGACAGAAGGACTTTCCCAAAATAAGTGGTTTAAGAAATGAAAATGAGTGCCCGGAAAAGTTTTATTATTGGACAAACTTTCATTGTTAAAAAATTGCGAATACTCAGTGGTAGGCCGAGTTACTGGGCCGTATAGTATTACTGGGTTAGAGTTGTCGACATGTTTCAGCTCTATTGGGCCAGGCGGTCTGTAGAGCTTTCGTCAGGACTTACATAAAAATAGGACAAACAATATTTACATACACATATAATGCTACTCACACGAGTTGTGCGGTAATCCCAAACTCATTGCATTTATATGAGTGTTGTGTTCTTCACGATCTATGGAAGAATGTACATGTAAAGCTATTTTTAGCTAAAAGCAGTGATTCTTAGAAATGGGTAAGTGCAGTAATTTAGCTAGTAGTCTCATTAACACTAGTGTTACTCATGAAGAGTTTTTCACGAGGACGAGCGTAGAAGTTCAGGTAATAATTTTATTAACACTGGGATTTGCTCATAAGGGGAGGAAAAAGTGGGGGGCTATGAATACAAATTCTTTATAGAGTGCAAGCGCTTGTTAATTCAAAGTTGTCTCGCTGCTGGCCAAAGGGTCTCTCTCAGCCTAGCGGCGAGTGCCATGTTATCTGCTGATCATTCGACCCAGGGAGGAGTGCCCTTTTATTCTCTATCCTGGATTGCACACAATAAGTAAGCTAGCTGTGGGATCTAATTGCTGTCATTGAGACTCTCATCAAGCAAGGTGGAGCTAGCGAATGGTCTAATCCTGACGATTTACTGTCAAGAGCTGTTACACGCCCTTGCGTGTTTAGACGGCAAGAAATTAAATTAAAGCCCGCTATTACGACGCAATGAAGTTCTTACCTGTCGTGATTGAGAACTCTACTTCCTGCGGGGGTACCTTCATGTGCTGCAGAGCTAGAGCAGAACAAGGACCTCGATCAGGAAGGGAGAAATTATACGGCTTACCCAAGAAGAAGAGTCGGGGAAATCTTCCGCCATTACCCGCATGGAGACTGCACTCCAGCCTTGTGCTGACTCTGCCCCCGGAGTGCGGAAGTCGGGATTGTAGTCTCTTTTTAAAGGCGGTTGGGCGCCTCAGAATTAAAGGCACGCTGGCAGCGTCAGTTATTCTCGTGGCGTATTACAAACTCCAGCCTTATGCTGACTCTGCCCTCGGAGTGCGGAAGTCGGGATTGTAGTCTCTTTTTTAAAGGCGGTTGGGCGCCTCAGAATTACAGGCACGCTGGCAGAGTCAGTTATTCTCGTGGCGTATTACAAACCTAAAGATTCATAGGCGGTCACCGATTATGATTATATTTACCACATTGGGTGATTAGAGCACTAATGCAGGATGATAGGTGGTTAGTTGCATTTATTGAGTAGTGCTAGTTGTGGGGGCACTTGGGAAATGCTAGGGGTCAAGTAATCATATCTCGCCGGGTCGGGGTGTTGGTAATTTACTTGGCAAAGTGGTGCCAAGCTATGTTATCATTTAAACCAGTTTCAAAGGTGCGCAAGCGGTCCACCCATCTTTGCTCCTTTTCGTACAATATCTTTTCGGCATTGCCAGATTTGTTGGTCAGCATTTCAATGACTGTCCATTGCATTTCCTCATGGGTATGATTCTTTTCCAAATAGGAAAGTCTTCAACTTGCTAATAGCGCAGCTCCTGAGGCATCCTCGAAGCTGTGCACTGGGGACTGAGACACCCAGACACTGAGCTCCACCTGCACTGAAGACCAGCCCTTCACACTCCACGAGATCTGCGTGGGGCCCTTCTGCTTGTGTTCTGCTCGACGCGTTGTCCCGGTTGCTGGCCAGTTGGCTAGTAGCCCTGTGACGACGATTCCTTTGAAAATCCATCGCTGGTCTGGTTGCTCCAGACTGGCACTTGCTTCCCTGAAAAGGTAAAGTACCTCAGACCCTCCTGGTCTGCACCAGAAGCTCCTTCTGTATCCTGCCTGGGTTGCCTTTGCTTAGGCTTGTTGGCTCCAATCTTGAAGTCGACCCCTCCATCTGCGAGAACCTTCGTGGGACAGCTCCTCTCCAGCACCTGGTCGTCCTCGACACCTTCTGGTCCGCGTGGCTGCAACGACAAGCTTCACATCCGCACCTGATTGCTCCTTGACGGCGTCTGGTTCCTCCCTGGTTTCACCCGGTCACTGGCTAGTGACCTAGACTCTGTCTCCTCTGCTTTCAAGTCCTCTTCATCCTAGATCCACCCTTGGATGGCTCCATAGGAATCAACGAGAAAACCAGACACACATTGACACCTATGCACCCGCAGCCCGTGGGTGAGGTAACGCGAGTACTTCGGTGCTCCTGTAGGGATTAACTATCCTAGTGTCTAGTTTTGTTAGTTGTACATTCCTAGTTAGACCGGAAGTGTCCTAAATCTTCGATTACTTACCTTTAAAGTTCCCATTGACTTTCTATTGACTCTCGCGTGATTGTACTGACACTGCAAGCGCCGCCTGTGGGCCTCCTACTCCTAACCTAAGGTTCAGATAGTGTAGCCCCAGCGATTCTCTAGGCCCTAGGCCTTTACTTTCCCGAGTCGTGGTTCTTATACCACTTACTTAGTATATGGTTTTACGCGCCCCTAGGGCCTAACTGTAAATTGTGCTATTTAAAGAATTTCTAAGTGTAACTTGTTATGTGCTTTTGCCTCTGACCTCATAAAGAGTTCAGAGGAGTGTGTTAGTGAATAAATACATATATATTTTATATATATCCTGTGTGGTGTCCTTTCATGTGATATTCAAGGGGTTACATATGGTAAAACAGCTGGCTTCACACGCCCTCAAGAGTTTTTTAGCCTAAGACTGTTCTGTCCACACTACCACTAGGATGCTGGTCTATAAGGTTGACTTACAACCATCACCATAAGGGTTGTTTGGACT
Source organism: Lissotriton helveticus (assembly GCF_964261635.1). Taxonomy (NCBI): domain Eukaryota; kingdom Metazoa; phylum Chordata; class Amphibia; order Caudata; family Salamandridae; genus Lissotriton; species Lissotriton helveticus. The sequence continues at coordinate 1,145,521,363 of NC_136059.1, read as the reverse complement.
GGTGCAAGGTGCTCACTAGAATAGTGAACATCATATACCAGGCCAACTTCTCACAATCACATTGTTAAAATAAATATTTAACCTTACCGTGTCTCTTATTTACTCCTGTTGTGGACTGGTATGAGAGTATAACAAAAGAGTGTTCTCACTTCCCACCATTCCTGAGATGGTCCTAAGTCGCATTTCCTAGGTTGTCTAATCATTGGTTACTTTGCTATAGGATGAAGACCTAATGTGACACTGATGCTAGCTGGTTGGGCTTTTTCTAGGTACTGAGGTGAGTTTCTAGTACACTACAATTCACTGATGTCCTAGGTCTCTGTGCACAGTTCTGTGTATGAGCAGGATCCTTGCAACAGTGTCACTCAGCTACCCGGTTGGGAACCCTATGTTGAAGCATGCCACCAACTAGGTTGGCGGGTGTGGGTTCTTTTTACAAACCTAGTGGGTTCTTGGCACTCAAACAATACAGTAGAGTCGTCTGTACCAGTGGGCTGGTCCACTTTTGTTTTCGAATGTTAACCTGGGGATAGGGACGCAATCCTTGCTCTCTCCTTTTTTTAATACGAAGATGACTCTACTCACACCTGGTCACCAGATCCTGAATCGCCGGTTCAGCCAGTTGTGACTCCACAAACGTTGGACAACAGCAGGGGTTGGAAGAGGTTGCTAACCCAGAGGCAGCTGTAGTAGCGGCACTGCTGAATGCGGAGTTGGCTATGCACCTCTCACCACAGTTTTAATATCAAATAATCATAAGATTGAGGTCAATAACTGCACACAAAACTGTTATGCTCAGGATTGAGGGCCGCATTAGTTAGACACACTGCTACCTGTATTTTTACCTTGTCCCACCCATTACTCTCCGCCTCCCAAAGTTAGTAGACTTAATCCACAACTAGCACAACGCAGATAATACGCAGGGATTACCCTAGACATAACAGCCACCACTGATCGAGATACGTTGCTGGCCAGGACGCAAACAAAGCACCTAGTATACAAAGCGTAATTAACATGTATACTGATGCAAATGTGTTGGAACCAAATATGTGCTGTTGCAGTTGTTCCATATATATACTTGAGCCTAATGTCCCAAGAACTGTGTAAAAGGAAATGTAACTGTCTACTCCGTTAATGAAAATGAAAACCACAAAAAAAATTGTTTAACTGGGGCAAGGTAAAAGAAAAACAATAGGAAAGAAAAATACCAAGATCTGTCCCAAATCAAATACAGGGGCCAGAAGAAGGAAGCAGGAGAAGGGATACCGAGCGTAAAGACAAAGAGGAAAAACAAAGTTGTGTGAATAGATTTATGAGTGCAAAATGTAACCTCAAAGGAGGAAATCGAAACAATCAATGTTGCCTAATACAGTTATCTGTGGCCACTAACCTTTTATAGGGCTCAGACCTGAAGGTCAGCCTCTGCTCCTCTGGTGGCTGGGCAGCATGTTTCAGACTCTACCCTGGAAGCTGTTGTCCTCTGTGACTGTAGCCTACATTGCTCCGATGTCGATTTCCTCCATGTAGAACGTTTTCTAACTCTTTTGTGCGGTCTTACTCCAAAACCTGACAATAGGCGAATGAGGAAACTTTAATTTAGGTCTGTTTCCCTTTCTGTCCAGTAGACTTGTAGCTGAGTCACATCAGTTTAGCACAACATCACTGGCACTTTCAGAGACCCATTGGCCTTTCATTAGCTGAACCCAACAACTATTAAGAACATGTTATTTGGAATTTGTTACCTTTTCTTTAGACTGGGCAATCTGTTACTGTGTCTTTCTCATTCTACCGCTTCCTTAATACCTCGACAGGCATTGCAGTGGTAAGGGCATCTAGCTGATTCTAGACACACCCAAAGGTCTACACAAGATCAGGAAATGGTGTTTATTTTTTTTTTATTTAACTTATAGTGCTTTTATCCAAACTGCTGTAGAAATAAAGCAGTGACAACAAAGGCCATCTCAGGTGCAAGGTCAAGAGAGGATTAGACGTCAGAGGGAAAGAACAAAATGTTCTAGAATTCTGCAGTGGAACAGAAGCAGAGAGCTAGGTCTAAAGTGAAAAATGTCATTAGGATCCAGTGATTTCTAGAGAAGAGGAAGAATAGAAGGGAAAAAAGCAATGAGATTCTGGTGCCTGCTCTAAGATGAGCTTATGGAAGAAAAATTCTTTGGCAGCCTTGAGACAATATGTGTATATATCATGAGCGGAGACATTGGGATAGAAGACTGAGGTACAATACTTGTTCTATAAGCATTCAATTAGTATGGAGTGCAAAAGCTCAGGCATTAGCCAGGTTTGCCTGGTTTTCCTGGTAGGCCCGAAAACTGAGGGCAAGAGAGTCGAGTAGAGAGAGGAGGGTAAAAGCAACAATGAGGGACAAGCATCATTAGGGAAAGAGGAGAACTCATCAATACAAGGTAAAAAGAATCGAAAGCAGCAAAAACAATTGAGTCTGGAGGAAAGTCTTTCAAATTTGACCAATAATATGTGGGACAAGTGGAGGCAGTGCGAGTACTAGCGACCGATACCATAGCTCACTTAAAAAGTGGTCAGATGGAAGATAGTGGAAGAGAGAGGAAGGAGAGGTATTGAATGAAAAGGGAGAACATATTAGATCCTAGGTACCATCCTTATATATGGTAGGATTAGGGGCCTGGTGAGTGAGGTTAAGAAATTGAGTAAAGATGAGGAGAGGGCGTGTCAGACCCTGTTTGGGGAAGGGGCAAGGGTGACACAGGGCGAGTAGGGAGACTACTGGGCCTTTGCCATGTGGGTCGTAATAACTTGATTATCCAGCCCAGTGCTTATCTTTATTAAAGAGAAGTATTACACTTTAAAACATAATACTACACATTATACAAATGTATTTATCCAGAGTCTGTGGTGGAGGGCCACAGTTTTATGAGCAAGGATCCCCGTCTGCTCCCCATCCACCTCCCCTCATGCTTACCTGGTGTCAGCGCAACCCTGGTATGGTTCTCAGGCACAGGTGCAGTGCTACCCCTTGTCTTAGGCATAGATGTGGGCGCAGTTTTATGTCTCTCACCAAATTAGAGTCTCAGATTTAGGCCTGTCTACTTAGCTCCATGTCCTCCTCTCTGTGTGTGAAAGATGTCCCGTCCATAGGACCACTGGTCATCTGGTCCAATGTCTGGAGCAGACGTGGGGGCCGTATGGCGGAGTTCGGAGTCAACAGCAGGCAAGAGTGCGGCTGTCATAAGAAAGACAGTCCTCTTCTGGACACACGGTGAGTTGGCTGGAGGTTGAGAACTGTGTGTTTCGATAAAAGTACTTCTCCTCTCTGGCTTGGTAGTGAGTCAGCAACTCTGATGGACAGACCTCCAGTGAGGATAAGGCAGCGATGTAGTCTGTTTTTGGTCTCAATTGTGGGTGGCAGCAGTGGGCCACTACTAGGCTCTTCACTGTTCAGCTGCAGGGGCGTAGCCTAATTGTGCACACTTCAGTCAGTGCCTCAGGCAGCCGCAAAGTCGCTTGGGCACAGTGTACAAGCACCACGGGTCACAAGTGCTGCTGGCTAACTACTTCAAGTCCATTTGGGCACAATTAGGCAAGTACCACAGGCTTGGCAACAGTCAATTCTTCAGTGGCACAGGCCACTCAGGCCCACTTGGGCAAGTGCCACAGGCTACGACACCCGTGGTCGGCTTGGGCACACTTTGCACAAGCCTCTTGGACTAGCAGCTGCCAGGTTTCATTGGGGTGATCGGCTCGGGCACACTTCAGCAGTGCCATGGATACTCTGCTTCATCTAGGGTGACGGGCTCCTAATCGGGTGCTCACCAATCATGCTCTTGGGAGTCTCTGGTAGATAAACCCTCAACTCCAGGGTCATCCACTCTTGTCCAAAATGGCAGTCAGCTCGTCCTTCAGGGTTGGCTCGCCTCTACCCTTTTCACTCAGGCAGGTCACCTCCAAGGACAGGAAGAGAGTCCTTCCTTCAGGTCAGACTCCAGATGATGTCACCTCACAAAAGGTAAACTGGCTTTCAAGCAGACACCAGCTCTGGTTACGCAGTAGTCTCTTGGGTACTCTCTGGAGAATTTGAAACTGGAACAAGTCGGTCAACAGCTCTCCCTGTTTTTGCAGGTACAGCAGAGAGGAGATGTGTATTGTCGGACTGCACTCTCAGAACCAGTGCTCCTGTCATGTGTGCTTCTCAGGCAGCCCTCCAGACTCAGTCTTTTTCTAGAGTGATATACCTCACAATAGGGTCGTCCCCAGACTGAGGCGCCCACAACAGATGAATAAAGAGGTGTGAACTTGCTACAAATGACAATCAACAGCCACACTGCCAGTGATCAGGACAAACGATAAAGGGCCCTTCACAGGGAGTCTGCAGTCCCACCTTACCCCAAATATATGTCCTCATTAATACTAATCAGCAGCACTTTGCAGTAAAATGACCTTCTTGAACTACTTAGTCGAAGCCTAGCTCTTCTGTCCTACTTTCCTGTGTTGCCTAGGTCCTACCCAGTCTCAGAAATGTCAGCAATACCCTTCCGCTGTCTGGGGAAAAAACCTTTCTTCCATTTTGGGCATATGAATAGGTAAGGTTTTTAATTTTTGAATGGAACCCACATGAACCCTTTACTCTGGTTTCATTTAGACACACATGATACACGTATCATGTGGACTACACACACATACAGACAGGCACACATTCACTTGGGATATTCGGTCATGGGTATGGGTCTAACATGCAACAAGAGAACTTTACACGAGTGGGTCTGTAAGCCACCACTCCCATGATAAAGATAAAAAGGTCTTGTAACAACTATATGGTCACTGAAATAGAATGCTGCCACCACCATTCTTAAATGCTGGTACCTATGACAGGGGCAGTAGTCCTCTTGTCACTAAAGAAAGTGCCCTCGCCTCCTGTCCCCACACCCAGGTCCAGATTGCACTTGCACCAAGGGACACCTCTAGGCCTTCAAGTTCATATCACACTATGGCGGAGAGATTTCCAACCCAACAGGGAGCACAGACGTTTCATCAGTGATAAGAAAGTTAAGTCACAAAGAAGTGACAAGAAAGCAAATGGGGGTTCTGCTAGTCCTAAGTTCCAGCCAACCTTTCAGCTCTCCTCACTCAGCCATACTCCCTCAGGTCAGTCAAGCAGAAGCATACTAGATTTCCGGAAAGCTGAGAGCATTTCTTCACACCCTTTTGTCAATTGGGCTAGAACAGTCAGTCACATGCAATACCTGTACCAACAAGCATTTTCAATGCAATAGGTCTCGCATTTAAGAGTGTTTAAGCTATTGGCATTGTAAATGACAATGTCTTTTAGATATGTGTTTTTAAAAGCAACACATATATAAAAGGTATTGTTATTTCTAATGCCAATATCTCTATCTCACGCAAATGCGAGACCACTATAGTGGTGGCAGTGTCCCTTTCTTTAGATGCTGTTTACCATATTCAGGTTACAGTGAGCAGCGTCTAAAGAAAGGGGTGCAGCCAACATTAAAGTGAAAGCTCGAATGGGGCACTTTCACCCAAAGTGGATAAGAAATTATTAATTAAAAAGCTTCTGTCGCGCAGACACTAAAGGGAAAGCGGCCTGCACTGTAAATTAAATAAGCGCGGCCGCTATAGTTAAAGCATGCCGTGCTGTAATTTAAATAAATACATTGCTAATAATATAAAAGCATGCGGCGTGCTGCAATGTCCTGGGTGGAATAGGGGAAGATGATTGAAAAAAATAGCGCTCACCGACTACATAGAGCAGATCGTGAAACAAAACAAGTAAAAAGTCCAGTCGTTATGGGAGGTTACAAATGCAGACAAGACGGTACAAAGGAGGGACTACTAAGCCTATTCACAAATGAAAAGCAGCGATTGTGCAAGGACAGTAACGGGCCATTTGAAAAAATGGGCGGAGCTTCTATGCCATACCTCAATACGGCATGCCTCGCAGAGCAGTGCAATCGTGCCCAGGCTCTACCTAAAAAGGTACCTCCAGAAACATGCAGAATATGGAAGGAAACTGGCCAATGGAAGCAGTACTTGGTCCAGAGGCCAGGGCACGGGGCGGAGGCGGCACAGACCTGCAAGTAAACAAAAGTGACATGGGAGCCAGCCAATGGTAAAATGGCAAGTAAAGTGATGTAGGAGCCACTTGAGAGCCAGCCTACAGTAAGTAAAGTGGCGTAGAAGCCATGTGGGAACCAGTCAATGGTAAGTAAATGTAAGTAATGGGTTGATTCCAAGAACTTTTTAAGAGTTTTCTTTTTTAATACAAGAGATTTTGCAGGTGAAACCTAAGTGGCCCACAAATTTTAAACTAGGTCAGTTTTGAACTTGTAAAGACGCTCAGTATAAGGTTTTTGAAGGGTATGTGAGACTAAATGGATTTGTGCTTGCTACAGGTAATGTTTGTGGTGAGATCGGGGAAATCAATAGGAAAAACCAGCCTATCAGACCACAAAACTGGCCCACAAACTGCTAAAAAACAGCCCACACACTGATCTCTCAGCCCAGAACATCGGGCACTGCCTGAATGCCCTATAGGTCAGTACGTACCTGAAGGTGAGCACTGTTTTAACTCGACCGCTCAGCTGCTTTGGATACAAATGACAATGCCACCCTCACTAATCGACCCTGCAAGGTAGGCCTTTCGAGAACCCCTCTTACATTATTTCTGTCCTTTCTGCCAGACAGCCAGCAATTATGTCTGTACTGCACTTCTGTTCCAAGCCCACATTTTTCAGCTGAGGTACCCCTGATGGATCTATATTGAAATCCTATTATTTACAGTCTGAATGCAACCTTTAGCCAAGCCACCCATCTGGCTGCAGCATAATTCAAAATTGAATGAGAATGGCTACCACACACTATGAAGAGACCCCTCAAAAGTATCCTTGATGAACTACTGCTTTCCACTTAATCAATGGTGAATGTCAACCGATTTTATGAAGCTCAATTCACCCAGGACGAGCTTCCCTTGACCACCCAGGAGTAATTCACTGGGCCTGCTCTTAACTGGCCTGAAATCCTGACCTACCGCTCACTGCAGCATCAGGAGCCAACCTGGGTATTCACCCGATTTTAATCTGAGAACCCAGGGGCTCAAAATTGCACATTTTAGTTTTTCCCCAAAATATTAATTTATTTTATTTATTTATTTTGATATAGTGAAAACTTTACCCAGAGGTGTTAGAGCGCTTTACAATATAACAAAGAACATTACATAAGGAATGAGAGTAGCATGGAAGTAGGTAAAACTACTTATAGGTACTCGTAGTGGAATTTACATATTAACAAGTTACAGATACATTTACGATTATAAAAACAAAGGGTAGCACGGTTAGGGTCATACAAGTACAGAATACATATTTACAAAACTGAGCTCTCAGGGTCTTGACCTGGGTTGAGGCAAATTATTCACAGAAGTGTCTTTGGAAGAGAAGAGTTTTGAGATCTGTTTTGAAAATCTGGAAAGAGGCAGTGGCCAGAAGGCTTGGAGGTAGCGAGTTCCAAATTCTAGTCACATTACCTATTAGGACACAAACTTATTTTACTTTGCCCGAGACGAAATCAATCCATGCCCTAGTCAGCCTAGACGAGTTTGGGGATACATTATTTACCTGCAGGCACGAAAGAAACATCTACATTGCCTCCAACATGTTCAGAAGGTCATTGGTCACCTCCTCACCGGGTTAGCCAAAAATGTCCTTTCAGTACAATATTACACAGCTGCACCGGCTCCCTATTGACTGTGAAAGTATTTTTGAGACCACAGTGATAGTTTAGAGAGCAATCAATCTTTCAAAGAGTTCTTTAGATTGATGGCTGTCAAATGCACTTGACATACTGGCAGAGCCCATTACACATCAATGAATTCGTGCTGTCGCCTATGCCTGCTCGGTGACTATTGTGACAGAAACGGCCTATTAAAATATTTAATACTTTAGGCATGCTTCTCTGGGTTGAACAATCGCTGTCTAAATTCAGTAAACGTATTAAATGGTTTTGTTTAAACATCTCCCTCTTTTCTTAGTCTCAAAACTTGGGATTATGCATTTTCCTTATCGCCGTTACGTTTTTTCATAATGCTGCTCTAAAAGCAGCACATAATATCACAGAAGGTATTTGCGTGCAGCATCGCGCTAAGCGCTACCTGTGCAGCGCTACGATTTTTAATTCACTGTTGGAGCTTATTTTTGTTATTTTAACAAGCGCGCTCATTTGGGACTTCTTAGCGCCCCCTTACCTGCACTTTAATCGGTACCCCCACCGCCGCTTGGCGGGTCAGGACTCTCGGGTGGGTTGGGATCTGGGCGCCATTTTGGAGTGGTGTGGACCCGGCTGGGACACATCGGTGAGCGCTCTAGCGCTCAGGCTGAGGCGAGGGACGCCTACTTAAGGCGATCTAAGTGGCTGTTCCCTCGAGAAGGTATTTGCGTGCAGCATCGCGCTAAGCGCTACCTGTGCAGCGCTACGATTTTTAATTCACTGTTGGAGCTTATTTTTGTTATTTTAACAAGCGCGCTCATTTGGGACTTCTTAGCGCCCCCTTACCTGCACTTTAATCGGTACCCCCACCGCCGCTTGGCGGGTCAGGACTCTCGGGTGGGTTGGGATCTGGTCGCCATTTTGGAGTGGTGTGGACCCGGCTGGGACACATCGGTGAGCGCTCTAGCGCTCAGGCTGAGGCGAGGGACGCCTACTTAAGGCGATCTAAGTGGCTGTTCCCTCGAGAAGGTATTTGCGTGCAGCATCGCGCTAAGCGCTACCTGTGCAGCGCTACGATTTTTAATTCACTGTTGGAGCTTATTTTTGTTATTTTAACAAGCGCGCTCATTTGGGACTTCTTAGCGCCCCCTTACCTGCACTTTAATCGGTACCCCCACCGCCGCTTGGCGGGTCAGGACTCTCGGGTGGGTTGGGATCTGGGCGCCATTTTGGAGTGGTGTGGACCCGGCTGGGACACATCGGTGAGCGCTCTAGCGCTCAGGCTGAGGCGAGGGACGCCTACTTAAGGCGATCTAAGTGGCTGTTCCCTCGAGAAGGTATTTGCGTGCAGCATCGCGCTAAGCGCTACCTGTGCAGCGCTACGATTTTTAATTCACTGTTGGAGCTTATTTTTGTTATTTTAACAAGCGCGCTCATTTGGGACTTCTTAGCGCCCCCTTACCTGCACTTTAATCGGTACCCCCACCGCCGCTTGGCGGGTCAGGACTCTCGGGTGGGTTGGGATCTGGGCGCCATTTTGGAGTGGTGTGGACCCGGCTGGGACACATCGGTGAGCGCTCTAGCGCTCAGGCTGAGGCGAGGGACGCCTATTTAAAGCTCTCCTTTCCGCGCAGCGGATCTGCGCAGCGGGTGTGCCTGCGCTGTGCCAGAGTCTTGCCAGAGTCCTGCCCGTCTGCGCCCGTCAGCGCTAAGGAGGCGCGGGGCGTGGCTGGACTCTATGATTTACACCACTTAGGATGACCATAACAGCGATCAGGTACTGTAGGGATGACCTGCTGATGATTCGAGGCCGGTCCTCTGACTGTTGCCCGCCCCCAGTGGGGCCGTTATGTGGCCCATATCACTGCACGTGTTGCAGCTGGATATTACCATCTCCGTCCCGTATACGATCTTTTGAGTTACCAGCTTTGACCAAAGGATCGCCTGGGGTACGTGATATCACTATCTGCAACCTGAATGTCAGGTCCCTGGTCAAGCATTATGCGGAGATTCATGACTTATTGACTAACGAGTCGCCTGACGCTCTTTTCATGACAGAGACCTGGCTGCAGGATGCAGATACCTCCGTTTTAAACCTGGCCTTCCCCCCGGAATATGCGGTGTTCACTCTTAATCGTGGCACAAGAGGGGGTGGAATCGCGATGGCGGTTAAGCTGTGTTTCCCCTGTGATGGAAGGACGTGAAGCTTTTCGGCTGCGAATGTGCTCGTTTTAAAATCTCTTTTAGTCAACAATATACCTTCTCTGGTCTTTTAATTTATCGACCTCCGGGCTGCGATGCTGCCTTTAGGGCCGCTCTCCCAGACTACATCAGCTCCGAGGCGTTGGGATGTGCTAACTTCAATGTGCTTGGCGATCTCAATTTGCACCTTGATTGTCCATCCCTACCCTCCATTCGGAGTTTTCTGTCTGACCTAGAAGCCCTGCAGCTCTCTCAATTGGTGACTTTTCCTACACACCGAGATGGGCATGTGCTTGATCCATTCTTCACCAATTTAGAGGGAGTCCAGGTATTTAGCCCCACTCGGCTGGTGTGGACTGATCACTTGTTAGTGAAAGCGATCATCCCCATGTCAGAGCCCCTTTTTTCCTCCCAGAACATAACTACTCTCGCTCGACAGTGGCATAAATTGAAGCTAGAGGATTTCTATCTTCTATTGGAGAAGGTGCCGCTAGCTCCTTTCACGAATGTGGATGGGGGCTATGACTCGTTCTGTGAATGGATTTCTTATGCGCTTGACTCTCTTGTCCCGTTGGTCTGGTCGAAACGCCGGGTCAAAGATCATAGCCCTTGGTATGACAGCGCGCTTGCATCTCTCAAGAGAGAGTGCAGGCAAGCCGAAAGGCGCTGGAGAAAATCTTTCGACCCCGCGCTTAAAATCTGTTACGCGGGGAAAACCAAAGCATGTCACAGAGCAGTATGTAGAGCGCGTGCAGCCCACTATGCACAGGAATTTCTGAGTAGCTCCAACCCCTCTAAAGTGATATTTAAGGTGTTAAAAGACCTTCTAGCCAAGAGAAGCACTGCCACAGAAATACGTTCAGACGCTCACTGCGAAAACTTGGCATCTTTCTTCACTAGTAAAGTGCAAGCCATTTACCGCACTTTTCCCACTGTTCTGCCGACTCCAGAACCATGTAGTGCGCCCAAGGATATTGGTGTGGAGCTGGATATACTACCTCCCCTATCCATGGAAACATTTAACTCTCTGAGCAGGAAAATTAAGTCAGGTTCTCCTATGGACCCACTTAAACCGGCTTTGTTGAGGGATATGTCGGCGGTGTGCCGTGCTCCGATACTGGATCTTATTAATTTGTCGTTGGCCTCGGGAACTGTGCCCACTAGGTGGAAACAGGCGGTAGTCACGCCTATCTTAAAAAAGACTACTCTGGACCCTCTTAAGCCCGAGAGCTATCGCCCCATCTCGTTGCTGCCATGGGTCACCAAAGTGGCTGAGGCCCATGTGAATGGGATCCTGGCTGACCACCTTGCCAGAGCTAACATCTTGGATCCCACGCAAAATGGATTCCGTGCAGGTCACAGCACGGAGACTGCTCTACTGTTTATGGTCGAGCATCTGCGCTCCGTGCTGGATTCCGGTCGGACTGCGGCACTCCTGTTATTAGATCTGAGTGCCGCGTTCGACACGGTTTCACACGGTATCCTTTTGCAGCGACTCGAGGAAGTGGGAGTCAGTGGCTCCGCGCTGTGTTGGTTTCGTTCCTTTCTATCGAACAGATCGTTCCAGGTCGCTATTCCACCCGGCAAATCTAAATCATACCCGCTGACACTAGGGGTCCCACAAGGGTCATCTTTGAGCCCCACTCTATTTAACCTTTACGTTAGACCGCTGGCTGCGGTGGTCAAACGCTGGGGCCTGACAATGGTTTTCTATGCGGATGACACGCAGCTGGCGGTCACGTTGAGTGGGGACTCTAATGTGGAGGCCCTCATGTTTCGCGAGGGCATCTGTGCCGTGGCAAATTGGATGAATCAGAACTGTCTCCAATCAAATACTAAAAAAACGGAGGTCATGGTGCTGGGAAAACAGGCCGGGCTGTGGAACGATAACTGGTGGCCACAAGAATTGGGGACAACTCCTTCTCCTGTAATTGAGATAAGAAACCTCGGGGTATGGTTGGACCCGGCGTTTAGTTTTACGTGCCATACCAAGAGAGTGGCAGGCTCTTGTTATGGTGTCATCAGAGGACTTAGGCCAATACTTAAGTTCTTTGATGCTTCCACCAGACAGCTGGTGGTCCAGGCGTCGGTCCTGTCCAGGTTGGACTACGCCAGCGCACTCTTGGCCGGGACCAACCAGGCAGAACTTACCCGATTACAGCGAGTGCAGAACACCGCCGCTAGAGTGGTGGTGGACTACCTAAACGATGCTCTGTCTCTAAGACTCTGCGTTCCTTACACTGGCTCCCTATGAGCCAGAGGATTAAATTTAAGGTACTCTGCCTGGCTTTTAAAATCCTTAAAGGCATGGCTCCACAAATTCTGAATAACCTCTTAAAGCCGTATGTTCCGGTACGACCCTTGAGATCCCAGGGTATGCACCTGTCTACGGTCCCTCGTTTCAAACTTAGCAGAATGGGTGGGCGCTCTTTTCGAGTGGTGGCTGCAAAGTTATGGAACTCCCTTCCTGCTGAGCTTCGGGCGATGGATAACCTTTTGCAGTTCAGGCGAGCAATAAAAACCTTTTTGTTTTCCTAAATCCGCCTGTCGGAGCACGCTCCTTTTAGATGTTTGTGTTGTGTTTACCTTCTCAAGGCGCCAGGACGCCCCTTTGCTGGGGCAGCTGTGCGCGGTACAAAAAACAATTAACATAACATAACATATCTGTTTTTTAACTTGCCTCTTGACAGAACGAATGGCCTATTTGGAAACTGGTCAGTTTGCCACCTCTAAAAGGCTTGGATAGTTTTAGACCAAGAGGAGGCACCGCCAGACACACAATACAACCTGCTCTGACCAAGCCCTTTTAACCTTTCTGAGCACCTGACTGATTGACCCAGAAATATCCCAGTGTTCCCAATATCTATTTGCCGTCCTGTCTCTCACGCGTATTTTAGTCACACACATGCAGTGATGGTGGCAAGCTAGAAGTGGGATGGATATACAGGGAGTAAGGTGAAAACGTGCGAGGATGCGGTGCAACGAAAGCATTTGCTGTCTTGGAGGATTGGGGCAGCTAGCCCTGCGGGTGTGCAGCCAGGACGCAGGCCTAGAGACACTGCTCCAGAACAACCGGCTCCAGCCTACGGCTCACAGGAGACATGAAGCCTCCCTGAAGTCGAACATCTGAGGTATGAAGCGCTCAAATTCAATAATACCAGGCTTCCCTATATAGGTGAGGCCGACAGGTCTGGTGTACCGACAGTCAAAAAGCAGGCACCCTTTTGATTGACTCTGCCCCAACATGTCCAGCTTTTCAGAGGCCTGCCCTCTGAGGAAACCCCTTCTTTACTCAACGGCTCTGCATTTCTGACCTGCTGCCTCTTCTACTCTTAATACAGCCAGCGTTAGGCTACCAGCTCTGTTGTTTTATTCCATTTTTCATGATCTAGATTAGAACTAGGGCCGCATGACTTCTGCACCTGAAAGAAGGGTTGTTACTGAGTGGTCACTTGCCATAATAACAAGCATTTGCAATGCAATAGGTCTCCAATTTACGCAAGACCTATTGCATTGCAAATGGTTGGCAACTTGGCATCACGGACAACGGGAGGGAGGGGGGATAAGGCAGGGACATCGGTAGGGAGGGCGGGGTAGAAGGCATGAACAATGGGAGAGCAGGCGGGGGAGGAGATGAGAGGAGAAGGCAAGGACAAAGCTGCATGACTCTACGTGTGCATGAGGAAAATAGTACATGCCTGTGTAACAACCAATTAAAGGGACCAGTAGCCATGGGAGTATACAAATGGCATAGGGAGTTTGAACATGCACAGATGGTTGTTTGATGCGAGAAAGGTTGGAGCGCGCCACGGAGGCATCACTCTATGACCTTTGGAGTGTTTAGATAATAACTACATGCCATGCGTTCTCTGCAATTAGGGAACGTCCCAATGGGCGCGGCTGTGGTGGATCGCGTCAGCGATATTCAAATTCTGCCGGTATATGTAAACCCCTTAAACACTGTAAGTGTTGTTAAACCAATTGTTTAATCATGCAATAAAGGTTTCTTGACATCATTCAACATTGAAGTGTCATCCTTATTTTTTGCCAAACAATTTCTTTCAATGGTCCCTATGCATTTCGGGCTTCAAGTTAGCCCTTCATCAGGGGAAATCTAATCACAAAACAGTATGAAGGTCAAATTAATTCAATGAGGGTCCACATCCTGTGGGCATCAACTATTAGAATGCTATGTACATTGTTTACATGTTAATGTGTTAGATGGTATCACCATGATCAGATTGAATCACTGGTGTGTATTGAAGGGGTGTCGCGGCGTGACTATGCTCACACTGTAAGGGTTGATGCCAAGTGTAAAAAAAAAAGGATGTAAGCTAATATCTCAAAAAGCGTGTTAAAAGTGAACATCTCACACAGAGTGACGTGTGATCAAAAAGGTGCAGGAGTAGGTGTTTGAAAGGATACGTGCGAAGGTGCATAAAAAAACAAGCATTGGCATAGCCAATAGATCTATCATTTGGGACCTTATAAGTGTTTAGTTATCCAACACAATATCCTTGGTGCAACATCAACTGTTGCTTGGCTAAACACTTATGAGGTCCCAAAGGCGAGACCTATTGGCTATGCCAATGCTTGTTTCAATTTACCACATCATAACCGGGAGGTGTGTTTGCATAATCATTATTCAAACACATGCCATCAATGAGACTTTGTGGTAGGACGTTCAGTCGACTTTCAGACTCTTTTAAACAGGTGACAGACTCTACCAGTAGAATTTCCTTTTTGATTTATTTGCACCAAAAACAGTACCTTGTAGTAAGGGGATTTGAAAATCCAATCTGATTACTCCAGTGGCGAAAGAAACTCTCCCCCCTTTTACAAAGTACGTGGAGTCACCCACACTCTGGATGCAGTCACAAGCTCGCAGGCCCTCCCGTGCACTGTGCAGGAAGGGCCCCCTTGAGTTTGCCTCCTGCAAATTCTGGAGCTATTCCCACCATTGTCTTCTATTGCAGACAAGGCAATTTCATGCGCTGGCTCAGTGAGACCTAAAAAGCAGTGCTTGATGCCACAGGTGTACACTGAAGAGTTGACTGGCACAATCAGTACATGTGGGAACGTGCAGCTGTCATCATCAACAGTGCGGAGTCCTAAAGCCACCAGAAAATAAACCAAAACTGTACTGGTTTCACAGTAAATTCACTGTTATGTTGTGTAATGCATGTAATATATCTTTAACTTCACGTGTTCCACATTCCATGGAGCACGAGATATTGTGTTCTTGTAATATGCATTCTCTGGGATCAGTAGATTGTGACCGGTTACCTGTCAGGGTTTGTACCTGCTCGTCTATTGGAATAAATCCTATTTAACCTACTTTGGAGTGATTTTCTTCAATTTAACAAGTGGCGACGATCGGGATCTAAATACTTCAGACTACAGTTTCTTCTTCGTGGTTTGGTATTGTTTTTTATTGTGGATTCAACGAGCAGAGACGACGCAAGTAATAGATAAGGAGGGACAATCAATCGGACGTATACGACGTGTTGAGAAGTTGTGAGCGCAACGTTTATTTCAGTGTTTTGTTAGCTGTTCTCATGCGTTTGATGCTGGTATCAGTTCTAAAAATCTTACCGCTTCAAAAGATGCCAGTCTAACGGCAGACGCGAAACCAGTCAACGCTGTGACGCTCGATAGGTTTTAGTTATTCTGTGTTTGTTTGAATTGTGTTCCAAAGGGGATGTGTTATGTTGTGTAATGCATGTAATATATCTTTAACTTCACGTGTTCCACATTTATGGAACACGAGATACTGTGTTCTTGTAATATGCATTGTCTGTGATCAGTTGATAGTGACCGGTTACCTGTCAGGCTGTGTACCTGCTCGTCTATTGGAATAAATCCTATTTAACCTACTTTGGAGTGATTTTCTGCAATTTAACATTCACAGAATAGATTATTGAAACTATTAGCAATTTTAAGATGAATAGATTGGTTACTCCAGCAAATATGGAAGCTGGTCTCCATCATTAATTATAGAAGAGGGAACGAGTGGTACCAGCAAATATAATGCAGGGTGACTGGCACAACCAGCTAACAAGAGCAGAGGTGATTGGTATAAACAACATATATTAGAATGGATGATAAATGCCACCAGTGCACATGAGAATGGATTAATAAAGTGTGGGTATAGGTGACGTACTAGAGTTAGGAGGACAGGTCGGGTAGCCATGTGCTGTAGAACAACAACTGAATTTAATTGACTGGTGTCTAAATTTAAATTCAGTAATAGTTGTTTTTTAACACTAGAAAACATGACAAAAGATGACGGTTTTCACCAACAAAAAGATATAGGGAGGCATGAAAATACTCACTTTCTGAACCTGTGTATTACTGATCACTTGCTTACCAAATCCGATAGTTATACTACAAAATGTCATAATGAAATCAATGTGCCACTATCCTGCAGAATACCAGCGTATCCATTTGACTTCTTTATGAAGCCCGACGGCTTAAATTTTCCCTTCACTGTCAAGACAGGACGAGTCCCTCCACAGATCAACCCAAGAAGCACTGCCAACCAGCAAACATATGTAAAACTTGCTACATCCTGACATGACAAAAGGGGTCCAGTGGAGAGGCCTGGATCGCTCACCAGCCAAAGCATTCTACATATCAAGTATGCACTGTTTAGTTGCTAGTTCCTTGAATTATATCAGGACAAGCGAGATAGAGAATTCTTTCTTGCGCCACTCTGAATACAAAGCTGCCTTTATGACGCCATAATTTCATTGTGATAGATACTAAGCAATGTCAACTTTAGTGACAGTAGCAACTAACCCAGGAGGGCCGTCCACTGGAGTGTGCACTACCACACCCATTCTGTGCCACAATGTATCAAGGGTGGCACCACAAAACCCTAAAACAGCAGAGTATGAGGGAGGAGCACGCATCGAGTGCTGGCAATACAAGTAATGAGGGTGCTGGTAAATTTCAGAAAAGCAGTGGGGCCTTCACAGTGGAGTGCGATGGGTGGAAGCAAGGGGTCATGGAATGAAATTAGGGAACTGGAGAGGTGAGGGAGGGAAGAAGGAAGACAGGAGATGCCCCTTTATGGAGCTGATGGTGACTGAGGTGTGGGTGCCAGCTAGAGAGGTAGAGATTTCACATGGCGCTACTGGCTGTGTGCCAAGCCTGGGCTGGGTTTGCTGTGTGTGGGTAAATGGGCAAGATGGAAGGACAGAGGAGCGGATGGGAGTGAGTGAAGAACAAAAGGAGGTGGCGAAGCTAGTAAACCAGGGAAGAAAGAAGATGGGCCAGGGAAGGAGGGGGAATAAAGCATAGGCCTCGCCCTCGGCGTGGGTTCCTCCAGCAGAGTTGCAGTGCACAAGATAAGCATCTTATCACGGGTCCTTCGCGGTGACTGCAAAATTTCAACTGCCTTGCATCCTCCTAAAGAGCAGCGAGGCCGTAAGCAGCACGAGGGGGAGGGAGCAGCACAAGTGCAGCACTTGGGGGCCGGAAGCCGCATGAGGGGCCGGAGCAGCGCGTTTGTCCAATGAAGATAATGGCCCAGGGTGCCAGGGGTCTGCCTCACCTGCAGAAATCAAATACCCCTTCAATGCATCAAGGGGGAAATCTGTCTTTAGTTAAACTAAAAAAAAATGGATATCAATATTAATTGGACTAAGCGATGTCAGACATAGAAAGGAATCAGAAGCCGGGGGCTGGTGAGACGGAGACACCGGATTCTCGCGCCTTGTTTGCAACATTTTACATCAAGAAAACACGCCGCTTCTCCAAAACAGCGCAGGTGCGTTTGTCAACACTGTGTAGGAGGCGAAGGCGGGGGAGGGGAAGGGATCAGGAAGCAAACTGTGGCATGAAGCAACCAGGGGGACAAAGCAACGGACAGTCCAACATCAATAGCAGCTACTGAACACAGCAACAGCTAGCAGGTAGGATATGAGCAGCCAGGCAAAAATTTCAAAGCGTGGTCTCGGGAGTGGTCAAGGGGGAAATCTGTGGTGGCCGGCAAGATAGCACTTTTAAAGCAGCTAATAAAAAAACGCAAGTGGTGATGCGAGCGGTGGGTGTGCGCGCGCTACGGGAAAAGGTGTTGTGCGCTGGTGCGCGTAATAGCAAGCTGGTGGCCGTCAAGGTAGCACTTTTAAAGCAGCTACTAAATGTTTCGCCAGAGCAACGCAAGCGCTGGCTCAGGCGAGACCTAACCAGTGCTCTGAAACTGTCCAGTGCGGCGGTTTTCAAAAGTCAGCGTTTTGGGAAAATTATTCTGAGTCCAGTGACTTAAACGGGATACATTTGTGCTCTAGTCCACCGTGTTTACCGTAAGTAAGCCACGTGAAAAAGAATTGGACATCAGTTATAAAACCGGGTGAAGTAGTCTAACCTCCAGCGTTTGTGATGGTGCGCGAACCCGATGTTCGTGTAGTGTTACAGGTTAGGATGTCTGTAGAACTGCCGTTACTAATAGGAAGTGCGCAAAATCAACAACGGACTGTGTGACGGCTCAACACAAAAAACGGACCGCTAGTGTGTCAGGTGCAACAAAGAAAGAAAAATCTGGGGCCATCTTATCAAGGGTAATAAACACTGTCAGTATACCCAATCATAATAGAAGTGCAAACAATCCAATGGGAATCTACTTTAAAAAAGCTGCAACATGAATGTGAATATGAAATTGAAGGACAAATAAAATAACTTTAGAGGTAGCAAGCAAATTCAATTCGGTCATTGAGTCCCTTCGGTTTCATGGATTCCAAGAAATGAATCCAATGATTTTCTCTTTTCTAGAGGAACTTGTTGTTATCTCTCCCCTCTGTTTCTCTACCGTTTCCAGGATGGTGAATTTTAATTGTGAGATGTTATGGTTATTGTCATTGACATTTAAGGCTACTACAAATTTGATGTTTTTCGTGCGAATGCTGCCTTTATGTTCATGGATGCGTGTTTTTATTTTCCTTTCAGTTTTACCTACGTATGCCAAGCCGCATGGGCTTTTCAATAGGTAGATAACATTGTTGGTGCCACAGGTTGCAGTTACGCGTAGTTGTATTGGGGTACCTCTCATAGGATGCATAATTGTAGTGCCTTTAATGAGGTTATTGCAGTTGCTGCAATTATGGCAAGGGATTGTTCCTTTGTATGATGATTTTTGAGGATTTTGCCTCTGGTGTATGAGAACCTGTGAGGGTCACCGAAAATACCTTTAAAGTCAGGTTCTAGTGCTAAAATAGACCAGTGTGATCTGATTGATAGTTTGTAACGGTAGCTCATGGTGGAGTATTTGGATACTACCACCATGTGTGATTGTTTAGTTTTGATGATAGGTTGCAGTATACACCAGAGGCCAGAACATCCAGGAGCTCAATAGGCAAACCTCTCTTGCGAGCCCCCCGCAAATATTTTAGATAAGCCACGGGTGTGGCGGTCCCCGTGGCTTGGGGGGGCCTTTGAGCCCACCCACACATATAATTCATAAGCCCCGGGAGCCCACGCTTCGTTTTTTTTTTCCGCAGCCGGATACGCGGATCCTCTGGGCATCCCATGACTTTTAAAAAAAAACAATTTTTTTTTGATCTTGTGGGTCCTAGTGGGACCCCCTGAGCAGGCCTAGGGGGTCAGGGTGTTTCTACCCTGCCCCTTTTCGTGTTTTGCGCGTTTGTTTTTCTGTTTTCTTGTGCCTTGGTTCTACTGAGTTACAAGATGGCTGCCAACACTTCCTGGTTTGGAGTGTTGTCAGCCAATTAGCATAAAGCTTGTGATAGGGACGGTCCCCGGATCTGTCGCGGCCATAGATATCACTATTATTTTACATTTGATTTTCTCAGCAACTACTGAACGTATTTACACCATTTAACAAAAAGAGTTCTTTCTGAACCAAGGGCTACCATTTTGCCAAATTTGGTGTAATTCCGTTCAGCAGTTCGGCTGTAGCCGCGGCTAACATTCCCTACGGAAAATTGCATGGGAAAAACATGTTTTGGGAACCCCCCTTTTTTTCTCGGCCCCCACTTGCCGAATCACCCTAAAACTTTCAAGATAGAAGCGGACTGGAGCTCTCCACGAGTTTTGAAAATTTAGCAAAGATTCGTCAATCGGTGCCAAAGTTATTGGGAATAGAAGGTTGCGATTTTCCTATGGTAACTAGGTCCTAACAATAACAACCTGCTGGCGACCGCCAGGAGGTAATATATCTATATATCTATCTATCTATCTATCTATATATATATATATATATCCAACACACCGTCACCTTCCTCACGCTCTGGACCAACTCCAGCCAGGAAAAAAGCCAACGGACACGGACCATTTGAAGTGCTCCAATTTTAATTAAGGTGCAGAAAAAGCCTCATGACGTTTCGGCTCGCAAGAGCCTTGTTCACATGACAATGTTCATTTGAATGAAACACCATTTTATAATGCCAGTGATTGGGTAAAAATCGTCACATGGGAGGGTCGTGTTATGTCACAGTAAACATAGAAGAGATACTATCAGTTCTCCACGGTGTACATTTTTGGAAAGCAGACATAAACCACAGTTTAACGAATCACGGTAAAATACCAGATTCCTAACAATGGATAAAAATTATTTTAAGTGTAAATTCAAACACAGATTATCCAAGAGCAAATATATAAATGTCATCATATCTTCTAATGACTTGAATAAATTGAGAATATCAATTAATGGTAAAATACCAATATATATACCATACAGTATTATACGCTCTAATATAATAAAGTGCAAATGCATATCGATCTTAAATGTGCAAAATTCGCAATAGTGCAATTCCTAATGTGCAACACCTAGCAAAAGTGCAAAAATTAGCAATGTGCAAAATATAGCATAACAGTGCAAATATTATCAATTATCACATGATAGGTCACCTATCCAAATCTAGGATCCTATCATTACAATACTGTATCTCGTATATCAAATTCATATATCCCAATAACCACATATATGGTTAAAATATTTACAAGAATATTTAGATCAACAGTCATAAGTAAATGCTTTTGATGAAAAATCAAAAATGATATCTTGTTCCTAGGATATCTCCGCTTTTACACTATCTCTACTTCATGTTACTATGATTAAAAAATATATAAAATCACCGTAAATAAAGTGCATCGAAGGGCTGAGTAAGAATGACTATCAGGGACCAAAGACCCAACTAGTCTATCATACTCAGCCATACCCATCAAAATGAAATGAAATCAGATTTTTTAACAATTGGCAGTAACTGCAGGTTAACGTCAGATTAAAAAAATCAAGAGCTTGAATATATAGAATATTTTGAAAATTATACGCTACATTGTATAATTCCCAGCCGGGCTAAAATTACACCAGTATTTAAGATTACAGTCGATACTGTGTAAGAGCAGAATTAACTAAGGTAAACACGTATACAGATCCTCCGTAACATTAAGCCCCCCCGGGTTCTTGGTGTTAAGTGAAAGGATATATTTAGTCTCAAGTCTCCTCAGTTTATTTTCCCTGTCTCCACCCCTCCTACTGGCTAAGACGGAGTCAATTACCCAGTATTTGAGCAAGTTGTTATTACTCTGATGGATTTCCCTAAAGTGCCGGGCCACTGGGTAAGTATTGTCACCATTTGCAATAGCATGTAGATGTTGTAAAATACGCTTGTGTACCGCAAGCTTCCTGCTACCCACATACATTAGTGGGCAGGGGCATTGGAGAACATAGACCGCAAATTCGGTTTTACAGGTTAAACCCTGTGTTATGGGGTGAGGATGATCAGTGAAACCGTCCATGTATGTTTTAGTATTTACTCCATGGACACACGCTTTGCAAGTTTTGCAGCGGTAAAATCCTTTATTCTGTTGCCACCATGATGTTTTGTTGAATGGCTCTGGACTAGTATCAACAATTTTATCTCTAAGGGAAGGTGCTTTACTGAAAGTAAGTGAGATCTTTTGGGGGAGAGTAGCTCCAATGACAGAATCTCGGATAACTAGAGGCCAATGTTTATTTATGATCTTATATAATTCTTTATGTTGCCTGCTGTACCCTGTTATCATGCGGAACTTTCTGTCCTCAGAACCTACTCTGTTATCAGATTCCCCAGTTTCAAGTAATGCCTGCTTTTTACTCCCAGTCAAAAGCTCCTCCCTAGTTGATAACATGGATTTCTCTATAGCTCTATGAATTATATGTTCAGAATATCCACGTTCCAAAAATCGTTTTTCACTGTCTTCCTGAGCTACCTTCAGGTCTGCGGGATTGCTACATACTCGGCGTAACCGAAGCATTTCCCCATAGGGGATGCTTGAGATTAAATGCGCCGGGTGAGCACTAGCTCCATGAAGTATACTATTTCCAGCAGTTGTTTTCCGGAAGATTCTACTCTCAAGGTGTCCATCATGAATATACAGTTCAGTGTCCAAGAACGTAATAGATTCTTGGCTAAGGGTGGCAGTAAATTTGAGCTTGAGGTCATTGCTGTTTAAACTCTCAATAAACCTCAAAGCTTCCTCCTTACTTCCTCTCCATATGATCATCAGGTCGTCTATAAAACGATACCATCTAATCAAGTTGTTATTAACAATGTTATGGTAATTGGGCCTGAGGACCAGCTCCTCCCAAGCTCCCATGTGCAAACATGCAAAGCTTGGGGAGAAGCTGGCCCCCATTGCCACACCCTGAAGTTGGCGGTATAGCTGTTGATTGAACAAAAACAAATTATTTGCCAAACAAAATTGAAGCATGCTCAATAACATTTTGTTGTGATCTTCAAACTCAGAGCCCCTTCTCGAGAGATAGTGTTTGGCTGCCGCAATACCATCAAGATGTGAAATGCTGGTATACAGCGATGTAACATCCAGCGAGATAAGCCAATCCCCCACTACCCATTCAATGTCCATGATTTTGGTCAACAAGTCCCCAGTATCCTTGATGTACGAGTCTAAATTCCGCACATACCCCTGTAAAAAATAATCAATGTAGACAGAAGTGTGCTCCAGAAGACTGCCTCTAGCAGAAATTATAGGTCTGCCCGGTGGATGTTGGGGGTCTTTATGCACTTTGGGTAAAAAGTACAAAATGGGTGTGATAGGATGGTCAACTTTCAAATACTTGTACTCCGCTTCGCTGATAAGTTTAGAAGCCTTCCATTTAGACAATTTTTGATGGTAGTTCGTTTTAATTGTTGTTAATATTTGCATCTGAGTTCGTTCATAACATGTACGATCGTTGAGTTGAGCATATGCTTCTTGGTCGTAGTCGGTTTTAGACATGAGGACTACATTGCCCCCTTTATCACTTCCCCTCACAATGATGTCCTTATCTTGTGAAAGTCTCTTAGTTAGTGCCTCATATTGTTGTGTGCGAACATCATGTTGCCATTTCATTTTCTTATTACTTGATGTCTTGCCATGTAGTTGTTTAAGGTCCCCCACCACATTTTCATGGAAGACATCTATATTGTCTCTGGGCAAAATTGGTACGAACACAGATGGTGGCCTGAAATGGGTTTTCATCGAAATTCTATTGCCCATTCCATCAAATGTTGTATTCTCATTCCCATGAATATCTTCATAGCCAACTCCCTCTGTTTCCCAAAGTTCCGTAATAATTTTTGTACCTTGTGTGGCAATCATAATGTCGCTATTTGAGTTCATAATTTGGGCTGTGTTTTTATTTCTGTCCTTCAAAGTGTAGAATTTTCGTAGTTTTAATTTGCGAACTGCTTTATACACATCACAACGTGTCGCCGCATAATTGAAATTGCAAGGAGATGCATAGGTCAAGCCTAATTTAAGGATTTCCTCTTAATTTGCTGTTAGTTTTAAAGATGTTAGGTTGACGATAGTGCGGTTAGTGTCCCCCGTTAATCCTGTGTGGAGGCAGCTCCCTGCCCCCGACCTCGTCCCCTTCCTCGTTTTTTCTTTTGGAAACCTCCTTTTTGCCGCCCTATCTCTTTGGCGCCTTCGATAGTTTGCCCATTTGCGGCTTGACCTCTCTGATTTCGCGGCCTTAATGATTTCAGTCTCTCCTGACACAAAAAATATATATATTTATATTTATTAATTTTGCAGTCTTGAATAGTAAATGTTTGTATAAATATTATATTTGAAAAGAAACTTACATTTGTTGTGCTTTAATTTTCTTGTTTGATATTTTATTGATAGTCGTGGTTGATTCACTAGTTTATTTTTTCTGTTGGTTTACAAGCAAGATTTTTATTAAAGTGTTATATTTAATTTGATAATTTTGTTTCTGATTTTTTAGTTGAGAGACAAAATACTTACTATTTTCAGTTGATGAAGTTTATTTCATTGATGTTGTATGTTGAAGTTTATAGAAGCTGTGAAGAGAAAAGTATTTATTAGTTATATTTTGCTTATTTATTTAATTTATTAGTTTGTATTAGTTTGCTCTATTTGTTGGTTAATTTATATACTTACTAGGGGCAGGGAAAACGGGACCAACCGCCAGAGGTGCCGCAGTCACACAGGGCCAATTAGGATGCAACCCCCACCCTGGCGGTCGCATCCCGCATCTTTTACATTGCGGCGGGCGTTGCTGTAAGCAGCACCCGCCGCAATGTAAAAGATGCATGTTGTGCATTGGCATGCACAACGTGACAGGCACCGCGCGGTGCCTGCCACCTTGTGCATGCCAATGTAGGGGGGTACCATGGGTACCACCCAAGTGCAGCCACCCACCACCCGGGGGCCCGCAACGGGCCCCGATAGCCATTTACCGTATGCCTTTCAAGGCATACGCACCACAGGCATCATTTTATGGATGGCGGTGCCTTGCACCATATTGTGTGCATTTTCCGCCCGGCCGGCAATCCGACCGGCGGAAAAGCGGCACGCGGTCTGTCGGTCCACCGCTGTACCCCCAGCCATTGTAATATGGCGGGGGTAAATTACGGGCGGGCAGGGAAAGAAGTTGGGCGGTGGCGATCCGCCCGACATCATAATGAGTCCCTTCGTTTTATATTTTTCTTTATTGTTGCTTTTGTCCTTGTTTTTTAAGTTAATCCTTGTTTTGAGTTTTTCAGGTGGTTTTAGTGAAGTGTAGTCTGTGAAACATAAAAGAAAATGTTCTAGTTTTAGTTAGCTTGATTATTTAGACTATTTTTATTTTGTTATAAAAAAAATATTTTCTATTTTTAGTTGATGTGTCTTTCGTTGATGTTGTGGTTTCGTTTACTTCTGTAGAAGCTGTTTAAAGAAAAGTATTTGTTAGCTACGTTTTGCCTTTTTATTTGTTTTAAATCCTTTATTTATTTGTTGGTTAAGTCATATACCTACTTTGTTATATATTTTTTGTAATGTAGATTTTATTGTTGTGGACGTAAATCTTTGTACTGAATTTTCGAGGTGGATTTTTAGTGAAGTTTAATCGGTGGCATATAAAGGAAAACATGTTATAGATTTAGTAAAAAAAAAGTAAGCTAATTTATTTATTTAGTTATAGTTTTGTTCTTACCTTTAATGATAGATTTTCAGAATAGTTGTTTGTGTGGTTCTTTTTCCTTCTGTTTTCTGTCTCGTAAAGGTTCATTGTTCCTCGTGTTTGTCCATAACGCAGTACATTTTGTGTTAATTAATTGATTGTTTTTATAGTGTTTATTTAATTAGTTAAGAGTTTTCTATTGGTTTGTGTCGGTGTAGTTTAAATGTGTTGGCCAAGATAGCTTTTTTGAATTTTTTAGAAGTTACATTTTAATTTGTTTAATATTTATTATGTTTACTTAATGTTTGTTCGTATTTTGTTTACTATTATTTCAATGTATATGTAGATACATGTGATATATATTTTTACATATGAAATATATTTATATTTGTTAATTTTTGGTAGTAATGATTTTTTTATGTTGCATTGTTTATTTATTTGTTTTGGTATGTTTAGTGTATTTGTTTTATTTAATGTTATTAGTTTTAACTTTTAGTGTATGTTTAAAATGTTTGGAATATGTTATTTTGTTATATTATTGAAAATACTTTATTTCTATGTTTAAATGTTATTTTGGTATAGTTTATATGTATTTTGTCGATGTTTGTATTGTCAATATTATTTATATCAATGTTTTTATTGTGTTTCTTTTTATTTTAATGTTATCGATATTTATGTGTTCTTTATTTTTGTTGACGATATTTTTGTCATCAAGATTTTTTAAACGATATTTTTTTATCGATATTTTTGTTATTTCTGTTTTGTGTATTGGGTGTCTATATTTTTGTAGTTCGATGTTATAGGAATCGATGTTGTATCAGTGATGCCTTGTCTTTGAGCTAATAGATACTCCTACCTTTGGGGTAATTTTGGGAATACCTTGGCTAGAACACCATAATCCAAAAACCGATTGGGTACACCACACTGTAACCTTGGACTCACCATTCTGCACTACTACCTGCAACCAAGAGGCTCCAGAGGTGGGAATACTTCTGCAATGCGATTTGGTCCAAGGAACAGAAAACCTTAAACTACCCAAGGAATACTAGGAGTTTCAAGATATTTTTTACCCTGTGAAAGCCACCCAGCTGCCGCCACACCGAACCTTTGATTGCTGCATAGGTCTCCTCCCAGGAGCAATGCTGCCCTGCAGTAGAGTTTACGCATTGACAGAACCACCTGAAACTCAATATCTATACAAATATTTGGATGAACTATTAGAGATATGTTTTATACTCCACTACACGTTGCCTGTTTTCCCCGCGCTTCTTTGTCCCAAAGAAATATGGGGAATTGAGGGCTTGTGTGGATAATAGGGTGATCAATAAGGTAACTATTAAGAACCGCTATTCTATCCCTTTAATTCCAGTACTACTTGATCAGGTCAGAAACTCCACCATTTACATGAAACTAGATTTTCGGAGAGCTTACCACTTAATCCATGCACGAGAAGGTGATGAATGGAAAACCACCTGTAGGACTAAGTTCGGACTGTTTCAGTATACTGTTATGCCCTTTGGGCTCTGTAATGCTCTGTCAGTATTTCAATATTTCATTAAGCAGGTCTTGAGGGAGTTTTTGGATGTTTGTGCAATTGTCTAAATAGACAACATTCTGACTTATTCAAACTCAGAACAAGAACAAGCAGTTATGTAAGCACCATCTTGCAGCGCCTTAGGGAAAACACACTCTTTGCTAAATTAGCCAAGTGTTCCTTCCATGTACAGTCAGTAGAATTTGTGGGGTATCACTTATCTCTAACAGGCATCACTTGGGACCCAAAAAATGTAGACGCAATTACTAACTGGCCAACTCCAACAAATGTCAAGGAAATTCAACAGATACTTGGCTTTGCCAATTTTTATCGTTGTTTCATCCCGCACTTTTTAGAGGTAGTGGTGCCCATAACAGACCTGTAAAAAAGGGACAATCATTTGTGTGGTCTCCAAAAGCCAACCAGGTGCTGCAACTGTTAAAAACTAAACTAAATTCACCACCCGAATCCAAACCAGCCATATTACATCAGGCGAATTGTATCTCAAAAGAACCCAAGAACTGGCAACATGCATCTCATAGCATTTTATTTAAAAAAACATCTACCAGTGGAGCAAAACTATACAGTGGCTCAAAGAGAACTTCTAGCCATCAAACTGGTGTTCACTGAATGGAGGCATTACCTACTTGGGGGCTAAATATACAGTCCTTATATTCTCAGATCATAAAAATGTACAATTATTTAGCTCTGTTAGGGCTCTTATCCCCTGTCAAATGCGATGGCTGCATTTCATTAGTGGGTTAGATTTCATCATCACCTATGGACCAAGCAGTTACAGTCTGATGTTCTTTCTAGACTGGGTAGCTCACTCTTCCCAATAGACATCTGACACCCCTAATATCATTCCACCGGAAAGATAATTGCTGTCAGCAAGGGTGACACATTTATGACGGTCTTACATGAAGAATATAAAAAACTAAAGGCCGAAGAATGGATCAAAACACCTAACCATACTATCACAGACAAGCTATTCCTTCGCAATCAGAAACTGTACATCCCTACTACAGAATTAAGACGTCTGTTAATCAATGGAATCACAACACAGCATTAGAAGGGCAGCCAGGTATAATGAAAACCCTAAGGAATTGTCAAAAAACTTTCTGGTGGAACAAGATGTGGAAGGATATATAAGACTACATATCTGGTTGCCCAACTTGTGCACGAAACGAGAACACTCACACTGCGCCTGCAGGTTTATTACAGCCTATGCCTATAACTATCCAGCAAGAAATACCTTCACTACCAATTTAGTGGTTGTTGACATGTTATCAAAAATGGCACATTTCATCCCCCTCAAAAAGATACCAACCACAGGAGAATTTAGTCAAATATTCATTGATCATGTTTAGGCTTTCCTGCTTTCAGTTTCTAGTTTTGGTAAATTCTGGTAGGGTTTTTCCAGTGTTTTGAAATGATTTCTTTAACTTAAAAAACAGTGGTTGTGCATTTTTAAACAGTGTTTATGAATCGTTTTTCTTTTACTATTGCTTGCTTTCTGCACTGATATTCCATGGTGTATATAGACAGTGTACGTACAGGTATATGAGGTCCAAATACATTTTTGCAAATCAAACGTATTGTAGTACACCATACAATACTTCTTCAGTGAGTCTTCGGTCATGTGCGCTCGCCCAATCCTTCAAATGCCAATTTTTTTCTGTGAAAAGGCCCTCTCAACATTGTCACTGAGGATTGGGCAATGCCAAAACAGCCAGTACACAATTTGCTAACTTTGGCCACTGACATAGCTTTCCATACCAATGCTGATGCACTTGAAGATTGCGATTCTCTGGGCAGGGTCGGCAACATTTGCGTTGAACTAGGCGTTTATGCCCTCAGAGTTATTGAAGCAGTCAAAAATGAAGCAGAACTTTTGAAACTACAGAGAAAATTATCCTTTATGGAAGGGATCTAGAACTTGTACAGAGTGCCAGTGAGGTTTTATTGACTTCAAATGTGGTGGTTGGTGAAGGGACATTTCTATGCATCATTGCATGCCATTTCTCATACATTGTAAAATAAAAGTTCCTGAATCGTTCTCCAACATTACTTTGCTTACGAGGTGGCAGGCACTCTAACATGGAACATGAAACCAGCCATTTTAACTATAAGTGAAAGAATCAAGCACAGACAAAATATCAAATATGATTTTGATATTTCCTGATTCTCTACAGTTTATATTAAACAAGACCTAAAATATGCTTCTAAACCCTGCATCTTTAGACCAAAGACCACAAAACTGTAAAAAGCAAAAGCAAGAAGAAAAATATTTTTTGTGGCATCCCTAAACAACAAACTTGTATGACAAAGTTACATTGTATTGGCCCCTTCAGGAAGAAAAAAATGTACTCTTTCTCCCTCCTTTTCCTTTCTTTGAATGGCATTTAGTTTGTGGTTGTGCGGGTGTTTGTTCAGTGTTCATATGTTTACACTGGTGTGGGCTATTTCCCTTTCGGTGGGGGTTTTATCAGTTATTATAGGTTTAAACCTAAAACCGGACAGCCTAATCATGTTGTAAGACTGCATGGTCTACCGACTAAAATCATCTCAGATCGCAGTGTTCAGTTCACATCTACATTTTGAAGAACACTGTGATAAGTTAGGAACAGAGATAGCCTTGTCATCTGCCTTCCAACCACACACCAACGGGCAAACTGAACGGGTCAACCAATCCCTAGAAACTACACTAAAATGCTTACTATTCACTTATATAGGACAAAGGGATCAGGCCTTAACCCTCACTGAAGTTACTTATAATAACAGCACCCACTCAGGCACAAACTAAACAGCCTTTTTCTTCGTGTCAGGAGAGCACCCTGGGGCCCTTCCCATTGATATATCAGGAGTTTCTTCTACGCTACCTTTAGTCACAGAAAGATTAGAACAACTGCATGAGATTCAAAAACACGTTAGAACAAATTTAGCAAAAGCCAAATTAGTCAACAAGGCACAAACTGCCATAGAACCTCAGCAACCATATACAAGGAAGGAGACAGGGTTCAGTTATCAACACAACACCTACAACTAGAAGGCCCAAAGAAATTACATCCACAGTTTTTAGGTTCTTATTACATTATCAAGATAATTAATACAGTCACAGTCAAGCTATGGCTTCTCCCTGAATACTCTATCCACCCAG
This sequence comes from Lissotriton helveticus, assembly GCF_964261635.1. NCBI lineage: Eukaryota > Metazoa > Chordata > Amphibia > Caudata > Salamandridae > Lissotriton > Lissotriton helveticus. Next base: position 1,145,491,348 of record NC_136059.1, on the reverse strand, counting down.
TGTTTCACAGATCAAGCCATACCACCCGCCAGACGAAAAGATATCCCACCCCCACCGGTTCTGATTAATGGGAAACTAGAGTACGAAGTTCACCGTATTCTGAATTCTAAACAATCTCAGGGAAAACTATATTATCTTATAGATTGGAAGGGTTATGACCCTTCAGAGCGTTCCTGGGAACTGGCCTCCTCGGTTCATGCTCCTCGTCTAGTGAGACGATTTCATGCCTTCAACTCCACCAAACCACGACCTGCAACACTGCCTTTGGGAGGGACAAATGTCAGGGTTCCTACCATAGCTCACCTTTCTTGATTATCACAATATACCGGCATGACTTATATTACTCCTCCCAACACTTAATAATAATAATGAGACATTTATAGAGCGCACAGCTAACTCAATTGAGGTGTCCCGGCACTTATGAATGAACAAACGTCTTGTACCCTGACTATTGACCATTTAACATGCTGTTGGTAATAGCTAGCTGTAGCTGATGTTCCAGGTTTGTTTGAAAAGTCTAGTCCAGTTTCACTACAGGAGGTGGAGACACCATTGTGCAGAGCTGACACAGCCTATTCAGGTGCGAGTGAAAACTCATCACACCACTCTAAATGCAGAAAGATCTATTCAGCCGGTCTATGAGTCACCCAGGAAAGGCAGGACACATCTTAACCCTGCCTTGTGACTATCTAGAGTGAATGCACATCCCCAGTTCCTGTCACACCAAACCCCAAAGGTGAATACTCTAACAGGCAGAGGTACACAGGATTAAATAAGAAAATGCCCACTTTCTAAACGTTTGTTGTAATGACACAGGGCCATATGTATCAAGCCTTTTTCCTGGTTGCAAATGGGCAGATTCTCAGAATCTACCTGTTTGTGAATTGGAAAAAGCATTTTGGGATGTATCATTCCAAAAGGCCATTGCAAAATAGAGAATTGCAAAATTTGCGGTTCTCTATTTTGCGAATGCAATTAAGGAATTGCAAATTGCGATTCCTTAAATGCAATTCTGGAAGCACCAGAAATTTGCTATTTTGCCTTAAGGAATTGCAAATCACCACCAACTTCAAGTTTGTGGTAATATGCGATTTTCTTTGAAAAAGCACATTTAGATTTTTTTTAAAGTGCCATATGTCGCACATACATGCCCTTAGGGCATGTATGTGCGCAAAATGTGCACACATGCATATTTCAGGGGTGCAACAGGGTCTCCTTTTGGCACCCTTGCAACCTTGAAGTTGCATTCTCAATTTGCGATTCTCTAATTGGTAATCGCAAATTGAGAATGTCTTCCCATTCATTCCTATGGGCCTCCTAGCCCATAGGAATGAATGGGAAGACATTCTCAATTTGCGATTACCAATTAGAGAATCGCAAATAAGGAATATGTAGGATTCGCAAATCCTACATACATTGCATTTTGCGATTCTCTACTTGTGACTCTTTTTTGATACATATGTCCCACAGTCCCTGACAGGGAAGATACACAAAAAGAACAATGTATATACGGTCAACGACGTTGCAATCCAGTAAAACCAATACTGGTATCATCATAAGGACGTAAAGTTTACAACCCTGAGAGAAATTATGCAGTGCGTAATAGCATGAGGCAAGCAATCAGGCAACCAATGTTGTGCCAGGAAGGAAATAAGTCTGTCGGACGTGGGCAAACATCACGTTTTATCACACGAGCGTCTTTGCGCATATATACTTAACGAAAATGAATGTAGGAATGACCATGTCCCATGGAAGGAGGGTGGTATGGAGAAGGCGCGATGACCTAGATTAAGGAATTAGCAGAGGCGATCCAAAAAGATTAAAGGGTAGCGCAAATATGGTGCGATTACTCAGGAGTCGGTACAATGAACTGAGGATCCCTCTGTGTTCCAGGTGAGCTTGGTTATTCACAGCATAATTTCTCTCAGGCCTGTAAACTTTACGTCCTGATGATGAACCCAGTATTGGTTTTACGGGATCGAAACGTCTCGACCTTATATACTCCGTGAACTTAATTGAAATAATTATTGATGTGTAACGGTGTTACTACTTATTGTTTGTTTGTTGTAGTTTCGTATATAATTTAGAAGCACTTTTTTTGTCCTGCCTAAGCCTTTCTGTGAATTTTTGTTCATTTATGTGATATATTATATGTGTTGTTTTGTACGCATGATTGTGTCCCACTTTATTCTTGCTTTTTGTGATTCAAAACATTATTAAAATTCTCTGCCCGGCTGGACAGCCTTAATATAACACTGATTTCAGGCCTATAGTCATTGTTCATTATAATGAACTACTACCCAAGGTCCCTGACCATTACAATTGGGTTCCCTTGTTACTTTAAACACTTTATAAAAGTGGCATTTTCAAACATACAATTTAAAAACCACTAAAGGATGTGTTTTTAAAATTCTTGGCTAAGGGAACCTAAACTCCATTTCTCTTCTGTTTCCCATTTGAAAGTTACACTTGCAAAATGTTACAAGGCAGCCCAAATGATCACCCATGGGAAATGCAGCCTTTCAACTGTCAAAAACAAAATGCACACTATTTTACTCTATCAGGACATGTAACACTACTACATGCCCCACCTTTCACATACACTGCACCCTGCCAGTGGGGCTACATTGGTCCTAGCTTAGGGTTACATACATGTAAAAAAAGGGAAGGTTAGGGCCTGGCAAGTGGGTGTACTTGCCAGGTTGACATGGCAGTAAAAACTGCAGGCAGACACTGGAGGGCCAGGTTGGAGACACCTTTGAAAGGCAACCTGTGTGGTTGCCACAACCAGTGCTGCAGGCCCACTAGTAGCATTGGATTTGCAGGCTCTGGGCACTCACAGTACACTTTACTGGGAACTAGTCAAGCAAGTATAACAATCATAGAAAACCAATCGCAACACAATTTACAGCAGGAGCACATGCACTTTAACACTAAATAACAGTGAAAAAGTGAGCAGAGACACTAAACCAGCAAAAACAAAGTCCAGCATACCATCAAAACAAAAAGAGTCAAAAAGCAAAAAGACAGGGGAAACATGTCAAGGGATGCCAGGTCTAACACGTATGTAAACCCCTCCACTGTACTTTCCCACACTGTACTACCAGCCAATGTCCTCCACTATACAAGATAACACTCAAATGTATGACATGTAAGTCAACTTTACCTGATACCACTCTACTGTATGATATCAATCTACAGTCTAAATCACTGCACTCTACGCCTCATTCACTGTAACACAGTATCCGATACACCAAAGTATTATACAACACTCAACTATACATCAGTGTACTCTCAAACACAGTACTTGCTGTATTACACTTTTTAATAAAGCTCTTAAACATACTCCAATAAACAAGACTTCACTCAATGACCCATGATTTAAAAACATTAAACAGAACAGCAGTTCTCAGTAGGACACTCTACTTTATGGCAAACCACTCAACTCAACCCCAACATCTTTCACTTACCTTACACTTACTTTTTTTAGTAGCTTACATGCAATAATATTTTGATATTACCTATATAAAATATGGTTAATATTATCACAAGCTCTTTATTGTTGGAAATATGTGGTTAGTTCTTAAACAAACTGTTTTGTTCCCTTCTATTCCCTTTTTCACATTTTTTCTGTAGTTTTCTGTTTTTTTCTTTATAACAGGTCAAAGGGACCAACACAATCTAAAAGAAGGTGGAGGGAATACAGGAGGGAAAAACTAAACTAGGGATGTTGGGAGGACATTGGTGAGCCATTACAAGCTGCTGATGAATATTGACATCCTCCTCTCTGGAAACTATCACAGTATGATAGAGCAAGAAATAAGTGGCTCATTTCCATACTACTCACAATGTTACGGTCCTTCCTCAAGAAGTGGACAGGCATTGAGCTGCCAGGAGCAGGTAGAGAGGGGAGAACCAATGGAGAGGGTGGTGGTGGTCTGGTCAATGCTGCAGAGGTGGAAGCAAGGAGAAAAATGGCCAGACCACTGACTCCTTAATATTTTTTCCTTCTTTCCTCCTCTTTTTCCTCCTGCAGCTGGAGTTGCTGCTCTTCCTGTTCCTCTCCTAGCTGGCCCAATCTCCTTGGTCAACCACACTACACAGGAATAACAAGTTGAAGGTGTAAAGATGCCAGCAGCAAAACAATACCAACTTCCCTTTAAAGAATCAGACTGGAAATGATGACAAAGGGATGTAAACTTCCTCTTGTATGTAACTGGCACTGTTTCAAGCCAATCAAATGTTGTTTTACATTTAAGAAGTACAGTACTACTACCGCTATAGTATCTAGGAAGTTCTGTGGTACTAGTTAAATTAAACAAATATATATAATATTCATGAAATTGGCAGACCCATAATCTAGGCAGCATGTTACAACAGCCTTTGTGTATGTTTACTTAATAAATATATGATAAATCTAAAACATTGATAATGAAATCATTGCTTTATCTGGCCTACAAACGTAGTCCAAAACGTGCCGTGTAGAGCCAGACACCATAGAGACTATGATTTATGCAAGAAAATAAGAATGAGTAGGCAATAAACACATTCCGTTGCTACTAGACTGAGACTGGGCAAGACTGAGCTGGGGGTATTGTTGGGGGAACGGTTGTTGGAACTACTATTTTTAAAAGTTTTAATGATCGCACCCACAATTGCAGCTAGAACTGCACTTTTTAAAAAGTTTCACTAAAAGCGTACCTTGTACTCAAACTGCTTTTTACTCGTATGTATCGTTGAACACTTCCTGCCTCCGGCAGTGCCTTCGGGCTGATTGGTTGGTCCTCAGCCAATCAGAGCCCAGCCCGGGAGGAGCCTGTTGAGCCCCCAAGGCATTTAATGAACGCCGCAGCACGGACACGCGGCAAGACTGAGCTGGGGGTATTGCTTGGAAATTGTTGGGGGAACAGTTGTTGGCACTACTATTTTTAAAAGTTTTAATGATTGCTCCCACAATTGCTGTAAGAACTGCACTTTAAAAAAAAGTTTTACTAAAAGCATACCTTGCACTCAAACTGCTTGTTACTCGTTGTGTGTATCGTTGGACACTTCCTGCCTCCGGCAGTGCCTTTGCACTGATTGGTTGGTCCTCAACCAATCAGAGCCCAGCCCGGGAGGAGCCTGTTGAGCCCCCAAGACATTTAATAAACGTCGCAGCGCGGATGCGCCGCTAGCGCGCTGAAGGCACACCTAAGGCAAGCAAGTCTGCGCCCGTACGCGCCTGGACATTGCCATGAGCCAGGGTCTCTGCCTCATCTGAGGCACAGAGACTAGCCTACTCCGTGAAGCATTACTTGCCTTACAAGGCGTGGGCGCCTGTGGGACTCACGGTTGGGCCCCAGAGGATTGCCCTACCCTCTGTGGACAATGTACCTTTGGGATTAACCCTCCTGGGTACCCTACACTCTCAGGACCTAGGGCTCAAACATGCACCATTCTGAGTGTCAACTGCCGATCCCTGACTAAACACCACACTGAGTTGTTCTACCTCCTTCAGGATCGGTCACCTGAGGTCCTCTTTTTAACAGAAACCTGGCTTTCCGAGGCCTCTGTGGCTATACCGGCACTAGCCCTCCCACAGGTTATGCAATATGCAGTCTCAATAGAACAGGGGGGAGAGGGGGTGGTGTTGCGATTATCTATAAAACAGTCCACTTGTGTAGCCTTATCCCCCAAGACATACCGGACTGTGAGAGTGCGCTCTTCAAAATCGCACTGAGTGCAAATTTCACTTTCTCTGGCCAACTCATTTATCGCCCACCTGGTTCATCTAAAACTTTTAGAGAAGCCCTGGCGAATACTATTACGGTACTAGCACTCCAGACTGCCAATTTTAATATTATTGGTGACCTAAACCTGCATCTAGAGATGGTGGAATCCGCGGACATTTTAAGTTTGCTTCAATATTTGGCAGCTTGCCAATTGCCTTAATTGGTCCCGGGCCCCACGTATATTGCTGGGCATCTCCTCGAACCAATTTTTTCAAACCTCGAGTCATTGGAAGTCCAAGCACCCCTCCCTATGATCTGGACAGATCACTTTCTCATCTTAATGCGACTAACGGTAGCCGAACCTAAGTCCCAGTCAAACCAGTACCCTTCACTGAAACGGCCTTGGCACAAACTTGACCAGGTGGCTTTCCTCACAGTCTTGAGCACACAGCCGCTGGATAAAGCCGTAAATATGGAAGAGGCCGATGCGCTCTTTCAAAGGTGGGTAACCCAAGCACTGGACACTTGTATCCTACTCAAACTCACCCACTCTAAAGGTGCTCGGGCTAATGCCTGGTTCAATAAGGATCTGAACCTAGCCAGGAAGAATTGCAAGGTTCTGGAAAGAGTATGGAGGCGTTCATACAATTCCCAGGCTAAATTACAGTACAGATCAGCAATCAAGTCTTACCATAAACTGGTGCGTAAAACTAGGGCAGCTCACTACTCCAGCCCGATCACTACAAGTAATAATCGTAGCAAAACCATATTCTCCCTTTTGAAGGATTTGGTTACCTTTCTCTCGGCACCAGGCAGCATTATATCTTCCAGCCGACAATGTGAAGAGCTGGCGAATTTCTTTCTGGAAGGTGGAACGTATCTACCATAATTTTAACTATGGCGTAACACCCAACGTCACCGGGAGGAACATGTACATAGGCCCTGAGACTATCCCTCTCACGTCACTTCCCACTATTCTTCCTAGGGACTTGGAAGCACTGGTGGCCAAAATAAAATCAGGATCGCCAGATGACCCCTTAAGACCTGACGCCTTTCGAAAAGTTCAACAGGGCCTCCTGCCTGAGTGTCTGGAGCTACTCAATCTACCCCTTACTTAGGCAGTGGTTCCAAAATCCTGGAAACATACACAAGTGGTCCCCTTACTTAAAAAAACAACGCTGGACGCATCTAAGTCAGAAAACTATGTCCAAGCTCGTTGCTTCCATTTCATTCGAAATCTTGGAAGCTCATGTGAATTCGACTTTAACTCACTTCCTGGAAGCTAATTCCATACTGGATAGCTCTCAGAATGGTTTCCGACCACAATATAGTACCGAGTCTGCACTGCTGACGGTTGTGGAACAACTGCGGTCCGCCTTGGAAGCCGGCAGAACCTCGGCTTTGGTTCTGTTGGATCAGAGTGCGGCTTTTGACACGGTCTCCCATGAAATCCTGCTTCTCAGTCTGGAGGAGATAGGGGTCAGCAACAAAGTCTTATCGTGGTTCTCCTCCTTTTTGGCCGAACGGACTTTCAAAGTAATAGCTCCCCCTTTTGCCTCCTGTGTTCACCTACTCCGTTGTGGGGTTCCACAGGGATCAGCATTGAGCCCCACGCTTTTTAATGTCTATATGAGCCCACTGGCGCGGATGGCCAAAGCGCGGGGAATCTCCTTGGTGTCATATGAAGAGGGCACCCATTTGGTGATCACCCTGTCAAACAATTCTGGCCAGGATAGAGCAAAATTTAAAGAAGACATATCGGCCATTGCAGAGTGGATGACAGCTAACTTCCTGCAGCTGAACTCAGCTAAATCGGAGAACCTTCTGGTTGGCAAAGACTCCCATCTCTGGGACAATGAATGGTGGCCTCCTGCCGTTGGAGCACCTCCTGCCCCTAATCTGTTTGTCCTATAAAATAACTAAAAAAAAACACTAGTCTCCTTTTACCTCAGAGCTCTGAGCATAGCTTATTTTTATTATTTCAACGCTAGTATTATATCAAATTTTGTATTCTAGCAAGCATCTGATTTTGCCATCTTTCGGAAAAATCTACATACAGGGATTAGATGCAGGTGTGAAGCGGAAGTTCCAGAGTTGGAATGCCCTTGTGAGTCAGTGTCCACCTACAAAATATCATGTTTAAGGGTATTTGTCGACTCAAATCTCTTCTTATAATATAAAACGTTGGAAATGTAGTCCTGACAAAGGCAAAACTAATATTTTTCAAGAGTGGAGAAAAAAGATGGTTTAGGGAAGTGAATCCGCAAACGCACAACAGATTTTCACGAGTACATGTACATGCTCTAATGCAAAAACTGAATTTACAAAAGTTTGCTGGAAATATGGTTAAAGACCAACTTCTTTAAAGGCTTGTGAATTCCTGAACATTGAAAATCTGCAACAATGCAAGTACATATTCCTGTGGGTGTAGTTTTGTGATTTTTTGTTATTAATTGGGCGCACAATTGAATTTTTTTTGTGCATAATATTGCACATAATAGTGCTTTACCGATTTTCCATCATTATTATCAGTTTAAATATTGGCTTGTTCAAACATGTTTAACAAATGATGCCTCAAATTGCACAATAATTTAGCAAACCTTTTTTTCAAGCTGCAATTTTTGTGCATATTTGATTTTGAAAGCAGTCACTAATCTTAGTTCCATTTTTATGCATGCATTTGCATACATTCAGGGAGCATTAATATCATTAATGGAACATTATATAGATCTTAAATTACAACATTTTGCAAAGATCTGTATACGAGTTTACACTGGAACCAGTCAGTAATGCAAGCTGAGCTCAACGCGTATTGCATTTCCTTAGTGCACTTGCCCCAGCAGTAAAGGCTTTGCATTAACTTTTTATTTTATTTATTTTACAGAGTTTTATATAGCGCAAACTTGACCCAAATGGGGTATCAGAGCGCTTTACATAACACCAGTTGCATTACGAGGACACATTCATTTTTGTTAGGCACGAGGGAATTAAGTGATCTGCCCAGAATCACAGGATGTTGAGCATCATTGCCGAGACTCAAACCCAGATCCCCAGATTCGAGGTCGACCGCCCTAGCCGTTAGGCCAATTCTATTACAGGACCGGAGGCTTCAGATTATGCTTCTCAATCTTTACTGCATAAAACACAGCAGCCAATGAAAATGTATATTTTCACCAAACATTAACAGAAAACTTCATTACCCATGAACACACATGAGCATAGGCACGCCCCCACAGTCCATAAGAACCCCTTGCGTGCTCCCATCATCCTCTTTCTTTGCTGCTCAAGCCAGAGTTAAGTGCACCTTCCCTGTCCCCTCACTCTGCTTGTTGGTTTGGGGGTGCTTTGGGAGATTGTTTTGAGATTGTATTGGATGTACTGCGGGTCATTCCGCTCCCTATTTGAGGACATAGGTGCTAATATCTGGTGTGTGTATAACTATCTTGTATTTGTGTACTGCTCGCGAGTAGCGCTCTCATCTCGCGTCACACTCGTTTTTGGGCCGTCTTATTTCTGGGGCAGCTTCCGCTGAGGAGCGCGCGCGTGTCAGCGCGATTGGGACGGTCTTTGACCGGCGAGGGGCCGCCGCGCATATCAGATGAGCCCCGTTACCGGCAGCCTGACGGCGCGCAGGAGCTCCTTCATACGCCCTGCGTAGAGGCCGGGTGGCTCACGGCCGACGTGCGCGCCCCAAAACGCTAACCATTTGGGCTTGTTTTTAGTAGGTTTTGGTAGCGTTTTGGGCGGCGCGCCTCGGCACGTTACCAGGGCATACAGGAACGCGCGTTTTGCACGTTCCACACACCGGCTTGCCTCTCGTGACACCGCCAGTTCTGTGGTTGTAAAAATTACGAGGTCCAGAGTGAGCACACGCTCTATATATTGTTAAGGGCCTGGGTCTCTGACCCTATAGACTACAGCTTTGCTGAGGGGGTTTGGGTACCGTTGTGAGTTTATTGTATACTTGTGTGCAGTGGGCTGACCCCCCCCACCACCCCCGAGATCTGCCAGGGTTTAATCCCTTGTGTTACCTTTGTTCTATAGCACCATGGAGGATTGGGCTAAGTACCCTGAGGAGGAGGAGGCAGATGGGGAGGAAACAACTGAAGGACAGCAGGAGGCTGTCCTAGAAGATAATATTGTCGAAGCATTGGATGCCTCGGTCCAGGCTTCAGTAAATCGAGCCATGGAGACGAAGGTCCCCCAGACTGTGCAACAGGCACTCGCAGTGGCCCTGCGCCCCATAAGAAAACAATTGGAAGGCTTTGCTAAGCGCCACGGCTATGATAAGCACAAGAAGCAAAAGCGGGCTCATCCCTCTACCTCCACAGCAGTTTCGGACGAACGCCAACTGTGGCCGCATGCTCAGTCCATGGCTTCCTTGCCGGATCGAGACGCCCTAGCTCAGCCACGTTCTGGCGGTAAGGCAAAGAGTAAGCGCCATATAGTAGTGGACACGGATACCACCACCACAAATACTGACACCAATACAGACACTGATACCTCGGAGGAACAGCCTCCGCCTCCTAAGAATGCCAAGCCGGCTCCCAAGACGGCTGAGGACAAGACCCCCAGGGCCTTTCATTTTGATCCTTCCGATATAATTCACCCTCGGTCTTCGGACTGGGTCCCGCCAACGGAGGTCTCGGACTACATTCACGATCACCTCCGGAAGAGTTTCACAAGGGAAGTCCGCGACCGGCTGCGGTCGGAGTGCCCGCGTCCAGATATACCGGACAATGTTGCTGACACTCCGGAAATTGACGCTAGTATGCTAACCTTTTTGAAGAAATTTTCAAAAGGTCCCAAAAGAGGGCTGGACAGGGCCTGGCGGGGCTGTCAGGACAAGATGCTTGATGTTATTGGCCCCCTGGCAAAGGTCTTAGAGATGGCCCTGGCGGCCAAGGAAGGGGCGACACCTGTGGACCCAGACATCTTGGCTGAGTGGACTCAGCGCGCAATTTGCTTTCTAGGCAACGCAAATTGCGCCGTCTCTTCTGAGAGGCGCAAGTCCTTGCTGCTACGAATGGACGGAAATTTGACGGAACTGGCGGAAGCGGAGCCGGGTCCCCTGGCTGGTGGTTGTCTCTTTGGAGACCGTTTCGTTAAGGATGTCACCAAATATGTAGGTACTTTCACCGCATTGGATAAGGCCCAGAGCGGTATCAAGCGCGCACTCACGCAGGGTGTTTTCAACAGGGCCGGGCGAGGCGGGGGTCGCTCGTCAGGCCGAGGGTTCCAGAGAGGCTCCCAGAGAGGAGATTTTGGCCGCGGCCGGGGTGAGTGGGACTCCACCCGCGGTGGCACCTTCTACACGTCTCGGAGAGGCTTCAACAAAGGACGTTTCCAGTCGGGAAACAACAGAGCGAGTTTCAAGGCTCATCAAAGTTCCGGTGAGTGTAACAGATGTGGCTCTTCTTCCATTGGGGGGGTCGCACGCAGCATTGTCTTCTACAATGGCAGGTGTTAACTCAGGATGCTTGGGTCTTGCAGACCATTCAAGGGTTCCGGCTAGAATTCTATTCTCCTCCTGCGCAAGCGTTACCCCCGCCACCTCTCCATTTTTCCCAACTAGATCACAGTTTCATAGAAGCAGAGGTGGCAGACTTGCTGAGGAAGGGCGCGATCGCTCCATGTCAGAGAAGTCCTCGCGGCTTCTCCAGCAATGTCTTTATAGTTCAAAGGAAAGGAGGTGGCAACAGACTAGTGCTCAACCTCAAAGAATTCAACCAGTATCTGATGTACAACCATTTCAAAATGGAGGGTATTCACATGTTGGCGGACTTGTTACAAGAAGGAGATTGGATGGTACGGCTGGATCTGAAAGATGCATATCTTTCTATTCCAATTTTTCCTCCTCATCGCAGATTCCTGCAGTTTCTTTGGAACGACCGTTGGTACGAGTATTTGGCTCTTCCTTTCGGTCTCTCCTCGGCTCCCTGGTGTTTCACCAAAGTCATGAAACCGGTGGTAGCCTATCTCAGAGAGAGGGGAGTGCGACTGATCATTTACCTCGACGACATCCTGATCATGGCGCAGGATCGGTCTGCTTTGCAACAACAGCTGACCATGACTACTTCACTGTTGCAACACCTAGGATTTGTGATAAATCTGAAGAAGTCCGTGGTGATCCCTTCTCAAGTGATGGATTTTCTGGGATTCATGATCAACTCCCTCGCGGCGCAACTGTGTCTTCCACAGGCGAAGTTGAGGGAGTTGAAGAAAGAGATTACGAAGTTACTAGACAGTCAATTGGTCACGCTCAGGACACTGGCCAGGATCGTAGGGGTCCTAGCGTCATCAATCCAGGCGATATTTCCAGGTCCTTTACACTACAGAGCCCTCCAACGCCTGAAGATCAGGCATCTTCAAAAGGGTCTCTCGTATACGGACTCGGTTCCGCTTACGGACGAGGTTCGGAACGAACTCCAATGGTGGTTAGGCCACGTGGATGCCTGGAACGGCAGGGCGATCTTCGGGTCGCGGCCGGACGTAGTAATCGAGTCGGACGCCAGCAGATGGGGCTGGGGCGCGCGCTGTGGAGAGGTTTCCACAGGCGGCAGGTGGTCCTCACAGGATCTCGAACTTCACATAAATTGTTTAGAACTTCTGGCGGGATCGTTCGCGGTCCGTACGTTATCCCCGAAGCAGACGTCATGTTGCATCCTCCTGCGTCTGGACAATGTGTCCGCAGTGAGGTATATCAACAAGTTGGGCGGCACGAGGTCGTCTCTTCTTGTACAAATAGCCAAAGATTTCTGGCATTACTGCCTTCAGAACCAGATATCGGTCATAGCGGAGTACATCCCGGGACAGGCCAACCAAGTGGCGGACTGGCACTCCAGACATTTACGGGATTACAGCAACTGGAAGCTGCTTCCCCAGGTCTTCCTCTGGTTGCAGGCGATTTGGGGTCCTTTTCAGACGGACCTGTTCGCCTCCAGGTTGACGTACCAACTTCCCCGGTTTTTCAGTTGGAGACCGGATCCGCTGGCGACAGCGACGGATGCATTTCTGCAAGATTGGTCGCAAGGGACCCAGTATGCCTTTCCTCCCTTTCTGTTGATCCCCAGAGTGATGACTCAGGTGATACGGCAAGGGGCGGAAATTGTCATGGTGACTCCGTGGTGGACATCACAAGCGTGGTTTCCCAAATTGTTGCAGTGGAGCTGCGACCGCCCCCGGCTATTACCGGATTTGAAGTGGCTGTTGCAGGGCCCTAGTCAGGAACAGCACCCGTTGCTGTTGGAGGGCAGGTTAACCCTGATGGCATGGAGGCTTTCCGGGAACAGTGGCAGCTGCCAGGAATTTCGGGCCAGACTGCTGACTTTATCAAACAGGCTTGGGCACCTTCCACCAGGAAGCGATATTCCGCTGCCTGGAAGAACTGGGTGGATTGGTGCGTGGGACGACATCTGGATCCCGTGGGGGCAGAGTTATCCCAAATTTTGAACTTTCTGTCCGAGAAAGCAGCCGATGGCCTAGCATATCGTTCTGTCAACAACTTTCGTTCGGCCATCTCGGCGGGGCATGCCCGGGTGGACGGTAGGCCAGTGGGCATGCATCCGGTTGTTTGTAAGTTGTTAAAAGGCATCAGGGTAGCCAACCCTCCCAAACCCAAATATACGGGTTTGTGGGATGTCTCAGTTGTAATTTCCTTGCTCAACAGATGGCCGGTTAATTCTCTCCTGTCCAGGAAGCAATTATCGGCTAAACTGGCCATGTTGCTTTGCTTATCATCTTGCAGAAGATCTTCGGATGTCAGAGCGCTCGACGTAACAGGTAGAGTGTTTACCCCGGAGGGGGTTTCTTTTCATATTACAGGTCGTACTAAAACATTGTCTCGACATATATCTTATAATGCTTTTCCTGAAAATGAAAAACTATGTGTGGTCCAATGTTTAAAGACTTACGAGGCATGTACGAAGGCCTTGCGGCCGCAGGGCTGTTCCCAACTATTGATTGCTATTCAAAAGCCCTTTAAACCAGTGGTGGCTGCCACTATTGCTAGATGGCTTCGATTCATTATGAAGGAAGCAGGTGTTGATACAAACATTTTTGGTGCTCATTCAGTAAGAGGCGCAATGGCGTCAAAGTCATTTGGTTTAGGATCAAGTATCCAGGATATCATGCGTTGTGCAGATTGGTCCTCTGATTCAACGTTTAAAACGTTTTATTATAAGCCGGTGGGAGATATTACTTCAGTGGTATTTAATCAGCGTTAAACTAGCATAATCTGAAGCCTCCGGTCCTGTAATAGAATCAAAAATTTGCTAGCATTCGCGACAAGAATTTTCAATTCTATTAAGGACACGGAGGCGAGGATTATCCCACCCGGCTTAATGTACTGTATGTATTAAGCTTACCCACCCTTTTATGCATGGATTACAGTGGTGTTATTTCCTTTATTTCAGGATCTGATAAGAAGTCGGATTGATCGACTCCGGATGTCAGGATGTTACACCTGAAGCTGTTCTTCCACGTTGGAGGATTGTGACTGTTCAAGTTTTGTTGGACTTGTTTCGCCTCAAAGAAAGAGGATGATGGGAGCACGCAAGGGGTTCTTATGGACTGTGGGGGCGTGCCTATGCTCATGTGTGTTCATGGGTAATGAAGTTTTCTGTTAATGTTTGGTGAAAATATACATTTTCATTGGCTGCTGTGTTTTATGCAGTAAAGATTGAGAAGCATAATCCTCGCCTCCGTGTCCTTAATAGAATTGAAAATTCTTGTAGCGAATGCTAGCAAATTTTTGACTCCTCACCCCTAATCGTTATGGATACAATCTGTGCTTTAGCGAAAAGCAATCCCCTTTTGTACATCCGTACCGAGGTACTGTAAAACAGGCAGCCAAAGAGTTCCTATTGCAGGGCCATACTTATCCAATGAACAAATAAAATAAAAACTTGTTATTCTTAACCTAAAAAAAATATGTACTGGGTGTTGGATGACAGAGAAATTCCACACCCCTTTATAAAGTTATATATAACATGCCCAGAAGTAGAAAGCAGACAGGGGAAATTTAAGGTATTACAGGAACATAGCCAGGGAAAGGAGGGGGCAGAAAGATTGGCAGGCATGATACAAATCAACCCCAAGTGTTGTGATTATAGAACTGCAGGGTAATGGGTAACTGCATCACAGTGGAAAGAGAAAATGGGAAGGGGTATGGCTCCTCAAATGAGAAGAGATGCACCTAACTGCAAGAGCTACTCATTTTGGAACTGGGGAACCAGATTCAAGTCCTAGCGTTGGCTCCACATCAGGTGATTATGAGCAAATCACTGAATCTCTGAACCTGAAAAAAAAAAATCTAACGTTGTGTAATGTAATCTGGGGCTCATGGTAAAGTTCTCCAATGCCCTTGTGCAGAGTTTTCACTACATAAAACCACAAACAGTAAAGAGAAGAAAAATCAACTGCATTATGAGAAAGAAAACTGAGAGTTGATACTTTGGGGTTGGGAAAGGGAAGAGAGAGTGAACATCACACAAGGGCTCTGTACAACCCAAATAGGCTGCAATGCATGCTGCCTAGAGCCAGACATTGCCAGAGATATATTGATTGCTTATATCCATTGCTTCAAGTACACCACTGGTGACAATGCACAAATGTGTTCTATTCAAAATGTGCATTATTAATGGGGAGCCGTTTTGCAGCAGGAGCTGGGCAGTGAGAGCCCTATCTTATTGCCGCCATCGCCGCCACGAGTCAACGGACGCCACTAGCAGCGCCGCCGCCCCGGGACTACAATTCCCGGCAGCCTCAGTGGCGGCGCGCTCTACCGACGCAGTACCAGCGCCAGGAGGCGCATTTAACAAGCGCAGCGCCCGGCGGAGTGTGGGAGCCGTTTTGCAGCAGGAGCTGGGCAGTGAGAGCCCTATCTTATTGCCGCCACCACCAGAAGTCAACGGACGCCACTAGCAGCGCTGCCGCCCCGGGACTACAATTCCCGGCAGCCTCAGCGGCGGCGCGCTCTACCGACGCAGTACCAGCGCCAGGAGGCGCATTTAACAAGCGCAGCGCCCGGCGGAGTGGGGGAGCTGTTTTGCAGCAGGAGCTGGGCAGTGAGAGCCCTATCTTATTGCCGCCACTGCCGCCAACGCCAGGAGTCAACGGACGCCACTAGCAGCGCCGCCGCCCCGGGACTACAATTCCCGGCAGCCTCTTTTAACAAGCGCAGCGCCGCTTCGCGGGACGAGCCGGGGAAAGCCCGGGCCAAGGGCGGGGCCGTCTGAGCCCGTCCGAGACAGGACGAGACTGGGCTGGGCCACCCCCTGAACACTGACCCTGCTGTAAGACTCATCAATAACTTCTTTAATTATAATATCTGTTTATGCAAGTTACCCATTTAGAATTGGCATTATATAGCTGTGTTGTATTGATATTAGCGAATCTGATGGTACTGAATATCAGAAAAGGGACCATGCCAGCTAGTACATGGAGGGGTAGTGGGGTAACAGGAACCTTAGATGCGTTTATTGTTAGGGCCACATCGGTTTTGGAGCACGAAATTGCCTTAACAGAAAGACGACTGTCCTTAGATCCGATGTATCTGAGGCGCTCATCTTTGGGGCCAATAGCGGTTGCTCCTTTCCCTGATCAAATGAGCACATCTAATCTTCCTGGAGGAGTCGGAAGCGCAATTCGGCCTGATAGACTAGTCACTGTGGATCTTAGTGTAGTTGATGTTAGTGGTGATTCGTCCTCAACTTATATATCATCGGATTCTAGCGCTAGTTTATTATACCATCTACCAAACTCACCCATTAGAAACCCTAAATCATCTAACTGCCCAGTGGATAAGGGCCCCTCTATAAAGAGGGAGCGGGGTGGCAATTTGCAGAAGGGGGTTGCGCTAAAAAGACGAAAGCCACTACAATCCCTAATGCAGTAGTAAAGACGACTATGGGCAGTAACATCAAAACCAATCATGCCCAGAATTTGGTGCCCCTATGTAACTCACCCCATAAAAACACGGTGGAATCAGTGGGCCCAAATTCTGATATTAGAGAGGATTTCATTGAAAAAATTGAACAATTGGTGAAATCCCTAATCCGACCATTAGTAGAGATCGAAAAGGATTAGTGATAAGTTGGCGCTACTCGAACAAGCAACTCGGGCTAACTCTGTACTTTTGAGTAATTTGATTGAGAGTAGATCGATTGGGCCCAAAAAGGGACCCATTGTTCACCTAAGTAGCCTATCTGAAATCTCTGTCTCATGTAATAACGAGTTACTGCGATGCCCAACTAATATCCTAGTGGGAAATAAACCATCACCAGTGACACCTAAACCCCAGGTAAGAGGGGAAGGCGAAGAAAGTCTGGGAGTTAGAGACAAAATAAAATTGAAAGACTTAAGGAGTGTGCCCAATACTACCACTCTACAGAGAGCAAAAAGTTCTGGTCGTAGGCAAGTCCTGGATCTCCCCCCGGAGTCAACACCTTATGTAGTAGTCTTAACAGGTGTGCCCGAGCTGAACTGTGATAAAATTGAAACCTACTATGAATTAAAAAATAAAACCATGTATTGGTTAAGTAGGAATAGACCATTAAGACCGGACCTGCATGGCGAAATATCAAATGTTCGCAGAGTTAGCTGGGTGGGCCATAGAACGAAGGATATGGATGGGCATTGTATCATTGTGAACTTCAGAGATCATCGAGTGGCACAATATATAAGTGGTTTTTATCACCAAAGGAAAATGGGGGGTATTTGTTGCTTTGATTTAAGATACTTTTATCCCCCACAATTCCCCAGATTTTACTGGTCCGCCCCATCATAGCATGCAACATCAAGGTTACCATAGCTTCCCTTTGGGAAACAGGTTTAACTTACCAATAAATAATCGATTTGATTGCCTGTCCGAGTTAGGGTGTGTAGATTGACCGATTGGGAAGAAGGATAATGAGATATCCCCAGGAAAGACACCACCCGAAATGGTGACAGGCAAACATGTAACTTTAGGTTTTATCCAGCAATCTCCAGGAATTAGATGGGTTACAGAGATGCTGTTATTAGGTACAGAGGATAATATAGAAACTATAGAACAAGGGCCTAATAATGTGCCTAACGAAGGCGACACAGTAGTCGTGGGGACCAGCTTTAAAGTGACTCAGTTGGATACCTGGTCCATATTGTATTGGAATGTTGCTGTTTTAAGATCTAAGTTGGATAATTATAATTGGGTGAAACTTGTTAATGAATAAGATATTATTAGTCTGCAAGAGACTTGGATGGTGGATGTGCACCATCTGATTGGTTTTAAAACTATATTTACTCCTGCTATTAGCTCATTACGAGGTAGAGCCAAAAGTGGCCTATGTACATATGTATTCAACCTTTTTAAATATGATAAAATCGAGATTTTATGTAATACTTGTTTTTACCATGTGGTTAGGATTCATATTGATAAAACATTATGCTTATTGTCACTTCTAACAATCTTCTTCACTCTTCCCAATCTGGCTTTCGCCAAGGCTTCTCTACAGAAACCACCCTATTAGGCGTTACTGAGAACATTCGCCAATTATTGGATCAGGGTCAAACAGCTGCACTGATTCTGCTTGATCTCAGTGCAGCTTTCGATACTGTCTCCCACAATATCCTCCTCGATAGCCTTGCCTCCTTTGGCATTTGTGACAAAGCCTTACTTTGGTTTTCGTCCTTTCTTTCCGATAGGACTTTTCAAATCTTTTCAAATACTTCCACTTCGAACATCCACTATTCCCCTCACGGTGTCCCCCAGGGTTCTATTCTTAGCCCTCTCCTCTTTAATCTGTATGTTGTTCCGTTAGCCCATGTTGCACAGCTTTCTGGTCTTAATCTTTTCACTTATGCTGATGATTCTCAGATTGTTTTTTCTTTATCTCAAGCTGATCCTTCTTCACCTTCTTCTCTGCAATCCGGTCTTAGCGACATTTCCCGCTGGATGAGCCGCAATTTTCTAAAACTTAACAGTGAAAAGACGGAGGTGCTTGTCTTCGGTAACAAGCCTGACCTTTGGAGTCCGAGACACTGGCCATCAACCATGGGCGTTCTACCTACTCCTTCTGAACGGGCTAGGAACCTCGGGGTTCTCATTGACAGAGATCTGTCGATGAAAGACCAAGTTAATAAAGTCTCAGCCACCTGTTTTACTATTCTTAGATGGCTGAGAAAGATCTTCTGGATTCTGCCATCTGACACCCGGAGATCTGTTGTGACGGCCTTGGTGACCTCTAGATTGGACTACAGTAATGTACTCTATCTGGGGGTTACCAAGGCGGTCTTGCGTCGTCTCCAATTGGTCCAGAATGCTGCTGCCCGACTCCTGTGTGGATGTCGGAAATATGATCCTATCACGAAACGAATTAAGCAACTTCATTGGCTTAATATCGAAAATCGTGTAAAATTTAAGGCACTATGCTTTATGCATAAGATTAAAACTGATGTTGCTCCTACTTATCTTCGAGCTCTCGTCAAGCCTTATTTACCCATCCGCTCACTCCGTTCTTCTTCCCAACATTTGTTCTGTGTACCTAGATTCAGACTTTCTAGAATGGGAGGCCATTCCTTTGCTGTACTGGGACCCAAATTGTGGAACTCTCTTCCTATGGACTTACGAATGGAGCAATGCCATCTCCGTTTTCGAAGAGCCTTAAAGACCTGGCTATTTGCCCAATAATTCTTCTCCTCAGGATCAACTATGTGCTTACTGTTAATCAGCGCCGGGAAACCCTTATGGGTAGCTGTCGCGCTCTATAAGATTAATTAATAAATAATAATAATTATTGATTGTGAATTATTTTAATAATTTTCCTTCAGGAGATGTTCCCAATGTTCTGAAGACCCTTAGAAACGATATTTGTAGCTCGATAAGCAAGGAGACTAAAGAGTCTATTGTTGTGTGGGGGGGGGGGGGGTGATTTTAACTGTCCACCTTGCACAAGGGGAGAGAGGGGGGTTTATGGCCTTATGTTTGATAGGGATATGAATCTGACACATTTTGACCATTCCGAAATTGGGGACTCCTTGAACGAAATCCTGTTTGCATGTGATTTGGGGTTCACAAATATAATGTGTCAACCAGAAATGCCATTTTTCCCTACTTTTAATGGTAGAGGGGTATTCTCCGTAATTGATTACATTTTGATATCGACACATCATAAAGATTATGTCTTGAGATACAAAACGTTAGAGAATCCCCTGAGTGACCACTTCCCTTTGAGGGTAGAAACTAGGCGTTTAGTGCACAATGTAGTCTTGCAAAGACAGAATGGATATGCACTGAAGTGGTCAAGGGTGGTGCCCGAAGACTTTCTTCACAAATTAATTAAGACTTGTAAACCTAGCTTTGATGTATGCCTAAGTGAGACAGAAGAGAACACTGACATAATTAATAGTTTTAATACCAATCCGTGCACAAATAAAGGCCGGATTATGGGATGAAGAAGAGAACTCAAAAGGGAAAAAACCCAGTTGGATTGACAACGCATGTACCAAGGCCTATTCTAATTTAAAATGTGCCTTGAATTCCCCTGTTAGGGATACAATCCTGATTAGGGAATTGTGGAGGGTATATAACATGGCCCAAAAGAGGAGAAAGGATGCATTAAAGAGGGAGGCCTGGGAAGCCCTATGTGATGCTTCACAATCTCGCGATATGAAAGCTTTCTGGATGGCAGTAAATGCTCCCTTTTTTAACGATAACTCGAGGGCAAGGATTGAGATTGTAATTACCGAAGATGAGTGGGTACATTTCTTTGAAAACCTTTGTAGCTTATGTACCACAATTGCAGACATGCCTGACGAGGCTACGCACTAGGTGGCGACCAACTTCCCAAAGATTACAACTGATCTGGAAATTACAGTAGAGGAAGTGATTCTGAGCATCAGATCGAGTTTGGGGGGGAAAGGCCCCAGGTCCCGACGGGGTCCCGGTGGATTTTTTTAAGAATAATATGAATTTATGGGTGACACTACTCACTCGACTGTTTAATGCCTCTTATTCAGAGGGTCTGGTGTCAACTTGGTATGAATCTATCATAGTGCCAATTTTTAAAAAGGGCGATAGGGCCAGTTGTGCGTGCTATCGCCCTATATCACTGTAGATTCGACAGTTAAAATCCTTGGCAGAGTAATTTTAAATCGTTTACAAATATGGGCAGACAAGCATAATATTATAAGTGACCTTCAATATGGCTTTAGGGAAAGTATCGGGACTTTAGATCAGTGCCTTAACCTACATATCCTCCTGGAAAAATATACTAAAGCCAAAGGTGGCAGAATGTTTTTAACTTTTGTAGATCTTACATCCGCCTTTGACTGTGTGTCCCACAGTAAGTTGTGGCTAATTTTAGAACGCTTGGGGGTGGCGGATAACATTATCCAATTTCTTAAGGATTTATATAATGGTGCAAGGGCCTCGATTAGATTTGGGAAAAATGGTGAATGTACCAGGATGTTTAGCATTGACAGGGGCGTACGCCAAGGATGTGTCCTGGTCCCTTTTTTATTTACTATTTATATCAATGATTTAGAGAAAATTTTACTGCAGGAATGTCAGGTCATGCCACTAACTTCCAACCGTCCAATACCAGCTTTAATTTATGCTAATGACGCAGTATTGATGGCCAGGACTCCGCTTGCAATGCAAAAAATGAGTACGTAATTTGCAACCTGTATGACCAATTTGGATCTGAGGGTCAATTCCACTAAAACTTTTTGTATGAATTGTGGCTCTCGTACATTGAAAGCTAAGAAAACAATGTACATTGACTCCAAACCACTAGATTTTACTCAAACCTTTCCCTATTTGGGTATTTTGTTTGATTGTTCTGGTCAATGGTGCAATGCAGTCAAAACTAGGAGATTGCTGTTTTTAAAATCTATTGTGGCACTTAAGTCATTTAGTAAGAAAATGGGAAGGAAACCTATTAAAGAACTCCTACTTATTTAAAAAAGCAAGATGCGTTGCAATTGCCACATATAGGGCGGGAATTTGGGGCTACTCAAATGTGACTACCCTCCAGGTGATGGAAAACAAATTCTTAAAATACATGCTCTCAGTCCCAGATAGTGTGTCTACTTTTAATTGTCATACTGAACTTGGACTGCAGTACTTGGAAGATATAATTAAGGTACAGCCGGTTTTATTGTGGCACAGGGTTTGGTCCACAGAGGAATGTTCTTTTAATCGCCTCATTTTGAGGGACGCTATAAATCTTGATTGTGCCCACAAGATGAGATGGCTACAATACATTAAGACATTCCTTGGGAATATTGGTCTTTTGCAGTATTATGAAGAACCTGCAATGCTGAATTTGATATCTAGGAAAGATCTGAAGAAGTTATGTATACATTACCTGAAGGAATGCAGGTTAAATGTGGAACTTAAGAAAAAATCTGTGATTCCACATCAACTGATAACAACCACAAATGTTACCAAACCATATATAAATTTACAAATGAGAGACTTTGAAAGGTTCTTGTTAACAGTCTAAGATTTGGAATTTTATTTAGGTTGTTGATTTTCTTCATTGTGAACGATTGGTCTAGGCTAATCATTAAGTGTCCTTGTGACGATCAGTCTGAACAATCTGATATTCACATTTTACTTTTTTGTACGTTTTATTCAATTCCCAGGAAAAGGTCGATACTGCCTATTTTAAAATATATGAATTAGAGACAATGCCGACCTGCCTTTTTAGCTATTCTGAGGTTAGATGATGTTTTTACTGTTGCATCTCTTTCAGTTTTTCTTAAAAATGTTTTTATTTTACGGAAATCAATACCTAATTAAGTCGTATTGGGCTATTTGTATGATATTTTTTTCTTGATTACCTTTTTCATTACTTTGTATCGTATCTTTACGTGATGTTTTATGATGTGATACTACTGTACTTTCATTGTTATTATGTAATATAACCGAATAAAGATATATATATATTTTTTTTTTTTTGAAAACCTTTATTGTGCAGAAATTGCTCACAAATACGGGCCTACAACCCATCGGGCCGGCCACCACAATTATAGAAGCACAATGGTCAGGACAGAAGCTCCAGCAGGGTACCACAGTAATCCAAACGGGAATCAAAGGCGAAAAGCCACAGAGCAACCACCACGAGCAGGATGAGAGTAGGTTGATTTTATAATAGAAGAAGGGGTATAGCAGAATGATGGCAATCATTAAGGTCCAGAGGGCCGTGGCGGGCCGCGAGCAAGCAGTAATACAGAATACAGGAAAATTCAAAAAGAACAGTTACATTTTAACAAAGGCAGAACGTGAGTCCCACATTAGTAAGCAATTGCAACCGCTGCCCAGCGCCCACCCACCACTACGAGAACACACAATGATACAGAGAACGGAAAATAGGCTTAGAAAACAAAGAGCCCTCTGCTACAACAACCCAGGGGAGGGAAGAAAAAAAAAAAAAAAAAAAGGGGGGGGAAGGGAAAAAGGAAAAGGACATCGGGAAAAAGGGGGGAAGAAAGAACGCGGCATCACAGCATGCGCCCCATGGCTAGCAAAGCACTCAAAAATAGACCGGCACAGGGAACCAGTGGTAACAGGAGTAATAGATGCGTAGTAAACCGTGACGGCAGGGAGACCAGAAGGCCCATGCTAGCAAAAAACACCCCAGGGGGCCCACGTGCAGACACCGCGTCCCGAAAAAAGGGATACATAAGAGCCATAGAACCAAAAAAAAAAGGAAAAGAGGGGGAAAAAACAAAATGACAGACCCCCCCCACCCCGCACACCCCACCCTGCACCCCTGCAGAAGGCTATGGCCTACCCCCCAGCAGCGTGCCTGTCGCCCTAACTAGAAACCCGAAATATAGAAGAGTTAAAAGTAAAGAAAGAACCACAAAGACAAAAAGAAGAAGGGGAAATAGGGAGACAACGACGGGAGAGGAGCCACATAATCAAAACCATCAGCTCCCACCCCCCCGTCCGAACACACTCAGTGCCCACGGGAAGATAGTAATTATGAGGATAAGCTCCAGGAACATGAAGGAGAATCGAACATAGTCATACAGTCACAAACGGATCATCCGACCATACCGCAAAATAATAGTCCACCGAGGCAAGTTCATCTCAACCCTGTCCTCGTCTATCCAAAGCCGTAGGCATCCAACGCACCAGGAACCAGATCATGAGGAACCAGAGGCGAATAGCAGGGAGTCCAATCGTCAATCCACACAAGTCATATCGATTTCGACCCTGATGAACAGGAAAAGACGGTAACCACCGCAGGTAATGCAGGCACTGTTCCGCCGACAATAGGAGGAAAGCCGTTTTGGCGGAGCAACCACAGGATCTTCGTTCGGCCATTCGAGGCAAAAAAGGAATGGGAGATCCAACGAGACCGGTCCGGACGGGACCCGGCCGGCGAACCCTCAGCACAGGAGAATTCACATGATGATTGAGAGCAGCGGGTATCCGTATACCCAAACAAGCGGCAGCCGCCGGGTCCACGACCTCCAGGAAAGTCCCAGCAGCACACAGCAGCGATGAAGCCGCACACATCGGGGGGGGGCCCAGCAGGCCCGGCAAAATGATCATCATCCAGTCCAGCGATAGGTGCGGTCACGGAAGCCAGTCTCGGCCAGGCTGAGAGACAGGGAGCCGGCCGCCATCTTGAAAGCCCGGCGGGGCCGCGGCAATCTCCGACCCCCGTCCGGCCACAAGCGGGGTCACACAGGATACAGCCGACCACAAGCAGAGGCACCCCCAGGGCAGGAAGGCGGGCCACCAGGATAAGGAGGGTCGCCGGCTCCCCCACGCCACCGGCTCCGTTCTCCGAGTCCGGGCGGAGGGACTCAAGATGGCCGGACAGGAGAACAAAGGGGAGACGAGCCACATACACGGTCAACCCCCGTCCATAGAAGGCAGCGCCTCAACACCAGACTGCAGGATCGCCGGTCCAGGCCCGGAGAGCCGTCACCGGTCTAATTGCACATCGGCCTCTCCGACCGAGCCCACACCTCCACCAAGGGCCGGCTACAGCGCTCCGCCCCGCCCGGGCGCCGCCGAGGAGTTTCAGGCCCGCCCGCTCCGGAGGCCCCGAAGCGAACAAGGGCGCAGCTCAGGATCCGCGGCACCTAGGAACAGACGGATCAGACGGTAAGTGCCAGCGAAATGTCTTAGTTCCATAGTCTACCAAAGAATACTTCCCAGGGGCAGGATAAGACACAGGATAGACGTTCCAGGCAGGAAAGCGAACGGAGCCGAGCTAAAATGCGGCCATCGCGGACGCGAGCTTGGCTCCTGGAATAAAGATATTTTGACTTTGACTTTAGTGTTCAAAGTTATTAATCTCTACTTGAGTTCACATGTGCACAATGGCAAAAATGTAATGTAATTGAAACAAATTTGCTTCGACTTGTTAAGGCAGAGCTTTTGAAACTTTTCATGTTGGTAACACACTTTTCAGGCATGCATAATTTCGCAACACAGTAATTCAATTTTAGGAGCAAACCGGAGGTTAAACTAACCGCATATAAAAGATATGGACAAATACATAAATTGTGATAACCAAATGTATGGGGAAACAACATATCTCACGAAAACCTTACATGTATATTTTTAAAAATACGTGATTTCTAAGATAACATACATTTCCAAAACTGTTAAGAGTAACAATGTGGAAATATGTGCAAGAATTTAAAACATTTGAATAAAACCAACAACTACTTACTGTTTTAATGAGATGTATGAGGTTGATAGGATGAACACAACAGTACAATATTTAGTAGAATATTAGACAAAGACACTCGCATTTCGTCATCAAGCATTTTCAAGCTTCCACTTTTCAGTGTCTTTAAATTTGTCATAAACGTATGTAGTAAAAAACCTCTGAAGAATTTTAAATGCTTTTTTACCTATGTTTTACCTATGTTTGGATTCATTTTTGAAACACGAATCCAAACTCTTCATACATCATTAACAGACTTCGATAATTTTTTATTTCAGCTAATTCTTCTTCTTCAATTAGTAAAAAGTTCCCAATTTCAGTTGAAAGAAATGGATTTCTGATCTAATCAGTCTTAGATTTTCACATTTGGGAGGTAATGATGTTCTTTCCATCCGGGCAATGTTTAATGGTCAACAATTAGGGGGCTTAGATCACATTTTAGCTCACACTCAGCACTTTCGGAAAACATTTCAAAATTGCCTTCTTTCACTTTTCTTTTCCAAATTGCAATTTTCTCTCTCATAGCACAAATTGTATCTACCGCTGTTAAGATATTTTCTACTTTTCCATGCATACTGGTGTTAATTTTATTCAAATGTTCAACAATGACAGCATTATCCTCTTGCATGCTAATGACGAGCTCAGCTCGTCATGATCTACAGTGCTCCTGTGCTCATGAGTAGCTGAGCTCGTCATGGCCTTTAGAACGCTCGAACGCGGGGCTAATTCCCCTGTTGTGCGAACGTTCTAAAGAGACGGGTGTGGCCATGACAAGCTGAGCTCGCCATGAGCACCGGAACACTGTACTGCATGACGAGCTGAGCTCGTCATGAGCATGGGGGCGCTGTGCGCGCCCCCACCCCCCAGCACAGCAGGGGAATGTGCGCAGCAGGGAAGGGGTTAAATGCCAATTTTGAACATCAAAGTTGTTTTGAGTTTGATCGCAGAATTCATATTGCTGATTTTCATCAAAAAGTTTAAGCATCATTTCCCTTAATTTGTATACAAGACAAAGACCTCTTGAGAGTCAACAAATGTTTGTGTGTAGTAGAAGCTTTATAAACCTTACCCCCATTTGTTCACAAATATGAGCAAATAATATTGATTTAAGAGGTCGGCTTTCAATGTAATTGACCATTTGAACCACTTTGTCCATAACTTTTCTTAACTCATTTCCAATAGGTTGCACGACTAGTGCTTCACGATGTGAAATGCAAGGAGTAATTATATTTTCATTCTCTCTCTCTGCTTAAGCTATAAACATCTGTGAATATTACTCCACAATTTAACTATTGCAAATTATTTTCCTTCATGAAGCAATCTAAAGTTTTAAATATATCTTCATCTCTAGTTCTCATTGGAAGTTCTAGGCAACACAAGAATTACTCAATAATTTTATCAGAAGGAAGGAATCGTATAAAAACCAATAATTGTGCTAACCCACTGACATCTGTGGATTTATCTAATTGCAATGTAAAGATCATATTATCGTCTTGAAAAGTATCCTTCATTTGTAGCTTAATGTTATCAGACATGTCTTGAATACGTCTTCTAATCGTGTTATCTGTCAAATACTGGCCCAAACATTGTTTGATCAATAGCACAGCAAGATCCCTTTATGGTGGTTTCGGCAATAGTTTGTGGTTCCTTGTTTTTGGCAATTATTTGAGCAACCAATTAACTTGCCTTTTGAGCTTTCTCTGGTGTCTTCATTCTCTTTGTGAATGATGCAGCCTGCTTCTTTATAGATTTTGAAAGCTCTATAAAGTATTTTACTGTTTTTTTTTGGACAAATGACTGTGTATTGAGGTAAAATTATGTTAGAATTTGTTTGGTACAATACTTTCATTGCAAGTATATCCCCACAAACTAAACACTGGGGACAAGGATTGGTTTTATTACCAGAAAATGAGAACCCCAGTTTCATATAAACGTTATTGTATAAAAGAGAATTGGAAATTTTTCCTTTACACTTCTTACGTACTGAGACAGACCGTTCAACAGTTGATGCTTGCGTAGTTTCCTCTATAGCTGATACATTTTGTTGAGCGCAAATGTCATCTTCACCAGTTTTTCTTCCTTAATTAGAAACTTATCCATGTTGTATTTTTGTGCCTTATCTTGCCCCCTGGGCTGGATTCTCTCCAGAGCCTCCACAAGTGTCAAGGACCTCCTGGGAGTCCCTTATGTAGGTTCTGCTGAATGTGGTGTAAACACACTGCAGTAGGTAGATATTTAAGAGTATTTAAAGATATTTTTTTTGGGGGGGGATTTTGAAGTACAAGTGTTGAAGCTGTTGAAAACCTAGCCGTCAAGCCAAACCCGGCCAATCGAGCCGCTTCCGAGTGATGGGCTGCTTGCTAGCTCTCGATGCTTACCCGCTCCTTTTG
The DNA here is from genome assembly GCF_964261635.1 of Lissotriton helveticus. Classification (NCBI taxonomy): domain Eukaryota; kingdom Metazoa; phylum Chordata; class Amphibia; order Caudata; family Salamandridae; genus Lissotriton; species Lissotriton helveticus. Next base: position 1,145,463,565 of record NC_136059.1, on the reverse strand, counting down.
AGCCTGAAGAGAGGAATGGCAAAATAATTGCGATCATGGAGCTGTAGGAGCCGCCTGTTGGAAACACCAGACGCCACAGCGATTATCCACTGCTGCTGATGCCATTGGTGCTGCCAGAAAACTGAACTTGAATGGGTCTGAGGGGGACAGGGGCGGCGATGACGACTGACTATGGCAGCCAAATGGTCAAGGGGCAGCCGGGTTGCCGATGCTGGATTCAGTGGCTCAGATTCAGATTTTGGTGCCTTCACAGCACCCGTGGCTTGCTGCTCGCTTCACAAGACTCCTCCTCTTCCGCAGGAACAGGCAATGCGTCAGAAGCAAAACGACAGTGATTCTAATGTGTGACGCCCAACTTCCGCTGTTTAAACCCAATGCGCAATACCGTCCTGTATGATCCCTAGACTGCGAAGTGCATACGTTCACGCGACACACCTACACACTGCAGCCGACACACAAGCGTGTTGTGACACAGTTTGGAAAGCTCTGTATTAAAGTGTGTAAACCTGCCTTATGTTAATTAGTCCTCAATTAGGTCTTAACGGCATCTTGTCCACAATGGATGCTACATCATCTTCATGCTTAATGTTTCTGTTGCACGTAGTCAAGCAAGATGCAGATTTGTTTATTTCTTATTGGCACGGATCTTGAAAAAGCCTTTTAGTGTCTCCTTTAACACTTTTTGAAGGGCTTTCCGCTTGCATGCGGCATTGCATTCATTCATAATTGTTCACTGTTGATAATGTAACTAATTTGTTAGAACACCTCCTCCGCATGATACTAACATAGAGGGGCTGAATCAATATTCAAGTAAGGAGTTCGTGCAGAGGTTCCCAACCTTTTTCGACCCACAGCTCTCTCAGCCTATTGGCCGTGGCTCCCTATTATGTTACTTTTTTGGGAGGAGGGGGTAAGCCCAGCCTCCGGCACTTCCATTTTTCTCCCTGAAAATAATTTGGATGAAGTTGATGAAGGTATTATAATCATAGATGTAACAAAATGAAAATATAACAGGGTTACTCAGGCATGCCTTCTTTGAGAAGCACGTTTAGCACTTTGCACTTAAGTTCCAGTATAAAGATGTACTTTTCAGTGATGTGATTGGTGTGCTTTGCATGGGGCATCTGAAGTATTTACTCACTTAATAGACAACCAAAACTGGAATCACACTCAGTTCTGTTACAAACACAATTGTATGTGCTGTATATTCATTAGGAGAATTGTGATTTTGGGATCACAGCTAAAAGTTTGGTCACAGGACTACGGTGTTATGTACCTTGTAAATGCTCTTTATTACTTTCTGTTTCCTTTCTGATGATTACGTACCTCATTGGCTTTGCTGTAGCACGTGTATTGTTTGCTCTGCTGCCAAAAGCTGTTGTTATGCTTGTGGTTCACTCATGCAGTGTCTGCGGGTCTCGCGCAGGAAAACTCACAAATGACGAGCTGCACGAGGTGTGTGTAAATAAAAACTACTGGCCTTTGAGGTTTCTTTGTCAGGACTGCTAACAGTTCTTGGTGATGTTGAATGTGTTTGCTAGGTGCACCCTTTCATGGCGCACCTGTATAAGTGCTTCCTGTACAACACGGTGTGAATGGTCTAGTTTAGTGTGTTTGTTAAAACGTTTTTGAGGACTAATACCATTTTATGAGGCAGTGTTAGGCTGGTAAAAGGCGTAAGGCTTAAGTGATGGTAATGCCTAGAGCTCATACATTCAGTTTGAGAAATTTACTTACAATCCTTTATGCTTTCTTCTACTTTAGATTTACACAGACATAGGACAACCTTTTTAAGTTCGGGCCTTTCACTTTTATTTACAGTTCTCCTCAGTGCGGTCTGTGGTTAGTTAGTGTTTGGTACAGTATTTGACGGACCAGGCGAGACTAGTGTCGTTCTGATAAGGAACATGTCAACAGACCACTAGTAGGAGACTGGAAATGGACTTTCCCAGACTCCAATACATTATTTGCCCTTTGCACCAAAGACAGAATAATAAAGGTGTCAGGTCTTTGCTGAATAGATGGTGAAATAAAGGTCTGTTGTGCCACTGCATCAAGCCGTTTGAGCATTTTTCTGGCACTGGTTGTGTTTTATATTTTGTATTCTGATCAAATACTTTTTCTATCCATATGGGTCTTTCACAAATGTTAGAACAAGGGTGTTTACAGGACTGTTTGTGAAGGAAGTTGCTCACTAGATGGCAGTACAAACAATTATTTGAGCAGCATTTTTTTTCTAAACACAGCATGAATATAAAAATCAGCCTGTGTCATGAAGTACATGCAAAAAGCTATTAATAATATGCCTTCCTGATAACTTTAAAAGGATACATAAGCTTGCTACTCGCCTAAAAACTGAAAAATTACTGCATTTCATCATTATGCAGAGCAACACTGCATAATACTGATGAATAAAATAAATTATTTTAAACAATATGTTATGTGGTCCAGATCTGTTGTTTTTCAAAAACAGCCAGAAAACCTGGGAGCCTGCAAATACAAAACTCTTGCTCGGACTGCAAAAAGGTTACAGCTTTCCAGGAGAATGATGATTGGTTTACATGGCCCCAGCCTCACCACCGAATGAGACCGATTGTAAAGAATGCAATAAAAACTGAGCCTTTTAAATACCGGTCATGTGCTTAGTGCTAATCTGTTTGCGGGCCCCTGGTTAGATTGGACAGTGCACTTGGATGCAGCAGTGCAGATTGGGAACTGCTGGGTTAGTGCTAAGGTGGTAGACTTATGTGATTTTTTTACATTCTGTAACCTGATTTGTCGAAAATGTATTTCTTTGGTTACACCAGAGTGACTTTGCAGTTCTACTGCTTCTCTATGTAGAAATAGACCACATAAACCCTTGATTTTGGGGGGTGAGCCAGAAACTTTGCCTGCTACTAGGGACGCTGCCAGATTTCTTACAGACTTTGCTGCTTGTTTGAGACAATCTATTTCTGATTTTGCCTATCATTCTGTATTTTTCCATTACTGAAATCATTCATGGAAATGCATTTTAGTATCTAAATGAGACTTTCTGCATGTGTGTTTTACTATTTCTGTATTGCATTGAGAAGTGATGCCCCCCCCCAACATCAAGGAGTAAGCAGGAGACACAGAGTAGGTAGGATATCAGGAGAAGTCTATTGAACATCCAAGTGTAAGAGACCTCAGATACCCACAGCTAAACCAACTGCCAAAATATTGAAGAATAACATTCTCTCACTAAGGAAGACATTCTAAATTACATCATAGCCTAGCAACCCTAAAAAGGCAAATTACATAATACAAGGTATAGAATACAGGTTACATACAACATGGTAGAGAATACCACATTACCTTCCCCCTTAAACCATTGATAAAGGTTAGCGATACAAAATTCTCAAACACAATCTGTCAAAAGGCGAGGTATGATTCTCATGCGCAAAGAACTCCTCCTCACCGGTTGGGATGCGGGATAAGACACAGGAACATCAGCACATTCACGTTTTCATTTAATTTTTTAAGGGCAGGCAGTGGTCCCTGGGACCACTGCCTGCCCGTAAAAAATATTTTCGCATGCATTTGCAAAGGGGAAGGGGTCCCCTGGGGACCCCTTCCCATTTGCGAATGGATTACCACCTACTTGAAGTAGGTGGTAATTGTGAGTGTTTTGCAACCGCAATTGCAGTCGCAAAACATTAGTACATGGGTTAGAGAGTCACTATTTGGAAGGGAACCCCCATCCAAATGGCGAGTCTCTAAACACTTTTTTGTAAGTTGCAATTCATTTGCGACTCGCAAAATTGTGTTAGTACATGGCCATACCAATTTTAGCATGCGCAAAGGGGTGGCTAACCAGTTTGTGCATGCTAAAATTGGTCATACATCTGGCCCGTAATGATTTGCAAGGGTTCCTTTCCTTTCCTGATTTGCACCCTTCCTTGTTAACTTCACTCTGACCCACTCACCAACCCAGAGTGTTTTTTTTGCAGCTTTTCTCACATCAAACAATTCCTTCTCCTTTCCATACATCTCAACTTCCTTTCGTTCCACGCACCAGCACTTTCAACTTTACTGTCAGCCATATTCCTACTAGATGCCACCCACGATGGATCATGTCCGTGATGGCCGGTCTTACTTTAAACACTCTAAAAGGAGCCACCCCAGTGGATGAATAAGGTGTAAATCTGTACTTATGAACTTACCTTTTGATAGCATCTTCCCAATCTTCACCAGAAGCCACAGCTAACTGCATGGCTTCCTTCAGCACTTTGACAAATCTTTCCACAACACAATTACATTCAGGACGGTATAACGCAGGCTTTTTATGTCTTATGCTTCTTTCTTACAAACATTTCTCAAAGGCATTATCGGTTAACAAAGACATAGGAAACCCTTCTCGTTCAAAAAGTTCCTCCAAAAATACCATGACAACTTGAGATTCAACAGAATTAACACTATTTACCTCAGGCCACCTAGAATACAAGTCCACACAAACCAAATCATAGCGGTCTTGAGACCTCAACTTCTTTTTTTTTTATATTTCTTTTTATTGAAAACAAAGCAAGGCATGTACAAAACATAGGAATGCAATGACTCTACGAGGGCTGAGCATCATATCATCAAACATTACAATAAACAATACATTGACGGGGAAAGTGGGGGAGGAGAAGAGAACACAGTAATCCTATGAAAATTATCAATAACAATAAGGGGTCAGGGGGAAGGCGGGACATCAAGGACCGCAGCTACAGGTGGTACGCATATGTCCCCTCTATATCGGTTCCAAGGGCCCCAAACCTTATGCCATTTCCAGGGGCGACCTAGAGCCAAGTACACCGTTTTCTCCCGGAACATGCACCAATCCATGTTTTCGACCCACACATCAAGAGTAGGAGGCCTCTGGGACCCTCACAACTGTGCGATGTTCCGTTTGGCAATCATGGCCCCTAGAGTCACCCATTGAGTCTGTGCCGCATTATGATCAGTGGGCTCCCAAACATTCAACAAGCAGCGTCTGGCCTCCGGTAAGAGAGCCACGCCCGTGACCTCCTGCATCACCACACTACTCCAATAGTCAAACACTTCCCGACATTCCCAGATTATATGAAGGAACGTCCCCAAATGACCGCAACCCCGCTGACACAGACCCTCCTCAGAAAAGCACATCCGAACCAGACGGGGACCCGTGACATATACCCTATGTAATATTTTGAGCTGGACTAATCTCAGTCGTGCTGGAATCGCGACCTCCTTCGGTGAGGAGATCGCCGACTGCCAGTCTTCATCGTCAAGCTCAAGGCCGTCACGGGTCCACTGATCACGCAGTTCCAATAGAAGGTCCGCCCTGTGATTAATCAGTTTCTTATACACCAGGGAAATGGTACTATCAGGCATATGGCCATCCAAGATACGATCTTCTAACAGGGTAGACTCCGGTATCTCCTCCCCCTCCGGGAAAACGGACGTTAGCGCATGCCGAACCTGAGCATAACGGAAGAACTCCGTCCCTCCCAATTCAAACTCGGTTTGCAAGGCCGTGAATGATTTCACCTGTCCCTTCACCCATAGGTCTCCCACCTTGGAGATGCCAATGAGATCCCACTTGTCGAACCCTTTAGTGTTCCACAGTTTACAAAACTTGTCAGAGCCGAAAAGCGGGGTAGCCAAAGTCAGACGGTCCTTCCACCCTAACGAACTGGTAGCGTCGAGCCAGATCCGCACAGCCGTCTTGGTTGACCCCGTCAAAGTCTTCACTACAGATTTAGAGTACAACGCTCTATAATAAGTGCCACCAAGAAGTATCCACCTATCCATGGCGAAACCAGGGTTTAACTCAGGGCCGTACATACCGTGATTGATGGCTCCCAACTGCGAAGCCCAATAATATCTCTTAATATCAGGGAGAGCGATGCCCCCATCATACCACGGGAGCGTTAATTTAGCCAACCCAATACGCGGTCTTCCATCCCACAACAGCTTCCGCTGTATATCCTCCACCAAACTAAAGTAACTAGCTGGGATGATATCAAGCGTGTTCTGAAGGGCATACAGAAAACGAGGGAGTGACATCATTTTGAAGAGGGCCGCCCCCCAAGCATTGACAATGGGAGTTTCCGCCAGCCCGCAACATCTAGCCTTAGCCGAGTCAAAGGAGGGAGAAGGTTCCTTTCGAATCGAACCACGGGGTCCATCGAAACATAAATTCCGAGATATTTGAACCCATCTTGTGCTATTTGGATAGGGCAGTTACTCGGTAGGATCGGTATCTCAACCACTAAGAACGTACAGATAGGATGTCAGAACATCAAAGAGCACTATTAAAGATTTCCTGGGGGAGGTCAAATACAACAAAATGTTGTCTGCATATAATGAGATACGATCTTCAAACTGCGGAGACCAATTAATACCCTTCATCGAAGACTCCCAGCGGATCCAAGCCGCGAGAGGCTTGAGGGCCAAAGTGAATAAAAGAGGAGACAGCGGGCAACCCTGGCGAGTACCCCGCCCAAGACAAAATGGCTCAGAGACGCGACCATTCACCACAATCTGGGCAAGAGGGTCTGCATAAAGAAGACGCACCCAGCTAATGAAATCTGAACCGAAACCAAATTTAGCCAGCACCGCCCACAAATACGGCCATTCAACAGTATCAAACGCCATCGTGGCATCTAATGACGCCAAAATGGCCGGTTCACGCAGCGTCAAGGCCCTCGCAAGTGCCCCGTGCAGGCGCCTAAGGTTCAACGCCGCATTCCTGTGCGGGATAAAGCCAGATAAGCTAACATTTATCAGTCTATTAGCCAACAACTTAGCACGAATCTTAAGGTTCAGAATTTAACAATGAGATCGGCACACCTATTCCTCGGTTTTCCTTCCTTATGGATTACTACGATCGAAGCCAATCTCAGATCACGGGGGGAGGAGACCACGATCCCGGGACTCCAGGAACATGTCTCTCAAATACGGAGCAATCCTATCCGGGCAAAGCTTAATCGGGAGACCATTGGGACCCATCGCCTTCCCAGAGTTCAGGGAGCGCATTGCTATTGCTACCTCATCTGCAGTGATCTTACCATCCATAAGGTCCCGGTCCGCCTCAGACAGGCACGGGAGCGCAATATCTCGCAACAACAAGCATGAGTCCTCCTCCGGTCTACCCGAAACGGAAGAGTACACAGAGCGAAAATGATCAGCGAAGCATGCCACTATCTCTTGCGGGTCGGTGACCAGAGCCCCACCCTCTATCTCGATTTCTGGTACCACACGACTAGCCCTGTCTTTTCTGTCCAGCCATGCAATTAATTTGCCAGCCTTGTACCCAACGTCATAGAGACGCCCCTGTTGTTCCCGACTAAGGGCCTTCGCACTATCCGTTACCAACATTTTATAGTCCAGTTGCTTCAGGTGCAGGGCATGCAGTCTAGAGCGGGTCACCTCAATTCTAATTCCAAATCAGCTATCTCCGTCTCTATCCTCACCACATCCTCTTCCTTCTGTCTTTTAACACCAGCAATTAAAGAGAGAGCTTGACCCCTAATTACTGTCTTGAAAGCCTCCCACAGCGATATAGAGGAAGAAACCGAACCCTCATTCTCCCGGAAATAATGTTCCAATGCCTTAAATAGTGCACTGAGAGTCTTGGGATTACGAAAATACCAAGGGTTAATAGGGGCTATCCTCCCCTCAGAGCCCGGCGCCAGTTCAAACCGAAACCAAAGCGGGGAGTGATTGGAGATACCCCGAGCCATATGTCTGACCTCCGCAACATTGGATGCGTGTGCAGCCAGCAGTAACACATAGTCTATCCTGGAGAGACTACCATGGGCGCCAGAATGAAAAGTATACTGCTGTTGAGTAGTGTGAAGCAACCTCCAGCAATCCACCAGGCCCATCGTGTCAATGAAGTCAGGCAGCCGCCATGAGCCCCCCTGAGATCCCTAGGTGGGTGCCTATCAAACACACCAGATACCACTGCATTAAAATCACCACCCAGAATCAGAAACCCCCCAGGGAGATCGAGTAGAACCCGTCCCAGGTCAGCAAAGGTAGTAGACTGCAAGCCAGGAGGAACATAAATAGACACCAGGGAAAGTATGCGCCCTCCCACCGTCCCGATAAAGCCACATAGCGCCCTTTCTCATCAAGGATGGTTGACTCCACTCCGAACGGAAGAGAGTTCCTAAGGAGGATTCCAACCCCCCGGGATTCAGATGAAAACCCAGCATGAGCCAACAAACGATATCCCTTTCTATTCAAGGCGTGACATGTATTACCAACCAAGTGGGTTTCTTGTAGTAAAACCACGTCCGGAGAGTGCCGTTTCAGGAGTTGCAACACCACCCCGCGTTTAATCTTGTCCCCCAACCCATTAACATTCCAGCTCATCAACCTCAACCCCTACCCCCATCATGAAACAGAAAGAATACCCACCCCCGCTCCGAGTCCAGCACATCAATAAAAATGTCTTGCGATATAGCGCCTTGCTGAAAAAAGAAACTCAAAACCAACGCCCCCCACCACCCCTCCCAAACAACCCGTTGCAATACCCCCCACCCTGCACCCCTGCTTCCGACTATAGAGCCACCCCAACTCGCAGTGTGCCTGTCGCCCCCACATCCAAACTAAACTACAAAAAGTTAAGCTGAGGAGGAGAGAGACCCTCCGGTAGCCCAGTGACCCCTCTATTCCATCTGCGTGAAACTGCACATAAAGATTAGAACCACCACAATAGTAAATACCCTAGCGACCCCAGGAACCAGACAATTGATACTTATTCCTGTTCCATATTTCCACCCTCAGCCCCACCAGAGTGTCTCTCCAGATCTTGCTGGGCCGGTAAAGTGTCCAACCAATCGGCCACCACTTCGGGCTTGTCAAAGAAATAGGTCCGTTCGTTGTGCTCGATCCTCAACTTGGCCGGGAAAAGCATGGCATATTTGAGACCTATGTCCCAAAGTCGCCTCTTCACCCCCAGAAAACTGAGTCTTTGTTTTTGAACCGCTTGAGTGAATTCCGGGTAATAACTGAAAGATGAGTTCTCGAACTTCAAGGGCCCACCCGCTCGGGAGGTCTCAAGAATAGCGTCTCGGTCTCGAAAGTTAAAGATCCGCGATATAATAGGCCTCGGCGGTGCGCCCACTTTCGGTCTTCCACCAGGGACCCTGTGGGCTCGCTCCACGGTAAAGAACTTACTCAGTTCTTTGGGCTTTAGCTGGTTGATGATACGGTCTTCAACAAAAAGGTCAGCCGCTTGATCCTCCGCCTTTTCCAGAACTCCAATTATACGGACATTATTCCTTCGGGCCCTCCCTTCAAAGTCCTCCAGGCGACGGACAACAATATCATTCGAGGCCTTCAGATTTCGGACCTCGGTTTGCAACTCGACGACGTCATCCGTTAGACTTGATGTCTTAATATCTAACGATTTGACCTTCTCATTTGTCTTTGTAAGGTCCGTGTGAATCAGATTCACATCAATAGCCACCGTGTCCAACTTATGTGCCAGGGTCTCCATCTGCTTCTCGAGGGATAACCTAATGCCGTCAATGGCGGCCAGAACGTCCTGCAACGTCGGTTCGGTTGCCGGTGCCGAGGAATCCTTCGCCTCCTCCTGCGACCTACCCGTTCCACTGGGCGACCCTTTAACTTGGGCATATCGATCCATGACATTGGACTGGGTATATCCACCCCTTCTAGTAGTTTTCAACTTCTGCTTGTCCCCCTCCAGTTTGCTCGCCAGTTCAGGACAATCCCAAGTCGAGAGAGGGGGGAACAAGTCTCCGGTCTAGCAGGCAATAGATAGAATCTATCTTCCAGGATATTCGCCCAATGTCTCTTATCCGCTCAGATGTAAAAAAAGGGGAAAATGGGGAGTACAAAATGGCCCTTGGGCTACGCACTCGAATTAGCCCGAAAAAGGACGGCGTGCCCCCTAGGCTAGAGTCCGACACATCGTATATTGTCCAAAACGCTCAAACACCATCCGGGGTATAAGCCATCGCCACAATGAGGCGTCTTCCGATTCAAAGATCAGTCCAAGTGCCAAAACCGAAAGTGAAAATAAGACTGGACCGGCCGCCTCCGCGAACCTGTGCCGATGTTGTTCAATTACACCTCGGGCACCCTGCCAACTCAAGCGCCGGCCATCCAGGAGACTTGGGCCGCAGACTTCTCCACACCACAAACTCCGGCCCCCGGGGTCCGATCGGGACACGTTTTTAGCTTTCACTGCTCCCGTGGTTCATCTACTCGGAGATGTCAACAGCAGACAGGATCAGTTACAGGATATATGCGGGAGGGTACGAGGGTCTCGGGAGCCCCTTGCTCACGTGGCCATCTTGGATGCGCGCGAAGCTCTCCTCCTAAGAGACCTGAACTTCACAGGCACAAAGATATTGATGGCAACATCAACCCATGGACCACAGGATTCGTTCCTAATAATTATTGGCTGAGTCCTACACTTCAGCACTTTGTTACTCCCAGCACATTGGGAACAATTACAAACAAGTCTCTCTATGTAAACATTTATGGCCAGACACCAGTAAGCCTCTCTGAACCTTTCCTTGGTTTTTGCTATTCCCATATGGCTCACATGAGCAGTGGCCACCAGCTTATCTTTCAAGTTGTCAGGAACCACTAACTTACTTCCATGCATCAAAATGCCATTCACCAAGGTCAATTCTGCTTAAACATTGCAAAATCCTTTAAGATTCTCATCACAATTATTCTTGTCACCCCAACCATCTCGTACCTTTAACATAACAAGTTTCAAGATATTGTCCTGATCGAGACTTTCACTCCACACTTCTTCCGAGATAAATCCTTTGGTAATGACACACACATTCACCACCTTCTCAAATTCTTCTCCAGAAAAGAATTCACACTCTTCTGACAAATTAGAAATTTAATTTTGACCACATAGCCTGAAAAGACAATCTGTCAAAATGTTTTTTGAGCCAGGTAAGTAAGAAACATCAAATTGAAACTCCTGCAAGGCAAAAACCCATTTTCTTATTCCGTGAGAAACAAAATCAACACCTTTCTTGCAGAAAACACCTTTAAGAGGTTTGTGATCAGATTACTTCAAAGGGTTTTCCCCACAAGCATTTTCTTAGTTTGGGAATGGCCCAATAAACAACAAGGGCTTCCTTCCCCACCACCGAGTAATAACACTCAGCCCCTCTCAAAGGCCTAGAAATAAAAAGAATGGTCTTTTCAGAGCCACTGACTTTCTGTAGTAAAACAGCACCCAAAACTTGGGAGCTTACATCCGTCATGAGGTAAGATACAAAAGAAGGATCAAAGCTCAATAATGAAGGTGCATCATTTAAACAAAGCCTAATGCCATCAAACTCTTCACTGCAAGCATGACTCCACAAAAACTCACACCCCTTTTTCAACAGACCCCCACAAAGCCTGTTTTTTGTGCTAAGTTGGGATCCAACTTATTGTAAAATCCATTAATATAAATGGGGTAGCCCAACTGGTCAAGGACCTGGGTATTTAACAGTATTAGAAAACAATGGTCCAAAGACTAATATTTTATAAAGTCACAATTTTGTCAACGTATTCATAATTTTCAAAGAGAAAAAATCTCACAATGCAACAGCCAACATAGCAATAAACAGTGGCAATTTATTCATTTTTCTACCACTCTCATATGATATAAATCAACATTTGTAATACATATAGGTCATGCTGATTGCCCCAAAAGAAGCGTGCAAAAGTAGAGAGATGAAATAGTGCTCAGTGATAAGAAAAAGATAGAATTGTATAGATTTCTGAAATAAAAAACACACTATTAGTAGTTTATACACTAGGGTTGATGATTATCCCTATATTCAAACCTGGCCATAAATCAATTTTTGATAACTTACCTGGACCTACATAGTGTTGTTCCTTTGTGCACTCTAAATTACTATAAATATATAGGTTTCAGAATGTTTCAAAACTTATGGATGAATTGATTTATGGCCAGGTTTGAATATAGGGATAATCATCAACCCTAGTGTATAAATTACTAATAGTGTGTTTTTTATGTCACAAATCTATATAATTCTATCTTTTTCTTATCACTGAGCACTATTTCATCTCTCTACTTTTGCACGCTTCTTTTGGGGCAATCAGCATGACCTATATGTATTACAAATGTTGATTTATATCATATGAGAGTGGTAGAAAAATGAATAAATTGCCACTGTTTATTGCTATGTTGGCTGTTGCATTGTGAGATTTTTTCTCTTTGAAAATTATGAATACGTTGACAAAATTGTGACTTTATAAAACATTAGTCTTTGGACCATTGTTTTCTAATACTATTGTAAAATCCAGCCATCCCTAGGAATTTTTCCAATTCTTCTCTATTCTTGGGATAGTCTACGTTAGAAATAGCTTGTACCAAGGACGGTTTAGGTTTAATGCCTGAATCAGTAATCAAATGACTCAGGTACTCAATGAAATCAAATGACCCAGGTACTCAATTTCCCCTACATTGAACTTGCACTTTTCAAACTTCAGTGTGAGACCAGCAGCAAGAACTCTTTCTAAGACCAAGGTCAACCTTTCCTTATGTTCTTCTAGATTAATATCATGAACTAGAATATCACCTTGATAGACTTGAATCCCAGCAACACCCTTCAGAACATTTTCCATCACCCTCTGAAACACAGAGGCTGCAGATATGACACCAAAGGGCATCCTGTGAAACTTGAAAGTACCAAAAGGTGTTAAAGTCATGAGGTCCTGAGAAGCCTGATGGAGTTTGACCTGATGGTATGCAGATGAAAGATCCAAAGTTGAAAAATGCTTAGCACCACCCAAGGAGGACAACATTTCTGTGATATTAGGGAGAGGATAATGGTCAACAATAACCTCTTTATTCAACTCTCTCAAGTCAGTGCATAGCCTTGCCTCTCCATTGGCCCTGCAAGCCATAACTACTGGAGAGATTTAATGTTGCCTCCACCTTTAGAATTATCCCATTCTCAACAAGCGTATCCAATTCATTCTTCATACAGTCTTTCACTAACAAAGGTACACCTCTGACTTTTGCTACCTAGGGCGTAGCACCTGGCTTCATTTTTATATGATGAATAGAGTTCTTGAGACAACACAATTCTTTTTTTTTAATTTCTGGAAATCTTGCAACCCAGATATCAGTCCCTTAATTTACTGTTTTAACAGCGGGCAAATCCTTCAAACACCTTCCGTGATTGGGGTCCAAATACACATAAAGATCACACTGGTGAAACCAACTAATTAAAGTGTCCCCATTCATGGAGACATACATTTTACCAGGAACAATTCTCCCTTTAAATTCAATAGTGCCCCAAAAAATACCACAAGAGGTCAATGATTTCCCCTCCATAACCTCTTGATGTTCGGCTTCGCCAGCTTGACTTTGTTCAGAAGTTGTTGATCATAAAAAACCTTGGGAATGAGTGTGGTCTTAGCACCATAATCTAAAAGCATTCCTAATGATTGATAATTTATAAACAGCTCTTCAAAAGTACCCTCATTGCCTAAACTATTGACCTGGCAAATGTCAACAACCTCAGAGTCATGATCATAAATATAAACTTCCCTGACTTTCTTCTGATCTTTTTTAGATCTACAGCAACGTGAGAAATGTCCCTTCTTACCCCACTTAGAACACAAGACTTTCCATCCAGGCCAGTCTTTAAAGTTGGCCATTTGACCAGGATTACCACACCAGAAACATTTACCTTGAATCATGTTGTTTTTTAAAGATCTATTTGACACAGCAGATTTGTCAGAACTATTCTTGAAAAGCAATTTAGCACATACGTTTCTGACCACTTCTTTTTCATTCTTCTCAACAGCACCATCTTTAGTTCACTCTTTGCGACTGGTGTCAACGCACACTTTAGAATGCTCGTGCATTTTTAGGTTGAGCCTAGCGTTGCAGCGAATGCGCTGCTTGCTTTGCGAGGCATGCTATATCAGGGTATGTTTTAGAAGTGGTGTGGAAGCCCCGCCCACATTTTTCATTGGCTGGCGTCACCGTCCATGGTAAATGCTGGCTTCCGATTGATAATGCTTCTTAGTCCCTCCTTGTTACCGCCCTGTCTCCTTTCAGCACCGCCAATCAGGAATGGATGTTTTACATGCGGTGTTATACTGTCTCCTTCAAATAGTCGGTAAGCACTTTTTTATTTCATTTGTGCAATGTTGACAGCTTGTTTTTTTAAATGACCAGCTTTCACCTTCCCTTTTTTCTGGACACGCAGAGCACTGCTGCACTGTCTTTACTCACTGTTTAGTTAATATTGTCAGGGCCCATTAAAGCCACGTGCGGCTGAAGTTCGATTAAAATGGCCCCGAACTGAAAGGTTAACAGGTATAGAATGGGTCGCGTGCCCTGGGGCTTTAGGTAGTGACGTCAGCGCAACTCTAAGAGAACAACCGAGAAAATACTGGAGTTTAGGAAGATTCACCAATTAACCCTTTTTTCCTCGGCGCGCTCGTTTCGCTTAATGAAATTATGCTTTGCTTTAACGCCCGTGACGTTTTGCAACATTCGTGGGTGCTCACCGATAAAATAGAAAACAAAAACAAATAGGTTGTAGGCAGTGAACAAGGGGGGGCGGTGAGGACGCACTATTTTCAGTCTGGACTATATTCACTTGTGCTACTTACTATAGGGTGCAACTCGCTTTGTTAAAAACATATATATTTTTAAGTAGATCTCTCTCTCTGTGGACTAATAAAGCTACTGGAAAACGACAAGACACACAGAGGTTGCCGTAGGACAAAAGCCAAGTGTTTTAACATAAATAATTCTATAGGCATTAACATGCACATTTTAAACAGGCATTTACAATGGAATAAGTCTCGCATTAATGAATGTTTGAGCTAATGGCGTTGCTAATAATAATGCAACACCAATAGCTCAAACTTTCAGTAATGCGAGACCTATTGCATAGTAAATGCTTGCTAAGAGGATGATTACCTCTTGCAAAGGATTGTATTTTTGTCACAAGCTACCCTTTGCCTTATCAATAAAACATCCAAGCATAAGTTGATCTCTTAACCTCTCATCCAAAGTTGCATCAAAACAACAAGTGATTGCTAATTTCCTCAATGTAGTAATATATTGCTCTACAGATTCCTCCAGCCTTTGCATTCTCTTCCCAAAATGATAACACTTAAACACCATACTCACCTTGGGAAGATAATGTATATCCATCTTTCTTACACATATTTCATATTCATTTAAGATAGCTGCCTTACTGTCCGGAAGATCAGGAAGGTGCTCATAAACAGCCTGACCCTCTGAACCTGGACAATGCATAAATAAAGAGGCTTTCCTTTCCGCACTTAAGGAAGTCCCACAGACCCTTGCATAATTGGCAAACACCTTTTTCCATTTCACCCACAGAATTGAAGGATCACCTGGAGCAGATAAAAAAAATGGAGCAGCAGTGACATTTTGCATATTTAGAAAACAAAATAAATGTTTATTTCTTTTTTTGTTTTGCCTATGTTACCCAAAAGGAATGGAGAACAAAAGAATGTAAAAATGTAAAGAAGCTGTGGGAATACGCTTCAAAGATAAAGAAGAGTACCAGTTACAGCTGTGAATATCAGAGTTGAACTTGAAAGACAATGAACCCAACAACAGCTGTGAGGGTCAGCGCTGAAGAGAAATGGCACAAAAAGCAGCTGTGCGCATCAGCGCTGAAGGAAGTGGTACAAGAGTAGCTGTGCGTGTCAGCGCTGAAGGGAAGAGGCACAACAGGCAGTTTTGTACCTCAGTGCTGGAGAGAGATAAATGAACAACAGCTGTGCGCATCAGAGCTGAAGACAGGTAAAATAATCTTACTATGAGATTCGGCCTTTGAGGAAATCTGGCACAAAAGGCAGTTGTGCATGTCAGTGCTGAATAAAGAAAAATTAAGTTGTGTGCATCAGCGCGGAAGACCAGGAATGCAACCCGAACGTGAGCTCCGACGTCCTTGGAAACTTGACAGAGCACCAGGCAAGATCAGGCACAAAGATAAGATGTCTGCCACGTTGCGTGTAATTGGCGAATGAAAGATGGCACCTGCACGGTGAGGTTAGACAAAAAGGTCAGGCAAGGCAGGCAAAGGCAATGATTAGGAAGACAGGCATAGTCAGGCAAGATGGAGGGTTGAATTGACACAAGCGTCAGGTGTAACCAGGCAACACGCAGACAAGACCAGGATCTTGAAACTGAAGGCCCCAAGTGACGTCAGGCAGTAGTTCACAGTTGCAAAGTCAGAAACAACAGTTGTACCAGGAGAAGAGAAGAAAACAGCACCTTAACATAAAGCTAGGAAACTGAGCACACTGGAGCACACCGGAGCACTCCAGAGCAGAGCGAAGAGCACAATAGCTGAAGCAGCAGCCGGACTGACTCCTCTTCTTGAATCGATGAAAATTAAGAAAGCAGCCCGGAGAGCCCCACAGCAAAGTGGAGAACGAGGTAAGAGAGAATTGTGCAGATTCTTCTTGATAAATCTTGTACAGAGAAGGTAGGCAGCACTGAAGCTTAAGTCGATCAGCACAGCAGCACCAGTTGTGTTGAGGTCTCTTCAGGCAAGGAAAATGTAGATTCACTCGTTGCTGTTAGATCTGGGGGTCTCTAGTTGGCAATGGTTATCACCTTTGTCCAAATATGGACCCATACTTCTAAGTCAGGATAAGGGGATTACACTCCTTAATAACCCCTGCTCGCCCCTTGGTAGCTTGGCACGAGCAGACAGGCTTATCTCAAAGGCAGTGTGTTAAGCATTTGTGAATATACACAGTAATACAGTGTTAACACTACAGATGGACACGGTTTTATAAAAATAAGTATTCTTTATATAGACTTAAACACAAGACCACAAACGACAAAAATCCATGTTACGACACTTAAGATTACTTAAAAGATGATTAAAGTCTCTTAATTCAAGTTGTTGGTAAATGCGACAAAGTTCTCAACAAAGTACCTGGATGCGTAACGCAAAGTAAACAAAAGGCTCGCAAAAGGGGAGATGCGCCGGTTCCGTGATCCAGGGGAACGGTTGCGTCCTTCCTCAATGCTTGCGCATAGTAGGGGACTCGTCGTGAACCTTACCGGAGCGAAGGTGATGCGTAGATTCTCGGAATTCGGGCCCGTTGCGGTGTGCAAGATGGCGCCTTGATGCGATGCGATGATCCAGTTGCGATGCGAGAAGATGGCGTCCTTGATGCGGCAATGCGATGACACCCTGGCAGCCTTGCGACGACTCTGTACTTTGGAGCCGCGACAGGCCCTGCGACACGCTTCTCCGGTGATGCAATGGTGACTCTCTCGATGTTGTCACGCTTCTCTGGCGATGCGACAGCAGGCAGATTCGATGAACACAGGCTTCCAGGGAGATGCGGTGAAGGCTCGCTTCTCCGGCGTTGCAATGATTTCAGCTGCGGCGGCGACACACTTCTTCTCAATACGGCGCGCTTCCAACTCCCAGCGGAACGCAAGTGACTGGAGTCAGAATTCCCAGCAAGGAAATTCAGGAAGGAGCTGGAGGTGAAGTCTTTTGGCCCTGAGACTTCAGCAGGAGGCAAGCACAGTTCAAGCCCTTGGAGAATATTCTATAGATGAAAGTCCTTACAAAGTTCCTTCTCCTTTCCCTTGGCAATGAAGCAACCACTGCAGGCCAACCCAGCAAACAGCACACTGGCGGATGGGCAATCCAAACTCCTGCAGCTTCCTTGGCTCTTCTCCTTGGCAGAAAGGTTTCTTGTTCCAGAAGTGATCTAATCTCTTGGGAGCAGGGTCCCAATATTTATACCCCAAAATCCTTTGTTCTCCGAAGGCAGAGAGGCCTCTGCCTAGTCCAAACCAGTTCATGAGCACTTTGTTTTCATGACTCTCTTCTTCCTTTCACTGTGCAGGGCAGAGACATCAGACGCACCACAGGAGGTGGAGCCAGCACAGGGGAGGGAAGATACAGCTCTGGAGCACTTTGTTGACATGATTCCCCACTCTCCTTTCACAGTGCAGGACAGAGACATCAGACAAGCCACAGTGGGTGGAGCCAGCATTGTAGAGGGAAGGCCCAGCCCTATTCAGGTCCCAGGTGCACTCCTCCCTCCCATCTGGATGTAAATCTCTCTATTCACCACTGGGCTGTCCCAGCCTGTCTCATGGAATTTCCCAGCCCTGTCACTCACAAACCCAGACAAGGAATACACAACTCAGCAGAGGCAGGCTCAAATGGTTAGGCA
The DNA here is from genome assembly GCF_964261635.1 of Lissotriton helveticus. Classification (NCBI taxonomy): domain Eukaryota; kingdom Metazoa; phylum Chordata; class Amphibia; order Caudata; family Salamandridae; genus Lissotriton; species Lissotriton helveticus. The sequence continues at coordinate 1,145,445,343 of NC_136059.1, read as the reverse complement.
AGCAAATACCTGCTTTCTAAAAGTGGTATTTGCAAACACGTGAGGAAAGAGAGGTCCGCTGCACTCCAAAATGTACTTTCAATCAGTAGATAACGGGTAAAAATATTCAAACAAAGGGTTAGGGTGCTCAGGGTGATAGCCTCCTGTCCGAGGGGCGCTGTAGAATATGATGCTGGAAGAACCTTACTAGTGTATGGTGGAGCTCTTGGGCACTCCTATGAGAAAAATAATTTTGCCGGCAATTAAACAAAGTAGTCCATTAGAAGAAACACAAAGTTTTATTCACTTTGTAATCTGTGTCTTTGGAAACATAGGTTATGATTTCTTTAACATAACATAGTACAATCCAATGGGTTTCTGGGTATTCCAAAGGGTTAGTTCCACACAAAGTATATGTATCTTGTAGACATAATATTATATTAGCCCCGATGCATTTCGAGCCCAAGGCTCTTCTTCAGGGGGTCCATTAATCTACAGAGAAATTTGAACGAAAAACGTTGTTTAATGCGATACAGGGCACGAGGTTATGACTAAAGTTAAGAGTGAACTGAAAACTGCGGTGTTAGACCGTGAAGTGATGTCAATAGCCGAAATGCAGGTGATGACTATTAGTGCCCAATGGTAAACAATACGCAGGTGAAGTGTAAAGAAATGCATGCTAAAGAAATAGAGTAGCAAGAAAAATACGTGAAGTGACTGCGAAAACATGCGAAAGCAAAATAATGGCATGCTGGCTTGTAAACTATACATGTTGTCTAGCGTCCCGGCGAAACGCAGTAGGTCTATGAGTTGATTTAAAGAAAACATCTACTGGGGTGAAAGTGATATACCCGAAGTTGTGGCAGTAAAGTTATAGGAGCTGAGCTTACCGCTGTGGGTTAATAAAGAATCGATGTGCTCCGTGCTTTGGTTAGAACGCTGGAATCAGAATCGCCATCTATCAACGCGGAAGTAAATGTTGAACAATTTCACGCATGCGTATGAAGTAAGAACACGGGCGTGATAGAAACAGGACTTATATATTGCTCCGGAAATGGAGTAAAAGTGTAAACAGTAACATCACAAAGTGGATCATACACAACCTGAAAAAGGTTGTAAACGGAAGTGTCATAAAGAAATTAAATAGGAATCTAGAAAACATTTACAAGATATAAAAAATGACGAGACATATAGGTACAATAAACATGCAGTTAGAGGAAAAAACACAAATATCCCAGGTATGGATATGGGAATAACGGAAAGTATAAAAAAGAATGTGGAAGACGTAGTAGTATGCTAGCAGAACAAGCGGGATACATGAATTAAAAAGTGAAGAACACGCAATGACGTATGTGACTCTGAATGTAAGCGCGGAAAACGAAGGTTCAATGGAAGGAAAAGGCAAAAGGCAAACAGAAACGGGAAGGAAACACAAACATTAGGGAAATGTGATGGATAGTGTAGAGGAAAAAAGATGTGGAGAATATATAGGGGTGAAAGAATAGTAAGCCCGAAGGTCGGGTGTGTGACAGAGATTGAGTTTGGGTGTGAGAATGTGAAAACGTAAGAAAAGTGTATACGTTGGAAAAGGTGTATATAGTAAGAGAGGGTGAAGTACAACAAGTGGTAGGGGGGTCGTGGCTACCAGCCGACCGTGGCGGATGTGAGCTGACTCAGCTCCGTCTAAACGCCCTGTAAATTGGCAATTTATCCTCTGCGAACTGCTAATAAATCCCCTGAATTTCCACCCACACGAAGAGGAGAAGGTCCGGGCACGGAACGGCGGTTCCCAAGGGCTCTGACTGCAGCGGTTACCGGCTACAGGCGTCCCATAGCGAGAGGCCTACTGACGCGACTAGCACGCCGGAGACCACGGCCCACAGTGAAGGGCCAGGCCGGGCCCGGCGGACTTCCGGGCGGCAGCGCTTGGCTTCCGGGAACCGCCCGAGTCTCGGAAGCCGGCGGCTGAGTTCATCGGAGACGGAGCGGTCCACGAACGGTGCCCGCCGCTGGGTCAATCACCACCCACTGCCACAGGAGCCGAGGAGGAGTCACACTCTTGCTGCGGAGCAGGTCGCGGCAGACACCGGGAGCGGAATCAGAGGGCGGGTGCCTGTTGCAAAACGCGCCCACTGACCGGGTCCTCGAGCCCGGTAGAGGAAACATTGGCAAAGCCCTGTTACCCACTGGCAGACACCGCCGATGCGCATTGAGCCCCCGTGGGGGGGTGCAGCTCTCCTCTGACGCCGGGAAGTGATCGGCCGCCATTTTGTGGATGACGCATTGGGCACAAGAGTGGGCTTGACTGCGGCCTGGAGTATCGAGGCACTGGGAGCAAAACGGGCTGTGGTGCACTGCGGAACCGCTCTGGAAGTGTCATACCTGACCACAGATACCCCGCTAGAGGCCCCTGAAAGTGCAGTCCCTGTGGTGAACGTGTGAAAAGGTCAGATGGACTGTTTACGGCACCGTAACTAGACAATTATACATGGCTGATCGGAATACAGGAGGAGGCAGGGCCCTACAGGTGATCGGCGAAACGGGAGTGCTTCGACGTGCTAAAGAGGGTCCCGCCTGGGATCCAGTACCAGTAGAACTATGGTCCGTAACAAGGGCGGGCGACCGGACCCTGCGGTGCACACCACGTTGCGCTCTGCCGGCTCCGAGGACCCCCTGGCATCCTCCAACAATGAAGTAATCCCGCCGACAGGTATGGAATCGCAAGAGGCAAAACTGGACCTGATCCTAACTGAAATTAGGGCATCGAGAGAAGCTCTGGAATCTCAAATGGACACGATGTCCACCGGATTGTCCCTTTTGAAAGCCGATCACAGCAAATTGGCAGAAAAGGTCACCAAACATAAACTGGCCCTAGATGACTTGATACCACAGTCGATGAAAATTAAGGCGCTAGAGCGGCAGATGAAAGGGCTATGGGACAGAGTGGATGACGCAGAGGGGCGCTCGCGCCGCAACAATGTACGCCTCTTAGGCGTGCCGGAATGCAGCAAGGGAACTAACCCGACACAGTTTGTAGAGGACTGGCTTAAATCGGTTGTGGCTTCCGAGGACCTCACCCCGCTATTTAGAGTGGAGCGCGCACACAGGGTACCCCCAAGGCCGACAAAACCGGGAGCCCCTCCGCGCCCGATAATAGCTCGAATTCTGCATTACAAAGACAGGGACGCAATCCTCAAGGCGGCAAGGGAGAAGGCTCCATTACGCTATGAAAATAAGACGGTGTCGATCTACCCGGACTTCACCCCGACTGTACAGAAAGCCAGATCCTCCTTCTTAGGCGTAAAACGCACTCTACGAGAAAGCAACTTGAAATATGCCCTGTTCTTCCCGGCACGTCTTAAAGTTATCCATGATCACAAAACCTACTTCTTCGACACGCCGGAAGAGGCGTCGGAATGGATCGAAGTGGCGCTTTCATCTGGACTATCGCAAGACCCTCTGGAGCACATGATGGGAGAGGACGCGGCTGGCGTCTCGGATCCACGGCAAAGCCCACGAGATGCAGTAGACACGGACTCTGGCGCGAGTGGAGCCCACACAACGACGAGAGAAAGGGGTACCCGGGAAATGGTCCCGCTGACGACGGACGCTTTGGCGGCTCATGATGCCAGAACCGGAGCCGCAACGACCAGCAAAGACAGTTCGCACACGCTGGCCTCTGAATCAGACACTAGCTTACAACTGTTCCCGCGCATCACAGCGCAGATGGCAAACTAATTCTGAAGTACTGACTGTGAAACCGGCAGGGTGGTAATGTATATACATGCATAAAAGAATGATTGTGAAGGGGATGCATAGCAAGGGCTACATGTAGCTAACAGGGCAAAATGTACAGAGACTTTTGTTAACAGATTCTGAGTAGGAAAGTAGGGGTGCACCCCCCCCTGGCGACGGCACAATGGTTTTGAGCGTTTACCCCTGTTGGGTATCGACGTTTGGTCCTAGACAGTTGGGAGGAAGGGACCTTAAAGTTGGGAAGTTAAGCACTGAGGCAACGCACAATATGCATCACACATCACCACGTGGACTACAGGACAAGGCGGAATCACACGACAAACGCACACATAGCCATGGGAACAACTAACACTTACAAACTCTGCACGTGGAATGTGAGAGGTTTGGGTTCCGTGCATAAAAGACACAGGGTACTGGCTCAACTGCACAGATGCAAAGTGGAAATAGCATGTATACAGGAGACCCACTTAAACGGCGCAGAGGGCTTCAAAATGGCCAGGAAATGGAAAGGTCAGTTATATGCAACCGATTACTCAGCGTTCTTCCGAGGGGCAGCCATCTGCATAAAAAACACGGTCCTCTTTAAAACACTGGAACACCGAACAGACAGAGAGGGGAGATAGGTGTTTGTGAAGGGGTTACTAGACGGCTCTCTGGTGGTACTCGGTAGCCTCTATGCTCCCAACACAGAGCAGTCTAAATTCTTCGATAATATCAGCAAGGTGCTGTCAGATCGGGCGGAGCATGCATGGATTCTGGGTGGGGACTGTAATGCGGTATTAGACCTATATCTAGATAGGTCCCACCCTCCCTTAAATGCGACAGAGAGTAAGAAACAAGCGGAAGCACTGTCGCGCTGGGCGGTTGGGTGGGGTCTGGCGGATGCATGGCATACCAAATATGCAAATCACAAAGAATACACGTTCTACTCCCCGCCACATAAACTGCACACAAGAATAGACCAATTCCTTTGCTCTACTACATTGTCAGGTTCTATTGATTCAATTATGCACATGGGCAAGATTCTGTCGGACCATAACCCGGTGGAGCTGGTGATACAGTGGGGGAGGCTTCCTACTCCGATCCTGACCTGGCGCTTTTCCCCCGCACTGCTGGAGGATCATGTCTTCAGGGCAACAGTGTCGGGCGCCATTCCGAAATATTTTGAGGAAAACACAAACACTGCTGGGTCCTACCAAATCGAATGGGACGTCTTTAAGGTGACCATACGTGGCGTAGCGATGAGTACAAAGGTGGGCGTTAAATTTTCAGTGTTAGAGAGGCTCAAAGAGGTAGAGGGTAATTTGGCCATGCTAGAACATGAGGCGGCGGGTGCACAGGGCGGCCTCACGCAACTTCAAGAAGCACACATACAACATGCAGAATTAATGGAGGAGCTGCGCGTAATAGACTACAAAGAATACACATACAGGCAACATACACAGGCGGATAGGTCTGGTCCACTGTTGGCTCGCCTAGTGCGCAACACCCCACCGGTTGCCCCAATAGTGGAAGTGAGGGACGGGTCGGGAGTGGTAGTGCAAACACAACTAGAAATTAACAAAGCGTTCAAAGACTATTACACTGGATTATATGGCCCGCATGTACCCCTGGCGACCACGGCTCTGGAGTCATTTCTGACGGACGTTGACATTCCACGACTCACGGCTGCGCAGCGGGAAGACCTAGCACATAATATAACTACAGCTGAAATTAGGCAGGCTATCAAGGCGCTGCCACGAGGCAAAGCGTCGGGGACGGACGGCGTGCCAGCTGAGTTTTACCTCACGTACATTGATATCCTGACCCCACACTTACATAAGCTATATAACACATCAATGGAGTCCCGCATTCTGCCTCCCACAACCCTACAGGCATTAATAGTCTCCCTCCTGAAGCCTGGCAGGAACGCGCTGCAGCTTGAGAATTATAGACCCTTATCACTGCTGAATACGGACTACAAGATCCTTAGCAAGATTTTGGCAACTCGCATATCCCAATATGTACCGACCCTAATACACCCAGATCAATGTGGCTTTGTACCAGGTAGGAGCACGGCTCTGAACCTTAGACGGCTGAGCCAATTACTGGTGCTGGAGGGCACAAGGCACGATAAAGAGGGGTGCATCTCCCTGGATTTAAGGCAGGCCTTTGACTCCCTGAGGTGGGATTATATGGTGCCGATACTGGGCAAATTTGGCATCCCACAGGAATACATCAACTGGGTAACGTTGCTGTACCTTCGCCCCACAGCACGTGTCCGAACTAACAGATGTATCTCCGGACAAATTGAAATCATGAAGGGTGCGCGGCAGGGATGCCCACTTTCGCCGTTGCTATTTATACTCGCTCTGGAACCTTTATTAATTAAAGTCCATACGTTAGCGGGTGCAAAAGGGATACAGAGAAACGCAGTGCCCCATGTTATATCGGCTTACGCCGATGACATCATATTATACGTCAATGACATGTCGGCAGATCTGGCCCCGCTTCCCACAATATTTAATACCTTCCGGGACATTTCGGGACTAGGGATCAATGACTCGAAGTCTTATGGCTTCTGCTTTAACACCCCATTGGACGACACACACATAGAGCTTGAGCCACACCGTTTTCAGGTGGCATCCACGACTTTCAAGTATTTAGGGATACAGGTGTACCGGAACACCCGTGACCTCCTGGACGGTAATCTGGGTAAGGCGATTACTGCACTCAAAACGCAAATACAATTTTGGAACACACTGCCCCTGTCGATAGCTGGGAAGGTGGCAATTGCTAAGATGGTGGTGCTACCTAGATTGCTGTACTTCTTCACGAACCTACCTCTACTGGTCCCGATGGGTTTTTTCAAGACTATAAACACATTACTAACGGAACTGATCTGGGGTGCAGGTAGACGACGCATAAGTATGGCTAAGTTGCAACTACCCGCAGACAAGGGCGGCATGGGAGCACCAGATATGATTGCATATGGTTATGCTGGTCAGCTCCAGTGGTTGGCCTACTGGTTAGCAGGGCGCAACCTACATGAAATAGGTATGACGGAGGTAGACAAGGACAGGGGCACTATACACAGGCTACTGCTGCCAAACGCTAGGCTGCCGACCACAGCACCATACCTCCTGCGACTAGCTATCAAGTGCTGGAAAAAAGCGGTTCCATACACTAACGCTACATCGTCCTATTCCCCCACTATACCCTTGCTGGGACTTCCACTGGGAAACGGTATATTATCGGCACTAAAACTCAGGACTTGGCAGCAAGCAGGTGTCCTACAAGTGGGAGTTTTCTTTGCGGAAAACGCTGTCATGACCCTGGCGGACTTTGCGCGGCTGCATCACACCCCCGACACATTATTCTTGCTGCACGCACAGGTTACACAATACATAACTTCGACCTGGGCGCGGGATGGGACAGAGCCGCCCCCGAACCCGCTCCTCACAATGCAGTACTTGATGGGGACGGGCAGCCTCCTGACGAAATGGCTGATGGCCGGCATCCGAAATGGTAGAGCGATCACGCTACAGCCCACACGGGAAAGATGGGAAGGTGATGTGGGCCAAGTGATTCGAGATAAGGATTGGGAAAAGATACTCAGGTTTCCAAAGAGGGTGTCACGTAACCCAAAATTCAAATTCATTCAGTTGATGGTCATTCACAGAGCATATCTCACTCCCCACAAATTGCATGTAATGTTCCCAGACGCAGCGAGTACATGCCCTAGGTGCAGAGCAGACGATGCCGGACTGTTACATATGTTATGGGATTGCCCTAGGCTTGGCTATTATTGGGCACCAATCCATAAAACTTTAGAGGCTGTTGCTCCGGGTAGGCCTTACGCATCACCGCTGTACAGCTTGTTAGGAGTAGGCCATAAAGAAAAGAAAAGGAGCGCAGCTACCCGTTTCATTTATATGGCGTTGCTGCTTGGGAAACGGTTAATAACGATGCGCTGGAAGTCGGCAAGGCCTCCGGATGTGGAGGGATGGCATAAGGAGATGATGCGATGGGGGAGGGCAGAAGGGATGGAAATAAGGAGGGAGGAACGGAGAGGCCTGCGGAAAACACACATCTCTCTGGAGTGGGATACTATGTTGGCGGACTTTGATGTATGTGTTGACTCATTCCGAGACTAGTGTTGCACGGCACTGGCCTGCCCGCTATGAGATATGGGATTATGTTGTGGTATTGCCCACATGATACACAGGGAGAGTTGTGGCAAAGCGAGCCTGAAAGAGGGAAGTGTACATATGAGAGTCACCACGTTAACAGAGAGAAAAGGGAGAACAGAGATGTTTTTCATGTAATACACAATGTGCAGTTGTAAGGCAATGCTTTGAATTTTGAATTTGTCTTGTGGATAACAATATGTGCGAAATGGAAAGTGCTAAAGGGGAATGGGTGGGGGGGAGTTATAAAAGGAAGGGTGTTTTCTAAAAAGTAAAATGGAAGATAAGTTTCCGAATATACAGTCGAAGGTATAACTTTGCAAAATATGTTCAACGGTGACAATATGACTGTATGTCTGTAGCAATGATTAGCTGAAATAAAGAAATTAAAAAATAAAAATTAAAAAAAGAGGTGGAGCTCGTCAAAAAAGTAACAGAGTGATGGCAGTAACTCAAAGGATATATACTACCTGTCTCTAATAAATTTTAATAACTTGGACTAAACTTTTACTTTGGTATGTAATGTTGAGCTGTGAATGTTGGGACGGTGAACTAGTAGTATGATACATACAAAGGACTACAACCTTGTTATAACTGCAGCAATTGCAACAATACCATAAAAGGAAACATCTTGCATCATTCCATGAAGGGTCATCCAATTAAATTGAGAGTCAATGCCACATGCAACACCAACAATGTCATCTATCTATTGAAGTGCCCTTGCGGCCTTTGTTATGTTGGTCATACAGAACCGCTCTGGAAGTGTCATACCTGACCACAGATACCCCGTTAGAGGCCCCTGAAAGTGCAGTCCCTGTGGTGAACGTGTGAAAAGGTCAGATGGACTGTGTACGGCACCGTAACTAGACAATTATACATGGCTGATCGGAATACAGGAGGAGGCAGGGCCCTACAGGTGATCGGCGAAACGGGAGTGCTTCGACGTGCTAAAGAGGGTCCCGCCTGGGATCCAGTACCAGTAGAACTATGGTCCGTAACAAGGGCGGGCGACCGGACCCTGCGGTGCACACCACGTTGCGCTCTGCTGGCTCCGAGGACCCCCTGGCATCCTCCAACAACTAAGTAATCCCGCCGACAGGTATGGAATCGCAAGAGGCAAAACTGGACCTGATCCTAACTGAAATTAGGGCATCGAGAGAAGCTCTGGAATCTCAAATGGACACGATGTCCACCGGATTGTCCCTTTTGAAAGCCGATCACAGCAAATTGGCAGAAAAGGTCACCGAACACAAACTGGCCCTAGATGACTTGATACCACAGTCGACGGAACACTCTACGAAAATTGAGGCGCTAGAGCGGCAGATGAAAGGGCTATGGGACAGAGTGGATGACACAGAGGGGCGCTCACGCCGCAACAATGTACGCCTCTTAGGCGTGCCGGAATGCAGCGAGGGAACTAACCCGACACAGTTTGTAGAGGACTGGCTTAAATCGGTTGTGGCTTCCGAGGACCTCACCCCGCTATTTAGAGTGGAGCGCGCACACAGGGTACCCCAAGGCCGCCAAAACCGGGAGCCCCTCCGCGCCCGCTAATAGCTCGAATTCTGCATTACAAAGACAGGGACGCAATCCTCAAGGCGGCAAGGGAGAAGGCTCCATTACGCTATGAAAATAAGACGGTGTCGATCTACCCGGACTTCACCCCAGCTGTACAGAAAGCCAGATCCTCCTTCTTAGGTGTAAAACGCACTCTACGAGAACGCAACTTGAAATATGCCCTGTTCTTCACGACACGTCTTAAAGTTATCCATGATCACAAAACCTACTTCTTCGACACGCCGGAAGAGGCGTCGGAATGGATCGAAGTGGCGCTTTCATCGGGACTATCGCAAGACCCTCTGGAGCACATGATGGGAGAGGACGCGGCTGGCGTCTCGGATCCACGGCAAAGCCCACGAGATGTAGTAGACACGGACTCTGGCGCGAGTGGAGCCCACACAACGACGAGAGAAAGGGGTGCCCGGGAAACGGTCCCGCTGACGACGGACGCTTTGGCGGCTCATGATGCCAGAACCGGAGCCGCAACGACCAGCAAAGACAGTTCGCACACGCTGGCCTCTGAATCAGACACTAGCTTACAACTGTTCCCGCGCATCACAGCGCAGATGGCGAACTAATTCTGAAGTACTGACTGCGAAACCGGCAGGGTGGTAATGTATATACATGCATAAAGGAATGATTGTGAAGGGGATGCATAGCAAGGGCTACATGTAGCTAACAGGGCAAAATGTACAGAGACTTTTGTTAACAGATTCTGAGTAGGAAAGTAAGGGTGCACCCCCCCCCCTGGCAACGGCACAATGGTTTTGAGTGTTTACCCCTGTTGGGTATCGACGTTTGGTCCTAGACAGTTGGGAGGAAGGGACCTTAAAGTTGGGAAGTTAAGCCCTGAGGCAACGCACAATATGCATCACACATCACCACGTGGACTACAGGACAAGGCGGAATCACACGACAAACGCACACATAGCCATGGGAACAACTAACACTTACAAACTCTGCACGTGGAATGTGAGAGGTTTGGGTTCCGTGCATAAAAGACACAGGGTACTGGCTCAACTGCACAGATGCAAAGTGGAAATTGCATGTATACAGGAGACCTACCTAAACGGCGCAGAGGGCTTCAAAATGGCCAGGAAATGGAAAGGTCAGTTATATGCAACCGATTACTCAGCGTTCTCCCGAGGGGCAGCCATCTGCATAAAAAACACGGTCCCCTTTAAAACACTGGAACACCGAACAGACAGAGAGGGGAGATAGGTGTTCGTGAAGGGGTTACTAGACGGCTCTCTGGTGGTACTCGGTAGCCTCTATGCTCCCAACACAGAGCAGTCTAAATTCTTCGATAATATCAGCAAGGTGCTGTCAGATCGGGCGGAGCATGCATGGATTCTGGGTGGGGACTGTAATGCGGTATTAGACCTATATCTAGATAGGTCCCACCCTCCCATAAATGCGACAGAGAGTAAGAAACAAGCGGAAGCACTGTCGCGCTGGGCGGTTGGGTGGGGTCTGGCGGATGCATGGCGTACCAAATATGCAAATCACAAAGAATACACGTTCTACTCCCCGCCACATAAACTGCACACAAGAATAGACCGTTTCCTTTGCTCTACTACATTGTCAGGTTCTATTGATTCAATTATGCACATGGGCAAGATTCTGTCGGACCATAACCCGGTGGAGCTGGTGATACAGTGGGGGAGGCTTCCTACTCCGATCCTGACCTGGCGCTTTTCCCCAGCACTGCTGGAGGATCATGTCTTCAGGGCAACAGTGTCGGGCGCCATTCCGAAATATTTTGAGGAAAACACAAACACAGCTGGGTCCTACCAAATCGAATGGGACGTCTTTAAGGTGACCATACGTGGCGTAGCGATGAGTACAAAGGTGGGCGTTAAATTTTCAGTGTTAGAGAGGCTCAAAGAGGTAGAGGGTAATTTGGCCATGCTAGAACATGAGGCGGCGGGTGCACAGGGCGGCCTCACGCAACTTCAAGAAGCACACATACAACATGCAGAATTAATGGAGGAGCTGCGCGTAATAGACTACAAAGAATACACATACAGGCAACATACACAGGCGGATAGGTCTGGTCCACTGTTGGCTCGCCTAGTGCGCAACACCCCACCGGTTGCCCCAATAGTGGAAGTGAGGGACGGGTCGGGAGTGGTAGTGCAAACACAACTAGAAATTAACAAAGCGTTCAAAGACTATTACACTGGATTATATGGCCCGCATGTACCCCTGGCGACCACGGCTCTGGAGTCATTTCTGACGGACGTTGACATTCCACGACTCACGGCTGCGCAGCGGGAAGACCTAGCACATAATATAACTACAGCTGAAATTAGGCAGGCTATCAAGGCGCTGCCACGAGGCAAAGCGTCGGGGACGGACGGCGTGCCAGCTGAGTTTTACCTCACGTACATTGATATCCTGACCCCACACTTACATAAGCTATATAACACATCAATGGAGTCCCGCATTCTGCCTCCCACAACCCTACAGGCATTAATAGTCTCCCTCCTGAAGCCTGGCAGGAACGCGCTGCAGCTTGAGAATTATATACCCTTATCACTGCTGAATACGGACTACAAGATCCTTAGCAAGATTTTGGCAACTCGCATATCCCAATATGTACCGACCCTAATACACCCAGATCAATGTGGCTTTGTACCAGGTAGGAGCACGGCTCTGAACCTTAGACGGCTGAGCCAATTACTGGCGCTGGAGGGCACAAGGCACGATAAAGAGGGGTGCATCTCCCTGGATTTAAGGCAGGCCTTTGACGCCCTGAGGTGGGATTATATGGTGCCGATACTGGGCAAATTTGGCATCCCACAGGAATACATCAACTGGGTAACGTTGCTGTACCTTCGCCCACAGCACGTGTCCGAACTAAAAGATGTTTCTCCAAACAAATTGAAATCATGAAGGGTACGCGGCAGGGATGCCCACTTTCGCCGTTGCGATTTATACTCGCTCTGGAACCTTTATTAATTAAAGTCTGTACGTTAGCGGGTGCAAAAGGGATACAGAGAAACGCAGTGCCCCATGTTATATCGGCTTACGCCGATGACATCATATTATACGTCAATGACATGTCGGCAGATCTGGCCCCGCTTCCCACAATATTTAATACCTTCCGGGACATTTCGGGACTAGGGATCAATGACTCGAAGTCTTATGGCTTCTGCTTTAACACCCCATTGGACGACACACACATAGAGCTTGAGCCACACCGTTTTCAGGTGGCATCCACGACTTTCAAGTATTTAGGGATACAGGTGTACCGGAACGCACGTGACCTCCTGGACGGTAACCTGGGTAAGGCGATTACTGCACTCAAAACGCAAATACAATTTTGGAACACACTGCCCCTGTCGATAGCTGGGAAGGTGGCAATTGCTAAGATGGTGGTGCTACCTAGATTGCTGTACTCCTTCACGAACCTACCTCTACTGGTCCCGATGGGTTTTTTCAAGACTATAAACACGTTACTAACGGAACTGATCTGGGGTGCAGGTAGACGACGCATAAGTATGGCTAAGTTGCAACTACCTGCAGACAAGGGCGGCATGGGAGCACCAGATATGATTGCATATGGTTATGCTGGTCAGCTCCAGTGGTTGGCCTACTGGTTAGCAGGGCGCCACCTACATGAAATAGGTATGACGGAGGTAGACAAGGACAGGGGCACTATACACAGGCTACTGCTGCCAAACGCTAGGCTGCCGACCACAGCACCATACCTCCTGCGACTAGCTATCAAGTGCTGGAAAAAAGCGGTTCCATACACTAACGCTACATCGTCCTATGCCCCCACTATACCCTTGCTGGGACTTCCACTGGGAAACGGTATATTATCGGCACTAAAACTCAGGACTTGGCAGCAAGCAGGTGTCCTACAAGTGGGAGTTTTCTTTGCGGAAAACGCTGTCATGACCCACGCGGACTTTGCGTGGCTGCATCACACCCCCGACACATTATTCTTGCTGCACGCACAGGTTACACAATGCATAACTTCGACCTGGGCGCGGGATGGACGGAGCCGCCCGCGAACCCGCTCCTCACAATGCAGTACTTGATGGGGACGGGCAGCCTCCTGACGAAATGGCTGACGGCCGGCATCCGAAATGGTAGAGCGATAACGCTACAGCCCACACGGGAAAGATGGGAAGGTGATGTGGGCCAAGTGATTGGAGATAAGGATTGGGAAAAGATACTCAGGTTTCCAAAGAGGGTGTCACGTAACCCAAAATTCAAATTCATTCAATTGATGGTCATGCACAGAGCATATCTCACTCCCCACAAATTGCATGTCATGTTCCCAGACGCAGCGAGTACATGCCCTAGGTGCAGAGCGGACGATATCGGACTGTTACATATGCTATGGGATTGCCGTAGGCTTGGCTATTATTGGGCAACAATCCATAAAACTTTAGAGGCTGTTGCTCTGGGTAGGCCTTATGCATCACCGCTGTACAGCTTGTTAGGAGTAGGCCATAAAGAAAAGAAAAGGAGCGCAGCTACCCGTTTCGTTGATATGGCGTTGCTGCTTGGGAAACGGTTAATAACGATGCGCTGGAAGTCGGCAAGGCCTCCGGATGTGGAGTGATGGCATAATGAGATGATGCGATGGGGGAGGGCAGAAGGGATGGAAATAAGGAGGGAGGAACGGAGAGGCCTGCGGAAAACACACATCTCTCTGGAGTGGGATAAAACACACATCTCTCTGGAGTGGGATACTATGTTGGCGGACTTTGATGTATGTGTTGACTCATTCCGAGACTAGTGTTGCACGGCACTGGCCTGCCCGCTATGAGATATGGGATTATGTTGTGGTATTGCCCACATGATACACAGGGAGAGTTGTGGCAAAGCGAGCCTGAAAGAGGGAAGTGTACATATGAGAGTCACCACGTTAGCAGAGAGAAAAGGGAGAACAGAGATGTTTTTCATGTAATACACAATGCGCAGTTGTAAGGCAATGCTTTGAATTTTGAATTTGTCTTGTGGATAACAATATGTGCGAAATGGAAAGTGCTAAAGGGGAATGGGTGGGGGGGAGTTATAAAAGGAAGGGTGTTTTCTAAAAAGTAAAATGGAAGATAAGTTTCCGAATATACAGTCGAAGGTGTAACTTTGCAAAATATGTTCAACGGTGACAATATGACTGTATGTCTGTAGCAATGATTAGCTGAAATAAAGAAATTAAAAAACATTTTTTTTTTAAAAGAGCTGGAGCTCGTCAAAAAAGTGGCAGAGCGATGGCAGTAACTCAAAGGATATACACTACCTGTCCCTAGTAAATTTTAATAACTTGGACTAAACTTTTACTTTGGTATGTAATGTTGAGCTGTGAATGTTGGGAAGGTGAACTAGTAGTATGAAGTAATAAAACTAAGTATTGGCATTGGCAACAAAAAAAAAAGTACAACAAGTGGTATGTATAAAGAGGGTGAGATGAATCAAAATGGGGTGTTGTAAAGGATCACATAAGCAAATCCTGATAGGAATTGTCCCCCTACGCACAGCGTTGTAAATACCCAAGCAGGGTATAAAAAGTTAATCGGAACAGGACTTCGTTTAATCCATCATTAATTTTATTTCATTAATGGATGTGAATTTCAAAAGTTCATTTGTACATTCCAGAAATCGATGTAAAAGGTATATCCAAAATGCTCATTCATGTATCCCTATGCATTTCGGGCTATCCATGAGCCCTTCTTCAGGGGAAGAATCTAAAAAAGAAACAAATAAACGGACTGAATCTAGGGAGCAAATCTCCACAAGTTACGTCATGTCAATAGTACCGATTAGTATCCTGTCTATCGAGCGTTATTGGTGATTGTGAAAAATCAAATGCATATGAATCAGTTTACAAAAAGACATACATACTATACAAGGTAAAAGGTGCAAGGTAAAGGTGTGATAGCGACGTGCATTTAAACAGAACGAATTGCGTGGCTTGTACGGGCAAACTGAAAAGATTGTGACAAGCGGCATTTTAGAGGATAAAACAGTGCGCAGAAGATGGTCATTGAACGTGCCGGTTAACCAAATCCAAAGACCAAGTGTGATCAGAAAAGGGTGATGGCGGGTTAACGAAATTCGTACTTACAGAAAGCATATTCGGAAGTTAATCACGAGCCGCAGTTCGCGTGCCGGGAAGCGTGCATCGGTGTGGGTGTTTCGCTCAAGTAAGCGTGTGACGTTATAAAGCGATGAAAATAGACAAAGGACTAAACGTGGAGAAAGAGTGGCGGCCATCTTACAATGGTGAAAATGAACGAAGAGATATATTAGTGTCAACATGATGTATCAATAAAGATAATGATAGCAGAAAAAATAAATGATCTAAAGTGATGCAATTGTTAGTGAAAAACAAGGTATAAAGAAAAACATGATGGTTAATGAACAACTTCTGAGCAGAGAACCAGATTTCCATGGTTTATTTGAACAACCGCCAATCTTTTGTTACACTCGTGGACCTAACCTCAAGGAACTACTAACTCACCCCAAAAGTGACAAATCTTCAGACACATACAAAGGACTACAACCTTGTTATAACTGCAGCAATTGCAACAATACCATCAAAGGAAACATCTTGCATCATCCCATGAAGGGTCATCCAATTAAATTGAGAGTCAATGCCACATGCAACACCAACAATGTCATCTATCTATTGAAGTGCCCTAGCGGCCTTTGTTATGTTGGTCATACAGAACGCAAAATTAGGACAAGAATTCTTGAGCACAAAAGTAACATTCGGACCAGCAACATGAAATCCACCATAGCTGCACATTTTTCAGAAAATAGACATAATGTTGCACAACTGAAATTTACCGTGCTTGAAAACGTACAACCAACCGAAACCCTGAACATGAAAGACAAGCTACTTCAAAGAGAGAACTTCTGGATCAGATACTTATGCACGATGCAACCCACAGGGTTAAATGACAGAATGGAATTTCTTTGCTATCTGTAATCTGCATATCTAACATCATTATTTGTTCATTAACCGTCATGTTTTTCTTTATACCTTGTACACTTTATCTTCTCACACATGTGCCACTATCCCTGAGTTTTTCACTAACAATTGCATCACTTTATTTCATTTATTTTTTCTGCTATCATTATCTCTATTGATACATCATGTTGACACTAATATATCTCTTCGTTCATTTTCACCATTGTAAGATGGCTGCCACTCTTTCTCCACGTTTAGTCCTTTGTCTATTTTCATCGCTTTGTAACGTCACACGCTTACTTGAGCGAAACACCCACACCGATGCACGCTTCCCGGCACGCGAACTGCGGCTCGTGATTAACTTCCGAATATGCTTTCTGTAAGTACGAATTTCGTTAACCTGCCTTCACCCTTTTCTGATCACACTTGGTCTTTGGATTTGGTTAACCGGCACGTTCAATGACCATCTTCTGCGCACCGTTTTATCCTTTAAAATGCCGCTTGTCACGATCTTTTCAGTTTGCCCGTACAAGCCACGCAATTCGTTCTGTTTAAATGCACGTCGCTATCACACCTTTACCTTGCACCTTTTACCTTGTATAGTATGTATGTCTTTTTGTAAACTGATTCATATGCATTTGATTTTTCACAAATCACCAATAACGCTCGATAGACAGGATACTAATCAGTACTATTGACATGACGTAACTTGTGGAGATTTGCTCCCTAGATTCAGTCCGTTTATTTGTTTCTTTTTTAGATTCTTCCCCTGAAGAAGGGCTCATGGATAGCCCGAAATGCATAGGGATACATGAATGAGCATTTTGGATATACCTTTTACATCGATTTCTGGAATGTACAAATGAATTTTTGAAATTCACATCCATTAATGAAATAAAATTAATGATGGATTAAATGAAGTCCTGTTCCGATTAACTTTTTATACCCTGCTTGGGTATTTACAACGCTGTGCGTAGGGGGACAATTCCTATCAGGATTTGCTTATGTGATTCTTCTTCCAAACGTCCTATGGTTCAGAGAGCGAAGCCCCAGCAGCACGCGACAAATTTACAAACTTACAAATTTTGTTGGTGCGTGTCTTACTCCTTTTTTTTGTGTTGTAAAGGATGCAATAGGGGAATGCAGAGAAAAGGAAAGAAACAAATTGCTTAAAGAGGAATAGTGCTAAGAGAGAAACAATGGTAATTGAGAAGAGCTACAGTTATAGAAAACTACTATATTCCAGTCTTTCATTGAGTCCTTTCGGATGGGTAGAACAAAGTTAGTGAGTCCAGTATAGTTCTCTTTGTAGTAAAAGTTTTTTTGGGTCAATGCCTGTGTTTTTTTTTACTACCTCCAAGATTTGGAAGCGGATTTGGCTAGCATTATGGTTCAGTTGGGTGAAATGGGCTGCCACGCAGGATTTAAGGTTCTTATTTCCGATGTTACTACGGTGTTCCGTGAGTCTGATTTTTATCTTCCTTTCTGTTTTACCCACATAAGGTAAGCCACAGGGGCACTTTAAAAGGTATACTACGTTGGTGGTGTCACAAGTTGCGTTCACCTGGAGGCAAATGGGGGTGCCCTGTGTGGGGTGCATCACATTGTTTCCTGGAATGATGTTGTGACAGTTCGTACAATTATGGCACGGAATTGTGCCCTTGTATGTGATGGATTCTGTGGAACAAGGTTTCAACATGGATTGTAAATTTCTTGTACGCTGAAAAGCGAAAATTGGAAAATGTTCAAAAATTTGGTTAAAATCCGGTTCCAGTTGCAGAACTTGCCAGTGTTTGATGATGCTTTGTTTGATAAGGTGGCTCTTGGTTGAAAATTTGGAAACAAATACATTCCGTGGTTCAACTGAACTTGAAATGGCTTTGGGTGTCAGTAGTGCAGTACGTTCAATTTCTGTTACTCTGTCTCTGGCTGCTTTGACAATTTGGTTGGGATAGCCTCTGTTCAAAATGTTGTTCATGATAATGGTACTGTCATGTTTGTAGGCGTTTCCGGTGGATGCTATTCTTTTGGCCTAATGTAGTTGTTAGTAGGGTAAATGTCTTTTGAGGCTAGGCTGGTGAAAACTTGAATAATGTAAAAAGTTATTCCGGTCAGTTTGTTTGATGTAGATCGATGTCTCTAAGTGGGTGTTGTTTATTTTTATGTCCACATTTAAAAAAGATATCATGGAAGCACTGACGTTGTAAGTGAATTGTATCCTGTCATTGATGGTATTGAGTTGGCTAATTGCTGAGACTAATTGTTGTTTGGTACCTGTCCATATGAGGAAGATGTCATCGATGTATCGATGGTATGCTTGGAGATGATTTTGCCAGTGTGAAACGGTAAGTATATGTTCGGTCTCGTACTCATGCATGAACAGATTGGCATATGATGGAGCCATACAATTGCCCATGGCGACGCCTGACAGTTGAATGTAAAATTGTTCCCGGTATTTGAAATAGCTGTGAAGTAATGTAAATTGGATCGGTTCCATTAGAAATAGATGCAAGTCTGGGGGTTTCTGAGTTTTGAGTAATGCCGCTTCAATGGCTTGGAGGCCCAAGTTGTGGGGGATTGATGTATATAAAGAATTTACATCGATCGTACATAGTAATGCAGGTACTGTTGGATCAATTATGATGTCTTTGATTTTGGTCAAAAAGTCTGTAGTATCTTGTAAGTAACTAGGCATTTGTTTAACTGAAAGTTGGAGATGCCTGTCAATGTAAGTGCCGATAGGCTCATGGATTGAGTTGCATGTACTTACAATTGGTGTAAATGGAGGTTTCAACGGGTGTTTATGAATTTTAGGAACCATGTATAGGTACGGGATTTGGGGATGTGATTTGACCAAGTATCTCCTGTCTTTGTCCATGATGGTCCCATGGATAACTGCTTTGTCAATGAGAGACTGGAGAGTAGTGGAGTATTCAATGGGGGGATCCATGTTTATTTCCATGTAAGTATTGGTGTCTTGTAGATGAGTATTTACACTGTCTTGATAAAATTGGGTGTCCAATATCACTAGGGCGCCGCCCTTATCTGCTTTACAGATGGGGATATCACTTTTGGTGGCCAATTGTGTTAAGGCTTGTTTCTCGTTTTTGGAAATATTTGGTTTGGTGTGTACAATTTTCTTGTTGATAGCTTGAAGATCTTTGTGCACGAGTGCCTCAAATAGGTCAAGGGTCTTGTGGCTAACAGGAGCCAAAAAGGAACTTGTGGGTCGTAAATCCATGAGGGTATGTCCGTCCTCCGTAGATGTTGGTGTGCAGACGTTGGTGAAAAAGTGTTTCAATCTGAGTGTCCGCATGAATTTATAGAAACTCACTTGTGTTTCTAGGTCATTGGTGGTATACGTGGGAACAAAAGACATGCCTTTTTGTAGCACCTTCATCTGTGAGATCGATATGTTGGATTGAGAAATATTTATAACTAAGTTCTGTGACTCCGTGTTGACTTTGCTATTGAGTGTTGAGAGTCTGTTGAACTGGGTCCGCCTGGATCGCTGGTTGCGTCGGTGCCTGATCCTAAAAAAGGCACCGAGCCTGTGCTGGTAGCAGTAGGTTGATTCGTTGAAGTGCTGCTTTGTTGTATGTTGTCTTGACGTGGCAGTTGGCGCAAGTCTTGTCTAGGGAATCTAGTGCGTGAGGAATCATCAGAGGATGAGGTTTCGCCATCTGTGGATTTATTAAAATGGGGTCTTTGTTGCCTTCTGGCCGCATAAATTTCCGCCCAGTTGTATACCTCCCCAAGCTTGTAGTCCACAGTATCCCTTTTGAACTTACGTAGCTTACGTTCATTTATTTTGTTGGTATATTTTTCAAGTTGTACATTCACGTCTTCAAGTGTTTGACCTAGTTCTTCTGGTGTGAGTTTGGTGCTTAACTCTTCTTTCAATTGTGTTACTTCAGATGTGAGATCTTCATGCATTTTAGATAACTCTTCCACAATTAGAAGAATTAAATCTAGTGAACACTTGTTCAGAATTCCAAACCATCTTTCGGTAAATCCACTCTACGGCCATTGATGGTCACCCACTGCCTGTATTTTTCAGTGTTAGCATGAGACAAGGGAGATTTCTGCGGGACCCCACCCACCTTAGGCACCCATCTCCTCCCCACCCAGGGCTACACTGGTCATCTGGCGGAGTGGTGCAAAGGGTGGCACATAGTGTCCTTTCTGAGGACACTGGGGATCATACCAACGGTGTCCCACCTGCTTACACTGAAAGCAGGTATAAGGCACCCTATGAACAGGTTTATCCATCGGGTGTCCTGAATTCTTTTCAGGGGGAGGCTGGGAACCCTTACCTTGGTTCCCTTGGGAATTACTTTGGGGACCTTTTTGGAACTCCCTCTGTTTACCCTTGTCCCCCCCCACTCCTCTGCTGGGATCCTGCCCACCTTTGGCGGAGTCTCCCACGAGACCCTTGTGGACCCTGGTACTGACCCAGCGGTCCGCCTCTTCAGCAAGCTTTCTAGGATTAGTCAACTTGCTATCAATAAGGTGCTGGCGTAGCTCTGGAAAACAATTAGCAGACAAGTGTTCCCTAGCAATCAAATCATACAGCCCTTAAAAATTATCAACATTGCTACCCCTCACCCAACCATCCACATCTCTGCAAAAGAAAGACACATATTCTACCCAAGTGGTTCCCTCCAGTTTCTTACAATTTCTAAACCTTTGTCTATAGAGCTCTGGAGTTAACCCATACCTTGTCATCAGTGCTTCCATCGTGTGGGCATAAGACATCCTATGAGTACTGGGCAAGTCTAACAAAGTATCCCTACCTTCAGTTAAAAAGCGGCCCACAGCCCCACTCCCCAATCCTTCTCAGGGACCCGGTGGGCCAACATTGCTATCTCATAGGCTGCAAACCACTGCCCAATATCTTCACCTTGGTGAAAATCTTTGATGACATCCTTGGGAATATGTACCCTGCCTTCTGAAGGCACAGATGGTGCGCTGCCACCAGAGGGATTGATTTCTAAGCCCTTGGCCTTGATCTCTAACTCCCTCAACATTCTCTCATGCTCCATTGTCTGTCATTTTCTCCCTTTCCAAAGACAACCTGTTATTCTCTGTCTCCCTCTGACCCTCCATCTTAAGCTTAGTCAACTCCAGCTTCAGTGCCTTATTTCTCTCCCTATCTTCCAGTTGTCTGGGGGACAGGTCTTTGGAAGAGATGCTGCTGCCAGGTGGGGATGGCACCCCTTCCCTGGCTGGAAACTCTAGCCCAACAATTTGCCCATTTGCATCACCAACAGGCTCCACCAAAAGAACAGGGGCATTTCTTGCTTCTACCCGGGCCCTCAGCGCCTTTTGATAGTCTTCCTTTTTAGAAATGCCTGGTGTAGCAACCTTCAATTTCCTGCAGAGATACTTGAGCTGTTTCACAGTGTAGGTTTCCAAACTCTCTTCCTCAAAATCAAGATCCATAGATGCAACAGATGCTGGTTTACTCATGGTAGTACAATTTGGGAGTTTTCAGGAAAAACTAACAGTCCAAGGAAAAAGGTTTCTATAAAAGTACGTGGTTGCGTTTGGTCTGCACTCACTAGAAGTGTACACCAATCACTGTATATGAAACACAAATGCAAAGTCCAAATCCTCACCGCTGACCACCAATGTTAGATCTGGGGGTCTCTAGTTGGCAATGGTTATCACCTTTGTCCAAATAGGGACCCTTACTTCTAAGTCAGGATAAGGGGATTACACTCCTTAATAACCCCTGCTCACCCCCTTGGTAGCTTGGCACGAGCAGACAGGCTTATCTCAGAGGCAGTGTGTTAAGCATTTGTGAATATACACAGTAATACAGTGTTAACACTACAGATGGACACAACACAGGTTTTATAAAAATAAGTATTGTTTATATAGACTTAAACGCAAGACCACAAACGACAAAAATCCACAATACAACACTTAAGATTACTTAAAAGATGATTAAAGTCTCTTAATTCAAGTTGTTGGTAAATGCGACAAAGTTTTCAACAAAGTACCTAGATGCGCAACGCAAAGTAAACAAAAGGCTTGCAAAAGGGGAGATGCGTCGGTTCCGTGATCCGGGGGAACGGTTGCATCCTTCCTCAATGCTTGCGCAGAGTAGGGGACTCGTGAGGGGCGTGGCCAAGCAGGCGACGATGGTGGACGTGCACTGCTGAGGCTCTGCAGCAGACGGGCACTATCACACCTTTACAGAGTCGGTCCCGCTCCATAAACGGGACTTTGGAGGTCGGAACCTGAGGGGCACTGGATGACGGCGGGCCATCACTGCAGCGACGTCGCCAACGGGGTGTATTGGTACCGACTGGACACCCGATAGCAGGCGAAAAGATGGCGGCTACCCGCGACTCGGCCTGGCACAAGGCGGGACGCGACCCGGGCAGCCCGCACTGCGGGGACGTGACTCAGCCTCCGCACCTGGGGGTGACGCTCTCAGGGTGAGACGCCACCGTGGACCCCCGAGGGGCTAACAGATCCCGGAATCCCCGACCGTGGCAGCAACAGCGGGCGGCAGCGGGGAGGCGCGCTGGACCCCACATGAGGCAGAGCCGTACTGAGAGGCAGCAGGTCGGCGGCGCCGGACATTTTCTCCAGCGCCGCACTGAGTGGCAGTTGATCGGCGGGGCCGGACCGATTTCTTCTCCCCCCGCCGCTAGACACCGGAGCACCTGTGGGGGCCGCGGCCGCCTGATTGCGAAATGGCGGCCGCTGCACACATCGCCTGAGACCCCCCCTGGGACAGGGGTAATGTACTGAGTGGAGGCGGCCCTGGACACGGTGAGTGGGGTGGGAACCTCCCCCCGGGTAGCCTGATATCGGGGAGGGCGTGGAACACCCCCCACCGCCGAAGCCCCTGACTGACCTTGAAATGGCGGAGTAGGGCTGCCTTAGCCGACCAGCAGCACGGGGGCCCACACAACTCTGAAGGCTCGCCCTCTCACAGAACCCTCGGGCAGAGTGGAAGGGGTGACACAACACCCACCTACACAGGCTCAGACCACAACGTGACACACCCGGAGCCCGCCTCGGCACGCAGACGGAGAGAGGCACCCCTCGGATTGCGCAGCAGGAGGGTGCGTCACGCCCGGCGACGAGGACAGTAACCACCAGCGGCCCCCACGGACCTCCCCCTCCCGGATAGAGGGCACAGACTATTCAGTAATCCTCTCGGAGGAGCGAGGGACCCACAATAGCGTCCGCCGGGCCTCAGTATAGCGGCGCACGGCACCCAAACAATTCAGGAGACACAATGGGGAAACCTCGGAGCACGCAAACCACCGTGGAGCCAGAGACAGCCCCAGAAAATATGCCGCCCCCGAAGACGGGAACTCAATCGACAGTGACCCCTTCAGACCAGTCAATCTCGGACAAGTCACATCCTGGCCGCCAATGAACAATCCAGAGGACAGGCTGGGTACTCTTGCGACCGACATCAGCCTCGTCAAGGACGACCATCGGAAATTAGCGGACAAGGTCAATGAAGGAGGAAAGATCATAGTGGACCTGCAACCGGCGGCAAAGGACCAACAAAAGACGCTATGTGACGTCCTGACCCGTCTGACTACACTAGAGGAGCGTATGGTCGACCTGGAGGGGCCAGGCCCGGACTGGCAGTTGCGGGCACCGGGCAATCCCCCGGTGCGCTGCAAGGGTGGGGGCCGGTTTTGGGCCCCTGGGGGCCGTTTTTTGTTACAGGGCCGCTTTTTGCAGCGTTGCTGCAAAAACGGCCCTGTAACAAAATCGGCCGAAAACCGACCCTGGCAAAGAGCGCGGTCGCACCCCCAACCCCCCCTGGGGGGTGGGGGGGCCGGCCGAGCACTTTGCCATGGCCGGTTTTTGTTCCCAATCCGGCCCTGGGAGGGGCGCTCAGGGCGCTGTAACATACGGGTGCTGGGCCTGCCGAAAGGTATCGAGGGACAGGATCCGGTTGACAACATGGAGACATGGGGGAAATCCTTCACCCCGGACGCCGACCGCTCTGCCTTCTTCTCCATCGAGCGCGCCCACAGAGTTCCAGCACGCAGGCCCCGGCCGGGGGCGCCACCCCACCCGATGCTAGCGAAATTCCTGCATTTCAAACACAGGGATGCAGTGCTCAGAGCCACGAGACGATCTGGCCCCCTCCGGGTCGAAGACAAACAAGTGATGGTCTTCCCAGACTATGCACGGGCGGTGCAGCAGCAGAGATCGCTCTTCCTGGAGGTGAAACAAAGGCTTAGAGCAAATGACATTCAATACTCACTGTTATTCCCCGCCAGACTTAGAATTATCTACAAGGACTCCACCGTATTCTTTACGTGCGTGGAGGAGGCTAGAGACTTGGCGGACTTGCACTGCCCGCGACTGCCGGGGCCCAGACCCGGGCATGGACAGAGACGCAGGGCATCACGAACCAGGAGACACAACCCCGGCAGTGGGCGCAAGGGCGGGAACACTATAACACGAAGCCCCACATTCGACTCCCCAGACCTGGAACAAATTATGCAGGAACGCCGGGAAGTCCTGAGAGCCGTCTCGTCGTTGCACGCCTCGCCGCACTCAGACGCCCTGGATCGGGCCCCACGGCTTTTCTCCTCCGCGGGGGCTGACGACAGCCATGAAACATCATCCAAAGGAGACTCGGTCACTCTGCCCCGAGTTACACCTCAGACTGCAGATCTCATGGACTGAGGATTGCGCAGAGCCATGCAACAGAGTCTGTCGTAGCAACACTGTTCCTCACCTTCGACAGCGCATGCCTGTTGGAGGGCCACACGCACAGTTAGACCGCGGACCCCACCTGCACCACTGGAGCTCACCCAGGACACTCCCACAACACTCCTCCATACCCACCAGGGACCAGATGACACACAATGATCCTGCACAGACCCATCCGAGGACCACCCTCGCATGCACACACCACCACCCCCATGTTTGCTAATTGTTAGTTGACGCTCTCTTCCCCAAGAGGGTTAGTTTTGGACGTATCGCTCCCAGCGATAGGTTCCAGTATTGGGACAGTTTCCCGACCCCAGTTCGCAGTTTCCCCACCCCATACACCATGACCTCTAGAACCTTTCCATTTGTAGGGCAGGGGCGTATATCTGCAACCTCACGCAGCTTTGTGCGAGACACCCATCAGCCAGAGACGGGAGACTCCACTCATGCTAAGATCCAGTGCTATCCTGACATAACATTGTACCCAGCATGGCACACACGGATGTTAAGTTTCTAACCATGAATGTGCGGGGGATGCATACAGCCCGAAAGCGTTATGCAATATATGCGTATATTAAGCGGCAACAGGCGCAGGCCATATCCCTTCAAGAGACTCACCTCACGAGGGAGGAGCTGGGGAAACTCCAGAAGACATGGCGGGGCATATTTTGCGGCACCACGTACTCCGCCTTTGCGAGAGGGGCGCTGATCTGGATCCGGCCAGGAGTCCCCTTTTGTTAACTTGGCAGAAGAGTAGACCCCGAGGGCCGCTACGCGCTGCTGGAGGGGTTAATAGACGGGCAGCCCATCCTGGTGGAAACATCTATGCCCCGACCATAGATCAGGCACCATTCTGGGGGACTCTGACGAGCGCCTTAGCGGGATTCACACAGTCCCCGTGGATATTGGGAGGGGATTACAACTGCTCCTTAGACCTGGCGTTGGATAGGTCCCACACCCCCACCAAACATTCCCCAGCCCACGCGCACACAGCCGCATTCCGGGCCTGGACGGCCCACTGGTCCCTCATGGACGCATGGAGGCACATCCACCCGACCATCAAAATATACTCATTCCACTCGATCCCTCACAATTTACGAATCCGCTTAGACCGTTTTTTATGTACACAATCCCTCCTACCACACATCCGACACGCAGACTACCTAGGCAGAGTAGTTTCAGATCACGACGCGCATACGGCGTCACTTGCATGGCACCCACCCACGCCGCCGATACCTACATGGCGTCTCCACAAGGACTGCCTTCTGGACCCCGTGTTCAAAAGTAAGCAAACCGAAACCATCCAACACTACTTCGCAGAAAACAGGGACACCGCAACGACTAGGTCCCTAGAATGGGACGCTTTCAAAGTAGCCTTAAGGGGAGCATGCATCAGACAAATCACAGGGGTGAAACAGACCTTAGAGAGGGCGGTTCAAACTACAGAACAACAAGTAGCGCAGTTATCTAAATTGGCTGATCAACAGGAACTTCCCCCCCCCACGCAGCTCGCGGAGGCCAAAACCAAATATGAGGAGGTGTGTGCCGATTTACTGCGCTATAACTTTCGCACCTATACTACTAAAGCCCATAATGAATGGAACCGTGCGGGCACCCTGCTGGCATAGCTCAACCGCCAGGACACGCAAACATAACCGGTCACTGGCATTCGTAACGCCCCAGGGGAGATAGTCTACGCACAAGCCGACATACTATTTGCCTTCCATGACTATTACACCATGCTTACAGGGAACCAACCCCGGACAGGGAGGATCACATTCAACACATACTGCACACAGACACCATGGCCCAAATCACGGATGAGGAACGCACTGCACTAGATGTTCCAATAACAATGGCGGAGATCAAACTCGCCATCCGCCGTTTGGCTAAAAACAAGGCCCCGGGACATGATGGATTCCCCGTAGAGCTCTATGCCACCTTCTCCCAGCAGCTCGCCCGCATCTTGACACAGTCTTCCGGGAGGCGTTAGAGGTGGGCCTACTTCCCCAATCCATGCGAGCATCTACACTGGTATGTTCCCCAAGCCCGATCGCGATCCTCTGCTCCTCACTTCCTACCGACCCATCACCCTTCTGACCACGGATTGCAAAATTCTAGGGCGAATCCTAGCAGACAGACTCGCGGAAATCCTCCCCAGATTGATACATCCGGATCAGAGCGGATTCGTCACGGGGAGAAATACCTCCCAGAATTTACGCCGACTGTTCCAGGTCCAGGACTGGGTGCGGTACAGGTTCCCAAGAGCGGCGTGCCTCGTACTGGACCTCGAGAAGGCCTTTGACACCTTGGCGTGGCAATATCTCTTCGGGGTACTTAGGAGAGTGGGCGTAGGACCCCAATTTATCGCATTCACACGGCTATTATATACTAACATCACCACAAGGGTACGGATGGGCCGCTTGGTATCCTCTCCCATCCCGATCATGCGTGGCACACGCCAGGGGTGCCCCCTGTCCCCTGTCATTTTTGCCATTGCTATGGAGCCTCTGGCAGCGAGGCTGCGAGAAGTGGGCACACACTGGGGTATCCCATTGGGGAGCCGCACGCATTGTGTCTCCCTCTACTCTGATGACCTCCTTATTTATGTCAGGGACTTTACAGCAGACCTCACCACTATCTGGACCACGCTCGCAGATTTCGAGAGGGCTGCGGGATTACGGGTGAATTGGGAGAAATCCTCTCTCTACCCCCTACACCCGAATACCCCACACAGTGTAATTCATCTGGGTAATGCCACATTGGCATGGATGGGGGACCCCCCTCGCTATTTAGGAATCAGACTCTACCATGTGTCCTGGGATCTCTTGGAGGGTAATCACTACCGAGCCCTCCGGGGTATTAAAGGCCAAGTAGGCTTCTGGCAGACCCTACCCTTGGCTTCCATTGGGAGGGTCGCCTTGTCAAAAATGATCATGGTACCTAGGTTCCTCTATTACTTTGCAAATATCCCATTTGTTCCACCGCGGACCTTCTTTCAAGAGTTGAACTCATTACTGATCTGGGGGAAAGGCCGTTGCAGTCGCTCGGTAGGCCCTGCAGCTGCCACGCGATAAGGGAGGGTTGGGCGCCCCGTCATTCGAAGCCTATTTTTTAGCGGCGAGAAATTGATTCCCCAGACGGGCAACTGACAGTTCCAGAGCTAACCCGAATGCTACTCCTGGGCACAAAACCCAACCCGGCTCATCCGCTGTTGGTCAAGGTGGCCAGAACCTGTACACTGCGGATCCACCGTATGTCTAAGGGGGCGCCGGTGTAATCCCCATTGCTGCCCCTGGCAGGGCTCCCCAAAGGGCAGGAGTTCTACACCGCGTGAGAACTTCAAGTCTGGATGGACCACCAGTTCACCGAAACAGAGGCCTTGTTTTCTGACGGTCAATTGATCTTGTTTGCGGACCTGTCCGAGGAGAGGGGACTGCCGACCGGCCAATTCCTGACGTATCGGCAACTGTGGCAGACTGTAGGCAGACCTTGGATCTACGAGACGGAGAGCCGGCGACCCATCTGGTGTTACACACATTACTTCATATGGGAGCGGACAGACACCATGTCACATGGATCTATAAATCCATCATAGAGCTCACACATGTATCGTTGTCGAGACTGCGGCTCCGTTGGGAGGAAGATGTAGGCTGCAACCTTCACGATAGGGAGTGGCTGACGGCCCTTGCACATCACAAAAAAGTGTCCGGCAACCAACGATTCAAAAACGGCCAGTTCAATATACTACACCGTGCTTACCTAACACCGGCACGGCTTAAGCGATTCTACCCGTCCTCCCATTTCGAATGTCCCCGTTGTCACACACCGGACGCCCCATTCCTTCACATGTTTTGGACATGCCCCGGGCTACAAATCCTCTGGACGACGGTACACACCACACTACAAACCGTCCCCGGCCTAACAGTTTTTCACACATGGGAGGCACGCGCCCTAGGCATCTTTCAGCGTAATAAACGAAAGAAGGTAGAGACCAAATTTGTGCTGCTGGCCGTACTGTTGGCAAAACGCAGTATAGCGATGTATTGGCGCGCGCCTGAGGGTCCCCCAATGGCAGCTTGGTGGGGGGCGATACATAAATGGGCCGCAGCCAAGGAAGACCTCATCCGCCAGGAGGAGGCCCGCGGCATACGAAGACGTCCTATCTCATTAGAATGGGCAACGCTCCTACATAATTTTAAGCAAGCGCACACAGCCGGTATAGACCCCACGCAAGACCTACAGGCAACACTGAGATCCCACGTCTCCTCACCGGCCCACGCGCATTCACCCCCCCCCCCCCCCCCCAGGCCATTTCCCAGGATTCGCCTCATCGATCAGGAAAGTGCACAGTAGCTGAAGTTAATTGCTTGACGTGGAGCATCACCACTCTGGCTCTTGCCTTATGCGACCACAGGCCCCCCCCCGGCTCCTAACTCCCCGAGTTATAAGTCCCACGGTTCAGTTCTGAACCTGGATTACCATTTTACGATACCTCTTTACAAGGGTCTATGGACTAAAGACTGTCATACGGGTCAGAGTACCGCGGTGCTCCTACCACTGACCATCTCCTAGATGCCTCCTGACACCGCTGTCGGAGGTGATGAGGAGGCCCCCCCTCCATCAGTTAAGGAGACAACTGCTTAGGGATATACACTACACCACCACTAGTCCCGACAACGAGACTCATGAAATATTGCATCCCGGCAGTTGTGAATGATTATTGTATGACATGTTTGTATGAAATGTAAAATCCAATAAAAAGGTTTCCAAAAAAAAAGAGTAGGGGACTCGTCGTGAGCCTTAACGGAGCAAAGGTGATGCGTAGATTCTCGGCTTGCGGGCCCGTTGCGGTGCGCAAGATGGCGCCTTGATGCGGTGCGATGATCCAGTTGCGATGCGAAAAGATGGCGCCCGTAATGCGCGATGCGATGACGCCCTGACAGCCTTGCGACCACTCTGTACTTTGGAGCAACGACAGGCCCTGCCACACGCTTCTCCGGTGATGCGATGGCGACTCTCTCGATGTTGTCACGCTTCTCCGGTGATGCGACAGCAGGCAGCTTCGATGAACACACGCTTCCAGGGAGATGCGGCGAAGGCTCGCTTCTCCGGCATTGCGATTATTCAGCTGCGGCGGCGACACGCTTCTTCTCGATGCGTCGCGCTTCCAGCTCCCAGCGGCACGCAAGTGACTGGAGTCAGAATTCCCAGCAAGGAATTTCAGGAAGGAGCTGGAGGTGAAGTATTTTGGCCCTGAGACTTCAGCAGGAGGCAAGCACAGTTCAAGTCCTTGGAGAATATTCTATAGATGAAAGTCCTTACAAAGTTCCTTCTCCTTTCCCTTGGCAATGAAGCAACCACTGCAGGCCAACCCAGCAAACAGCACACTGGCAGAGGGGCAGTCCAAACTCCTGCAGCTTCCTTGGTTCTTCTCCTTGGCAGAAAGGTTTCTTGTTCCAGAAGTGATCTAATCTCTTGGGAGCAGGGTCCCAATATTTATACCCAAAAATCCTTTGTTCTCTGAAGGTAGAGAGGCCTCTGCCTAGTGCAAACCAGTTCTTGAGCACTTTGTTTACATGACTCTCCTCTTCCTTTCACTGTGCAGGGCAGAGACATCAGACGCCCCACCGGAGGTGGAGCCAGCACATGGGAGGGAAGATACAGCACTGGAGCACTCTGTTGACATGATTCCCACTCTCCTTTCACAGTGCAGGGCAGAGACATCAGACAAGCCACAGGGGATGGAGCCAGGATTGTAGAGAGAAGGCTCAGCCCTATTCAGGTCCCAGGTGCACTCCTCCCTCCCATCTGGATGTAAATCTCTCTATTCACCACTGGGCTGTCCCAGCCTGTCTCCTGGAATTCCCCAGCCCTGTCACTCACAAACCCAGACAAGGAATACACAACTCAGCAGAGGCAGGCTCAAATGGTGGAGAAGTGTGGCTCACTGGTTAGAGGAGGCAGACCCTGAAGCAGAGGTCGAACCCGGGACCAGGGTTCAATTCCCGACGCGGCAGGGTCTTGAGCCCAAATATCCACGGACTCGATAATTCTTGCTTCGGTGCCTACTCGAATCACGGGTTCACACTCTGCAGCTCTGGGCATTAGCCTGCTTAATCTCCACTACGGCCCCCCCGTGGCGGGATGCCTGGCTTTCACCTTGGGGAAGCCAGGACGGGTTCCCAAGGCAAGCGCCGAGATGCCTACGGGTAATCGAGCGCTATATGAGAAAGCATAATATTAATAATAATAATAATGGTTAGGCAAGCAAATACCTGCTTTCTAAAAGTGGTATTTGCAAAACACAGAATATTACAATAAACTTTACTAAAAGATGTATTTTATTATTCTGAGTTCAGGCATACTAAATTCGAATTTCTACTGTGTTCCCTGAGTCAGTTACGATTATACGCATGTACTAATCTAACTGCCCATTCTAGCCTATGAGAACAGGTAGCCTTCAATAGTGAAAATCGAAAATGGCTGTAATTCACTATTAGAACATGCTACACACATCAGAGCATGTCCTACCTTATACTTACAATGCACCCTGCCCTTGGGCCTACCATAGGGGTGTCTAATATGAAGCAAAGGGAAGGTTTAGGGTCAGGCAAGTGGGTGCACTTGGCCAAGTCGACATGGCACTGCTAGACTGCACATAGGCCTTGCAATAGCACGCCTGAGACACACTTTACAAGCTGCTTCTGTGGGTGGCACCAGTGCTGCAAGCCCAGCAGCAGCATTTGATTCACAAGCCCTGGGCACACATGGTGCACTGTACTAGGGGCTGACAGATAAATCAAATAATCCAATCAGTATATCAATTTAACATAGGGAGCACTTGCACTGTGGCACTGATTACCAGTGGCACAGTGCCCAAAGCATAAATACAGCAAAAACATATTAAAACAGAAGAGGCAATCCGTCAAAATGGAAGGGAGACTCACGCCAATGACGTCAGGTCTAACAGTCGCCAAAATGAAGTGATGCCCCCAACATCTACAAGTAGGGAGGAGACGCAGAGGAGGTAAGATGTCAGTAGGAGTTTATTGTACATCCAAGTGTAAGAGACCTCAGCCACCAACAGCTAAACCATCTTGAGTATTGCACTTTAAAATCAAATAATACTGATTGGACCGGAGCCAGAATTTTGCATTCTAAAATATTGGGGAGCAGGGCAAGGTCATCTAGAGAAACATTCTCTCTCGGACAGTAGACTTTGTGTTATTTAATGCTTGGGTCGAATTAGCCATCAATCATGAACTTTTGAAAATCTTAGTATATTAAGAGATTAAATAATTGATTTATTACATCTTATACAGAGCTGAGAGCTGATAATTGTCAACAAAAGACATTACTTTTTTAGGATTTACATATAACAATTTTTACTGCAGTTTTTAATGTATTAAAAAGTGTAGTGTTGTGGTTTTAATTAACTTAAACAATACAAAAACAATTACATCAGAGCCTAGCAACCCTAACAAAGGCAAGTTCCATAATACAAGGTACAGAGTAAAGGTTACATAAAACATGGTAGAGAATATCACACATTGCTTGTGGATTTTGTAATAAACCTTCATTGTTTTCCTAGATTCTATTACAGGACCGGAGGCTTCGGATTATGCTTCTCTTTCTTATATTTGCCACTCACAGCAGCCAATGAAAAACGTTTTGTATGCAATAAAAACTACATTTCCCATGATGCTTGTACATACATCACATCCTGTATAGCCCCATAAGAGCTGCTGCATCCTGTGTCTCCTCCTCTTTCTTTGCTGCTCACGCAGCCAGTTAAGTGCTCTCTACTTTATGATATGATTAATGTCTTGGTTGACTAACGGATTTATTTGAGGTTAATGCCAGTAGTTTTGCGCTCATTGCGCACTGTAGTACATGCCTTGCGTTTAGTTCGCTTGATGCCGGATTTATTTGAGGTTAATGCCAGTGATTTTGCGCTCATTGCGCACTGTATTACATGCCTTGCGTTTAGTTCGCTTGATGTTGCAATGCTTTGCGCCTATATCGCGCTATGTTTCATGCTTGTGGCGTGATTGTGGTTTGTGGGAGCTGGAAGCGCACGTGTTACGTGCAGTCATGGTGCTTAACGAACGGCGCTCCCTAAATTCAAGACTGCTTGCTGGCGGCGCTCTGGATATACCAAAGTATCGATGTTGTCCTCGCATGGCAAAGGGTCCTAGGGTATGTGTTGGTGATTTACGCTGCATTTCATGTTTTTCTTGCGTTGGCGCTCGCGGGCGCCATGGGTTGTTTTTACCGCCTTGGAGGGCGGAGCGGCTCCCGCTGGGAGCAGCGTACTCAAGGACGCTTTTATTCGTTACTTGGCCTGCGGGCATTACCGCGTTCTTGCAGGGGCTGTGTGCGGCGCCGGATGTGGCGCCTCCTCCTGCAGCGGAGTCCGTCACTTTACCGCTACATCTCTGCAGAGCTTCAGGGCTCGCCTCGATAAAGGCAGGCGCGTCGCCTCCTTGCCACGTCCTGGGACTGTGGGTACGGTGATGTTTCCTCTACGCGGGGGCCCCCCCCCCCCTTTTTTTTTTTGAAAGGCGCTCTGTGCTCCCGCTGATCAGCGCATGCCGCGCTTCCCTGCCGGGGTCTTCAGGTTTGATCAGCTTCGTGTGGATCGGTCTACACGTGGCCTCGGGGCAAGGTCTGCTGCCTTTGATTTCCATGGTGCGGGGTTCGATCCCGGGTGCCCCGAGTCATGTCCGTGTTTTCTATAATGTTTTGATTTGTGTTTTCTCAACGAAAGCCAGTGGCGCACGCTATACGTGCAGCCATGGATTCAAATGGACAGCATAACCCTGGGTTCGAGACTGCCTCCAACAGTTTAGAACTTCAATATGTAGGAAGTCACTAAATTGTGCTATTTATTAAGGGATGTGTTTCACTGTTTATACTGGACGACAGTAGGCACTTGGCAGTTTTTTGGTAGCGCTGATGCAACTTTCAATGGCTCCTGCGGGAGTGGTGAGGTCGCTCTGCTTATGCCGGCGAGATTAATCCTCATGAGGGGCCTAGACGGCCGCAAACTGAATCACACACTCCTCCTGGAGCTGGAATTCGGCGCTAGAGTGCGCCATGATGTATTAGGTGAATGTGTTTGTGTGTTGATTTGTTGCTCCTGGACTACATTCCAACGGTGCTCTTTTGCACGTGGCGTAAGTTTCCGGTCACTTCCAGGGGGTTGTTCGAATTATTGCGCGGTCACGCGCTGTCTCCGCCAAAGGCTTTCCCTAGTAGCCGAGTGCGGTTATGGAGTCATAACGCTCCGGTGTGCGTAACCCATTTGGGCACAATTTGGGCTTACTTTGGGCACTTTGGCCTACGCACGTCGCAGGCGTCCCTTGTTTGTTGTTTGAGGTCTCAGTGCCTCCTGCTTACCTGGGCAGATTCCTGGTAGCCGCCAGGCTTTAACAAGTGGCTGGCCCTCGGAGTGCGCACACGCTCCTTGTATTTTCCGAAGACTCCCGACGCCCTCTGGGCTGGTATAATGACTACAGCTTTGCTGAGGAGCCGATGCATTATTAATTTCTCTGTTTTAGTGTGCACAGGGTTGGCTCCCCCTCGACTCCTCCATTGCACTGTGCCTTGCACTTCATATATATAGAACACAGATGTCCCTTGAGGATGATGTTGGAATATATGTATGTATATATATATATTTCTATATAGGAGGATGACAACTACTGATAGGAGCGCGAGAGCCTCCTGAACGGATTATGTTGACAACCAGGTTCTTCCCGTTCTTGGGTGGTCAACAGGGCCTCATGTTTGACGTTACCTACCTCAGGGTGACAGGGCTTGATTGACGCCCATTTTGTTCTGCTACCACGATCCCTTCAAGAGCCCAAGTAGCGCATGCGTTCGTTTTTGTCTATTACTTATTATTTTTACGTTGTTAGTTATTGCCTTTATTCTTTTCCATAGTGTTTCAGCGGTCCCTGGCGTATAGCGTTCAGGAGAGAGTCGGGTTCTCTCCTTCCCGGCAAGGGCGGTTGTTCCGATGGTGGTACTAATGGTTGATGCGAGGGATAGGCTATCCCTCCTCAGTTCCCTCTTACCGTCCGAGTGCTGTGTTGTGCTCTCTCGGGTTCATTGGTTACTTAGAAGTATGGTTGATCTATCGTGACAGGCCTTGGCCTCCCAGTTCCAGACATCGGCGGATTGATGTGTTGGGATTGCTCGGTTATAACCTTCATGCATTTGGGCCTTTAATTTAGGTTCCGAGTTTATCTTACTCCTATGCGGCTCAGTGGCTTATCCCCACTTTACAATGCGAGGATGGATTTCCGATGGTATTAGTACGAGAGTTTCCCTTTGGGTGGATGCCTCGGTAGTGGTGTGTTGGGCACCGTCATGCTGTCAGCTTTTCCGACCCCTCCTGTCAATCGGGCTATTTGTCGTGCACGCCTCTGGTGGCTTGCTGTTCAGCATGCACATTGTCTCGACTGCGAGTACGATCAGCGGATATGGGCATATAGGTCATCTTCATAGTGGACTAATTCCAGGACTCAGGTCGTCTTGCCGACGATTTTCATATTCAGATTGTTGTGGTATAACTCCTTAGCCTACGTGGCAGTAAAGGTTGGTTCCATCTGGTTTCCTGGTATTCTGACGGCTGGTCGCATCTTTCGTGCAAGGAGGACTCCATTTTGGAATCCCAATGCCCCTGGGTTGGCGGAGGACGGCTCGTTCTCCCGCCTTTTTCTTGCAATTTTCTCCTTTTTCTAATGTAGTGACGTTCAAGTAAATCAAGGGAGATGCCTTATGGTTCACCAGAGAGCTACGGCCCGCAGATTCATCGTTGCCATTTAGTAGGCGGGTCCGGGTTGACACATGGCAATGTGGTACGAACAGTTTTCCCTTGGTGTATGTATTCCGACTTTGCTTATTGCGATCAAGTTTCCGGTATCTACGTTACCTTCTTGGTTCTCGAACGCGTTCTTTTCGTATTTCTGGACCTTTCATTCCCTGCAGACGTTTCGGCGATAGAGGATAGCTTGTGGATATATCCGCCATTGGCGGCTTTGTGAGGACTGTTTTCTTCTGGTGGATTACTTTCCAAATGTGTACGGGAACTTCTGTACCGTTCTCCTTATAACGTCCATTTGGCCGTTTTCCTGCGGCTCTTCTCGGTTCAGGGCAGGTTGCTGACCTGGAGTCGGGTTTCTTTCCAATTCTTTTGGTGGCCTGAGTTTACAA
This sequence comes from Lissotriton helveticus, assembly GCF_964261635.1. Lineage (NCBI taxonomy): Eukaryota > Metazoa > Chordata > Amphibia > Caudata > Salamandridae > Lissotriton > Lissotriton helveticus. The sequence continues at coordinate 1,145,409,007 of NC_136059.1, read as the reverse complement.
ACGGGACGTTTACTATTGTCAGGCTGTGTTACGAAGTATTCCACCTTCGGGGGTTCCTATGGCGAGGCAAGCCCGCGTTTTACAGGTATAGTATGTACTATTAATTGCCCTGTCGGCGAGGTCTGACATGCATGTGGTCAGGGCCTTGTCACACGACTTTGCACTTTATGGGTGTTTCTTCCGATACCTCATGGCTTACGACGATGGTTCTCGGAATTGCAATCTGATATGATTTTTCGACTATATGTTCATATGGTTGTTGATGATTGTTATCATTTTCTATGTGAGTACGAGGCTATTACAGCCGATGGTTGAGGGCCTTTGGCCGGAATGGGTGTTGGACCAATGATGATACGCAGTTTGCTCAAGTACAATACTTATCATTCTTGTTTGGATAATTCTCATGGTTGTGCACGTTTTAACTTTTCTGATGGAGTTTCTCAGACTCTATTTAAACTGTATTATGTACCGGTGGGAGATTTAAGACTGTAGTTATGTTACTAAGCGTTAAACTAGCATAATCCGAAGCCTCCGGTCCTGTAATAGAATCAAAAATTAGCTAGCATTCGCGCCAAGAATTTTCAATTCTATTAAGGACACGGAGGCGAGGATTATCCCACCCGGTTTATTACAATATTGGTAATAATTACCCACCCGAATGTACTTGATATTCTGTATCAGCAGAAGTTACGGGTTTTTTCCTGTCTCATTCCTTTCAGCTTCGAGTAAAGAAGAAGGAGCAGGTGTTCTTCTGGCTTAAGAGACGTGATTCGTCCAGTTAACGATGGTGCGACATGTTGAAGGATGTTTCTTGAGATTCCTATCCGGGAAAAGGACTGGATTTCTTACTGTTTGTTCTCCATGTTGAAGGATGTTTATTGTGACTCTTATTCCGTAAAATGGACTGGATTTATTAATGTGTGGACTGTATATGTTCGAGCAAAGAAAGAGGAGGAGACACAGGATGCAGCAGCTCTTATGGGGCTATACAGGATGTGATGTATGTACAAGCATCATGGGAAATGTAGTTTTTATTGCATACAAAACGTTTTTCATTGGCTGCTGTGAGTGGCAAATATAAGAAAGAGAAGCATAATCCTCGCCTCCGTGTCCTTAATAGAATTGAAAATTCTTGGCGCGAATGCTAGCTAATTTTTGATTCCACTCTGGAACTCACATTTTGAGCCAGTCCTTTATTTGACTGTATTTTTAAATGATATTTTGTGCCTTGTCTCTCGGACACTGCCTCGTGAAATTGAGTTAACACCATTCCCAATCCACCTGATTCCTAGGCGCACCCCTGAGCTGTAATTTTAGGGATGCAGCTGATCACACCCACACTTGCACCGCTGCCTTTCATAGTCCAGTTACCCTAGCTGAGGCGAATTTCCCTTACATAGTAGCGTAGTTTTACTGCACGACGCTAGGTATGCCTGGCTCTATTTGACCAAGCTCAAGGTGTCACACAAGAGAACTTCACCTGGTAACGTTGCTTCCAGTTCCCTCACAGCTCCGGGTCGAGGCTCCAATGGATTAGCGCCTCCATTTGAGGCCCAACTAAACCAAGACGAGTCAGGCGTCCACACAACCCTCCCCTTCCACGCACAATGTAGTCGAGGTCTCCATTAGGTTGCTGAAACATCCCAATCCTTCCACGCACCCTAGACTTTTCTAACGCTTGTTGCGCAATAAAAAATTGTTTCGGAATTGGCACGCTCGCATGACGTGAGAGCTGTCGCTAGGCGCCGTCCTTCCAGGTGACTGGCTGCGACGACGCTTCAGTGGGAGTTAAAAGCGCTGTCATACCAGGTAAGGCATTTGTCTGGCCTTTTCGGGGAATCCCCCAGCAGCCCGAGAAATGGCAGGCATAGAAACCGGAGAATAATGTAACCTATGTAGCTAAAAATAATCCCAGGGGTGTAATGATGTGCACAGAATCAGCGAACACAACCATTTTGTAGCACGAGACGAGGCTCTCAAAGTGGTCCTATTTTAGTTCTGAAACGCACCTGTGACGTGGTCTCTGTGACTACCCGGAACCTGTCTATGTATTGTTTGCCCTTCCGGTTGAACATTTGAAAAGTTATATTAAACATAAAGGAGAGTATCACGGGATGCTAGGGTATCAAACCCTTATGCGTGCCCGTATTTGTCACATTCGATAGATGGAAAATACCGACAATTTGTTTATATTTCCGATAATGAAAAGTCGTTGAGCTGGTGCTTAAAATGCTTGTGTAAAAATGTCTTTATTCTTTTACAACCTACCAAATTGACAATTCTGCCTCATTTCGCTCCAAAAAATGTTAAAGAGTATTTTAGATATTTATAAATACGTTGAAAGTAATTTCTGCTTATACGAGCTAATTTAAATGTTTGTTTCAAAGGGAAATATTACTATTAACAGTAGGGGTTTCGAGTTTTTTTTTAACTAGAATGGACATTAATTTCCAGCCATGCCGGTAAAACATTGGTAGGATAGTCACCCTTATTCCAGACTGGGTGCCTTGCATAGGCAGCAGACCGAGTTCGGCTCACGGATGTCTATTGGAAAAGACCTGGGAATTAATATTATATCCAGGACCTCTGGGTCAAGTAAATAAATCCTATAAGAATTTCATTTTTAGATTTATGATACTAACACTCATACTTTATATTATGTTACGTTATTACAGACTTTTAAAGAAGATGTTCAAAATAGACTTTTTGGCGCAGGGTAAAGAAGGCAGCAACAGCTCGGGTTAGTGTCTGTAAGCTTGTCAATGATAGCTTTGAATTTAATTAGCATACATAGCCACTGATTCTTTTGGCATACTAATCCTTAGCTTTTACAATTTTCCAAGTTGTAGCACCTGCCAGTAGGTGAGATGAACAGGATGCCATTTGGCTTTTGCTCTCACTACTACTGTGCGGGGGACATGTGCACTGTCCGCAGTTTTCTGAATGTCAGGCTAGATTGATCAAGCCAACTTAATTGAATTCAGGTCGGGGCCTCCGCTCAAAGTGACACCATGATCTGGGCCTTGTGAATTTTAGCTGTTTGTTAGTGCAAGGGGAGTAATTAGCGTTCTTCAGAAATCATTTGAGCCCCTTCCTCTGAATCAGTGATTGACAAACACTGTAGGCAACATAAAATATAAATTTCAGCAAATTCTCATTATTTACGGCAATTTGTGATGCTTATCATATCTTCCTACTTTTAATGGAAGTACAGATACAGCAAAATATCATTAGGAGAAACTGTTTGCACAATCAGTGCTTCAGTATAAAAGTGATAGTAGAATCTCTCTTATAAGGTACCAGCTCTTGTTGAGAAGTTTCCATTCCCAGGTCGTCGGCAGTCTGTCCTTTATTTAATTAGGGAAGTATTACTCATCTTGCCGTTAATGGTAGTGGATGGCAAATTGTTGTTATGAATAAATTCAACCTAAACATTGATAGAATTGACTTTGGTGATAGACAAAAAAGAGTAATGGACATAGAAGAACTAAATATTGAGTGCCTAGTGTAAAGCAAGCAGAGTAGGCAAGGACCAAATGACTTCTGAACTTTCATTCCCAGTTTGGGAGCGGATTAGAAGAGAGATTATTTCAATGTTTAGGGCATCTTTCTTTGTTTATTTGATTTTACTAGAAGTGGTGTAAATAATAGCTAATCATTTGGGAAATTTGTCAGAGAAATTTCATATTTGCTTCTTTTTTCCCAATCCTCTGAAGTTAGGCAACTTGTGGTGATAGAATGTTTTTGTCAGAATAAAGGCCTCTATTTTCCACCAGCAAAGATGTGTCTGGAGCATAGTATGCGATCTAATTTCTGTGCATCCGAGGCCAGATTACCTGCAGAGTTAAAGGTAGTGCTTAGTAGTTATAATAGTGGCTAAGGGATAGGTTGGATGGAAACAATGGCCAAATAAGTCATCCAATTCAGGTTTTACACCGGTGGTACCACATTCAAGAGCTTCTGGAACTTGAATCGCATACACCCAAAATTCCTGCTCAGACACCTACACTCTAGACACTCTCTTTTAGCCTTTCCCATACCTTGTTAGATAAAAAACATTTTAAAACGTAACACTCTTGCATATAACCTTTGCTTCAAAGTTGTCATTGTAGGGCACATCTTAACAAAAATCCATCTACTTGTTCCACCGCCTCAAACTATTGTCTTGCCTCCCTTCATTGTTACCTATCTGACTCCATGGAAAGACTCCTCTTCAGCAAACTTACGTAGTTCACCACCAATACCCTCTGCAGTCCCGTCCAATTGGGGAACTGATACAACCGCAATCGCCCCTATCTGCACTCTTTATCAACCTAACACATGATTCTGACCACTATGTTAAGCTTGGGTATTACTGGACCTCCTTTTTCCTGTTCTCTTACCTTGCTACAATTCCTGCTCTGTATTGTGATGCTCTAATAACTGCATGATAGCTGTACATGCTGTCACTTCCAAATCTTTTTCGTTCGCCCCTTAGTCGAGAGGCCTCTCAGATGTGTTTTGTCTTTGCTTATTTTTTTTACAACTTATGTGCTCCCTGCTATCCAAGTCATTTTCTTCTCCCTCTCGCTCAGTCTTGCCAAAGCTAAGCTCAAATACTTCCAATTGTCGAATGCATACACAAGAATATTGCACTAATTATCTTTCCACTTGACACTCCTGTTTACCTTCCGCTCATGCTGCAAGCGTATTAGGGTGCTCTTTGACAGTGAAATGGGTTACACTTTAATCACTTTGTCATCTACTCGGCATATGTAAAACTCACTCTGCTAGAGGTTTTAGTCATTTCACTAGTGCTCGGAAAGCTCCACTACTGCAGTAGCGTCCTATCATACCTGTTAACCTGGCCCTCCAAATCCCTTGAAAGTGTCTCTAAAGTCCTCCTTCGATATCCCCGTCCAACAGTTACACTTAGGAAAAAGACAGTGTTAGAAATGGGATTTCTGGTTGCCTAAGGTTTGCACCAAAGCCAAGCAGAAACCACCATGGTAGTCAGGATAAGGGGGTTACACTCCTAAAATAACCCCTGCTCACCCCCTTGGTAGCTTGGCACGAGCAGTCAGCCTTATCGTAGAGGCAGTGTGTAAAGTATTTGCACATAAATACCAGTACTTCAGTGTAATCACTACAAACGGACACCACACGAGTTTAGAAAAATATCCAATATTTTTATATACTCAAACAAGACCAAATACAATAAGAATCCACAGTACAGTACTTTAAAAATAGTTGCGTTGCAAGATGTCTTGAAAACACAGTTCCTTGATGTTGATAGCTCCAACCGGGCTATCACAGTGTCATGAACAAGCGAGTCCAAACAGTTCTGGCTGACCGCTGCCTCGCGGGTCAGCTGCGGTGTCGGGAAGATCCGCCAACAGTACCTTTCAGAGATGCAGGTCATCAAGGACCTCTCGTTGTCGCGCCCGTTGCAGGTCAACCTCCTCTCAATAGTGAAAAACAAAGTAGGCTGCAATTCACTATCAGGACATGCCACACACAGCACGGCATGTCCTACATTTTACATACAACGCACCCTGCCCATGGGGGTACCTTGGGCCTACATTAGGGGCGACTCACATGTAGAAAAGGGAAGGTTTAGGGACTTGCAAGTGTGTGCACTTGCCAAGTCGACACAGCAGCCCCAGCTGCGCACAGGCTCTGCGATGGCAGGCCCAGTTACACTTTATGGGCTGTTTGCGTGCGTGGCACAATCCAGTGCTGCAGCCCACCAACAGCATTTGATTTATAGGCCCTGGCACATGCAGTGCACTTTACTAGGGACTGACACATAAATCAAATATACCAATCATGGAAACACCAATCCATAACACATTTTATACAGGAGCACTTGCACTTTACCACTGGACCGCAGTGAGGAAAGTGCGCAGAATCATTACACCAGCAAAAACAGAGTCAAAACTGGGATGTCAGAAAGCAAAAAGTCAGGGGAAACACGTCAAAAGATGCCAAGTCTAACACATGTCCCCTCCAGCTGAAAGTAGGGTGAACTACCCACCCTCCTGGGAGTTCTCTTCACTAAGGCGGAAGAACCTGGACAGACCATCTGTGTTGGCGTGTTCTGTACCAGGGCGGTGTTCCACCATAAAGTCCATCTCCTGTAGGGAAATGGACCACCTCAGCAGTTTTGGATTCTCACCCCTCATTTGCATTAACCATCTGAGGGGCCTGTGGTGTATCTGAACCCAGAAGTGAGTCCCAAACTGGTATGGTCTCAGCTTCTTCGGTGCCCAGACCACATCAAAAGCTTCCCTTTCTATGGCACTTCACCTCTGTTCTCTGGGGAGCAGTCTCCTGCTAAGGAAGACTACAGGCTGATCTAGGCCCTCTTCGTTCAGTTGTGAGAGCACCGCTCCCACACCATGCTCTGATGCGTCAGTCTACATGACAAATTCCTTGGAGAAGTCAGGTGCCTTGAGCACGGGTGCCGTGCACATGGCTGTCTTCCGGGTATCAAAAGCTTTCTGCCAAGACTCAGTCCAGATCACCTTCCTGGTCTGCTTCTTCGAAGTCAGCTCTGGTAAGGGGGCAACGATGGTGCTGTAGCCCTTAACAAATCTCCTATAGTAACTGGTGAGACCTAAAAAGGCCCTCACCTCGGTCTGGGTCTTGGCGGGCTCCAAAGCCAGAATAGTGTTAATCTTGGGCTGTAGGGGCGCCACCTGGCTGCTTCCTACCTGGTGTCCCAAGTATACCACCGAACCCTGCCCGATCTGGCACTTACTAGCCTTGATCGTGAGGCCTGCACCTTGCAGCACCCTCAACACTTTCTTAAGGTGCTGTAAATGTTCTTCCCAGCTGGAACTGAACACAGAAATGCCATCCAGGTAGGCGGCTCTGAAATCCTCCAGTCTAGCCAACACCTGATTGACCAACCTCTGAAAGGTGGCAGGGGCATTCTTCAACCCAAAGGGCATCACCCGGAACTGGAAATTACCCTCTGGGGGTGAAAACGCTGATCTCTCCTTGGCCCCATCGGTTAAGGTAATCTGCCAGTACCCAGACGTCAAATCAGATGTGCTGAGGAACCAGGCAGCTCCCAAACGATCAATGAGCTCATCAGCTCTGGGGATGGGGTGCGCGTCAGTCCTGGTGACGGCATTGAGCCCACGGTAGTCCACACAAAACCGCAGTTCTGGAGTGGCACTGGGTGCAGGAGCCTTTGGGACCAAGACCACTGGGCTGGCCTAAGGACTGTGCGAGGGCTCAATCACCCCTCACGCCAGCATCTTAGAGATCTCCTACCTGATGCTGGCCCTGACCCAGTCAGTCAACTTGTACATTTTGTGCTTTACAGGAGGGCTGTCACCAGTGTCCACGTCATGGGTACACCAGTGAGAAACACCGGGGTCAGAGAGAACTGTTGGGCGAACTGTCCCAACAACTGGCGACAGTCCCCCTGCTGCTCTTGAGTCAGTGTAGGGGAGAGGATCACACCCTCCATTGACCGATCATGCTCCTTAGTAGACAGGAGGTCAGGGAGAGGCTCACTCTCCTCTTCCACCCCATCATCTGTCGCCAAGAGCATACTAACTTCAGACCTCTCAAAGTGGGGCTTGAGGCGGTTCATGTGAAGGACCCTCAGAGGGTTCCTTGGAGTCTGCAAATTCACCAGGTAGGTGATGTCACTTTTGCGCTCCACCACCTCTAAATGGCCCAGTCGCCTTGTCCTACAAAGCACAAGGTTCCACTGGGGCCATGACCCACACTTTTTGCCCAGGTTGAACTTCAACCAGAGTGGCATTCTGGTCATATCACTTCTTCATTTCTTCCTGACTTACTTCTAGGTTCGCCTGAGCTAGTTTCCTGAAGCGGGCAGTCTGGTTTCGGAAGGCCAGCATGTAACTAAACACCTCATGGGGAGTTTTCCTGGGAGCTGCCTCCCAGCCCTCCTTCACCAAACTTAGAGGTCCTCGGACAGGGTGGCCATACAGGAGCTCAAAGGGGGTGTACCCAAGAGACCTCTGAGGCACCTCCCTGTATGCAAAGAGCAGGCATGGCAAGAGGACGTCCCATTTACGCCTCTTGGTTCTGTTAGACCCTTGATCATGCCCTTCAAGGTCTGGTTGAATCTCTCCACCAGACCGTTTCCTTGGTGGGGAAACACCACACTCCTTCCACAGGGATGTCATATACTTGGATATGAAATTGGTCCCCCAGTCAGAAACCACCTCTCTGGGGAATCCCATGCGGGAAAAGATCCCCATTAATGCCCGGCCCACCACTGGTGCTGTCGTTGTCCTGAAAGGGATTGCCTCCGGGTACCGGGTGTCGTGGTCCATCAAGACCAGGATGTACCTGTTGCCCATGGTGTCTTGGGATCCAGTGGCCCCACAATATTCATCCCTACCCTTTCAAAGGATGTTCCAACAACAGGAAAAGGTTGGAGATGAGCTTTGACCTTCCTCCCACTCTTACCACTTGCATGGCAAGTTTGGCAAGACCTACAGTGTGCAGCTGACTGCCTTCGCATTTGGGGCCAAAAGAAGTGGGTGACAAGCCTGTCAAAGGTCTTGTCCTGCCCCAAATGTCCTCCCAAAGACACGTCATGAGCCAGACCCAGTAGGAAGGTCCTGAAGCGCTGGGGTACCACCAGCCCACAGGGTGACACAGGCTCTGCAACCTTAGGCTCACTGTATAGGAGACCATTCTCCCAGTAGATCAGCTGTGACCCGGACTGATCACCAGCTGCCTGGACTGCAGCCTGCCGCCGCAAACCCTCCAGAGTAGGGCACTTGCTCTGCTCCCGGCAGAACTCCTCCCTGGTGGGACCCCCTTCTTGCTGCCAATGGGTCAGCTCAAAGATGTCTCCCAGTTCGGCTACCTGCTCCCCTGTGGGCACCGAGGCGTCCCCCTCGAGGTCCGCCTCCTCCCGGTCCGTGGGAACTTCCGGGGCCGGTTTCCCGTGCCCCCTGCCCTTTCTCTCGGCAGGGACTTGGGCCACTGTTTCAGGATCCAAGTCCCCGATACCCTTTCTGGCCGCCATTGACCGAGTAGACACGCATGCCCACTCTGGCAAACCAAGAATCTTCAAGTGAGACCTGAATTCAACATCCTTCCATAAGGAATGCTCCAGGTCGTTACCTATCAGACAATCTACAGGCATGGCACAACCACCCTCAAGGGACCTGAGACCTCCCATTCTAAGGGAACCTGCGCCACCTTACACTGGTGCTCGGAGTTGTCTACAGCAACTACTTGGTGGAATGCCCCTGGGACTACCTGCTTCTCAGAGACTAGGTGACACCAGACTGAGGTCACTGGCTCCAGTATCTCTGAGAGCCTCTACCCTTTTCCCATTATTGGTCACCCAGGTGCTATATTTCTTTGTGTTAGGGGGCACCTGTTCTCCTGGGACTATCTCACTGTCCCCTAGTGAGACGAGGGTTATTTCTGCAGGATCCCCACCCTCCAGTGGGCATCCCTCCTCCCCAAGCGCTACTCTAGCCAATACTTTGGCCAACACTTTGGTCGGTGGGTGCTGTGTCCCCTTTAGGCACCTGGAGTCCCCCTTCATGTGACCCACCTGGTCGCATGCATAAAACTTGTGGGGGTCGGTCTCAGCAGGCTTCCCTGTATAGACCCCTTTCTTCTTATCACCTGGTGGCGGGGAACCTTTACCCTGGGTACTAGTTTGGGACCCTTTAGAGAACTCCTGACTTTTACCCTTGTCCCCCCCCACTCTTCTGCTGTGAACCCTGCCCACCTTTGACTGAGTCTCCCCCAAACGCTTTCTTGTGGACCCTGGTACTCACCCAGCAGTCCTCCGCCATAGCAAGCTTTCTGGGGTCAGTGAGCTTACTGTCAACTAGGTGCTGGCACAGATCGGCAAAACATAGACTAGACAAGTGCTCCCATGCAATGAAATTGTAGAGCCCCTGAAAATCAGTTACATTACTGCCCTTCAACCAGCCATCCAGCAACCTACTGAACATATCCACACATTCAAACCAAGTGTTGGCCTTAGACTCTTTACTGGACCTAAACTGATCCCTATACTTCTCAGGAGTGAACTCATACCTAGTGAGGAGAGCGTCTTTCTTGTCAGCATGGGTGAGGTCATGCGCCTTACCCAAAGCTATCAGGGTATCCCGAGCTTCCTCAGGAAAGAGAGGCCACAACCCCGCTCCCCAGTTTCTCTCAGGGACCCCATTCATATGTGTAGACGACTTGTACACTTGAACAAACATAAGCCAGATCCTGAGCTGTAAGAAAATTTAAATCAATTCAAATCAGCAAGTCCCAATATTTTAGGTGCTCTTCATTTATTCTTCATAGAAAAGTGTTTCATTCCTTCAACTGATATGGTCCAATCTTCATATAGTCACAAATAAACCACAAAAACGCCGCCAACACGTGTTTCGTCTAGGTCGTTAAGACCATTTGACTTCGTCAGGGCAAAAGTTATTTATTCAGAACTTCTCATAGGTATGCGTAGGCGTATTGTCCAGACCATAAATTTCAATCTTCATATAGAGAGCGTCTTGCTCATAGAAATTATCATAAATGAAGGACAGATCCGTCCCAAAGTCGTTTGTAGGTATCCCTCCGAGTGCGGGGTCCTATTCGGAAAGCAGTGTGTTCCTTCGCATAGCACAGTGTTCGAACACTGCTGTCAAATGGTCTTAACGACCTAGACGAAACACGTGTTGGCGGCGTTTTTGTGGTTTATTTGTGACTATATGAAGATTGGACCATATCAGTTGAAGGAATGAAACACTTTTCTATGAAGAATAAATGAAGAGCACCTAAAATATTGGGACTTGCTGATTTGAATTGATTTAAATTTTCTTACAGCTCAGGATCTGGCTTATGTTTGTACTGACTAACTGTGGCGCCCTGGTGTCACAGTTTTTGATTCTGGTGGGGTGACCAGAATTTTGATCCTTTGAAGCTTACCAAATATTGTTACTACACTTTTATTTCTCCTCCCAGCGCACTGTATCCCATTTCGCCCCGTTCTGTTGCTGTTGACTTGTACACTTGAAACCACCTTTGAATGTCATCACCCTTTTTGTACTCTTTACCTACGTTCTTGAGGCTGTGTACAATCCTGTCTGTGTGTGCTGAAGAGTTGCTGCCACCATCTAAGCCGGTTCTACTCTTTAGCTCCAGCTCCTTGATCATTCTCTCATGATCTAGTATCATCTTGCTTTCCTCCATGGCTATTCTCTTGTCTTCCCTCTCACTTTCTATTCTGAGTTTCTCCAATTCAAACTTCCTTGCTTCACGCCTGTCCTCCAGCTCCTCTGGGGGCAAGCTACTGCTGCCTGGCTTGGAGGGCTCCCCTTCTCCCAAAAGCACATCTCCCCTTGGGCCAAGCTCATCCACCTCTCCACTGAGATTACCAGTGTGCCCACTGGCATGTCTGGCTGCTACCAAGGCCCTTAGCGCCTTTTGTGGCTCACCCTTCCTTGTGAGGCCTCTGACCTGGACTTTCAGGTTCTTGTAAATCGATTTCAACTCCTTGACATTGTAGACTTCCAATCGACCCTCCTCAAAGGCTATTTCTACTGATGAAACATATGATTCAATGGATTTCGGCATGTTGAAGTTAGTAAGTTCAAAACTGGTAAGATCAAAAATAGGCCAAAAAGAAAAAGAACCTGTACGTGGTACGTAATGGTCTGCGATATGGTAGTAGTGCACACCAATCACTGTAAGTCAAGTGCAAAACAAGTCCTATCCTCACCGCTGACAACCAATGTTAGAGATGGGATTTCTTGTTGGCTAAGGTTTGCACCAAAGCCAGTCAGAAACCACCACTCTAGTCAGGATAAGGGAGTTACACTCCTAAAATAACCCCTGCTCACCCCCTTAGTATCTTGGCACGAGCAGGCAGGCTTATCTTAGAGGAAGTGTGTAAAGTATTTGCACATAACCAACAGTACTACAGTGTAAGCAGTACAAATAGACACCACACAAGTTTAGAAAAATAGCCAATATTTTTATATACTCAAATAAGACCAAATACGATAAGAATCCACAGTACAGTACTCTGAAAATAGTTGCGTTGCAAGATGTGTTAAAAACACAGTTCCTTGATGTCGATAGCTCCATCCGGGCTATCACGGTGTCGTGAACAAGCAACTCCAAACAGTTCTGGCTGACCGCGGTGTCGTGGGTCAGCTGCGGTGTCGGGAAGACCTGCGAACAGTACCTTTCAGAGATTCAGGTCGTCGATGACCTCTCGTTGTCACTCCCTTTGCAAGTCGATGTTCTCTCTGATGGAATCAGGAGCGCTGGCGTTGGCAGGCATCGGGTGCTGCGGTGCAAAGTGCAGTGGTGCGGTGCCCTCAGGTCGCGGTGCGAACATCGGCTCAGTGGCGGCGTCAGATAGCGTCGTCGGTGAGACCAGGGTCGTGGTGTGAAATGAAGGCGGTGCTAGTCACGGTGCTGGCTGGTCACGGTGCACCAACGGCGTTGCTGTCGCTGAAGCACTGTCATCAGCTGACAACTGGAGTCGATGGCACCGGCATTGGTAGGCCAAAGTTGCGGTGAGGAATCGAAATTTGCCTAGCTTACGTAACGGTAAGTTTCAATTCTATTAAGGACACGGAGGCGAGGATTATGCTTATTCTTCCTTCGCTTTATTACAAATAGAAAAACACAGCAGCCTTAGAAAAGCTCAAAATCCATGTCCAAACTGCAGGAAAAACTTGGAAACAAACAGCTTTTAAAGTTTGTAAATCCAGGACAAACTACAGCTCCCATGAGCCTTCCAACATTAGTCCTTCTATTATGTCCAGTCCAGGTACTAAAGCCAGTCCCCTCTCAACCTTCTTCCTCTTTCTTCGCGCTGGTTACGCACACTCCTCATTGGTCCTGGTCGGAGCCGTCATTTCCTAGCGGAAAAAAACGACAACGTAAGAGAAGCACCGAGAACATCACTGACAGCACGCAAGTTGAGAACATCATCAAGACTGGCATTAGAACATGCACCACGCAAAGATGGAAAACAGTTTACTTACTGAGATACGGGTGGGTTCGCAACGCCGAACTCCAGGGTGGGATAATCCTCGCCTCCGTGTCCTTAATAGAATTGAAACTTACCGTTACGTAAGCTAGGCAAATTTCGATTCTATGTCAGGACCGGAGGCTTTGGATTATGCTAGTTCAAAGCTTACTCACCACCAAATGAGCCAAATCCACCACCGGTTTAAAATAAAACCTTGTAAACGTGGAATCAGAGGACCAATCTGCTGTTCGCATCAAATCCTCTAAACGAGCTCCCACTGAACGCCTTAGAAGCCATGGCCCCCCTGGCTGAGTGAGCTCCAAAACGTTAAGTATCAATGCCTGCCTCTTGCATGACCCAACGCACCCACCTCGCAATAGTGGGGGAAGAGACTGCTCTGTGTGGTTTTCGCAGGGCAATTAGCAATTGTTGTTCGCCCGGAGGGCAGATGTCCAACGTCATGTCTTCATAAGCCTTCAAACATTGCACGGCGCACAACTTGGGAGTGTCCACAAAAACCGGGTACGAAATAGTACGTGACGCCGACCTTGTGCGACGACCCACTGTAAAAGCGACCCCCGTCAGGGGAAAAAGACTCGCGCCGAAATGTCCAAGGCGCACACATCCGACACACGCCGGTAAGAAACCAAACGCAAAAGCACAGCCAACGTAGCTGAAAGTTCCATTAAAGATAAATAATCGGTAGCCTGCCAGGACAAAAAATAGGTTCAGGACCACAATGACGTCCCAAAGAACCGAATACCGAGGCTCCAGAGGTAAAGAGAGATGAACGCCTCGCAAGGGCCTGCAAACGCAAGGGCGTTCCCCCACAGGAGAACCCTCCACAGGCCGGTGTCCCGTTGAGACCGCGGAACGCATAGCCTTAATCGTCCTATTAGCCAGGCGCTTAGTTGCCAATTCGGCTAAAAAAGTTAAGATGGAAACAAGGTCTGCGACCACGGGATCCAAGTCCCTTCGAATACACCAACGCCGCCACTTAAGCTAAGCGGGTTTGTATCGATTCGCCGTACTGTCGGCTCAGGCTTTGTGAAGCGGGCTCTCAGCCGAACCCGAAAGGCCCGGGAACGACCAACGTCTCCGGGAAGTCTCCATGCCATGAGGCGGAGAGAGAGAGAGAGCCCTGAATGACGACGGGATGTGGCTCCCGATTCCGGATTGAGCAAGAGATGAGGAAAACAGGGGAAGTAGGATTGGAAAAATCCCAAGAAAAAGTCCAGAAAATCGTCAAACCAGACATGAGACTGCCAGAGCGGCGTAATCAACACCATCTCTACCCCCTGACGGCGAACCTGGGCCGCCGTCCTCACCACCATTGAGAACGGAGGGAGCGCAAAGGGCGTCTCCCGACTCCAATCCTGGAGGAAAGCATCCATGGTTACTGCCAGAGGGTCCGGTCTCCAACTGAAAATCTTGGGAGTTGGTGGCACAGCCAGGACGCAAACAGAGCCACCGAAAAAGGAACCCCACCGGGTACTCAGCCATTGGAAAAACTGGGACGTCCAGCATCCGCCGACTGGCATCCTTTAGGTAGCGGGAGAGCCAGTCTGTCACCTGAGTGGCTCGGCCCGGCAAGGAGACTGCCGCCACCGGTATGTGACGTGCAAGGCAATAGTCCCAGAACTCCCTTGCCAAATCCGCCAGAGCTCGGGAGCGAGGTCCACCCAGGTGATCGACGTACCGGACCGCCGAGACGTTGTCCATTACCAAGAGGACGCAGGACATCACCAAATACTTGGCTCGACCTCGGATCGCAAAAGACCCCGCTAAGAGCCCCAAACAGTTTACATGTAGCCTTTGTTCGTCGAAGGCCCATGCGCCGCCTGTGGAGAACTCCCCGCAGCGGGTACCCCAACCTGACCTGCCGGCATCGGATCCCATCACTAGGACCGGGACCGACCCGAAGGTCGCCCGGCCACTCCTAGCCGCCATATGTGAGAACCACCAGGACACCCCCGCCGTCACGTCCTCCGAGAGGGCGCATCTGGTCGTAGGACATGTCCCTTTCGGAGGTGTCGGGCTTGGAGGCGCTGGAGCGCTCTGTAGTGCAACGGCCCTGGGAAAAAGCGCCTGAATGGCGGATGACAGAAGTCCGATCCTTCGAAACCTTCCGCCGTAACGCATGTTTGATCCAGGCTATCTCCCTCGAGGGAAGACTGAGAGAGGCCCCGACTGAGTCTATGACAAAACTTAGGGACGTAATGTCCTGACACGGAACCAGAAACGACGTGAATTCGTTGATGACGAAAACCCCGCCTCTGGAGAAGCAGAACCGCTTGCTGAAGGTGACCAGCCAAGGCCATTGGACACTGGGCCATCAAAAGGATGTCGGTAAGGTAAACGATCATCCGAATACCTTGTCCCCGCAGGAACTCCATCGTGAAGCACTAAGGGCCGAGGAAAAAATACCGAAGGGAAGGGAGGTGAACTCGAACACACAGTTCCAGCAAAACTGAAGGAGCGCCAATGTGGAGGATGGATGGGCCCCACCAAATAGGCGTCCGCCAGAGCCAGGCGCACCACCCAATCCCGTGGGAGGAATACATTCCGAAGGAGATGAAGTTCCTCCATCCTGAAGTGTCGGTAGATCAACCAACCGCTGAACCCTTTGAGGTGGAACACCGGACGTACGCCGCCATCCGTCTTGTCCACTAAGAAGATATTGCTGAGGAAAAACCCATCGGGATGCCGCGTTGCACTCATCGCAAAAAGGCCGCTAACCTGCCCTTCATGAGAACCCGGTTTGAAGACAGGACACTTACCGTGGGAATTGTTGGGTCCAGGGGTCTAGCGGTATCCTCGACCGCTGAAGCGGTGGCCTCTCGTGGGGTAAAAAATTACCGAAGTTCGCTGAGGTCCGGTACCGGCCCCAGCCGGAGCCTTGCCCCCTACCGGAGGCTTGCTGCCCTGCTTGGCCGAGTACATCAAAGGAAAGGCTCCCCAAAGGGGCCGCTCTGCGCCACCGACCCCGCTTCCAAAGAAGCCAAAGCACATAACCTCGGGTCCAGCTTAAGAAGCAAAGACCTCCGCCGTTCGGTGGGCAGGGAGCAGGTAGCGTTCCCCAAAAAAGGATCACTCTGAGCCCAGTTAGACAAACTCAGGGGAAACAACCGTGCCATTGGCGTACGCCTCCTCCGCCATGTTGAGGCTCCCCGTTGCGACCCAACCGCGCCAATTTGTCATAGCACGACCGGCAGGAGCGGTCAATATCCTTTCGTGAGGAAGGTGGCCATCTTGCGCTGAACACTGGCGTCAGAGCCACCTACCCTCCAAAGTCTTACGCAGGCGACCTGTCACGGACCACGCCACCGTGTCTACCGGTGCCCAGGCGGCGGGCCGCGGATGTCCAATCTCATCTGGGAACAACATGCCGGACCCGTCTCGGGGTAACGCAGCGGTCAAGCTCGAGGGCGCCAAGAGCGCACTGACTCCCCAGCGTCACCGTGTCCGGGGAGACCGGCCCTGGGGACGGGGGGTGCGGTCTCCAAACCCGCTGCAGGCTCAGGGCCCGAGAGTGGCGCAGGGGGACCAGTTCGGCGCATTCCCGACAATGCGCGCAGACAGGCGATCCTCCATGGGACCCACCACCACAGTCGCACAGCGACATATGCAGCTGTTGACCGCTTGAGAAAATCTCTCATCTTGCAAATAGGAGATAAACAAATAACCATCTTGCATGTGAAGCTGTTGACTGCTTGCTAAAAATTTCTCATCTTGTAAATATGAGATAAATAAAGAACCATCTTGTAAATGGGAGACAGATAAATAACCATCAAAATAATAAATAAATAAATAAACATCAAAAGAAACATCAAAATAAACATCAAAATAACCATCTTGTTCCATGGTTGCAAAGCAGGGAAGGGCAACCTATAGCAAAAACAGCCCTGTGAAGCGTACCCCCCTGATAGAGGGTGTCAAACAACCAGAATATGGGCAGACCACTTAGACTGCAATTACGTTTTGGGCCAATAACCTGGCAAGGTAGGGCTGCACGAAACCCCCCCAACGCGCTGGCCCTCCACACAGGGACCGGGCCTAACCACCCCAAATGCGCGTTGCACCACACAGAAATAAGTAAATAACGTGCACTCGCCTACCGGCGTCACCGCGGTCTCAGCCGCCTATACAGACCCCGTAGGGCGTCAGTGAAATGAAGACAGGGCCAGATACAGACCCGGAGCACCGGGCGTAGAGGGGGTGGAGAGGGCAAAGCTCTGAGCCCGACCGGCTCCTCAGCGCGGCCCCCCAGCAGGAAGGGAAGCGCGCCGAGGAGCAGGCGAGACGACCGAGCGCCCTCTGGCGGGCGCCTCAATCACCGCACCGCCGCTGGGGCAAACGTCGCGAAAGGAGCGAGAGCGCTCCCGCGACAGGGCTCTGTAGGGAGGGAAACGTTTTTTACACAAGAATCGTCAACAGAGCCCAACACACCCCCGTCGAACTGCCGAAGGGAAATACATCGCCCCAGGCCCCAAATCAAAAAATAGGGAAAACACTTAACTGACTGCTGCGTGAGCAGCGAAGAAAGAGGAAGAAGGTTGAGAGGGGACTGGCTTTAGTACCTGGACTGGACATAATAGAAGGACTAATGTTGGAAGGCTCATGGGAGCTGTAGTTTGTCCTGGATTTACAAACTTTAAAAGCTGTTTGTTTCCAAGTTTTTCCTGCAGTTTGGACATGGATTTTGAGCTTTTCTAAGGCTGCTGTGTTTTTCTATTTGTAATAAAGCGAAGGAAGAATAAGCATAATCCGAAGCCTCCGGTCCTGACATAGAATGAGGGCGATGCGCCGTCTAACTTTACGAGCGGTGCCCCGAACCACGGTGCAAGCAGCGGCGTTGAGTCCGGCATGGAGCGGCGTCGCTGGGGATACCAAGGCGTCGTCGTGAAGCGAGGCGGTGCGGTGTGCGGTACACACAGGTCGCAAGCAGCGGCTCGGTGGCGGCTTTAGCATGCGTCATCGGTGAGACCAGGGTTGCGTTGCGGCGGTGCTCTCTGCGGTGCCTTCAGGACACTGTGTCCGCAGCGGCGTCATAGACGGTGTCAGGCTTGAAGTCTTTGATGTTCGTGAGACTTCGTGAACAGGGGGCAAACTCTACCTCAAGCCCTTGGAGATACTCAGCACAAGTAGAGAAAGTTCAGTCCAGTCCTTTCACTGCCCAAGGCAGAAGCAGCAGCTGCAGGCCAACCCAACAAAGCAACAACACAGCAAAGAGGTAGTACTCCTCCTGGCAGCTCTTCCAGCTCTTCTTCTTGGCAGGCTTCTTGATTCAAGCGAGTTCTACAGTCTTGGGGTCTGAGCCCCAATATTTATACCAGCAATTCCTCTGTCCTTTGAAGGCAGAGGGTCCTGGACCTAGTTCAAACCAGTTTGAGTGCATTCTGCCAGGGTGCACCTTTTTCCTTTCTCAGTGTGGGCCAGATTCCTCAGACGCACCACAGGAGGTGGAGTCAGCATTGTGGAAGGTGAGCCCAGCCCTATTCAGACCCAGGTGCTACTCCTCCCACCCATCTATGTGTAGATGTGCCTATTCAGCCCGGCTGACCCACCTTGTCTCCTGGAGTCTCCCCAAGCTCCTGTCACTCACAAACCAGACAGACAATACACCTGCTAGCAGAGGCGGGCTGGATGGTTAGATCAGAAAATACCTACTTTCTAAAAGTGGTATTTTCAAACACAGAATGTTAAACCCAACTTCACTAAAAGATGTATTTTATCATTTTGAGTTCAGGCATACTAAACTCGAATTTCTACCATGTTCCCTAAGTCAGTTAGGATCATAGGATGTAATGAGCATACTGCCCATTCTGGCCTACGGGGAACAAGTAGCCTTGCAATAGTGAAAAACAAAGTCGGCTGCAATTCACTATCAGGACATGGCACAAACACCACGGCATGTCCTACCTTTTACATACAACACACCCTGCCCATTGGGGTACCTTGGGCCTACCTTAGGGGTGACACACATGTAGAATAAGGAAGGTTTAGGGACTTGCAAGTGTGTGCACTTGCCAAGTCGACACAGCAGCCCCAGGCTGCGCACATGCTCTGCGATGGCAGGCCCGAGTTATACTTTATGGGCTGTTTGCGTGGGTTGCACAATCCAGTGCTGCAGCCCACCAACAGCATTTGATTTATAGGCCCTGGCACACGCAGTGCACTTTACTAGGGACTGACACAAAAATCAAATATACCAATCATGGAAACACCAATCCATAACACATTTTATACAGGAGCACTTGCACTTTACCACTGGACGGCAGTGAGCAAAGTGCGCAGAATCATTACACCAGCAAAAACAAAGTCAAAACCAGGAGCTCAGAAAAGCAAAAAGTCAGGGGAAACACGCCAAAAGATCCCAAGTCTAACACACAGCATATAAATATGTATTCTTTTAACATATATGCAAGTATTCAAAGCACAGATAACGTTCATGTCAAAAGAACACACCCGTCTTTCTGGTGCATCTTTTCTGCACTCCCTTTTTCTGCTTCCCCTTTTTGCCCAGGTGACCTTACTTTTGGCACTCCATGTTTATGCTAGACAGAATATTTCTGATTACGTCTGTTTATGGAGTCATCTGAAAATTCCCAATTTTTTAAATTATAATAATTTATAAAATTATATCTTTTTCAACTCATTAACAGGCATCAGTATGATCATATACTTATGTTTTACTAATTATACCCGTAATGATTGAAGTGAAGGGCCCACATGTTGAGTCTCCATGCCAAAAATTACTGCCAATTTAACCCTAGAGAAAATTAACTTGAAGCATGATTTTTCATAAGTTGCGTCTTTCTCCACGACCTCTGTGAAAATGAAAAATGTTTGTAACACTTTCCCACGTTTAGAGCACTAGTTGCACCTGAGTTATTCAAGTGTAAAGGTAGAAGCACAGATTAGTTAGGGAAGGACGTTTCAAATTTTTATGTATATCACACAAAGATAAGACTGCAGGAGTTCACCAAATTTGCATTATCGTATCTTCTAGATCACCTAAGCAGTTATCAGGATACAACAGTCTTCCAGAGTCTACTAATAAATGAAGACAATCCGAGCCACACATCTCCACCACAGAGACATCAGCAGACTTCCTCTCCTCCTGGTGGGGTCAATCAATCAATCAATAGTAACTTTATTTGATCTTAAGCAGCAAGATCGTAAAAGTACAGCATAATACACATATTCATAGTTAAAAACAAAATACATCACGAACGATGCAGTTAAAACTTTAAAAAGTTAGTCAATAGCTCATAATATTCATTGTGCAAATACACAAGAATACCATATATCGTGCTAACAGTAACATTTGTAAACAATGCCAATACATTAGATGCGATATCTCACATTATCCAATATTTCATGTAACACATATTGAAGGCCTAAGATACCTAGCTTCCCGCAATCAGTTGTTATAAAGTGCTTTTTAGTGCAGTGTAAACAGTCTAATGCTTTGCTAACCTCCTTTAAAAAAATGCCAAGCATAAATAGGATGCAACACAAAAATTAACGTATGGATTAGGAAGCATTTGGAGGACATACAAAGCGGGACGGCTTTGAATAAAATTATATTTTCGCAGCAGTGGACGGACATACTTTCTCCGAAAACGTGAGTAAAATGTACAAAAGAATAAAATGTGTAAGTTAGATTGTATAGATTTGTTATCACGGACACAAAGTGAAAGTTTGTTTGCTGAATTGGTCCCTGATGGATAAGGATTCATGTGAAGGATAAAACTCTATCTAAACCTTAACATTATAATTCTATGTCGTGGGTTTGTTACAGATGTCAGGTAAGAGTCCATTTTGCCTGAGAGAAGTGGGAGGGCCAGGTATAAAGCCACAGTTGGTTTAATATAATTTAAAATATCTTGTTCCTTCTCTCTAAATTCTTTCGCACAATCTTTAATTACACTATTAGTTGTAACTCTACAGGCTAGAGGATCTAAAAAGAGGGACTCTAAACCGTCATCTTGAGGGTTTTACCACCTAAACCCTGACTGGCACAGCAGCAATCTTCACGTCGGTCCCACCTGGGATACGGGATTACTAATTTCAAATATGCATTTGGGCAATTACCCGGTCGGTGCAGTCAATTTCACTGTGGCCCTCCTCTGGCATATGGTGTTCATTGACTTTTCCCTGCCCACAGGCAACAACCCGATCGGTGTCTTCTCACACCTCGTTACAGAGATCCAGTTGCTTGCATCTCCACTGGAGCTCGATCCATCCAACGTTCTCCTCTTCCTCAAAGAGTATATTGTTCTTTTCAAGTAGGCAGGCACTGGTGCTCCAGACTCAAGGGGCATGTGGTCTTGGATTCCCTGTGTGAAGTCCCCTCACCCAGCTGGGAGACTGGCAGGCCTTGCCCCCACTCCTGGCCGCTTGACAGTTGACTATTTTGGGGGCCTCAAGTACCTCTTCTCATAGTCGATTTCCAGGCGCCAAATGTAAATTAGAGTCAGAGTCTTTGAAGTTTATGGTGGGGTCTGCTACTTTTGAAGTACCCTGTCTACACTGCCTTTCTCCAGAAAGCATTCTGTCACAGCAAGAGTGACTCCATATCTGATAGCCCAACAACACAGGCCGTAGTGGCTGGAGGCCCCCGCCTGTATGTCAACCACATTGATATGTGTAGCAAAACGTTACCCATGGCCTCAGATCTACTCTTTATGATTCTCTTATCATCCTCTTTCCTGAAATGTGCCCAGGCCCCTTTCCAGTGATCTCTCTCTGAATCCAAAAACATCCTATGAAGTATACCTCTCCCTTCCTTCAGTGTATCCAACCCAGCGCCAAGGAAAGCAGCAATACACAAATCTGTCTGTGGGGTAGAGACATTCCTCTACCTCCTCATGTTTCTCTAGTTATCCCGGGATCTCCCAAAATGGAACCCAGAAACTTCTATGTATTGTACCATTCACAGACACACATACTTCCAGCACATGCTGTTGTAAACATATCTAGGACCCTATTTAAATATTCCCGATGTATGCCCTCATGTGGTCATAACAAATCATATCCTTATGAAGGCATAAGAATCATATCCATATTTAGTCATGGCCAATGCAGTCCAAATACGGCAAGGCTACTCCCATAGACTCCTAGAAAGCACAACGCGTTCTTTAAACAAACCAAGCCTCCAGCAGCCCGGGAATTCCCCCTGCTTCTGTTTTGATTTGTCCAAGAACTCCTGGAGTCCTGAAAGAACTGCGAGTTCTTAGTGACGTCTTATGTCCAACCTTACGTCAAACTCAGCACCTTCCAGCTATAAATATACCAACAGCTGCCCTAGCAAACACACGGTGGTTTGGAGCAGATCGACTATCTACTTGCCCGACGCCCTGCTGTGGCAAGTGCCGAAGGAAGCCGACCCTCCCATTGACGCACTGAGAGAGACGCTGTCTTTTCTCCTGCCGAGAAATCCATCTCCAGTGTTTCCAGTCACCCTTGCGGGTTACTGGGAGATCGAGTCCTGAGAACGAGATACAATACCTCCTTCATTCTATAACCAAGGTACGGAGCTGATTATATCCTTAGAGAATTCTTGATTCAGATTCTTGGCAAAAACGAACTTAACTTAACTGCAGCTCACTTACTCCTTCCCACGTACTAGGCTTAGGTTAGGTACACCGGGGTAGGCGTATTTTAGAAGCACCAGTCGAGTACGTTTAGTCAATGATTTTATGTATGTATATATTTTATCTATTTTAAACGGTATACAACCTTTACCACGCAACTTTTACAACGACCTACCATTACCACGCAATTTTTACAACGCAGGATCCATTACAACTCATACCATTACAACGCATGTATTTACAACGCAGGTACCTTTACAACGCATACCATTACAACGTAAGTATTGGTAAGTATATCATTTTATCAAAAATATTATAAGTTTGGGTTTTTGGGTAAAGGGGTATTTTTAGGGTTCAGGGTCAGTTTTGGGTTTTTGGGCAAAGGGGTATTTTTAGGGTTCAGGGTCAGTTTTGGGGTTTTGGGCAAAGGGGTATTTTTAGGGTTCAGGGTCAGTTTTGGGTTTTTGGGTAAAGGGGTATTTTTAGGGTTCAAGGTCAGTTTTGGGTTTTTGGGTAAAGGGGTATTTTTAGGGTTCAGGGTCAGTTTTCAGTTTTTGGGTAAAGGAGTATTTTTAGGGTTCAGGGTCATTTTTCAGTTTTTGGGTAAAGGGGTATTTTTAGGGTTTAGGGTCAGTTTTCAGTTTTTGGGTAAAGGGGTATTTTTAGGGTTTAGGGTCAGTTTTCAGTTTTTGGGTAAAGGAGTATTTTTAGGGTTTAGGGTCAGTTTTCAGTTTTTGGGTAAAGGGGTATTTTTAGGGTTAAGGGTCAGTTTTCAGTTTTTGGGTAAAGGGTATTTTTAGGGTTCAGGGTCAGTTTTGGGTTTTTGGGTAAAGGGGTATTTTTAGGGTTCAGGGTCAGTTTTGGGTTTTTGGGCAAAGGGGTATTTTTAGGGTTCAGGGTCAGTTTTGGGTTTTTGGGTAAAGGGGTATTTTTAGGATTCAGGGTCAATTTTGGGTTTTTGGATAAAGGGGTATTTTTAGGGTTCAGGGTCAGTTTTGGGTTTTTGGGTAAAGGGGTATTTTTAGGGTTTAGGGTTAGTTTTGAGTTTTTGGGTAAAGGGGTATTTTTAGGGTTCAGGGTCAGTTTTGGGTTTTTGGGTAAAGGGGTATTTTTAGGGTTCAGGGTCAGTTTTGGGTAAAGGGGTATTTTTAGGGTTCAGGGTCAGTTTTCAGTTTTTGGGTAAAGGGGTATTTTTAGGGTTTAGGGTCAGTTTTCAGTTTTTGGGTAAAGGGGTATTTTTAGGGTTAAGGGTCAGTTTTCAGTTTTTGGGTAAAGGGTATTTTTAGGGTTCAGGGTCAGTTTTGGGTTTTTGGGTAAAGGGGTATTTTTAGGGTTCAGGGTCAGTTTTGGGTTTTTGGGCAAAGGGGTATTTTTAGGGTTCAGGGTCAGTTTTGGGTTTTTGGGTAAAGGGGTATTTTTAGGATTCAGGGTCAATTTTGGGTTTTTGGATAAAGGGGTATTTTTAGGGTTCAGGGTCAGTTTTGGGTTTTTGGGTAAAGGGGTATTTTTAGGGTTTAGGGTTAGTTTTGAGTTTTTGGGTAAAGGGGTATTTTTAGGGTTCAGGGTCAGTTTTGGGTTTTTGGGTAAAGGGGTATTTTTAGGGTTCAGGGTCAGTTTTGGGTAAAGGGGTATTTTTAGGGTTCAGGGTCAGTTTTGGGTTTTTGGGTAAAAGGGTACAGGGTAAAAATTAAATATAATTAAATTTAAATTACATTAAATTAAATTGATTAAATTAAATTAAAATAAATGAAATTAATTAAATTAAATTAAATTAATTAAATTAAATTAAATTACATTATATTAATTTTAATTAAATTACATTAAAAAAAATATTATATACTTACCAATACTTACGTTGTAATTGTATGCGTTGTAAAGGTATATGCGTTGTAAATACATGCGTGGTAATGGTACTTCGTTGTAATGGATCCTGCGTTGTAAAAATTGCGTGGTAATGGTAGGCGTGGTAAAAGTATGCGTTGTAACGTCATACATCCATTTTAAACACGGTATGGCTTAGAAACTGTACCATAATACTCCTTTTACTGTACGCACTTTACTTTATGACAAGTATTGCAATTGTGGCAACTCACTTCTCTTGCATGAGAAAGAAGACTGTTCAATAAATAACCACTTTTATTGAAAACGCCAGTCTCTCTATTTCTCTGCGCTTCTGGTGAAACTAAGCATGCACGATTGACTGAGTAAAATAGTTATCTATTGTTTCCGCAACTCTGCAGATATACTCCTTATTCTGGAGGGAGCAAAGTTGTCATGTTTATGCGGTTGTCAGAAATTAATCCCTTCTTGTCTATTCAGGAAAGTTAACACCTTCATGTTTACTCGAAAAAGTTTCTAGTGACCTCTGAGCTAGCTGGCATTCATAATTAAGTCTAACATATTCAATAGAGACCTAGTCGACCTCAGTCCTACGTCTAAACTATCGTTTATGTTATTCCAATGCGCAGAGCCTATTGGGAATATAGGAACTACACTACATGGCGCCCAACGTTTGGTAAGGCGATAATTTAACGCTAGATGCTGGAGTAACTCAGTCATGCTTTTCACACAGACCCCTTTTTCCCGTAAAAACTCCAATAGATGTCTGGAGTGGGTGAAAGGTTAATATCCGCCAGAACTTAGTAGGATGAGAATCCTATGTATTAGTTCTTGGTTTAGTCAACGTTGAAGGATACAGTGTTCCAAAATATTGTGCACCTAATCTTTGTTTCCTTGATATTTGCTCTGCAAACTTTCTTTCAGCAAAATGTCAGAAAGTGACGACGAAAGGGAAAGAGCTAAAATAGCAGCTCAACTTTTAGCGGAAGACACAAGTCTCCGGAAGATGACCCGGATGTTATAATCATCCCAGTCAATGTAAGAAAAACCATAACTATAAAACTTATAGAAAATGGAGTATCATTATTATTAAATTATTATTATTAAAATTGTATATAGCGCGCAGCTACCCTTGGGCATCCCGGCGCTTTCAGGACCCATTTAATAAACGGTAAGTTTGGTGCAATCAAGCAGGGAAAAGGTAGGTTTTGAGGCCTTTGCGAAATCGCTGTGTGCAAGTCTCAGCGCGCAATTCAAAAGGAAGCGAGTTCCAGAGCTTTGCTGTGTGAACTGAAAACCTTCTCCCGCCTGTCCTAGCCCTTTTAACTCTAGGGACTAAGAGAAGATGTTTTTGATCGGACCGCATCATCAAGAGGTGGTACAGTCATATTTGTGGTAGAGGCCCATGAATATCGGCAGACAGAGGTATTCTATTCCTGGATACATTTTCCAGCAGCACATGCTGTGACATGCGATTTTCACTGCTACAAAATAGAGGAATCTCCAACAGAATACGTTCCTTTCGAGGACATTGAAATTCCACTAACATACCAAGAGCACCAGCTCTGGTTTAATGGCGCCCTAAAACATCAAAATCACTTCACCAGGCTCGGTCCACTAGGTAGACCAGGAGCCACATGGCCGGTTATAGCCAGCTATACACCACATCCTGA
Source organism: Lissotriton helveticus (assembly GCF_964261635.1). Taxonomy (NCBI): domain Eukaryota; kingdom Metazoa; phylum Chordata; class Amphibia; order Caudata; family Salamandridae; genus Lissotriton; species Lissotriton helveticus. The sequence goes on along the minus strand of NC_136059.1, from coordinate 1,145,382,917 downwards.
CATTGAAAAATGTCAAGCAGAGAACTTTTTGCTCAGCTACAGAAATTAACAAAAGCATATAGACAATTAGTTCAATTGACAATTGACGGTACAACGATCCGCCAAAAATTGAAAGAGACAGATATAGCTTAACAACCTTTTGAACTTGCCAGAATATCCTATGAAGAATTAGGTAGAGATAGTTTGGGTGGGAAACCACTAAAACCCCAACTAACTGAAAATCCTGAAAAAACCTTTATTAAAAATAATCTCATTACTCCAAAAAAGAAATGGGAGGGTAACAAACAAACCACTCCCAGAGAAAAACAGTTCCAGTCCAGAGGAAGGTCTCCCCAACGGAGAAATAGATCTCCTGAACGGGGAGGCAGGTCTCCACAACGGGAGCCCTCTGAGAAAAGGTACAACCTTAGAGATAGGGATAAATTTAAAAAACCTGACAGATATCAAGCTATTGATACACGTCCCTCTCGATCTTTTCAGACTTCCTCACAGAAATCGGAAAAAAGAGAACGGTCAGAACACAAGTCCAAAGACAAGGAACCTGCTCATCAAAGTAAAAAATTACAATTTCCAAAAAAGAAGGTAGCTAGTATTAAAATAAAACATGCCGAGGATTCTGAGGACACAACTCAAGAACGGAGAATGGGCCCAGACAATGCTAGACAGCGCAGCAGAAGTAACCATAGCTCGCAAGATCCTGATGAATCTTCTGGAGACAGTGGACACGAATGAATACATTCAGGTGGAAACTGCAGACACCAGAGTTAGTGTACCCCATAAATTATATGAAATAACATTACATATAGAGGGGGACAAAACTAGGAAAATAAGAGGTCTCTTTTGGGAGAACCTATCAAAAGGCTATGATATCCTTCTAGCAGAGAAAGACTGGCCACCAGAGTTTGTCAGGGAGTGCCCACATGGCGAAGAACTGATTATGCCTGCCTTCTCAAATCACATTCCAATTTATAAAAGATACACATATGCTAGAAAATGGGCAGTGGCCCAAGCCCCTGCATTATATAAAAATCATGTAGGATGGGATGAGGATTCTCCTCACCATAAAATTCAGTTAAAAAATCAACCTACTGCACAGAGGCAGTATCCTGTTAAGCAAGAAGCTAAAAAACAAATCAGGGAGATCTTAGATCAACTTGAATACCAGGGGGTGATTGAAACATGCAACTCACAAATGAACAATCCTTTGTTTCCTGTCTCCAAGCCAGACGATTCATATCGTCTAGTTTTGGACTACAGACACCTAAACTCTTGTTGAAAAACATTTGCAGTACAAAACTCACACAGTGCAGCACTAATGAATAACATCGTGCGGAAAAAATATAAAACGACATTAGATATTTCAAATGGTTTCTTCTGTCAAAATATAGCACCGGAAAGCAGTTATTTGACCGCTTTCTCCTGTATGGGGGCCCAAAAGCAATTTTGTCGTCTCCCACAGGGATTCAAGAATAGCCCAGGATTATTTTCAGCCAGGGTAACAGAATTACTACAAATGTATGATGATGAGGCAATATCTTATGTCGATGACATCTATCTTACAGACGATGACCTGGAGACACACTTGAAAAGAGTGAACACCATTATACTTGGGTTCGCAGCTGAAGGGTACAAATTCAACTTTAAAAAGTCACGAATTGCCGACCTCACTGTCCTATTTTTAGGATATGAGTTATCAAGTGAAGGCAAAACCCTAGCAGACAACTTCTTAGAGAAGTGTGCAGTACTCCAAGCTCCAAAAACGCTGAAAAACTTACAATCAATTCTAGGTTTCCTGAATTTCGGAAGAACATACATTCTAAACTACGCAGAGAGGGTTAAACCACTCTACGAATTAATAAAACCTGATTTCAAACCAATTAATTGGACACAAAATCAAACAAAAATTTTAAGATCAATACAAACAGACATGTTAACTAACACAAAACTGCAAACACGCGCAAACGAACGCAACCTTGTAATCCGAGTCATCCCAGGAAGATGCGGATTCACATACCTGACCTCTAATGAGGGAGAAACGGTATCAATAGCTTATAAATCACACTTGTACATACAAGCTGAAATGAAATTCAGTTCTACTGAAAAAATTCTGACTGCGGTTCAAACTGCTGTAGCAAAAGAAAGAGCCCTCGCACAAGGGAAAAGTATATCTGTTTTAACAGCAGTATCAGCCCTTGAGGCAGTAACAAGACCAAGCATTCCGAATGCTAAAGCTTTAGATCCAAAATGGATAAAATGGGAAAATTCTCTCACTGCAACAGACGTGAAACACGCATTGATCTGAAAATGAAAAAACTAGAAGATCTGGAATACGAACATGAATGTCCTCTGTCAATCGAAATTCTGCCTCTCGAACAGTACTCGTGTGTAATATACACGGACATATTTGCACAACACTACGTTGTGGAAAAACAAGTTTACAATGCAGCATGCGCGATTGTTAAAGGTCGCTGGCGCTTAGGTAAATTCAGACCGATGGTCACCAAAACGTAATCACTCAGAAACTGTACAGCTCAGCGAACTGAATTTTTTTTTTTTTTAAGTATTTGTATTGCAGATTTATAAACAAAACAGTGAATTAGGCGACCTTCCCGCCCCTGAGCACCAAAAGACACAATACCAGAACAAAATGTCACACAGCCATTCAGCCCACATCCCGGAGGCTGGGCGGCGTACGTGTTCAGTCCTTATATGATGTCCAGGAAGCCACCTCATAGAGGTATCCAGTCAACCCCACATTTAATATCTGCTTTTCTAGGAACTCCAAAACACACCCCGTCCCCGTACCCCCATCCGATTACAGCTTCTCACCAGGTACAAGCACTACCATCAGCTACACCTCCCACACCTTGCAGTCATATCCCATCATTTCCCCGTGCCAGGGCTCCTAATTTTCTTTGGGTGCCAATCTATATGTCAACCGGAGCCCGGTCTACGGGCATTCTCCCCATGTCTGCATCCAATTCTCCCTGTCACTGGTATCCCTCCACTCCCTGCAACGGACCATGGCCAACCCTCCCAATGACCCTCCCCCCCAGCTGCGACTGATGCGGGCAAGAAACTCCTCTCAATTTGAGACTGTGCTACCTATGGGTCTACATATCCACTCCATCACGTCCCATGGGGCCCTCTGCCCGGCTCATGACTTAAACTTTCTCCTCTGTCAGGTAATCCTTCAGGGCCTGCACCATTACCTCCCAGGCCCTCGCCATCTCCAGACCCTTCTCATTCGCTGTCTGAGTGGCCTGCCTCAGCCTAATCACACCCTCACACCCGGCCCATTTCTGTAGCTCATTCGTCCACCTCCGAAGTGACGGGCCTTCTTTTGATTTCCAGTGCCAGGTGATCTCCCTTTGGGCCAGTATGAGCCCGAGGTCAATAAATTTACTTGTGAGTTTCGTTTTGGCCGTGTGGGGAAACCAGAGCAGCAGACATGTTGCCATGTCATATTCCACTTGTCGATCTGTCACTGCATTGAGAAGCTCCCCTACCTCCACCCAATACGTACCTAATTTCGGGCACCCCCACAGCAAATGGTCCAACTCTACCTCCAGCGCCATGCATCTCGGGCATGCCGCGTCCTGCACTTGGAAAAATCTCCTCAGCCGCCCCGGGGTCAAATAGGCCCTGTGGAGAGTAAAAAAGTGCACCTGCTGAAAGCGGGCATTTCTGCACCCCTTCCATGTCCGTCCCAAAATCTGGCTCCAGACCGTGTCCGGTATGGGTTTCCCTATGATCTCTTCCCACTTCTCTTTCAGGGCCGAAAGAGGCTCCAGCCCCTCCTGCAGCATGTTAGAGTGGAGGCAAGTAACCGCCTTGATCGTTCCAGCGGCCATCACCACATACTGACAGGTCATAGTCGTGTCGGGCTCCGCCAATCCCCTTCTCCAGTGTTTCTGTATTGCTGCCACTACCGCCGCATGCAACAGGTAACTCCCATCAGACAGTCCAAACTGCTCCTGAAGTACTCTAAAGGGGACCAAGACCCCATCAACATATAGGTCTCCTACCACCTGAAGGCCCAAGTCCTCCCACTCCAATAGTGGAGACCAGTCTCCCCCATGTGGCAGCGCCGTTAACATCCCCAGAGGGATCTCCGGTGCATAGGGGCGCGCTGCTTTCGCCCTCTTTAAGCTCCTATGCCAACATAGCTGCAATGTCCTCTCCTCCATGGTCAAGCCCCACAACTCTAGTTTCTGCTGCATAATCATATACGATAGAATGTGTCTTTGAATGCCTGTCCCTCTAACTAGGTCTGGTCCCCGAAAATCCCTAGCTACATGTTGGGTTAGTACCTGCAACTGTGCCGCCAGGTAGTACAACTCGAAGTCAGGAACCGCCATCCCTCCTTCAAGCTTGGGTCTCATCAGCGTGTTCAAGGCCACCCTGCGCCTCCCATGGCCCCAGAGGAAGTCAATAACCATCGTCCGAAGTTCTTTAAAGAACCGTTGGGGGACCCACACCGGTAAGGTGCGAAAGTAGTAGAGCAGCCTGGGCAAGGCCACCATCTTTAATAGTGCCACCCGGCCCTGTACCGAAAGTGGGAGAGACGCCCAGAAAGTCATGCAGCCCCTCAGGGCCCTAATGCACCGTCCCACATTACCTTCCAGTAGATCTAGAGCCTTGTGATATATGCGGACCCCTAAATAAGTAAAGCAAGTACCTTCCCATATAACATCCACCTTTGGCGGCGGGTAAGGCACATCCTTCCGCAGCGGAAAAACACACGTCTTGTTCCAATTTACCTTGAGGCCCAACAGTTTCCCAAAGCTTGATAACATCGCTACTGCGCCTTCTAGCGCCGCTCCCGTGTCCTCCAAGTACAGCAACAAATCGTCCGCATACAATGATATGTGGTGAAGCCCTCCACCATTGCCAATCCCATTGTACATCTCCCCTGTACGAGCGTGGGCCGCCAGCGGCTCCATTGCCAATGCGAATAGCAGAGGAGACAGCGAGCATCCCTGTCTCATCCCTCTATGCACCCGATAATCAGAGGATATCACAGAACCCAGTCTCACCCTAGCTGTCGCACAAGAGTAGAGAACTCTCGTCCAGCGGCCGAATCGTTCACCCAAGCCAAATTTCTCAAGTACTCTATCAAGGTACACCCACTCTAGGCAGTCCAAGGCTTTCTCGATATCAACCGTCAGCACCGCTGGTTTTTGTTCCGGTTCCAGTTGGCTCTCCAACACCCGCACCAAACGGCGAACATTATCGGAGGTGTTCCTAGTGGGAACGAACCCCGCCTGATTGGTGTGTATGAGATTCGTCATATGCGGCAGCAATCTAGTGGCCAAAATACGACTTAGGATCTTATAGTCCACCGTCAGCATAGACAGCGGTCTATATGATGTAACATCTGTAGCCTCCTTGCCGGGTTTCAGCAGTGGGACCACCAGCGCCTCCCTCATTGATCGGGGCAGGCATCCCTTCTCCAGGGCCTCGGAATACACTCCCAGCAACTTGGGTGCCAAGACATCTGTATACTTGGCATAGAATTCAATCGGTAGGCCATCAACCCCCGGCGTCTTGTTCCTAGCCATTTGTTTAATGGCTACTCTGATCTCTGAAATCGTAATATCACCTCCCAAGTCCTTCGCAGTATCCTCAGTCAGCACCGGGAGTCGAGCGCCCGCTAGGTAAGTCTCAATATCAGAGGCGGCGGCCTGCAACCGACTTTCATATAAAATCGAATAATAATTAAAAAAACATGACTGGATGTCGGCCTGTGAGTATACCACCTCACCTGTCCCCTTCCTTATACTCATGATTGGGTTCCCTCTAGGTTCTGGGTTTGCAAGTCTCGCCAGCAGTGTGCCCACCTTATCCCCTTCAGCATGTACCTTGGAGGCATACAACTTATAATCATAGCACCTCAATCGTTCCATTTCCGTTGCAACCAACTCCCTCGCCTCCAGCAGCCTGGATTGCAATTCCGGGCGTTCAGGCCTTTGCCGTTCTAGATCCCTTAGTGCACCCTCCGCTTTCTCCAAATCAGCCAGGACTGACGTTCTCACATTCGAAAACCTCCCTATGCAGAGGCCCCGTACCACCACCTTCATAGCATCCCATTCTACTGATCTAGAAGTGGCTGTACCCTCATTCTCATCAAAATAACGCTCAATGCCCTGGCGGACAGTATCGCTAAATGCCGGGTCCTCCAGGGTATCAGGCCGCAGCCTCCATGTGGGGACCGCTGATCTCACTCGCTGCCATTGAACAGAAACCAACAGGGGATTATGATCTGAGATGGTCCTGGCTAAATACTCCGTATACGTTACCATGGCAGCCAACGGACCACTACACAAAACAGCATCTATCCGTACATGTAGATCGTGTAGTGCCGAGAAAAAGCAGTAGTCACTAGAATCAGGATGTTGCTCTCGCCACACATCCATGAGGCCCCACTTCTCCTGCCAATCCTTCCTGTGTGCAGCCAATCTGCGCACCGGGGAATCTGCCAGCGGAGGGTGCAATCTATCCAGCAGTACCTCCGTAATGGAGTTAAAATCTCCCCCCAATATTATGGGACCGGCAAGAAAATGAGCCAACGAACCAGATAGCCCTTCAAAAAAGCGAGCCTGATCCATGTTGGGGGCGTACACACTGCATAAAACCACATCCCGGCCGTACAACCTCCCCTCCACCACCACATATTGACCTTCAGGATCTACCCGATGGTTCGTGGCCTGAAAAGGGACACCCGCTCTCACCCACACCAAAGCTCCCCTTGCAAACGCCGAATAGGATGTGCCAAATACCTGGCCATGCCATCTCCTCTGCAAGGCAATGCATTCCTGTTTAGTTAAATGGGTCTCTTGCAGCAGCGCTATTTGGATACCCCGCCTCACCAGATAAGCATGTACCTTATAGCGCCGTGACATAGTCCGAAGACCACGGACATTCCATGTGAGACATTTCAAATTAGGTAACGTCCCCATGGTAAGCAACAATCAACCACCCCATCAGTGTCCCTTGATCGCCCACATCATTGCAGCACAGTCCCACAACCAAAACCCCCGTACAAACACCCACTAAAACTCCCCCCCACCTCCCCAGAACAGGACCCAATAACACATCATAGTCCCCATCCAAACATCAAACATAACACCCAATCTTCTATTCTGCAGTAGCCACTACAGACGGCCTTAAGGGCAAAGGGAGGGCGACCCAGAGCCAACCGGGGGCAGACCAAGCCCTCATCCCACGCCCACGATCCCATATAATGGACCAACACTGTACCTCCTGCCCCGCAGAGCACCAGGGCCAACAATCCCAACATAGTCTGTTAGCGTGGACCACATCCAGAATTATCATTCATTAAAGAGCCCATCTGCCGTTTGGGGGGTGACTAGCGGTCCACCAGCGCCGTCCACGTCCGAGTTGTCACCTCCTGATTTCCGCTCTTCTCCATCAGACTCTGACGCCACCAACTGCTCCTCTCGTTGTGAGCCAGTTATCACCGCAGTTGCCAACAGAGCCCCCTTCTTGTCCGCCGCCAATAGGCCGTCCTGCATTGCCCTCTTAAGTCTGTTCCGCTTTCGGATGCGTTGTGACTTTCGTACCTGGGTAGGTTTTTGTCTCGCACTCTCTCCTTTACCTCTGCGGTCAGTTCCAGCTCTGTACGACTCCAGCCAGGACCAAGCATCGTCGGGGGTCTGAAAAAATTGGGTCTAAACCATCTATGATCACTCGCAGCTTAGCTGGAAAGAGTAAGGAATACTGTATCTCCTCATCTCTTAGTTCTTTTTTCACAGCTCTCAGCGAGCTGAAATAAGATCTTTAAAGATGGCGCTTGAAAATGCCGATCGCGAATTCCCCACACTAATAGTGTGCGATTCGCATTACTGCGTCCAGTCTTACAACAATGACATGCAGACCTGGATCAAAAACGGTTACAAAGATGAGACAGGTGCCACAATAAAGCATAAAAAACTTTGGGAACAAGAAGTTCTTTTGCAGAAAGAACTACAAAAGACTCACGTGATACATACTCAGAGTCTTCGACGTGATGGCGTTCACGTTGCGGGGAATTCATTGGCTAACAGAGCCACAGCGGCAGCTGTCAAACCAGCTTCCGTAGCTACAAAAAAGCATTCTAAAAAACAAATAGATGGAGAAACGCTATTAGCAGTAAAAGCCTCAATGGAAGGCAACTATGCGGCGTTACCTCTAAATTATCCACTCGGAAATATATACATAATTGATGCGAACTCTGTTCCGTTTGCTCGAATACCTGGAGTGGGGGATAGGGTAATTCCAAACACGAACCGGAGAGCTTACTTGATTCAAGAAGCACACATGGGAATGGGTCTGAGGCACCAAGAGATCTTGAAATCTCTAATAGAATTACAAACACAATACTGGTGGCCGGGGATGAGTGTGCAAATTTACAACTTTGCAATTAATTGTCAAGACTGCAATAGAGATTGCAGTTGTGAACCGGACCAGACACCAGCCCAGATACCTCTATTAGACAGCATTAGGCTATCTATATGCAGACATCCAGAAGGAAAAATGCGATCCCATAATTATTAAGACGAGATTCATTTGGATGTGGCCCCAGCGCTCGGCTGACGACAAAACTGTTATAAAAGATTTGCGAGTCTTTATCGGCACATACGCAATTGGCATGCTACATTCTGACCAGGGTCCTGCGTTTAGCTCTCGAGCTTACAAGGAGGCCATGGCCAGCTTGGGCATTGCATTGCGGTACTCTAGTCCATTCCATTCCGGGGGAAATGCGGTAGTGTAGAGAAAAAACCGTGACATAAAGCAATCTATAACAGCGAGGGTATTAGGTTCGGGTGACGGGTGGGTCAAACATCTAATAAGTGTCCAACGTAGTCTTAACAATCTGCCAAGAAATTCTCTGGGGGAATCACTCCGTATGAACTTTTGTTTGGTACTAGAATGATCATCAGTGACCTCGATTGTCAGACTTCAGTGGTGGAACAAAAAACCTTTGATATCAAAGAACGTTTGGCTGTTTTACAGGACTTAAATGAAACAAGTAGAAGTCTAAGTAACATAAAGCTAAAGCCAACGGCCACTGAAGAAAAACCACCTGTCCCAGCAAGACCTGTCTGGATTCCAAAGATTGAGGATCTGGTCAGAGAAAAGATCGCGGCGAACAAGGAATTTGGGCCTTCTTACAGAAAAGCAGTACCTGTCTTAGCTATCAACGGAACAAGATCAGTAGTACTACCGCCCCATGCTGGTAAAAAGGAGAACAGAGTTGTATCAATCGACCTGGTAAAACCACAATCATGTGGCCAATAATAAGTAGTAGGCCCAGTGGACTCCCAAGAAGTAGCAGAAGACCCAACCTTGCTACAATTCAAGAGGTTCAAACTGAGAGACTAATCACATTTGATAAACCTGCAGTGAATAAAAAAGGACTATGCAACAAAGCCATGGAACTTGTGCCTCTTGAAACCCAAATTACAACAATTGACAGAACTGCATCTGGCTACTTCATCAATTTTGATGATTTTTCTGATGATCCAAGTGAACATGAAGAAACGCCAGCAACTAAAACTTTCAAAGAAAAAATGACTGAACTCTTTCATCAACTAAAAGAAACATATCTGATTTCACCATGGATTGAATTATGGATTGTGTTAGGTGTACTTTTCCTCCTACTCTGGCTCATTTTGGTTTTAAGCTTGGGAAAATTCATTGATAAAAAATATAGTACAATGGACACAGCAAGTCAGAACATCAACTTGGTCCTAAAGCCTCACAGATCTTCTCACATTGAAAAAAGAGAACTGTCATCAGTGAACATCACAGCCATTCCTATACCTGGTGGTGTAGCATGGGACACAACTGATTATGAAATCTATGGCCCGGTTGAACTCTTGAAATATCCACATCAGTTCAAGGTTTCATTAAGTGACTTTGTATCACCGAGTACTTTCTCTGATGATTGGGACTTTGAAAATATTAATAATATGATGTCAGATTGAGAAATGTCAGCAAAATTCACAGAGCATGATTATTTAGAAGGCTTGTCAAATTATGAAGAAATGTATTGCTATAATCATTATGGTCATCACTATTTGCATAAATCTGCTAATCCTAGAAATGTTTTTACTTATAATCAATGGGAACATTGTCCAACACCGCCAAAAGGCTGCTCGAAAACATTTTATGAGAAATTCCCATACTTCTCAGGGTTTAACAACACAGATCCAGAAACGTTTTATTTTAAAATGTTAAATAAGGCAGGAATGAAAAACATGTTGACGAATACTAAACTGATTTATTCTACAAAATTTTATGAAAAAATGTCTACATTTGGTTTTGAATTTTGGAAAAACAACATTGAAACAAAAACCATTTGGGGTACAAAAGATTGACAGGTACAAGGTCTAGAATCATTATTTAGAGCCTGTATGATCCTAGAACAAATAATGTTCCTGAATGACACCATTCAACAAACAACCTGTCTTGGCCTAGCCAAGATAAAGGACTTAAACAAACTGTCTATACCAAAGCCCATATCTGATAGTAATAGCACTACAGATGTGGAGATAGACGTATCCCATATTTTACACCAAAACAGAACGAATCCTGATTGGAGGAAATGGTTGATCTGGCCCACAGACACTAATAACTGTCAATATAGATTCCTGAATAAAAGACAGCGGTTCAAACAGAACAGGCCAGGCCCAAGATATTCCCAGAGACAACATCCAGGGATAATTACAACATGCAGTGTAGGGAAATTATGCCTTGAATGGCTACAGAGATCCACACTGCCTGAAATTAAGCAACACTTAACTTTACTTAAAGAAGGTGCTGACTTGCGAGATTTCATATTGGGACCTCGCAAACAGCGTCAAAAACATTTCATATACGCCGGTATATACGCTGCTTACAACGAAGCTTGGAAAGTAATGCAAATTGAAACTGCTGAAAAAATACGAGAAATTGATCGTATTCATTTGGAAAAATCACTGTCTGTAGTGGACAATGGGTTAACGACTCTGTCCTCCAGAATTTATTCACTGGACAGCATTGTATCATCTGCTATTGATATAATAGAACAGGATATGCTAATGTTACAACATGGCCAGTCCCAATTACGTTCTATTGTACAATTGGGCTGGACGTTGCAAAACCTTCGTTCAGGCTACGTGCCATGGCGTCTAATCAACACAACGTCATTATTTTCTATCTTTAACCTTACAGATAAACAAATCTCTTTGGCACAAAAAGGAGCAGACTATACGGTGCTGAGCATTGAAAAACTAGATAAATTGCCATTGACAGTCTCTGAAAGACCAGTCATTGAATGGATAATACATGGCACAATCACAATTCCGATAACGACTTTTCAGTTTCAATATTGCCAAAAGTATATACCAGCAGGCCTGTATGAAAGGTTGGGTAAAGTATACATCAAGTCAACCTGGAATTTACCTTATACACATAGATGTTATAGTGAAGGGAAAAAAGAGGTATTTCTTAGTGGTAACAACTGTAAACATTCACTAAGCGGTACACTTCTGTGTCAAGGTATTAACTTGCATGGAGCCTGCGAAGGTTCATCAAATAACCTTTCATGTCACCTGCACGGCACCCTGCTACACAGATAGAGCCTTTTTTCAGACAACTTTCCAATGGCAGCTACGTTATAATAAGTGACCACAGCTGTTGTGGCATGGTGCCAGGAACGACCTATCTCGTGAATGTTACTTCCAGGGTCATTTGCTGTATGCAAGTATTGTATCCAAACAGCAAACCAGACAAGGAGCCAACGATATGGCCATCTCCGAATATCTCTTCTATTCGAATTGATACTTTAAGCAGAATGAAGTCTATTCTTTTACAAACAGCTGTGCCTTTAACCTCGTCCAAAGAGACGTATGATCTGCAAGTTGCAAGGACAGCAGCAGAGATACATACATTATTATCAACCAATTGCCCCGTGCATTTTGCAGAAATGTTAGGTCAATTTTTAAACATGTCTGATACCAGTGGCATCGCACATGTATTTAAGACAATTTTTTCGGGACTACTAGCACCGTTTGAAGCAGTCCTGAGCATCTTCCCGAATTTCGTGCACTCTGTGTTTGGCGGCCTGCCTCTCATCTTGGGACTCGTAGCAGGAATTTTATTTTTGTTCCTTCTGCTCCGATATGGCAAATCCAGCCACAAACAAAACTCAGGCAACCATGGAAGAAACGATTTTAGCGATGAGATACCCAGAAATAATAACTAAAGTACTCGGCTTAGCTCAGCTAAGAGATCTGAATACCACATGGTTTCTTTCATTCAGACCAATCTGGCAAGATTGCTTCCTACCTGTTCTACGATGCCTGCTATGCGGAGAAGAATGCGTGTTGGACGTTTTTCTCACACTACCATCAGCAGTACCTATTGATATCGATACTTTGCTTGGTTCGGTAACGGCTCATGCAACGTGTTGTCCACAGTGGCTACCTATTCTGATGACGGCATTCGTTGAGACCTCACAATTACGATTAGGTGACGGTGAGGTACGAGATGAAAGCGGCACACAGGTACAACCTTCTGTGACCTGATCTAGACACCGAAGATGGCAATGCTTCTCTTATATGCACTATATCTACTTTTTCGGACTTGGTCCAACTTTCACCTACTGTTGTAGACAAATTCTTTTCCAGCCTATCTGAGTTAATGTTCTCTCCTAGCAGCGAGAATAACTTTTGAATAACTTTTGAAAACATGAGCACACAGCGTTCCCCTGAACTCTGAATTCGGCCTTCAGTTTTGATAAACAGAACTCCTAAAAAACTATTGGAACTATTTTTTTGCCCCGAAAGCGAAATTCTTTTCCTGTTCCCAAAATATTTACTTTTTTTGGCACATGGTACTCTGCTTAAAGTAGAACTATTCTTAGAGAACAAGATTTCTATTTTTAAAACTCTAGAGACAATATTTTGATTCAGCCTCTAGCACATGTACAGTATTGTATAAATATGTGATGAAATGGTCTCGACCTTCTCTTCTGTATTAAGAGCCATTTCATAAATGTAATTTTCGTGATTCATTCTGTCATTATCCAATGTACAATATATGCATAATCTGAATGATATCATTGCTTGAAAAGCGTACAGTATACTACTCATTTTTCCTGTACATACCATTTCAAAAGCATTTTATGTATTTTGGGGTGGGCTGGAAAACACATGCATAGGTATATGTTTAATATTGCTTAGTGTTTAGTAATGATGGACATTATACATGGAGTGGGTGTTGTGAACGTATCTAGGACCCTATTTATGTATTCTCGATTTATGCCCTTATGTGGTTATAACAAATCACATCCTTATAAAGGCATAAGAATCATATCCATATTTAGTCATAGCCAATGCAGTCCAAATACGGCAAGGCTACTCCCATAGACTCCTAGGAAGCACAACGCGTTCTTTAAACAAACCAAGCCTCCAGGAGCCCGGGAATTCCCCCTGCTTCTGTTTTGATTTGTCCAAGAACTCCTGGAGTCCTGAAAGAACTGCGAGTTCTTAGTGACGTCTTATGTCCAACCTTACGTCAAACTCTGCACCTTCCAGGTCTAAATATACCAATAGCTGCCCTAGCAAACACACTGTGGTTTGGAGCAGATCGACTATCTACTTGCCCGACGCCCTGCTGTGGCAAGTGCCGAAGGAAGCCGACCCTCCCATTGACGCACTGAGACAGACGCTGTCTTTTCTCCTGCCGAGAAATCCAGCTCCAGTGTTTCCAGTCACCCTTGCGGGTTACTGGGAGATCGAGTCCTGAGAACAAGATACAAGACCTCCTTCATTCTATAACCAAGGTACGGAGCTGATTATATCCTTAGAGAATTCTTGATTCAGATTCTTGGCAAAAACTAACTTAACTTAACTGCAGCTCACTTACTCCTTCCCAAGTACTAGGCTTAGGTTAGATACACCGGGGTAGGCGTATTTTTGAAGCACCAGTCGAGTACGTTTGGTCAATGATTTTATGTATGGATATATTTTATCTATTTTAAACACAGTATGGCTTAGAAACTGTACCATGCTTTTACAGTATTATTTCATAATACTCCTTTTACTGTACGGACTTTACTTTATGACAAGTATTGCAATTGTGGCAACTCACTTCTCTTGCATGAGAAAGAAGACTGTTCAATAAATAACCACTTTTATTGAAAACGCCCGTCTCACTATTTCTCTGCGCTTCTGGTGAAACTAAGCATGCACGATTGACTGAGTGAAATAGTTATCTATTGTTTCCGCAACTCTGGAGATATACTCCTTATTCTGGAGGGAGCAAAGTTGTCATGTTTATGCGGTTGTCAGAAACTAATCCCTTCTTGTCTATTCAGGAAAGTTAACACCTTCTTGTTTACTCAAGAAAGTTTCTAGTGACCTCTGAGCTAGCTGGCATTCATAATTAAGTCTAACATATTCAATAGAGACCTAGTCGACCTCAGTCCTACGTCTAAACTATCGTTTATGTTATTCCAATGCGCAGAGCCTATTGGGAATATAGGAACTGCACTACAAAGCATTTAACATGCATGCACTGCACAGCACCACGCATCCCTATATTGTATCATTCACTGGCACACATTCACTCAGTACATGTATAACACACAGGCACTGAGCAGAACTGCACACTATACTGATGTAGGCCAAGGGTGAGTGAGCACACAGCAGCTAAACTATAAATAGTTGAGCCTGTAGGCCTCCCTCCAGTGAAACAGGTAAAAAGTCCTGTTCACAAATACACAGTATGCTGCCACCACCATGCTTGTGCTGCTGTACTCCTGAAAAGTCAATAGCCTTTCACCAGTATGAGGGTAGTGTTTTTGGCACCCCTCTTGTTCTAAAAAGACTTCAATCCCTGAGACAGGCCTATGACAGTGGGCACAGGAAGGATCCGAGTTTGCCCATGACAACAAAGATCAGCATCAGGGACCCAGATATCATTACAGTTGGGACGCTCAGGGCAGGACTGCACGTCTATCACCATGCGGGGGATTTTACAGTTCCAACACATTTTCAGAAATGTTTAAGGATTATTAGATTTCCCTGAGTCTTGCGTGATCCTGGCCCAAAAACAGCAGTACCCACATCCCAAAAGTCAGTCTAATCCTGGTAAAAACATTTATTAGCTTTCTGTCATTGATTCTTATTGAGCTTTTTCTGTCTTGAGTGAAAGTCCCAGCCATGCCGCTGGGATATCTTTTTTATTTGAAAAGTGTGCGAAAGCTGGGTGATAAGATATTTGTAATTACCTGCAATTTCTGAACATTTCCATCAAAGAATTATGAGGAAATGCTATTCTATGACACATAGTTAGATGTTTAAATGCATTGTGGATCATGAATGGCTGGGATCCATGAAAGCCACACCATTTTGTATTTATGTGGGTCTCTAGTATTCAGAAATGGCTGAAGTTGGTAGGTTTCCTTGGGTGCCGGCTGATGACCAGTCCAAATACAGCAGCTACCCACATCCGAACAATTCCTTTGTAAAGGAAGATTGAACTCCTTTTTTGCTAGCAGTGTTGTCTTTCCCATCCCATACACTTCGTCAACCAACATATGTGGGTTACCTTCTTTATCTGGAGAAGCATTTGAACGCTGGATGGTAAGGCTTTTTTCTAACCATGGGCGAACTCCAATCCGCCCGCGAGTGTGCGGAGTTTTGCCTACTCCATGTTCCACGGAGAACGCGGAGTAGGCAAAACTCAGCACAATGCGGAGCGGAGTTGGCCCGCTGCCCACCGCCCGCCTCCAACCCCGTATTAATAATATAACTTAAAAGTACTTTTTAAATTTTTTTTTAATATATTTATTGAATTTTTTATTTATTGCAAGCAAGTCAGATTTTATACAGGCTTTCAGCAGAGAATAAATAGAAGAACGTAATACATTGCATATCATGTATTTGAAAAATAAGTATTGCAAGCATACATTGGCCTGAGGAGAATAAAAACAAACAATAGCGTATAGAGGATAACCGAAAAAGACAAAGCATCAATTACCCCAATTCCCCCTCAATCCACCTTTCGACTGGCGCCCACATTTTCATACCACTTATCCTTTTTTTCTTGCCTTTCGTTCTATATATGGCATGTTCAACATAATACATAGCCAAGAGGCGAAACCTCCACATGTGAAAGGATGGTGGATCTGGGCTAATCCAGTCTTGGGTAACACATGAGCGCAAAATTCCCATGAATTTAAAAATCAGCTTTCTTTTCTCCACAGGTACTACAACAGGGGAGACTCCAATTAGTACAAGCTCCGGTGTTAATTCTACTGGCATACCAAGTATCAGAGCTAAAAAAGTTTGAATATCCGCTATAAATGCAGATAGTTGTGGACATAAAAAAAACATGTGGACAGCATCTGCCGCATGCAGCCCGCATCTACTACATGATGTACCGACTGAGACTCCCCATTTAGAAATTTTGGCTGGTGTATAATATAGATCATACAACGCCATGTAGTGTTGCGCCCGACTTCTACCGGAAAAGAGAATAGAATTAGCCAGATATATGGACTCCTCGATCTTAATATCATTAGAGCCCAGCTTCTCGCCCCATCTTAATTGCATGTAGGCTAAATCATCTGGAAGAAAAGAAAGCAATAAATTGTAAAAAAAGCCAATTTTTCTTTGATTAAAAAAGGAATCCATCAGAGGGATCCGCTGTAACCTAGCTGCTTCCTGAGGCGTTAGGGTATTAAGAAAACTGCGCACCTGAATGTATTTAAAGTAATCAGTATTAGAGAGATTAAACTTTCTTTGGAGCTAGCTCTGAAAAAGATACAAATATGGCTATTTAGCCATACATCACCCAGGTAACTAATACCCCGGTGACGCCAACTACCCATGATTGTGTCTCTAAAAACAGATGGGAAAATGGATTGAGACATAAGGGGGGTATATCTCGTGATTTTTGGAATACTAGCAATTCGCCTAATTGACTTCCAAGCCCGGAATGCTGATTTCAGTATCTTAAATTTTGTTTTTTTATAGTAGCTTGGCTCAACATGTTTTAAAAGACACCCCCGAGCTTCTACCCCTAGAGCGAATTCATAAATTGACGGGGAATACGCATCCAGGATCGGCGCCCGTTCGCCAATTATTAAGGGGGTTATGAATTGCAATACTGAAGCCAAATAGTAGAAAAAAAGTGTGGAATGCCCCAACCCCCCCCTAACTTTTGGAAGTATCATTTTTTGATGAGCTCTCCGATGGTTTTTATATCCCCACAAAAATCTCCCTGACATCCTTTCCACTTGAAACTCAAGGGGAATGGTCCTGAAAAGGTAAAGAAATTTCGGTAGAATTGACATTTTCAGTACATTATTCCTCCCGTGCAAAGACAAATGCAAGTGGTCAATTCTCTCCAACATAGAATTAGCCTTTTCCAGAATAGGATTGAAATTTAGTTCTGGGATCAGTGACACTGGAGATGTGATCTTCACTCCTAGATAGGTTGCAACAGGGACTATATTAGAAAGAACGGGATGATTCTGACCAACTACTAAAATTTGTGTTTTAGACATGTTTAATTTGTAGCCCGAAAAGGCTCCAAACTGTTTGGCCAATTCTTCTATCTTTGGGATGGCTTTTACAATGTCCGAGGTGGTAACCACCACATCGTCCGCGTATGCCAGTGCCCTATAGGGGGTACCTGCCACCACTACTGGTATAATGTCCTCCGTATAATTCAATTCATTAAGGAAGATGTCTATATAAATAGCAAAGAGGAGCGGGGATACAGGACAGCCTTGTCTTGTACCTCGATGGATAGAAAATAAGGTGGATTTATCCGCCCCTATTTTAATACACGAGGTAGGTGTTGTATACAAGGCTTTTAAGGCCAATCTCATAACGGGACCGAATCCTTTAAAATACAGTACATCCCACAGATAGTGCCAGGCCACCCTGTCGAATGCCTTCTCGGCATCCAACAGGGTGACCCCGATAGTTGTATTCGTGCCCTCCGCCCAATCCAGCAACGCGATAATTCTCCGAACATGGTCGGCAGTGTCACGTTTGGGAATAAACCCGTGTTGCCATCTTGATACTATGCTAGAGATTACTGAAGAGATGCGTGACGCTAACATTTTTGCAAACACTTTACTATCAGCATTGATAAGTGAGATCGGGCGGTAAGATGCCGGATTAAGGGGGGGTTTATCCTTTTTGATAAATGCCATTATTGTTGATTGCCCCCAAGAAGGTGGGGCCTGCCCTTTCTGGACTTCCAGAAAAGTAGTCAATAAATCAGGTTTTAAAAGATTTCTGAACATCCTAAAAAACTCCAGCGGGATACCGTCAGGTCCCATTGCTTTACCAATTGGGAGAGATAATAGGGCGGTCTCTATTTCCTCCCAAGTAATATTGGAATCTAAAATCTGAGACTGCTCAGTGGATAAGTTAGAGACATTATCGCAGGTGATGAAGTTCAAAAAAGATTCACTAGAATAATCCAGGGCTTCCTGCTCATATAGCTTAGAATAGAATTGTCGAAATACTTCCAGAATCTCCTCAGCTTTAGTATATATTCGTCCTGCCTCATCCTGAATGGCTTCAATACCATTTGACGCCAATCTTTGCCTGGTCTTTTTTGCCAAAATCCTGCCAGAGTTCTCTCCCATTTCGTAAATCTGGGTTCTGAAAATTGCCGCCTGTTCTGCCAGTTTTGTTGCAAATATTTCAAGGAGCCTTGCTTTATGAATAGCAAGAGTAGTCTTGATAGGTTCTGTATTTTGAGCTAAAGAAATAGCCAAGGCCAGCTTCTCCTCCCACTCCTGTACTGCTCTATAGTAAGACTCCAATTTATTCCGTATACCTTTCTGCTTTTTAATCGTATAAGCTAATGTCTCTCCGCGCACCCCTGCCTTAAAAGTATCCCATACTATTTGGGAAGATGCACTTCCTCTATTGAATTCAAAGAACTCACTTATCCATTTCCCCATGTATTGAATATAAGTTGGGTCGGCCAATAGTTTCCGATCAAAAGACCAAGATATAGACTTAGCAGCAGTGCCAGCCTCTATTTTCACCTCTATTAATATTGGGTTATGGTCCGAAATTATACGAGGAAAAATGTCATACAAAGTGTGATTAATGAGTGGAGTGGTTATAAAAAATAATCCAGCCGCACCAACTTTTGATGAGGCGCTGAAAAAAAAGTAAATCCAGGTATGGCGGGATTTGTAACATATCCAACATCGGAGAGCCCAAATTCTAAAACTAAGCCTCTTAGTGCCTTATAAGTCTTTTTCTTAAGGCCAGAGTATGATGAGTTACTACGAATATCCAACCCTCCTCCTAAATGGATATTAAGGTCCCCACACAATATTATAGAAGGTGGCCATTGAACTAATTCTAAACTCAAAAAATTCCGAATATCTGGGTCATCTGAGTTAGAAGCATAGATTGAGCAGATTGTCCAGGCTTTATTGTCAATGTTAATCTCTAGAATCAACCATCTACCAAGTTGATCAGCCTTAATACGCTTAAGATGACCAAGCCCTCTTCTTATAAGTATTGCCACCCCTTTAGTTGTAGTACCTTGGCGAGTACATCCTAATAGATGCATGCCAAGATCTTTAAAAATGTGTCTATCAGTCCAGGGGAGATGTGTCTCTTGCAAACACAATACATCTATACGCATACTCTGTATCATTTGAGCACATAGCAGCCTTTTCCTTCTGTTATTGAGGCCACATATATTCCATGAACAAATTCTAAGTTTTCTCAGCATGATGTTAATCTAGAATATAAGGCTGGCAGGACACCCCATCTTTATTGTTTCTGTCCCACACCACTTGTGTGACTCCAAGTTCACAGATTGAGCCATTCCTGATTGTGGTCATCATCCATTTAATATTAGTCTTCATATTCAATTGATAAATCATATCGTGAAACAAATTATTCTCAGCAATACCACAATTCAAAACCTTTTCCTGACTATGCTTGCCCCCCCGCAATCCCCCTCCCTTCAACCCCTCCACCCGCCCCACCGCCCTCCCAACACCCCAACCCTCCCCACAATCGGGCAAAGGGACTGTGAGGTCCCCCAAATCGATGATGTGAGAAGCAACTTGTGTCTCGGGACTCCCTCTCCTATAAGATGACCAATTATTGTATATGTATATGTCTTTAAACCATTGACAATGAGTGAGAAAAAAATGATGAAAGAACAAAAGAAAGCCGGTCTAATATGAGAAATCACAGTCAATACCATCAGTATTATCAAAGTACAACTACTAGAAAGGCTTCTGAAAAAAGCTCAATAACAAATTGTCTGATGTTCGCCCCCTCACTCCCTTCAGGAATGCCTAGAATTCGTAGGTTATTCCTCCGTGAACGATTTTCAAGATCCACCAGCTTCCAGTTGATCTCCTCTCTTAATCCCTCTAATGATGATATCTGTGTTTTTTGCTGAGTCATAGAGTCCTCAATTGCTGATATCCGGACTTCTGCCTCACCCACTCTAGCAGAGACCTCATTACAGGTTTTTCCCACTCGGCGTAAGTTATTCTGTAGTCGACGTACCGCACCCTGAGTACGTAGATTCTCCGCTCTTGTTTCTTTCCGATGTTGTAACATCACTTGATATAGGGTATTTAGCGTGATTTCAGGAATTGGTGATCCCTCAGTGCCGTTTACTGGAGGAGTAGATGAATATACAGTGCTAGCACCCTGCATGGCAAGAACAGTGTTCTCATCAGATTCCCAATCTGGTCTTTCAGGAGATTTATCTATATCACTCTCAGAGTCATGTATCGAGGTATTCAGGCTCTTATTGCTCTCATCGTCCGTCCACTCGCACTCCTTCTCCACCCCTTCATCCAAGCTTCCAGTTTCTAGAGCCGTGGATAAGTCTGACATTGAGTAAAATTGACCTGCAGAGTCAATAGAATCCACATCCTCCAAAAGATTGGAAGGCTCCAAAACCTCTTGTAGACTCTTCTCCGGAGTCACCCCATTTGGTGTTATGTATGATTGTTCAGCCAGAGCAGGGGGGTTATGAGTTATTATGTTTTGCTGTGTCACCAAAGGGGTACTTTCGAGCTCTCCCTGTAGCTGAATATTCAAAAAGCTGGGTTCTCCCGCTGCGGTAATCCGAACAGTGCCAGAATTTGTAAATTCGCTGTTGGACCCCCCAATTGCCCATTAGCATTAGCATTAGTGGGAACGGCATCATTGACTTGTATTTGCTGATGTGCGGGGGGTAAATCGTCACTTTTCCCAGCTTTGTCATCCTTATCTTTATCTTTAGATGTGTTAGAGGTCTTTTTTGAAAACATCGTGGGAATTTTCGGTACAGCACCAGCCCCTGCACTACATATCCCAGAATGCACCAATGGTGCTATCTCCTGAATGGGTTCTATAGCTTTCAATGGAGGGTTCGAAACAGTATCTGAATCAACTGTTGTTTTGGCAATAGTTTTTTTAGACTTACTTGCCGTTAGGGCTAGAGCAGCGCTTCCTCCGTTTAGCGCTGAGTCTTGTGTTGCCGCTGTTGCTGCACGCGTTTTTGGCTTTGGTGGTTTGGGCGCCATCCTCGCTCGAGCGCTCCTCAGTTCTCTCCTCCCCTGATGCCGCTGCTGCCCGTCAGCAAAAGTGAGGCTGCAGGTTTTCGAGGGGAGAGAAGGCTGGCCTCTGTTCCGCCCTCTCCGTTCCCAAGACCAGCTCCGCTCGGCGATCCCTCCAACAGCCGACGGAGACCTACGCCACACCAACCGTAGGTTACGCTGGAAGCAGCTCCACAGGTCGAGTCGCTTTACCGCCAGCACCAACACCGCACATCGGATACCACAGAGGACAATTACCAGGACCCGCTAATCCGCTAATCCGCAAAGAGTCTTGGTGGATAGAAAAAATCCACAGCGGGATCTGTACGTGTCCGCATTCAATCTAAGGAGCGGAGAGTGCCGAGACCGCTACACTGCTGCTCACTCGGACGCTGATGCGTCCGCCATCTTGCCCAACTTAAAAGTACTTTAAAGCAAGTTAAAAAGACTTACCTTTTAACCGCAGCATCCCCGAGCTGCCCTTCTCCTCTTCTTCACCATTAGAAATACTGATATGAAAACTGAGCATGCTCGCACGCCCATGCATGCGCATTTCTCGTTAGAGTTCCACGGAGTTTGTTGACAACTCCATGGCACTCGAACTCCACCCAGGGTTACTTTTTTCATGTCCCAAAAATTTGAGATCTGTCATAGAAAGGTGAGGAAATTCTGTCTTCTGAAGGAAAGGCATTCTTGGTAAAAAAAAAATTATAACACTACCTTGGACTCCCACGGATCTCTATTTTTGAGAAATGTCTGTGGTGGTAGATTACCTTGGTTGACCTCAGGTCAAAAGAATGCTGGGAATTTCCACCACAAAAGTGTCTTACCCCAATAATATCTATCTCCTTCACACAGTCAAGTTTTTAATCTTTTCCTGTCCCAATAGGCCTATCCACACATGTGGGATGCATTTTTGTGAGAGAATGTGTAGAAATAGATAGTGCATCTTGGACGGAGCACCTGGCAATTTTGGTGGTCTAAAATTCGAAGTGGTCCAAATAACACGCACCTATCCCTAAACTCAGGTTCGAGGGTACATTCCAAAAACACATTACCTTCCTTCATCGCCAGTTTTTATTTATTAGATTTTTCAGTGTCAGTGATGCATGCTAGTTACACAATGAAAATAGTTGTAAGCGGCGGCCAAGTTGATGGCTCTGCGCACCACAGGGTTTTAGACAACCTACTAACACTGTATATCTCTACAACCAGAAAAGCCTGGAGGACATATCTTTTGTAGATCAACCCACAGTGCAAAATTTGCAGATTAAAAACCTGTTGCCTATTTCTATTTTTCCTCAAATACATTCACTATTTTCAGACTCAAATGATTAGTTAAGTTGGGAAAACCTTGATCAGTATACACAAATTACCCCTTGCTAAATTGACAATGTTGTCTACTATAATCTTAAAAAAGAAAAGAGGGGGGGGGTGGGACCAGGAGCTAGTTAATGGTCCAGTGCCTGTGCTCCAAGCTAACCACGTACACAACAAATGGGGACACTGTTCCAAGGTACGTACTGCAAACAGTCACTATCTAACTCCAGGGAGAGAGGAATAAGAAAAGGAGACAGGAAAAAGGGAGGTCTCCTAGGTCTGGGACTCAGTGGGGAAGAACAAGTCTTGTCTCTTGTAGCCCTCACACACCCCGAAGGATGTAATGCTTCATCATCGGGCAGTTGCTCCTCGTTGGGCCGGCGCTGCAATGCCCTACGGAAAGGTCACTTTGTCGGAGGTCTTTTGAGAACTGTCGTTTGGTGCATGTGGGTGTGTGGTAATGAAAACAAAGGCTGCTTACTTTTAAATCGCCTGTAATATTTTAACTATTACATTTGTCATCTATGTTTTAAATTGTGTGCGATGATTACTACTGCACTTTAATTCGTCTTACCTGCATCTTACTGCCTTTCCCTGCTGGTCCCCGTTCCGCCGCGGCCTGTGCCGTTTGTGCGGAGGGACAGGAAGCAGCGGCACACTTGCAGCGTCATCAGAGCTGCCCCGCCCTCCTCCCTACATATTCCTGCCACTAGCGCGGACGCGTGCAGCGGCGCGCCAAAGGCGCGCCAAAGGCAAGCCCGTCTGCGCCCGTCCGCGCCTGGACACCGCCTCCCGCCTAAACCCCTGGTAAATTCTTCTCTTTTCCTTTTATATTTCAGCTGAGGTGTTGCTTGTACTACTATAATGATTTGTTACAGTCGGCAGGAACTTCTATCTTTAAATCCGCACAGTGGATTAGCTAATCCTCCAGGTTGTACTAAGGCAATCAATGTCACCACGGAACCCTTCGGGGCAGCGGCCACTGTAACATCAAGGGCTTCGCACATGAAAGCGTTTGCTAACACCCAATTAACTATTAACACCAGTACGAAAGTAGACAGCAATACTTTCTCAGCTCTGTACCTTAATACCAGATCCATCCCTAAACATGCCCTTGAGCTTTGGAGCTTATTGGACAATAAAAAACCTGATATCTGTTTCTTCACTGAAACATGGCTACATGACTTGGCTTCACCGGATATAGCTATCGCTTTTCCTGATGAGTACCAGATTATTAGACACAATAGAATACGAAAGAGAGGGGGAGGTATTGCCATTGCGGCAAAAGCTCCTATTGAAATGATCAAACTCGAGTCACTCTCTAATGAATCGATAGAAATTCTAATAATCACTATAAAACTAAACACTAACTCCTTTGGTAGGGCTGCTTTGGTATATAGACCACCGGGAGATAAATCACAATTCGCCAACACTCTTCTAGATTTGTTAGCATCGCATGTACTGGCGACTGATCATTTTATTCTGCTTGGTGATTTTAATCATCACGCAGAACAATTGCATGACACAGATTCCTGTAATCTCATAGCCTCTTTGGACACATTGGGTCTTACACAAAGGGTAACTGGCCCCACCCACCATGCTGGCCACTCCCTTGATCTAATTTTTACTAACATTGCTAATTTTACTTGTGAACTACCCATGCCTATGACCTGGACTGACCATTTTTAAATACATTTTAAATTTCCTATACCACCAGGGTCAAGGACTACCATTCAGAAAGAAATAGTAGTTATCCGTCCTTGGCATAAACTAACCCCTGAGGCATTTTCGTCTCACTTCGTACCTCCCAATAACAACCATGAGAACATCGAACTTATGGTAACCCAACTGGAAACATACATAAAAAACACTCTAGATGAAATCATCCCGGAAACTTCTGTTAAGGCTAAGAGCACTGCTTCACCTTGGTTCACTGAGGACCTGAAGCGTGAGAAAGCGCCCTGTAGAACAGCTGAAAGACGCTGGCGGAAGAACTGAACGCAAGTAGACCGCGATAAATATAAACTCACTCATTCCAACTATCTAAAAAACATAAAGAAAGCAAAAACACACTACCTTTCTCAGAGAATAAATAAAGCGGCCCAGTCAAACAAAGAACTGTATAAAATCTTGAAGGAGTTCACTGCCCCACTAGTGGAGCGTTCCACTTTCAGTCCCACCTCAGAGTGGGTAAACTCACTATTTTGTTATTTCGACAACAAAATCAAGTCAATCTACTCCTCTTTCCCAGCAGCTAATCAGGATATGCCCATGTCAGGCACAGTATCTCAAGAGAACATGGCTTTCACTGACATCACTTACCCTCCGTCTCTAACTGAATTTGAGCCTACCACTTCGGATGAAGTGTTAGAAGCCCTAAAAAAATTTAAATCAGGTTCCCCCACCGATTTATTACCTCCTCTTAGATGTAGTGGGATATTCCCGCTTTTGGCTGGCACGTTGACTAACATCTATAACCACTCCTTTGAAAGTGCCTCCATTCCTAGCAGCTGGAAGTTAGCCCAGGTCAAGCCTATTCTCAAAAAGCCCAACATTGACCCCTCCACCCTATCCAATTATAGGCCTATATCCCTCTTACCATTCTTTGGGAAAGTACTGGAACATCTGGTGAATAAACGACTTACCACCTATATTGAGACACATGCTTTGTTTGATCCTTCACAGTCAGGGTTTCGTGCCGCTCATGGTACGGAGACCGCAGTCATTGAGATAGTGGACAACATTCGGCTCTCCCTGGATAGAGGTTAGTCAGCCATTCTGATCCTGTTGGATCTATCGGCGGCCTTTGACACCATCTCCCACAGCATTCTGAAACATCGACTGTGGGAGATTGGTGTCAGGGGCAATGCCTTAGCCTGGTTCGAAGACTATCTCACCGGCCGCTATACCTATCTCAAAATGGACACCCATGTGTCTGGAAATAGGCCTCTCACTGTGGGGGTACCTCAGGGGTCGATTCTTAGCCCCCTACTGTTCAATCTATATGTGACTCCACTGGCCAATATCATAAAATCTTATGGCTTCTCCACAGTATCCTATGCCGATGATACGCAGGTATTAATCACCTGCAATTCTCAGTGTCCGGACACATGTATAAGGTTCAAGCAGTGCATGGTTCACATTAGCAGATGGATGAGTGATAATAAGCTCCAGCGCTCAATTATAGCAAAACCGAAATCTTGCTATTTGGCTCAGCCAAAACTATTTGGTCCCAGGAGTGGTGGCCTCACGAACTTGGACCCTGCCCAGAGCCAAAAGAAGTGGTACGTGACTTGGGCATTATGCTAGACAGCACTCTTTCGATGAAAGTACATATTAACCAAGTATCAGGCATATGTTATGGTATACTTAAACAACTGCGTAAAATCTTTAAATGGCTTCCTCTAGAGGCAAGAAAACCTCTGGTTCAGGGGCTTATTATCAGCCGTCTAGATTATGGAAATGCCATGTTTGTGTCAATCAATGAATGTGTGCTTACTAAACTCCAAATATTACAGAATGCGGCAGCCCGGTTGGTACTGGGACTACCACCGAGGTCTGCCTCTGTACCCAGCCTAAAAAAACTGCACTGGCTCCCAGTGCGGCAAAGATGTCAGTTTAAAATCCTAAGTCTCACCCACAAACTCCTCTATGGTACTGGCCCCACCTACCGGGCAAAGAAATTAGCGTGGTATAAACCGTCCAGAACTTTACGTTCAAGCTCGAAGTCCCTTCTTGTTTAACCTAAGGCGCGTACCTCCAGAAATGGATGCAGGGCTTTCTCCTATCTGGCACCGCAGCTATGGAATAAATTGCCTTCCCATTTGCTGTCTCTCTCTAACCATCTAGCGTTCCGCAGGAGCCTGAAAACCTGGCTCTTTCCTAAGTAATCTCCCTCTCACCCACTTTTTGCTCCCTGCAATGGTCAATTGCCGTTTCTCTGCCAAGCGCCCTGAGACCTTTTTGGTGAATTGTTGCGCTATATAAAAGCTTTTGACATTTGACATTTGACATTTGGAGTGAGTCTTAAGTGGAGGGTGACAAGGTGCGTGCAAAGCGTTTGGTGTCAGCTTCTATTTTAGCAGGCCATTGTGACATGCACCAAAGACAGTTCTCAAAAGACCTCCGACAAAGTGACCTTTCAGGGGACCCTTAGGGCATTGCAGCGCCGGCTCGACGAGAAGCAACTGCCCGATGATGAAGCATGACATTCTTCAGGGTTTGTAAGGGCTACAAGAGACAAGACTTGTTCTTCCCCACTGAGTCCCAGACCTAGGAGACCTCCCTTTTTCCTGTCTCCTTTTCTTATTCCTCTCTCCCTGGAGTAAGATAGTGACTGTTTGCACTACTTGCCTTGGAACAGTGTCCCCCTAATGTTGTCGACTAGTCAGAAATGTGCAGCTTTGTAGGTTAACCCATGATTTAGCATCTTTTGCCAATAAATTTCATCTTGGTAGAAACCATGAAAAGAGGAAATATTGACCACCGTGGAGAATATTGCATGTTCTAAAAGCTGGAAAGATGGTGATCGTAGCACAGAACCTTTTGTTTTATGCTGATGCCATATAAAAAAAAAATCTTGTACAGCAATTTTTTAATTTTGCATGGAAAAAAACAAACTACATTTTGGAATATTTTTGCTACTTTTTTCAGCACCTCCTAGATAAATCCCAAACCCTAGGTACCATTGCAATCCCCTTCACGTGGGAGAAAACACAAATTTGACTTGTGAAAAAAGTTATGACAGCTCAAGCGCAAATTTCCCTAAAGGTCTGTGAGAATTTGGGTGTATTATATGATATGGCTGTGGGGTCATATCAAGGAATGCACTCACAAAAACTGTCTTGGGTCCAGTCAGGCTCGTTTGTACAACCCTTAGCTCAACCCTAGGTAGCTGTGTCTTCGAGCAGCCAGGCTTAAGAAAGAAACTTTGTGTAACTCATTTAACAACACCAAACAGTGGAATAAGAAAGTCACACAGCAACTAAAAGACTCAACACTAATTTCTAAAAAATAGAGCATATTTTTAGGAATTTTTAGGAATTTTGAGAATCCTTAATTATCAAAATCCACGAGAGGTTTCCGCAGATATGGATTTTTAAAACATCGAATAACTTTTAATTTAACCTCAACCAAGCACTGGTCTGATTTTTGAAAAGTTTAAATCAGTTCGGCAACTGTGGCCTAACTTGGATGACCAAATCTAAAAGGGCGGAGTTCTAGAAGTCCAGTAGAGCTACTTTTGGTTAGTTACCTGGCCACAATAGTCTTTTTTAGTCTAATTCCAGCCTTTAGAAGACAACCTCCATAGACGACAATGGAGTGGTCTTGATGCTGGGGATGCAGGATGAAAGCATGCTCAAAGATGCTCCTGGAACTGTGCTGTCAACTGGGTTGAATTGTAGGTGATCCCTCAGTCCATGGATGAGGTGAGACAACTTTGACCACTGCACCTGGGGCCTGACGCTGTCCTTTTTGCGACCATAGAAGGCCAGCTGTGGTTGGGCTACCAGTCTCGCAATACAGCAGTTCCGCTTAATATCCTCGGTGGGGGTTAGTGTCTCTCTTGGGTGACAAATTCGGACTTGGATATCACTCCTGGGTTCTGCAGACTCATGTACAACTTTTGGGTTTCTCGGATCTGTCACTAGGCAACTGCGCAGAAGTGGCTACTGCTTTGCCGGTATGGGCTTTCCCAGCTTTGATGTACCTGGTGTTGTTCCAGGCAGCTAGCCAACTGACCCGTAGAGTCACTGCATTGATCTGGGGCTGTGGATCAACTTTTCCCAAAGCTAGGAGCCACAGGCATAGTGCAGCAGGTGCCGTCCTTCCGATGGTGCAGCCTCTCTTCGGGTAGTTTCAAGGGCAGCATGACAGTATTTCCTCAGTCCTTTCTCTAAATCCATTGTGTACAGCGGGTTCAGGGTGCCAGAGGTGCCCATTATATCCTGGAAAAGTGCCTGACGAGATGATGCGGTCACTAGCCAATGGGTTAGTAGCTCCCTTACTCTTTGGTTACAAAGTTCTGATGGTGTGTGTCATTTGGCAATCCAAGAGTGCAATATTCTTGCCTCTCTCAAGATGTCTGAACCTTCCCTCGACTGTGAGGAGCTTGGTAGCCCAGTTCAGTGGTGTGGCTACCTATGGTTGCACACCCGCTGGAAAACTAGTTTGGAGATGGGATTTCACTCTCTGGCCCTGTCTCCAAATAGTTTACATGAACAAAATGCAGCCTGCTCAGAAGTGTTATCACTGGTGGCCCTTCAAAGGGGGCTTCTCCTTTGAAGCTCAGCTTTTAAGCTAACACTCCTAGTGACCTTCCTGGGAGAGGAAGTCACATTTCACTCTGTGGCAGTTTCCTTTGCTCCTAAGCCTGGGAATTGGTCACACGTCTGCCTAGGTGGGCGGCAATCTGTCTGTTGGCCAGTGCCTGTGCAAGCCACTGGACCAGCTGGGCCCCAGAGTGGATTAATGATTGTTTCCTATCCCATAGAAGGGCATAGAAATAGGGGGAGGAAGTAATGAAACCAACAGTGTGAGATTATTGCCTCCTTCAAACCACCAAAGTGGTAGCCCCTTACCTAACTGTCGTACAGAATACATGGGAACGGAAGTTACTAACGCGTTATAGAACAAGATCTATTAGATTGCTTTTGTGCTTCCTCAGGGTCAGTTTGCCCCTTCGGATATATTATTTTGTCCCTGCGATGAGTTGTCACTATAGACTATGTTGTAAGTTTTATGCTCCCTTTTATGCTCCCTTTACCAAACGGTTTTTACTTCCACTATTACGCATGCACAAGTTTAGCTGGTGCAGAGTTGCGTTGATTTTTTTAAATAACTTGAAGGACCCTCCACTTGTAAGACACTTAATTCCTTCTTAAGGAATGTTCTTTGTTTGCATAAATCAATGCTGTTTTATTGAGTCACTTTGTTGATATGTGCTGAAGAATCGTATGTTTTTATATTCTGTTTTCTTTTAGTGTTATATCTGCCTTTAACTAAAGTGTAATGTTGTATTTTATCATGTATCTTTTATGATCTATTCCCCTGAGATCGAATAAAGATTAATTCCAAACTTTACTAAAATATAAGACAGGAAGAAACAAGATACATGTATATGGTACATGTATCACAAACAGTATTTGTATCTTACTGTTTTTTTAGGCTGGACTTGCATGTCATTGAATGTGCGGATATTTCTTTTTTGGTACTTGATTTCTGCCAATAAAATGATTGATACACAGAATAAACATTAAGGTAATTTGATTTGATACCTTACAGTACTCAGTTAGGTACTCCCATTAAAAAATTAGCCATGCTGTGATGCCATCTAGTAACTCTTTGTTAACCAATGGGGCTACTAACTTTTCCTCAGCGAAAAAACAACTTTAAGGGTTTTGCTGCTAAGACATATATAAACCTATATGTTTTGCTTAACAATATACAGCTCCCTGCCATTGTGCTCTATACCCCTTCATTAGTAGAGATTTACATTTATTCTTAAGGGAAGTGGTGGCTTTGCCATTAATGGTGATGGCCAAGTCGAATGAGCAGTGTAACACTGATAAGTCTTTCTGCGCCCCCCCAACCCCGAGGGGCAGATAGGAGGTTTTTGTTTCCAATCAACCCCGCGGAGAAACAGAAATCCTACTAGATGGCTGTGGAGGAGTGCCTACTCTTTCATCAAGCGAATAGCCCTAATCTATAAGAGGTAATAGAGCCTTTTTGTCTCCCTGGGTGCTGATAGGAGATTTGTTCAGATTGGGTAGTTAGCCTCTAGTCTGCCACCGGGAGGATACAAAGCCTACTGGACTTGGGCCATACCCCCACCATAAGCTACAAGTACAGAACAAACCATGGCCAATGAAAGACTCACCTTCCCCGTGTTTGCCCTATGTTCAGAAAGCTTTCTAACTTCCATTGACCCTGGTTTAATCCATGCCTGACACAGGCACTAGGCCCAGACATTCAAGTGGGGTACCATTTTTATCTGGACAAGTGGGGGGACGATGAGTGGTATGAATTTGTGGATCTCTGTGGATTCTGGACGTTTATGTCCCTGAAAAAGGAAAATGCATGATTTTAGAAAATAGTTTGATGTTTGCTGGGCATTGTGGGCACTAAAACTTTGGGTGAACCACATGAGGCGCACCACTCTGCACTTGCCCAGGTGTCCATTTTTAGATATGTCTGGGTTTGGTAGGTTTCCTTAAGTGGCGAATGAGCTAGGACCCAAAATCAACAGCTACTTACATTGTACAAAAAGCATGGATTCTGCTGGTGAAATATGATGTCCCCAGATCATATTTAGGGGTATATTGTGTCACAAGTGCTAGTCCCAGCCACATGAGCAGGGTACCATTTTTCTGGGGAGACGTGGGAACAGAAAATTGTAGAACATGTTTTACCGCCCTCCCGGACCTCTCTCCGACTCCATTCCTCATCTACTAAATACGATTGCCCCTCATGTGATATCCTCTAATCAATTCCTTCTCCTGGGAGACTTTAACATCCATAGTGAGAACACCGAGGACCCAGAGGCCTCCAACCCTTCTGACTGAGTTGGCAACGCTAGGACTTATTAAAATCAATGATGCACCCAAGCACATCGCAGGCCATACTCTAGACCTAGTTCTCTCCAAATCACCCCACACATTGTATAAATATGCTAATCCTCTGTCGTGGTCAGACCACTCCATAATCGAATTTGGCCTAGCGGACCCCCCTGAGCACACAGCCAAGAGAGCACCAATAATACGAACATACAGACAGTGGCACAAATTAACACCCACACTATTTTGTGACACCTTCACCCCCCCTCACCTGTCTACATCAGATTTGGTAGAAATACGCCTGTCTGCTCTCCAGAACGCAGTTAATTCCACCATAGACGCTCTGATCCCCTTAAAAAGATCATTGGCGGCTCCTAAGCGTGCCTAGACTCCTTGATACTCAGCAGCCCTTCTGACAGAAAAAAGTCAATGCAAAAAGATTGAGCGTCAATGGCGCCGAACTCAGGCTCCCCTTGACAAAGGAAAGTTCAAAACTGCCTTGGACTCCTACCATAAAAACATAAAAATAGCCCAGAAAAACTACATAGCCAACCAACTTGCACAAACAGATAATACCCCTAAAGTCCTCTTTCAAGTACTCAACACCCTCATAAATCCCAAAGCTTGCAATCCGGAAGACACGCCTACCCAGTCACTCTGTGATAATATTGCCGACTACTTCTCACAACAAATTGACGACATCTACAATAAGATAACCTCCTCTACCACCAGCACTTGCCAAAATCCGATTGCTGAACCCACCCCAACCCCACCAAGCTCTTTTATTTTAAAAGAATTCCCTCTGCTCACCATCCAAGATACAGAATCCCTATTAAAATCTTCCAAATCCGGATTCCCCAAAGACCTAATTCCAGCTAAAATCTCCAGAAGTCTTGCAGCAGTGCTGGCTGCACCTCTCTGCTTTATCTTCAACAGCTCAATCAAAGAACGTAAGCTTCCCACGGAATGGAAAGCCGCCCAGATTATGCCCAGCAGGAAAAACACCGAATTGCCCCCTGACGTGATATCTAACTACCGTCCCATCTCACTACTTCCTCTCCACAGCAAATTGTTGGAAAAACACATCAATACACACCTATTCACAGTCATGGAATCCTCTGACTGCCTTGATCATTCTCAGTCAGGATTCTGCCCAAGGCATAGCACGGAATCAGCCCTGGTCAATGTCATAGATGACATTAGAATGCATGCGGATGCCTGCCGAGCAGTAACCCTCATACTGCTCTACCTGTCCTCAGCATTCGACACCATCTCCCACCAGATACTGCTGGAAAGATTGCAAACTATAGGCATTTGTGACATTGCACTAAACTGGCTGACGGACCTTCTTAAGGGGAGAACCCAAACGGTAAACCTGCGTCCCTTTAAATCTAAGATCACCACGGTGTCCAAGGGTATACCACAGGGCTCCTGCCTCAGCCCCTTGCTATTCAATGTATATGTCGCCCGGCTTACAGCTCTCCGAAGAAACATCGGGTTTATCCACCTTTCCTACGCGGACGACACTCAGCTCCTCCTGTCTTTCGACAGAGACACACCTAACATCAAAAGCATCTTCGCAGAGGGCATGAAAACCATTACATCGTGGATGAGCACCAACTTCCTTCAGTTAAACGCAGGAAAAACAGAAATAATGCTATTTAAAGATGCAGTTACTAGCTGGTCACCTAGCTGGTGGCCAGTGGAACTAGGCCCTGCCCCTTCCCCAAAGTCAGTGGTCAAGAACCTGGGGGTCCTAGTAGATAGCTAACTCAACGCCATGAAACGGGGATGCTTTCATGCACAAAGCCTGGTCCGCAAGGTATTTCACTTCCTTCCCCCTTCCACGCGTAAAACCCTGGTACATGCTTTGATACTCAGCCGACAAGACTTCAGCGATGCCATACTGATGTCTGCCAAGGAAACTTTCCTGAGCAGCCAAACAAGTGGTCCAGAACACAGCAGCCCGCCTAGTAACCAGTGCACCTCGCCGATCTCCCTCACTCCCCCTTCTCCATAAACTACACTGGTTACCCATACGCAAAAGAATTCAATTCAAAATTTGCTGTATGGTATTCAAAGGCCTTAACCAAATGGGACCATAATATCTGACGGATAAACTGGTCAGACACACACCTTCACATACCCTCCGCTCAAGAGGCAAAGGCCTTCTCACTGTCCCATGCATAAAACATGCTAGATTAGGGGGCAAAGCGTTCTCCTATCTAGCCCCGCAACTCTGGAACCAACTACCTTTGGACATCAGTCAATGTACTAACTACTTGCCTTTTAGAAAAAAACTCAAAACCTTGCTCTTCTTGAGTCAATATCATTGCCTCTACACGTCCACAGCGCGGAGATACCCCAACCGGGGTGATTCAAGCGCTCTATAAATGACATAAATAAAATAAATAAATTGGCATTTGAATTTCTCTACGCGTGTGATTCCAAATGTAAGCCAGTGTGCAAGAAAGAAAACATTTAGCAAAAATGCCCTCTGAATAACACCATAGTATGGGTAACCTCAAATTCAGAGGTGTACAACTATCCACAGTTCCTAAACTGAATATCTTGTGTACATTTCAGAAGTACATCGATTACCTTCATATCCATTTTTAATTCTTTATATTTTATCATATGAACTGCTGTATAGTCGGTACATAATAAAAAACCATTGGAAGGTGCAGTTCACAACCAGAAAGGTCTATCTGACGTAACAGCATATTGCTTTAGTAAATTGGCCATCGTAACTAGACGTTACAGATGAAAACGTCACAAATAGCTTTTTTTCTTACCTGTATTCATATTTTTTTTATTTCAACTGTTACTTTCTTTGAAAAACCCTGAACAATCTTCATAAATTGACCCCTTGCTGAACTCAGAATTTTGTCTAATTTTCAGAAATGTATAGCTTTCCAGAATCACCTGTGGGTTTTGCACCTGTTTCCACCACAGGCTGAAAGTAGGGTGAAACTGCAAACATTTGGAAAAATTGATTTCCTCTTGGAAAAATACAAAAACAGTGGTAACATTTTTTTTGATGCAACTATGTTTTTTCTGAAATCTGAGATGATGGTGGTCCTAGTACACCAAACATTTAATTGAAGTAATTGTTAGAAAAAAACCACATGCTTTCTTGCACTGCACTCTTTTACCATTTTTCCCCCCAAAACAATATGTAGCTATAGTGTGACAATTTTCTTGGTTCCATCCATCCATCCAGGGGAATCCACAAACCCTGGATATCTTTAGAATTCCCAGAATGTTGGAAAAAAAGACACAAATTTGGCATGGATAGCTTTTGTGGGAAAAAGTTATGAAGGTGCAAGCAGGAAGTACCCAAATTAACAAAAATGTGTTTATCATTCTAGGGGGAAAAGCAGCTAAGGTGTTAAACTATGCAGTTTAAAAAAAGTCTTTACAAAAATATCTTCTTATAATATATATAAAAAATAAAACATAGATAAAATATTAGTTCCATAGTACGTGGATGAATAGTAAGCTGACCCAGGCTTTAAGTGGGTGGTCCCAAAACTGCTGCAGTATGTATAGGCAGATATCACTGATAAGATTGTGCAAGTTACCTTTTTAAAGGTTAGCAATGGGATGCACAAGCACTTTCCCTTTCACTAATTACTCAAAAACAAATGTGTACCTGCTTATTGTAATACCTTAAGCAAATCGTATTTCACTCTCTCTGATGTCCTTTAATGGCAGAACTGTCTAACGATCTTCTGTTTTTTCCCTTGAAATGAAAAGAAAAGTTGAAAAACTGCTTCTTGTATGTTCTTCACGCTTCTTGTCTGCAACATCAGAAAATAAGCCTCCCCAACCCCGAAATCACAGTGCCTGACATGACTTTATAATTACCTGTAATGAACAGTAAATTCTGAGTTTGAATCCCTGAGTGCCGATAAGGTATGTATGATTTGAAAATTAAGACTTTGAATAATGTCAACTTATCCTTCCAAGGTTGATGAACTGAGCATCATTAGATTGTGTAATAGTAACTTTTATTAGTTACATTTTATTGAAAAGGCAGAAATGAGGCACTATATAGAAAAGTTATTATAATTGAAAAGTCACTGCTAATTAGTGCAACATGCTGTACTTAGTCATGACCCCCCCACACACACCCACACACTTTTATATTGTCTGTTATTTCTGCGGGTAACCTGACTGAAAGAAGTAGAATTGGTGCCCTCAACATGACTCTTTGCCTGCTGAAAGCCCCGCATTGATTTCAGATAGGATCCGTTAGATCTGGCTGTCTGTAAGCAGAAATATACAGATGGATTGCATGACGCAACCACGCATGTCTAAACCACGCATGCCTAAACCAGGCATGCCTTAACCAGGCGGTCCTTACAATGACATGTCTTCACCATGCATGCCTTTACAACAAATTTCGTTGTAGAGGTATGTTTAGTAAAGGTATATGTGTGGTAAAGATCCCACTCCCTCCTCCTTGCCCAGAGTTCTAAAATGTTTTCCTCCTGCTGTATAATCTACCCACCCCAGCCCTGTTAACTACCCCGCCCTCTACCCATAGCCCTTAAACCCAGCCCCCTAGCCCAAAAAACTACGCTAACCCGAGCACCTCCACCCTGAGGCCTATAAACTGCTTCTGCCTATGAAACGGTCCCAATCCCCCATCCTGGACCCTAAAAACTGCCCCATGCCCTGAAAACTACCCCTTCCCCCTGCCCTAGATACTACCCCGACCCTAACCCCCCGCCTTAGCCCTAAAACCTGCCCTCACCCCTAAAACCTACGCCCCCCACCCCCAGCTCCATCCCAACTTACCAAGCAGCATCTGGGTCCTTTCTGCAGCGATCTTTCTGGTTCCTCTCCCCACCTCCTCAGAATCTGACTGCCTTAACCACATATAGTAGAAAATCATACAATATCCCAACAGGTAATATTTTGTAGACAATTAAGCATGTATGCAGCAAGCATTACAAGTGCAGAAATAAAGGAGACTGTTATTCTATTAAGTTTAGATTGTTATTCATCTTATATTTCAACAAAAATTATATAGAGTCAAGTTTATACAGTTATAGCAGCACTGTATGAGAGAAATCATATGACAACCAGATAGCACTAGGTGCCCAAGTATGTACAAGTGAAAAACGTGGCGACGCAAGTGACAAGGTGAACAGCGTGAACGGCGCATAGTGAACAATAGTGTAAATATTATACAGTGGGTGGCTCAACAATGATAACAAATTGAAGTGACTGTATAGGGTGATTCGCGATTTGTATTGAGCCAAAGTAGAAGATGTGCCTAGTATTGCGCTGTAAAGTCGACGGCATTTCGATCCTCATCAATTGGGATCGTCTTCAGAACAAGGTTGTCTGGTTTTCAGGGTGCTGCGGGACGAAAAGGACAGTTCAGGGGGGGAAGGGAAAGGGTAAAGGCGGGAAGGGGAGGGTGGTGGGCGCGGGGGGCAGGAACAAAACCAAGGATAATGGACTGCGTGAGACTGGCAAGATACATGGGGGGGCTGGGTTGGTGTGGGGGGTGAGGTGTGAGGCGATGAAAGGGCTTATCAGGGTAATGGGCGGTACAAGCACGATGTGTGCAGGACGGGGTGAGTCAAGGGTGGGCGTTGAAGGTGCCCGGCGGGGGCGCGGGATGTGAGCGCAAGGCATGGACTGCGCTTGATGGCTGTGTGCATGTCCAGGAAGGGACGCGGGATGTGGAAGTAAGGCAAGGAGAGGAGGACAGGGGTGGCCAGGTATGAGGAGGCAGGGGAGGTGTGTGGATACAGAGGGGAAGACCAAGCTGAAGGCAAGAGTAGGCATACCTGGAGGATACGCGGATATGAATAAGTAGATCCGTGGTGAGGAAGCGGGGAAGCGTCTTCCGGGATGACTCTAAAACGAAAGTGTAACGTTTTGCAGTGAGAATAAATTGGGAATGCGGGGGCGGTGTACACGCAAAGGTAGCGGCAGGTATACTAACAAACCACATATAGGCATATGCGTGGTTAAGGCAAGCATTGTTCAGCTTGCCTTAACAGACTTCTCAAGAAGGCTTGTGGAGTTTGGAAAACTGATCTGTGCTACATTGCCGGAGTTTAATTTACACCACAGCAAGGTGAGTTCTACAAATAAAAGGTAAATGGTGAGAGCCCGGCCCTTGTGCTTTTACAGTGAAAACCGGCAATGTTAAAGGCTCTCTGTGAAGTAAAAGTTGAAGCCCATGCCAGAAGTCCAGCAACGGGGTAGGAGGAATACAGCTCCTCCATAAGTAAATCTCCATCCACCGTGATACCAATGGACCTGGGATACCAAGTGCTAGCAGGTGAGGGAGATGTGTGTTGGTGCTTTCACTTCTTAAAAGCAAGTGGACAGTGGTGGGTACACTGACAGCTCAACACATCCTGTTTAAGAGTTTAAGAGTGATCAGTACTGCGGCAGAAGGAGCGTAATGGGCAGGGCCTTACCCCCTTCACCACCTCCCCATCTCATAGGAGGAGGCAAGTGGAGGCAAGAAAAAAGCATGCTTCTTGTGAACTTAGTATTATTGAATCAGAACATATCACAAAAATAACAGACATGCGCCTAAAACACGCCACTCCTATTGGATTTGCCTTTTTATATTAGCAGTATCTGATACATGAGAAACAACAATACTGTTGTCAATAATTAGAAATTAAATTATATCAGTTTTGATTGTGAATGAAACATTACTAATGTCTATTGGTGTTCCTCCCTTCACACCACAATCTCTCACGTTATTGGACACTTATGCCCTTTTTTCTCCCTACACCTTTCTTAGATCCTCCATCTGCATATCTCATACCTCATCTTTTTCCTCTTCAACACCCTATTTTCATTTTCTCCTGCACTTCACTATGCCCCCACACACAATCATTTGCAAGCATTGTGTTTTCTTTTACTTTAACCTTGTCGTTATTGTCAGTATTTCAAAAGCTTTGTATCTTCTTCACACACTTTCATATCCCATTACAATTGGCTCACATGACTGCTGCAATGTGTGTTCTTCAGAGAGGCCAAGGATTGCATGAGCATTTATTCGGAACACATTTATGACCCACTGACTAGCACTGTGAGAAACTTGTACTACCTTGAGTCTCAACTCTAGAGTTCTCAGTTGTGGTCCATTTTAAATATCCATCCACAACTTCAACTCATACAAACACCTGGAGGTGACGTGATACACACTGTACATAACTAATAATCTGCATGAAAAACAATTACAACATAACATCCTGTCAAAAGCAAACAATGGAATGGAATGCAAGCTTGAGTAAAACGTGTAATGTAAACAGGAACTACATTGCTGACATGGATTACTGTAACTAATTTTCTTGCCAGTCATTGTTCCTAAATCAATCCATTTTGTCATGTAAAGTGTTGGACTTGGCCCTTTTTACAGGGTCATCGCAAAACTTTTTGCCTTCCTCCGGTATTTTTTCTGATCTGTTGTTGGTGGTTTTAGGACTCTGGGCTCTTTATCACTGCTGTTCAGTGCTAAAGTGCATGTGCTCTCTATGGTAAACTTGCTAAGATTGGTCTACACCTGTTTGGCATATTTAATTTACCTAACAGTCCCTTGTACAGCGGTATCTCATATACCCAGGGCCGGTAAATTAAATGCTACTGGTGGGCTTTCAGCGCTGCTTGCGCCACCCATCAAAGTAGCCTTTCAAACCTGTCTCAGGCCTCTGCCACTCAGGGCCTGCATGCGCAGTTTACTATCGCTGTGACGTGGCATATAAAGTGGTTGCCATGGCTGTGACTCCCCTTTTGCTACATATCAGCCACCCCTAAGGTAGGCCTGAGCTAGCCCTATGGGCAGGTTGCGGTGTAGATAAAAGGTAGGACATGTGCCCTAACTCTGTGGCATGTCCTGGTATTGGCAAACAGCCTATTTGGTTTCTCACTGCTGTGAGGCTGCCCTCTCATAGGAATGCATTGGAAATTCCCTGATATGTGCTTCAGTGGTAATTCCTGACATGAGAGGGGTAGCGTGATCTAGTTTGGTATGTTTAGAATAGTGGTGATAAATGCTGCGTACTGGTGTTCACGGATTTATTATCACTAATTAGAAATGTCACTATTAGTAGTAGGCATTTCTGTGTGCTATATGTCATTGTGCCTGCCTGTTGTGTATTGACTGGCTGGCCTTAGAGTGACAGGGGCTGGAGAGGTACAGTGGCTCCAGAAGAGAGTCTGGGTGAGTCAGCACTAGACTGAATTGGCCTGGTCTGCATTTGGAGTGGTGGGAGGAGTAGCACCTGCATCTGAAGAGGGCTGTGCCTGCTTTACACAATGATGGCTCCGCCCCCTGTGGTGTGTCTGGGGCAAGGGCCGACAGTTACAATGGGGAGTGTTGTGCACTGAAAAGTTATATGTAAGTGCCCTCCAGAACTGGTTTGGACTGGGCTCAGAGCCCTGTGCCAGGGGGAAGAACAAAGACACTTGGTACTATAAATATTGGTGCTGTGACCCCATGTCTACTGAACCTACTGAACGGGTGCTTGCTTGGAACAGAAGACTGCATGGGAGCTGGAGAAACTGCCATGGGACTCGGTCACTGACCTGCTGCCTTTTTAGGGCAATGGGGGGACTGCCACGCTCCCTAAAAGACTACATGTGCTGGCCTTCCAGGGGAGACTTTGCTGGTGTGCCCCTGTGGTCCCCAGGGCTTTGTGGCTTGCCCTACCAGGATTTATGACAGCGTGTGGTGAGCACTCTGTTGTCCCCCCCCTGTGACCCCGTGTTGTGTTGAGCCATCTGCCAGGAGCGCTTTGGCCGGGTAAGCACGTGGTGGGCGCTTATAACTTCATTGTTCAGAGCCTGAGAAAGGGGCTCCAACTTCGTCCAGGACGTGCGCCGTGGAAAATAAGCTGCTGGAAGTCAGGCAGCGTATGGGCCTGATTGTGTGCGGTGCCCACGGCCGCCAGCAAGAATGAGCCAGGAACTCGACAGAGAACTCGCTCTGTATGCAGCCACAAGAGAAGCAGCCGGTGCGCGGATTGTTGCTCTTTCCCCCAAACGGGGTGAGCACTTGGAGGTCCTGGGTGTCTGCACCCCAGATGAGGCAGGGGGCCCCGGGTGTTGCCCGAGCAGTCAGAAGCCTTGTCAGGGGAAGACACGCTGTGCGCCTTGTTCTTGACCGGAAGCCAGGCGGCTGTTGCCTGGTTGTGGGCGGGACTCACAACCTCGAGCCGTCCGGTGGGGAAGGGAAACCGACGGAGGCTTCGCTCAGGGTGTAGAAGTCTTTGAAATTTTGGCTCACCCGGAGTGAGGGTGAGTCCGGGCATCGCGGGCAGCTGCCAGTGAAGGAGTTGCCTTCACAGGGGGAGGCCAAGTGAGGTCTTCCTGCCCTAAGAGGCTTTGAGCTCCCTTTTTGTAGTATTGTGGAGACTACCCCGACTTCGAGTGTATGAGACCCAGAGAGTTCTCCAACGAGCGTGGCACCAGCAGCTGCACCTTGAAGAGTTGCAGCAGCTGGTAGTTGTGTGCCCTGTTAAGGGCCTCCTATTGTTCTTCTGGGTATCGAGGGGAGAGTCCAAAGCGGGACCCCGCTTCAGCTACCATGGCAGCAGCACCATGAGTGGTGGGCAATTTGGGTGCAAAGTCATTTACTAATGTACACTATGATGCGGGCACCTGATACATGTTTACTATGATTCACTGCTGATGATATGTTATACCTGAAGGTGGTGTGCTAAGTGCACCCTTACCAGTAGTTACTGCCTGTCTTCACTAACTGTGAATTGTGATGATTTTGACAGTTGCCTGATTAGCCTGGTAATTTATTGTACTACCTCTAAATACATGACAAGTGCTTGGTGGCACTGTGTACATATGTAATATGTTCTAATGTGTTTCATGGATAATACAAAGGCTATTTTTATATAACCTTGTGTGGAGATTCTTTTGTGGTGTGCCTGGTGTGTTGCTGCTGTGTGAGTGTGTAGCGCAAACGCTTTACGCATTGCCTCTTGGGTAAGCCTGACTGCTCTGCCAAGCTACCAAGGGGGTGAGCAGGGGTTATCTTCACTGTGTAACTCCCTTGCCCTGATTAGAGTGGTGGTTTCTGCCTGGCTCTGCCGCATGCCCTAGCCAATCAGAAATCCCATTTCTAACATAAAGTCATCGTGAGGAATTGTGGGGTGCATGGTCAAGAAAGAGCAATAAAGGAAAAGAGAGGTCAGTTAGTAAATTACAGAGCTCATGGGATGGAACGGAGACATTTTTAAGGCATGGGCAAAGTGGGCCATGACCCAGGTCTCCAGCCTTTCAGGTGGCCCCTGATAGAGCCAGCTTTGTTCTGCAGAGAGTCTTGGCCGATTGACCTTGAACCATTCTTAAACAGATTGTTTTAAATACCGTTTTCCTTTAATTTATATTTAATGTGGGTGATGTATATGCTTCTATTAAAGACATTTTTCAGCGAAATGTTGTGTTCATATTTCAAGCAACATCCCTAATAAAAGTTTTTGTAGATCAAAGCAGGGCAGGATATATGAGAAATGGGATTGTGTTGCAGAGAAGATTTGCAGTAATATTAGTGAGCCACTGCTGTGTTACAATATTGAAAACTCACCTCACTATCCCTGAATATTGGATGTAACCATATTTAGAATTTGGATGAGTGTGCCTGTGCACTGTCAGTGACCTGGCCAAAGAGGGCATGAAAGAGGTGAAGAAATGTAATCATCAATTCAAAGCTGTTCCAAAAAGGGGCCTGCCTGTCTTCTGTCCTTTAAGGATCCTCTCTCCGGCGCCGGGAAACCCTTTGTGGGTAGCTGTGCGCCTTACAAATACTATAAAATAAAAAATAAATAAACCAGAAGTGGCAGGAGACATCTGATGCGTAAACCTTTCCAACAAAGCAGTGAAATGCAGAAGTGATGACGTTGGCAGCAACCAGAAGGCGACAGGCAGCAATGAAGAAGCGACACTAACAGCAACGCAGTAAGCATTTTGGGGTTTTATGAACCTAAAATTTGCAGCATTTCTATTTTCGTCTGTGCTGCTGTCACTGTGATTAATGAAAAGTCAGTGCGGACGGTACTGTTTGATGATTTGCTGCTTTTTCTGAATTTTACAATCAGACAGCCAGTCCCATTTGAGAAGTGGAAAGAAAACAAAGGAAAGAAAACATGCTTATGCCATTGTGAACAAGAAAGAGTGAAAAATGATGAGGTGGAAGGCGCACCCCCCAGAGATAATGCTGTGACCCCCTGGGGAGGCATGGCCAACAGTTGGACGACCTCTGGCTTATGCACTTCAACACTCCAACATTTTGTTAAGAAGTTGTTTTTCCAGACTTTAGAAAAAAGAGAGTAACTGATCCAATATCATGTATATTATAATAGAGCCATCTATAACGCGAGCAAACCTTCTTTGTTATTGAATTGGAATGTAAGAGTATGTTAGGCTATGAGACACCAAAGGCAAACAGTCATGTCCACCACAGATACCACTCTCTGCAAGCAGACTGCTTAGAAACAAGCTCTCTTAACGTACTGTGCGCCTCAAAAAATGTATGACAGGACCCCAAAGCAGTAGGGAAGTCGATGGGGCGGGCAGACGCCACCACCCACTCCACTGTATATTCCCTAGTGGGTACATTTTAGACATAAAACTAAGTAACTTGCCATATGAACCGTGCTTTGCCACTTTACCAAAACCCCTGGGGTCGCCTGTGTTTGAACCCGCCCCAGTTGTGGAATAGTGGACAATATGGAAATTATAGAACCAGCAGGTGTGATTTTAATCCAGACTGTAAAAGAGTGTATTCAAAGGTGAACATGCTAGGAGCAAGTGTGAGGGTAAAGTTGAAG
Source organism: Lissotriton helveticus (assembly GCF_964261635.1). Classification (NCBI taxonomy): domain Eukaryota; kingdom Metazoa; phylum Chordata; class Amphibia; order Caudata; family Salamandridae; genus Lissotriton; species Lissotriton helveticus. The sequence goes on along the minus strand of NC_136059.1, from coordinate 1,145,339,619 downwards.
GCCATGGGCCCTGTGCTCTGCAGCATGAGCTGCATGACTAGAAAAGAAAACTAGGACCTTTCACGCTGCTGCAACATCATACATTTCTCATCATCGAACACTGCCTTAGGGCAAACCTTAAAAAGCCGCTATCAGTATATTACTTGTGAGATCAATTATGCTCTGCTGCATCTAGAGGTGACAATGGTTTCAACTGAGAATTTACATTTTCTGAATTTCTGTTCAGTGTATTTTTACTCTCGGTATTTGGTTGAAACTGAAAACCAGATATAATAAGCATGTGTTTCCATATAAGCCCTTCATGATGTCACAGTGGTACTTAAGTAATCATATGCTCAGGTTTCTAACATTTGCCACTTTTTAAATTACAGTACAGTTGGCCATTGCACCTCCTCACTCTAAAATTGATCTTTGTGATTGCATTACCATCCACACGCCAGGTGAGTGGACTTCAGACCTTGCTGTACAACCTCCCTATAACACTTTTATCCTGGACAAACTGATGTTGAGGACTCAAGCTGAATTCCTACCGGAGGGGTTAACGTCCTTCCAAACCTTCTTTTCTCCTCCTCATCCCTTGACAAAGGAAATAAGACTCCATTGTTTGAACCCCAAGAAAGCACTCAGTGTTTACATTGATCATATCAAAGTACACTGTGGATGATCTGCGGTTTATGGGGTTCTCTGGGGTGTATAAGGTCAAGGTGGTGCAGAAAGGGACCATCTCTCGATCAATAGTCTGTATGAATATCCTATGCACATTAGCTAAAAAGCAGCCTCCAGAAGGCCTAAGAAGAACAAGGTACTCACCTTTAGTAACACTTTCTGGTGGATACTCTAACTGTAGATTTCTCATTGCCCTCCCACCTCCCCGTTCTGTGGTATGGTATCTTCCATCTAAAATAATCCATATTTAGGAATCTGCACAATGGTTTGTTTAATTCGCTGAAGGGCTCGGCATTTGAGACTGCGAAAGAGTTCATGAAAGCAAATTATGTTAGCGTGCATGGTTCATGTTTATATGTGGCTCTGTCCGTCAATTCCGGAGTACAATGTGTTGATTTGGAGTTGCACGGTGCTAAGTAACAGCGCAAAGAAGAACTGCTTTTGAGTTTACCTGATCCAGTCTGGCATCGGAGGAAATTCACAAGTTCAGTAATCTGCAGTTAGAAAGAGTATCTACCAGAAAGGGCGTTACCTTTGGTAAGTAACTTTCTCTTCATAAAGATGACTTCTTCTCTTACTGACTCTAAAATATCTTTAGTAAGGCACAAAGGATATTGATCCTTTATGCTGATCTTACTTAGGCCTGTATAGTCAATTCAAGGAACTAGCTCTTTCTGTTTCTCAGAAACAAAGAATAATGGAGCACCATCGGTGATTAAGTTGGAGCAATGAGTCAATTTTGAAGATTCTCTTCAAGATTTTGTTTGCGGTCTTCTTTTTTTGATTAGAATAAGGAGAAATGTACTGGGTGATCAGGAATAATTAGTATGGCATAGTCAAATTCCCAGTGGGTAGGAAGAGCAAACTCCATGGTTTTCTGAAAAAATATGGAACACCACCATGCTTTTCTGTCATGGACTTTCAGTTGCGATGATTGATTGCCTGTTCTCTTTGTCAGTGATTTCCTCTAGAGGAGACAAATAACCTCCCACAGAAGAACAATTTACATGGAAGACTTGAGACTATAGTTACGTTTTTCCAGTTCACCAATTTATATATAGGATATATTGCTCTGTCCAGGGTAACCTAAACTGACTGGATAATTGGGGGGGGTGGAGCAATCACCACAAAAGAGACTTTCTCTGAATGATTTCTGAGCAGCACCTTCATAGGCACATATATCTTCTTGACTGGACCAGAGGAATGAGAGAACCATCATCAGTCATAACCTGTTCTGAAAATTTGGTCGAAGAGGAATTTTTTATACTGAACCGAGTCTTTGTCCAGAAACAGCCCCGAAGCTTTTGTAATCTAGTAAAGCAGTAGTTGTTTCCTTTAGCTTGCCAAGCAAATGGAATTGACTGAAAACAAAAACAATTGTGAAGCAGACCCAGCAAATAAATAAATAGGCTAGACCAAGGGAAGGGATTTGCTGTATATCCATCCTGCTCTCCTTCCACAGATGGAAGTCGGTGTTTTCCTGACTACCGACACGACAAACTAGACGATCTTTTACCAAGTGCCTTGGATCATTGTAATGCATACAGAGCAGAGTACACCCTTCCTTCTTCTCTCTTTCTCAACATCAGGAAGTAGTACCATTATTCATTGGCTACTCAGTGGAACTAAGAACTGTAGAACTTACTGGACCAGGACATCTGGAGAGAATAGTTTGAGGTTCTATTCCAGATGCAAACCTTTTGGCCTTTCTTCTTTTGGGCTTTCATTCACTCAGACAGTGCTCAATCTTCATGGGCAACTCGAATAGCTCCAGCAAAGTCTTAGATCATGAAGACCTCACCAATGTATCCTGAATTTCATCCTCCAATCCCTTGTGAGCCAGGGTCATGACCTATAAGTGTTCTCTTAACCCAGGTCGTTTCAGCAGCAAGATGACGTAATCAGGTGAACTATGATAGGACATTCATACTTTCCTGTGTATTATCATATAAGCCTTCTTCAGCAAAAGACTCCCCATTAATCCTTTCAATGATCTTCCTAAACAGAGTAAGGAATACTGGATACATATTTAGACTGGGATAATCTGCAGACATTAAAGGTGTAGCTCAAGACAAGGATGCCCCACTTAAGCTTATCAAGAATCTGACCTTGGCTGTGTCAAAAGAAAACTGACCTGGCAAGTAAACTGTAAATTATTGTAGCTTAGTAGGATCCCCAGAAAAGCACAAGGCATTTAACCGCATGCGTGCGGTCGATATTCTGCTGCTGCGCTGAGTTTTTTAAAAACCCATTATTCATGACGAGCTGGGCTCGTCATGAGCGTGCGAGGAGGCTACCTCATGACGAGCCCAGCTCGTCATGAGCGTCGAAGGGGTTAAACCAACTGTAGGAATGTCATTTCTCAGTTTGCCAAGGCCTGTTTTAATGCTGCATTCTCTGCCAAGAGGTCAATTTCCTCACTTTAATGTTGCAATACTGAAGCAATATCAAGACTGTGATCTATAGGTATTTCACCCGAATTTCATCTCTGGCATTGTAGCCTGTCAATAACTGGACACTGGAATATTCTTCCTGGCCTAGGCCGGGATGAGGTTTGGACAACGCCCTTCTTTAGTCACTTTTTCTCCACACTGTATGAAATGTGGAGGAGTGAAGTGCCTCCGTGGAGGAAAACCAAAAGGGGAAGAAAGCCGCAGGGCAAAAACACTCCTGGTCTAGGAAGACGGTGCTTGGTGTGAAGCAGGCAATCACTACTTGTGGCTGACAGGGTTGTATGACATTACAACGCATGCTTTTACCCCGCATGGCGTTACAACACACATTTTTACCCCAACTTGCTGTCGGGTTGCGCTGGATGTTTGAATAGTATAATTTACAATTTCACCTCCATCTCCAGTGTGTGCAACAGTAGGGAAGGTGTTGGAGTTAAATCCAACACCTTATACCCCCCGCAATAAGCCATTTGCATTGTAGCGGCATGCGGGGTAAAAGTATGCGTTGTAATGCAGCCGCTGTAACTGCTGTTTCCCGGCTGACAAGAATGTAGTTCAGGTTGAACTGAAGAAAACAGCGAACTGGAGAACACTATTTTCAGTAGAGCACTTGAACTCTGGAGCAGGACCTCATTGCGACGCAAGAAGAAGCAGTTCCGAAGCTCTTTTTACGTTGCAGAAACAAACCTGAAGTTGTCAAAAGAAAGTTCTTCCATCTTGTATAAGAAACTGAACGGAATTACTGGAACTTTCTTGAAGTTAATGGTTTCAGAACATTCAGAAAGGGGGATACTAAGAACGTTTCAAACATGTTTTGGACCGTGTTTAAGCTTGGTTTTGCAAACACAAATACCCCATGGCCATGGACATGTATATCTTCAAGATGTAGTGTTCTGACATTTTTAACAGATTGCAAGTATTTGGCCGGCCTTGGAGTGGCTAGGGAACACTCCAATCAGGCCAAGGGGAAATTCCCACGCAGTACAAGAATGGCCATAGGCTGGGCTATGCATCACACTTTGCAATTTGTAATGTTGCTAAAAGTCTATGCGCTATTTGAAAATAACTTAAAACAACTACATGGCCCTAGCAAATACAGATTTGAAGTAGAACTAACTGCAACTACATGTTCAATCTAATTGCCACAACAAGGCCTGATATTGATGCTGCCAGGTATACCATGTAAAGGTGTAAGAATGTCAGTGGTCCTTAACATGGTTGTTTAAGTATTGAGGTAAGGGAGATAGAAATAATACCTCAGTGTAATGTTTTTCTGGTACTACGAAAGTGTATGGTACGTGGCTTAGCTCAGTAGGGAAAGTTATGATAAGAAAAGCTGGGTTTAGGCATACCTAGAGTGTGCAGACCGGACAGGTACCTGGTAAATATTACAGAACCACAAGAATAAATAAACCAAAGGGGTGTTAGAGGGAATGGGGAAGTAATCCTTCTTTGTGTTAAACCTTTATAAGACATTTATAGTTTTTGCAGCTAAGCCAGAGTGTGTTATTCGGAAGCTCAAACCCCCTTTCATTAAGATGACATTTTTCGCATAAGAATTGAGGATATGGACTGTCATTTCCAAATTCCCTTTACTTAATTTTAGGGAAGAAATATTCTTCTATTGTAGAGTCCCACCACCTGGGGCATGCAGCTGTATGGACTCTCTCATATATTCCACACCTGTTGAATCATAATGTGCATTTGGGCTGTGTTAGTCATGTGCTCACATAGATCTATCTAAAAGACTAAAATCACCAAGAGTTGCTTTGCAGATTTAGAGCTGGTAAAGATAGCAGTTTGCTGTATTGACACATTAAAATGCACATGGATAAATACATGTGCATGCTTATGTTTCATTACAAAGTGTACCAATATTTGCTCTAGAAACGCCTCTTTCAGATGCTACACTAGCTACACTACTGTAATTACATTTTGCAACTAGATTTCTATTGGTAACGGTGGCACAGAAGTTAAGTTCTTGCTTGAATTGTTCACATTACTGTCTAGAAAAGGATTAATACTTTCAAAGGCAAAGCTTACCTGTGACCTTGTGGGTTACTTATGAAGTTGTGATGCTATGTTTTTGTTGGGATGGAAAAGTTCTCTTCATAGTAATGGTCGTGCACCCCTGCCCAGAGTGCCTCAACTGAAATGATGTCTGGATCCCATATGTTGATTTTTTTGTGTCTTAGATGTGAGAAGCTGGCGTGGTATATGGTGTATACTTATGTAAGTGGGCACCTTGCACCAATCCAGACAACCCTTATGGTGATTTAGTGGTCTTAGACGACCTTAGAAAGCTCTTCAGGTGGTAGCTGTGGAGAACAGCCTTCAGGCTTAGTCCAAAAGGAGTGTAAAGCAGCTTGCTTTACCAGACAGAACATAATCTTACAGGTACAGATTAAGTGAAAAAGAACCACACAGATGTATTTATAAAAATATGCATTTATTATAAGACACTTACTAACACATACCGATATCTCCTAGCCAGAGATATACACAATACACACAATGCTTTTCAATAGAAACAGGTAAGTAGCATGGAATACACAGTGGTAGCCAGAGGGAGACCAAATCATATACTAAAATAGTGGTATGCGAACCATGACTTGAGTCAAGACTATACCCAGAAGACGTAAAAGTGCTGGGGACCCAAGGAACCACCCAGGGTAACTAACCAGGAACCCCACGGAGGGCGTGTGCAGAGTGGTAACCCGACCGCAGGATCAATACAAATCAATGGATAAGTCACAGTTGCAATTTTAAAGAAGAAGGACCATTCCCCGTGGACTCTGAAGAAACCCCATGTAAGACAGAAGGAGCCACCCCACCTGTGGATACCCTAGGAACCAGGATACCTACACCAGGGAAGCCGGGTGCATAGGTATGAAGTGGCGTCGGAAACCGCAGTCAAACCCAATGGAGGACTTCAGGAAGAAGCTGCTGCTGGAGAAGGTAAAAGTGTTTAATGGAACCAGGAGTGACCAGGAGGCACGGGAGACAAATGTCCATCGATGTCGGGTGTTGAAGGAGTGTTGGTGGTGACTGTGGAGCTGCAGCTGTGAGGGCCAGGTGACGCTTTGCAAGACCAAGAGCCATTTACGAGCTGTCCCACATTGGATGTCAGGAGTTGAGGGGTCAATATCCGTCTGGAGCACCAACAAGCCTTGGCAAGTGCAAACGAAGTGGAAAGCAAAGAAGGAGCAGTGTCGGGACCAGGGAGGTCCAGAGGCACTGTAATCGCAAGAGGACCTTAAGCAGCTCACCAAAGATGCAAGTTATGCGGTGAGGACGAAGATCTTGGTCATTGGAGAAGCTTGAGGGTGGGGCTACTTGGAGCCCGAAGATCTTGCTGGAAGGAAGCCAACAAGCCTTTGCAACTGCAAGTCAACACGGTGCACAAGGTTTAGATTTCTGCAGCTTGGCGAGGGATACTGGCCTCAAACTTGGTGAGAGGAGAGGGAAAGCCTTCAGGGATGTAAAGAACCACCACCTGTGTTGCTGGTTCAGTGGGAGCCCAGGATCAGCAGACCGGTCAGCTTAGATGCTGTTCCTGCAGATGCAGGGGAGTGACTCCTTCACTTCAAGGAGATTCCTTTAAGTGTCTTGGATGCCCACAGGCCTAGGAAGGTTCATGTATGGTGCACTGGCACGGACGTTGCAGCAGAAAAGCAGGGTGATGAGATCAGGAGCAGCAGGAGTCTTTCCAGTTGCAGCTTTGATACCCAGAGCGAAGTCCAGCGAAGACCAGAGTGCCCTGATGGTTGAAGAAGTCGTGTCTTGAATTGAATCTTGTCCCATGACGAATCTAGGGACCCACCCTTAGGTAAGTCCCTAAGTACCCTAAGGAACGGGTTGGGACGATTCAGGTTTCCCTCCCAGGTGAGTGGGTCCGGCAGTGGGAGGATACTCCCATGTCCTTTGTCCACTTTCGCACCAGAGCGGGAGCCAACGGCTCCCTGATCTGGTTTGAACTGGACTATGCTAGGAGGGCACCAAGTGTGCCCTTCAAGCAGACTGAGTGGCGCTAACAAGCTCTCCCACCCGCCCTCCCACCCGCCCCAATACACTAAACCCTGTCTGGGAGATGGTCACACCTCCCTTTGACATAATACGTATTGTTCGCCTTCCCCTGCTCGAGCTTGGCTCAGCAGCAGGAGGGCAGAATCGTGTCTCTGGTCGACAGCAGCCATGCTGTGCTGTCTGGGACTAGAAGACTGGTACCGGAAGCACTGAGGGCCTCCTGGAGGAGCTTTGCAGTACATGGAATCAAACTCTTACACAGTTTACTGTGTGGGAATATGTTTCCAAACATGATACGGTCTGTTATAGCCAGTTTCAAGATGGTCATCACGTAATGACACGGTGCCTCTCTGTGTGTCATATGACTGGCTTACTTACAACCTGGGAGAATGGACTCCGTAGGTTGTAGGGGTGTCCTGCTCATGCAGGGGCACCCTCACACTTTGAACTGAGCACCCTGCCTTCAGGATTGAAAGGCCTGATTTAGGTATGAATTATAGGTTTTAAGTGCAGTGACCTTAGATGTAGGGAAACCCATATCTTTCAAAAGCGGTGTCAGCACCAGCGTACACAGACTGCAATGGAAGGCCTGTACTTACAAATTGAGTGGTCTCCCATGGGTGACAAAATACATGCTTCAGCCCATGAGGTACCCCTTGTGTACCTATGCCCTGGGTACCTTATTACCTTATACTAAGGAATGATAAGTGTACTTACCATACCAATTTAGGGGAGAAAGCACAGAGACTGAGGTCCTGATTAGCAGGATCCCAGTCAGAATAGTCAGAAACAGCATTACATCAAGCAAAAAGTGGGGGTAACCATAAAAACAGATCCTACTTTTCTACAATAAACAAACACAAATCATGCATGTGTGCCATGACAAAGCCATGTCTTATGGATTGTGGTCTTGTTGGATTGGGAAGGGCCCCCAAATTGATACCCTCTTAGTAGCGATAGTCTACTGCCGTTACCAGGAGTTTAGCTGCTTCGCTCACATGACACACATGCCCTGACTATTTACATGTCTCCCCACTAGCAATGGGAGTGGAAGCACACAGGAGTCAGCACAGGAGCAGTGCCCCTCCTTGATAATGGTGTTTCTTGAGAGACATGGAAAGTTGACCCCTTAACTATATCTCAGAACTTGGTGCATGCATATAGCAACTCTACCGGCTTTTGTAAGGATTTTGAGAGCATGGCTCTTTAATCCACAGGGAATCTAATTCCAGTGCCCCAACCATTGGCATATAAAGCCTGTTCACACACAAGGCACAGCCCCATAGCATAAGTAAGACCCTATACTTTATTTGTTTCAGCAAGTTGGGTGCCTAGTTATTTGGGTAATTTGAAGCCTTACATCTTATTTTAGCGATTCCATCCAAAAAAGGGGGAAGAACCCCCTACGGATGACTGTTGTCTTTCCTGCATCATATACCAGCTAATTCTTAAATAATACATGCACAGTATCTGTTCGGTTTTGGTTTAGGTTTTAATGATATTCAACATGATGTCAGTGCACCGTTATTAGTATACATGACATTAAATAATCCTGGTACCTTTAATGTCCTTCATAGTGTCCTTAAAAGCACACAACCCTGAGGAAGACCTTCACTAATTTAACAGGCCCCCTCGGCGTAGGTAACCATGAGCAACACATATCTGCAGAAAGCGAATGAAATATCTTTCAATACAGTCTGGAACATTAGGAAGAGTATATGTGCCCCAAACACAGAGGGCCCCATAATATTGGAAGAATTTTACATTTGGAGGAAAATATTATATATCCCTAGTGACAGAAAATCCGTATGCTTAATCTGATTATGGGCACTATGGGGCCATATGTATCATTGAAATTCGCATTCGCAAAGGCCGAATTTCGGCCTTTGCAAATGCGAATTAGCAAAAAGGTATGTATGTAGGAAAATACGTATTAAAATAAGGAATCGCAAAAAATGCGATTCCTTATTGTGCGATAATGAAAAATCTGCGATTTACCTGCGAATACCTAGATTTGCGATTTCTTACTTAGCGAAATTCGCAATTGAAAAGTTGCAAAACTAGAAATCACAATGGTATGTATGAAAAAATCGCAAATTGCGATTTGATGAAATTCGCAATTTAAAGAATCGCAATTACCACCAAGTAGGAGCAGGTGATAACCAGGTGCAACAGAATGCAACAGACTTCTTTCCACAATGGCAGGGCTTTACCTGATAGCCAGGAGGATGCGACTGAGAGCTGCTGCCCAGAGGAGGAGACGCCAGGAGAGGATATTCCGTTTGCGCGTCACCATGGACCAGCGCACTGATGAGGATATCTTTACCCATTACAGACTGGATGAAGACAGTATTGATGACTTAATAGAAGAATTTAGACCCTACCTAGAACACCCCACACGCAGGACACAAGCCATCCCCACTCACATCCAGGTCCTTTGTTCACTACACCTATTGGCCTCAGGTAGTTTTCAGGGGGTGATAGCCACAGCAAGAGGGGTTTCACAAAGTGCCCTTTCGTGTTTTTTCCATGCGTTCCTTGACGCCATGGTACAGAGGATGCCACACCACATTTACCTTCCACGAACCCCACAGGAACTGCATCAGACCAAACAGGATTTTTACCAAATGGCCCAATTTCCCCATGTCATCAGGTGCATAGATGGGACGCACGCTGCAATATCCCCCCTTCCCACTATGAGTACGTGTTTAGGAATCGTAAATCCTACCATTCCCTGAACATACAGGTGGTGTGTGATGCTAAACACATCATAACGGACATTGTTACAAAATACCCTGGCAGCACGCACGACTCCTACATCTTCCGCCACAGTGGGATACACCGTAGGCTCCTCAATGGGGACTTTGGCGATGGCTATTTGCTAGGTGAATGCATTTGCACAGTATACACACTTGCCAAGGATTGCATGTGCTGGACAGTGGCTAACCATATACCTTCCCCCCCTCAAGTGACAGTGCATAGCAGTACGTGACTTAATTCTGACGCCCTACCTCAATCCAGGAAATGCAGCAGAGCGGCGGTACAACAGGGCACACATTGCAAGAAGAGGCACCATAGAGAAGACCTTTGGTATTCTCAAAAGCAGATTCAGGTGCATCCACAAAAGTGGAGGGGCATTGCAATGCAGCCCAGAAACATGCTGCAAAATAGTCTTCGCACGTGCCATCCTGCACAACATTGCAACCAGGAAAGGCACACCGGTGGAGGTCAGTGAATATGACACATCTGATGTGGAGGGCCCAGCTCAAGGACGCATGCCTGCCGGAGTAGCAGGTGCAGCTGCTGGCCGTCAGAGGCGGAATGAGATTACGCGCAACTATTTCTAGGTAAGAAAAATGACACAATGCAAATTTACAATTGACATACTGTGTTTATTCCTTAACATCAGGAATGTAAAAGACACACAGACTGACTGGGAAACAATGTCCTTCATAATGTCCAGCACATGTTGATGCACAGTGCATGTATCCATTCATGGTCAAGTGTCCCTGCACAGTGGTTAGCTGCATCAATGCACTGGCTCCATTGAAGTGTCCTTACTAGCGGTGGGGGCGGGAGGAAGCTCCTGTCTGGGGATGCACATTTCCTCCTTCACTCATATCAGTCGCCCTACAGTTGCATCCACTACGGCGCCTATCCATGGTTACTGGGGGGGTTGCGCTGCTCCTTACTGATAGGGCATCATCATCATTTGGAGTTAGGACTCCTGGTCCTGTGGTGCGGATTGCGCGCAGTTCATCTACAGCCGTAGAGATTTGTAGCAGGGCCCTTCCAACGTCCTGATTATGGTGCGCAAACTCGCGCTGCATACTGATGCAGCGTCTAGCTAGTATGTTGTTTGAGGAGGCCAGGCGGTTCACAGCACGTGTGTAGAGGTCCAGACGCTGCATCTCCCTACGCCTGGCTGCACGGTCAGCCCTGAGTTCGCCACAGAGTTCCTCCATGGCACATGTTAAGCTCCTGAAACCTGCCCTGACTTCCCTTTGGTGTAACTTGATGTTTTTGGCTTGCAGGCACTGGACCTGCAACATATTGAGCTCAAGCCCGGCAAACACCGACCCATCCCCGGGATCTACAGCACTTGTTGCAGCACGGGACCTGCGCCTGTTTCGGACTTCCTGCATTGGCTCTGCATGGCAGTGCTGTTGTGTTTCAGGCTGTGTGTCATTGCTTTGGCCATCCCCATCAGTGTCCTGGCCCTCGTCCTCCAAAGGGGTTAGAGGTCTCACAGCAATCCTCCTGCGGCTCTTGGGGGGTTGACTGGACTAGCCCCGTCCTCACTTTCTTGCTCCTGCGCAGCTGCTGTTCTGGTAGGGGACTTGCCCTGTCTCCCACTGCCTGTTGCCTGATTTGTATTAGATGCTGTGGACATAAAGGCATACATTTAATTTCTGTTCTGATTTGCCCTTGTAAATAAATAAATTTGACTTTTGTGAATTACACATTTCTTGTGTCTCACTTTCCTGATGCACATATGCTTTTGGGGTATGGCTGGGTGTCAGACTACTAATGTAATGTGCATGTGACTACATCTCCCATAATGCATTGCAGTGTGTGTTTGTATACCTGCACTGGATTACTACTTTCTTACTGCCCAAGGGTCGCTGCTGGGTGTGTGGGGGTAGTTGGGGATGGGTCAGGGGTGTGAAAGCATGCCTCTTACCTTGTTCTGCTCCTGGGGGGTCTGAGCTGTCCAGGTCAGCCACTCCTATGACGCTCTCTGGCAGTAGTGTTGCCTCCACAAGTTCCTCGAATGGTGTTGATTCTGTGGCAGTCGAAGTCCCTGCACTGGTCCTCCTTGCTTGCTCCAACCTGGTAGCCACCTTTTCTTTGGAGCGCTGCCGCATATCATACCATCGTTTGCGGATGTCTTCCACACTCCTATGCGTCACCCCAACTGCATTCACCTTATCCTGAATGTCTGCCCATAAGCGCCGTTTTCTTGTTTCAGGGACCCTCAGTGACTTCCTCCCAAACAGCAGTTCATGGCTTGTTACCATTTGCTCTATGAGGACTTCAAGCTCTGCTTCAGAGAATTTTTGTTTTCTCCTCCTCTGGTGTTCCTGCTGCTGCTGCTGGGGGATGTCCTGGCTGGGCATGTCTCCTTTGTCCTGCATGTTTACAAAGCACTGCAGTGTTCTGTCTCCAACACTCCTTCACTCTGGCAATCAGTAACACAGGTGCAGCATGGGTAGACTCACTTCCTGGTTGTGATGTCATCAATATGCACCTGTGTTTCTGATTTGCTGAATGGAAAATGTTTTCCGTTAAGGAATCGCAACATTGCGATTTTTTACCGGAAAAAATCGCTATTGCAGGAGTCGCACATATTTTTGCTAATTGTAAGTCATCGCAAATTTTTTTGCGATTGCCTTCATACATACCACTTAGCGATTCTGAAATAGCGATTTCTTAAAAATTGCTATTACCGATTCGCTAAGTGGTATCTTGATACATATGGCCCTATATATGTTGGGCACTTTGGTGTGTTGGGCACTTTTCATGGTTGATCGTCGAAGCACAAGGATACTTGTTGGACACTTATGATTATTGAGAACAGTAGCACTATGAAATAAGTGCAAATGTATATGTAAATATATATGTAGTTACAAGTTATGTCATTCATGTGATTGTTTTCACTGTTTCTGTTCAAAGTATTAGCTACCTGATGATGTTTTGTACTGTCTGACAAATTTACATTTGTGTGCACATTAAAATATTTTACTGAACCTTTGTGTACATAAGGTTTTATTAATTGGTTAAAAACATTGTGCATTACTTGTGTCCCGGTGTGTCTTGATGTCAGTTATGTAAGTATCGTAGATATAAAAGTGTGGGGATACACATAAAGAAGACTTTAAATAATACTTCAAAGGAAGTTGGTTAGTATAGACACAGGATAATTACGGTACCTATACAATCATTACTCAAATCTATTGTGTAGGGGTATAACTTTGTATACTAACAATATAGGATCCTGTCTCCTATGACCACAGCAGGATCACTCCCCGTCACGATATACACAGTTAATGTGGGTGCTAACCCACAAGGGAGTTTTCTTCTGTTCGACAAAGAAAACCTCTATTGTCTCTCTGATGTAGTCAATGGGTAGTAACACCAGGTATTCCTATTCAGATGTCCTCACACACTATCAATACCACATAGTAAATGTCGGTCCTGCTCCACTCCCGATCGCATGTGTGCACGGTGTGGAGCCAAACCAAATTAAAAAGGCCAAGCAGTGTGTGAACCCGCTTCGCATTCAGTTACACTTGTGCGTTCATGGCGCCTGGCTCCTGTGAGAGGCCGGTGTTGGGCCTTGCACGCGGTAATCAGTGCCACAATAACACACGTAGACATGGTCAGTGTATGTTAGCAGGAAAGACCCAGAGCGGTCTTCCGCTTTCTTTACTTATACACCGGCGCGAGCCCGCCCCGGGGTATGCGTGGATGCGTGAGATATCGCAACAAAGTATGAAAGAGGCCGGGTGGCTCTCTACATCCCTCCTTCCATTTAGTCTGTCCATTCAACCGAGCCTGAGGTTCACGGCGATGTCCATGCAAAGTCTCGAAATCTTTGGCTAGGTTCTGGATTGGGCCGTAGGTTGTACCTTTGACTGCGGGTGCATGGGGATGTCAATACCCCGGCCGGGGTTACATTCAGACCTTCATCTCTGCCATCCACGCGGGGTCTATCGGGGGTGTTCCTGTTATCTCGGCTTATCACCAGTGGCAAGTTGTCTCAATCTCGCGCAGGCTCCGCCGATCCAGAGGGGGATGTTTCCAGATCCGGATCCACCCAGTCCTCCAGCCGTTCTTCGGGCTTCAGCGGGAGCATTCACTTTCTTGAAATGTGACACGTTGCGGGTGACCACCTGTCCACCCCGTCGTGCTGTGACCATGGTGCCCCGAACTTCCTCCACCGACCATACCTCTGGTTCATACGGGGTTCTGAACTTCCATCCTGGGTGTCGATCTCGGACCACGACGGAGTCGCCCACTCGTAGACTCGGTTCTTGGGCATGCCTTGCCTCACTGGCTCTTCGATTCATCTCTCGCCTCCGTGCCTGAATCGCTTCCTCATTCCTGCCTTCCGGTATCCAGGTGCGGTCCGTCGGGATGCTGTCACGAGGCGCTCTTTGGAATAAGATGTGTGCTGGGGCGCACTTCGTGGTACTATGTGGCGTTGGTCTATAGGCTCCCAGGAATTGATCGAGGGCAATTTCAGGATCCTCTCCACTGTCCACCGCAATCCTTAGAGCCCGATTGAGGGTCCTCATCAGTCTTTCCACTTCCCCGTTCGCCTGGGGCCATAGCGGGGTGATTTTCTGGTGTGTGATGTGGAGGTTCTGGAGATAGGTTTGAAAGTCCCTGCTCTGGAAGGGTGGCCCATTGTCTGACTTGATTTCCTCAGGAAATCCCATAACAGCAAATATGCGATTCAGCGCCTTCTTGACGTGGGGAAACGCCGTGGATGATATCACTTCCACAATTGGGAACTTTGAGAACGAGTCCACTAGGACGAGCGTGTGTCGGCCATCTGGGAAGCTCCCAAAGTCAAGGCTGAGGTGAGTCCACGGGGTCTGGGGGGGCTCCTCCGTCCTCACCGGCGCTGGTGTGGGATCGCTGCCGGTAATGGTGCAGGCGTGGCACGACCGCACCATCTCATCTACCTTGCTGTCCATGGCTGGGAACCAAACCATGCTTCTCAGGCGTGCTTTTGTATTGGCCATTCCTTGATGGCCCACGTGTGCGAACTCTAGGATTCTGGTCTGGAGGGCTTCGGGGATTACGATTAGATGTCCACAGAAGATGATTCCTTCGTCCCCCACACTCAGTTCATGCCTGATTTGCCATAGTTGTTGGCGTGCGTGACTGACTTCTGCTCTCAGGCTTTGTACCCCATCCAGGAAGTGTGACCATCTATTTCCCTCTAGAGCGTGCCGGACTCTGGATAACGTTTCATCCTGTGCAGTCGCCTCCCCAATTTCTGCCAGTGTCATTGTCTCTGGACACGCAGCATGCGAGATCATGTGGATGAACGCCTCAGCTCCAGTTCCATCTTCCAGCGGGCGGATTGGGCTATTAACATCTGGGTGTCGGGAGAAATAGTTAGCGGGGTTGTGTGCACCTGGTCGATAGATGATCTTGAAGTTGTATCCTTGCAGTTGGACAGCCCAGCGCTCTATCCGAGGGGGTGCAAGCCTGGCAGATCCCGCAAACAGAGGCAGTAAAGGTTTATGGTCCGTCACTACGCTGAATTCCTGACCGCACAGATATAAGTGGAAATGCCGGCATGCCCACTTTATCGCGAGTGCCTCGTGCTCGATTTGCGCGTATCGGGTTTCAGTGTCCGACAGAGCTTTGCTGGCGTAGGCCACGGGTTTCCATACTTCCGGTCCGTGTTCTTGTAGGAGTATCGCTTCCAGTCCTACCGGACTGGCGTCAACTATGAGCTCCGTCTTCCGGCGCGGTTGAAAGTAGGCCATCACTGCTGTATCGAGAAGGCTTGCCTTTATGTCTTGAAATGCCTTGTTGGCCTCTACTGTCCACTCCCACTTGTGATCTTGTCTTGTTAGTGCTCTTAGGGGTTCCGCCAGAGCGGCCAAGTTCGGGATGAAGCGGCCACAGTAGGTGGCCATGCCCAGGAAGCTCCGTACCTCAGTGGGGTTCCGCGGAGTGCTGGCGGCCTTGATTGCTTCGGCTTTCTTGGGATCGACCCTCAGGCCTTCTCTTGTGAAGGTGTATCCAAAGAAATCAATGGACTCTTGGTAGAAGGAGCATTTCGACTGATGTAGGGTCAGGCCGCTGTCTACTAGTCTCTTTAGGGTTGCCCTCAGGTGTGCATGGTGTTCCTCGAGGGTCGCAGAATAGACCAGAATGTCATTGCTCAAGTTAATCACTCCATTCAGTCCTTACAGCACTTCACGTATGGCATTTTGAAATACCTCTGCAGCCGAGGACACCCCGAAACTCAGTCGTTTGTACCGACGCAATCCGACATGGGTGGAGAACGTGGTGATGTATCGGCTCGCGGGCTATAATTCGAGTTGGTGGTATCCCGAGTTGAGGTCTAATTTCGAGAACCACTTGGCCTCGTTCAGGTCGGCCACTATATCATCCATGGTTGGAGTGATATGTCGCTCTCTCTTTACGGCTGCGTTGGGTAACCTCATGTCTACACACAATCTGATAGCACCTGGTTGTTTTGGTTTAGGTGCGACTACCAATGGGGATACCCACGGTGTCGGGCCCGACACCTTCTCTATTACCCCCAGGTCTTCCAGCTTCTGGTGTTCTGCTTCCACCTGCGGTCTCAGATTGAAGGGTACTCGCCTATGCCTCAGAACCACCGGCTGCACTGACGCGTCAATGTGAAACTTGACTTTCTTTCCTTTTAGTTTCCCCAGTCCGCGGAATAGTTCCGGGAACTCCTTCAGAAGAGTGTCTGCATGTGCCTGATGCACCTGGTTTGCGAAGAATACCAGTCCTAAGTCTTCTGCAGTGTGGCAGCTCAGTAGAGTGCCCTTCTTTCCTTCAGTGATGTGGAAGCGGGTCTTAGTCGAGTACTCCCCGTTCACAACGGTGGTTTCTATGACTCCTCTCAGTGGGAGCAGGTCCCCCCCCGTAGGTGTATATCCGAGCATTGGAGGCCGCAAGAGGGGGCTTTGGCATCATCCTGTCATACTGGTCCGAGTCCATGACATTCACCGATGCTCCTGTGTCTATGAGAGCTCTGACTTCAGTGCCTTCTATGGAGACGGAGCACATGGGGGGCGGCCTCTTCCGCGTCGACACCCTGCTGACATACGAGATGACGTACACTTCATCATCACTGTCATCTTCATACCTCGGTCGTCTCTCCTGTGCTTGGTTGTCCGGGGGATACGGCTCCAGGTCTATCGACAGTTGTCGGACTCATCGTATTATGTTTTTGGACTTCGGGCCTGCTGGCCGATATCACCCACCGCGGCACACTACTGCAAAGTGATTCAGCCGGCCGCACTTCAGGCATGTCTTTGCCGTCGCAGGGTGGTCTTCGCCGCAGTAGTCGCACTGATTTCCTCGAGTGTTTGCGGCACGCTGGCGATTCCCTGTAGGTCTCCTTTGGATTGCCTCGACCTTTTCCTCTTTGATCGTCGGCTGTGTTCGGGTTTGGGTTGGTGCTGCCACCGGTGTCCTCAGGGCCACATCCATTTCTTCCGCTCTTGCGTACGAGAGTTCGTGGGAGTGTGCTAGAACCAAGATTTCATCTAGCGAGATTCCTGGTTGGCGGAGTATGAGCTTCCTCAATAGTTTCGACCGACACCCCACTATGATTTGGTCTCTGATCTCTTCTCTCGGGTTGGTGAACGGGCATGAGCGTGCCAGCCGGCGCAGTCTTGCGTGGAACATGTCCACCGATTCCGAGTCCGTCTGCCAAGCTCTTTTAAACTTAAACTTTTCGAAGTCGTGGTGGAGTTGTGGGTCGAAGTGTGCGTCAAGCGCAGCGACTGCTGCGTCATAGTCATCTTCCCGCCCTGTGTTGGGGAGTGTCTCGAATAGATAATATATCTCAGGGCCTCCATATAGGATGAGGAGTGATCTCTTAACTGTCCCATCGTTTTCCCTAGTGCCTTTGAAGTAGAAGTTGAGCCTTCCTACCCAAGCTTTCCATCTCGACGCAGCTGCAGCTGGATCTGCGGCCTCGCTGAATGGTGGAATCGGAGCAGCGCCGACATGCAGGTGGCTTGGTGGCGGCAGCGCGGCTGCGGCAGCTTGATTCTGGGCGGGTACTTGAACTAGGGCCGGAGGCGGTGGCGCAGGTTGCGCGGCTTGGCTCTGACCTCCTCCCGCTTGACCAGCTCCCGGTGCTGTGACAGACATGATTGTGTCCCTCCTCTTCAGTCAGCTTCCCGGGGCTACTAGGGCAGTGTGCTGGGCTGGCTCTTCCACGCGTGGCTCTGCGCGCGCTGACTATATTCCGCGTCTGTTTATGCGGGCCCCTTCTCCACGTCTGGTACTTCACTGTTCCCTTCCTATGTTTCGGGGGCTTGGGAGCGACCATGCGCTGTGTGAGGCTGTTCGCAAGCTGTGTGGGTGAGGGCTGGCTTGATGTGTTGGTTGAACCAATGCTTGATGGGCCAACTGCCTTTCTCCTTTTTTTTTTTTCTGTTCTCACTGCAGCCGTGCTTCAGCCGCAGTCTTTGTCAGTCTCCTCACGCTCGCGGGGCCTGCGAGGAGAACAGGGCCGGCTCGCCACGCCTGGGATGCTGCGATGCGCTCCGCATCGGGGCGCCCCACCCTCTGGGGCCTCAGCTGTGCAGCTGGATCGTGCCGCGGTTGGGCGCGCATGTGTCTTCGCGCCGTCGGGGAGCACCACCGGCTCAGGGGCGTAGTCTGAAGCGCGCGCGGGGGCACAAGCGCAAGACTCAACCCACCGCTCTGCAGGGCCCGGCGAGTCCCGCCAGCCAAAAGCGCTCCCAACGGGAAAGCGCGTGAGCGGGTCTCGAGCCTGGGCGCGGGCGTGTTGAGCGTTGCGAAGGGCTTTTGGTGATGCGTCGCACCACGGCAGACAGGGCAGCGAGCAGGCAGGCGGGATTCAGACCGCCTCGTCGCCAATGTGAGAGGCCGGTGTTGGGCCTTGCACGCGGTAATCAGTGCCACAATAACACACGTAGACACGGTCAGTGTAAGTTAGCCGGAAAGACCCCGAGCGGTCTTCCGCTTTCTTTATTTATACCACGGCGCGAGCCCGCCCCGGGGTATGCGTGAGATATCGCAACAAAGTATGAGAGCTACCTCCCATCACTTACCTCATTTTCCTTGCCGCTCTCAGGTGTGCTCCAGCATTCTCACGTTGGGTGTCCATTGCTTTGCAACGACCCCTCATACAACTATGGTGAGTTCAAAAAGAAATTGCAAAGATTATTTGACAGACATTCAGTTCCTGACCTAGAGTCCTTCCGGGTCACAGTCAAGTACTACGTTTCGACAGCGGGCGTCTGCTCCCATATCTTGTTTGCTCCCCATGAATTTCTGGCTAGCAAAACATCCAGCACCGGTTGGATCCCATTGTTAATCATGTGAAGGACACAAGGAAAAAAAGCACTCACGCTTTAAAGAATCCATATGTTACAAAATGCGGTAACATTTTACTTTGCTATTGAGCTTTTCTAAAGTACTTATCTGATTTATAATTACCCAGTGTTTTGGAGATTCTGCTTCTTTGCTTACATTACTTGATGGCTGTAAGGACAAAAAAATTGCTATTATTTTCCTGATAATATAAGGAGCTGATTGTTATTGTACCTGGCCCTGCACCTTTTTGTGTATTATGTTTATGTTTTCTTATCCAGTATGGGAAATATGTTTTTTTCCTGATACATGTTGGACATAATTCTATTGATCCTGATTGGAGTTTTCACTGATATATTCTAGGTCAGTTACTCTACTCTCTATAATATAGTATCCTGCTGTTACACTGAGTAAATCACCTAACAATGGATGTTTCCTTTTCTAGATAAATCCAAATTGAAACTGTTCTCCACTATCCTGTATACTGCTAATACGGAAGAGTAAATCTACCCAGATAGTTATATTTAGTAGAATAACAGTATTTGCTAGTAAAGGGTATCCCCATACACATTTATTTACTAATACTTGTAACCTTGGTTCCATTCCAGGAACCACATACAGACCACTACAAGAGAATTTCTGCCCCAGAAACACATTGGTGACATGTCTCCCTTTTCCTTTCCTTGTTTTGTTTCCCCTCTTCCCACCGTGCTTGCTTTGACATTGTTAGACTGGCTCCGGTGGGTATGGGAAGTTGGGTTCCAGCATCAAAACCTTGCATCTCGCTCCTGTGGAAACAACAGGTAAGCCTTACAGAACCCGAATCCCATGTTTACATTTCGCCTGAGTGAGATGGAAAACCGCCAAATCACATTAACTGACATTGCCGAAATGATAGGGAATCTACAGAAAGAAACCCAAGCCCTTACGCTTTGGGTAGATGCCTTACAGCAAGGCTACCTGCCTGCGTCCTCCGCTGACATTACTAAAGGGGCACATTACAATCTGTTTGTTTCCCTACCCTCCACATCTAGTGCAGGTCATCTGGGTTTTCACGTAACCCCTCCATCCTCTATACCTTTAGCTCCTCCTGAGTGATTTCTAGGAGATCCCGCTAAGTTTGCCACTTTCATTAACCTTGTTTCCCCACTGAACAAGCTAAAGTGGCATTTGTATTATCATATCTAGGGGAAATGGCTGCCACTTGGTATATTCCGTTAGTGGAGGGCATCTCCAGTTTCAACAGGTTATTGGCTGAGGCAGGATGACCTGAGGCTAAATGGAATGCTATATTGTGGAAAACAAGAATACTTCCTATAAGATTGCCCAGTAAAACCTAAAAGGTGTAGTGAGTCGGGAAACTGAAGAGCCTGAGGTCTAAGGAGACAAGTTCTTCGGGCAAGTCAGGATTTATAGTCTCCCAACTATTGACTCAGAATCACGCCCCCCCGCCCCTTCGTTATTTCAGGGTAAATGTGCTGTTAAAATGGGGAGATCAATCGGTAGACATCCAGATTACGATTGACTCTGTGGCAACAGGAAACTTTATTGACATCCAATGGGTCAAGTATATGGCAATTCCAGTTATACCTAAAATTGTGGTGGACAAAGTAAAAACCATTGACGGGAGTAGCATAAAATCCGGTCCCTCATTCATGCTACTGCTCTGAATTAGAACTCTTTATATATGACCAATATAGAGATACAGTTTAGTTTAATCTAATTTATTCACTCCAATTCCAAGTGATTCTAGGTATCTCTTTCGTCATAGATCATAATCCAGACATTGATTGGAGTAACCAGTCCATATCTTTTCCTTCCGAGTTTTGCAAGCTTCATTGCTTGAAGAGATCAACACAACCTAAAGACATTGCCATACTAGTAGACCTCAGTCCACCTGAGTTGCCTACCTGTTGATATGATCTACGGGAGGTGTTTGACAAAGAAAAGGCTTCTGTCCTGACACCACAACGATAGTACAATTGCTGTATCAACCTGGTCACTTGAGCAAAGATCCTGTGTAGTCGGATTTATGCTCCAACAGGAAAAGAAAACATCTATTTGATGTAATATCTGGACGAGATGCTAAAGATAAGGTTTATTCATCCTTCACAAACACCTGCTTCTACTCCTTTCTTCTTCATCCCTAAATGGGAGGGAGGTCTCAGATGTTGCATCAATTATCTCGCCCTCAACGACAACCATAAAAAACAGATACCCTTTACCCCTAATCCAATCATTACTTATTGACTCCTATGCCAACACCCGTACTCCATGGCTCTCCATTTCCATTGATTTTATTGTAGAGCTACCACAAACTATTCAAGGATTCATAGCCATTTTAGTTGTTGTGGACATGCTGACAAAAATGTCACACTTCATCCCTTTGAAAAATCTATCCACCTCTAAAGAGCTAGCTACTGTATTTCTGTAGCACATAGAGGGATTACATGGCCTCCAGTCTGTCATTGTATCTTATTGGGGTCCCCAATTTGTGTACAAATTCTAGAATAGGTTGGTGTCCATGTTACACATTGATGTGCGTCTCTCATCCGCACACCATGCTCAGACAGATGGGCAAACGGAAAGAGTGAACCAAAACCTAGAGCAATATTTAAGGTATCAGCTACTTCTTTCTTCTGATGATTGGGATACATTTCTATGGGTGGCAGAGTTTGCTTATAATAAGAGGAAGCATTCTTCTATAGGCTATTCTCTTTTCTTCTGTAATTATGGTCTCAATCCTCATTCCCTACTCTTATCTACTCATGTTACAACATCTACCACTGCAACTTTAGAATTTGTAAACACCTTCATGAGACACAGAAAACAACACAACATAACCTAAACAAAGCTAAGAGCATGTACAAAAATTGTGCGGATCTCCATCGCCGACCATCTCCTGACTATGTTGGAGACAGGGTGTGGTTGTCGACACAAAACATCGCAGTGAAAGGCACACGTCAATTCAAAACTTGTTTCATAGGACCTTATACCATCTTAAAGGTGGTTAACCCTGTGGCCATGAAATTGGATTTACTGTCTACTTTGAATATCCACCCAGTTTTTCATGTCTTATTACTAAAACCAGTGGTTTCCGGATCTACTCTACAAGTCCAACCCCCCCTGCATTGGTAGATGAGGAAACTGAATATGAAGCAGAGGCTGTTGTGGACTCCTGCAGAGTTAGATGCAAATTACAGTACTTAATCCACTGGAAGGGGTATGATCCAGAAGATGGTACATGGGAACCCGCTGAGCATGTTCCTGTCCCTCGTCTATTGCGATTGTTTCATAGATGTTATCCTGATAAACCCAAACCAGTAGGGGCAGATCTAGGGGGTGTACTGTTGGTCCTGCTTCACTCCCAATCGCATTTGTGCGTGGGGCGGAGCCAAACCAGATAAATAGGCAGAGCAGTTTGAGAACACACTTTGCGGTCAGTTACACTTGCGCGTTCATGGCGCCCGGCCCCCTCCTATTACTTTACTGATTTTCCTTGCTGCATTCGAACGTGTTCCGGCATTCTCGCGTTGGTCATCTGTCGTCTTGTTCTGGCTCCCTGCAGTTTCTGGCCTGGAGTCCTTCCGGGTATGTATTTAGTGCTGCGTTCCCTCGGCGGGCGTCTGGTTGCATATATTGTCTGCTCTCCCTGAATTTCCGGCTACCAAAACATCCAGCACCTGTTGGATCCCATCGTTGTTCCTGTTAAGGACACAAGGAAAAAAAGCAATCACGCTTTATAGAATCCAAATGTTACAAAATGAGGTAACATTTTACTTTGCTATTGACCTTTCCGAAAGTACTTATCTGATTTATAATTCCTCAGGTGCTTTGTAGATCCGGCTTCTTTGTTTGCATTACTTGATGGCTGTAAGGACAAAAGAATAGATATTAGTTTCCTGATAACATAAGGAGCTGATTGTTATTGTACTTGGCCCTGCACCTTTTTGTGTATTATTTTTATTTGTTCTTATCAAGTGTGGGAAAATATTTATTTTTTCCTAATATGTTGGATATAATTCTATTTGGCCTGATTGGAGGTTTCACTGATATATTCTATGTAAGTTACACTACTTACTATAGTATAGTATCCTGCTGTTTCACTGAGTAAATTCCCTAACAATGGATATTTCTCTTTCTAGATAAATCCAAATTGTATCTGTTCTCTACTATCCTGTATACTGCTAATACCAAAGAGGAAGTGTACCCAGGTAGTTATAGTTATATTTAGTAGAGTAACATTAGTTGCTGGTAAAGGGTATCCCCATACACATTTACTTGGTGAACACTTGTAACGTTGTTTCCATTACAGGAACCACATACAGACCACTACACGAGAATATCTGCACCTGATATGCATCAGCGACATGCCTTCCTTTTCCTTTTCTTGTTTGTTTCCCCCTTTACCCCCTTTTCCCATATTCCCATTGTGCTGGCTTTGACATTGTTGGGCTGGCTCTGGTGGGTGTGGGAGTTGGGATCCAGCATCAAAACCTTGCACCTCGTTCCTGCGGAAACAACAGGTGGGACTTACAGTAAATTTACACACTGTGGAACGGATCCCCCACTAGAGCATGTTGGACCCCAAAACCTTACGTTTTAGAGAAGAAGACATAGAGGAATTCCTAAGAAGACCATTAACCTTCAGATTAGGCACCAGCGCACAGAACATTGCTCAACAGCCTGACATGCAAAAATCACCAGACTCAAGAAGAAACAAATAAGAACTGCACTACATGGCAAGGACTTACTAGAGCACCTGCGAGCAGGAACAATACCTCTAGGACTATAAGTATCTTTGTTGATGTCCCAAAATACATCAGAGATTTCGGCTTTATTGGGATTAAATGCTCAAGTTATTGGATGTTTCTATCCATAAAAACTGCAGAAAGAATCAGCAAGAAGGAACTAGAATTAATCAATGAGCTGGAGGAAGCATTATTGAACAACGCTGCGATCGAGGGTGCAAGAGCGCAACGCTGCGATCGAAGGTGCAAGAGCACTTTTGAGTAAAATAGAAAGAGAGACTGCCAACTTCAAGAACAACAAATAAGACTTCAAAAGGGAAAGACGGCAAAAGGATATCACCAACTTCACTTAAGTAATAATGTACCCCTAACTTGACTTTTACAAGCATCCAGACAATACACAAGCACTGTCTCTATTCTAGGGGTAAAGTAAGAGGAAATTAAATTCATTCTCAGACAATTTATCACACTCTGACACCTCGAGTGATTCAGAACCATAGACAAGTACTGGCCAAGATCAACCAGGCTTGTCTTCTTTTGTAGTCAGAGGCAGAAGAAGAGAGGAACAGAGGCAAGCAATGGTTTAACCAAAACCAGCTTGCAGGGGAAATACCAACCCAATGACAAACATACAGATGGGGGTACCAGAAAGAATTCCTTTCTACAATCTCTCAAGGAGAGAACTGGACCAAGGCTACATGAGATTACTAAACAAAGGTTTACCCTTCATCCCAACTTCATGACCTGACTGCCTGCAAATCAGAATTGAAACCCTCCAGTTTTTCTAGAAAATGTGCTTAAATTTTTTTTTTTCTCAGACTACAGCACAACGCAGGAGAGGAATTTTTCAGGATTAAAAAATCATTTCAGCTTTTATCCAACTACCATGAACATGCCCATAGAATTGCAAACCTTTAAAAAAACAGTCCTACAATATATCAACCTCATTGAATGGAAAAGGAAATACACAACGTATAACCTGCCTAAAGAAGAACACAGATCTCTACAAAACCTCAAATGTTGCCATGAGATAATAATAAAACCAGAAGATAAAGGTGGCGCTATAGTCATCATGGACAGGGGGAAATACAAACAGGAAATAAAGCAAAAACTGCAGAATGAAGAGCACCAAAAGAAGGTCCAAGAGGACCCCAGCCCCATGATCACCAGAAAGATCACAAGTTCATTAATGAAAGCGAGCTTTAAGGATGGTTTCCCAAAAAAGGAAGAATATATATGCAACAATAATTCCAGAACACCAGTAATTTACATACTGCCAAAAATCCACAAGGACCCACTAAATCCACCAGGGAATTTGATCATCTCAGGAGTGAACACTGTCCTAGAACGCTTGCAAAGTACATGGAATTGCTCCTACTGTGACATACTGCTTTCTGGAGGAAGAGATGGCAGAGGAGTGGGCACTTCAAAAGTAAATAGACCCCCAACATAAACTTCAAAAACTGAGACTCTAAATCACTACTGGTGAATGGAAATGCATTATAAGAAGGGGAGCTTAAGACCCCACAAATTGTCAACTGTCAAGCAGCCTGTCTTGCTGTGCATAAAGGGAAAGTTCTGCAAGACGTCGGCCCGTAACCAGGACTGGGTGCCAAGGGCTGTTAGTTTCCCAGCTGGTTTAGGGGAAATCACCCAGGGAATCTAAGACTACAGGCCCTGGAGCCTGGCTCACCAGTGGTTGCCAAGACCAGTGTGCCCTTTGAGGATGAGGAGAGCTTTAGTGGAAGTCAGGTCCGACGGGGAATCCTCTCAAGTGAATTCCCTTCGTGAGGTGTGAGGAGATGGATGCTGCACCGATCGGGTCGTTGCCCATGCGCAGGGAAAGTCAGCAACCCTCTTATGCTAGAGGAGAGCCACCGGGATGTGATCATGATAGTTTCTGTGCTAAAAGTATTATCGCCCGTATACAGTGAGGAACAAGTGACCCTGCATGCCAGGAGGAGCTTACATGAAGAGATTGTTATGCTGAGTGGGCCATATCCCTTGTGCGGTGGTGAGCCAGTGACCCCGCATGACAGGAGGGGCCACCAGGAGGAAACTTTTCATGCGATTGGGTCGGAGCCCATGTTCAGTGGAGAAACTGTGACCCTGTATGCCAGACGGGGCCACCAAGACCAAGCAAGAAATGTGACCTCATCGGGATTGTCACGAGATGAGAGAGGCCTCTGTGGCGACCTCTGCAGACCATCACTGTGAATGAGGACACGTGTCAGGTCCTTGGATCTACTCCAAGTCCCCACCACTCGCCGTGGGGAAGGACCTATAAACGTGCCCAGCTTGGAGGAGGCACAAACAACCCCCAGTTGCTTTGCCCGCACAACCACATGTGAGGAATTTGAGGACCACCTAGTGCAACCTGCCTGGAATGCGTGCAGAAAACTTACTGGACACAGCCACGGAAGCTCCTGTGCCTGTGCAGGGGGCATATCCACAGAGTTTAGCTGCTCCGATTCTGCAGGTGCAGGTAAGACTGTTTTGAGCCAGTCGGCCCTGGGGGAAACACTGTTTGCCAGATAACGCTGCAGTGCTTGAACAATTTGACTTTAAATACATAGTCGGGCTCCTGAGACTCAAGACTACTAGTGAGGCTTCACCTATAGTTAATGGGGAATAACCACAATTGTGTGAGGAGGGAGTAGGACTCAGGTAGCTTCCTAATGAAACACTCCAGCACTAAACTCAGAGTACTATCGAAATTGTTTTTGAATGCCGCATTTCACTTTGTGTTGATGGGGTGAAATAAAATTCTTCTTTTTTCATAAAAACTAGTTAGTATTTGGCTGCAAAAACATTTATTGCTGCTGCTATGCATATTTTGAGTTGTGAACCTGTGTCCACTATGCCTTCACCCCTCAACCATACCGAGAAGCCTTGGACTTGTCGACCAATGCTTTTACTGCGAGCCAAGCGCTGAAGGGGTACTTGACCCAGCTGCTTAGGATCCAAAATAGGCCAGCCCCGGGACATCAGGAGTAAAAAGCCTCAGCCTCCATGGCTGGGCCGAGTAACTCCTGCTTGCACAGATGCCCTCTGAAAGGGGCATTGATAGCATTTATGTATCTTATTCAGTTTTGTATCATGCCTGCCTATTGTATAGGATGTACTAAGAAATAATACTTAGATTCTGTTCTGTATTCCAAAACCTGTGTAGAATATCAAATATTATATTGAATGTGTTTGCTATTGCAACTGTCAATGAATCTATTCAATATGCCTGCCAAAGTTTAGTTCCCAGATAAAATGACATGAAAAAAATATATCTATATAAATAAAAATGTAAATGTTCGTTTGTTCAAAATCGCAAATCTCCGAAAGTTCTTTATTGATTGCTTTAAAATTTTGACACAACGTTGGATTCGAATACGCCCATGTTTTTTATACACAACGTTGGATTCCAATACGCGCATGTCGAATACGCGCGTGTTTTTAATCGAAAGACCGAACAGACACATAAAAATGACAAGTTTCGTCTGTTCAAAAACTTAAATCTCCGGAAGTTCTTCACCGATTGCTTTGAAAGTTTGACACAACGTTGGATTCGATTCAGCGCGTGTTTATATGTACACAACGTTGGATTCGAATACGCCCGTGTCCAATGCGCGCGTGCTTTTAATCAAAAGGCTGAACAGACCCTATCGATTTGCTTGCTGCGCAACATCTACAAGGGACGCATAGAGACAACAGTCTACATACGTTAGGATGGACAGTTGGTGTCAGGATGGCAGACCGGGAAGTGGGTGGAGGGAGTGGGGAGGAGTTGGTTCACTTTGTAACATTAAGAAAGGACGCATAGAGACAATAGTCTACATATATTAGGATGGACAGTTGGTGTCAGGATGGCAGACCGGGAAGTGGGTGGAGGGAGCGGGGCGGAGATGGTTCACTTTGCAACATTAGCGTTTGTTATATATACACAACGTTGGATTCGATTACTCGCATGTACAATACGCTCGTGTTTTTAATCAAAATGTCGAACAGACCCTATCGATTTGCTTGCTGCGCAACAACTACAAAGGACGCATAGAGACAATAGTCATAAAAACATATTGTGACCCCCAAGCATTGTGAAATTAAACATATTAGAAACGTGCGCTTACTCTTTTCTTTCTCTTCCATTTAACCAGACTGAGCCACAGCAACGCGTGGCCGGGTACAGCTAGTACTAAAATAAGGATGAAGGGTAAAGCCTGTGTTGTCTGCAAGATTCTATCTGCTTATCCAAACTGTTTCATAAATAAAGTCACAAGGGGGGGGCGGAGCTAGCCGGCGTTCATGGTGGACGCTTAAGTGCGGAGCTCTGCGCTAGCGCTACCGACTATCCGTCCAATATCCTTCCAAAGCGGCAAAACCTGCGAAATTCCGGCGGGGGCTGCCTCCCCTACCCCCTGCGGACCTCCGGCGTGACTCTTGAGGGGCTGCGTGCACCGGTTCCCCCGGCGCCGTCGCCGACCGAAGAGCCGCGGACCAGGCCGGGATCCCCGCTCTGCCCTGGACGCCGAGGCCGCGCTGCGTCACCCGACGTGCGGCCCCGGCTAGAGGAAGCCCTGCTGTGGTGCGGGCGGCGTGACCGGCGGGAGCTGCAGCCCATCCAGCGTTCCGCGATTGCACTGCGGACCATTGCTGTGACGCCTGAACCCCTGGAGAGGAGCGGAGGCGCCGAGTGAGAGCCGGCGGCGAAACGGCCCGGCTGGGAACACACACGTGGCGCTCCCACGGGCGCCATTGCATGCTGCGGAGGGGACCCGCCTGACGGCCTGAACACCTGGAAGGAGCCTCGCGGAGCAGCGGGCGGCTTTGGGACGGAGACCACCCAACACGAGCCTAGCTCTCTCGAGCACTGCACCCCCGAGCTGACTGGGGGTGTCCTGACATTAAGGCACCCGGAGGGGGACAGCAAGAGGCGAGTGCCTACCCTGACCTGAGGCGTTACTGGGCACGCAGGACTACACGCGACAGTGGACTGAACACGTGGCCTCCGGTGCCGGTCTGTGCACGAGGTCAGCTCCCGCATTGTCCCATTGGGACACAATTGACACTGTAAGGTCTGTGAACACTGGCCTCCCTATCAGCAGCAACGATGGGCAAGGGCGATAGGACGCAAACGAAACTTTCGTTTGACCAGAGGAGACAGAAGGCACTGGAGCCACCGGCGGCCCAGTCCCCGGGTGCAACTGCGGACACGAACACCGCGCTGTGCACAGAAATCAGAGGCATGCTCAACACGATGGAGAAAGGCCTACAGGAGGGCATGACGGCCATCGGCACCAAGATTGACGCCCTGGCGTATCGAATGGATCGCATGACGGAGAGGGTGGATAAGCATGCGGAGAGGCTGGACATGGCGGAGCGCAGGCTGACGGAGGCGGAGGAGGCGCAGACAACGTGGGACGCTGACCGCAAGCAGTTTGGGAGGCTACTACAGGTGATACAAGAAAAGTCGGAGGACTTAGAGGCTCGCTCCAGGCGGTCCAACATACGCGTCACGGGCGTGGCGGAGTCGACCCAGACAGGGAAAATGGAGCTATTTGTCGAGAAACTACTTAAAACTCTATTGGGGGACGACACCTTCTCTCCCATGTTCATAGTGGAGCGAGCCCACCGTACCCTGGGCCCGAGGCCCGCTCCAGGGGCGAACCCTCGGCCGATAATAGCGAAACTCCTCAACTACAGGGACAGGGATGCTGCCCTCCGCGCTGCTCGAGAGAAGGGGGAGTTGCAGTACGAGGGAATGAACATTTCGCTATACCCTGACTTCACCTCCAAGGTACAGGAGGAGAGACGGAGATTCGTCCCCTATAAGCAGCAGCTCAGAGACCTGGGCCTGGACTATGCCATGTTGTATCCGGCACGGCTGCGCATCAATAGGCAGGGCCACTCACATTTCTTCACCGACCCGAAGGAGCTGCAAAAATCCCTGAAGCAGTGGATTAAGGAGCATAAGGAGAGCCGGACGGCGCCTGCGGAGGAGGGCGCTGACAACGAGGATCTGGATGAGCAGGGCTAGTGTGACGGAGGGGCGCAGTGGTCTCTCCTGAGGACCTGGCCACTTGAGGCCTTGCCATGGTCACAGACTCTTGGCCCGGGGGATGCCCAATCTGGGCTCTCCACTGCAGTGAGCGGACATCTGGACATGGTACCACGGGTGAGATCTGTACGGGCCACACGGGTTTAGGTAGTGGGCGGCACTCTCTATGACTCAACTAGCCTGCCCGGGGGTGGTGTTGATAACGGCCCACGACAGGGAGGGTTCGATGGGGTCTGGGGGGGGGGGGGGGCGGTAAGGCGGGTACGATATTGCTCTTGTTACTTAAAAGCCGCACTGGCAAATGGGGGCGCTGGCGTAGGGGCGGCCAAAAGACATTGCGCAGAAGCGACGACCGGACGTTGGTCGATTGAGACATTGAGCGTGCTACCTCTGCCCTGGCGCTCATAGTGCTTGCGGCTCTACTTGAGACTGCTTGGGGGAGTTTGAAGATGGGTGGGGGGGGTGAATGTAGGGATTTCGGTCATACCAGGTTGGGGTTGGTTGACTGTGGGCGGTGGGGGGCGATGGGGGTTCTGAGTTCGGGGAAGTTTGGGATGTTTGGGGAAAGGTCCGACATGTGCTCTACAATGTTTTGTTCTATAGGATGGGTGGGCGGCTGCTGTCACTGGTGCGGGGGGGTCCTTGTCGCGGCACTACAGTTGTTGTACTCCTTCACTGTTAATGGCTGACACACCACAGGCAGACACACTGAGCGATACCGAGTCCCTCAGGGCTCTTACCTGGAATGTGAGGGGTTTGAATGATTATCGGAAACTCCGTAAGGTGCTACACTATCTACAGAGACATCACATAGACCTGGCGCTGCTGCAGGAAACGCATCTGCCCAACACCAGTAAGATGCTAATGCACAGGGGGATCCAGGGTCACTCCACTTACGCAGGCTTCACCACCCATGCCAGAGGGGTCCTCACCTGGGTCAATCCGAAGTCCAAGCTATCCCTCGCCCTGGTAAAGGCGGACCCGGAGGGGAGGTTTTTGTTAAGCAAGTGCACGGGCAAGGGACTTAACCTGCTGGTCATGAATGTCTATGGCCCGAACTATGACTCCCCTGAATTTTATACAACGGTTGCGGACCATTGTACTGAATGGGCCGCTGGTACTATGATCTGGGGTGGGGACTTCAATTTCACCTTTAGCCCTGAGCTGGATAGGTCTGCGGGCCCTGCCAGGCGCCCGGCGGCGGCTGCGCAGTGCATGCAGGCAGAAATGCTGAGACTGGGTCTGGTAGATGTGTGGAGGGATAGGAATAGCGCCAAGGGGGGGTACACGCATTACTCAGCTTACCACAATATCCATACCAGGATTGACTACTGGCTGGCTTCACACTACCTGCTCACCATGGTCAGGGGCTGCAGTGTGCTTCCCCGCACTCTGTCGGACCACTCACCGGTGCTGTTGGCGTTGCGTACTCCCCAGCAGAGAATCCCGCCATTCACGTGGCGCTTTCCACCCTACTCGCTGCTGGATGAGGCTTTCAGGGCTGACCTGGGGGAGGACATAGACACCTTCTTCGACACTAATCTGGGATCAGTGGACAGCTCTGGGACGGTTTGGGAGTCATTTAAGGTGTACGTGCGGGGGGTGGTCATGGCGAAACACTCAGGGGTACTAAAGGCAATTAGAAACAGGCTGAAATATCTGGAGGGGCAGATAGCGGACTACGAACGCCGCCAGCTGCTTGGCCCGAACCTGCCTGGGGATGAGACCCTGCAAGACCTTTTGAGTGAGTTCCACGAGGAAGCTGACAGGGAAGTGCGACATTTAGGAAAATACGCGACAGCGCGCGCGTATGGCGAAGGGGACCGCCCGGGGGCACTGCTTGCCAGGATTATGAAAGGCACTAGGCGCAAACAGATCATCGCGGAAATGCGTACCTCAGGGGGGGAGACGCTCACGGAGGAGACACACATTCTGGCGGAATTCAGGAGATTCTATGAGGAGCTCTACACCACTAAAATCTCCGGGGTCGAGGACCAAATTGACAACTACCTCGACTATATCAGGATGCCATTCCTTGAGAATTGGCAGAGGGAATTTCTGATGTCCCCCATACAACGTGAGGAGATATCTGATGCACTGGCCACCATGAGAGCGGATAGCGCCCCCGGGATAGATGGTCTGACGGTGGCCTTTTACAAGGCGTATAAGGATAAGTTGCTACCCCACCTCTCCACCCTCTTTGCCGAAATCTGCGAGAACGGCGCTATGCCGCACTCCATGCGCGAGGCGCTGATTGTCACCATACTCAAACCTGGTAAGCCCAGCGACCAGCCAGGCTCGTACCGCCCACTGTCCCTTCTTAATGTTGACGCTAAGCTCTATGCAAAGGTGCTAGCTACCAGGCTGGCACTAGTGGCGCCGGGGTTGGTAGCCCCGGAGCAGGCTGGGTTTATCCCGGCCAGGAATCTCACTTACAATATCCGTACGGTCATGGGAGCCATGCAGCATACTAGGCATGACACTAAAGCCATTGCAGTCTTTCTTGACATGGAGAAGGCCTTTGACTCTGTGGAGTGGCCCTTCATGCGCAAGGTGCTGCAAAAGTTGGGGCTAGGAGGACTTTTCCTCCAACTGCTGGGCGCCCTCTATCACGAGCCCACGGCCAGAGTCAGATTGGGGGATGCAGTCTCGGAGCCGATCTCCATCACCAGGGGCACGAGACAGGGATGCCCCCTTTCCCCGCTACTCTACGCCCTTGTGGCAGAGCCACTGGCGTGTGCGATTCGGGAATACCACTCGTATGAAGCCATCAACTACCCCACCTACAAAATGGGCATTTCCACATATGCGGACGACACCCTGCTTTATGTCAGGGACCCGGCCAATAACCTCGCGTCGGTGCTGAGGGAAGTGGTGAGGTTCGGCGCGCTCTCCGGACTGAAGGTTAACTGGGCGAAATCAGTTGCCTTCCCACTAACCCCAGTCACGGTCCCCTTCGAGATGGACTACCCGCTCCAATGGTCCACTGAACCGATAAGGTATCTAGGCATCATGCTCCACACGGACCCTGAAGTTATGCTGAGGGAAAACTACGGGGTTGCTTACAGCAAACTAGCGGATGACGTGGAGCTCTGGATTAAACTCCCGTTATCCCTGATGGGGAGGATCGCCTTAATGAAAATGGTCATTCTCCCGAGGTTTCTGTTCCTGTTCAATAATCTCCCGATTGTGCTCTCGAAAGCCTTCTTTGCAACCCTGAACAAACTCTTGGTGCGACTAGCGTGGGCCGGGAAACAACCTAGGGTGCAGTGGAAGGTACTGCAATTACCGTATGAGCAGGGGGGCTTAGCTGCCCCGGACCTGGAACGCTACTACAGGATAGCGCAGGCCTCCCACCTCCACACCTGGATACATGGCAGCCGTGATGTTCCGCACGTGATACTGGAGCGGCTGTTCGCGGACCCTACTCCGCTTCCTGCTACCATTTGTGGCCCGCAAGACCGCAGAGTTGGCGTACTAGACTCCCTCCTGTCTACCAACCATGCATGGCATTCTATTCTGCAGAGGCAAAATAAAGTACTAATGTACGCTCCCAACATGCCTCTACAATGGGCGCTCTGGCTACCAACCTTGGCGGAACCGGGAGTCCATAGGGCCCTTCACGCATTGGGTGCTCTTACTTTGGGGGACCTATTCGAGCATGGACAGGTGAAGACGTGGGCACAGATCTCACATCGGAGGGAGAGCCCCACACTGCTCCAACGCTTTCAGTACCATCGGGTCCGTAGCGCCCTGCTGGAGCTGCTGGGCCCCGATATGGAGGAACCCCCTGCGGTCCCGGAACTGGTGTATATCATTGACGCCGTCTCACCAAAGAAGCTGATTACTAGATTATACAGGATAGGGCACGAGCACACGGCCCTGCTCTACACGAGGGCGAGACTGGCCTGGCAGACTGACTTGGACACACACGTCGATGACAGCATGTGGGCCTACTGCTGTGCGGCCACCAGGCGCCTTTCCCTGAACGGGAGGCACCGGTTGATCCACTTTAAGTTCTTACAAAGGGTATACCACACACCGGAGAGGCTCCATAGGTACGGTCTCCGTGACACCCCACACTGCGAGAGGTGCCGGGCTCGGGTTGCGGACTTCCTGCACATGGCCTGGGGCTGCCCGGGAGTCCAGAGGTATTGGGCCAGCGTGTTCGCTGAATTGAGCGCCATAGTGGAATTGGACCTAGCAATGGACCCAGCCCTTGCTCTACTGGGGTACACAAAATCGATCCCAGTCGCGGTTCGGAAACTGGTGAGCGTGGGACTGCTCCTAGCGAAGAGGGTGGTCGCATTATGCTGGATGAGGGGGCCATTACCTACGCTCAAGCGATGGGTTAGCGACATGAAATACTGCAATACGCAGTCGGACACATACAGTGAGCTCCTACCGCCCGGGAGTCGCCCCAAGAACTACTGGGGGCTGTACCAGACCTACTTGTCCTCCAGGCTGGACGGGGAAGTCTCGGAGGAGGGGGAGGGGGGAGACAGAGGGAGTGACGTGCAAGAGCCATCGGATACACATGACTAGGGTGCTCCTCCGCACGACTAATGTACTGTAAATGGTGGGGATTCTCCATCCTACTAGCAGTGAGAACAGGGGGGAGGCATTCCGGGCAGGGGGAGGGCGGCAGGCCGCACTAGCTACCACAGGTGATAGAGACGTCCACAGGCGACTCGGGGAGCACGAATGAGGGACCAGTTGAGGGGAGGGGGGCATTCAGAGGGTTGGGGTTGGTTGGGGGGGGGGGGGGGGGAAATATAAAACTGTTTTGCTTTGCCAATTTATTTGAATTGCACACTACTTTGCAGATGGTCCGAGCCCACGGAGGAGGCCCGTCCCCGGCAGACCTCCAACGAACTTTCACACTGGACTCTATGATGTTAATGTGTCATGGTATTTGTACTTGTTGTCGCAAGGAGACCTGTTGCCGGCCCGGGATGGGTTGTAGGCAAGTGACTGCGTATACATTGTGCTGTGCTTTTTCATAATAAATACAATAAAAAAAAAAATAAAAAAAAAAATAAAGTCACAAGGTCTACTCAGTCATTGATAGCAGACTAAAATAATAAAAAACAAATGTTCTTTCAGTGGAGTAGGATTGTAGATTTATGGTTGCACTTGTGTGATAATTAACTGTTTCCTGAAACTACAGTAGCACGTATTTCCTCTTTTCAACATTTTACATGGGATTGTAATTTAACGTACCATACCCTCACAATTGTCAAGTCACATGCCAGGAAAAGCTTGGGAAGGTATCCACTCGCACATAAAGTGCCCACAAGTTACTTGTGTATCACATGATCCAAATACAGGAGTAACAGCGTTTTTCCAGACTGTTTTGGATTTTTTGTTCGTGAATGCTTGTCCTTTTTCCCTACCCTTAACTGCTTTCTTGTCGCATCCACCCAACCTTTTTATCCCTTTTTTATTTTTGTTCTTTTTTTATGTGTTCTTTTACATTTGTGTATCATATATATAAAACGCTCTGTGGGGAGTGTCCAAAACACGAGCTGCAACCGAGACTTAATTGCTTTACCCCATTAGCTTTATTGGTACGGGCACATGAGAACAAAGGTTAATTACAAGCACCTGACTCGTAACGCCGATGCGTTTCATTTACCTTCTTCATGGGCTTTCAGAGTCAGAAAGGTGCATGATGGTACTTTGTGTTCCATTATCCATAATCGTTTGCCCAAATGGGCTGCATTAATCATTTTCGCACGTAGCCTTTGGAGTCAAGGTCCGTTATAAATCCTATATGGATGCACCTTCAATCCAATACCAAAAGTACACATAGTACCATCATGCACCTTTCTGACCTTTCTAGAGGTAACAGCACTGCTTTTATGAATGCTGAAGCACCTCTACGAGATAGCGACCAGGTTAATGTCAGACAGTGGATATATCCTCTAATGGAACCAGGATCTCTGGGATAGCATGCACCCAATAGTAGGTGATCGAATGTTAGGCAGTCCACCCACGTAAGAAGAGGACCTGCTCAATATCTTCAGGCTCCAGGTGGAGACACTGATGACAATGAAGGGTGAAAAGCAATATTCTTTCTTATTTCCCCTGTGTGTGTGATAAAGAACGATTGTTGTGCACTACAGCTGAGACTTGTGCACCAAAGACATGGCAAATCACATTATACAAACAAATGCAGTGTGTAACTTACCAAAATCAGTGGCAATTGCCTCTCCAAAGATTTGGTTTAATATAAATGTAAAATAATTCATGTTGATTGATATTATCTTGTGTAATAGTCACTTCTAAGGAAGTTGTTCCATTGTAAGTGTTGTACTGCAAGATCCAGCATGCTCAGCACCATTGGTCTAAAAAGCAAGGATGGCTAAAAAACATCCTCATAATATGGTGCTGTGACTTTATAATCCTTTTTTCCCCCTCATACTCCTCAAAAATACTCTAACACCATATGTCACATTTAATGCTCCCCTTTCTGGAACAATTGAGGTACCTGCTCAAGAATTTAACATAGAAAATGTGAGTTCAAACATCCCACAGAAAATATGTTTGGACAAGTGGAGTGGGATATCACCTCACAACCTCCCACGATTCCATGCATCGATTTTATGAAACAGATTTTGTTTTATGTCATTCACCACCTCCTTAATAAATGCAAGGGCATGATTATGATGTTGGTCAGACCACCACCAACAGGATGTAGGTGGCGGTCCCACAGACATCTATGTATGCCATCGGTCCGACCGTGGGATTACGATTCCAGAAGTCAGAACGACTTAGGTGGGCAGGAAGAACGACGCCTCTGACAGGCTCAAGGAGCTCGTCGGAATGGCGGTTAACTTCCTAATCCCTACAATAGGGTGATGCCTGTGCAGGCATCAGTTTAGAGATTAGGATATCCCTTCCTGACGGCCTGTTCATGGCGGTCCCTCCGCCATGAACAGACAGCTGGAAAGGGAATTTGGGGGCTCCTAGCAGGGCACCCGTCCCCTATGGGCCTCTGCTATGGGGGGGCACATGTGTTGTCCCCCAAACATCCATGCACAGTGTGCCAGGCAGCACCTGGCGACCTTTGAGGTTTCTTGTGGTCTTGTTTTGTTTATTCTGTTTGCTTTAATTGACAAGTTGTTTTAACCCTTTTTGGATTACATATAATCTGTAGTGAAAAACAAATATTATCTTACAAATAATGAGTTAGTTGACACTCTCATTGTCAATACTTGGACATGCTAAAAAAAGAACAAAAAAAGGTAGTTTCTTTTCATTTCTGTTTGGAATAAAGATTATGGCAACAGAAACAAGCCACACTGGGTCGGACTAGTAACAGGGGAGTGCAAGGGGGTACCTTTTTATATATATACTAGCAGCCCGTCCCGACGTTGTCCGGTTATGAAATAGAATGTGTGTAATGTGTGTATGTGGCAAGGGCAATTTATTTTAAAATCTTGCGGTAGACATAATTTTTTGTTTCATTAGAATAGGGACGGAGAAGAGCCAGCTGCAGCCCTGGTTGATGTTAGCAGGCGCGTGCAATTGGTGTAGTCATCCGCCGCCTGAGCCCGGACTACAGGCCTGGTTGATGTTAGCAGGCTCGTGTAATGTCATTGAATGAGAGAGTTATCAGGCGCAGGTAAATCCGTTTAACGAGAGAGTTCAGTGACAGCGAGTAGGAGAGGCTGCAGTAATTGTCCCCGCAGACACGCTCATGTGCGTGTTCCCCCGCTTGAGGCCCAGATGCAGCCTGTTTGATGTTAACAGGCGCGTGTTTCCCCGCTTGAGGCCCAGCTGCAGCCCTGGTTGATGTTATCAGGCGCGTGTAATTAGTGTACTGATCCGCCGCCTGAGCCCGGCTGGAGTCCTGGTTGATGGTAGCAGGCGCGTCTAATTTCGTTGAATGAGAGAGTTCAGTAACAGCGCGCAGGAGAGGCTGCAGTAATGTTACTTACCAGGCCTCCAGCTGAACGCGTTTGTCATGCCCCCAGCACACGGCCCCAGCAGAGATCTTCTGATTAATGTACGACCCACATGGCATGAAGGGCGGAACGACCCACCACCACCCGCAACAGGTTCCCCGGAGAAGCTGGAGCAAGATCACCGCCGACCAGCTCACCACCTCCCTCAGCCAGAACCCTCCCACCAACACAAAGGACCCCAACGAAGCAGCCCGCAACCTCACACAGTGGCTCACCAACTGCGCCGATGACCTCGCACCACTGAAGAATCCTCCCATCAGACCCGGCAGCAATAAAGCCTCGTGGTTCACCAACAACCTCAAAAACTCCAAGAAAACCTGCCGCACCCTCGAGAAAGCCTGGCGCCATGACCAGACAAAAGAAAACATGACAGCCCTCAAGAACGCCACCCGCAAACACCACCAGCTGATCCGCACCACCAAAAGTACAACATTCAAAGATGACTGGACAACAACACCCACAACAGCAAGGAACTCTTCAGCATCATTAAAGAGCTCTCCAACCCCAGCGCCTGCAACAACGACATCACACCCTCGCAAGAACTCTGCGACTCACTCGCCTCGTTCTTTCACCGCAAGATCGCCGACATACACAACAGCTTTGGCGCACAGACCACGCACCCAACCACCGAACCAGCACCCCCCCACCACCACCCTCTGCACCTGGACCTCGGTCAGCACCGAAGACACCACCCGCACGATGAACACCATCCACTCCGGCTCCCCAACCACACCACATCTTCAACAAAGCCGACTCCATCATCGCACCCCAACTCCGGGACATCATTAACAGCTCCTTCGCATCCGCCACCTTCCCGGAGAGCTGGAAACATGCCGAGCTCAGCGCCCTCCTGAAGAAACCTACCGCGGACCCCACGGACCTTAAGAACTTCCGCCCCATCTCGCTCCTCCCTTTTCCTGCCAAAGTCATCGAGAAGACCGTCAACAAACAACTCTCCGCCTTCCTAGAGACAAACGGATCCCTCGACCCCTTGCAGTCCAGTTTCCGATCAAACCACAGCACTGAGACCACCCTCATCGCATCTATCGACGACATCAGGTCTCTGCTCGACAACGGGGAAACAGCTGCCCTCATCCTCCTGGACCTCTTAGCAGCCTTCGACACCGTATGCCACTGCACCCTGATACAGCGCCTCAGCAACACCGGAATCCAAGCCCGGACTTGGAGTGGATCATCTCGTACCTCGCCGGAAGAACCCAGAGAGTCCGCCTCCCCCGTTCCGATCCACGGCCACCGAAGTCATCTACGGCGTTCCGCAAGGATCCTCGCTCAGCCCCACCCTCTTCAATGTCTACATGAGCCCCCTTGCAGCCATCGCATGCCAACACAACCTTAACATCATCTCCTACGCTGACGACACCCAGCTGATCCTCTCCCGCCGCCCCCAAGCCAACGGACCATGCACGCAACCTGTGCTTCATCCTGGACTCCTCCCTCACGATGACCAAGCAAGTCAACGCCGTCTCGTCATCCTGTATCAACACCCTGTGCATGCTCCGAAAGATCTTCCAGTGGATCCCCACCAAAACCAGGAAGACGGTCACCCAGGCCCTCGTCACCAGCTGACTGGACTACCGGAACACCCTCTACGCTGGAACCACAGCCAAACTCCAGAAAAGACTCCAGCGCATACAGAACGCTTCTGCACGACTCATCCTGGACATCCCCCGTCACAGCCACATCTCTGCGCATCTGAGGGACCTGCACTGGCTCCCCGTCAGCAAGAGGATCACGTTCAGATCCTCACCCACGCACACAAGGCTCTCCACGACATGGGCCCCAAATACCTCAACAGCCGCCTCACATTCTACACACCCACCCGCCAGCTCCGATCCGCCAGCCTCGCCACCGTCCCACGAATTCGCAAAGCCACCGCCGGAGGAAGATCCTTCTCCTACCTGGCGGCCAAGACATGGAACTCCCTCCACACCCACCTACGGCTGACCCAGGACCATCTCTCCTTCAGGAAACAACTCAAGACCTGGCTGTTCGAGCAGTAGCGATTCCCCCTCCTCCCAACGCCTTGAGACCCTAGCGGGTGAGTAGCACGCTATACAAATTTGTTTGATTGATTGTAGCACACGCCCCCAGCGTTTCTCACGCCCCCAGCGTGCCCCTTGATGCGGCGCAATTGCGTTCACATGGCATGAAGGCCGGACACACGCCCCCAGCGTTTCTCCGGCCCAAGCGTGTCACGCCCCCAGCGTGCCCCTTGATGCTGCGCAGCAACGTAATTGGCGCTTGTATGTACAACTCACATGGCATGAAGGGCGGACACACGCCCCTAGCGGTTGTCACGCCCAAAGCGTTTGTCACGCCCCCAGCACACGCCCACAGCCCACGATGTGATGGCCGTACCACACGCCCCCAGCGTTAGTCACGCCCCCAGCCCACGCCCACAGCACAATGCAAACACGCCCACAAGGGACTACTTTGCTGGCACGT
Source organism: Lissotriton helveticus (assembly GCF_964261635.1). Taxonomy (NCBI): domain Eukaryota; kingdom Metazoa; phylum Chordata; class Amphibia; order Caudata; family Salamandridae; genus Lissotriton; species Lissotriton helveticus. The sequence goes on along the minus strand of NC_136059.1, from coordinate 1,145,299,160 downwards.
TTCTTTTACCTTTTAAATGTATATGGTGTCCTATGGTACAATTGTATGTCTTGTACTGTATGATTGTGATGAACACCACTGTTTCTTGAAAAGTTAATAAAAACAATTAAAAATAAAAATAAAATAAAAATGTATATGGTGGCCGTCTGCATAGCCTATGTCCTTCTGCTGCAACTGCCCTTTCCAACGCTGTATTGGGTGTTGTAATTGGTGCTGTGGTTAGTGAGATTACCCGCCTCAAAGGTTTGGGCTCTCTCTTTATAATATTAAGTATGGATGCTTCATCATCGATCTCCTCGCACTGCGAATCTGGTCGCAGTCCGGGCTCCAACACCCTCACTGTGAGGGAGGAGCTCAGGGATGTTTTTGATTGTGATGGTGTCGCGATTCTTCAGCGTAGGCCCGGAAAGATGGGTTTCCCTGCACTAACAGTTAAGGCTCTTTTCGCCTGTATGCATGTCACCAGGTCTATTGTCAGATGGCGCACGGTGGACTACATGTCCCAGAAGCCCTTGGGACTTAATTCTGGTAAATGGGTAAGGAGATGCCTGGATTTCCGCTCCTATAAAGCCCCTCCCCTTCCTGGGGTCGGGGCTTGACAATCTCACCTGTTTTTGAGTTTGAGTAAGCGGATGGTATTCTCCGCTGGATTTCTGGTTTGGATTCAGTGTTTCCTGCTGAAGCTCTTTCGTCAAGCAAGGCAATTGCTTTGCGAGGCCTGGGCTTTCTCTGAGGAGTGTTCTAGCTGGTTCACATTAATCACCGTTGCTGACATGTCTTCATTCCGAAGTGTTTGAAGGGTTGCTTTAAAGGTCAGAGGATTCTGTTTCTTCCCGATGTTGGAAACGCAAGGTGTTTAGCCTCACTCGGAAAGGAAGTGCTGGAGTGCTCCTTCTGCTTTTTGAGATAGTTTATTTTTGTACTTATTTCCACGCTTGTCTTCTCTTTTGGAGCCTGTGCCTACAATCTTCGCTGTGCTTGCAAACAGCGGTTGGGCACACAATTGCTCAATGGGATTGAACTTGAGCTTGTGATTATTGTGTGCACAACTGTATTCCTTCGCTACTATGCTGTGCTATTAACAGCGTTCTTATGCTCCTTTATGGTGCTATTCATAGTCCTCTTAAGGCACCATTTACCGTGACTTTGTTTTTTGATTAAAATCATCCTTTGGTTCAGTGAGCTCATAAACTCCCTGGCATTCTAGTGCATTGTCTCTCAGTATATGATCTCTCTGGGATTGGATAGTCTCAGAACCTTCTCTAAGAGTATTGCTGCTTGTCATATTGTGAGTATCTGACTATACGAGCATCCAGTTGTTTTGTATGAATGAATCCCTGAGTTATTTCTCATATCCCTCTCTGTTCTTTCACCTGCATCTTATGTTTGTGGGGTGACTTCTGAAGTTATACCGAGCCATAGACAAGACTTAAGGTGTAAGAAGACTCCAGCACAGCAGCAGAGTTTATTATTTTATCCCTTTTCCCTATTCCCCCGGTTGCTTCCTTACATAGTAGTGTATATCTCCTCTGTATGTGGTTGTGCTTAGGGGAGTAGGGGTGCTTCTCTACACTCCGCCGTGGTACTAAAGGTTGGTGGCATTACTTGTTTTGGCGCTGCTGACACATCCTGACAGTTTGTCAAGCCCAAGACTATAGCCTAGCCTGGGCGATGGATACTAATGCCGTTTTGACCTCCCTCTTGGAGAGCCTATCGTCTCTTCAGCAGGAGGTGCAAACTTTCCGATCAGAAAACCAGGCATTGAGGAAGGAGATGGGTATGTTACGCAGGGAAGTAGCAGGCCTAACCTGGAAGGGTAAACCCGATAGTACTGGGGCAGGTGCCTGCATAAAAGATTGGACTCTTCCTCCTCCAATACAGGCCAATCAACCACACCCTCTAGGAAAGACGCAGGGAACAGGGTTCTTTTCTGCGCCTCAAGTATCCACTCATTCTTCCCACGGTCAACATATTACCAAATACAGGGATTCCCTCGGCTCCCCCTGAACGCTTTTTTGGGGACCCAAAAAAGTTTGAAACATTCCTGAACTTATTATGTAAACCTGTGGTTTTTCAAGATGAACCGGCCAAAACAGCTTTTATGACTTCTTACATGGGGGGCTATGCTGCTAGTTGGACTATACCGTTGATGGAGCGAAATGACCCCATTCTACACAACTTCACAAATTTTTGTTTGGAGATGAGAAAGTTGGTTGATTGTAAATCCCACACGATGACTCTAGATTGGGATCTTATAATCCTTAAACAAGGATCTCAGGATTTATTGACATATATAACCACGTTTAATCATCTTGTTGTGGAAACTGACTGGCCCCAGGAAAAACACACCACTCTGTTTTACCAGGGACTGCGCGGAGAACTAAAAGACATCCTGTCTCAAGTGGTGCAACTACCCCAGACTTGTGAAGAGATGATAGATATCACGGTGCAACTGGACCACCGATTACAAGAAAGAAAAGGGGACAGAACCCGAGGAGAGAACCGTTTCTTTGTTCCCAGGTCAAAACCCGTAACTGAAGAACATACTAAAGGAATAGAAGGAACCGAACCCATGCAGATCAGTGGCATTCGAGGACCCCTCACAACGGAGGAAAGAGAAAAAAGACGGAAGCTAAAATTGTGTCTTTATTGTGGGAAGAGTGCCAGAACTAAAATTCAGGAAAAATCAAATACTCAACTGACACAAGCGTCTTTACTTCAGCAATCTGAAAGGATTGAGGTGACAGAAAACTGAAGAGCCTGAGCCAGGAAGAGATCTCTGGATCGGGTGGTGAACAAGGAAAGATCTCATCAGCAATAGCCAAAACAATACAATCATCAGTGGCGCATTTGAATGTGGGCATAACTCTATGGATTACCGAAGAAACACCACTAAAGATGTCTGCCTTGCTGGACTCAGGAGCAACTGAGAACTTTATAGACCAGAAGTACGCTCAAAACATTGAGGTACTGTGTGAGAAAAAGACGTCCCCTGAACCTGTGAAAACGGTAGATGGGACGGCATTGAAGTCAGGTCCAGTAAGATACCATACTATGCCCATAACAATGCAATTCGGGACTGACCACTTCAAGACCATCCAGTTTGACCTCATAGATGCCCTACAAATCCGTCTTATTCTAGGGATGCCATGGTTGATGCTACATGATCCTGTCATTAGATAGGCGGCTCGCACCATTACCTTGAATTCCGAATATTCCAGAGAGCATTGCACCAAGCAATACGTTCACCAGAAAATTAATTGCGATACTCAGGCAGGTCTTTTGGTCACTGGGTGCGAGGACACCCAATTTTGCTGTTCCACTACCTTGTCTAACGTCTATGAGGAATAACAACCTTTATTCGATAAACAGAGGGCTACCCAGTTACCTCCTCACCGGACCTATGACTGTCGCATAGATTTGATGCCTGGATCAGCTATTCCCTGTAGCATTGTGTATGCCCTTACCAAGCCAGAAACACAGTACTTAAAAAACTATCTGGAAGAGAACCTAGCCTTTGGTTTCATCCTGCACTCCTCGTCTGCAGCCTCATCCCCTCTCTTCTACATTCTGAAAAAGTATTGTGACGATCTTAGGACCTGTATCGATTACAGAGGCTCAACAGGATCACCATAAAAAATCGGCACCCCTTACCACTCATAACTGTGCTTCTGGACCAGCTCAAGGGTGCTTGAATCTTCACGAAATTGGATATACGGGGTGCCTACCGTTTGGTGAGAGTTAAAGACGGTGACAAATGGAAAACAGCCGTCCAAACCAAATTCGGACTACATGAGTATCAAGTGATGCCCTTTGTAACACCCTGCCTACATTCTTTTTTGTCTACATCGATGATATTCTTATCTATTCATCAACACCCCAAGAACATGTTGCCCATTTGAAGGCGGGCTTGGATACACTTCATCAACATTCGTTATTTGCAAAACTAGAGAAGTGCCTTTTCCATGTGGAAGAAGTAGCCTTCTTGGGTTACATTATCAATGTTCAAGGGTTCCAGATGGATATGGGCAGAGTAGAAGCAATTACGCAGTGGAAGACTCCTCATAATGTTAAATCCGTACAGAGCTTCTTGGGTTTTGCTAACTTTTACCGGCGTTTCATCAAGGATTTCTCAAAGATCATACGCCCTGTATCCAGTTTGATGAGAAAAAACACACCTTTATATGGAGCAAAGAAGCAGACCATTCGTTTCAAACATTAAAAGAACGATTCACTCAGGCTCCTATCTTGCGGCATCCTGACTCTCAATTTCCCTTTGTCGTAGAAACAGATGCCTCTCAGTACGCCATAGGGGAGTGTTATCACAAAGACATCCGGATACAGGACAGCTGCATCCTGTGGCTTACTTTTCAAAGAATCTCATCCCCTGTGCAGTGAACTATTCCATCACCGACAAAGAACTGCTAGCCATAAAAAGACCCTGTGAGGAATGGAGGCATTACTTGTTAGGAGCACATCACACTGTCAAAATGTATACAGACCATTGTAATTTGCTGTTTTTAAAGACCACCAGAGCCCTAACACCTAGACAACTGCAGTGGTCTCTCTTCTTCTCTGATTTTGATTTCATTATCAAGTATCGACGAGGTCCCCAAAACGGTAAAGCAGATGCCCTTTCACGTATTGAAGAACTAGAAAGGAGTACACAGGAAGATATTCTAGAACTGCACACAATCCTCACTGAAACAGCATTTCAAGGTAAAACTATTGCATTGATTACATCACAAGACTTATTGGAGGACTTAAAGGTGTCCTTAGCAGATTTGGATGTTCAGGCCTGGAAACAAGGAGACCCAGAACACAGAACAGAAACCGGAAATCTGCTATATCATTATCATGCTTTGTATATTCCTGATGCCATCTTGCGAGTACTGGCTTGGACACATGATTCAACGTTAGGACTACTTTTGCGGGAATACAAAACCATTTCCTGCATAGAACGATCCTTTTGGTGGCCCACGCTATGAAAAGATACAACAGAATACCTAAAGAATTGCGCCATTTGTGCACAAGGGAAATCCAGTCATACGAAACCTACAGGATTACTTCGTCCATTGCCCATTCCTCCTCAGCCTTGGCACACCGTGTCTATGGATTTTATTGTGGAAATGCCTCCCTGTGATGGGTACACCACCATCCTGGTTGTCGTAAACCACTTGACTAAAATGGGACACTTTATCCCCTTGAAGCATTTGCCCACCTCTTCCGAATTGGCCACCATCTTCCTCCAGCATGTAGTCAGAGCTCACGGAATTCCGAACGTTCTTATCACAGTCCGTGGAACTCAGTTCACTTACCGCTTTTGGAAAGCCCTATGCGAAACCATGAGTTTAAGCCAAGTTGTCTACCAGTTACCATACCCAGACAGATGGAAAGACAGACGTCTTAACCAGACACCACGGATTAGTACACATTACTTTGAATGGCAGAATTCGCCTACAACAATGCAGAACTGTTAGACTTGGCCCTTTTGGCAGGTTCACCCCAAAACATTTTGCGTTCTCCTAGCCTGTTTCTGTAACCTGGTGTTGGTGATTTTAGGCCTCTGCACACTTTTTCACTGTGGTCCAGTGTAGAGTGCGTGCGCTCTCTGTGTATGTGAGGTGAGACTGACCTGCCCTTTCATAGGAATGCATGGGGGATATGTGTGTCCCTGGTAGTTCCTGATGTGAGAGGAATGCAGAGGCGAGTTTGGTATGTGCGGACTCGTGAGAATAAATGCTGCACGATGGTGTGCGAAGATTTATTGTGACTAGTGGACAAGTGCCACTTTTAGAAGTTGGCATTTCTGTGTGCAGTTATATTTTGGAAAACAGGAGACCCCTACAAATACATAGTTTGCTATACGTAGGGAAATAGTATCGCGTTAGGAAAGTGAAAACTATAGCAAAACATTCAGTTAATTACTGCCAAAGCTCTCCCTTATTCATACTCCAAAGAGAATTGTGACTACACAAATTATGTATAGGATTAAAGTCAAGGTTTCTTTCTTTTATGAGAAAAAAATAAAAAATGTTTTTCATATAACAATTAGTATATATTTGCCTTTGTCATAGTTTTTTTGTATGTATACAATTTTTTAAAAAGACATGGTAATTTATTCTTCAACTAAATTTTCATAAATCAAAAATCATATGTATGGAAACATATATATATATATATATATATATATATATATATATATATATACATATACACACATACAATACATTAACTCAGCAAATGACAGTAAAACCGGTCAATGTTCTTTATAAAGTAGGCAAAGCGGTGAATTAGGACTAAGCGCGTTTCGGCATTCTGCCTTCGTCAATTGACCGTCTTTCGCACACACATAAGACAAAATATACAAGCACACATATATTAGTAGACAAAGGAAGGGATTCCTGTACAGCTGGGCTGGGATTGTTTTTTTAAAAAAATTTCAATAAGTCTTCTAGTTTGTTCGATTCTGTGATTATGACGGACCTGCGAGCGATCTTCACAGTATTCGTGAGCTGTTGTTTCTTAGCATTCCTGAGAGTTTTCACGAACTGCGAATCAGAGGACAACGACTGCCTTTAATTTGTATCTATGACGGCTGAGTCCCCAAGGTTCCGAAAATCTGTTCTGAGACAGTGACGCTCCGTGTTTGAAACATATATGAATAATTCTTCTAGTGATGGTTAATATTGCTCGATATATTGGTGTCAAACGTAGCAGCGGCGCTGGAAAAACGCTTGTTGTGCTTCGTGATAAGAAATTATATCCTCTATGGGGGTGCTGTTTCGTGGGCCGCGCCGCAAACACTCTCCCCAGGATTTCTGTGTGCAGTGTCAGCCTGCCTGATGTGAATTGTATGTCTGGCTTGTGATTGACATGGGCTGGCTGGTGTGCTTGGCTCCAGGAGCCAGGATGGGTCAACCCGGTGGTGAATAGGGTGATCTGCATGTAGATGGGAGGGAGGAGTTGCACCTGGGACCTGAATAGGGCTGTGCCTTACCTCCACAATGCTGGATTAGTGCGTCTGATGTCCCTGGCCTGTCTTGTGAATAAGAGAGAGGAGCTGAGCCCAACAAAGTGCTCAGGAGATCCCCTGAACCAGTTGTATCTGGTTCTCCCATGCCCTGCACCTTCTAACAAAGGAAAATGTCATATAAATGTAGGGGTTGTGTCCCCATGATGGTGTGTAGTTCTTGGTGTGTGCTGTTCCAGCGGGGTGTGCTGCTGCTGGGGCCCAGTGGGGGCTGCCAGGAGGGCTTGCCTCACTGGGCCCTGCATTGACCCTGAATACTTCAAAAGCTTCTGGGACCATTTCATTTTACCTTTGCCAAGGCTTGTTATAGCCTAAGCGCCTTGAGAGCGCTGTATTTTAAATGCCCCAGGAAAGGAGGAATGCGTGGGCTTGGCAGCGCTGCACTGCCTGACAAGGAAAGGGAATCCCGGCGAGGGATTCCCCTGAGATTGCCTTCGTGTCAGCTGCGGGTGCCCACCCCGCTTATTTAATTATTTAGTCACGGGTGCCCATCCCGTTTTGGGTGCCAGTGGTTCAGCAGGAGCCCACCCTGCTTTATATTTTTAGTTCTGAGCCTACCCCTCATTTAACGTTGCCGAAATTGCCACTACAGTCCTGCCGTGGCCACCCCGGAAGTCAGGCAAGACCGCCTGTGACGTGGGCGGGCCGCGGCAGGACCGGAAGAGGAAGGCGAGCAACCAACATGGCGGCGCCGGGTCCAGCAGGGCTCCCGTGTGCTGGTGAGAGCCCTGCCGGTGCACGCAAAAGCCCCGGGTCCCAGGAGGGGCCCGGCTGAAGGAGCAGTGCAGGCGAAGAGTCTGGAGCAGGATTCCCAGCGGGGCTCCTGGAACGAAGACGGAGCCCCGCATCCTGCCTCGGTGTGTAGTGCTGAGGAGGGGGTGGCAGCCTTGTGGGAAGTTGGGAGTCCCCTTGGGTGGGGGGCTCCCTTTGCCCTGTGCGGTGCCTTGTGAGGCACAGCACCGGAATCCCCTCTTTTTGAGCGGGCACGCCGCTCCAACGTGATGGGCATGGTGAATTAATAGGCCCCAGTGGGGGCCCGAGTTCCGTGGTGGCCCTACCTTCAGAGCGGACCCATCTGGCAGCGGGCCGCTCTAACGCTCGGGGGGCCCGAATTACCTCCCGGGCCGGTGCATGGCTCCAACGACGTGGCAATTGTTTTCAGAGCCTACGTGGCTCCACCGATGGGTTAAGTTTATTCAAAAGCCCTGTGGGGGCCAGAGGGCACTGTGTGCTGGTTCCCTAATATAATTTACAGCTGCCCGGCTTGCGAGAGGGCATCTGCCACGTTTCAGGGGACAAGGTGATTCCGAGCCTAGATGGCTCCAACGTGCGCATAATTCCAGCGCCTATGTGGCTCCAACGGTTTGCCAGTGACTTGAGAGAGCCCCAGAAGTGGCACAGAGGTGCCATGCCTTCCCCAGCTGCGCAGAACTTTGTGCCAGCTGCATCGTTTAGGCCCCCATGTTATTGTTCTCAGCTGCCCAGCAAGTAATGAAATGAAATGAAATGAAAAAGAGATTTCTAAAGCGCACTGCGGCCAAGCGGCTTCCTGGCGCTGGGGGGCACATCAGTATCTACAGAGGAACCCAAGGAATTTAGCCGGGGAATGCCTGAAGAAAAAGAAAAGTTTTAAGAGCTTTACGAAAGTGAGAAAAAATAGGGATAGAGCGAATGGAGAGAGGGAGATTGTTCCAAATCTGGGGGGCCAGCACAGAAAAACGGGTGCCCCCGGTGCGGGATTTGCAGAAGCGGGGGACGTGAAGGAGAGAAAGTGAGGAAGAGCGGAGGGTACGGCTGGGGACGTGAGAAGAGATTAGAGAGTTGATGAAAAGCGGGGCAGAGCGAGCATGCGCCCGGAAGGCCAAGCAAGCTAGTTTGAAATGAGACCTGAAATGAACCGGAAGCCAATGGAGGGTTTTGAGAGCAGGGGTGATGTGGGAGGATTTGGGGAGACGAAGGATAAGGCGGGCCGCCTGGTTTTGGATGGCCTGGAGACGGCGAGTTTCGTAGGCAGGAATACCTACGTACAGGCCGTTTCCATAATCCAGGCGGGATGTGATGAGGGCCGTGATAATGGTTTTAAGAGCATCAACAGAAAAGAACCGGGTGATCTTGCGAATTAAACGGAGGGAGGAAAAACAAGAAGACACAACGGAACTGATTTGGGCGTGCATGGACAGATCGTTGCTGATCTTGATGCCCAAAGTCCGGACGGAGGAAACTGGGGAGGGAGGAGGGCCAAAAGAAAGGGGCCAGTGAGCTGGGGACCAGGGATTAGACGAACCACCGGTGAGGACAAGCTCTGTCTTATCGGGATTGAGCTTCAAGTGATTGAAGCACATCCACTGAGAAATGAAAACAAGAGTGGAACAAAACTTAGGGAGAGAGTCAGCTGGAGATGAAAGGTCAAAGACGAGCTGGAGGTCATCTGCGTAGTTATACACAGAGACCCCCAGCTCGAGAAGAGAGGAGATGAGGGGACGGATGTAAAGGTTGAAAAGAAGTGGGGAGAGGGAGGAACCTTGAGGGACCCCACAGGTGACCGGAAGGGGGGGAGCAGAAAAATCAGAGAGGTGAACTGCCTGTGATCTGCCTTGAAGGAAGGACGCGATCCAGGAAAAGGCAATGCCTTGGATGCCCGCTGCGCTGACACGGTCGAGAAGGATGGCACGGTCGACCGTGTCAAACGCAGCGGACAAATCCAAAAGGACCAAGGCCTGGGGGAGGTTGCTGTCGGCCTTCCCCTTAAGTTCATCCAGGACCGCGAGGACCACTCCCTCAGTAGAGTGACCGGGACGGAAGCCAGCCTGATGGGAGGCCAAGAGATGATTCTCCTCGATGTAAGAGGAGAGGCAGGATGTCACGTGGCTTTCGAGGATCTTCCCTAGGTAGGGAAGAAGGGAAATCGGCCTAAAATTAGATGGGAGGGAGGGGTCGAGGTTGGCTTTTTTCAAAATAGGAAAAACTATAGCAGATTTAAAAGAAGAGGGGACACAACCCGAAGCCAAAGAAGTGTTGAGAAAAGTACGGGGGGGGGACGGGACAACTAATATAAAGAGTTCTGAGGATCCGTGCGGGAGCACAGTCCGCAGGGGAGCCGGACTTGACCTTGACAAGCAGGTCGAGGAAAAGCTCAGATGAAATAGGTTCAAAGTGATCCAGGACAGAAGGAGACAGAGGAGAATAACCAGAAAGTTCAGGTTGAGACACAATGGGAATGTTGGCCTTAATGGTGATGATTTTATTGATGAAATAGTCATTCAGAGAGTGACAGAGAGATTGAGAGGGGGCAGGGGAGAGACTGGCGCGATCAGAGGTGGCAAGACTGTGAACTAGTGAGAAAATCTCACGGGATTTATTGGCCGAGAGAGCCACTCTCTCAGTAAAGTATTTAGATTTGGCCGCTAAAATGGCTTTTTTGTAGTTATTGAGGAGGGCTTTATATTTGAGGCGAAGGGTAGGGCAGTAGGTGCGTCGCCAATGGCGCTCCGAGCGCCTAAGCTCTAGTTTAAGGGATTTAAGGTCACTGGAAAACCACTTTTGAGCGTCATGGGGGCGAGCTGATTTGACCTTTTTTAGTGGGGCGGCCTGGTCACAAGCAGAAGAAAGCCAAGTGCTAATGGCATCCGCCTGACTTTCCAAAGATAGGTCAGTCAGGGTAGGAGCAGAAGAAAGCAATAGAGAAGAAAGATCATTAAGATCGGTCTTATTCCAGCTTCGAGCCAAGATGTTTTTAGGCAGGGGGGCTTTGTCAGCTTGACCCAAACGGATGGAAAAGGAGATCATAGAGTGATCCGACCAAACAACGGGAAGGATGGAAGTGGGCGAGAGATTACAACGGAGGGACCAGGTTTGGTCCAAAATATGACCGTGAATGTGGGTAGGGGCCAAAACGTGAGGTAAAAAATTAAGGCACTGGAGTGTAGCAGAGAAGTCTTTGGATGAGGAGTCCTCCCTCGGATCACCCGGCCAAAAGTTGAAGTCACCGAGCAGGAGCAGCGAAGAATTATTTACCGCCAAGGTGGCCAAGAGATCCTGCAGGGTAGACACAAATGATGGCATACTTTGAGGGGGGCGGTACATAAGGACCACCGTGAGAGGTACCGGGAGATTGAGAGAGCGAGCCACCAGAAAGTCAACACTGGATATGCGGGGGTGCGGAAGAAGCTGGAATTTCATAGAAGAGCGAATAATCATCGCCACACCCCCACCAGTTTTTCCGTCAGGGCGGTCAGAGCTAAGGGCATAGTGGGTGTTGGGGAGAATAGCAAGGAGGTCCGGGAGTGAATCGGAAGAAAACCAGGTTTCGGTAAGAAGAAGGAGATCCGGGGAATCGGTATCCAAAAGATTGAATAGGGCAGTTTGGTTTTTAACGGCGGAACGAGTGTTAAGGAGAATAGCAGAAACAGCTGGGGAGCCGGAAATGGGGCCGGTGACAGAAGGCATAGGAGAGGTAAAGGGAGAGGAAATTGGGAGAGACAGGGCGAGAGCAAAGAGAATAGGGGGCATAGATACCGTGCGAAATTAAGTGTTGGACTGCAGAGGGGGGAAGGGGGGCAGAAGCAGAAAAGGATAGTAATTGGGCAGAGGTGTACACCAGGGGAAGGGCAGGGTCTATGGCCCCTGGTCCCGGCCCGTCGCGGACGGGCGCAGACGGGCTTAACTTAGGCGCAACTTCGGCGCGCCTTTGTCGCGCCCGCTGCGCTCGTCCGCTGCGCCGCCGGGACTGGCCAACCATTATATAGGGACACATGGGGGAGAGTGGCTAGGGGGAAGGGGCCCAAACGCTGCAACGCTGACCCAGAGCCGCCCAAGATGGAGGACTCGCCCGTCTCAGGAGGAGACGATCAGCGGGAGGCGCTCTGGGTGGCGTGCAGGAGGGAGAAGGTAGAAGCTGCTAAAAGGTGCTGCCGTGCGCGGTAGTCCAGAGCGCAGCTGAGGGGCACAGCGAGCGATGTAATGGGCAGCTGCAACGTTTAGGTCTCTCTTGACTTCGGGGGCATGTCTGACTAGGAGTGAGTTGCGCTCCTTTGCCCCTGACACAGCTGCGCAGCACTTAGTGCCAGCTGCACCGTTTAGGTTGGCGCAGTGGCGCAATTGGATTCCGCTGCCTAGGCACCGCGCCCTGACATTCTGGATACAGGGCATTGGAGCCCCTTTGGAGATGGTCAGTTGACCAGGGGGACTGGTAGATGTATAGGGCGCAAGACACGAGAAAGTTCCTTTATATCTAGAGTGCATGGCACGTGGTCCCGTTTGGACTACTGGCTTATCTCCGAGGTTGCCTGTACCTGGTGGTTCATGTTAGCTATTTAGCGAAAACTCTGTCGGATCATTTCCCAGTACTTCTAGAAATGCGTGTTCCTGAAGGTGAGAGGCCCCCGTTCACGCAGCGATTGCAGCAGGGTTCACTGACTGATCCAGTTTTTAGGTGCACTGTGGGTGAGGCGATCAGTAACCTTTTCAAGGAAAATGATGGCAGTGTAGATAGCGTGGGAGTCCCATGGGAAGCATTTAAGGTCACAATAAGAGGTTTGTGGATTGGTGCGCAAGCTGGGGTTTTGAAAGATTTACGTCGCAGAATTAGTAAGCTTGCAACGGAAATATCTGTTCTGGAGCGTGACTATGAGCGGGATCCGGTCCCAGAAAAGCTAGCTAATATACGGGACCTTGTTTCAGAGCACAATGAGATGGTTGACAAGGAGATGGTACATAGATTGCGTTGAAGCACAGCACATTACTATGGGGAGGGGGGATGGCCCAGTCGCTTGCGTAGCGGCTGACGGCACCCCAGAGTCAGGAGTACATAACTGAAATGCTAGATGAGGAGGGTGAGGCACACTTCACCACACCAGAGTTTAGTAAAGATGTGCTAGACTTCTACTCTGATCTTTACGGGAAACAGGCTCATGCTCCGGCAGATGACGTCAACTCTTATCGCGTTCGGTTGGCTGTCGGTCTACCAACGAGAATACCTCACGCAGCCATTTGATATCGAAGACGTCAAACTTGCTATCTCTTCCCTCCCGACATGCAAGGCAGCAGGCCTTGATGGACTCCCGAGCGAGTTCTGCAAGGCTATTGCCGAAAGACCTGGCCCCTAGATTATTGGATGTATTTGCGGTGGCGTATGAGGATGGAACTCTTCCTCCCACACTTAGAGAGGCACTTATTGTCATGCTCTTGAAACCGGACAAAGCAGCAAATGTGCGCGACTCCTATAGGCCAATTTCCATGATTAATATTGACGCCAAAATCTTGGCAAAAATTATAGCCTGCAGGCTTCAGCCCCTTGTTTCCAACTTGGTACTTCCGGACCAGTCTGGATTTTTGCCCACCAGGCCGACGATACACAACTTGCACACTGTTTTTGCCACTTTACATTACTTGGAGTCGGATTTTTAGGCAGCAGCGGTGCTGCCTGACGCCGCAAAGGCGTTTGACTTTTTACAGTGGAAGTGTATGTTTCCTGTGTTGCTGCGCATGGGCCTGCCACCTTTCCTTCTCAAGTTGATCTACCTCCTATATGATGCGCCAGTGTCGCGGATACGAGTGAACGGCTGGGTGTCTGAAGCTTTCCCAATCAATAGAGGCACGCGGCAGGGCTGCCCCTTGTCGCAAATACTTTTTTCGCTCGCATTGGAGCCTTTGGCCTGTAAATTGCGCCAACGGCATGCTCAGGTGGCATTGCGTTTCCGCCAGCGGCCGCTGGTGGTTTCGCTGTACGTGGATGATATGCTGCTGTATGTCCGTGAGCCAGCTACGTATTTACCAGAATTACTCCGCGAATATGTGAAGTTCGAAAGGTAATCAGGTCTAGGCATAAATTGGGTAAAGTCGACGGATCTCCCGCTGACGGCTGGTACCCGTGAAGTGGAGTTGGACTTTCCACTGACGTGGTCCAATGACCTGGTACGGTATCTGGGTGTTTGGGTGCATAGAGACGCCGATGTGGTGATCTCTACGAACTATGGACGTGTCATTACTCAAGGTTTCTGACTAGGCGGCAAGATGGGCTAGGCTACCGCTTTCACTGGCGGATCGAATTGCAGCTGTCAAAATCACTATTCTCACAAAACTTCTTTATTTATTTATTAATATACCAATTCGACTGAATATCGCATTGTTTAATACGCTTCAATCAGCCCTGTTCTCTTTTGTATGCGGAGGTAAGAAGCCAGATGCAGCTGGGATGTCCTGGTGCAGCCATTTGAGCAAGGCGCCTGACATGAGGCTATACTACTTGTGCGCTCAGGCTCAGTTTGTGCACTTCTGGTTCTTCCCGCAGCGGTTCTAGCCACACATTGCCGTTTAGGCAGACTCGGTGCTACCTGTGTCATTGGTGGCAGCTGCGCTGCTGGGTGGACAGGGTGGGTTGCGGACCGAGATCTGCCCAGTCCACTGCACTGCGGGGGCATGGAAGGCTCTGGCTAAAAGAACGCAACTAGACTAGAATCCTTGGGAAGAGTGGGGATTGCACAGATGGGTGATCTCTACAACCAGGGTCAGTTCCGACCTCTTTCCGACATACAGGGCGGACGAAATTACGACATGATGCTGGGGTGCACATATGTGCATATAAGGCAGGCTGTCCGAGCTATATATCCCAACTATCCAGCAGAGCGTAAAACACTACTGGCACTGCAGGCGGGGCTAGTGGGTCAATCATGTAAGGGGCTGATAACCAAATTGTATAATGCATCCATGAGGGAGCGGGACCTTCATGAAAATCCCTCCTACAATAAATGGAACACGGTATTAGGGGCCTCCTTGTCACTGGATACCTGACTGCAAATTGTAACCTCTGCATTATACACTTCAAATACTTGCACCAGCTATATTACCCACCCCTTCAATTGCGTAGATCTGGACTATGAGAGAGTGCTTGCTGCGTGCGGTGTGGGCAGGATGATGCAGATTTTATGCACCTTGCATGACACTGTGCTGGTATACATGCCTTCTGGCTTCGGGTCACAAGAGTGCTCGCGGAGGTGGTGCTAGAAACTGTGGTATGTGCGCCTGATGTTTACCTTTTGGGTTGGGTAAAGAACCTCAAGCCGTGTAATTGGAGACCGGTGGCTGTCTCTACTGTATTTGCCAAGCGGGCTTTGGCGCAATGCTGGGGGGCAAAAACCCTCCAGACATGAAAAAGTGGGTCTGAGGCTTACTGTATTGCAGCGACCAATTGGGGACTTATGCGGAGGAACTGCCTGAGGCCTCGCGGCCTAAGGACTTTTGGGCTCCACTTTCAGGGTACCTGCTTGGAAATCCGGATCTGCCGTAGACAGTTGTAATGATGTGCCACTTGTTTGATGTGGTGGGACTGGGGTCACAATCTAGGACTTCTCTGTGTCGAAGGTTATCCGCAACACGGGGCTAAGATAACTCATTCCGTGCCGGTGTGTGGGGTGGGGACTGGGGAGTGTGGTGATTCTGTTCTGTTTGGGGATTATTTTATATGTAAAATGCTTGTAGTGCCCATTGGTACCAACTGATTTGCTTGGTCCCATTTGGGGCTATGTACCTATCTGTCACAAGCTGGATAATAAACAGAAATAATGATAACAAATAAAAAAATGACAATGCCTTTTATTTATGTGTTGGTTTTCAAAACACATAAATAAAAGGCATTGTCATTTACAATGCCAATAGCTTAAACTCTCGCAATTGCGAGACCTATTGCATTGCAAATGCTGTGTTTTAAATAAGCAAATGTAAAAATTAATTGATTTATATTCATCTGGCCACAGAGGAAAATATTAACTGTTATCTTTAAAATATTTTGATAATACGATGCGTGAAACTTTTCCCTGATTAAGTGGAAACAAGTGAAAGTTCATTCTGAGGATGATCTACAGTGGTCGATACGTAAATGACTGAAAATCAGTAAGATATCTGAGGATGTAACAAAACCTAATGCAAAAAGCTCAGTAAATGTTTCAAATTACCTATGTAGGCCAAGTATTGAACAAGGCTTTGGATTGGGGGAGCATTTTCCATGAATACTTAGGGTCCGATTTTGAGTCTGGCGGTCTTGGACCGCTAGATGCGTGGTGGTGTATCGATAAGGTGGCTTTTAGGACCGGCCACAGATGCGCTGACTGGCTGTGCGGGGGGGGGGGGGCACTACATGTTCCCAGGTGGTGGCGCAACGCAGAGAGCATATATGATATACAAGGCTGGACCGCCACGGTCCACCGAGCATTTTATGGTAACCTCACCACCATGAAAATGCTGGTGGAGGGGAAATAAAGAGTCCCTTTACCCATGGTTCCGCCGCCAAGGGGATGCATTCGGGGGGGGGGGGCACTACTTGTGCCCCCCTGTTTACATGCACCACAAGTTCCAATGCGGCATGGACTTCACAGTCCATGCCTTTCTGGAACTTCTTTCGCATTCCCATGGGAATGTAAAAGAAAAGCCCACCAGACACAAGTGTTACTAGTAATCTGCCAGACGTCCCCTGCACGGTTTTGGCGGTGCAGAGCTGGTGCAGCACCACCAAAGTTGAAATCTGGCCCTAAGAAATTTGCCTTAATGTGTCTGAAAATGGGCCCAGCACAGATTACCTGCTAGAATCCAATGGAGAGGTGCACACGGGTCAGGCTTAAACTACTTTGGACTTTTGGTTATAAATAAAATGAATGGGATTTTTTCTGTTGGGAGTAATAGCTTTCCTTTCTTAATTGCTTAAAAATTGGTTCTTTTGAAAAAAGGAGGATTGCAAATTTGATTTTTCTCTGTTGTGTTCAATCATACAATGTAATTTGACTGTTAAAAAATGCAGTCAGTAGGTGAGTGACAAAACTAATGTTTAAGTTGAAGGAAAATACAGCAAGACAATAATGTATCATAGGTTTGATAAATGTTTAGTCAATGATTTGTTCTATTTGCATATAAGATTAATGTGCAACATGGGAAAGTCTTTAAACATATGATGCAAGTTCACGTTAGGGACTGTGTGGATGACTTATGTAGCCTAAAATCATTTAAATATTTGTTTTTTAGTGTGGTATGGTGCATATAACTACGCTTGCAATTTTCTGCAGTCAGTCTCGGTTAAACCTACAAGTTACTTAACTTCAGTAACATAATATCTGCTAGAGATACAGTCTAGTTGCAGATTCCTTAACTTGTGAATTCTCCCAAGGTGTCAGAGTGGATCTGGAAATTTTTCTGCAAAACCTATAAAGACGACACCAAGCTGTTTGTGAAATCACAGCATTACATGACATAGTGACAGTGCTAATACAAGATATGATGATACTAGACAAAGACTTTCAAATAAAGAACCAAATGAATCCACACTGCTCACTGGTGTTTAATCTAGTGTAAAACAGAAAACACCCCCACTCTACTGATTACCCACCATTGGAAATGGATGGTATGGCAACATTTAAACAAACCTATGTGGCAAAACCAAATGGTTTTGTGGTGTCCCAACCTTAGTTGAGACAGTGATCACAGATATAAAAAAACAGTATTGAAAAATGGTATAACCCTTACCTCATAGGTCGTTCACAGAGTGGGGAGGATGGGCAGGGCGTTATGGAATCTGCAGCTAGACTTTGTTTCTACTAGATATTACATTACCGAAGGTATGTGACTCGTACATCTGATGGAGACATCTAGCCACAGATTCCTTAACTTGTGTATGAAATACCACAGCTTTACCCCTTGGAGGAGGGTCAGCGAACAAAACCTACAAAAGTTTTCAAACAGAACCAGCCGGTCATAACTAACAACCAACCACATAGGACTAGCAGAACAATATGTTGGCTCTTAATAGAATCCATCAACACTGTCACAGAACATATAAATAATAAGCAACCCTACAGGCCTGAAATAATAGGGCCTTGAGGAAAAAGGTAGTAAACCCTAAACAACGATCTTACAGTCATCAGACATTATTTATTCCCCAAGGGGAAAGATAACTCGTTGACCAAAAGGGCCAAGTGCAAGACAAAAGCCATGCAATCTGCATTCTTCACGACAATAGAGAAATATCAGAAAAAATGGTCCTGACACAATCCCAAAAGAAGGGCTCTCAGAACACATTCCTATGATACCAAGATAAATGGACATCAATGCAAAACTGGAGTCATCACCAAGGAGAAACAATAATACCTTCATGGTATAAAGAATTTTGTTTGAACAAAATGACCACTCAAAGATTACATAATGCACTGTAAAGAAGATAAAATGAACCAAACAGATTTGAATTTCGTATAGGTTTTCCTCAATTATGCCAGCGGTATAAAATTTTGCCATAAAGATGTATATATGGACTTCTATATATGGATATATATATATATATGTGTATCACCAGACTCCGAGTGGCCAGACAGCTCATGAAATTTTGTTGTCCAATGTCTACTGCTGGACCGCAAGGATCTACAAAGCTTGCCCTTTTATGGCTTTCAGTGCCATGGTCCGACAGTCTGAACATGACTTTGATTTGTGGACATGCTCGAGGCACCAACCCAAACGAGAAAAGAGAAGCAACTACATCTAACATTAAAACCTCCTCCTGTGTTTTTTTTTATAAAGTATCGACGACCAAATATGTGTAACACATAAGCACACAGCCATGTATACTCTGTATACATAATAGCTAAACAGAACTGAGAAATCAGTTGAAAATCACTTTACAATATTACACCTATTAGTGCAGCAAAACATTAAAAAGAAACCACACAAGAATGAATCCTTGCTGGCACATATGACCACACTTGTGATACAAATAAAATTTGATAGTAAGTCCTGTTAACAAACCCCTGCTATTTGGTGCGGTTGTTTATGCTTGTTTTCGAATAGAATTACATTTCTTTCTCATGTTCAACATATGTCAGCACATTATTCATTATTCACAAGCATTTAGCAAGTAACAATGTAGTACCCATTCACTGTATTAATATCATAGTGCGATCTCATCAGAAGTGGGGTACCCTGACTCAGGGTTGCTACCTCTCCTTCGTCTTTCCCAATTATTTCCACTATTTATTTCTCTCACATTTTTGAATGATGTTAATATTGAGCTATGACACTTGTCGTAAAAACTTGGGAAAGACGAAGGAGAGGTAGCAACCCCGAGTCGGGGTACCACACTTCTGATGAGATCGCACTATGACATTTATACAGTGAATAGGTACTACATTGTTGCTTGTGAATAATGAATAACGAGCTGACACATGTTGAACATGAGATAGAAACGTAATTCTACAACCGCATCGCATAGCAGGGATTTGTTAACAGGAAAAAGCCGAACCTAGCCACTTGGCATGGAAATAACATTACAATGTCTCCACAGTAAATCGACAACTTCACAGATTGCATCTGGCAACACATTCAGGGCATGCATTGAAGCATTTAAATGAGGGAGGTGTCCTATGTGCTTTCAATTGCCTGAAGAGAAGTGTGGACACTTCGAAACGCGTCGGGCATCCACAGCAAATTTAACTGCTTAAAGCTATCGTTGTGCTGGCGGACTGTATACCATAAAGGCTCTTCATGAGCATGTTGTCGTTTGAGTGCTCCTTGCACGTTGGGTACTTTGAAGCTTGGATAAATATGCGATCCAACCACCTAGATCCTCGACCTGGTGGAAGTAAAGGCGAGATATCTGTATTCTGTAAGGTCGTAGCAGCTTGCACAATGATCCCCTTAGCAGTAGCGTGTCGAGAAAGACAGATATGGTCGTCAGGAGCAGGACGATGGCGATGGGAAATGGCACAATCAACAGAGACTCTGGTCACTGGCCTCACCCAAGTTCCAAAAGTGTATCATATAGAGACTCTCCATAAGGGCAGTAAGGGTTCAACACCTGTCACACCCTGATGAAGCAGATCCAATAAGGGATCAGATGACAAAGGCACCGAAGGAAACTGCATTTTCAAGACAACAGCTCTCTTTATAACCTTAGCAAAAGCTGCACTAGCATCTGGCGCCATTTGTGGTGGAGAAACAGATCAGAATTAGGAGAGGGTTGTAGACTACTATTCTCACCCAATGGAGCCCAAGAACCTCCCAAATGAAGCTGAACCAGACCAAGCAGTCAACGTCACCGGCGTCACCTGAGCCACCTTGCAATGCTGGAGAAACAGCAACAGAGCCAGCTTTGTCCTCAGAATGTAAAGAAGATACTGGAAAAGCAGTGACTATGATCAGCTTCTCCGGTGCAGATCGGCATCGGGGCGTCATTGTATCATCATGTGTCATGAGCAGTGTCTCTAGTGTAGACCGACATCAGGACGGCGTCATATCTACCTCCTGCACCACCTCATCCGTCGCGGCCGGCGTCATAACTGGAAGCCTCTCTGGGCTGTGCTCGGATGCCGTGATGATCCCAAGCACAGAGTCGAGGTTGAACCCGCCGGTGGGATTTCAGTCTGAGTACCCCCTACCTCCTTGGGGCCCAAAGGCGATCCAAGAGGAGGCATGGACACAAAAAAAAGCCATGCTAAGCATATTTGTTTGCCCGTAGCTGGGTCATAGTCGCCCCGGCTCCAGGATAAGGAGGGAGATACAGGGTCGACTCTTGTGCGACGTCCTCCGTTAAAGTACAGGAGGACCTAGCAAAGACCACGTCACGATGTGATGAGGCTGAAGGCTGCCTCGCTTTGATCCCCTGTGCCTGGATTGTTGCGATTTAGGTGAGTGATGCTCATGGGAACGGCTCCTTGATTGGGCCCGAACTGAAACCTCAGAGCGGGAAGGAGACTGACGTTGCCTGGACTCCGACCGGGAGAGCCGCGCCGCCAACAGCTTCATCTGCCTTTTTCGCAAGGCTCTAGGTTTCAGCCATTTACAGGCGTCACACTCCTTGGAGTCGTGGTGCTCTCCTAGGCACCACATGCAGATGGGATGGGGATCCATAGCCGACATCTGACTCATACGACTCAAAACCCAAGCACACTGTTCCCTGTTGCAAAAAAGGCATCGAAGTAGACCAAAAATATAAATAGCCTGAGGAACCGCTTCTCCGGATCTGTGTTGCTGCATGGAAAAGAAACTGACGTCCACGCGACTGAAGGAACGTATATGGCACTACTGGCGTGGCATACGGAGACGATGTCATGGCGTAGCCGTACGCCGCCATCCCCTAGCATGCAGAGGTACTGCTGAATAATTTCCGTATACAGTCTGATGCCTCGGGAGAATTCACAAGTTAAGGAATCTGCATCTAGATGTCACTATCAGAGTACATAATGTGAAGTGAGCCGCTTTCCAGTTAATATACTGTGAAATACTGAAATAAAACAGGAAATTGATTTCTTGTGGTCAATCATGGCAACTTCTGGTTGTGTTATCAAACTAGCCATTAGACGCAGTGTTTCATACATTCATGGAAGCAGATGTACATTTCTTTACCAATCCGCTCCATCCATCTAAACTCATTAGGAGCGTTTGTTCCAGTTGATTGCTAAAGCATGCACACTTGGGTTTTGGAACAATTTGAGTAAGGACTTTACGATTTTAGGTCTGCGCACAATAAATGGCATTGCATGTCAGTCAATGCAGACGGACGTATTTTTCCAAATTTAATGAATTCATTTAAACCTATGAGGAACATTTGCTATGATTAAGGAAACATAACGAATGATGAGGTAACCTGTAAAAATATTGTAAATATTATTAATTGATTTATATTATTATATGACTAGAAATTTAATGAAAACTTAATGATCTGGTCCAAATAGTTGTATTTCAATTTTTTCAGACAGTCTGTTGATAATGGCGTTACATCGGTAGACCAATTTGATGCCCTTTGAAAATTATCAGATATGACAAAGAACGTTTTGTAGTTTAAATGAAGGGCTCCTTGCTTTCAGCCACAGAGGATAAACGTAATGGATATATCAAAGGCATGATCTCTCAGGTAAGTGGCGGGTTTGCTGTTTAACAACAGTCAATTTGTATAGCAAAGAGAACAGACATAATTAAAACAAAATGAATGTAGTGATAGTTGTAGTGATTCCTTTAATGCAATATTTGTTTACAGAGGGTTGAATCATGAAGTTTATATTGTAACTGACCACTATTATATAGCTGAATTTTATTTGACTACAATGGTTTTACTGAATGGAGTAAATGAAAAAGATTAAGAAAATCTTCTCCAATTATGAAAACAAATGATTAATGATGTTGTGTCCAATTGAATTGATTCTATTCACTTGGATAATGTTGATTACAATAGTTAAAGGGTACATTTGATGAATCATATTCTGCTTTGATCACCTTTTAGGTCCAGGTTTTAATAGTTGTTTTTATATTTTGATTATATTATAGATGCACTTGAGTGTATAAAACATGTTTAAAGACATTCTTTATTAGGTGTTTACATTTAATAAAGTAAACACAAGGAGATGAAGAAGCACTGAAACTTTTCCAGGTCTTCCTAGACCGGAAACAAGCATCCTGGGACCTGTTTCGGGAAAACACCCCTCATCAGCTAGGCTAGCTTGAATCCAGTGGCAAAGCAAGCAAGGGACCCGTGTCTGGGCATACCCTGCCAACTTAGGGTGAACAAAGCAAGCACAAGGAGATGATGGACGGAGGGCTGAAACTTTTAAGACACTCACTCCCAGTCACAGATCTAGGTTGAATCCATCATCATTCTTTAGCTCACTTCACCACCCCAGTTTATACAGACCATATGCAAATCATTCTTGACCCTGTTCCTTAGGGGAGCAGTCCAGCCCAAACTACCAAGCCTGTAGCACTTAGCGAACAGTTGGAGTGTGACACAACTGTAACCTTCCCTTGCTCCGACACAGCCAAACTTAGTTTGGCAAATTAGGCTTACTCTCGTATTGGAGCAAGCCACACGCACTAACACCAAAATCAAAACTGAACCAAATATACCTGACGTATGTTTTGAACATCCTCTACCAAAACCTCAGGTTAGGTAGGCTTCTAACACAATTTCTTGCTGTCAAGCCCAATCCATGCTTTGAAGAGTTCTTAGATACAGTCCAACCTCGCATGGCGAAAAAACTATACATGAAATCTTGCTTTGGAACTCTCCAAACCAAAGCATTTACTGCAGACTGAAAGCCACACACTAACTCCAATGAAGATTCTATTTGCACTTTGTGCACTTTGGTTTGTATTGAAAATATTTCACACATACAGTTCTTTTGCACAGCTTATGACAAATTCAGGAAGAAATGGATCTGCAATTTGTAGAAATATGGGATACAGGAAATACCTAGAAGCTCTAAGAGTGTTAAAATATGACACAACTCCTTATATAGTCTTCGGCTTGATTAAAGATCTGCTTGCAGTTGGATTTGTGCGAGAAAAGATTGCTCTGACATTTTAATATGCATGAAATTAACCAATTGAGGCTGCTACCATGTTGTATTTGACTTATATTGTCTGAATTTTAAAACAATGATTGCATGCATCTTTATTGTAGTGATTTTAGAGATGTAGCGCAGAAGATTATAAATGCTTTTAATGGGTATTAACCGCGATAAAAAGATAGAGAGTTCTTGCCCTCAGTCCAACACTGAAATCCTTAAGCATAACATTTTAAGTTGCAGGACCATCAAAGTTGAGAATTGATCATGAATTGAAAATGCAATCTTTCATGATCTGATTAATTTGGACAAATACATCAAAATCTCACAGGAATTCCAAATGACTCATTGACTGACTCTTTACTTACTTGCCTGTTTTTTTTCTCAGGCATACTGATAGGCAGTGGATGCTTTCACTAACCCAATTAACCCAGGATTAGCTTCCCTGTTTTGATATTAACATTCCAGCTAACAGAATGCATATTCAGCTCTAATTAAACTCTCTACTTAATAACTCTCCTCCACACATAATTGCACCAATAACAGCTGAAAAAGATATACATCATAAGTTATCCTTTTTATCAGGCCACTAGGGAACCATGCTTCACTCATTACTTATCAATCCCTACCACATATGGAAACCAACTTTTGCACCTGAGTAGATGTTCAAATGTTATATTGTATAATCTACCCACTAGTTTGTAATATATTTTGTCATGTTTAAATGCATTATCAAATGATTAAGAAACATGCATCAGAAGCAGTTTGCTACAATCCAATCCTTTAGGAATGGGTCTTCATGTTAAACTGATTTAAGCTTTTATGAATATTTGCATAGCGCCTTGTCTGTATACCAGGTGCTAAATATCTGCGAACTTTCAGGTATTAATTAATACTAAGCTAGCATAGTCATGTTTGTGTTTAATGTTGGAAACCACATTTCAATGCTCCGTGTGCTATATGAGCACCTTTGGAATGACTCCTCAAGGCCTCCAGTGCTCTCTTCTTGTTTTTAAGGTGCGCGGTGGGTCAGAGGAGGACAAGAGGACTGGGAACTCTTTGTTAGTTCTCCTTTTCTGTCTATTCTCCAGCCTTCCTTCTTTTCTCTTACCATCTCTTCTCTTACCCCATTACTCCTCATCACTCCTCCACCTCAGTCCCATTCCTTCCCACACCACCCATCCCTCCTACTTTTTAAATTAATTATCTAAACCAATGGCTTTTATTGGAAGTACTCTACTACTGGCCGATCATCAAACATTTGGCCTGGGCCACATCAAACTACTTATCCACTATTGCAATTCAGAATTGTAATGGCAGATCAATCACAGAAAATAATTTCCATTTAATACCAAAAGCCTCAATCAGGGGCGTGGCCAAGATGGCGGAGTGAGTGGTCGCACTCTCCGCGAGCTCCTCCAAGCCTGGGCCCTTAGACTGCTATTTTGAACTGATCTCCCCCCACGTTGCTGAGCCTTAGCAGCGGGAGGTAGGAGGACTCCAGCGACGTCGCCTGGGTCGACTGCGGATCCCATGGCTGCGGTGAAAGGCTCCGGAGGTACTGCCGGGAGGGGTGGCGGCCCTGTGCGCGAGCCGGAGACGGGATCTGTCTCGTGGCGGTAGCGCTGCCTGGAGGTGCTTTGGACCTGCGTGGCCGCTTGGCGGTGACGGCGGCGCCAGCCCGACCTTTCGGAAGGTCTCGGAGGCCCGAGGCGACCGGCGCCCGGGAGTGGAGGAGCTGAGGTGCGGGCCCCGGCGTGGGACGCTACGTGAGGCCGGGGCTGCGGCCTATGCGCCGGACCTTGGTGGGGTTCGGGAGCGCCCTCGGCCTGCCGCACGCAACTGAAGGAGCCAGGAGGGGGCCTGCAGCATCCCTGAAGCAGCGGGTGATTCCGGCGACGGTGCATACACCCAGGGAGGTTAATCAGGGACTACAACACCGCTAGTCGCGTGGTGCCACGAGACGCCGCGGCTGCGGCCTATATTTCGGATCCTGGTGTCGCTTCGTGGATGGCTCTCGGCCTGGCGGACCTCATCGATTGAAGCAGAGAGGGTCCGCTTGGCTTCCCCGCCATAGAGCACGACCCTGGCTGCTGTGCCGATGCTTTGGGCAGACGAGGCCTGAGGGCAGTTCGGCGCTGAATGGGCCCGCCAGCGGTTGCCTACATAGGTGGGGAGGCACGGAGGACGGACAGCGTGGTGTGGACAACCCCCCTAGGTGATCGCCATCAAACGTGGAGGCGTGCTGCTCGCGCCTGACCTGCAACACCGGAGGGCCTCTGGCAGTCGGCCGGAGCTGGAGGAGGCCGGCACGGCGGGGGAACTGCCCTGGGGCTGGTGACCGGCTGGAGCGCTGGTGGCGATAGCTTGGTGAGCAGAGCGCCTGAGAGCCCAGCGACCACTGTGCGGGCGGTGCAGACGGAGGGGGGCTCCTCTCGTGGTGCTATTGGGGCCGGCCCGGTACCGGGACTGGGGGCTCAGAAGCAGTGCCCGGCCTGGAAGTGGAGGTGAGCGGGACGCTGTGCACGTGGTTGAGGGGCTGCGCAGCCTGGAGAGTGGCGTCGGCCGGCCTGGTGGTGCCCCAGGGGCGAGGTGTGCGACAGCGACTGACCGACGACATCACAGACAGCCCGGGAGTGCGCTATCCCGCGCGGAATGGCCGGCAACAAGGCGACCAAGAAGGGTGAGCGAACTTTGCCGGACATGTTGAGCAAAAGCAATGCGAGACAGGATCGAAGGCAGCAATCCTCGAGCCCACCGGGTGGCTCCCAAGGAGCGAGTCGAGGGGAGCCTCCGGTCACCAGATCTTTCCTGGAATCCCTTTTCAGCTCCCTGAGGGAAGACTTTCAGACATCGAAGCAGGAGGTGGCTGGAGAAGTGCGAGAGGTGCGGAGGGAGGTCGACGGCCTGGGTGAGAGGGTGACCACAATGGAGGAGGCCGACACGCCCGGGATGAAGAGATCTCGCAGCTGCAGCAGGAGATGGCACGGTTGCGGGACCAGCAAATCGATCTTCAGGCACATGCCGAGGACCTTGAGAACCGGTCCCGGAGAAACAACATTCGGGTCCGGGGAGTTCCTTCCGGAGCAGAGGAAGAGGACGTGCCTGGATACCTGAGATACTTGTTTAGGGAGGTTCTGGGGGAGCCGTCCGACTTCTCCATCCGGATAGATAGGGCGCATAGAGTGGGCCTGCGGCGCCGGTCTTCGGCACCTCCTCCTGATATCCTAGCCTTCCTGCCAGACTACCCTCTGAAGGAAAGGATCCTCTGTGAAGCGCGATCGAAGCCGTCCTTGGACTTCCGGGGTCATCGGGTGGCCCTATTTCAGGATCTGTCGGCGGTCACGTTGCAGTAACGCCGGGCCTTCAAAATCGCAACTGACTTCCTGCAGGAGCATGACACTCGGTACTCGTGGGGCCACCCCTTCCGCATCATCTTCCGTTGGAACGGGACCTTGCATCAGCTACGCTCTCTCCAGGACACCTATGGGGTGCTGGGAATCACTGCAACAGACGAAGAAGCAGCCACCCCGCGCCGAAGGCGCGTCACCAGAGATGGCTGGCAATCGGTCCCTGGTCGACGGCCCTCTACCTCTTTCGCGCGGCCAGATTCGCCCACTATTCGAGCTGAGATGGACAGTGCAGTGCGGGGAGTGGCCAGGGACACGGCGTCCGGCGAGGTTGCACTGACAGCTTGAGGAGAACTCCGGGGGGAGATCGACATCGCTTCAACTGTAATGAAGGTTGGGGGCTCGGGGGGGGGGTGCGTAGTGGCTGGACGTCCACTTTAGTAACTCTCCACAGACTTGTCCGCTGAGGACCAGACTGGGACAATGGGATCTCGGGAACTGTTGGCGAACCAGGGGGGTGGGGGGATGGGGTTGTTGGGGTGGTTCTGGTTGCGGGTCGGGGTTGGGAGTGGTTGGGGAGTTGGGATGGGGGGAAGGGATCCGGGAGTTGGGAGGGTGGGGGAGGGTCGTCCAGTGCACGGTACGGTTGTTGGATGTTCTAGAGACGGTCATAGACCTTAGTTTGCCTAGACTGGGAAGCTGCACGCACACATACACTTCCTTCTTTGCCTTGCTGCTTCTGGTAACGTTATGGGCGCCCATGCACCCCGCCTTATACGGGCGGGACCCTCACGCCTTCTGCCACATTCCTTTTTATGCCCCCTGACACTTTTAAAGTGGTTACCCTGAACGTCAGGGGTTTGAATAATCCTGTCAAGCGGCGGGCAGGGCTCTCTCTCCTTGAGAATACACACGCAGACATATGTCTACTTCAAGAGACGCACCTGCTGCCGCAAGACACACACAGGCTCCGCTCCCGTAAGTTCCCGTCACACTTCTTCTCATCATGCACCACTAAGACGGCGGGGGTAGCAATACTGGTGGCCAGTCGCTTTAAAGGGGAGGTCCTCCACAAGCTCACCGAACAGAGGGGCAGACTGTTAGCATATCGGTTTAGGATTGGGGGTCTTATTTTTACAATTGGGTCTCTGTACAGCCCTAATGAACGACAGGAACGTTTCCTGCGATCGGCGGTTGAGGATATTACTGCCTCGCAAGACAGACATATTATCATCGGAGGGGACTTTAACATGGTCTTTGATTCTGCTACGGACAGGTCGGCGCAACGCTATCCGCAGGTCGGGGCGTTCTCGGCCGACTGTAAGGAGTGGCTGGTGGAGGTGGGCCTCCTTGATCTTTGGCGTCACCTGCACCCCACGGACCGAGACTATTCGTACTACTCCCCCGCACACAAGACGTACGCGAGGCTGGACCACCTGCTGGTCACGTCTCCGGTGCGAGCGCTGGTCTCGGGATCGGACATGGGGGTGTTGTCCTTATCGGACCATGCCCCGGTCGATGCTACGTTGTGTATGCCTCCGGCAGCTCTTCCCCCCAGGATGTGGCGCCTCCGTGACACCCTGCTGCACAGGAAAGTGGTGGTGGACCGTATTGGGGACACGATCCGGGAATACCAGACTCACAACGACAACTCTGACACCGCCCGGGCCACACAGTGGGCAGCCCTGAAGGCGGTCCTCAGGGGGGAATTTTTAGCAATCTCCTCTGCTGAAAATAAAGAGAGGCAGGCTAAGAGGGAAGAACTCACCGATAGGGTCCGCGAGCTTGAACAGATCCATCGCCGGACAGGGGCCCCTAGAATATGGCGGCAGCTCAAGGGTGCGAGGAAGGTCCTGGCGGCCCTGGACTTGGACCGAGCGGAGTACACTGCACTCCGGCTGCGCCACACCTTTTACACATGGGGGGACCGCTGTGGCAAGTTACTGGCCAACAGACTCCGTGTGGCGCGCCAGAGTCAGCTAGTGAAGGAGATCTCTAGCCCTACGGGGACGGTGGAGACGGATGACGCTCATATTGCGGCCGTCTTCCGCGGGTTTTATGAAGATCTCTACACAGGGGAGCCGCCGGACGAACCGGCCATGGCCGCATATTTAGACTCGGTCACCTTGCCCTCCCTAGACCCCCTGCTGGCTGAACACTTGGACCGGGATATCAGGATAGAAGAGGTGATCTCTGCCATCGCCAGGCTTAAACATGGCAAAGCGCCAGGCCCGGATGGCTACACCACACTCTTCTACAAAACGTTTTGCACGTCGCTGGCCCCTATCCTTACTCGTCTTTTCAACTCGTTTGCTGCACCAGGGGCCATCCCGCCTGATCTTCTACGGGCTTCAATTACAGTGATCCCCAAACCTGGGAAGGACCCGAAGCACTGTGGATCCTACAGACCGATATCTCTTCTGAATGTTGATCTAAAATTATACACGGGGATCCTAGCCGCCCGCTTAGCCCCTCACTTATCCGGTCTTATAGATCCTGATCAGGCCGGTTTTGTCCCGGGGCGACAGACAGTTGACAACACAAAACGGATCGTCCACCTGCTCGAGAAAGCATCCCGGATTCCGGGGGAACGGATGATGTTAGCGGTGGATGCGGAGAAGGCATTCGACCGAGTGCACTGGCCTTATCTGGAACAAGTGCTGGTGAAGGCGGGCATAGGGGATAAATTCCGCTCCATGATCTTTAACTGCTACAGACGGCCGACTGCTGTGGTGCGCCTGAATGGGTATACCTCTCGGGACTTTAACATCGAAAGGGGCACTAGGCAGGGATGTCCACTCTCGTCCCTGCTCTTCGCTCTTTATATGGAGCCGTTCGCCCAACGAGTGCGGAGCAACCCAGCGGTGGCGGGGGTACGGATGGGAGGTTTCAAACACGCTATAAGCCTCTACGCTGACAATGTCATCCTGTCGCTTGACGAGCCCCGGACGGCCTTACTGGCCTGCATCGAGGAGCTGGCCTCCTTCGGCGCAGTCGCGGGGTTTAAACTGAATATGGGAAAGTCGGTGGCTCTAGATGTCTCCCTTGAACCGGCCACTAGGACCTATCTACAGGGCCGATTCCCCATGATTTGGTCATCAGCGGTGGTACCCTATCTGGGGATCCAGATAGCTCCCACCTTGCCGGCCATGGTATCGGCCAACTACTCGGCCCTGGGTGCAAAAATCAGGGAGGAACTGAGCCGTTGGAACTGCGGCACCCTCTCCTGGCTGGGCAGGATAGCCGCCGTTAAAATGACGGTTCTGCCGCAGGTGCTTTACTTGTTTCGGGCCCTACCGCTCCAGCCACCGGTCGGGTGGATCCCGCAACTACAGACGGACGTTTCGCGCTTTATCTGGCAAGGGAAAAAACCCAGAATGCGTAGAGCCCTCTCACTATTGGCTCCTGAGGCGGGAGGGTTAGGGATACCTGACTTTCGTAGGTATTTCCGGGCAGCGCAGCTGCGTTACCTCGTGGAATGGAGTAGGTGGGAGTCCGACAAGCACTGGCTTTTCCAGGATCAAGCAGTGGCGGGTAGGCCCTTGCAGGAAATCCCATTTCTGCGCCGGATTCACCGGCCCAAAAATCTGTACGCCTCCTTTGTTACAAGAGTGCCACTGCGGGTCTGGGATGCCACTGCCATTACGTGCAGCCTCACCTCTTTCCCGTCGCCACTCACACCGTTAGTGGACAATCCAGACTTCACCCCGGGAATGGAACGGGGAGCATTCACACACTGGAGACAGGCAGGATGTAGAGCCCTGTGTCATATGTACGACCCGGAGGGGGTTATCCCCTTCACGCAGTTTCGCCAGGAGTTTTCACTCCCTGAGGCTGAACGGCACCGCTATATGCAAGTTCGCCATTGGGCTCTTCAACCGCAGGTGAGAGAGTCGGCTGATAGGCGCTTTCTACCATATGAACAGTGGCTGCTAACGCGTACGTCGGACTCAAAATTGATTACGGATCTCTATAAGTTGCTACAACCGCCTTCCACACACCTCTATCACCCGGGGAGGGAACGCTGGGAAAGGGAGTTGGGGAGGACACTGAGCCCTAAAGAATGGGAGCACGTATCCTATAGAGCAAGGCATTTGGTGTACCACATGGGTCTCACTGACACACTGACTAAGGTCTCCACCTACTGGTACTACACACCAGAACGGGTTCACGAATTTGACCGTAGCAAGTAGGACTCTTGTTGGAGAGGGTGTGGGCACCGAGGCACACTTACACACATTCTATGGGATTGCCCACTCCTGGAAACATACTGGAGGGAAGTGTTGGATGAAATTGATACCCATTTTGGCATTGAACTACCACGCTTCCCCGCATACACATTGCTGGGGCTACCGAATGGACTAATGTACCCCCTCAGATCCCGTAGGGGTAGGCAGATTGCCATTGGGCTAGGTTCAGCGGTTCAAAATATCCTGATACACTGGCGCACTGCCACGACGCCCTCTGTCACGGGTTGGCTCCATAGATTGTGGCACGTGTTGGGCATGGAGAAGTTGTCGCTCACAGTGGCGGGGGATATAACGCAATTTAATGAGCTTTGGCAGCCATTTCATGACTTGCTGCTAACAGAATTTAAAGAAATAACCTGTCCCAAGTACCTCCGCCTCATGCGGCTCACGAGCCCGGCAGCACAGGCTCCGTGACTCGGTGGGAGAACCGCTTCCCCTGTAGGATGTGGCTTTGGTGTACACTTTGGATAGAGTCTGTGCACTGGACGTAGGGTGGGGAGGGGGGAGGGGGGGCTGGGATCCGGGAGTTGGGATGTCGGGGGTTTTTGGGGGGGCGTTTACAATGGAAATGTTACCTCACACTGAGACAATGCATACCATGTATGGCTATGGTGGACTGGTACACACACACTGCACTTGACAGTTCCAGCTGGGGATGGGGCTCCATCCGCCTTAACAAGCTGCTCCGTGATGATGTATGTTTGTCCTTGTATGTTGTGCTGAATAAAATACTTTAAACTTAAAAGCCTCAATCATCCTGTTAAAATACAAGAAGGCAGATGTAGGTAGCCTAATACCGGTCGGTAACGGCCAAAAATCGGTAATTTCGGCCGTTACTGACCGGTATCCATGAAATGAGATGTAGGAGCATATTATTTACCGAATCGGAAAATATGAGTCGGTAAAATTCCGACTCGGTAAATATGAGTCGGTAAAATTCAGACTCGGTAAATATGAGTCGGTATTTTTCCCGAGGCGGAATATACCGAATTCATATTTACTGATTTCTTATTTTCCGAATCGGTAAATAAGAAACGGTAAAAAATGGCCATGGAGATGTAGGAAAGCTCAAAAATACCGAATTCACTGAAATTCGGTATTTATGAGTCGGTATTTACCATGGATTGAATGCAGGTGGTAACCATGTGAAGGCCATAAAAAGAGTCCCAAAATGCCCCTGTGGAACCATAATGGCGGCTTTCTACATCATTGCAAGGCGGCAAAGACTACAGGCAGCAGAAGAGAGAGAATGGCAAATGGAGGAACAAGTGTACTGGCAGAGGATAACACTGTTCCAACTGACAGAGCCTGAAATACTCCACAGGTACAGGCTACATCCCCAAACCATCCAGGACTTGATCAGGGACCTACATCCACTCCTGGAGCACCCAACACCCAGGGCCCACGCCATCCCACCCCATGTGCAGGTGCTGTGTAGCTTACACCTGCTTGCCTCCGGGAGCTACCAGAGTGTGATAGCTGCAGTGGGTGGTGTGTCCCAGAGCTGCCTGTCCCGCTTCTTCAGGAGGTTCCTTGACGCCATGATGCAGAGGATGGAGCATTACATTTCATTCCCTGATACACCAGCGGAACTAGCAAAAACGGATACCTGCTAGGTAAATGACATTGACACACCATGACACTCACAGCAGAACAATGCATCATGTACATGCAATTAATGTCATTCTTTCTCCCCCCTAGGCGACAGTGCACATGCCCTGCGGTCCTTTGTGCTCACCCCCTACCTCAACCCATCCACCAGGAGTGAAAGGCTGTACAATGTGGCTCACAGATCTACAAGCAACGTTGTGGAGCGCACATTTGGACTCCTAAAGAGCAGGTTTCGCTGCCTCCACAAGAGTGGAGGGGCACGCCAGTACACCCCAATCCTGTGCTGCAAAATCATTGCGACCTGTGCAATGTTACACAATCTCGCCACCAAGGAAGGCACAGAGGTGGAGATCACACATCATGAGGACATTGATGATGACACAGAACTGGCAGAGCCCCATGGTACAGTAGCAGCAGCGGCTACAGATGGGAGACCGAGACGGGCAGAGGTCACACAGCAATATTTCTGAGTGAGTAATGAGACACAGACAGGCAAAGTTCATGACGTACGTAGTTTTATTTTCACTACGCAAGCGCAATGATACCACACATTGGTTAGAAGATATATAAATGTCCATTACTGTGTTGTCACGGTTAACACCACCGTGACCTGTTCCTTGGGTGGAGGGCATAGTCAATGTTTACGGCCACGGACCACAGGGTGGGACTGCTGTGGCTGTGTGTTAATGTTCTCGGTGTGGCCTGTCTCAGTTGCATGACGCCTGCCGCTCCTACGTACTTCTTGTACAGGAGTGCTTGCGCCACTCCTGCTGGTGGACTCCTCACTTTCCCCCACACATGTGTCACCTCGAGTGGCAGTCTGTTGTGCGAGCATGAGCTCCATTGCAGAGGTCATTCTGGCCATTCCCACTGATAAATTGGTGCAGCACTGCACAATGGCATCCTGCATCGCCACTGACCGTCTGCACAGCACGGTGGTTGCAGTAGCAAATCTGTTCAGGGCTTTTGTCTGCTGCCGCACATCGACACGAGCCTTGCGTCTCTCAAGATGGTCCCTGTCCAACTTGTCGCACAGGACAGTCATGCACTGTGTGATGTCGGAAATGCCAGATGCCATTGACTGCATGCTCTCGGATATGTCTCCAATGCCCTTGCCTATTTCAACAAGCTTGTTGTTGGTTGTGCATGCCTGCCTCTGAACCCCCATCATTGCTCTCGCCTGCAGGCGCTGTACTTTGACCATGGTGGCCTCCAGTCCGCAGAAGACCCCCTGATCGTCACGCACATCATCAGCCTCCCGTGGCCTTCGTCCTCGGACACTGGCCCGCACAGCTCTGGGAGTGGGCAGCTGCTCAGCGTCGGCTGAATCCTGTGAGTTGATGGCCATGTCACCCTCATCCTCCTCAGATGTTTCCAGTATGCGGGGAGGGGGCACATCAAGGCACCTTGCCCTTTCCAGCACTGGGGATGGAGTTGTGGGGGTGGGGGACTGTGCAGCCGCTCCTGACTCCTGACTCCCAAATAACAAAGGGGACTGTGGCTGTGGTGGTGTTGGCTCCTCAGGTGACTTGGCTGCCTGCTCTTTGTCCTTCCCTCCGTGTAATGTGCTGGGTCCAGCTTCTTCCCTCCTCTTCTCCCTATCCTTTGCTGTGCTGCGCATTGACTCTCCTGTGGACAGACATGGACATTGTGTCAGTGGAGTGGTTCACCTGTGTCTCCTGATTAACACGTTGAATGCTATGGGAATTCCCCTGCTGTGCTGGGATTCCTGGATCTTCATGCTTTCATGACGAGCTGGGCTCGTCATCAGCGTGCGAGGAGGCTACTTCATGACGAGCCCAGCTCGTCATGAGCGTGGAAGGGGTTAAACACACTACTATAGCACATTTGCCTGTCTCTCATTAGCCTATGCTAGTAGTCTGTTGC
This sequence comes from Lissotriton helveticus, assembly GCF_964261635.1. Taxonomy (NCBI): domain Eukaryota; kingdom Metazoa; phylum Chordata; class Amphibia; order Caudata; family Salamandridae; genus Lissotriton; species Lissotriton helveticus. Next base: position 1,145,264,725 of record NC_136059.1, on the reverse strand, counting down.
TTCCCTTGCTGCATGGCATGCTGACTGCTTAAAGGTATCTACCCACGACTACATTTCCCATGATGCATTGCAGGACATTGGTAAAACCTGTTCTGGAGTATGATGTAGGCACACAGAGTGTGTGGGGGGAAAAGGTAAATGGGGTGATGACAATGTACTTGCATCTTACCTTGTTTCTTTGCAGCTCTTGCAGAGCTGTCAGCGTCCCCGATGCCGTGGATGGATTCTGGCTCAAGGGTGGATTCCACCAGCTCCTCTATGTCGGTGAGTCGTGGGGCTCGGTTTCTTCCTCCCCCTGTTACAGCACATTCCTTGCGGTGGGCAGCTAGTTTCCTCTTGGTGATGATGCGGAGATCATACCACCGTTTTTTCAAATCGTCAATTTCGTGGTGGGTGACACCAATGGCATTTACCTTGCCTTGTATGTCAATCCAGGTGGTGCGCTTGATGGACTCAGCTACATGCAGTGATTGTTTCCCAAAGATCTTGCTGTAATGTCTGACGACCTCTGCAACAAGCACCTGCAGTTCTTCAGGGCTGAACTTCATCTTCCTTTTGCGCTCAGCAGCATCCCTCTGTGCATCCTGACTCTCGATGGTGCTGTACAGGTTAGCTCAGGGAAGCCTGCTCCTCAGTCTGTCCTCCTGCTCTCCTGACTGTTGGTTTCTGCACCTGCATGGGCGTGGCCAGTCCCAGGTACTGGGGAGGGGTGCTTGCTTCTGATTGGTTGATTCCCCAGTACCTTTGGGATTGGGTGTGGTTGGAGTTCCTGATTGGTTCACAGGCTCACAGGTTTGTCAATTTCAAATTTCCGACTCGGTATTTACCGATTCGGTAATACCCATTCATTCCTATGGGCCATGGGCCCGTTGGAATGTATGGGTTTTACCGATTCGGATTTTACAGAGTCGGTATATACTGATTCGGTAAATACCGATTTCAGATACCGAGTGATTCCGAATCGGTAATTTTTACCGATTTTGTTATCTACATCTCATTTTCCGATTCTGAAATACCGTTCGGGATGAGTCAGTATTTAAGAATCGGTAAATGAAAATGACCTACATCTGGCCCAAAATATGTTATATTATTGTTATAAACATAAGGGGGCATTATACTCCTACAGGAAACCACAATCAGTATTAAAGAGGCCCTTTTCATCAAAACCCAGGTGTTGGACTTGGGCCTTTTTTGCAGGTTCACCCCTAGACTTTTTGCCTTTAGCCTCTGGCATGGTGGTAGTGATTTTAGGCCTCTGCGCACTTTTGCACGGTGGCCCAGTGCATGTGGTGAGATGGCCTGCCCTCCCATAAGAATGTATGGGGGATATGTGTGTCCATGGTAATTCCTGATATATGTGGAGTGCAGGGTCAAGTTTAGTATGTGCGAACGCGTGAGAATAAATGCTGCGCGATGGTGTGCGCAGATTTATTGTGACTAGTGGAGAAGTGCCACATTTAGAAGTTGGCATTTCTGTGTGCTGTGAGATGTGAATTGCCTGTCTGGCTTGTGAGTGACAGGGGCTGGCTGGTGTGGTTGGCTCCAGCAGCCAGGATGAGTCTACCCGGTGGTGAATAGGGAGATCTACATGTAGATGGGAGGGAGGAGTTACAACTGGGACCTGAATAGGTCTGTGCCTTCCCTCCACAATGCTGGCTCCACCTCCTGTGGTACGTCTGATGTCCCTGGCCTGTCCTGTGAATAGAGGGGGGAGCTGAGCAAAACAAAGTGCTCCTGAACGAGTTGTATCTGGTTCCCCCCATGCCCTACACTGCTAGAACAAAGGATTTAGCTGTATAAATGGAGGGGCTGTGACCCCAAGTAAATGTTCTTGTTTGTGACTTCAATCTACCAGGGGCATGCTGCTGCTGGGGCTCAGGGGACGACTTGCCTCTCTGGGCTCTGCCCTGCCCCTGGGTGCCTTAAAGACTTTACTTCCTTGGGACCCTTCTGCATTGCCCCCCCTGGAACTTTGCCTTACTTCTGGAGAAGATTCTCCAGAAGCGCTTAATTTTTACCTGGACCTGGATTATAGCGCTTTGGAAGTACTGTACTTTGAACCCTGTGAGCGCTTTCTGTTTATTTCTTAACAGCGCTGTGACTGTAATCGGCTGAGAAGTGCTTTATCTTTATTACAGAGCTCTTCCTTTAGTTCACGGAGCGCACCCCTTTTCAGCCTGCAGCGCGGAGTTGTGCTCATTTCCAAGTAGGGATTCCCCTGCTGTGGCTAATACCTCGCGGATGCCCACCCCGCGTCATGGCCACATTTTATTTAATTTATTATTGCTAGCGGGTGTCCACCCCGCATCATGGCCGCAATCTTGATTTATGTCCTTAGCGGGTGCCCACCCCGCTTCAAGAGAGCCCACCACTGCGGCCCGGAAGTGAGGCACCATGCCGTCTCACTAGGGGCGGGGCTTCGACAAGGAAGATGAAGTCCGGGAGCCTCACGGGCTCCCATTGTGATGTCCCAGGTCCCAGGAGTGGGCCCGGGTGAAGTGAGGAGACGCCGGCACGAAGGCTCGCTGACCGGGCTCCGGTGTAATGCAGAGAGCCCCGTGTGCCGCTCCCTGGCGGCCGCCCGGGTGGAAGTGACACCTTCAGAGTGGAGAAGGAGGACGCCGCAGAGACGCCTTCGAGTGCAGCCCGGTGAGTAGGGGCTTCTCCAGTGCTGTCAGTGCCTTTGAGGCACATTGCTGGTGCTTAGGGCATCCTGAGCGGGCCCACCGTTGCGGGCCGCTCTCCCGCGATTGCCATAGTGTTGTTTAAAGTGCCAGTGAGGGCACCGTGGTTGTTTCCTGAGCGCCGGCCCCGCTAGCTAGAGGGCCACTCCAACGTGACAAGTGTTTTCATTATTGGCCTCATTATCCCAGAGCCTCCGTGGCTCCAACAGAGGGCATCCTTGTTTCCAGATGGCTTCCACATGTGCAGTATGTATTTTCAGAAGCCCCATGTGGCTCCAACATTTGCCTTGTCATGTTTTATTGTGCTACCTTTGGAATCACGAAAGTCATTTTGAATCCAAAAGAACAAGTTTTCATTGTAAGACTGGACACAGCAATTGGAATCACTCACAACAAGAGTCGTCACACTAGGATCTACGTACTCCAACGCTAGTAAGAGAGCACGAAGCTCTGCCAATTGTGCGGTGCAGTCCCCTAGAGTCTGCGTGTGCATAACTCTGGACTTGAACTCATCGTTCACCATGGCACCGACCACAATGGCGCATGCGGAAACGTAGGCGTGTTTAGAGCCATGCGCAACCTGCGCCGAACCATCAGTGTAAATGATGCAATGGAAATCCTCCAAAGGTCGCATTGCTAAAGGAGCCGGATGAACGAATTCATACTGCAAATACTCCTGTGACCGTAATGTGGCGTAAAAAATAAACGTGACATCTTGCGATGACAAGGATGCAGCCCATTGAATCCACCAAGGGTGCAAAGCTTTAGAGTTTGGTACACTGTCTTTCGTAACTGCCTCCAAGGCAGGACACGGGGTAACAACCAACATGCGCTTTCCCTGTGACAGGGCACATTCTTTAAGAATTGCCATCTGCACAGCCGTTAAAACTTTCTCCACAGTGGAAAATCGCATTTCAGCCGAAGTGTACAAGTGTGACTTGTAAGCAATAGGTACTGTGTCTCCTTCATTAAAAGTAAGGTACGTGAAACCCACCGTCCCAGGGATGATTCTTATCACCAAGTTGGTGTGATTATCACGAGTCAGTAAGAATTTAGAAGCGAGCAGATCAGCCTGCAAGGATTGCAAAATGGCTGAGTGCTCAGGCAGCCAGCATGATTTGGAAAAAGTTGGTTGTATCAAAGCATATAAAGGCTTGATACGCTGGGCATAATCCGGAATGTATGTCCTTCCGAAATTTAAGAAACCCAGCAAAGACTGTAATTTTTCAGCGTTGTCGGAGCGCACAGTTGTGCGCATTTCTCCAGGAAGTGAGGAGCCAAACCTCTACCTTCATTGTTGAGCTCATAGCCCAAGAAAAACACTGTGTACTCCGCAATGTGCGATTTTGCAAAGTTAAATTTGTAACCCATGTCTGCAAAGTTACAAATTATGCTGTTTACTCGACACAAATGCTCCCAAAGTTCGTCGTCTGTGAGATATATGTCATCTACATACGAGCATGCATCTGGGTCGATTCTCTCCAAAAGAGAGACAATGCGGGCAGTAAAAATCCCAGGACTATTCTTATAGCCTATTGGTAAACGCCGAAATTGTTTTTGGACACCGCCGCAAGTAAAGGAGGTCCATTGGGAACTTAGACCATCCAATCGATGGGCATAAAAACCGTTGGAAATGTCAAGCGTGGTCTTAAAACGCTTACGCACAAGACTATTCACTAGGGCAGAGCCGTGAGTATTCTGTACTGCACAGTTACGGCAATGCGAGTTTAAATGCCGGTAATCCAACACCAAACGATATGAACCGTCTGGCTTGGTCACAGTAAAAAGAGGGTTATTCATTGGTGACACACATGTTTCAATTACACCCTGATATTCCAATCGTTCAAGGATCGCCGCAACGGAAGCCTTCGCTTCACGCCATAAGGGATATTAAGGTTGAGGCTGCGGCTGAGACCGTAAAGGAATTTCGTGGTTTGGGGACAATTTATCCCAACCACATTGGTTGCGGTACAGAGCCGGCGCCAGAGCCTCAGCCCACTCTTCTGCAAAATGCAGCGCATGCTCTTTCGAGACTGTGTTCGCGAAACTGGGGAGGATTACCTCCTCCCCTCGCGGTGCTGCGAGAACAAAAGGTGGGGGCCAGTCAGCCTCCAAAAGCAAAATGTCATACGTAGACGAAAGATTTTCCCAAAATACCCCTTTTATGGTTCGTTGTATGTCACCTTTGATTAACAGGAGAATTTCATAAAGTCTATCAGGGGGAGCAACTCTTGTATCCGCTGTTTCTATCACAACATAAATATCAGTCGCTGTCACCTTCAGTAGTGGACGCAGGGCCTCTCTCACAATGGTCATCTCCTCCGCGCTGTCCAGCAAGGTCAGAGCCCATGTCAGATTCTGAAGCCGTGTTCTCACTATCTGTGGCATATCGATGCGCTGTTAAAGCTGCGACTTTCTTCTTGGCAAACTGCGGTCTCTTCGGCGTTGAGCCGTCCTGCTTCCTGCACCGTCTTTCGGGCGGGGTTGGTCACGTCCTTGTTGGCCACCCGACCTCTTCCACCTCCTCCTCCACCGGTCGCCGAGGCGATGATTCCTGAAAGGAACGAGGAGAACGTTGATCAGAAACCTGAAATCTATCAGGTGATTTAATCTTTGCGCGATCGCGCAAGTCACAAATACATTCTGTTTGCGCAGGTAACGGAGACGCAGGACGAGATTCCTGTGTCTGCTGTTGTTGCTGTTGCTTACCCTGTTTTTGTTTTTTAGGCCAATTTTGTTTCTTGGACTTGGGCTGAACTTCTGTTTCCGAATTCTGCCCTTGGGGTTGCTTTTTCTCTTTGACAGAAAAAGGCTTTAGACCCTTGCTATTGCGACCCACGGTTTTATAAGCAGCCACAATAATCCTCGCCAACTGTTGGTGTTTCTCGGCATCGGGAATCGCCGCCAAGGCATTGGCTACCTGAAAGTTCACTGCATCCCCCTTGACATTAGCAAGAATGAGATCGCAAACTATAGGCGCATACCCAATTCTACCGCAGCCTCCGGTCCGTGATCCTCTTGAACACGTTTAATGATCGTAGGCAGGACAGCCATAGACGGAGTGCCATAACACCTCGCATAGACCGCCGCAAATGTTTTACCCCAGGTCTCACAGTCACCGAGTTCAGGGGCCAAATCCTTTGGTAAACTAATTGTCAAAATCCTGTGTTTGTCACCAGGAGTTGTATTAGGAAATACTGCTTCCAGCTGGTCAAATTTCTCGGCAAGCCAGAAAGGAAAATCATCCTTCTCCTGGGGACGCTTGCCCATTACAGCATTGACCATCATGGGACTGAGCTTCAATCCGCCCTGTCCGTCTGGAAGCGCCGCACCACCCGGGGGCCCACCCGGAAGATTACGGGCTATGTATTGTACCAAAGCTCGAATCACGGCAATCGAGACAACATGTAGTCTACGAACTTCCACCAGGGTACAATTGCCGTGTTGAGGATGAGGAGTAAATCCAGCCAAAACAGGCCAATTTGCGCCTGGAATGGACAAAGGACCTACCCTCGGAGCGGTTAAAGAATGGGGTAGGGCGCCACCAAACCAAACGCGATACTGCCAATTATCAATAGGAACTTCCTGTGCCCTGTACGGAGTATATTCATTCGGCACAGGAGAGGGAGTGTAAGTGTGGAACACACCAGAAGTAGCGTCCACAGCCGGAAACGTCACCCACGAATAAAACAGTTTGTATGGGTAAGCTGCATCCGCACTCACCACCAATATCACAGCCAAGCCGTCCAAGGGCACTTGGTAAGCCTGCAAATGATTGAATGAGATACTACTCGAGTGTCATGATATAAGACCACCAACGTATTGGCGCCATTTGTAGCGAGAATTCCGTTCTCCTACAGAACTGTGCATAGAGATTTGGAACCTCAGTGAATTAGGGTGGCCCAAAACTCACCTCAGTACCCAAAATCCCCTTACCGAGCTAGCTACAGTGTCTCATTGGTCAGTATAACTTCCCAACGTTTAGACAGACCAGAACATGAACTTAGAATACCTCAGGTATCGTGGAACACATGAACACTCTTTCGTTATGCAATCATTTCAAACCAGAACGTGGAGTAAAAGAGGACACGTGCACATTTGAAATATTTATTTACTAATGCAGGGTTCTCAAACGCAGTATCTTAGACAATACAAGCAAACATATTATCAGAAGTAAAGTTATCAGCATAGTTACTAATCCATAGAAAGCGAATGGTGATAGCATACTAAAATGCTGAAATGAATAGGAATTAACAACACCTATTTCTCACCCTAACTAGCATAGTATATTATATCTATGAAGGTCTCTTTGGGTTTTAGCAGGGCGGGACCATACCTCAAAATCTCAGTGGCAGAGGATCACATCATCTTCCACCAGCTCTCTGTATGCGAAGCACCATCAAGTGTGTAATTTGTGCTCTAAGCAAAGCAATATAAAATGCACGTAAAGCCAGATTGTGGCAGCAGCTGCATTTATGTTATGTCTAGGAAGGTGCAAATATCAGACCTCACAACACTGTGTCAAGTTATCCTTGGAGGCTTCAGCACTCACTGTGCAGACAGTTTACAAAGCAAAGCTGATATCAGAGCAATAACATATTATTCTCATGTAAATCACAACGCTCTTCTAGGTTGAAAGCTAAAATAACAATTATGTGTCGTGTGCAAAAAGCAGCAAAAGGAAAAAATGGTGTTTAAACTTTTAATAAGCTCATGCTAACATAACACGGTATATAGGTAAGCAGTAACTATAAATGATCTGGGTTCGAGTGGCTGAGCTCAAAGAGCAGTTGCAACTCGTGTTTGTGATTCATACTCTCGGCCATCAGCGTGTAGGAGTTCACGCTGTAGGTAACTCGCTTGCTGATGAAGCAGCAAAATCAGCAGTATCTACATATTTAGTTGCAGCAGTTACAAGGTCCAAAAGTAAGATTTATAATGACATCTTGGCGGCAGTAGCTGCCACTGAGAAGGGAAGTAAACATCCTACGGGGTTCCCTTCGAAGTACACATACCAGTTAAGTCCCGATAAGGTTCCTTTTGTGAAAATTCCTGAAGTTGGAGAACGTTTGATTCCCAACTCGGATCGCAGGGCTAGCTTGATTACAGCGGCGCATGAAGGTGTGGCGTCTGCGCATGCGGGCGTCTCGGCCACTGTAGCTCAATTACAACTTTGTTTCTGATGGCGGGGACTGTACAAACAGACACGCGACTATGTCCTTCAATGTGACATTTGCCAGCAGATTAAACCTTCGACTGCTGCGCGTCCACCACAGACACAGTTGTACATATCTAATAATCCGCTAGGTTGTGTTTATTTAGATCACTGCGGTCCTTTTTCTTCTGATACTGCGTATAAGTACATCTTAGTAGCAGTTGATTCATGCACACGCTTTGTGTGGGTATGGCCCCATTGCAGCGCAGATTCACGGACTGTCATAAGAGATTTGCGTGTCTTTGTAGGGATTTTTGCCTGTGGCACCTTCCATTCGGATCAGGGTCCGGCTTTCGCCTCTTAGGCGTATAAGGATACCATGATTTCGATGGGGGTCCAAGTCAAGTTTTCGTCTCCCTACAGACCTGAGGGTAACAGTGTAGTGGAACGAATGAACCGTGACTTAAAGCAATCTTTGACAGCACGAGTTATAGGCACTGGCAGAAACTGGCTGGCCCACCTCAATGGCGTGCAGCGTGCTCTTAATAATCTCCCTAAAAGGTCTCTGGGTGGGCGGACCCCGTACGAAATGCTCTTTGGTATCAAGATGTTTGTCCCGGACCTTGACGGTCTAGACGGCATGGCCAAAGCCACAACCTTTGACGTAGATGAATATTTCAATGTTTTACAGGATCTACAAAAGACCAGAGACAGTCTTGCAAAGGAACATTTGCCCTCCACATCGGATGATGCGTTGCAGATCCCGGTAGTTGGCTGGCTACCCCAAGTTGGAGAACTGGTTCGAGAGAAGATCGATAACAAGAAAGAATTTGGTCCTTCATATCGAGCTCCGGTTCCTGTGCTTGGAGTGAAGGGCACAAGAGCAGTCATTTTACCACCACTTCCAGGTCGTAAGGAAAACAGGTTTATCTCTATTGACAATGTCAAGATACACAGAGTGGCCGATTCTTCATAGTATGACTCCGGCAGTCTCATGTCCTTCGATTGTGAGAAATTCTGTATTGGCCACTACTTCTAATCAGATTCCTGAGGTGGCCCTAGAGATGCCTGCAGTTTCCAGTCCTTTATTAAGTACTTTACCTGTTGATAATGTCGATGAACTTGATTACACTTACCCAACTGACTTATCGATGCCTGATTTGCAAACACGTTTGGCCACAGAATCCAGGTTCTCTTTTGACATTGTTTCACAAAATTCGAAAACACCTTCACGTTTTGCAATTTATGCCACATTATTTAAAAAACATTTTTTGATTGCCCCTTGGACATATATTTGGCTGGTGCTTTTTTCAATTTACCTTTTTATGTCAATTGGTTTTGTGTTTTATTTTATCCGTCTTGTCGATGGACACTATGTCGAGGAGAGAACATACATTCGACATCTTAATGGAACTTTGGCCCCTCTTTCCTCGTCACATTCAGCACACAGACTGAAGAGAGACTTGAATTTTGTTAACATCACTGCTTGGCCTGTTCTTGATGGGATTGTGTGGGATGCGGTTACATTTCAAATCCATGACCCTACTGAAGTTGTTAATGTCTCTAATGTGCTCAGGGTAACCATGGGGGATGTGGTGAAACAAAACATACGTTCGGATGATTGGGATATTCAGGCCGTAGAAGCGTTGTTTTCTGATTTAAAATATTATGCTGTCTTTGATGCTGAAGACTTATACTTAGATTCTGCTAATTATGGTGAATTATTTTGCTTCCAACACTTTGGCAACCATTATCTGCATAAACCGAGTTCCAAAAGGGATACTGTAAATTACACACAGTGGGAACATTGCCCAGCCCCTTTAGAAGGCAGTTCGAGTACTTTTTTGAAAAAGTACACTTATTTTACCGATTTCAATCAGTCCAATCCCGAGTCTTTTTATTTTAAAATGACACAGAAGTCCATGTCCAAGGTTAGACTTACCGATACTAAATTGTTGTATTCGAAGTCCTTTCTAGACAAATTGGCTGTAGAAGGCTACGAGCTATGGAAGGAAAACATTGACCTTAAATCGGTTTGGGATTCTAAAAGTTGGCAGGTACAAGGCACTGAGGCTTTGCACCATGCATGTCTCATCCCAAATCATATGTTGTTTTTTAATTCTAGCATTTCACAAACTACATGCTTTGGATTGGCTACTTATAAAAAATGTAATACACCTACCGTCCCTGATTTGGAGGAATATTCTGGATGGAGTAATATTACACAGTTTTCCATTAGGGAATTGCAAACTCTATTGCAAAATTCGTCCTTTAATATATCCAGTTTGGATCCAAAAGGTTGGCTGATGTGGCACAGAAGCTCTGATTCGTGCCAACGTCGTTTTCTGGGTTTAACTGATGGATTTACACAAATCAGGCCTGATCCCCGTTTTGATACTGACCATTCTGTCACCACTTACTCAATAGGCAAATTATGTCAGAATTGGCTAAACATTCTACGTTGGCTGCAGTTAAACTACATCTATCCAAACTGACTGATGGTGTGGATGTGAATGATTTCATTAAAGGCCCGGCTAGTGGTAGATCTAAAAGATGGATTTATGCGATTTACAATGAAATCTGGAAAACTTCGCAAATTGAGGCTGCAACACACCTTAGAGCTATTGATCAAGCTAATTTAGAAAAAGTGCTTGCAGTTGTAGATAACAGTATTAACATGCTTTCTTCACGCATTTACACGTTAAATAATATTGTGTCTTCTATTGTACATGATGAAGTGTCTGTGTTGTACCATGGTCCAAATCAATTGCGTTCCATTATGCAATTTGCGTGGTCCCTGCAGACGCTTAAGTCTGGTAAGGTGCCTTGGTCTTACATGAACGTGTCCTCCCTCTTTTCCCCTTTTAATTTGACTGACAAGCAGCGCATGCTGTCAATGCGGGATGCTTCTTTTTCCATGCTACACATTGAAAAGTTAGAGTCTTTACCGTTCTCTGTGGCAGAAGCCACTGCTGCGACGTGGCTTATCCACGGGTTAATTACTTTACCATTTGCTTTGTACAAATTAACAAATTGTATGCTATATATCACAATAGGCAGATATGAACCACTAGGTAGTTTCTTTCTCCATGAGGCATGGTCGCTTCCATTCACTTATCGATGCCTAAAAGATGAGAAGGAAGTTTATCTTAAAGGGGAGGAGTGCACAGAAACACCGGATCACTCATTAATATGTAGACACTTTCAATTGCACGGTTCTTGTAACCAGGACCGACCAAATTTAGCCTGTGTTTTGAAAGGTACTCCAGTTCCCGCAATCGTTCCTACTTTCACATTACTGGCAAACGGCAGTTATTTACTTTTGAATCAATCAATCGATCAATCAATCGTGCCATTTGTATAGCGCACTACTCACCCGGGAGGGTCTCAAGGCGCTTGGGGGAGGGGTATGCTACTGCTCGAACAGCCAGGTCTTGAGTTGTCCTGAAGGCGAGATGGTCCTGGGTCAGCCGAAGGTGGATGGGGATGGGGAGGGAGTTCCAAGTCTTGGCAGCCAGGTAAGAGAAGGATCTTCCTCCGGCGGTGGCTCTTCGGATGCGTGGTACGGCTGCGAGGGCGAGGCTGGTGGACCGTAGCTGGCGGGTGGGTGTGTAGAAGGTCAGGCGGTCGTTGAGGTACTTGGGGCCCAGGTCATGGAGAGACTTGTGTGCGTGGGTGAGGAGCCGGAACGTGATCCTCTTGTCGACGGGGAGCCAGTGCAGGTTCCTCAGGTGGCTGGAGATGTGGCTGCGTCGGGGGACATCCAGGATGAGTCGGGCGGAGGCGTTCTGGATGCGCTGGAGTCTTTTCTGTAGCTTGGCTGTGGTTCTGCCGTAGAGGGCGTTTCCGTAGTCCAGTCGGCTGGTGACGAGTGCCTGGGTGACAGTCTTCCTGGTCTCGGTCGGGATCCAGTGGAAGATCTTGCGAAGCATATGCAGGGTGTTGAAGCACGATGAGGAGACGGCGTTGACTTGTCTGGTCATCGAGAAGGAGGGGTCCAGGATGAAGCCCAGGTTGCGTGCGTGGTCGGTTGGCTTGGGTGCGGTGCCCAGGGCTGGGGGCCACCAGGAGTCGTCCCAGGCGAAGGGCGAAGATCCCAGGATGAGGACTTCCGTCTTGTCCGAGTTCAGTTTCAGGCGGCTGTCCTTCATCCACTCGGCGACGTCTTTCATCCCTTCGTGTAGGCAGGTTCTGGTGGTGTCGGGGTCTCTGGTGAGGGAGAGGATCAGCTGGGTGTCGTCGGCGTAAGAGATGATGTTGAGGTTGTGCTGGCGTTCGATGGCTGCGAGAGGTTTCATGTAGATGTTGAAGAGGATAGGGCTGAGTGAAGATCCTTGCGGGACGCCGCAGATGACTTCGGTGGCCTCGGAGCGAAACGGGGGGAGGCGGACTCTTTGTGTTCTTCCGGCTAGGAACGAGATGATCCACTCCAGTGCCTTCTCTTGGATACCGATGTTGCTGAGGCGCTGGACTAGGGTGCGGTGGCAGACCGTGTCGAACGCAGCGGAGAGGTCCAGGAGGATGAGGGCCACTGTTTCCCCCTTGTCGAGCAGGGTCCGGATGTCGTCGGTGGCTGCGATGAGGGCGGTCTCGGTACTGTGGTTGGCTCTGAAGCCGGACTGCGAGGGGTCAAGGGATCCGTTCGTCTCGAGGAAGGCGGTCAGCTGTCTGTTGACGATCTTCTCGATGACTTTAGCAGGAAAAGGGAGGAGCGAGATGGGGCGGAAGTTTTTGAGATCGGTGGGGTCCGCTGTTGGTTTCTTCAGGAGGGCGCTGATCTCGGCGTGCTTCCAGCTCTCCGGGAAGGTGGCGGTGTTGAAGGAGGCGTTGATGATGTTCCGGAGTTGGGGTGCGATGGTGGAGTCGGCCTTGTTGAAGACGTGGTGTGGGCAGGGGTCGGTCGGTGATCCGGAGTGGATGGTGTTCATCGTGCGGGCTGTGTCTTCGGTGGTCACCGTGGTTCAGGTGCGAAGGGTGGCGGTGGGGGGCGTTGGTTCGACGGTTGGGTGCGTGGGTGGGGCGCCGAAGCTGTTGTGGATGTCGGCGATCTTGCGGTGGAAGAATGAGGCGAGGGAGTCGCAGAGGTCTTGTGACGGAGTGATGTCGTTGGTGCCGGTGCTGGGGTTGGAGAACTCCTTGACGATAGTGAAGAGCTCTTTGCTGTCGTGGGCGTTGTTGTCCAGTCGTTCCTTCAGGGATTTCTTCTTGGTGGTGCGGATGAGCTGGTGGTGCTTGCGGGTAGCGTGTTTGAGGGCGGTCATGTTGTCGGTGGTCCGGTCGAGGAGCCAGGCTTTCTCGAGGGTGCGGCAGGTCTTCTTGGAGTCCTTGAGGTCGTCGGTGAACCAGGATGCCTTCTTGCTTCTGGGTCTGCTGGGAGGGTTCTTTAGTGGCGCGAGGTCGTCGGCGCAGGCGGTCAGCCACTGTGTGAAGTTGCGGGCTGCTTCGTTGGGGTCCGTTGTGTTGGCGGGTGGGCTCTGGCTGAGGGAGGTGGTGAGCTGGTCTGCGGTGATCTTGCTCCAATTCCTGTGAGGTACCTGTTGCGGGTGGTGGTGGGTCGTGGATCTTTTGAAGCTGAAGTGGACGCAGCTGTGGCCGGTCCATTGGAGTCCGGTGGCGTGGCTGAAGGTGATGTACTTGCTGGAAGAGAAGACGGGTTCAAGCGTGTGGCCGGCGTAGTGGGTGGGGGTGTTGACCAGTTGCTTGAGTCCGAGGTTGGCGAGGTTTTCCAGCAGGGCGGTGGTGTTGCGAAAGACTATTGTGGGTTAATTGGAGGTATCGCTTATGTGGTAACAGTATCAGAACGTGTGGTGTGTTGCAAAAACGTTCTGTATCCTCCTACACATGGGAATTCAGATGTTTCCATCTGGCCGCGAATCCCAACCTTGACGGCAGAGTTCAATGGTATGAGTAGAATAAGAGCCCTTTTGTCTCAAAAAGAGGTGGCCCTGAGTTCGGCTCGTGAAACATTTGTCCTTCACATAGCTAACACGCGCACAGAGGTGCAGGCGCTATTGAATACTGACTTGCCATTGTATTTCAGCAAGCTGATTCATCAAATCTTTAATGCCTCCTTCACTTCTGGCCTCGCACACTTTTTAAAAATAGTTAGCGGTGGTCTCGTGACTTCCTTCAAGAAAATATTTGGAGTCATCCCTGCTTTCTTTCATTCTATATTTTCAAGCCTGTTTGGTGGCTTTCCGGTTTTGCTGACGCTGGCTGCAGCCGTTCTGGTGATATTTTGTTTTGTTAAAAATGGATGCCCGTCCTGTGTTAGAAGCGGCACAGCCCCCCCTTGCTCTGTTTCGCAACCGGATGCTTGAATACTATGGCGCACTGCCGCTTGCGACCTTAAGCACGGCATATGAATTATCGTTTCGATTTTCCTATTTCACATGTGTCCAGCCTGTGTTTCATTGCCTGAGCTGCGATTTCGACTGGGCCCTTGATTTGTGTCTCTGCAAGACGGTGTCTCCTGACGTTGATTTTAGTCACCTGATGAGTCCCGTAGTTACTCACGAGTTGGTTTGTTCTGGCGAAAGGATTATGGCCTTGGCAGCGATGCATGGACTTATGGGTCATTGGAACATACTCGCAGCAGCGCAACATTTCTTGGCACAGAGCTATATTGAGAACCCGCCGAGTTGTCCTCTGATGATGCTAGAGGCTCCGGTGCTGGAGAAGCACGTATGTTCTTTCCCACTAATGAATTGGATGGCTGAACTGTTTTCGGATGATGACAGTGATTTCATGCTGGAGGCTGTTGCTGCATATTTTGCATATTCAGTCCTGTCCTAGAAGCCTTCAAGACTTTTTAATACTAGCCAGTTATTGATTATGAAATATTTGGACCTTTTCCATACAATTTTTTCTACAAACCCAGACCTATTGACTTGAGTGAGAGTGAGGCCTCTATATTGACCTCTATAAAGCCTTTTTGCCAGATTTTAGCTCGTTATTATTGAACTCTTCTTTCATGATATGCCCCTATTCTGGTCTTACCTTACCTTATCTTGTCCGTGCTCGGATCATTGGGGGGGTGTCATATAGTTACTGCTTACCTGTATACCGTGTTAAGTTAGCATGAGCTTATTAAATGTTTAAACGCCATTTTTTCCTTTTGCTGCTTTTTGCACACGACACATAATTGTTATTTTAGCTTTCAACCTAGAAGAGCGTTGTGATTTACATGAGAATAATATGTTATTGCTCTGATATCAGCTTTGCTTTGTAAACTGTCTGCACAGTGAGTGCTGAAGCCTCCAAGGATAACTTGACACAGTGTTGTTGTGAGGTCTGATCTTCGCACCTTCCTAGACATAACATAAATGCAGCTGCTGCCAACATCTGGCTTTACGCGCGTTTTATATTGCTTTGCTTAGAGCACAAATTACACACTTGATGGTGCTTCGCATGCAGAGAGCTGGTGGAAGATGATGTGATCCTCTGCCACTGAGATTTTGAGGTATGGGCCCGCCCTGCTAAAACCCAAAGAGACCTTCATAGATATAATATACTATGCTAATTAGGGAGGGTGAGAAATAGGTGTTGTTAATTCCTATTCATTTCAGCATTTTAGTATGCTATCACCATTCGCTTTCTCTGGATTAGTAACTATGCTGATAACTTTACTTCTGATAATATGTTTGCTTGTATTGTCTAAGATACTGCGTTTGAGAACCCTGCATTAGTAAATAAATATTTCAAATGTGCACGTGTCCTCTTTTACTCCACGTTCTGGTTTGAAATGATTGCATAACGAAAGAGTGTTCATGTGTTCCACGATACCTGAGGTATTATAAGTTCATGTTCTGGTCTGTCTAAACGTTGGGAAGTTATACTGACCAACGAGACACTGTAGCTAGCTCGGTAAGGGGATTTTGGGTACTGAGGTGAGTTTTGGGCCACCCTAATTCACTGAGGTTCCAAATCTCTATGCACAGTTCTGTAGGAGAACGGAATTCCCGCTACAGCCTAAATTGGTTTTAGTGCTTAGATGGCTCCAACGTGGGTTACATTTATTTTAAAGGCTCGTGTCCTTTCCCCGCAGCTCATTAGGAGACACATGTTTATTTTTAGAGCCTAGATGGCTCCAACGTTTTGCACATTGGTTCTAAGGGCCAGTGAGAGCCCATGCTGCATTTCTACTTCCCAGCTGCCCAGCAAGTAGTGGGCAGCTGCACCGTTTAAGTTACTCTTTCTTTTAGGGGACATGTTTTTAACTCAGGAGTGAGGCGCACTCCTTCACCCCTACCTTTGCCTGCACAGCTGCCCAGCACTTAGTGCTAGCTGCTACGTTTAGGCCCTTCATTTGAGAGTCCCAGCTGCCCAGCAAGTAGTGGGCAGCTGCAACGTTTAGGTTTGCGCCAAGTGCGCACCCTTGACTGTCATTGGCAGCATGCCCTAACTTTGGACAGAGGGCATTTGAGCCCCTTAGAGATGGCCAGTTGGCCCTGGGGACTATTAGATTTATAGGGCGCCAGGCCCTAGTGTGATTTTTATAGGTGCTAGGAAATGTAATGTTTGTAGTATGTTTTATGCACCTTGATTTATACTTATAGATGTGCATTTATGATTATTAGGTTTTACCTACTGTCTTACGTTTTATTGTGATTCTCTACTGTGGTCTAGGTTTCATTTTCTCCCTAATGCAGGTTATGTTATTAAGTGTATTTCCTATTGCAAGCTATGTTTAGAAGATTATGGGCTACTATATTTAGACTTATGAGGTTGGCGCAGAATAGAGTTCTCGCCTTATATGATGCTGTGCCTGTTATGATTTGTGTTACAGGTTGATGCTGAGTATAGTGTCTGCCAGTGATTACTGGCTGTGTCCTAAGTTCTGATATATTCTTACTTTTACTATTTTTTACCAAGTGCTAATTCTGACAGTGGCCCACGTGGCCCTGTCATGTGTAAATAATCCCCTGTAAATATTGCCCATGCCAGTTGGCACAATGTATATTGTATGATTACTATCTAATGTGTTACAAAGGCTATTTTTATATATAACCTTGTGTGGAGTTCGTTTTGTGGTGTGCCTAGTGTGTTGTTACTGTATGTGTTGTGCAAATGCTTTACACATCGCCACCGAGATAAGCCAAACTGCTCGTGCCAAGCTACCAAGGGGTGAGCAGGGGTTATCTTTGGCGTGTAACTCCCTTTCCCTGACTAGAGTGGTGGTCTCTGCCTGGCTTTGGCGCAAGCCTTAGACAACCAGAGATCCCCATTTCTAACACCAGGTATAAAGGAAACTGCTTACCTTCCAGCCATCAAAGAAATTGAGTTGTTGCTCAATCATGAAAAAGATTAATATCATAGGTAAGCAAGAACTCTACCCATGATACAGAGGGGAGTTGGCTTATTTCAGAAATCAATAAAAACAATACCAACCTCCTTTTAATCAATGTTAATGCTCCCACATCAGATGAACCCAAATTCTGGATTGATCTAAAATAAATTCTTACAGACCTCCCCTAAAATGTTGGCATTTTGTTTGGGGGGGATTTTAATCTCTCTTCAGATCTAGCCCTGGACAGACTATTCACTTGCAGACATCGCCCAAACAGATCTCATAAACAACTGTTAAACTTACTTAAGAACTTACTTAAGACACTTAATGATATATTACACCTCTACAATCCAAAAGCTAGTGATTTCACTGTATATACTCATTGCCACGATTCATTTACGAGAATATACTACCTTTAATCCAATATTTGGTTAATGCCCAAAGATCTCAAATCAAGTAATTGAATCCAACATCACTTCTGGCCATGCCTGAATAACCTTAAAATTGGACCCTAAAACAGCTCCACCTAAGGATAAGACCTGGAGAATGAATTAAGACATTATAAATAAAACAGAAACAAAAGCTCTTATTAAAACCTCATTAATAAAAATGCATTGAGGAGAGTGCATCACCCTCAATATCCCCAGAAACATTGTGGGATGCCATGAAGGTGACAATTAGGGGTATAATGATAGATATCATGCCCATAAGAAAGAAAGTCCTGAACGCCACCCTTGCCTCTTTGGAGAAGAAAATTAAAGACCTAGATAGAAAGAAGAAATACTACCATGTCATTGAAGAAGTACAGATGGGAAGGTCCAAGCTAACTACATTGTTTTTTAAAACATCCTTTTTTGAGTGTTTACAATGTATAAGTACAATAACAATGAACACATCAATTAAGACCATCAATAACTGTGTCACAGGAGACAACATGCATACATGACATCAGCATATCTGTATTGGAAGAGTGTACATAAGACATTTAACAGCAATAAACGGAAGCCCGAGTTGATTCCATGCAAGTATGCCAAGCCTGATAGGATTGCTTCCCGAAAAACATTCAAGTGTCTAGGGCATCGGAGGAACCCCACTCCCTACCAGATGAGACCTGTTGGGAATTTGCGGGGTCCAAAAAATAAATCAGCGATCAACTCACCCCAATCGTCAAGATCATCACCCACCTTATCATCATGCCTACATTTCCTCAGCCGCACCTTCTCTGCCATCGCCCACTCAGGCACATCGCCCATACATCGCTCAAATCTTGGGTTCACTTGCTCCATCCAAGTGATCGCCACACAAAGTTTAGTCAACAATAACCCTTAATGTAAATACTTAAATTCTGTTTTTTGACCTTTTGGACTTTGAATGTCACCCAACAGACAAATCGAGGGTTCCAGCGGACATGGGATGGACACTTCCGCTTGCACTCTAGCCACCGCACTAACCTGGAACGTCTGCACATGTGGACAAGTTCCACGCCAAATGTAGAAAAGAGGCCACGGGTTGGTGGCATTGGAGGCAGCCGGTTGGTTTATTGGGATCCATTTTATGCAAGAGCACCTATGTTATGTATGTGTGGTGGAGGAAGGCAAATGAGTACGTTTAAATCTGGCATTAGACGATACAGATTTCACTAAGTCACATATTCTATCCAATTGCATGTCCGCATTCCACACCACTAGCTTGCCCTCCAGTTCGTCCAAAAGGGGTGGGATGAGAGTATCCAATCGGCTGTTATGGCTTTATAGAATAAAAAAAACAAATGTAGACACCCCTCTGCCCCAACAAACCCTGAAATCTGTGCCACGCTCCTTGAGCAGCAGGGAATGAAGTCCATATTCAATTAACTATAGCTGTAAAACTAGTGTATCATAAGAGCTGCCCTGTCCCCAAGCCTAAACTGCTTTGGGTGTATTTGAAGGAAATAAATTGCTCTTTGGGGTAGAAATCCCACAGTGTCTCACAACCACCCTCATGCCACGGCATCACATCAACAGAATTCACAAGAACCCGAAAGGCTAATAGGACGTATTTGGGCGTATTTGAAGGAAATAAATTCCTCTTTGGAGTAGAAATCCCACAGTCTCTCACAACCACCCTTGTGCCAAGGCATCACGTCAACAGAATTCACAAGAACCTGAAAGGCTAATAGGTCCCAGAGCACAAAGTCCCTGGCAAAGGGGGCCATTTCAGGACCACTTTCACAGTGTGCTATCACAAAGCACTGTGTCTTTTGAGATATGACACCTGGCCAACATCTCTCCCCCCGCCATTAGAATCCGTAGAAGGGTTAAGTCACTAACCGTGCCCTGCCATAGCCTTTTCTCCCAGTTGTTCCCCTCCATGAGCCAATGTGTGGCGTGTTATATCTGAAAGGCCAGATAATATTGTTCCAAATTCTGGTCTGCCAGTCTTCTTTCCTCCACCGGCAGGAATAGAACGTCCCTCTCCACCCTGCTACATCCCAACTAGATCAAGAAAGTGAGTAGGGAATGCAATTGCCTGAACACAGCCGGCGGAAGGCTATCGAATGAATGATGGATGGAGTAGAGACAGCATATCAGGAACACCATTCTTGAAATAGCTCTGGTCCCATAAGGGAAAGGGGGAGCATAGTCCAGAATTGAATATAAGATCGGAGGCCCTCTGTGACCCTGCAAATATTATACTGCATGCATTTCTGCCTCGTGTGCACCACCACCACACCCAGGTAGCAAAAACCGTCCATCTCCCACTAGAGGGGCAATTCCGGCAACATCACTGGATCTCGGTAAAAAGGTGCCCACAAGGAGAACCCCAAAGATTTCTTGTAATTGATGCAGAGCCCAGATAGCTTGCCAACAGTATCCAGGTGCCCCAACGGGAGTGGGAGTGAACATCTAGCGGCCATAAGATGAAAAAGGGTGTCATCTATATAAAGATACACTAGGTGAGTAGCCTTGCCCACCCTAATTCCCCATCAGTTTTATATAGCACGAACTTGACCTAAAGGTATCCGGTATCAGAGCGCTTTACATGAGCACCAGTTGCATTACATAGGGACACATTCTTTTTTGTTAGGCACTGGGAGATTACGTGATTTGACCAGAATCACAGAATGTTGAGCATTGTTGCTGAGACTCGAACCTGGCTCCCCAGATTGGAGGTCAACCGCTGTAACCCTTAGGCTACATCCTCTCACCATTGGGGAGATAGTTGGCAGCGTTCCCTTGCCATCTATCTCATACAATTTACCAACCCACACCCTAGCTATGGTACTTGTATAGAGCAACCACACCCTGCTGCCAGTCAACCATGTCAAAGGCCTTGGCTATATTGATGGAGATTAGAGCCAGCTTCTTTTGTCGGTCCATAGAAATGCAGCCCTCCTGCATGGACCCATAGACTACCCCTGTGGCTTTAGCTTCAAAATAAACCTCCAGCAGATGCTGGGCAAGAGTGGGAAAAGGTCTGCTAAAACGGGAAACGTCATTAACAACGCGGTGTTTACACCGCACAACCTTTTCCCCGCAGCTATTACAACGCAAGTCGTTACTACGACTTGCGCTGGATGGCGCTGTGGGACAAGGAATGTTTTAATTTTATAGTCCAACACCTTCCCTACTGTTACGGGGACTGGTGTTGGAATATAAAATTAAAAAATTCCTAAATCCGCGCCCTCCAACGCAAGTCGTTGTAACGACTTGCGTTGTAAAACCTGCGATGTCAAGTACCGCGATCTTAAAGATAGCGTTGTACTGACGTACATCCGCTAAAACTCAGCTGGGGAGCTATCGCCACCCGAAGCCTTCCCCTTGGTCAAATGCTGAAGCGCCACCCGAATCTTTTTTAATATGAGATCTGCCTTGATTTCTAAAACAAGGGACTCCTCCAACCGAGGGAGCATCAAAGAGGTCAGAAATGTGGATATGCGTTCTTGGTCAGGAGGGTGAGAACTGCGGTACACCAGCTGCAGGTGAGCTTTAAAAACATCCACAATTCCCCTCTGTGTGTATGCCCCTTCCATGGGGAGGTCTAAGATGGAGTATGGGAGAACAAGGAGTCTCCTACCATAGAATCCAAGCAAATAACCTCCCAGAGCTGTTCCCCTCCCTATGGAGAAGTTGGTGATAGGACCTCAGTGTAAATTTGTCCAATCTGTCACTCAGGCCACCCATCTGCCGCTGGACCACCAATTCCCTCCTCCTCTTCACCATAGCACCTGAAGGAAGCTGCTGCAATTGTGCCAGTTCTTCCTCCTTCCAAATTAGTTTGGCCTGTGTCGGCCTGTAATGTGCATTGAATCCCACAGGAGAATCCAACACAATGCCCCCTGATGACAGCCATCATTGCTACCCATTCTGTGGACCTGTGATTGGTCGAGGACCAATGAATCGAACAAAAACCAACAGCACCTCCACCAGTGTCACCCTGCTCTCCGCATCTTGAAAAATCTGACATCAACCTCCAGGTCAGGGGTGACCAGTCACTGTCCCCCATCCAGTCCCACAGAGAACAGGGGCATGATCCAAAAACATCTGGACAGGTGGGCCACCGCGAGGACCCGCTCCCCCAGCGACGTGGATAGTAAGATACGATCCAATCTACTGTACATACTATGCATTGAAGAATAGCAAGTCAATTCCCTCTAGGCAGAGTGGATATCCCTCAACTATCCCAGAATCGCAGATGGGCAGTGACCTCCCTGAAGGAGGAAGTCATCCTAGTCTTAGTGTTGTGTCAAGGGGAATTTGATCTAGCACCCCATTCAGGATGCAGTTAAAGTCATCAGCCCAGAGAACATGGCTGTCCAGCACGTGAGAAAGTACATCATGCACGCTTGGGAAACTTTGCCCATCATCAGTGTTTGGGCCATAGGTATCAACAATGGCTATATCTACACCTTCTAGTCTACCCGGGATAAGAAGTTAACGCTCCTCAATGTCCGCCTCCATGTATGTGAGGGCAAACCAGAGTTATCCCTATGAGAATATTGAATTGTCAGCATGGTAGAGTTGTCCCCTCCATGTTTGGGCAGTCTGTAAGCCTCAGCATCAGAGACGTGTTTCCTGCAAGCAGGTAATGTCCACAGCATGTCTCTTTAGAAAGAAGATAACCCTATAGCGTTTCTGTTTATTGCCCAGGCCCAGCATATTCCAGATGAGCTTGAAAGCTCCAGTCTTATCCAGTATGACAGGTTAAACAGAACCATATCATCATTACAAGCCCAGACGAATCAATGTGCAGGACGTACACTATCGGAACCCAACCCCCAGGGACACCAACGAGTACCAACTCAAGTCAGGAAAGCTCCTCCCCCCAATAGCAAAGAAAACACAAGTCTCCATGCACAATACATTGAAAAAGAAATGAAAGCTTAGCGCCTCCACCCCAGCAAATCCACCATCCTCATGAGAGGATTCCGATGACACCAGGGGCAAAGGGCAGGCCCCAGTAGCCCAACAATCAGAAGGACTAGGAGTGACTACAACCTCCCAGCCAACCATTCCACAGTGATAAGGGGAGACAACCCCATGTGTCCAGGATCCAAGCTATCCACCCACCCACTAGGAGGTGACAGAGCAGGTAAAAGACCCTCCAAGCACAGAAATACCTGGGATTCGAGTTACCAGTGTCTCAGGCACCAGGAATGTCTCAGCGGCTGCAGAGTCAATGGTGACATCGTCCTGGACCACAATGCAGGCAAACCTCTGAGCTTCTGGAGGATGTCCATGCCCTATACCTGCAGGTCTACACGCACACCACCCAGTGTGGGTGTGGAAGGGGTCTACATCCCCCAAGGGGCACACTGGAATCCTGTCTGCCATTTCCAATCAGGACCACACCTCCTCGGGGCGCTCAAAGAAGTGTGAATCCCATGCCGCAATGACACAAAGTGTTGCACCTAGTTTTCCAGGAGCCGTTCCATCGCTAGCCCTCCACCCTTTCAGGAAAACACATCAGACGCACATTATTTCAGTGTGAACGCCTCTCCACGTCCTACCCACGGTTTTCCAAGGTTTTAGAGATGACTGACAGCTGTGAGACTTGTTGTTTTAGGAGATGCACATCAGCCTACAGCGACGTAATATTGGTTTCCGCATCTGTCCGCGACCCTGATGAGGTCAAATCGCAACATGTTAACGTCAATGGAGACCCCCGCTATTTGTCCCTCAATTGCTCCTCTAGAACTGTGGATAGCCTCAGGGAAAGCGGATTGAGAAGGCTCCTCTTGTCTCTCTGGGGAGCATTCCGGAGTATCCGGGGGTTCCTGATGAGTGAATCTATGAGTAGACTTACACGGGGTAGTATACTGAGGGATGCTATTGCGCTGCTGGTGCCACTAATGTCTGTCCTTCCCCATGATGTGGCCAAGGAGAAGCAAGTCAGCACAGACCATAAATCCCCTCAGCACTGTTAGTGATGAAGATGCAGCAGAGACAGGCCCTCAACAGAGAGGTGCTGTGATGATGAAGCTCCAGCACAGGGCTTGTGTGGAGGATTAGGCGTGGTGGAGGCTCCTAAGGAACCCACGCCAGGGCCATCAATTGGGCAGGGACCATCAGCAAGCCAGAGTGGTTGGCGGATAGAAGCTACCGAGGCAAGCATTAGAAGAGCAATGGGCGAAGGCCCCGAATAGCGGCCATGGACCACGTGTCAAACCCTAGTCCCACCTTCAGGACATTGGCCACTCCCTGTCACTGTAGATAGTTCAGAAGGCCACAGTAGAAGAGGGGGGAGGCCAGTACGACCTTGCAGCCAACCCCCCAGCAACACGAATAAGTGACCGCTGCCCCAAGGGTCTCACCGACAGGTGCGCAGGCCTTCACTGTTGTGCATGACAGCCCCTGGTCAGGCACAAGGTCAAAGCTCTCCCAGGGTACCCCCACCACGGTCACCCTAAGGAAAGACCTACCGGACATGGGCCCAGTCAAGGCTTTCCACTCCTCCAATTGGCGCCACCAATCCAGCCAAGGTAATCCTCACTCCAGCCCTGGCGGCCCGAGAGCAGCCACGTCTCCGGCTGAGGTGCGATCTCTTGATGGCCAGGCCAGTGCCCCAGGCAGCCCAGTCCAGCACCTCAGCAGAGGCTGTCAAGCGCCCCCAGCAGTGCAAAGCCTGGCCACGATCCAGGGCCTCACTTTTTGCAGCACAGCTCCCATGGTCTTCTTCAGGTCTCTAATGGACGGCAGCACCAACAGAGGTCCCTGGTCGGATCCAGCGTGCTAGGGATAAAGCTGTCGGAGGCCAAGAACCAGCCACAAAGGGACTCCCGTTAAGGCCCTCAGCCTCTGCTCCCCCGTGCGCTCCCACACTTATTTCACAAGGGCACAGTGGACCGTTGGGGCTGCGTCAGGAAGAGCCTGGCCCGCACTAGAATTCCAGAGCCCCCGGCAACAATCAGGGTGTCCGCTGCAGTCCAGGCGCAGGGCCTCCACTCACTCTGTCACAGGCACTGCCACAGGTTCCCCCAAGCAGGTCACCCCAAGGCAATGTGTTGGAGCACCTAATAAATGGCATAGCTCTCTCCATAATTCAAACATTACATCTCTAACAGATCAAGATTAGAATTATATCCTTAAAAACTCAATTAAATGCAAAATATCCTCCCCCTCCCCCCCTGTAATACCAATGCAAGCTATGGGTACCTCACAAGTCATTTGGTCCCTAAAGAAACTTGCTAAACTGACCATAATAGAATCACTTAAATGTATGACCTGCTCAGCTCAGCTAGCGGATCTAGAGCATATGCTCTTCTTCAGCAAAGACATTAAATTGCTCTGGAACATTGATCAAACAATTAATAACGTCTCCCAAATTAATTTCCTAATACCCAGCATACCATTGCCCTTGACCCCTGGCACACAAGCCACTGTCTAAGATTAGACCTGTCCTTCCATACATGGTGGGCAATGATTTCAATCATAATGCTTCCACTAAATTGTGGAACAAGCTAGACCGCTCCCGTAAAAAAAAAAAAAAAAACTTCAAACAACACCAAGGAACTTTACACCACACCCTATCAAGCTCCTCTGATGGAAGTTACGATTAGGTACCCCAACATAACCACCCAAACGATCATCTCCTACAAAATACCCACCCTTACCTTCCCTTCAATTCCCCCTGTATGTTTATTAAAGCTCTTTTTTGGCCCTATTATAGTCACCTTTCTCTCCCTTCTTTCGGTATAGCTTTCCTATTGGAAGGGTTCACTGACAGAATATCGACCTCAAAAATATAGATGAAAAAAATGCTGAGGTAAAAATATATAACGCAAAAATATCAACTCCCTAAACTTAAGCAGGTGAGTACAAAAATATTGAAAACAATATTGATGTCAAAAATATAGTTGTACAAAATACCAATTTGTATATAGGTAAAATAATGTTAATACATATTAGATATATTAAAAAATAATACTAGTAAACAAAATAATTACATTTATTATACATTTTGACAAATATAAGAAACTTAAATAAAAAAGGTAAACACACATACATAATAATTAATACATATATATGTATTTACTTTAAAACAAATAATTATGGATTAATTTAGATTTATTTTATAATTTCAAAATGATATAAAAATGTACAAATAAAAGTGTTGGATAGCTGAGGGGTAAAAAAAACTATTCCCACTCTAATGAGTGAACAGTAGGGAAAGTGTTGGATAGCGGAAGGGTAAAAATCACTATCCCCACTCCAGTGAGTGCAACAGTAGGGAAAGTGTTGGATAGCGGAGGGATACAATTTTCTACTCCCACTCCAGTCAGTGCACTAGTAGGGAAAGTGTTGGATAGCGGAGGGCTAAAAATTACTATTCCCACTCCAGAGAGTGCAACAGTAGGGAAAGTGTTGGATAGCGTAGGGGTAACAATTACTATTCCAACTCCAAAGAGCGCAACAGTAGTGAAAGTGTTGGATAGCGTAGGGGTAAAAATAACTATTCCCACTCCAAAGAGTGCAACAGAAGGGAAAGTGTTGGATAGCGTAGGGGTAATAATTATTATTCCAACTCCAGAGAGTGCAACAGTAGAGAAAGTTTTGGATAGCGTAGGGGTAAAAATTACTATTCCCACTCCAGAGAGTGCAACAGTAGGGAAAGTGTTGGATAGCGGAGGGGTAACAATTACCATTCCCACTCCAGTGAGTGCAACAATTGGAAGGTGATGGATAGCGGAGGGCTATAAATGACTATTCCCACTCCAGTAAGTGTAACAGTAGGGAAAGGGTGATACCGGCTTGCAGAGGCCCATTAGCGGGCTTTCGAATCATTATACAGGGTAAACCTGTGCAACTATACAAGGAGAAATCATTTCTGGCACTACAATGCCCACAATGCATCACACGGAATTGGATGCCCATTAGGAGTGTTTGATTAAGCATATAAATCGTGGAAGTCTCGAATTGCACGTCACCATTCTACCCTCTGAAGAAGAAGAGACTTCGAAACGCGTAAGGCATCGATGATGGGAACTCTGTCTATTTTATCGGCAGGCGGGAGGTCGCCCATACTTAATAAAGGCTTATTAAAGCATACTGTTGCAGACTGCTCTTCGTTTTTTGGGCAACTTTGGAGCAGTAATAATTAATTTGATGAGTGTTATAGTTAGCTGGATGTTTCACTCGTACAAAACCATAAAAATTCCTCCGTTATAGTTAGTTGTGCTAACTATAACTCACGCGCCCACAATGCACTGCTGATGATGTCACATATTACTTCATTCATGACATGGTCAGTGACATCACTGATGACATCACTGATGACATCTCAAATGACATCACTGATGACATCATCCAGTGAATGTGGTTTTGTTTGAAATTTAAATATCTATTATATATATATATATATATATATATATATATATATATATATATATATATATATATATATATATATATATATATATATATATATATATATATATATCTGTATTGAAGATTGAGTGGATATATAACTGTCTGGATGGAGGATTTAGTAGCTGTCTGACTGTTTGTTTAAGTGAGTAATTGAGTAATTAAATGTGTCTCACTAAAAATATGGGTTAGTAACCAAACTATGTGAATGTGTGTATCACTGTCTCTGTTGTTGTATAACCTGCTGCATTAATTGGTCACTAACTACATGAGTGTCTATATTAGTTATTGATTAGTTGGCTGAGTATTTGTAAGGGAGACTGAGTGTATCTGTGGTTGGGTGGGGGAGTTCTACCTATGCATAGATGTGTGAGTGGTTTATTGTCTAGGCATATGGGTTTAGGAGTGTTGGAAACAGTTGTTTGGGTGTCTGAGTGTGTTTATGTGTGTGTTGGTAAGTGAATATATGTGTCAGTGGTACATCTCCAATAAAGTAGAAAAATAAAAGGCATTGTATATGAGAGTTGGTTATATAAATAAGTATACTTAAGAGTCAGTGATTGTGAGAGTAACTGTATGAAGGAATGTATAATTGTAATAGTGATTTTTTAACATAGTTAATGATTTACTATGTGTAAGTATAAATCATGTGTTGTGTGTATAACTGTGTAGGTGAGTAAATGTAAGTGTGATTGATTCTTTTCATGAGTGAGTAGCATCACTGCATAACCGACTAGGATGACTGCTGATGTGTCAATGTCTATATAGCTGTTTCAGTACATTTGATAGTGTTACCATTGATCAGTGACTGCATGTGTAAGTGATTCTGTGGGTGGATGGACAGTTGTGTGTGTAGACTTAGGAATCAGTGAGTGTGTATGTAGTAACTGGTATGTGTGTGTCAATGCTTTCAAATATGGTACTCTGTATTTTACAGTGAGTGATCAAAGGTTATACTAGTGTGTGATGAGGTGTATCAGATTGTCACGTGGATGATGTCATCAGTGATGTCATCCGTGATGTAATTTGAGATGTCATCAGTGATGTCATCAGTGTCGTCACTGACCATGTCATGAATGATGTAATATGTGACATCATCAGCAGTGCATAACGGAGGAATTTCTATGGTTTTGTACAAGTAAAATGTCCAGCTAACTGCAACACCACTGAAACCTATGGTTTTTTCAGTGAATTTCTAAGGTTTTTTACATTATTATTCCTAACTATAACCTGCTTGAAACCTATGGTTTTGTCAGTAAATATCAAAGGTTCTTTAAATGCTAATTTCTAACTATAACGTCTCTGAAACCTACGGTTTTTTCAGTGAATTTCAAAGGTTTTTTGCATTATTATTCCTAACTATAACCTGCTTGAAACCTATGGTTTTGTCAGTAAATTTATAAGGTTTTTTAAATGCTGATTTCTAACTATAACGTCTCTGAAACCTATGGTTTTTTCAGTGAATTTCAAAGGTTTTTTAAATGCTAATTTTTCAGTGCAATAGTAGTTTTACCTATTTTTTTGTACTGAATTTCTACATTTTTTTAACTGTTTATTTATAAATATTTTATTATTAAACAACATTATATATTTTTCTGAAAATTGCAAAAACATTTTTTAAATAAATGTAAAACTGAAATATTGGTAATTATTTTATTTTTTTTGTATTTTAATATATTTATATAATTTTCTTTTAAAACATTTTTATCAATTTTTTGGGGGGAATTGCGTACCCAGAGTGTACCTACCTCTGCGGGTCCGTGTATTCTAGCTGCCATTTTGGAAAAGTCGTGAAGGATCCGCGTATGTTGAGCGACGAGTGCTTGTTTTTTTCAGTTATGTCACATACGTACAACGTTTCGTGGTGTGCGCGACCGGTATGCGACTGGTCCGCGACTCCTGCTCCTACGCATTCGCGACACATGCATATTACGGTACGCGACGCTTGCGCGGTGGCGGGCCCCACGTGACGTCATATACATGCTGGGGCGCACTGGGTGCGTGACTCCCGTGAAATTTTGTATGTTCTAAAATGATATGTACGTGTCTTTAATGTACATATTAGGGCAAAAGATTATCTAAGGTATTCATAAAAATAATATATCTCTACTTGTAATAAGCGTACATTATTTTTAAATATAATTTTGCGAAGTCGTGTCGGGTGCGCGCTTCGTGAGCGCACGGTGCGCGGATCCCATGTGACCTAACAAAAAAAAAAGATTTGATTGGTTCATAACACTACTCACTGTAACTATTGAAGGACCCCACCCATTTTAATTATTCTGCTTGGAGCAGTTGATGAGAGACATCTCTTCTTCTTCCAGAACTGGTTTTGGAATTCGCAAGATCCCCATCATTCTTCAGATGAAGATATCTTGGAGGAAGATCCACCCAAGCAGAGGCCTGAATCAGTGGTATGAAAATTTTTCACCTTTCCTGCCGGATAAAAAAAGGTCAACGCCAGAAAAGTCACATGCTTGCTGTGTGACAGGGTCCTGTCGTGAGACAGTGACAAGAATGTAAACATCTGCGGACCATCCACCCGAAGAATCTGGCACGAGAAGAAATGAGGCGTGCAGCAAAAAATCCACCACCAGGCATTGCTAGCACCTCCGGAGCATCCACTTCAGCACCACCAGTAGACATTCGTCCAGAATTAGCTTTTCTGCAGCAGCACTGCACTAAGTGCAAAACCATCATCTGTTATGGTGAACAGTCAGTGGACGCTATTTGTGCAGCTCAACAGAACCACAAATGAAAATTCTTTTTTATTTTTTTGTTTTTGGAATGATGTTGAATTCCAAAAGATAACTGTTTACTTAGTTTCCAATTTTAAAAAACACTAAAAAAGTAAAAAATTGTTTAAAAAATACAAAAAAATAGAAAACAAAAAACAGAAGAAAAAAAAGTTCAGAACTACCTTATCTGGTTTAAAAAAGGAACTATAATTGCATGGTAATGTCTGAAAGTTTGGTTGAATGTATGTGTAGAGCATGATTGACTGAAAGAATGCATTAGTACTGTATGGTGAATTTATAGGGGCAGATTTATGAGGAAGTGCTGCAGCGTGACACTGCAAGCCTTTTAGCTGCACCGTGCTGCGGCACTTCTGAAGCACAGGGATGTGACATATTTACATGAATATGTCGCGATTCAGTGCTCCCTCTGCACTAGCACACAAACTGCAGCCATGCAGGGACACAGGCACCCTTGCACGCTGGTGCAAGGATATCTGTGTCTTGGGGAGATTGTTTTGTGCAGGAAGGGACTACTTCCTGCACAAAAACAATAATTAAAGGCATTTTCCTCCTTTAATGTGTGCTGTGGAATGCATCATGCATTGAAAGAGGAAAAAATGAGCAGAAGTGAAAACATTTCTCCTTGTTGTGCCTCGCTACACCACCTCTAGGGTGACGCACCATTCACATGTATCTACAGATTTACACTTTCTTGTAAGTCTTGAGATGTGTTATTCCAAGGGTGTTGTGTGCAGAGACAGCAACACCCATGGAACGCCCCTTCAACGCAAAGTGCTGCATTTGAATGGGTCGTATTTTCAAGGAAAGGAAAAGCCACGAAGGGTGGCTTTTCCGCTTCTTGTAAATATGGAGGAGTCCCCAGTGCCATCACTACGTTACAAAAAGTGACGTACTGGTGGCGCAGGGGGCTTGTGAATCTGCCCCATAAGTGCTTAGGTATTGGCAGAGTGATACAATAAGAACATAGTGCTGGATGGCTGATTGACGAACTGCATGAGACTGACAGGAGATATCCTAGGCTGCATGAGTACTACTTCAGTATTTAGTGGAGTGTACCAATAGTATGTATCTACTTAGAGGTTTGTTGGGATTGTGTACAGAATATTGTACGTGTACTTGTGTTGGTGCCTAGGTAATTCTATAAGAACGTCACTAGTAACTAGAATGATGACAGTGCTGCAAACAGAGTGCTCAGTTAATTTATAAGTGCTTAGGTATTGTCTCAATGCCTGAGTCATTCTGCAAGTGCATAGACAGTGACTGGGTTCCTAGAGTGCTAGTAGTTGACAGCAGGATAAGTTTATAGGCACTTATGTTTCAGCAAAGTGATTAGATAAGGACATGCTTCTGTCAGGATGATTGTAAGAGTGGACACAGACTCACAGTGTGATTCCAGACAAGCATGACTATTACCTGGACTTTTGCAGGACTGACTCAGTAGTCTCCAAGGGTTTAAGGGACCGCATACATTGTGCACATTTGACTGTAACACTGCTTGTCTCAATGCCTGATTCATTCTGCAAGTGCAAAGACAGTGAATAGGTTCCTAGAGTGCTAGTAGTTGACAGCAGGATAAGGTTTAGTAGGACTTATGTTTCAGCAGAGTGATTAGATAAGGACATACTTCTGTCAGGATGATTGTAGGAGTGAGCACAGACTCACAGTGTGATTCCAGACAAGCATGACTATTATCTGGACTTTTGCAGGACTGACTCAGTAGTCTGCAGGGGTTAAGGGACCGCATACATTGTGCACATTTGACTGTACCACTGCTTGTCTCAATGCCTGAGTCATTCTGCAAGTGCATAGACAGTGACTGGGTTCCTAGAGTGCTAGTAGTTGACAGCAGGATACGTTTATAAGCTTTTATGTTTAAGCAGAGTGATTAGATAAGGACATGCTTCTGTCAGGAAGATTGTAGGAGTGGACATAGCTGCTTTAGAGCCATAGAACAGGTCAGCAGAGCTGCTTTAGACCCATAGAACAGGTCAGCAGAGCTGCTTTAGAGCCAGAGAACTAGGTCAGCAGGGCTGCTCTAGAGCCAGAGAAACCAGGTAAGCAGAGCTGCTTTAGAGGAGAGAACCAGGTCAGCAAGAGCTACTTTAGAGCCAGAGAACCAGGCCAGCAGAGCTGCTCTAGAGCCAGAGAACCAGGTCAGCAGAGCTGCTTTAGAGCCATAGAACCAAGTCAGCAGAGCTGCTCTAAAGGCATAGAACCAGGTCAGCAGAGCTGATTTAGAGGGAGAGAACCAGGTCAGCAGAGCTGCTTTAGAGCCAGAGAACCAGGCAGCCGAGCTGCTCTAGAGCCAGAGAACCAGGTCAGCAGATCTGCTTTAGAGCCACAGACCCACTCTACTACTCTCTCTCTACTAATCACTCGGTTCTACTCTCTAATACTACTCTCTACTACTCACTCTCTACTATTCACATTCTACTACTCGCTCTCTACTACTCACTCTCCACTACTCACTCTCTATTACTTGTTATCTACTACTCTCTACTACTCACTCTCTACTATTCACCCTCTACTACTCTACTACTCTCTACTACTCTCTCTACTACTCACTCTCTACTACTCTCTACTACTCACTCTACTACTCTCTACCACTCACTCTCTACTACTCTACTACTCATTCTCTACTACTCTCTCTACTGCTCACTCCAATACTCTCTACTACTCACTCTCTACTACTCTCTCCACTACTCACTCTCTACTACTCACTCTCTACTACTCTCTACTACTCACTCTCTTCTACTCTCTACTACTC
The DNA here is from genome assembly GCF_964261635.1 of Lissotriton helveticus. Lineage (NCBI taxonomy): Eukaryota > Metazoa > Chordata > Amphibia > Caudata > Salamandridae > Lissotriton > Lissotriton helveticus. Next base: position 1,145,232,226 of record NC_136059.1, on the reverse strand, counting down.
ACTTTACTACTCATTCTATACTACTCTACTACTCTCTCTATTACTCACTCTCTACTACTCTCTCTATTACATACTCTCTACTACTTGTTCTCTACTACTTGCTCCCTACTACTCATTCTCTACTACTCGCTCTCTACTACTCTCTCTATTACTCAGTCTCTACTACTCTCTCTACTACTCACTCTCTACTACTCTCTACTACTCACTCTCTACTACACACTCTCTACTACTTGCTCTCTACTACTTGCTTTCTACTACTCTATACTACTGACTCTACTACTCACTCTCTACTACTCTCTACTACTCACTCTACTACTCACTCTCTACTACTCTCTACTACTCACTCTCTACTACTCTACTACTCTCTACTACTCACTCTCTACTACTCTCTACTACGCTCTCTCTACTACTCACTCTCTACTACTCACTCTCTACTACTCACTCTTTACTACTCTCTCTCTACTACTCTCTACTACTCACTCTCACTCACTCTACCACTCACTCTACTACTCACTCTACTTCTCCCTACTACTCAATCTCTACTACTTTCTCTCTACTACTCACTCTACTACTCACTCTCTACTACTCTCTACTACTCTCTCTCTCAGCTACTCACTCTCTACTACTCTCTACTACTCACTCTATTACTCACTCTCTACTACTCTCTACTACTCACTCTCTACTACTCTACTACTCATTCTCTACTACTCACTTTCTACTATTCACTCTCTACTACTCACTCTACTACTCTCTACTACTCTCTGCTACTCTCTACTACTATCTGCTATTCTCTACTACTAACTCTCTACTCTCTACTCTCTATTACTCACTCTCTACTCTCTACCTCTCTCTCTACTACTCTCTAACTCTTCACGTCTCTACCTCTACCTCTACACCTCTACCTCTACACCTCTAGCCTCTCTACCTCTCTCTACATGCACACATATGCACACATATATGCATGTTTGTTTGAATTTTGTGGAATAAACCGAGAACAAGGTTTAACCTGCTGCGAGTGCTGATTCCTGTTGGTTTTCCAACTACGGAGCTTTAATATATGCATTTATATATATGTATATATATATCAATATATATATATATACATACATATATAAACATATATATATATATAATCTGCATATCTATATAAATACAAATATAAATGCATGCATACATATACATATATGCATACATGTGCATGTTATGTACATGAAAGTTTGAAAAACACTAATAAAAGCAAAGCTAAAAAGCAACCCAATTACAAACAGAATTGCTTTAACTTAAACGAGGGCGAGACCTATTGCATTTTCAATGCTTGTTTACTTTGGTTCCATCAAGAAGGCATTCAGATGTGTCACACATTTGCCATAAATTCTGAATGTTAGCACTCTATTTCCTCATTAGATCACTGTAGTAAAGCTACTGCTCACCAGGGAAGTCTGCTGCTGGTATTCAAAGTGCATGTTTCAGTCTGCATGTTTGAATTTTTTAATGAAATAGAAGAGGATTTGAGAACTCAAAATGTGCCCTATTTTCCTTTCTGCAGCACTAATCATAATTTCTATGGCAAAATGAAGGCCCTCATTTTGTTCCTTTGCAAATTAAATGTTTTAAGTGTTACCACTTTATTCCAATCAAGATGGCTTCAGGTGTTCCATACTTTTGTCATAAGTAAGACTGTTAGCGCTCTAGTTGTTCTTTAGAATCTCTGGTACATTCTGTCATTGGGCTACACTTGGGCTACATCTGGGTGATATTTGTGCTACATTTGGGCTCTTTTGTCTCTGGTGGCCATCTTGGGAGACTTATTTTTTTATGAAGCTTCCTAATTTCCTCATTTACTACAGTCTCCTCAGTAGGAAACACTTTCAGTGTTTTACTTTGGTTCCATCAAGAAGGCATTTAGATGTGTCACACATTTGCAATAAATTCTGAATGTTAGCACTCTAGTTGCTCATTAGATCACTGTAATAAAGCTACTGCTCACAAGGGAAGTCTGCTGCTGGTATTGAAAGTACATGTTTCAGTCTGCATGTCAGAATTTTTTAATGAAATAGATGAGGATTTGAGAAGTCACTCAAAATGTGCCCTAATTTTTCTTTCTGCAGCACTAATCATACTTTCTGTGGCGAAATGAACCCCCTCACTTTGTTCCTTTTTAAATTAAATGTTTTAAGAGTTACCACTTTATTCCAATCAAGATGGCTTCAGGTGTGCTATACTTTTGTCATAAGTAAGGCTGTTAGCACTCTAGTTGTTCTTTAGACCACTCTGCAAAGCAGCAGTAGAACACAAAGGAATCAACTGACAGCCTCTGCCCTTGTTGGATGTACATGTTTTACTGAGAATGTCAGACTTCATTCTCACATGACTGAGAATGATAATGTGAATTTACAGAAAATATGCTCTCAATTTAGTTTAAAGATCACCTTCCAAACCTCTGTGGGAAAAGCATGAGAAAATAGTTTTCTCTCAAACATGATTCATGATATCCCAGCAGAAGTCTTTTTTACATGGTAAAATCACCTTAGAACACACCACAATTCCTAAAATGACTATGGTACCATCAACAAATGATTTATAATGTAACTAAAGTCTTAAAGCCTTCTATTAACTGAAATGCTTTTTAATGAGGTGCTATCATGTATATTGGTCCCAAGATGGCTGCCAACACTTCTTGGATGAGGTGCTGACAGCCAATCAGATCTCACGACGAGATGTGTCGTTAGGCTCCGCCCAGATATATATATCTATTTTTTTCCTTTAATATCTAAAAAACTACAATACAGATTTACACGATTTAACCAAAAGGCCCGAGTCTGAGCCAAGAACTACCTCTTTGCCAAATTTGGTGTAATTCCATTCAGCAGTTCGGGCTGTAGCTGCGATTAAAGGTTCCGATGGAAAATTGCATGGGGAAAACACGTTTTGGGACCCCCTTTTTTCTCGGCCTCCGCTTAACGAATCACCCCAAGACTTTCAGGATAGGAGCGGACCGGAGCTGGCCATAAGTTTTGAAAAATCTGCAAGGATTCTTCGACCGGCGCCAAAGTTATTCCAAATAGAATGTTGCAGATTTCCTATGGAAAATAGGTCCTAACTATAACTACCTACTGGCGACCGCCAGTAGGTAATATTTATATATATATTTACTTTAAAACAATTAATAATTGATTAATTGAGATTTATTTTATAGTTTCAAAATGATATAAAAATGTACAAATAGAAGTGTTGGGTGGCTGAAGGGTAAAAAATACTATCCCCACTCCAGTGAGTGCATCAGTAGGGAAAGTTTTGGATAGCGGAGGGAGACAATTTACTACTCCCACTCCAGTCAGTGCAACAGTAGGGAAAGTGATGGATAGCAGAGGGGTGAAAATTACCATTCCCACTCCAGTGAGGGCAACATTTGGGAAAGTGTTGGATAGCAGAGGTCAAAAAAATTACTATTCCCACTCCAATAAGGTTAACAGTAGGGAAAGTGATTGCGGAGGGGTAACAATTAATATTCCCACTCCAGTCAGTTCAGAATTAAAAACAAACAAAATAATAACAACAAAATACTTAAAAAAACAAAATAAATAAACAACATATATAAATATGTTAAAAATGTAAATACAAATATATTGAAACAAATATTTTTTATAAACATATTAAAATATTAAATACATATGACAAATACCTATAAATATTATATTAAATAAACAACATCATTTTAAAACAAATACATATTTTTAATTAGAAAATATTTAGCATAAAACATTAACTATTACACAAATTTAGTTTTTTTATTCCCTACCCTATAACACCACACAATTCACAACCTGCATCTAAATTTAAAAAAGTACTCCCATAATTACCAAAATAATTATCAATTAAAGAAATATTATTAATTAAAAAACAAATTAAAACTCATAGAAATTCATTAACTTCCCACACCTTACTCCTATAATTGCCACAACCCACAGCTAAAATGTAACTGTAAAAAAAATAATTACACAATTAAAACGTATTTTCAATTAAAAACTTATAGTATTAAACAACTAATTATAAAGTAAGTAAAATTAATTTACTCCCCACCCTTTACCCCTATAAAAGTAAAACCCACACAAAAAATAAACAATCACCCTCATTAAATATCAATTAATTAATTAAGAGTAATGATCAACTAATTATTAATTAATTAAATATAAACTACTTCCCACCCTTTACTCCTTTAAACCCCACAACCTGCACCTAAAATTCATTACACACTTACCATAGTTATCAATTAATTAATTAATGTTAATTAACAACTAATTATTGGTTAATTAACTATAAATTACTTCCCACCCTTTACCACTTTAGAGCCAAAACCGGCACCTCAGTCAGTCAGTCTGTCAATCCACTTTATTCGATTAGTTAAAATCATAAAAGTACAGAACACATCAGACATATTACAAAACATTTAGACAAAATATAAAAGACAATATACAGATAAAAATGTCCTGGCTAAAATATTCACAATTTTTTAAAAATGTCATATTAGCTATATAATCCTATTTAGACAAAATTCATGATCTGGTTTCTATTCTTTTTTAGCCTTACAGCAGCAGCAAGAAAAGAAGCGATGTTAAAAATATCTCCTGGGTTGCACAATGTCTGTAACAAAACTAACGCTGGTCTGACCTGGACAAAACCCATTCCTCTCAAGATAGGAACCAAGAATTTCATTCGAATGATGGAATAAAAATGACAAAACATCATGAAATGTAAGGCATCTTGGGTTGAGAAATTGTCACACTGACAGGGTTCTGCATCTTCAGGTTTGCACCACCCCGATAAATCCCCCAATAGGAAATGGTTCAAATTGAAACAGAGCCTAATTAGAAGCCAGCGATGGAAAGAGTTGTTCACCACGACCAAGTAGAGTTCAATAGAGATGGTTGTTTTTAACAAGTAGTGAGCCCTAACTAGAGGTTTGGAAAGCTCCAATTCTTCTAGCTCCAACATTAGTAAATTCTTGAAATTCAATTTCACCCACTGGACATCCTCCTTCTGAATCTTTTCGGGAGCCTCATACAGTTCAGGGCGTCCTATTTTTGCTAACATACATTTAACATCGGACAGCCACTTAATTTTGGGAGACTTATCTAAATTAAGACAGTCCCTCAGGATCCGCTAGTTCAGGGTTAGCTCGGGATTTAGCCAGATTTAGAGCCAACAAAGCAATGGCGCCGTGCCAAAAATATCAGAGACATAGCCTAGCCCCAGTTCCTGATGTATAGCGTACATTGGGTTAGATTGTGGAACAGACAGCAGACTTCGTAAAAACTTTTTTTCAGCTGTCTGTACCCCAGCCTGCTCTTTGAAACCCCATAGAGAGGATCCATAGCCCGCAATGGCCAGACATTTAGCTTTATAAACCTTTAAAATGGCCTCTATGGGTCTGGCCCCCAGGCGCTGTGCAAACCTTAAAAGACCTAGGGAAGAACGAATGACTGCATTTTTTTTAGCATTTTGTTGCGGTATCTAGGAGGACCTATCATCAAATAGGACCCCATGGTAAGTAAAAGAGGACACTGAAGTAACTTCCAGCTCATTGCAATAAAAAGATTTAACCTTTTTCGGTCTATTCCCTATTGACATAACATGTGATTTTCCGATGTTTACTACCAAATCTAAGGAGTGCATATAGGCCCCAAAGGCATCCAAGAGCCACTGAAGGCCAACCGCAGTACGAGCTAAGAGGAACCGGCACCTAAAATTCATTACACACTTACCATAATTAATTGTCAATTAATTAATGTTAGTTAGCAACTAATTATTAAATAATTAAAAATAAATTCCTTCCCACCCTTCCCCTATAAACCCCACAACATGCACCTAAAATTAATTACACAATTACCATAATTGTCAATTAATGTTAATTAACAACTAATTATTATTTAATTAGGAATGAATTGCTTCCCACCATGTACTTTATAAACCCCACAACCCACAGCTAAAATTTACCAAATGAAATTAAAAACACAATTAACATTATAAATTCTCAATTAAATAAATATTAATAAATTTAAAATATTCATTAATTTAATATAATTAAATTACTTCCCACCCTATTCCCCTCTAAACCGGCAACCCGGTACGGAACTAAAAAACACAAAAGTTAATTAAAATAAAATGAAAAACTGCAAAAAAAATTACACACATTAAAAAACATAAACGATACTTATACACAAAATACATCACATACATTTTGAATATGTACTACAATACGTAACACTAATTTTAAAAAAATCGATATTTTAAACTATATTTTTTCAAAAGATATTAATAACTTATTTATTTTTAAAATCAAAATAACTTACCTTCAAATCGATATTCTTGACAACGATATTCGTGCACACAATATTTCCATCCTACAATATTTTTAACTCAATATTATTGTAGGTTGAATTTTTTACCCTTGATATTCTATCTCATTACCCTATTGGAATATTATGATTGTTCTTCAGTAATACCAGCTCGACGAACTTTCAAAGTATTCTCACTTTATTTTCATTGACAAATTCTGGCAAACAGTATTATTTCAGCAACCTCGCCAAAAAAAGACCTCCTGGAGCTGCATATTTTTTATGTGCTATACATGTATTACTGATTGTTGATGTAATTCCTATCTTTCAAAATTAATGAAAAACTTCTGTAAATAAAAAGAAGATCATCGAAAGCTCTACACTTTGCAAAGCTTGCATTTTTTTTGTTTAAAAAAATCACAAATATGTGAATGGGCGAACTTTGCAAAGTCCACCCATTTGCTGCTCTACTTCAGGCTGTCACTACGAAAGCCACAGTTTTTTTTAAATAATTATTTTTATTGTTTTAAAGCAAAGAAAATAAACAGACATATCCGGTGCCATATACACATCCAATGATAACAGGGTGAATTGGTACAGAAACAGGAGAGATGTAGAGCAGTAAAGAATTCTTCGAGAGGTCCGTACTATTAAGCACAAAATTAAAATTGACATCAGTATAATCGCTAAACAGTTTAGAAGTGGATCCTCAAAACCCTCTCACCCATACATCAAAACAGCAGGAGAATCATGGCAACCTGACACTAGAAGTTAAGGATTAGAGTTTGGATATTTCGACAATATTACGAGTAAAGGAAAGACTAAGAAAAAATTGAAAAAGAGAAAAATTATATGGGCGATAACAAAATGAAAACAATAAACCCATCCCCCCACCCTGCACCCCTGCAAACGGCTATCGCCTAACCCCCAGTAGCAGCGTGCCTGTCGCCCCAACTAACTAGGTTCTAAAAGAAGAACTCTACCGAAGTAGAGAAGAGAAGTGGAGGAGGGCATATTCGTACGGGTTCCCGGTCGCCCCTCCCCCCGCCAGAACCATGAATCCCCAGATTGAAGTCAAGAAATCTATCGGACAACAAATATATGTCTCTACAAGGGAAACTTCAATCACCGCGCAGCCTTCCTAAAGCATAAGTTTAACAAATCCCGTGTCCATCATACGTAAGTCAAACCCAGTCTTTCAAACTCATCCTTGCCCCCTCCGATCAGACACATGAGTCCCCTCCGGACAAGCCACCTCTTCCACAGAACAGTCCGAGTACAAAGAAAATGTAATAGAACTCAATGCAGGACAAAGTAGAAGAACGAAAGTGCTGTGAACACCGTCAGGTCCAGAGACTCCCTTCCCCGGTATGAACTCCCAGCGTTGAGTCGTCCGCCATCTTAGCGGCTCCGATGTATAGGGGAGTGACGCAGTTTCATTCCGATAACAGTTCTCATCAAAAGTCTCTGGAGTGGGAACATCAATTAGTCCTTCCATAATCGGCAACGATCGTAGGCTTAACAATCCATTGGTGGCATCAAGTTTGTTTTCATCGTCCAAAACACTGGTCAAAGGCTCCGACACCTCACACAGTATGGGGTCTACTTCCTCCATCAGAGTGGCCATCTTGGGTGTCTCGGTCGTCACCGTTTCTTTTAGTGGAGTAGGGTCCGGTCCAATTCGTACCATCTCAGACAAGCGCGCCACCATCGTCTGAATGCGGCCTTCAACGTACACATGAATTGACTCAATGGCTGCCAACACAGTTCGTAGCGACGGGTCACTTCCGGTCCGTTCCACTACTCTTTGATCGGTGACAGTCATGATTGCTTCCCCCAGCGAGTCGATCTCTCAGAGGGGGACGGGCGAGTCGGGAACGATCGACTGCAGAGGGAGACTTATCAGTTAGTCCGATGATATCCTAGGTCTGCCCACGCAGGCGGAAACCCCGACCCAGCGAACACCAGCGGGCCCTTTACTGGGTCACCGGGCAGGACCCCCGCCCACAGATGCTACCGTTGGGCTGTCTCCCCTCCTCCGACTTTCACCAAGGCAGCCAAACGGCATCCACCTCAATCCGAGAAATCGAAAAAATAAAAATCACGACTTCGGTAGACCGGACCCAATCACACTACCACAGCCGATGTTGTTGAACTGAAGCCCGGATGGGCCAGTACTCGAGACCCCGGCTTCTGGGCAGATCTAGGCCGCAAACTTCCACTCGGCATATCTTCGGTAGCCGAACCGGTAGAAATCTCGGGATAGCACCATTAATCTCACGGCAGGTTCATACACACGGTGGCTGGGCGCAAGAACAGGATAAATGATAGGATATTCCGGCGGGAGTCGGAGGTCGGCGGAGCCGGGAGCCTACGCGGCCATCTTGGTTGCTAGCATGGCTCCTCCCCCCGAAAGCCACTGTTTTTAACTAATGGCATAAGGACTTGTAACAATGCCACAAACTAGATTTTCAGCACCACGGTATCTTCTGAATTGCCAAGAATAGGCAAATGTAAGTGGTGAATGACCTTCTTTAAAAATCTAGAGAAGATCGTCGACTGCCGGACTTTTTCATTAACGCGTAACTTTTCAAGACACATCTTTGCTCTTTGGAAAACATGCACTTTGCCCTTTGACTCTACCTTCAATTGACTTGAAACAACCACATAGCTTTTATGTCAACTATAGTTGTTTTTTTTTAACCCCTTCCGTGCTCCCGTCGGCCATTGGCTGACGGGAGCACACCCTCCCTAGTGCTGCCGTCGGCCAACGGCCAACGGAGCACCGCCCACTCAATAGAACGCCCGCACCGCGGCGAAAAAAAGCTGCAGTTAAGGCGTTAAATAATTGTTCTTCAATGCCCACTCAATAGAACCCCCGCACCGTGGCAAAAAAACCACTGCGGTTAAGGCGTTAAACAATTGTTCTTCAATACCGTGCTTTCTCTCCTGATATCATACATCTGTTCGCTTCAGATGGTTTCATACTGTTTTGCTTTTTTCTACTGCTTTTCGTATAACATGTCTCTTTTGAATGTTCATATTGTCAAAGTTTTAATTAACCATAAAATAAACATTTTCGGGGCCTGGTGGCAGTTGTGTAAAAGATTGCTTATGCTTTTTCATTTTCCAAGTCCTCCTGGACGTGTTTGCTGTTGTTAATGCCACTTCTGCCCCACCAATTTTAAGATTTGTTGACTGTGGAAGAAGATTACAGCTCAGTTACTCTCCTCTTTAGTGCAGGAACGCTAAGGAAAACAAGTTAAAATAATTTTAAGCAGAAAGAATATTAAAGCAGAGGCTGAAACATGTAAGTTTGTCACAAAACCCATGCTGGGACTCCTGTTGTGGGAAAAGGTGTAGTTTGTAAAACATGCATGGTTGAACAGTTTCCCACATTCAGCCTAAATGTTTTATTGTTTTTATATTGGTATCAACTCACATACATTATAATGTTGTAAAGTATTTAATACCCATTCGTAGCCCTTGTTAATTTGAAGCATTACATACACTCCACTTATACAAAATACATTTTCAGCTATAGTGCACAGCTGATCTCTCCCTATATAAAATGTGCAGTCATTCAGGATTTTCATCTGCCAATATATATTTGTCATTTTTGCCCAAAGCTTTAATTGACCCTAAGCAAAAAACATAAAATATGGGCATATATTGGATCTAGCTCAATATATAAGTAAAATACACATTATATTGGATAGGTTTCCAAATGTCGAGCTCAAAAATACTACAGTCCTTTTTTGGCCTTTAGAATGGGAGCTGGTCTTGCTATATAAACTCAGTGGCCCTGATTGAACACAAGCTGGTAGTACAGATGATATATAAAAGCATTCAGAACCTGAAGAATCAGGGAAGAGAGGGCAAGGGAGGAATATGGAACACTGGATGGTTGTATTTAAGTCTACCATTTTAAAGGAACAGCATGAAGGTCGGCTTTGTTCCTACAATATATGATACAACACTAGTGCATATTAATACTAAATCAGTAATCTTAGTACGGTGTGGTATCATCAATCACCAAGTTAGGGCAGACTTTCACTATCAATGATTCTAGGTAGCCGAAGCAGTTCAAGATAACGTATAGGCCAAAAAAGAGTGATACTACAAATAACAAGAAACAAACACTTTTTACAGAGGCAAAACCTTTGGACATCTCATGAAAACAATTCATTTGTAAGTTAGGGGAGACTGGTGTGAACTGGAGTGAGGAACAGAAAGCCTACAAGTACACTTAGTTACCAGTCACAGTCCTGTTGATCTCACAGGTTCTTATGATTCCACTATTTTCCTTGAAAAAAAAAGGAAACAATGACCACCATTGTGGGTTGGGGTGACATTTATTCTCAGTGGTACCCCTAGCTAGCTTGAATTAGACCTATTCCCAGTCTCCATGTCCTCAGTCACCACAAATGCCAAGGTGCCTAAATACACGCTGCATTGAATCCGAGTGCCGCATCACCGAAAGAACTCTCCTGACAGCTGAATATGATCCTTTGAAAACTCCTTGTTGTACCCGAGAGACCACACCATTGTGAGTCATGACATTTTCCAAAAGAGCAGATCAAGAGTGACCTCCCTCATGTTTTCCAAACGACAAATTGATTGATAATAGTGGAGTAAGGTAAATGGAAAAGTTGCAAATATATTGTAAAGCAAGAGAGAATATATATTTGGTGGGCAAATTTGGACAGTGGATCAAGTTACAATCCTACGCTTATATCAGGTGGCATTTAAACCTCTTATTGCGTTTTTAATGTTTCTCTTTTCATAAATGTGGTACAGCTCACAGTATAATTATGTTTAGAAAAACATGGAGTAAATTTGCAACGTATGAGTAGCAATCAAGGTTTACCACATGTGCAACTTCAACAAAAGCAACGTGTCTTCTCTTCATTAGTTAAGAACGGTGGATACCTCTCCAGAAATAACTACCTCATAGTATTTCTCATATTCCACTACACTGAGAGACCTACATAATGACTCAGTGTTTGTACTCCAATATTGTTCTCACAGCAAATCCTTATTCTTCAGTTATGCACATTATACATTACCAAGGCGTCTCAGATGTTATCAAACATCTTGCATATACAAGGTTTGTGAAAGCTAAAGGAGGGGTTAAGGGATGAACATACTAATAAAAAAACACCCACCCACAAACAAGAATAAGACTATTGCTATTCACAAACTACACTTCTAAAGTTACTATAGGAGTAAAGGTGTCAAAACAGGGACACATTTACTCCTACCCTGACTTGGTATAAGTCAAGCATCATATATGGGCATCACATGTGGACACTCGAAGTTACTAAGACAAACTCCATTAAAATATAATGGAGGCAGGGAAATAAAATAACACCACATAGGAAATTGTGTTACATAATTTCAAGTATTACGACTTTTAAATTTAATATATCTATTTCTAGTGTTAGAATGTAAATACGTATTAATTAAATATTTTATTCATTTAAAATGTAATACCCTACCCAATAGAAATATAAATTACTATTTTTAATGTATAATGTAATATGATTGCAATTATTTTAACACACAACATTTAACAACATTTATTAAGTTATGGATAATATTAGTGAGTGGGAATATTTTCTTAATTATAAATTAATGTCATATATTTTAGTTAATTATTTAATACCCACGTAATTTGATAAGTTGGGGTGTGGCTTAGCCAAGCAAGATGGCGGTCACACTTTAGGCGCACTCTTGGCCGATCCTATCTTAAATCGACGTGTGCTGGCTACGAGCCATTCCTGACCCACCTTGTCGCCGTGGCTTGACTCCTTGTGCCCCATTCTGAAGCCTCGTGGCCTGCTCATCTGGGCGGCCGGGTGAGTCATACCTTGAGGCTGTTGAGGGAGTGATATGGGGACCTGGGCCGTAGTGAGACCCCCTTGATTTTCTTCCCTCCTTAACTTTTGACCGACTTGCGAGAGCCTGGACAGCTCCCCAGGGGTTGGTTGCTGCTGGTCTGGACGCTGCTCCCTGCTGCTCAGTGTGACAGGCCAGATTCCACTCCGCATTCCGTCTCTCGGGGACCTGGACCTGCTGCAACCGGAGCTGATGGGCCTCCCCGGGCAGGGGGGCACGGTCGCCTCTCCCCTTGGCACTGCTGGTCTCTCTTGCCTGGCTGCTTGGGCCCATGGGGGTCGACACAGCCAGGACCCTTACAGTCATACTTTGTTTTCAAAGGAAATTAGATTAATTTAACTGGGATTTTTTTTTTATCTGTGCATTTGCCACAAGTGAGAGTGACCAATACTTATGGTCTGGAAATAACATACTGGGACATAGCCTTGAAAAAGTCCAACAAAGGACAAAACACGTGTCAGCTGAGATCGTCCATTTGGAACCAACAGTAACACATCCACAAAGGGTCACTACAAAAACTGTACTTGTGAAATGAGGAAACGAACAGCAATGCTTACGTAATTTGTTATTAAAATATTGTGTGTATAATTAAATGACTAACAAACCACTGAATTTAGAGTGATGATATGATGTGTAACACTTTTGTGATACTGATTTCAAGTAAAAAGGAAATATCACATACCTGAATGTCTGAAGTTGTTTTATGAGACAGTTTTATAATACTACTCAAACAATATAAATGCTATGTATACTATGATGCACTAAGGCATATGTAAACTGACTTGGACTATTATGACAGCAGATAATTATTTGTGAGGAGTGTTCCGCTATTTTGTATTTTGGGTCGACACTTGTTTCCTGGGCCTACAGTGATACCCTAGCATCTCTTCCTGACCCTATCCAGACTCTGTGCCCGTGAGACGTCATTGTTGGGCCTTCTCCTGGGTGGGCACGCCCTGGCAGCAATGCTGCCTCACATCTGTTGCTCAGCCTAGCAGTCCGTGACTGAGGTGCATGCACGTTGCGGATGGCCATGTCTGGATATTGGGCCCCAGGGCCTCTTGCCCCTTCTGCTGGGACCCTCAGCTTCTCATGCTGCTCGTGACATCTGAGAGCAAGCAGGCCATGTGGGAAACCACTGGACCTGCTTCCCCTGACTTCGACATCTGGCTTCCGCCCTTAATGCCAGGTTTCCATGCCATGGGGAAGGACATAGGACCATCGACACACGCACAAACCATGATGGATACATTTGCCATGGCCCCGCAGGTGAGTTTCGAGTGGCAGAGGGCCTCTTCCTCTGACTGGTGTGTGGCAGAGCCCACAGATCTCATTGCCATACTGCAAGCTATCCAGGCATCTGGGTAGGCAGTTGAAAAAAGGATAGGTGTGGTCAATGTGGACATTTCAGTCATCCAGCATGACCTCCGGAACATGGGCCATAGAGTAACTGCTGTGGAGGAGAGGATCTCAACAGTGTAAGACAACATAAATTAACTCAAAACCAAAGTGGCCATCTACTATACCTCACCAACAGCATGCAACAGCACGCATAGGATGCCGAGGATAGATCAGTGGCTTACGATTCATGGATTTTCTGGAGGAATCGGAATCCGCAGACCCTGTGGACTTTCTGTGTGACTGACTACAGTCCTGGCTACCCTAAGAAGCTATCTCACAGTGGTTTGTGATGAAAAGGGTCCACAGGTCGCTGGACCAACGCCCCCCGCTAGAGGCATCCCAGCATCTGCTGATTGCAAGGATGCTTTATTACCAAGATAGCGACTCCACCTTACTCGAGGCCATGAAGAGTTGGGATGCTGACATTTCACGCTTCACGGATCACGATGTTCCCAGTCTGCACCAGTGAGAGTAGATCCTTCAACAAGGTGAAACAGAAGTTGTGAGCCATCAATCTTAAATACATGCTCATCTTTCAGGTAAAACTTAAGGTCCTACACAAGGGCTACTGTCATTTCTTTGACACTCCAGTGGAGGAATGGGAGTGGGGGGCCTAGTGAGTGCCCCTAGGCCACCCCAGGATGGACCCTCAGACATCCCTCAAAACAAGAGCATCACTGAGACCTCAGCCTCTAAAATCTAGGCAGCAGTGGAATGCTAGGTCACATCGAAAACACGGCCGCTTAGAGGTCTCCCCAGACTCCTCTGACACAGAGATCCAGGAGCACAGTCAATTGGACATTCAGCAATCGCTGCAGGGATTCCCGCATGATGGGGGCAGACACAGAGGAAGAGGAACCTGCCTGGTGATTCCACAGGTGAGAGAGTGGGTGGGATTGAATGATTAACTTCCAATCATGTGTCAATGAATGCTGCCAGAAAAGCTACCACTAGCGACACCTTAAGGACCAGCTTCCTTTCTTTTGGGTTGACTGTTGAGTTTTGGGATTTTTGAGTGTCAGAAACTTCAGGGGAGCGAGTATGGGATGGAGAGAGTTGGGGGATTAAAGACTGATTAGTTTCTCATTTCTATTGGTTTGTTTAGCTTGTTTAACCCACCTGCTGACTACACCATTGCTACTCACACAACCACAACCAGTGTCCACTCCCCAGTGGAGGCATTTTATCCTTTACCCATTGTCTCATTGGATACCCCTTCAAGGGTGGACATGGAACATGACCAATACACTATATATAAATGGAGACCCATAAGACCCTTGGAAAGTTAACCGCCTGCTAGACCATATTAAAAGGACAGCAGCCCTGTGGTACCCCAAGCACCTCCGTCCATCGCTACTGGTGCTCCAAGAAACACACCATCTGGGCTTGAACTGCCCTATCCTAATCCTAAAACGATTTGGGTATGACAGGGTATTTCATGCTGAGTTCACCCAGGGCTCCAGTTGGGTGGGAATACTTCTGCATAAGTCCTTCCCTTTCTCAGTTACTTGACGATTACTAACCCCTTGGGCAGATATGTGGGAGTGGAGGACCTGCTAGAGGGATGCCCCAGCAATAGCCTCAGCATTTACATTCCACCACACCTACCGACCCAAACTTATGAGGCCCTTAGGGACCTACTATCAGCCTTTCTTGTATGTCCAACTATTATAGGGAGTGATTTTAGCACCAGCCAACCCTCACCTTGGTTAAGCTCCTGTTGCCCTATCTGCCTCATCAATACTGAGATGAAAAAGCATTGCCACTGGACTTTGACAGGTTATCTCCAACATGGTCCATCCAGACCATTTCAGGTTCATGCTCAACCGGGGTACTTAGCACTGTATACAATCATTGCAGATTGCATTGGCACGAGTTCATGAAATACCTGAATCCTGCATGCTCCTGCTTCCCGATTTTGAGAAGGCCTTTGATTCGGTGGACTGAGGCTTTATGTGGACGGTACTGGTCAAAATCGGTTTCGGTCTCCGAATACATAGATATATTAAACTTCTGTACTCCCAACCCACGGCCCGGGTGCTGATTAATGGGGTACTATCAGATCCCTTACCTATTGGCAGACGGACTCGCCAGGGATGTCTACAGTCACCCCTTATGTTTTTCCTTGCAATCGAACCCTTCACCCCCCTAGTGGGTTGTGATGCTCACCTGGGAGGGTGGAGCTTAGAGGACTCGTCGGAGGACGAAATTGCTTTATATGCCGATGATGTTCACCTGTACCTAGCGGACCCCGGTCGAACAGGTCCCAGATGCCTTTGCATCCTGGAGCGTTATGAAGAGACTTCCAGCCTGCAGGTGAATGCAACTAAATCACTACTAGTGCAGGTTCGTGGTGATTCTGTAACAATGCATTGGTAGGCCTCTATACCTGAGAGATGCTGATCTTCAAATATCTGGGGATACACATCTCCCTTTTTCCTTAACTGACCTGGAGCCGTAACATGCCTCCTCTCCTCACCTGGGCAAAGACGGACGTGCAGCATTGGGCACACCTTCCGCGTAACCTCTTGGGTCACATAGCCTTCTTTAAGATAATGGTCCTCCCATGTTGCCTATACAGCTTCCAAAATTTCCTCTTGCTAATCCCCGACTGGTGGTTTAGAGACTTCCCCTCCGTAGCCCGGGCCTTCTTGTTGGCCAATAGCTGCTCCACATTGCTTGGACCAAATGCCGGATGATAATTAACGACAGAGGGGTAGTGATGGAGGCTCTTCAAATGTGTTACAGAGCCACACAACTCCTGGTGATCAACGATTGGCTGCCTGGGAGGTGAGACAATATTGGGTATCTGACCAAACTAGCCTTACTAAACCTGGATAAAGTCATGGGGATGATCTACGGAGACCCCATCCCCAAATACCTTCCTGAAGTGACAAAAGTATTTTTCCTAACCTTACAAGCAGCATTGCGAGCTATGTGTTGGCATAACACACTCACCCAGCAGACCCTGTTGTGGCAGGGCTGCTGACTTCATCATATATCCAGCCTCCAAGGCTTCCAGGCATGGGACTGTATAGGTATTGCGACCCTAGGTGACATCCGGGAAGGGGACCATATTAAGTTCTTTCATGGTCTTCAGGCACAATACACCCTTTCTAAAACCCAATATCATAAGTACCTGCAAACTAGGCAAGCGCTGGCTGTGCAGTAGGATGGCCTTAGAGCATTTCCAGAGTGCAGTCTGTTGGAAGTGCAACTGCTGATGGGAGCGTTGGGGAAGGGAGGGTTGTGCCGCATTTACTGCATGTTGGTTAACAATGCTCCTGATGTGCTCCTCCCCCTGAGAAGGAAGTGAGAGGTTTAGTTGGGTCCCAGGGCTGAAGCTGATTGGCAAGTGGCTCGCATGGCAACCCTTGAGATAGCGTTGTCTCTTGGTTATTACTAATTCAATTAAATTCACATGATTTCCCTGCCCGTACCCAAATGCTGACTTTTTCCACGTGGTGTGGTAGTGTCCCATAATCACAGAATATTGTAAATGTATAGCCCACTCCTTGTCCTAGGTTCTGGGGTATGCACTCAAACTGACACTGAGGGAGCCCCATCTAGGGATTATGGACAAGCTTGGCAATACCATAGGGGAAAGGCATCTTATTGGGATTGCCGCTGTACTGACGAAGAGAGACTTTCCCGTAAGTGGAAACTGGCTCCTTCACCAATGGTGGCTAAGTGGAGGAAAGGGATGGATTGGTGCGCTGCACGGGAGGAACCCTTGTATTTGGAACGGGGATGCCCACACAAATATGAAGGTATATGGGGTCGTGGTTGGATCATTATAGTCTGCAAGGAACTGCACAGATGGTATTGTCCGTAATCCGTGTCCAGTGCCATGATGTGTGTGGTTGTTTGACGCATGGTGCTTTATATTTTTATGTACTACATTGTTTTGAAATCAATATGATAGGTTATCAAAAAAAATAATTTCATAAGTTAATGTGCTGTACCATTTTATTTTATTATAGGTTAATTATGCATTTTTTTTTATTAATGTACATGTATAGTATACATTAGAATATATATTTATTCTTTTTTATAAAATAACATACTTTAATATTTTCCCAATGGGAGAGCTCCACCATGGTGTCAGAAATCACCTCTCATGTGTGAAAAGTTACTAGTGCTGACTTTACACTCCGCAATCATGTTGTAGAAGGCTCCACCTCCTGATTTGCAGGGGTGGAGACGTGCAAACCTATACCTAGGTGTAAATCTAGACTTGGAAATTGTGAATGCAAAAAAGTGTAGACATTGGTATAATTGCAAATATACAAGCAAGAAAACATACATGTGTATATTGACCATTGTGAATAGGACTCAAAGCGTATACAGTGACTCGAGAAACAGGAGTATTCCTTATATTGACTATAATTTCATTGAAGCATGTAGCTCCTGTTACATGCTTCAATGAGAGAAAGTATGGATGCTACATTCTACATGGGATCATTTATCGGTAGGCTATTACCACGCTGAAGCATATGCCACTGTTTCTTCGCTTTAAATATTGATAAAATAGGTTAAAGTTCTGCAATCGATAACCAGAGTGTCATAAATTGATGTTCCATTTTTGAGGCAGTTTTTCAAAATGAGGTTCATGCAAGCGGTAAAATAGAATGTATGGAATTTTATGTCAAACCAGTGGCTTAAATTATGCTTATGTTTCCTTCATGTTGTTTATTTCTACATAGCAACTAGTTAGTATCAACAAGAAAAACAATTCAGTAAACCGAGAACTGCACTACGGAGAAAGCCTTTTCATAGATAGTGTAAGTTCCCAGCTGTGTAATCAGCAGTTTATAAATAGTCCCCCTTGACGACCAGCACTTCCTCCTTCTTCATGCTGAATCTCAGTTCAGCTTGTGAAGAAACACTAGAGTGATGAGAAAATAGAAACTGATGATAAGAAAAATTGCCTAATCCATTCCTCCATCCTCTCTCTGACATTCAGGATGATTGAAGAAATTATTTTGTTTGTGACACTGTAAAAATTAACCAAAATAGTAATATCCAACATCAAGAAGAGAGGGAAACAAATCAGAAAAGCAAAATTTAAATTCTTCTAAATCATACATTAGTGGTGGGATAATACTCCTCTTAACACTTGGAAGACTCGTATTGACTGAGGCAGCAGATCCAACACTGAAACACTACGGGGCTCATTCACACAGGGCCTCCTCACTCATGGTGCAGGCCTTGCAGTCATGGCTAGACCTCTCTACTCCAGTTATCCATTGGGGCTCCCCCACCAAGAGTGCGCCCCCCACACCTGTAGGGCCTCTGCCATGAGTGCGGAGGCTCTTTGTGAATCGGCCCCAAAGGCTGAAACTAGAGAGACACTTTGGAATTTAAATATTTCAGGATGTTGACAACTGTATGCTTCTACTCCACTCAGAACGTTGCAATGTTGATGGTGGTGTAGACTCAAGCACATAGGAAGTGACTCAGATGGCAGTGATGCACATATAGTCTCTTACATGACCACTGCTCCACATGTCTTTTGTTGAGTGGGTGAAGTGCACGAGCGCCTCTGGCATCACAGATTCTAGAAATCCTCCACCATTTCTCAAAGAAAATGGGTGTAAGTGAAGTGGCAGCGTTGTAGCCAGCCAGCTCCCCATCATATGAAAAAGCTGTTTGATTGAACCATATGTACTTTGTTTCTTGTTCCTGCCTGAACTAAAAAGTAATAGAGGTTTGTTTTTTGGCAGTACCAAAAATGACTTTCGTGTTAGGTGCGGTGCTTGGGTGTGAGACACTAGCAGTGGCATCCAGGTACAGGTTGTTAATGGAGGCCCCCTATGGGCAGATGGGTTTCATTTGCTCCTTGCATGTGGATGTGGAACAGGGCCATCTCGTGCACTACACCATCAGAAGCATCATCTCCTCCAGGCACTGTGGACTGTGGAGCTGAATAAGCATTTGTCTTTCATTGGTCTTTTCATTAGCATGCAAGTCTGCCTTCCAAGTGGATCAGCTGCCCTTGTGCCCAGATGTTTGTCCACTTCCTACGATGCACTTTGAAATGGTCGGTGGACTTGCAGCGTCTGGCTGTGCGCAGTCACAATAAAGGTGGAGTTTGTTCCTGCTGTTTTCGCTTTCTGTAGCAAGAAAATTGGAGCAAATTGGCCGACAGAGCGGCCAAGCATCAACTGTGTGATAATTCCGTTTTTACAATGCGATTATGTGTGATGGTTTTAATTATTATCTGTAAATCCTCAAGTGTCACTTCATAACAAATTAAATTACTGATCAAATTGGAGCAAAAGCCCAAGCAGTACTATTTCTCGAAAAAAGTAAAGTCCACATTTGTAAAGCGCACAATCACCCGTAAGGGTCTCTAGGCGCTGGGGGGCCGTCGGGAAGATTAAGCGAGCTATTGCCCAGAGTCACATGGTGCTGGGCTGACCTGCCGCCGGAGCCGGGGATCGAACCGTGGTCCCCAGATTCCAGCGTCAGTCGCCCTGGCCGCGGCGCCACACCTCTTCCAAAAAAGTGTGTTTGATTAAACCCAAGCACTGCAATAAACTATGCCAGAAAAATACCCATCAGGAAATTGACACCTGAGAGGAAGGCACAAAACTAGTAGACTACTCAAAGGCTCTCACGTTCCCCAATTATGAGCAGTAATCTGTCATCGAGCAGCAAGTGTCAGCACCAGGTATCCACTGCTAGCACTCCAGCCAGCCGTCATCACTCCCTCCTTCCAAGCCTAAATAACAGGGTGTTTTTTTTCAGTTTGCTTCTAAATGCACTCCATCTATTAGTACGGACTACCTCCATCTACGTCAATTCACCGAAATGCCAGGATTAGCGGGAGTGACATCACACACCCTTTGACCTCCCTTTTCGCTCACACACAGGAGGCATCGCTATCGTCCATAAGAAATCCATCCGCATCTCAACCAGCTCAGACGTCAATCTCGCCAACTCTGAACACCTTCACTTCCAGATCCACACCGACCCCAAGACCACACTCAGAGGCACCCTCCTTTACAGGCCACCAGGGCCCCGCGCACAATTTAGTGAAGACATCACGGACTTCATCACTCCACACGCGCTCCCTTCCGAGTATTACATCCTTCTGGGAGACCTCAACTTTCACCTTGAAAAGAACAACGATCGCAACACCACCACCCTTTTGGACAACCTTGCCAACCTCGGACTTAAACAACTTGTCACTACCCCCACCCACATCGCAGGTCACACACTCGACCCTATCTTCACCTCCAGCAAACATGTCTCCTTCAGCCACACCACAGCTCTCCTCTGGACTGACCACAGCTGCATTCACTTTACCTACAACAAGACCACATCCAACAACCACCCCCAACTCACTCTGCAAAGAAACTGGAACAAAATCACCATCGACCAGATCGCCTCATCGCTCCTTCAAAACCCCCCAGCCCACTCCTCTAACCCAGACCAAGCAGCCACCAACCTCACCCAATGGTTATCCAACAGCGCAGACATCCTAGCACCATTGAAAAAACGACAAATCAAACTAGGCAGCAAGAAGGCCTCCTGGTTCAACGATGATCTTAAGGAATCCAAGAAACTCTGTCGCTCCCTTGAGAAGGCCTGGAAAAAAGACCCAACCACCAGCACCAAGGACGCCTTCAAAAACGCCACCCGCATACACCACCAACTTATCCGGAATGCCAAGAAAGCCGCTTTCAAGGACCGACTAGATAACAACGCCCACAACAGCAAGGAATTATTCAACATCGTCAAGGAATTTACCAACCCCTCAGCCAACTCCAATGACATCACCCCCTCTCAAGCCCTCTGCGACTCCCTAGCCTCTTTCTTCCACAACAAAATTGCAGACATCCACAACAGCTTCGACAACCGTTCCAAAGACCAACCCACCCAACCCCCTGCAGGACCCACACCCCCCCGGAACATCCTCAATGACTGGAAGCCAATCTCCACGGAGGACACCATCCGTCTGATGAACTCTATCCACTCAGGATCCCCCACAGACCCATGCCCTCACCACATCTTTAACAAAGCAGACTCCATTATAGCACCGCACCTCCGAGACGTCATCAACTGCTCCCTCAACTCCGCAACCTTCCCAGAAAGCTGGAAACATGCCGAACTCAGCGCCCTCCTGAAGAAATCCACAGCTGACCCCACCGAACTCAAAAACTACCGCCCTATCTCACTCCTTCCATTCCCGGCCTAAGTCATCGAGAAAGCGGTCAACAACCAGCTCGCCGCATTCCTCGAAACCAACAAATCCCTCGACTCCTCACAATCCGGCTTCCGAGCCAAGCACAGCACCGAAACCGCCCTCATCGCAGCAACAGACGACATTAGAACTCTACTGGACAATGGAGACACAGTCGCCCTCATCCTCCTCGACCTATCCGCAGCCTTCGACACGGTCTGTCATAGCACCCTTTTACAACGCCTCAGAAACGTCGGAATCCAGGGAAAAGCACTGGAATGGATCACCTCGTTCCTCACCGGAAGAACCCAGAGAGTCCGCCTTCCACCATTCAAGTCAGAGGCCACTGAAGTCATCTGCGGCGTACCACAAGGATCTTCTCTCAGCCCCACCCTCTTCAACGTATACATGAGCCCCCTCGCGGTCATCGCACGCCAACACAACCTCAACATCATCTCCTACGCCGACGACACTCAACTGATCCTATCACTCACCAGAGACCCTAACACTGCCAAAACCAACTTACACGAAGGAATGAAAGAAGTAGCCGAATGGATGAAGCACAGCCGTCTGAAACTGAACTCAGACAAAACAGAAGTCCTCATCCTAGGCACCTCCCCCTTCGCCTGGGATGACTCTTGGTGGCCAGAGGCCCTTGGAAAAGCACCCATCCCAACGGACCACGCACGGAACCTGGGCGTCATCCTGGATTCATCACTCTCGATGAACAGACAAGCCAACGCCGTTTCTTAATCTTGCTTCAACATTCTTCGCATGCTCAAAAAAACATTTCGCTGGATCCCCACCGAAACTAGAAAAACAGTCACCCACGCTCTGGTCACGAGCCGACTGGACTACGGAAACACCCTCTACCCCGGTACCACCGCCAAACTCCAGAAAAAACTCCAACACATCCAGAACGCCTCAGCCAGGCTTATATTGGACATCCCGCGTAAAGAACACATCTCTGGTCACCTGAAAAACCTCCACTGGCTCCCCGTCAATAAGAGGATTACTTTCCGCCTCCTAACCCACGCACACAAAGCACTCTACGAAATTGGACCCGAATGCCTCAACACACGACTGTCCTTCTACACCCCCTCCCGCCAGCTACGATCCTCCAACCAAGCCCTTGCCTCTGTACCTCGCATCAACAAAACCACCATGGGAGGTAGATCCTTCTCCTACCTGGCAGCTAAAACCTGGAACTCACTTCCCACTCACCTTCGCCTTACTCAGAACCACCTAGCATTCAGAAAGCAACTTAAAACGTGGATATTTGACAAGTAATTCCCCACCCTTATTCAAGACCCTCTGGGTATGTAGCGCGCTATATAAATTTATTGACTTGACTTGACTTGACATACACACAAATTCACACATATAAACTCTCTCACACATAAACACCGTCACCCACAAGCACGCACACAACATACATTTAAAAGCATTGTTTACTTACCTCGTCTGCCATGGGAGGGCATATTCCAATTTATTATACTCCATTTTCAGAACACTATTAGTGAATATTATATTTATATTTTCACTATTAGTGTCAAATTGACTGACACTATTAGTGTAATAAACAATTGACAGAAAATAAAGAGAGTAGAGCCCCAGCTGCCCCTGTATTTCTGGCACTAAATTTGCCAGGGGTCTTAAAGGCAGTGCTAGGGGTAGCGAAGGGCAAACCACACCTAAATGACATCCATGACTGCCTCACTCCAGATGTTTGCAGCAAGTACTCTGGTCATGATCAGGCAATATTGCCTCCCTTCAGGCTCGTTGTGGTGCTCCCCCCCCCACCCCCCTCTCTGAGCTGCTGCTGGGCTCACCCCACACCCTGAAGGCATTCTCTCCATCCTGCTGAAGCACACATTCAGGCTCCTGCAATGGTCCCCCAAGCTTGCCCGATTCTCTCCATCTGTTGTCCTGCAGTTCTCGTCCACGTGGGTGACCACATGATTTGAAGATGACTTTCAGCCAATACTGTGTTTTTTAGCCAACATCACTAAGCACGTTATGACCTTTAAGTCCCAGTATGCTTAGTGTTGTTAGCTAAAAACGGGGGTTCCTGAAAGTTACCCATAACTGTGTACGTTACCATTTAACAGTGTTAGTGTACTGCTATTGTCGAGGCCCCTCCAGCCCACCCTCATGTCTGGCTCCTGTGTGCTCCCTTAGTGCTCTTCCCCTCTCCAGAATGTCGCATAATGTTGCTCTACACTGGTTCGTTACTGTACCTAAATAGGCAATAATGTATGGAGGTTACACATTGGCCCAATCCATATCCTCTATTTTCCTTGGTGTTGACCACTTCCCACCTACCTGCCTTCCCTTCACCACATAAGGTTAGGTTTTGTATATAATTCGTTCTCACGTGTGTGACAGTTTTCAGCTGAGCTCCGTTATGTGACAATAGTGGGTGCCGACTCCCAAGATACACAGCTCACAGGATTCCTATTTACATGTTTGAGGAGCTCATCCAATCCTATTTTTTCCGTTACATTATGAAATGTGCTGTTTTCATTACATAACTAAGATGACAAAAGTTGGAGAATTCTATTTATGTGACCCGGGAGGGAGGGTTTGTTTATAGAGTTATGTTCTTATGACTTGTTTATTGGGACATTTCAATCCGCTAAATGCACTGTAAAGAGCATTGGTGCAGATATCTGTTGTCAGTATATTCTTTCTAGTCAAGGAGGTATTGTTTATTTTATAAATATTTTTCCATTACAATTTTTGCTAAATGTAGACAATGTTGAGACCACATTCTACTGTTACTTTCCAAGATTGTAGTGTGCTGGGATTTTGATGTATCTGTACTGATTTTATGATGCCGGAGGATTCAAACCCTCAATCAATAAAATAAAAAAGTTAAATAAATGCATACAAAATAACTAGGACGACAAATCCCTGAAGGCTTATGATAAAAACTGGACTGCATTAGCCTCTCATGCATGGGCATAGGAAACTTGGAGCTCTGGAAACATTTTTTTATAGCAGCCCATCGTCAGGGAGGAATACGGCCCTGAACTGGATGAACTAGGTGGCAGCGAGGGCGTGTTTACCAGTGCAGGCTGTAGCATAACTGCTAACCTCGTTAATGAGCGGGACCCAGACTGACAAACATAGGAGATTGTGACTGCAGTTGAGAATGGAGGTGCTCAGGTCTGACCCTCATGCTGCTGCTGTCTGATAAGGAACTTCCACTTCTCAGAAGCACTGTCCCAACAAGCAACAGTATCTGCAAGAGTAACACTGATGTGCATGTGCCAAACAAGGCATTAGGATTGGCATAGTCAGTATGAATGGAAGAGGAGTAGGGACAAAGGTTTCAGCATCATGAAACAAGCATTGGCAAAGCTAATATGCCTTGCCTTTGGGATCTGTAGGCTTTGCCAATGGGTTTAGCCATGCAGCACAGCATCCCTGATGCTGTGGCACACGGCAACATTAATTAAATACAACTCTTTTGTTGTGGTAGATCGCAACATTTTGTGGGCTCCCACACCATGCATGCATGCACCTACAAAATGACGCAGCTCTTTCATTTTATTTTTATTTATGATCGTAGTTAATTCAGTACTTAAAAAACTAATTTGCAACTCGTTCTTTTATTTAAAGTAAGTGGGGTGGAAGCAACATGGGGTGGGGGCTGAGACAACACAAGGGACAAGCGGCAGAATCAACACAGGGGCATGGGTGGTGGGAAGCAACATGGGAGGGGACGAGTGTCAGAAGCAACACAACAGGAGCTGGTGGTGGAAGCAACCCAGGGGGCACCGTTGGGGGAATCAAATGAGTGAAAGAGCACTGTGAGAAGTTGGCCTGATATGTGATGTCCACTATTCTAGTGGGCACCCTGTATCAGTCCAAACAACCCTTATGGTGATGGTTGTAAAGTCAACCTTATAGACCAGCTATCCTAGTGGTACCATGGACAAAGCAGTCTTAGGCTAAACTCAAGAGGGCATGTAAAGCCAGCTGTTTTACCATATATAACCCCTTTAATACCAAGTGAAAGGACACCACACAGGTTATATGTAAAAAATATATATGTATTTATTACTAACACAACCCTCTGAACTCTTTATGAGGTCAGAGGCACAAGCACATAACAAGATACTCAATTATCATACAATAAGTTGCACAAAATACAGTAGAGCCCTAGGGGCACGTAAAACCATATACTAAAATAGTGGTTTAAGAACCACGTCACGGACAAAGGATAGGCCTAGGGCCTAGGGAATCGCTGGGGCTATGCTGTATTAATGAGAGTTAGGGAGCAGGAGGCCCACGGGATGCGTGTGCAGTGTCTTTGCACACACGCGAGTTACCATAGAGTTAGAATGGGAACGAAAGAATTGGAAACTAGTTCTTTTGGGACACTTCCGGATGGACTAGGAGAAAGCTACTTAAAACTTAGACACTAGGATAGTCAATACCCACAGGAGCACCAAAGTACTCGCGTTACCTCACCCACAGGAAGCGGGTGCATAGGTGTCAAAGTGTGTCAGGTTTCGTCGCTGATTCCTATGGAGCCTTGAAGAAAGATGCTGCAGGCGACCAGGAGAGAAGTGTCCGGGTGGATCCAAGGGCGGATCGAGGATGAAGAGTACCTGAAAGCAGAGGGGACAGAGTCTGGGTCACTAGCCAGTGACCAGAAAGGAACCAGGCGATGTCGCAAAGCAATCAGGTAATGTCGTGAAGCTTGACTCTGCAGCCACGTGGACCAGGAGGCGTCGACGATGACCAGAAGCTGGAAAGGGACTGTCCCACGAAGGATCTCGCTGTTGGCAGCGTCGGCTTCCGGATTGGAGTCAACAGGCCTTGGCAAATGCAACCCACGCAGGAATCGAATATTCGCTTCGGGATAGACCAGCAAGGTCTATGGGGCTTCTCCTTTGCAGGGAAGCAGGGGCC
Source organism: Lissotriton helveticus (assembly GCF_964261635.1). NCBI lineage: Eukaryota > Metazoa > Chordata > Amphibia > Caudata > Salamandridae > Lissotriton > Lissotriton helveticus. Next base: position 1,145,205,472 of record NC_136059.1, on the reverse strand, counting down.
CACCTGGAGCAAACAGGCAGGTGGTGTAGATTCAAAGGTTTGTCGTCACAGAGGCCACTAGCCAACGGGCAAGCGACCAGACAGACGCGTCGAGCAGAAAAATGCAGAAGAGCCCCGCGCAGAACTCGTGGAGTGTGGAGGACTGATCTTCGGTGCAGATGATGCTCGGGGCTGCGGCTTCTCAATCCCCAATGCACAATTTCGAGGGGGCCTCAGAAGCTGCACAAGTAGCAAGGAGCAGGCTTTTCAAGATGGCCGGTCCCACGTCTCTCGTCGCCTCCACGGGTCTCAGCTTTGCAGGGACTGGGATCGGGGTCAGAGAAGTCTGAAAGTCTGGCTCTCATTGGACTCTGTGCTCGGGCTCCGGCAGGAGCGCCGACAAAGTAAACCGCTGATCGCTGGATGGTGCCTGTTTGTACAGGGTGGTCACTCCTTGACCACAAGGGAGATTCTTCAGTCTTCTATCTTCAAGTAGAACGTCGAAGGTCCAGAGTTTCGTTTCAAGTTTCAGTTCAGGATAAATCTAAAGTCTCTAGACTCAGCTCCTACCTATATACTAATCTGGTGGGCTGGATTACCTGCTAGGTCCCTCCTATGGGTGGGACCAGGGAAGGGGGTGGTTACAACCCTTTCCCTTTGTCCAGTTTTGCGCCAGAGCTGGGGCTGGAGTGCCCCAGCAACTGGTTTCAACTGGACTATGCATGGAGCACCTTGTGTGCCCCAGGCAGTGTCTCATTCCTTTCAACCCACCCTGCCCCAATACACTATAGCCTGTCTGGGTGGCAGGACACCTATTGTCCAGGCCTCCCTCGCTGGAAGGGCTCCGAGCTGTAGGAGGTCAGACTTGTTTCTGTGGCAGCAGCATCCATTTTGTGATGCTGAGGGTCTGTTTAACTTTAACCGGGTAAAGCTACAACTACATGTCTTCTCCCTCTAGAAGGGTGGAATGCTACCCCCATCGCCAGAACTGGCGAGATGGTAGTATTCCAAAGCGTATGACACCTTACACAACATGTTTTGATAAAGCCAAACCAAAGTTAGCATTCAACCGCGAGGATTATAATGCACTTAAGAGTATATGGTATGGCTATATCATAGAACAGCTTTAAGGACATGGTTCCGAAAGCTGTAGACAGGCTCAGCTCATGCTAGAGCCTCATCACACATAAAACTAAGCACTCTGCCTTCAGGATTGTTAAGTCCTGCCATAGGAGTGACTTATAGGTGCATATGTGTCTATATATAATGGTAGGTATAGGAATACTACAACTAAGCAAGGGGTGATTACACAACCTTGCCCCAGCTGAGTGATCAGCCAGTTGTGCCAGTTTGGATGGACAGCGCGGGGTGGCAAAAGATATGCTGCAGCCCCTGGTAGGCCGTGGATGCACCTATGCCCTGGGTACCTATGGTACATTATACAGGGGCTCATAAGGCGACCCAATCCAATTGGTGATGTAACTAAGGTACATGGAGTCCATTTTACAGTGAGAGCAGATCACCTGGGGCCCTGATTAGCAGGATCCCAGGCCAACTAAGTCGAAAACCAGCTAAACACAAGGCAAAAAATCTAGGGTAACCATAGTCAGGTATCCACCTTCCTACACAACCCCCCAAACGAAAGGAGATAAGGCTATCCTTGACCAGGTAAGCCTATATTGCCTAAGTGGCCATATAAGGAAGTAACTGCACTAGCATGGTTACCCCCTGTCTCATGGTCCACTAAGCAATCCCTCACCCTAGGGATATCAGAGGGTCTCCACCATAGGGAATCTCTACCTGTGGTGTGTTTTGGCAAAGTAAAAGGCTGGTGTTGAGATGGAGTACTGAAGTGAGGCTCCACTAATGTAGGGCTCAGCTTCCTCCAATCACTATCCACCATACATGCCTTTCTTTCCATGACTGAGTTGCACTGTGCTCTCAGGGTCAACCTCTGGCTGCCTATAGCTGGAGGCTGGGTCCCTGTTGTTGGCTTACTGGAGGGACAGGTCAGGTTTGGGGCCTTTGGGGCCCAGGTTTGGCTGTGCCCAACAGAGTCCATCTGGGGGAGGTTCCTAACTAAGAGTAAGGGAGATCCCTCAGGAGTGTCTGTTATGTTCACCTTGCTAGGGCTGCCAGCTTTGGTGGCCCTAATCTGCTGATGGGGATGTTCTTGTGGACAGGGGGCCCTTTGGGGTCCACTGGCCTCCCTGACCTCTACAGCCCTGGGCTGACTGAGGCAGGGTAGAGAGGGGCAGGTTACCTGCTCCAGACTGGGTCCCACCTTGGAAGGGTCCACTGACATCAGGGGCTCTGCCAGCCTAGGCCTGAATACCTCTGGGGCAGTTTCTTCACAAGGGGTAGGGTCAGTTCCCTGAGGAGGCTGACTCCCACCTAATGTCTGGTGGGAGGGATTTCTTCCTCCCCAATACTCTCTGTCTGAGTGGAGTGATCCATAGTTTCATGCTTCACAACACTAAAATCTGTTTGAGTTTGGGCTGTGACCATCACAGCCCTACCAACCTTTTCAAGAAGGAACTCTGTTTGTGTGTGGGCTGTGACCAACACAACCCGGCCAACCTTTTCAGGGAAGTCTGCCTGAGCTTTGGCTGTGACCATCACAGCCCTTCCAACCTCTTTAGGAAGGAATTCTGCAAGTAATGGAATAGTGGTCCCCCGTGTAAGTTCTAGTGAGGACAGTCAGCCTTTGGTCCCTCTCTCTGAAAAGGCTATTGAACTGGCTATTAGGGAAATGCGTTGTTCTGGGGCAATGGGACCGGATGAACTCCCCATTTCTGCTTTAAAGCAAAGCAGCGTAAAATGGAGCAAATTGCTTTGCCCGCTGTTTAATCTTTGTTTTTCGAGCAGAACGGTTCTCCCTTCCTGGAAGGGGAGTATCCTGGTTCCCCTTTTTAAAAAGGGTGACCGGCAGTCCCCTCAAAACTATCGTCAAATTGCCCTTTTGGATGCAATTGGCAAAGTTTTTGCAAAATGTCTTTTGAAATTAATCAATGATTGGGTGGACCAGAGTAATATACTACCCCTAGAGCAGACGGGATTTCGTAAGAGCCATGGCACCTTGGATAATTTAACAGCCCTGCAAGTAATATCAGATAAATACATCAGGGTCAGAGGGGGGAGAGTCTACGCAGCCTTTATAGACTTCTCCACAGCTTTCGACAAAGTTGATCGTCCTTTGCTGTGGAGGAAACTATCGGCTTTAGGTATGCCAGTCCAGCTTTTAGACTTAGTTCAAGACCTCCACTCTGATACCTGGTGTAGAGTATTATTGGGAGGGGAGAGAGGCTTATCTCAAGCCATCCCATTGGCCAATGGACTCAAACAGGGCTGCTTATTGGCCCCATTATTGTTTTCCCTTTATGTTTGTGATCTCCCCCAGAGCTTATCTTTAAGTGAAGGCATTGCCCCGGTTCTGGTGGACAAACCAATTACATGCTTGATGTATGCAGATGATATATTATTATTGGACCTTACTCCAAAAGGTCTAAATAACCGTCTGGAGGCATTGCATGTATTTGCCGAGTCCCATCATCTGAAGATTAATATCTCAAAAAGCAAAGTAATGTGTATGATGGGAAGAAAAAAACCGAAACTTGGGAATTTTAGTTGGTTTTTAGGTGGTCACAGGCTGGAAATTGTAAAATCTTATGTTTTTCTAGGGAAGATAGTACGTGGCAACTTGAGCGAAAAGGCCCATATAGATAGTAATATCCGGAAGGCCATGACACAGGGTAAAGGCTTAAGTGCTCTTTATAAAGCTACAGGCAAAAGACATTTTGTTTATTTGTTAGAGGCTTTTCGGGCAAAAATCCCGGCCTCTTTGCTTTATGGCATTGAACTTCTTGATTTGGGGCAATGGGGCTTTTTGGACACTGTTGAGGGCAGACTATTGCGATACTTAACTACGGTCAACAACGCTTGTACCGTGGCATCCCTTAGGATTGAATTTGGCATACGTAGCAGTTGGGTTCAGGGCTTGGCGGGAATAATACGATGGGTCTCTTGTCTGGTAAAGGGAAAACCGGCCACTTTAAGATTCCTCTTCCAAAAAGAATTATTGGGTCCCCTAAAAGAACATTCCCTACTTATAAAGAACTTTAGAAGGGCCGTTGCACTATTTGAATTGGAAGAATCAACTCTTTTTTTGCTTTCCACACATCAGCTAAAGTCCACCCTAAAACTTGCAACTTGGAATTTAAGATTTGGGACGGATAGAGAATCCCTTATTTTAAAGAAAGGTGCTCTTTCTGTTATTAACTCTTGTTTATTTATACGTATGCAACCTTATGCCTCCTGGAACCTACCTCATGGTTTACGGCGTTTTTGGTTCCTCTTGAGACAGGATCTCCTCCCTTTGAATAAATTATTAGCTAGATGGTATGGTTCTTCCGAAAAGTGCAACTTGTTTAATAATTCGATTCAGGATACTACCCACGTTCTATTCGTATGCCCTGCTTTGATGGCTCACCGCCGAAAGTGGGTGAGACCAATTTGCTTAAAATTAAGTATTTTATCTTCCAATTCTTTAGTAGAAGCTATTCATAACCCCCCAAATGAAATGTTCTGTTATAGAATTTTTAATTTCTTTAAATGTTTCTTAGATTTATATTAATGGACATGAACCTTTTACTTGTTCTCTGAGTCAATAGAGTGTATTTTACAGATTTTATGTATTTGTACTTAGTGCTTTTTATGTCATGTTTTATGTAGATCTCAATCGAGTTCCATATCATATATCAATAAAAATTGAAATTGAATTCTGCTGGGGCAGGATGGCCGCCGCAACTGTGGCCGTGTGAGGTGCTCCGCTGATGTCCCCATTTCAAATTCCCCTCTAGTGTTGATTTCCCTACTCGTCCAGCCCAGGCATTTACCTGTTGCGCATACCTGATTTCTGTTCGTGCCTTGACGCCTCCGGAGGTCCGGGACCGGCGTTCTGCTTCTCATCGTGAGGTTACTGGGTTCGCTGCTCGCTGCTCACAAGCTACGGGCGTTCCTCGTGGAGAGAGCGGTATCAACGGCTCCAGCTGGGCGTGATTGTTTGCTGAGCGTCAGCGGCGTTTGGAGGCAGAGACTGGCCAGTTCTTGCTCAGCTTAGCTTGGAATTCTTTTCCCGTGGCCTCCCCCTCTGCATCATTCTGCGAGCGGCTGCTGGCGGTGTTCGGCCCGTTTGCTGAGTTGAACGGCCAGGAGGCTTGGAGACTTTGTTGCAATTATAATTTTGTTTCCTTGAAGCACTGAACTGCTAATGGTCATAGTGTGAAAACGCAATCTGAGTCAGTGGCGGTCTTGCTATCACAAGCACGAGCGGGGCAAGGCGCTTTAGGAGTTTTACAGAGTCAGTATAGAGACTCAGTAGCCCACCAGATTCAAGAGACACCCAGTAAGCAAAAAACAGTTGCTGCGATTTTCCATAAAAGACGCGGTGCCAGGCCGAAAGAGAATTTGGTGCAGCTTAATGTGCCGACTAGTGAGCCTTCTGTCAAAAACAAGGATATGGAGCACAGTAGGGAGGATGGCTCCTCAGTCATAAATGGAAACTCAGTTCGGACAGTTCAGACAGAGGTAATTACTCTGGCAACGGGTGAAGACATTGTTATCTCCCTGCCCGGCTGGAATGTGGAACTGCCCACTTTGGCGCAGGCATTGGATAAGGAGCCTGAACCCGAGATGGATGGAAAATTTTACTCAATGTCTGACTTGACAACCCTATCTGATAAGGAACTTGAACTGGACAGTGCCAGCAATCTTGGTGACTGGGGGGACCTTCCGGATGATGAAGAAGGGTGACGATCCTGAATTGCTTCAGTCCCAGGATACAGTGAAGAAAAGTAAGGATGGCAGGGAAGGAGCACAGCGAGACCTCGTACAACCCCTCGTGCAGATTAACTTGGATGAGGAATTGGATGAGGATTCGATTACGTTGGCCCTGATTTATAAGACTCTTATGACACACCGTTATGAAACCAAAATGGAGGGGCAGCAAACGCAAGGTGCCGTAAGGAAATTACAGAATACTGTACGGCGTTTAATTAAATCCTGTGCCGAAGTTACATCACGTGTGGTGGAAGTAGAGGAGAGAGTTTCTTCTGTAGAAGATACTTTGGCAAAGCAGCAGATTGCAGTAGATTCTCTACAGAATTCAAAAGATGATGTGGACTGGAAGCTCACGGACCTAGAAAATAGATCACGCCGGAATAATTTACGTGTACTAGGAGTTGCAGAAACAAGAGTTGCACAGTTATTTAAAGAGGCATTTCCAGAACTGACCACATGGAATTGGGAAAAAGAAGTAATTCGCGCTCACAGGTTCCCGTTTGCAGTGCGACAGCGTGGGAGAGACAGACCAGGCGATCAAAACTCATACCCAAGGGCAATATTAATTTGTGTGAATAACTATCTGTTGAGAGAAGCTCTTTATGATCTTGCACGGCCTGGTAAAAAACAAACTGGTATGGGGTGTGAGTTTTTTGTTCGCCCATACTTTTGTCCGACAACCGTCAATCAACGTTGGCAAATGCAGAAATTATATGCTCCCTTTCAAGTAGTAGGGGCCCAGGTTTTCCTTCTCAATCCTTCCAAACTGAAGGTCATTGTTAATGGTCAAACACGTTTTTTCACATCTGCTAGGCTGGCGCAAGACTAGTTATCTGAACTAAAAAAATGCTAAAAAAGGATAAAAATGCTAAAAATGCTAAGAAAGGGGGAATGGTTTATCTGGGAGCGGGGCTGGAAGCATGATTTTGTGAACCTATAATTCATCATTTGCTCTCAAGATGTTTGGTATCTTGGGTGTTGGGTAGGGTTAATCACAATACTCGTCATTTTGTAATATCAATTTGTGTATCTCTCTCTACAAAGACATTTACTCCTTGGTTTATGTTCACGATATAATTGGGTATTTTACCAAAAAGTTTCCTTTACAGATGACAATGCCATTTATTGTAATTTCAATTGTGCACATGCTAATATGTCTATAAGTCTATATGTTACGGTGGAATAGGAGAATTCTCCCTGTTCCCCCCTCTTTTAGTTTATTTTTATTTATTTTTTTTTAAATTTATTTATTTATTTTTTTTTATAAACTTTATTTGTTTTTTTTTTTTCAAGATGTTTATAATCTTTAGGGATTCGTGATCAAGACTTTGATACCAAAAAATGCGTCAATACTGTTATGAGGAGTAATAACTGTGTTCTAGAGTGGGATCAAGAGAGTGTCACATGTGTGTAGTGGGGAATTTGATGGGGTGGGGATACGGTTGCTGCACCTCAGCATCACCGAGGACATAGTCCTTAAGCCTCTCTTTGGGTGGTGGGGGTGTTTGGGGTGGGGGGTGTGCGCTGTAGAGGGGGGACAGGGGTGGGGGTGGGTTACTGGGGTTGCTTCAAAATTTAAAAAAGCTGAGACTTATTTTGCAGATTTGGCAGTACAGAGTGCTCACATAAAGGTTGGCAGGTATTCTTATGTACTGTATAGGCTGAGGAAAGCCTTTTCATGTTTTGTCTTTTTTTCCTTTGATGGGGCAGGATAAGTTGGTTATAGGTACCTGGAATGTTTGTGGCCTTAACGATGCTAAAAAGCGGGCCCTTTTCTCTAAAATAGTAAATTCCATGCATGTTGATATTCTTTGTATACAGGAGACACACATTCCATGGGGGAAGAGGGAATGTCTAAGGTTGCCTGGGTTCGAGTTGCTAGCCTGTTCTAAACAGACATCTATGATCAGAGGGGTTGCTATATATTCAAAGATTGGTGTTGCTTTGTGTAAAAGGACATTGGGGGATGAAATGGGAAGGTGGGCTATAGTGGAATTGCGCATAGGTGGGAAATTATTAACAATCTGTAACATATATGGCTAGAATTTAGATGATCCTGATATTTTTAAATACTTAGATGTTGAATTAGCAACATGGCCTAGTCCGCTTTTTCTCTGTGGAGATATGAACATTAATATATCAATTGATTTGATCTCGCCAGCACTCTTAATTATGTGGGGAGAAAACCAAAAGTGTTTCGAGCTCTTCAGGCTCTTCTTCAGGAGCATGGCCTTGTAGATTTATGGTTTCTCCACAAGAAAACAGAGGATGGTTTCACTTTCTACTCTATACCCCATAAGAAAAAAGTTCGGCTAGATTATGTTTTTCTGTCCAAACAGGTGGCAGCTGTTAGTTTTATTTTTTGTTTGCCACGGCTCCTTTCTGATCATAACCCACTTATCGCTGAATGCCCTTGGCCACGAATTAGGAAACCACCCAGAGATTGGACGTTTGAAAGAAAGTTATTATCTGACGAGGGGTACCGCTCACATATTAAAAAAATGGATTGTTCAGTTTTTGAATATCAACAGGGGCTCTGCCTCAGATCAAGTGGTCTGGGACACGATGAAAGTAGGGCTTCGGGGTGAGACCAAAAGCTTCTCTTCCTATAGGTGGAATTTAGAACAAGAGCAGATGCGTATCGGCTTTAGAGAGCTTAGAGAGGCAGAAATGGAATTGACTGTAAATATTAAGGATGGCAATGATATTGTCCCATGTCTTCAAAGGGTAGCAATTCTTAAGGCTGGTCTGCTGGAGTCTTTTGGACAGGATCTTAAGTCAAAGTATCTACAATATCGCGCAGAGATGTTTGAGTTCTGGGAGAACTTGGGCAGGGTCCTTGCCAAGAGACTGCGTCAACGAAGCATTCAGAATCAGGTAGTTAAAATCCAAGACGAACGAGGAATAATACATGAAACGCAGGAAAAGGTTAATGAGGTTTTTTTGGGCTTTTACTCCCGTCTGTATCAAGAAGACACTTCTAGGTTAAATGTAGAGAGGGCCGCGGAAGACTTCTTAGCAGGTCTTGAGACTGCCGTTATCTCTCCTGAACAGGCTGAATTCCTAGCCACCCCCATTCATTGGGAGGAGGTCGAGATCGCTGTTAAATCTCTGGTTAATGGAAAGGCCACTGGCCCTGATGCAGTCCCATTAGAATTTTATAAGGTGTTCTTAGTCGAAATCGCCCAAGTCTTTCTTGAGGTATTAGGAGCAGCCCAGAAGGGGTATAGTCCCGGAATCTTGGCAAAATGCTACCATAGTCTTGTTTAAAAAAAAGGGCAAACAGGAGCTGTTACCATCATCATTCAGGCCGATCTCTCTAATCAACAGCGACTCGAAAATGTATTAAAAAATAATGGCAGGCCGATTAGTGCAGGTAATTACACCTTTGGTCTCTATGCATCAGCATGGATTCATACCGGGCCGAGACACTGCTGACCACGTCAGACGTTCTATTGCATTACTGGACTGGGCCCAGGTCACGAGCTCTCCCCTCGGGTTGAACCTGTTGGACGCCGAGAAGGCGTTCGACAGGGTCTCCTGGGGGTTTATGTGGGCCGTCCTGAAGTGGAAGAGATTTCCTAAGGAGTTCATACAGGCGCTCTGTGTGATGTATCTTTCCCCGAGAGCTCAACTTCGTATTTCCGGCCAGCAGACCAGCGCCTTCCCTATTACTAGGGGCACACAACAGACGTGTCCTTGTTCCCCCCTGTTGCTTGCCGTCTATATAGATCCCTTTCTCTCTAAGATTAAGGTTAATCAGGGTATAATACCTATAAGAGCAGGTAACTCGTCCTATAATCTGTTAGCGTATGCAGATGATATAGTTGTTATAACATCAGACGTCTCATCTGCTTTCAGGGAACTTAAGGAATTGGCAGGGAACTTTGGGGCAGTATCGGGATACAAGCTCAACGTCTCGAAGACCCAGGTGATTCAGACACCCGGTATGGCAATATCGGATGCTCCAGTAGTTCCCGTCGCTACGTATTTGGGGGTTCGTATAACCTTGGTAGTTGATAATATCCTGGATTTAAATATTCTTCCGGTTATAGATGATGTTAACACTTAATTAGAGCGACTAGACAGCTTGTTTCTATCTTTATATGGACGTTGTAGTCTCCTTAATATGCTAGTCCTTCCTACGTTTTTATATTTGTTTAGGACCGTCCCTCTTTTGATTTCCCAAACAAGTCAAATTAAGGCAGATAGGGTTTGCCACAGCTTTCTGTGGGGTTACAGGCGCTCTCGTAGGGCTGCCAAATGGATGCGTCTCCCCCGAGATCCAAGTGGCTGGTCGGTTCCTAGTCTTGTTACGTATTATTGGGTTGCAATGCTTCAAGTAATGGGCGTGTTGATCTGTGGGGATAAAGCGAATGTTCCAGTATGTAATAGTCCGACTATTTTTGAGATTGGATTGGGGTCTGCCGCAAAAGGTCCTTGAACCCAGTTATTATAAGAGAACTCGCTGCAAAGTCTTGATAGCTGCATGGACTATTTGGCGAATGATTAGGAGGAAAATAGCTATACCCAATATGAATCTGTATGTGCCGTTCAAGGCCACTCAAATGTTTCCTAGTATCTTCCAGGATCACATTATGCACAGCTGGCAAACTAAAGGTATCTGCAGGCTGGGTGACTTGGTGGAGGATGGTGTAGTTTCAACTTACAGCGACATTAGAGATACATTTCAGCTATCTCCACATTTTTTTTTTAGGTATCTACAGATCCAAAGCTTTATTCAAAAATGCTTGAAGAAAACACCTGGCATGCTGGAGAAACTGCCACTTATTGATCTAATCAAGAAAAGAAGTAGAATTGGGATATTGTACCAATATATAGTTTCAGAATTTCCGGATGATTTGACAGCTCAAAGTGCCAAGTGGGAATCGAAATTAGGAATTGTTGATGTTGATTTATCTCCGGTGCTAGAACTCGCCAGGCAGGTTATTGTGTCGGGCTCACTTAAGACTCAAAGTTATATGGCAATGTTTGATTTATACTACACACCCGCTAAGATCGCAAAATGGGGTGCCATAAAGGGAAATGTCTGTGCTCGTTGTGGGCTGCTGGCAGCCGATTCAATACATATGTTTTTTTCCTGTCAACCACTTCGAGGGTTTCTTGATGATATTGAGTGTTTTATCAATAATACACTAAAGATTAGATGTACAATGACCCCGGCACTTGTGATTTTTGGGGTAGAGGTTGGGGATACACTATCTGGCAGCTATGCTGCAAATGAATCCGCCCTTATATTCATTGCTATGTCTCAGGTCCGGTTGTGCATAACCTCTCAGTGGCTCTCTCCGGAAGCTCCAACATTTGTACAGTGGCACGCAAGATTATTAGCTATATATCAGCCAGAATTCTCTGTGTTTTCTTGTAAAGCGGGGAGGAGGCGTCAACTTGCAACCCGAATCTGGGCGCCAGTGGCGGAATGGATTACATAAAGAAAAACGAATGTCCAGGCCACATATTTGTGCTATTATATTTATTTGCCCTTGCTTCGCTTTCTTCAGTATTAATTTTCAGGAATGCTTTTGTTTAATGTTTGCTTAACCTGTTTAAGGATTGTATATTTTTATTTTGTATTTCTAAACCAATTCTGCTGTATAAGTAGGAACTTGTGTTATTCATTGTCTGGTCTCAATAAAAAAGAATTAAAAAAAAGGAAGGAATTCTGCTTGAGCTGGGGCTATGGTCATCACAGCCCCACTAACCTTTTCTGGAAGGCCTACCATTTTGGAATGGGTTTCTTGTTCTACCCAGGCTGAGATCTCTAGACCATTTCCCAGTAGACAATCTACATGCAAGTTTGTAGACACTGCCACTCTCTTTGGGCCAGTGACACCTCCCCAGCTGAGATTTACTACTGCCATGGGATGATCTTTCTGCACTCCATCAATGTTGGTCACCTGATAGGTGAACTCAGGTAAAAGTTGTCCTGAGGGGACTAGACTGTCAGTCACCATAGTGATGCTAGCCCCTGTGTCTCTGTAGGCTTCAACTTTCTGGCCATTGATGATGGGCTCCTGTCTGTACTTGCCCAAAGTGTTGGGACACGCGGAAAAGTTGGCAAACCCCATGCCATCTTCACAGAAAAGAGTAGCTATGGTAGGGGACCTGGTTAGGCCAGAGTCCACATGAGTTCCCAAAGTAAACCCAGCCAAATTCTTGGGGGCACTCCCACCACCTGGGGGATTACTACTAATAGTAAAAGGAGATCTGGGAGTAGTACTTGGGGGAATATTTTCCTTATTGTTGGCCCTTGTGCAACTGCTGTCAGTCTTCCAGTGGCCAGGCTTTTTACAGACATGGCAATAAGGTTTCTTTTGGTTAGAGGAAGTGTTTTGGGACCCACCCCCACCATTGGAGTTTTGGGGCCCTGTAGAGGACTTGACTTTTGATTTGTCCCCACTTTCTCTTGAGGCTTGGTAGAATCTTTCTTCTGGTCACCACCCTGATTTTTAGGCCTAATCCTGGTTCTGACCCATTTGTCTGCCCTCTTACCCAATTCTTGTGGAGAGGTCAGATCTGAGTCCACCAGGTGCTGGTGTAGAAGCTGGTTTTGACAATTACTAAGGATCTGCTTCCTCATAATCAAATTATTCAAACCTGTAAAGTCCTGTACTTTGCTGCCCAATAACCAGCCCTCCAGAGCCTTAGTAGCACAATCTACAAAATCAGTCCAGTCCTGAGTCTGTATCTTCTGGGTATCCCTGAACAACAACCTATATTGCTCAGTGGTTAAACCGAACCCATCAATCAGAGCACTCTTCAGGGCTGAGTAGTTTTTAGCATCCTCATCACTAACTGTGAGGAGCTTTTCTCTACCTTTTTCTGAAAAGGAGAGCCACAGATTGCTGCCCACTGACTTTGGGGTACCTGCTGTACTTTGCAAGCCCTCTCCAAAGCAGTTATCCATTTGTGGATGTCATCCCCATCTTTGTAGGGGGGCACAATCTTACTTAGGTTTCTATGATCATAGGACCTATCTTTATCCTTAGGGATATTGCTGCCACCAGTGGACTCTAGTCCACTTAACTTTTGCTCTCTTGCAAGAGCAAGTTTCTGTTTGGCTAGGGCAAGTTCTTCCCTCTCAATTCAATTCAATTCAATAATCTTTATTTCGTTGCTATTGCAACATAAAAGATATACAATAAAAAGTACATTGTACAATGCCAAAAATCAATAGTCAATACTATACGTCATCATTTTGGGACACATTGTTATGGTTTAGAATTGTCACAGGATATTAAACAAATATATATAAAAGGTTAAAATACATTATTACAAATTTAAAAAGTCATTAAATTTTATAACAGCCAAGGCATAAAGAGAGAGAAAAAAAAACATGGTTGGTGGTTTGAACAGATCCACAGGGTACACAATTTAAAAAGGAAGAGACATTTTCAATCTAATGTAGTTTACAGCCAAAAGAAATCTACTAATTCCAAACACGATCACTTGGCTAGTATCCGTATTTAAGATTCTGCCAGCTTCCTTATGGGAAATAGAACCAATATTATGACATAATGGCACTATCCATTTTTTCCTTGCTTTACCATAACTAGGGCAAAAAAACAATATATGTAAAACATCTTCCCTTATATTGTTTATACATAAGGTGCAGTGATCACTATTTATCTTCCCCCAGCTTTTCTCAGTGGCCATAGTTCTCAATATTCCATATCTATATTTCAAGTACAGGGTTTTGGCCAATGGTGGCTGGACCTCATCAAGAAACATTTCGAAATGGGTCACATTTTTAACCATTAGAAATTTTTCAGTTAAAGGGCCGTGCGCTCTTATGTATGCAGAATCATGGCTCACGTAAGACCAAAAGGACAATTTAACAATTTTCTTAGAGGCCATGCTTAGAGACTCCGGCTCACTCCAAAAATGGGTTAGTCCTAGTTTAATTAACCAGGCTCTTACGTGCTTGAACCAGTAAATTTTACTGCCACTATCTAGGTCCAATACTTCTTTCAACCCATTTTTGTATTCAATCAATTTGGGGGTTTTCCATAATCTAACCCATAATAATAATGGTCTCAACATTGCATGGTGGTCAGTATGCTTAATGTTTAAGTCTAGAAATAGTGGTATCAATGGAGTGTTATTGGGTACTTTTAATAATCCCCTAATGAACTTGTTCTCCTGTATTTCGAAGGTCTTCCTACATACTGGTCCCCATAATTCTGCCCCATACAAAACAGCTGACTGGACCTTATACCTAAAAATCTCTATTGCTGGGGTAACTGCCTTGTTCACACATTTATTGTGTCTTTTTAGTATCGGAAGACAGTTTTGTTTGAACACTATTTTTGATTTTTGTAGCTGTGGTCTCCATCCCAGTGACGAATCTAGTAATACCCCTAGGTATGTGAAACTCTGTTCATAATCAAGTTTGTGACCATTTAACATTAGGTTTCTTTTAAAGATTTTGTGCGGGTTTAGTGCCATATATTTTGTTTTTTTTATATATAATTTCTAACCCTTTTAAAATACAATATTGCTGGAACCTATCTAGTAGAATCTGAAGGCCCCGAGGAGTTTGTGAAATGAGGATCGTGTCGTCCGCGAAGAGGAGGGACGGTACTCGTTCCCCCCCCCAAATCGGGGCGAATCATTATCACAATTCTCCATATAAGCTGCAATATCATTAACAAAAAGGGAGAAAAGTGTGGGAGCCCGTACACATCCCTGTCGTACTCCCCTTTTTATGGGGATTGGATCTGTAAGTTCCCCATTTGGGCCCCACCTAACCTTAGCATAGTTCTTCTGGTGCAGGCCCATCACCAAATTTAATAATTCTCCAGGAAGTCCCTGCTTTTCCAGAGATTTCCAAAGTAGGTCACGAGGAATAAGGTCAAATGCTGCTCGTAGGTCTACAAAGGTCACTTACAAGTGGCCCTTGCGAATGATGACATATTTCCAATACAAGCAGCATAACCTTAATACCTGATCTATGGTCCCAGTTTTTTCCCTAAACCCCGCCTGATATTTTGATAAAACTGATTTTTCATCCAACCAAGTGTTAATACGGTTTAATATATGCCTGGCATATATCTTTTGAGTTATGTCTAAAAGACTGATGGTGCGATAATTGGCTGGATCGCCTCTGTCCCCCTTTTTAAAAATTGTGATAATTTCTGCACCATCCCATGTGTCCGGGATTTTGTTACCAGCCGCAATAACATTAAATAAATGATTTAAGTAGGGTGCCCAAACATCAATATTGTGCTTAAAAAGATCGCCCGGAATTTTATCAAGTCCAGGCGCCTTCCCTTGTTTAACTGAAGCAATTGCTAACTCAGTTTCCTGCAGGTCAAAGACTACCAGTGGGTGTGCTTTCTCTGGCTGGATAGAAATGTGTTCTTCCTGAGGAGTTTCCTCAGAGGTTTGGGCTGCGTACAACATAGTAAAATGTTTTACCCACGTGGCCTCATCTAGGAAAACCTCTCTAGAGCCTTTCTCACGTTTATTCCCCATGGCTACTAATTCCCAGAATCGCCTCTGGTCCTTAATTTTAGCTGCAGATAGCATGCTGGAGCATAGTTCCTCATCCCAAGAAGATTTTGCTTTTGCCATTATCTTATTATATGATTTCCTTTTATCCTTAATTTCTATAGGACCTTTTCTTTTGAGTGCATCGATCAAAATGGTTTTGGCATCACGGCATTCCTTATTGTACCATGATTTACCTACTGGTTTTGCATTTACTGTGCCAGTCCCTTTTTTTGGTCTTTTTGTAAGAAGGTCTAGCAATTTATTAAAAAGGGATTTATGTAATTTAATTAATTCTCCAGATTCACATCTAACTGGACAATATAGTTCAAATATGTTTGCAAAAGTACAGTAAATGTTAGCCAATAAGTCCTCTCTTTCCAGTATGTATGCCCATCTGACAGCCCTTCGATTGTTACTCAATTCTGAGCTGGACTTCCCTCATCCTAGCCTGGTGTTCTCTTCTCTGGGGAGCTGTCATTCCCCTCTGAGAACCCCTTGAAGCATTGGAGTGGAGAGACTCCCTGAGTGGGATCTCTCCCTCCTATACCTCTGGTTAAACCCACTTGAAGGCCTGAATGGGGCTGTCCCATTCTCAGCCTTCTCAATCCCCAATGCACAACTTCGAGGGTGCCTCAGAAGCTGCACAAGTAGTAAGGAGCAGGCTTTTCAAGATGGCCGGTCCCACGTCTCTCGTCGCCTCCACGGGTCTCAGCTTTGCAGGGACTGTGGATCGGGGTCAGAGAAGTCTGGAAGTCTGGCTCTCGTCAGACTCTGTGCTCGGGCTCCGGCAGGAGTGTCGACAACGTAAACCGCTGATCGCTGGATGGTGCCTGTTTGTACAGGGTGGTCACTCCTTGACCACAAGGGAGATTCTTCAGTCTTCTATCTTCAAGTAGAACGTCGAAGGTCCAGAGTTTCGTTTCAAGTTTCAGTTCAGGATAAATCTAAAGTCTCTAGACTCAGCTCCTACCTATATACTAATCTGGTGGGCTCGATTACCTGCTAGGTCCCTCCTATGGGTGGGACCAGGGAAGGGGGTGGTTACACCCCTTTCCCTTTGTCCAGTTTTGCGCCGGAGCTGGGGCTGGAGTGCCCCAGCACCGGTTTGAACCGGACTATGCATGGGACACCTTGTGTGCCCCAGGCAGTGTCTCATTTCATTCAGCCCTCCCTGCCCCAATACACTATGGCCTGTCTGGGGTGGTGCTAGCACCTCACAAGACAGGAAACCTATTGTCCAAGCCTCCCTCGCTGGAAGGACTCCCAGCAGCAGGAGGTCATACTTGTGTCTGTGGCAGCAGCATCCATTTTGTGATGCTGAGGCTCTGGTTAACTTTAACCGGGATTAGTAGGAACAACATGTCTTCTCCCTCTAGAAGGGTGGGATGCTACCCCCGTCGCCAGAACTGATGAGGGGGTAGTATTCCAAAGCGTATGACACCTTACACTACATGTTTTGATAAAGCCAAACCAAAGTTAGCATTTAACCGCGAGGATTATAATGCACCTAAGAGTATATGGTATGGCTATATCATGGAACAGTTATAAGGTCATGGTTCCGAAAGCTGCAGACAGGCTCAGCTCATGCTAGAGCCTCATCTCACATAAAACCAAGCACTCTGCCTTCAGGATTGTTAAGGCCTGCCATAGGAGTGACTTATAGGTGCATATGTGTCTATATATAATGGTAGGTATAGGAATACTACACCTAAGCAAGGGGTGATTACACGACCTTGCCCCAGCTGAGTGATCAGCCAGTTGTGTCAGTTAGGATGGCCAGCCAGGGGTGGCAAAAGATATGCTGCAGCCCCTGGTAGGCCTTTGATGCAGCTATGCCATGGGTACCTATGGTACATTATACAGGGGCTCATAAGGTGACCCAATCCAATTGGTGATGTACCTAAGGTACATGGAGTCCATTTTACAGTGAGAGCAGATCGCCTGGGGCCCTGATTAGCAGGATCCCAGGTCAACTAAGTTGAAAACCAGCTAACACAAGGCAAAAAATCTGGGGTAACCATAGTCGGGTATCCACCTTCCTACAAGCACAACTTGGAGCAGGCTTGGAGAAAGTACAGGGGCGAGAAGGGAAACCGGAGGTAGTGAGGGAGAAGCACACTGGCAAGAGAGAAACACAATTGTGGTGGAAGGTTCAGAGAAGCACACGAGGGAGGCCTAGAGAAAACACATGCACTCTCATAGAGTGCCTAAACAAAAAGAAAAAGTAGTGCCTGAAGAGGCGTGGTGGGGAAGGATGTAGGAAGGAATCCATTCTCCAGGGGCGAGACAAACACAAAAAGAGGAAGGAAAGCCCACACAACTAACAAATAAGAAGCAAGCTAATGACAAAAACAATAAAGCCAACCAATGGTAAACAATGGGCAGGGTCTTACCCCAGTGTAAGATAACAATATGTCTCGCAACAGACAGCACATATACTGTCCTAGGCGAGTCCTGACAAGGAAAAATTGCAATGATTAATTGCGAAAGTATTATCAGAGATTGGTTCATAAGTGTGAAAATTGCAGCCTCTGCGGTAAGACAATAAATTAAAATGTGCTAGATTAACCCATGATGCTGGTGCTTGAAAGGGCTAAGCCAAGGCATTTTAGGTGCTGCTCTCTGAAAGGTGCCGTACACCCTTTCAGTGCCATTCTGTTCAACAATTACAGATACATCTTCTTCACTGTCCTCACTTGTGGCACTGGCAACCAGGTTTTCCTGCAACTTTCTTTTGTCATGTTTCTCTTGGTGCGCAGGTTGAGGAGCCCAGGCCTTTCCCGACTCTGAAGTGGCGAGGCTTAGAAAAGCTTAGAGACTCGGGGCCTTATGTCCAAAGCCATTTTACCGAAGCAATTAATGCAGTTCGCAAATCACAAGGTTTGCAATTCCAAAATAGCTATTTCGTTATGTACCTAACTCATTTTGTGACTCAGTAACAGGTTACTACATTGCAAAATGTATTTAGAACCCATTATGTAGCACTGTTTGGAAGGGGTGTATTTTTGACATTCTTTCCAAATGGTGATTTATTATATTTCCTTTATATACTCATGGCATCAGTGTTTTGCGACTGTAGTTTGGTTACAGAAACTTAAAAAGTTACTGACTCCTGAGTTGGAATGGAAACACATTCACAATAGAGAAGGGTTTGCTTTGGTACCACTTCCTCCGGGGACGCATTCCCATTTGTGAGTGTAAACAAATGTTGGAGAATACGCATCTTTTTCTTTTTAAACGTAGGTCCATTTCCTTTAAGGAAAACGGGATGCATTAAAAAAACCTTTATTAAAAAGAAATTGCAGACATGGTGGTTTGCTCTCACAGCAAGCCAACGTCGATTTAATGGCATACAGTCATAGTGAGAAATAAGAAAGCAGTTTGATAGACTTTGACATGCTAGTGTTGTATTCAGTACATAACATAACAATGGAATGTATAATGCAGAAGTATTCATAAATGGTTTTTCTGTCAGAAACACTGCCTCTTAGGGTTGGCCTTATGAAACAAAAAAATCATACATTTGGTAACAATTCTACGACCATCCCCATGGCCCAAAAAACAAACAAGCTATTGACTGCCCCCATCACCTACACCAAAAGAAACAATTGGAGAAAAACAAACAAAGTATATACAATTGATGCAACCTTGTGCAGAAACACGATTTGCAGCTTGTATCATGAGCCAGCAATAACATTTTCAAAAAGCAATCTTTTTGAATATCCACAGGTCACCGCAACAATTAGCTAGTAGTTCAGAGTCCAGTGAAAAAGTGCCTATTGCCCTACAGCCAGGCCCTGTGATTGTCCCTTTCCACATGGACTGTCCTGGTTTGCATGCGTCCATTTTTTAACTCTGCCAGCAGCAATCAAAATAATGCAAAAACATAAATATAATTGGCGCCTGTCGTGCCTTGGTCATCATCCCTTCAAACAAAAATATATCCCAATCGAGCAAGATCATACTAGATTTTCAAAAAAATAATGCAGGGCATGGGTAATTCAGATGAAAGATAGTACCATGCATGATGCTTTCCTTAGAGTATATAGAAAAAGAAAAAAAAAGTCATCAATTATGAGAGAGGTGTCAGGTATTTAGAAAGTGAGTGTTTGTATTTGTAATGTAGTTGTTGCCCCCAATGAAGACGCTGCAGCATTGTAGGTTAACAGGTATTTATTATGTTGATTTCCTAAAGAGCGCCGAGCCGCTACTTGCTTCTCTCTGCTTTTCGCGCCACTGAATGCCGATGCGCGCGCAGCCCCCAAACATGGCCGCCCGCACGTCACGTCAGTACGTTACGTGCAACGACTAGACTGCACCACTACATATCTCCCCTTTTTTCCCAAACAGAAACTGTTAACTCACAGTCCGTCGTTCATATCAAAGTCTCGGAACCTTGCAGGTTTTATCACCGCTCTTCCACTCTGTGTCAGTCTCATTGGGACAGGTGGGGTCACACCTTCCTGAATCCCTTCGTTCCGTCTTCCACTTTCAAGCGCGGCTGCGCTTCCATCTCGTCTACTCATTCCCTCTTCACTCACTGATCCCTGATTCCCATCATCAGTCCTCTCTCCTTGTCCCTTCTTCCACGTCTTCTAGGTCTGCTCCGCCTTGGTCCCATCGTTGAACTCTGTTGCATCTTGCCATGCGGTCCTGTGACCACACGTTGCCATCGCTCAGCAGGGCCGCTCTACCCAGCACCTCCTTGACCTGCATGGGCTTACTGTACTTGCTGTCTCCTTTCCTACGTAGCGTGGCCAACTTTACTCGTACCCATTCTCCCTTTTCCAACTCTGTCTCTTTCACATTTTTCCGGTTGTTGTAGTGTCTTGAGTAAATGGCTTGCGCCTTTTCCAAGTTGGCTCGCACTACTGCAGGGGACCCCTCGCTCGTTATGATTTTTTCCTTCCAAACGCGCTTGTCCCGGGTGAATGGTTCGCGGCCTCTCAATATTTGGAAAGGACTGTAACCTGTCCCTGTGGGGGTGATCCTGTACGCCCACACCATGTGTCCTATATCCCTTTCCCAGTCCTTGTCGTTGGAGATGGCAGCCTGGACCGAGCCCATCACCACTCTGTTAAATCGCTCTACAAGTCCGTTTCCAGCCGGATGGTATATGGACGTGTGTTTGGCTAGAATCCCATTTCTTTGCATAAAGTTGCTCCATTTCTCTGATCTGAATTGGGGACCATTGTCGCTTAGGATGGACTTCGGGATGCCTTCCCTCACAAACGTGTCAGCCAGGAACTTTATAATGGTCTCTGTGTCCATCGCCTCGTCCATTTTCAACTCAGGCCATTTTGAGTACCTATCCATGAGGACACATACATACTTCTGGACACCGTGCATATCCAGGATGGGGCCCAGAATATCCACTGACAACTCCTCCCATGGATTCCTCGGGGGGTCAAATTTGCCTAGGGCTGGGCGTAGTGGCTTGAGTGTTTTATCTGCCCCTTGGCACTGTGGGCAGTCCCTGACGTGCCTCTCGGCCCTTACATCCATCCCCGGCCACCAGTAGTTTTGCTTGGTCCTCAGCTTCAATTTCCCAATCCCCAAGTGTCCTTAATGGAGCATGTCTAATAGTTTGGGGATGATGGCTGCTGGGGGGATGACTTTCTCTCCCCTATACACAAATACTCCTTGGTCGTCCATCGACAACTCTTCCCTGACTTCGTAGAAGGGTTTGAGGTCTTCCCTGGTCTGTCTTTTGTCTGGCCATCCTTTTGTGATGTATGATTTCACTTCCTCTAGGGTCTGGTCTTCATCGTACGCTTCCTTCCACTCTTGGTTCCCTATGGTTCTTTCTTGGTCTTCCGTGAGTGCTACCAATTCTTCTACTCCTGCTTGGCCTTCCCCACTCGGTTCCATGGCCGCCGCTCTGCTCAGATAGTCCGCCACTCTGTTTCTGTTGCCTGGGATGTATTCTACATCATATCTGAACTCCAGCAGTTTTAGAGTCATTTTGGAGATCCTGGGCGTCGCATTAGCATGTCCGCTGGATGTAAGTACTTTGAGTAGGGGCTTATGATCCGTTTTCAATTGGAACCGTGTGCCCCATAGGAACTGCCTAAATCTGGTCATGGCCCACACGACTGCCAGCATTTCCTTTTCGATTACACTGTACTTCTTTTCCGTTTCGCTCAGTGTGCGGGATGCGAAGCTGAGCGTCTCCATCCTTCCTTGACCTCGGTCTTGCATCAGGACAGCGCCCAGCCCCTTGTCGCTGGCATCGGTGGTGAGCACTGTCTTCCCTTGGGGGTCGTATCCTTGGAGTGGTACTGCTCCTGCCACCTCTTTCTTGATGACTTCAAATTCACCTTGCGCTTCCTCCGTCCAGCGGAATTCCGTGTTGTCTCTCGTCAGCTGCCTCATGTGATGGGTCTTAGAGGCGAAGTGCTGCACAAACTTGCTATAATATTCCGCCATTCCAATGAATGATCTGACTTCTTCTTTGTTGGTGGGCGGTGGCGCTTCACAAATGGCTCTCATGTTGTCTGCTTTCGGGGTCACCCCTCTCACCCCTATTTCGTGTCCTAAGTAGGTCACGGACTCCATTCCTATCCGGCACTTGGTCCATTCAGCTGTGAGGCCCTTACCCTCGAGGATCTTTAGAACCTTGCTGAGTTTGCCGTCATGATCAGGTCTGTCTCGTCCCATTACCAGGATGTCGTCCTGGAAGTATTGGACTCCATCCGTGTTTTTGAACAGTTGGTGCATCAGCTTTTGGAACACCGCAGCTGCTGAGGCCAGCCCGAACGGCATGCGGCGGAACTGATAGCACCCAAATGGGGTGATGAACGACGATAGCTTGCAGCTTTCCGGGTGCAGTGCAATCTGGTGGTAGGCGGAGGTCAGGTCTATGGTCGAATACCACTTGATTCCCCTGGTGCTGGCCAGCATCTCCTCAATCCTAGGCAAGGGGAACTTTTCCACCACAATGTTCTTATTCAGTTTGCGCAGGTCGACGCATAGCCTGACCTTCCCGTTTGGCTTCATCACGACCACCAAGGGCGCCAGCCACTCCGCGCACGTGATAGGTTCAATGATCCCTTTCTTTTCTAGATCCTGTAGTTCTTCTTGTACTGCGTCTCTTACTGCCAATGGTACGTTTCTCACTTTGTGAGCGACCGGTACTGCATCTTCCTTCAGGATTATCTTGTGTGAGAATTTCTCCATCCTTCCAACCGTGCCTCCGAACACCTTGGGGTACTCACTATTCCATTTGCCCAGGTCTGGCCAGTTTTCCAGCTCTGTAAGTAGTATTTGTTCTTTTCCCCCTGGATCCGATTTGATGCCCAGGTCGCCTTGGTCTAGCCACCCTAGGACTGAGGGTCCTCTCTCCGAAATGTAGAGTTTGCAGAAAGCGGACCGACCTCTAAACTCAAATTTTAACGGTCTGAATTCAGCCATGGGTTTGCGGTCCCCGATGTATGTGACTGGGCGGATGTCCAGCTTCTCCAGTTCTGGGCCTAGGTGTGGTGCAAAACTCTTCTCCCACACCGCTCTCTGGATGATGGTGTATGGCGAGCCCGTGTCGGCCACTACGCTTATCAGTATTCCCCCTATCGACATCTCCAGGACGGGTTTCGTCGTTCTCCTACCGTCCGCGCTCAGCACTTGGCCGTCCGTACTCAGTACCTGATCATCGATGTATATTACCGTGACAACCTCTTCCTCTGCGCCTTCTTCTTGTTCCTCACTTTCCTGTCCGATGTACTTCACCATGCTTTTAGAGGCCTTTCTACGACATACTTTCTCATAGTGGCCCACTATGCCGCAGTACATACATTTGGTGCGGAACGCTGGGCACTTTCTGTCGTGCGCCTCGTGGGACCAGCTCCCACACCTGTAGCATGATTTCTTGTTACTTCCCCCTTGTTTTCCTGGAGGGCCTGGGTTGCCTAGCCATTTGTTGGGTCCCTTCACCGACGACCCCTTGTACTTGTAGTCCCTGCGGGGCTCTTCATCGTCTACTCTGTTTACCATGGCGCTGGGGGTTGTCTCCTTCCTCGTTGCCTCCGCACACCTACGCGCCAGTTCTGCTCTTTTGACGATGACCATCACCTCCTTGAGAGTGGTGTCCCCGCTGGCCCACAACTTGTCCTGCACTGCTGTGCTTGTGGTGTGCATCACCACCTGATCTTTGATGAACTCCTCTTCCCAATTGTCATATCTGCACGTGGACGCCAGTCTCTTCAAGGCCGCTACATATTCTTCCACCGTCTCTCCTGGGCGTTGTTTCCTTTGCTGGAAGTTGAACCTGTCCACTGATACACACACCGCCGGTCTGTAGTGTTCATTCAGGTCTTCGATGGCGTGGGCATACACGTCCACGTCAGTGCTTCCTCGTTGTTTTGGCACTAGGCTCTTGTAAATCCTCAGACCTTCCGGGCCCAGGTTGAGCAACAAGATGCGTTTCTTCCTCTTGGGATTGAACTGTTCCTCATTCTCATCCTCCAAGACTCCTATGAAGTTATCGATGTACTCCCTCCAGTCCACCCACTTCATTAGCGGTTCTCCTGGTCTGGGCAGAAATTGCACTGGCGCCATTGCGTAGCCCCCTTGCGCACTCATCTTCTCACTCTTGATCGTGGGATGTGCGCTCCCTTGGCTTCTGGGACTTCCCGGTGTGTTGTCTTGCTCCTCCTTACTTGCGTGAGCCTGGGGACTACCTTCGTCAGTCCCCTCGCTCTTGTGTGAAGGATCCAGCGCGGTTCTCCCTGTCACTTGGGTTGTCGTGTGATCAGGCGCGCTTAGCTTAGTGTCTCTGGGGTGTGTACCCCCCTTTGGGTCGATTGTTCACCCCTCCTGGGTGATACTGGGCTCTGCCACGCTCTTTAGGGTGTGGTACTTGTGTGGAGGCTGTTGGTCTCTTCTCGACCGTTTGTTCCTCTGGCCACCGGGTCCCGTGGTCCTGTTCTTTGCTGCGTGTCTTCTGCCCACCGGTTTGGATGCTGTTTCCCTCAGTGGCTTGATCGTGGTGGTTTCGTTCTCTGTGGGGGTAGGGGTCTACTATCCCACCCTCGTCGCCATTGTAATGTAGTTGTTGCCCCTAATGAAGACGCTGCAGCGTTGTAGGTTAACAGGTATTTATTATGTTGATTTCCTAAAGAGCGCCGAGCCGCTACTTGCTTCTCTCGGCTTTTCGCGCCACTGAATGCCGATGCCCGCGCAGCCCCCAAACATGGCCGCCCGCACGTCACGTCAGTACGTGACGTGCAACGACTAGACTGCACCACTACAGTATTACTGTCCAGATACAGTGCTTTTCCCGGCAGCAGCCCTTCATATATAAAAAACATAAACCAAAGTGTTCACGAGCATTAAGGTTTGCTCATCGTGATTTTCAAGGAAAGCCCTCTAAAACACAATTGAAGTTTGAAATTTTAATGAACTTGTTGAGAGAAGCAAAGGTTGTGCACGTCCATCCAGTTTCAAAGTTTTGAGGAAAACATAACCAAAGCAGCGCATGACTGACTTTAAATTAATTTTGCGTGAAAAGTACATATCTTGGTTCCGCACATAATAATAACAAAAGTCAATGATACGTCTTACACACTTAATTCTCTATACATTGGGATCTCCCTATTCTACATTTAGTACCGGAAGGGTTCTAGCATTAAGCTAGGAACACCCCCAGAATGTGTATTATGTTTAAAAGACAAGTCCTGCGTCTAGGGATAAGCATAAGTGAAACAAATTGAAAGTGAAAATGTATATAAAAATATAGGAAGTGCCTCACGTAAGGAACCACCAGTGAGCCAATTGGCAGGTTGTCACCAATTTGCAGCTATCTTATATATACGGAGGAGCCAACACTCTGACAAGTTCCGATGAATGTTGTATGTGTGTGTTTTCTATATAACCCTACTGTGTGTAGCACACATCTAAAAAAAAAAATAAAGCCCCCCTAGGTCCCCATGTAGGGAGGAGCAAATTATTCCTCACAAGAAAAAATTAATGAAAAATGAGTTGTGTGTGGCATTTAGGAAATGTCTTTATTTGTATGCCTGCACCCATGATAAAAAAATAGCATACCATGCTTAGATCATTTTTAGAAGAACAGCCGACGTGTTTCATTTCCACCTTTCACATTACTGGCAATTTCTTCAGGGTATGAGGACCATATTTCACCCATGTGTGCACCGGACCATATGGCCACCGGGTGAGTGCCTACCACCCAGTGGGCAACTCTGGGCCGCTGAGGTGGCAGGGTGTGCAAAATAATGATGGATTGGGATGCAGATCGGGATGCAGCCCAAATGATTATCAGTGGCTGAGATTAATTCAAGCATTCCACCCATCCCTGTTCTGTATACTTATTAAGTAGCCCTAAGTAGGAGAAACATGCCCAGATGTGGATCCCATGTACACTGTGCCACTGGAACCAGGCTGTAGCCGGCTGATAAGCCCATAACCAGGGCAAAACTGGTCTGGGTTGCTTGTGTTCCAGTTTAGTGAGAACCTGGCTTGGCATGTCAGGCTGGACTGTTCCTATTGGAGGAGGGTCAAGACGGATGTGCATATAGGTAGGCCCAAATGGAGGTGACATGGTTTGCAAAATAACAATGGATGGGGATGCGGTCCGAGCGATTACCAGTGGCTGAGATTAATTAAAGCATTCCATCCATCACTGTTTTGCATACTAAATAAGAGACAAGCAGTTTCCAAAAGTGGAATTGCAAAATAGAGTGTGACTTGCAGGTTGCCCTACAAAAAATAGTGAGTAACAGGCTCTCCTACTGCTTCCCTCCTTGCTGAATTGCAGCTTTCTGAAACAAACAAAGCTGTAATGTAGCAGATGTGCCAAATTCATACTGCACTACTGTTTGGAAGTGCAATCTAAGGCAGTGTGCACAGTGTGGAGGGTGGGGTCAGCAGTGTGTTTCAATAAAGTGTTTGCTCATTTCCACCTTTACTGCCTACTTTGTACTTCTCAAATGAAGCATAGGAATGTATTAAAAATCGCCAACCCCACCTTTGTCACCAAAGCGCGAAACCTTTTTGATGACTTCCCATTCTATAGAATCCTTTTAAATAGGTGGATACTCGGGCCAAGTTGGCGTTTCCTCTGGAGACTGGAAGGGTGGGGCCGGTTTTGCAGCAGTGGGTGCTGGTTTTGTTACTGGGGGCTGGTTTTGCAGCAGAGTTGCTATCAGCCCCCAGTAACAAAAGCACCACACAAACGTTTCCAGCCTCCCAGGACCAGGCAGTGCTTCCCCAGGGCGGGTGCGAGAAAATTGCCAGGGCTGCTTTGGGTTCTCACTTCAGCCCTGTAAATACTTATCAGCAAGCAACATCCACCTTGTCAACCATATCTCTGTCAAAACCTGCTTGAAAGTGACTTGCTTATTGTGTTATACTACCTTCATAAGGAAATCCTCATTATCATCTTGTTGAAGCCAACCATTAATGCCACAATACATTTGTAAACAAGGGCTTCCACCTCTTCGATGAAAACATCATTGATGAGCGTAAGGACCTTGGTAACCCCTCATCGATGAGCAGGAAACACTACCTCTCAAATGCATTTTCTCTATGATGACCCCTCCACGTACTAATATACAGATCTGCACACACACCTTTTGCAATCTGCAATCCCTTTAGTTACATGGGCGTCATGCATCAGGATTCCATCACAGCTTACTGTGCAAATCTTACTGGTAGAAAAACCAAAAGAATTGGCATATTTCATTTACAGAAGAGTACAAGATTCAGGAAAGTGATACATTTTAGATTCATCCATGAGGAGGAAATCTATTGTGCAGAAGAGAATAAAATATGGTTCTAACCTGTTCATAGACAACACTCTTATTAGAGTTCCAGGATCTATCCATTTAGGTTCAGGTATATTTTATGACTTTTAGACAAAGATCCTTACCACACTAAGAGGAGGAAGGTGATATGCATGTAGCCAAAAAGTGCCATGAAGAAATTGAACCCGAAAATAAATATTGGACAATGAGTGAGAGGATTATGCTGCCCTAAATAAGGGTAAACAATAGCTGCCACCTGTTAACTCATCCCCAGATGAAACCCCTGCATTCCATTTCCTATTGAAATGACCTGTTGCAAAATTTTCGACTTGCCCATGATAGCCCTGGCGAAAATTTGATTTGCCCATGATTGCGACAGAGAAGAAAGGCTTCTTGTAAAACTTTAAAGAAAAAACAAGAAAAACAAATAAATCCACCCCAGAACATATCTACCCATTGGTGGGCAGGCACTAGTCATAATATTGAGTATTTCAGCAGCGATTATCAGATGAAAAAAAAAAGAAATGAGGATCTGGACTCCTGCATGTCTACTGAGAAGCCCAGTCTCCCCTTGACAAAAACCGTCCTGACTAGGAAAATTAGTCCCCAAAAGCCTTCAATGTCTTGGTCATCTTAGTACCATAGAAATGTCTTGTAGTCAAATATGGTCATAATTTGTCATCCTTCATTAATTTGGTAACCAGAACATGAAAAGAGAGGATGCAAAACAACTGAAGAAAGGGCAGTTATGATTGCCACTATCATAGAGAAAGCCTTGAATATTTGGTATTCTTTAAATATATCATTTGAATTCTCAAATTGGTGTGTGTTATACCCTTTTCTTTACTAGAATCATTGATATGTGTTACATGTAAACCATATGTACTAAAAGAAGAAATACCCTGCCAACATATATTCAAGGGGGGTCCTAAGCGAGGATGCTAACAAATAAACAAAGCCCACAACCCGCCACAGTGAGCCAATACAAAACCTCCTTCCATGATATTTGTATTTTTTATTATAATTTATTGTTTACTCTTAATTTCTTATATGTAAAAATAGACATGTAGACCTATACACACATGATTTTCACAATTTCATGAACTTGATTTCCAATGATAGGGATATAAAAACACACATATTCATAAAACATCAACAATAAGACATATACAAGGGCTGACCGAGTCCCACCCACACCATGTCATTCACATTTATATCATCATATATTCAGGGAAAGTCATTCACTCGATCTTCCATACAGCAAAGATTGGTACAAGGCACTACCCAGAGAATAAAGAGACGGTCAATTATTCATAGAGACAAGGGGATGTAACAGCAGAGACAGATGTCAGACAATGGGGCTGATGATGGAATAACCATTCCACTCTGCCAAAAAGCGAATCACGCCGACGCGCGTTTCGGTGTCAAGGTCTTCAGGGACCACACCTTCGTCAGGGCAACGGTGTACCATGGAGAGGGGGACAGGACAACTAAAAATACAAAATATACATGTCACATATCTAGGTATTTATTCAATCACATATTTCATGATACATAGAATCAATTACATCAATTCTAGTTTTGCTCAGAGTTAGGGCGGAGCTTCCCAAGACTTAATCTAGAACATTTGCAGTCAAGATTTAACACTAGGCTAACACATGCTAGCTCACGGGTTTGGAACCAACAAACCTACATCCGTCACCACTCATACGTGTCTTTGTCTCTCATACATCTTCCAAACTGCATAAAAGGGGGGCAAAATCCTATTTCACGTATCTTGGACCTCTATATATTGATCTGCCAAAAGTTTTTCTCTCTCTTTCATGGGGACAGGTAAACTAATCCCCTTGCTAGGTTTAAAAGGGTGGAGAGAGAGGCGGCTTAAGCTATCTCCGATTTCCTCGCTAGGTTCTAACATGAGGCGGCTTACCCAGATTAGCTTGTGACTGCAGTTGGAAGTAGATACAGCGTGAGTAACGAGATTATATCCTAACGTCTCTCTTCTAGCCCAGCTATCTTCAAAATATGCAAGAAGGTCTCTTTTCCGATGCCCATGTAAGTAAAACCTTACTCACAAACCGAAGTGATCTGGGGAAGACAAAACAGTCGTTCGTTTTTTATTTCTTGATAACAGTAGAGGGATAAGGAAAAAGGGGGGGGGGAAAGAAAGGGAGGGGGAAAGGAAGAAAGACTGAAACAGGGAGAAGGAAGAAAAAAGAGGGGGGACCAAGAGTGGATGTATACAATAGCGTGTCACCCTCCTTGGGGCTACAGTCTAGGCTGTACTAAGGCGAGCGGCTCATCTATCGATGTAACTTACCTACATCGGTATCCTGGGGCAGTCTCTTGGAGCTTTGGGAACAGCACACTCTTTTAAGAATTTTGCGAGTCTCCTTGATTTATTCGGAATTCAATAGGATGGGAAACTAGAAAACAAGGATAAGGCGTAATCCTTTTTAGATGGTTACTAAAGAGGTTGTCACTTGTTACTTAAACTGATACTTCCTTTCGACAATTTTAAGAGGGCAGGACTCAAAAAGGTACAAGAGAAAAAACAAGCAGAAGGGAAAAGGTAGGGGTGCGGTAGAAAGGAAAAGGAAAGGTGTAGGGCGGGTTAACAGATGTAGGCAAACTGGGCGGAAAGCTCCAAGAATTGCCAAAATACAATGGAGATTTTCCATCGGTAATACATGCCATACAAAAAAAGAGGGGAGCGTGACTCTCAGTGAGTAAAGGTAAAAATCCAAAAACACTGCAGGTGGCTTAATCAAAACCAAATACCTGAGCATGTGAATCACAAAGATAGAAGCCTCCCGAGCCCAAGATAGGGAATTCGGGAGGGGGATCGCCCGCCGGTCCACTGGTGCTGATCTATAAGGAGGAGATAGAACAACGCATGGGTGAAACAAGGCATGCGTTCACAATACCACCTTCTCTAAGCGATTTTAACCCGTCTTCATCTTACAGATAGAAGATCTAACATTGAACTATACCGCATGAATCGGAGCCCGACGGATAAAATAAGCGGTATAAAAGTAAAACTACTTGAAGGTTAGAGTTGCGAGGTCTCTTACCAAACGATAAGGCAGTGGATACTTCCAGGGACCAAGGCGGGGAGCGGCACGCGAGCACTTCGTCTCGAGGGTAAGCCAGAGGGCAACTAAGCTTTCCAAGTTCTGTTAAGCAGTTAGTGAGCGCAGTTCCGCCCATTAATTCAACTTCGCTTTTGCGCGGAAATACACAAGGGACTAGGAAGTGACTCCTTTCGATTTTCGGGCGGCCATCTTAGAAGGGGAATTCTATCTAGATTAGATAGTAGGCTTTTCAATGTGGAAACAACTGGGGCATCGCCCAGGATCAGAAGTTGACCAGATTTCCGCAAACAGCGATAGCCTGCGAACTGAAACGGGGCCCTAAGAATAGAGGGGCCAATCTTTCATAGGGAATAGAGCAATTATGACGTCTGCCATCAAGGTATAATCTCAGAAGACAGGCTATATGATTGCATTGGACCAGGGATATTCTTCATTCAGTCCTCCTTTTACAGAGTCAAGGTAGAAAATCCAAAAAACCTCTCTTTTTTTCCGGAGGGTCGTGGGATTGACCCCAGGTTTGGCCTGGATTTTCTCCAGTATGAACCATCTTAATTCCTTCTCGGTGCGGTTATTTTCCAACCAATGAGTGACAATGGGGGCCGACGTTTTCCCATTCCGAATATTAGACTTATGTTCGCCAATTCTCAGGCGACATTCTCTTCCTGTTTCACCGACATATGGTAGGTTGCACAGGCAAAGTAGAACATAAACAATATTGCAAGTACTGCAGTTAGTGAGTTTTTTGTTCCGAGCCACCGATATGTAAATGTAAATGTAGCCGTACTTGTAAAGCGCACTGATACTCCTGAGTGTCCTGGCGCTGCACTCATACCGCTAGGGAACCCTTCCTGGTTTTTCCCCGTGAAATGTCCACTCCTGGGCATCCCCAGGGTGCAACCAGGCCCCCCTAGTGCTGTAGGGGGCCGTTGTGGAGACTAAGCAAGCTATTGCCCAGAGTTGCAGCGTGGGACCCATGCTTAGAGTAGGCACCGAGGCGAGAAATCAGGTCCGAGGAATTATGAGCCCAAGATCCACCGAGACCAGCCAAGGCGGGAATTGAACCCTGGTCCCGGGCCAGACCTCTGCATCAGGGTCTGCCGCTCTAACCATTGAGCCACACTTCTCCATATGGTACGTTTGATCGTGGTTACAGATTCTCCAATTATAGCATGTGGACAGGCGTGGCAACTGCCACAACGATGGTTCCCAAAAATGGGGTTGGAGCCAGTTATGGCTGTTTGGGATGGGGGTGAAGCATTTTGCAAGCTGCCTTTCACCAGAAAGTTTTTCAAGTTTTTATTTTGTTTGAAGGCGAAAATGGGTTTACGCAGCGGTATTTTATCTTCCCCTAGGTTCAAGAGGTGCCAGTTAGAATTTATGGTTTGTCTCAGTTTATGATCCAGACTAGAGTGTCTTGTGATGCAGACCAATTGGTCCTGGTCTTTTTTCTTCCTTCTCCCCTGTTTCCGTCTTTCTTCCTTCCCCCCCTTTTTCCTTATCCCTCTACTGTTATCAAGAAATAAAAAACGAACGACCGTTTTGTCTTCCCCAGATCACTTTGGTTTGTGAGTAAGGTTTTACTTACATGGGCATCGGAAAAGAGACCTTCTTGCATAATTTGAAGATAGCTGCGCTAGAAGAGAGACGTTAGGATATAATCTCGTTACTCACGCTGTTTATCTACTTCCAACTGCAGTCACAAGCTAATCTGGGTAAGCCGCCTCATGTTAGAACCTAGCGAGGAAATCGGAGATAACTTAAGCCGCCTCTCTCTCCACCCTTTTAAACCTAGCAAGGGGATTAGTTTACCTGTCCCCATGAAAGAGAGAGAAAAAATTTGGCAGATCATTATATAGAGGTCCAAGATACGTGAAATAGGATTTTGCCCCCCTTTTATGCAGTTTGGAAGATGTATGAGAGACAAAGACACGTATGAGTGGTGACGGATGTAGGTTTGTTGGTTCCAAACCCGTGAGCTAGCATGTGTTAGCCTAGTGTTAAATCTTGACTGCAAATGTTCTAGATTAAGTCTGGGGAAGCTCCGCCCTAACTCTGAGCAAAACTAATGTCGATGTAATTGATTCTATGTATCATGAAATATGTGATTGAATAAATACCTAGATAGGTGACATGTATATTTTGTATTTTTAGTTGTCCTGTCCCCCTCTCCATGGTACACCGTTGCCCTGACGAAGGTGTGGTCCCTGAGGACCTTGAAACCGAAACGCGCGTCAGCGTGATTCGCTTTTTGGCAGAGTGGACTGGTTATTCCACCATCAGTCCCATTGTCTGACATCTGTCTCTGCCGTTACATCCCCTTGTCTCTATGAATAATTGACCATCTTTTTATTCTCTGGGTGGTGCCTTGTACCAATCTTTGCTGTATAGAAGATCGAGTGAATGACTTTCCCCGAATATATGATGATATAAATGTGAATGGCATGGTGTGGGTGGGACTGGGTCAGCCCTTGTATATGTCTTATTGTTGATGTTTTATGAATATGTGTGTTTTTATATCCCTATCATTGGAAATCAAGTTCATGAAATTGTGAAAATCATGTGTGTATAGGTCTACATGTCTATTTTTATATATAAATAATGAAGAGTAAACAATAAATGATAATAAAAACATCCAAATATTATGCAATGAGGTTTTGTATTGGCTCACTGTGGCGGGTTGTGTGCTTCGTTTATTTGTTAGGATCCTCACTTAGGACCCCCCTTGAATATATTTTGGCAGGGTATTTCTTCTTTTAGTATATTTCTTACCCCCCTGTTCCTGCCTATAATTAGAATCCCTTGGGGAGCCTCCTTCTATTTTGATGTAAACCATATGTGTCTTGAACATTTAAAAGCATTGAGATTTCCGACAGAACCATTTGTTTTGCTTATACCCAGGTTCTGAAAGACACCGAGTCGCCCCATTATTTTTTCTAAATTACTAAACTATCATAGAGACAGCGATGGATAGTGCAATTGCCACACTCACCTCCCCGTCATCAGACTTGTTATGCAAGTGGGAAGGGGCATGTTGAATCTTTTGGAGACATGGATATCCATGAGACAGATGGGTCTTGGATTTTTCGAATTCACACACTCACCGGAATCCATTGAAAGAACACGGCCACCTCTTCCAAACAATATTTACAAGCACCTGATGTCTTTCGGAGAATGATATCTTGGTCATGCTCTTTAATGGCTCCAAGGAAAAGAGATCACAGGTTTTACTCCTAATACTACGTACTAACGACGAAAAAAGGTGACTGTGCCCATTTTTGGAAGAACATATTTGCCACTGGACTATCTATGGCAGAATTCCCCGGGCCACAGAGATAGTATGATTGGATAAAATTCTACTGATGAGTGGATAATCATTAAAAAATCTGAGGATTTGCCGTTTCCAGTCAAGTTTAAATTCAGGAAATCAAATCTGGTTGGATCATCTTCCGGCGTGTGCTAACAAGCAAACTGTTTCTTATCATGAAACAGCATGATGGAGTGTGGCTTGCATCGTTCTGTCATAAAAAGTCAGTTAGCCACTCTTTACAAAGTACAGCATTATGAAATGTGCAAAGCTGCAAGCTAAATAAATATGTGCCACATTCACACAGCATTACTGTTTGAATATGCAGCCCAAGGCAGAGTACTTAGTTTGTTCGCATTAATAAGAAATCTGTTTTTATTAAAGTGAAGAGTCATTCCCACCTTCCCTGTCTCCTTGTACGGTTTGGTACTCATAATTAAAGCATCTGAATCTATGAGAAATGTAATGATGGAGTAGAAACAGTTGATTAACTGTAATGCCAGCCACGACTTTAAGTAGGCCGGGTCCTGCCAGTACTCAGCACCAGGCAGTTCTTAAAAGCAGGTGCTGAGACGGGTCGCTATTAGCCTCTCCATTTTTGCCCTCGCCCTCAGGTAGAAAAAAAATCTTAACTCTGCAGCAGTACCGCCATTCAGTGCCTTTGAGGTAACTTCAAAGAGACTCATTTTAGTTCTTTCGCAGTCTCATCATTTCAGAACTGAAGCATTTTCAATATTATATACAACGAAGCTATAGAGCCATAGTTGATTACTATCGTGCCTGTTTCACCCCTGAGGCGGAAGCCGGGGGCTCTACTTGCTTTCTGCGACCTGTTTTTAACTAATCTGTGAAATTAAATCTTTATTTTTTGCGTCGTATTTCTTACAAGCAGCTTACTTACTTGTGGGGAATTTTTATGATAGACTGTGGAACTCGACAAACCTCCAAGCCGATCCCCGCGCAGCCGAGTAGGGGCTGGCGCTGAGGGACAGAGACAGGGGCTTACAGCCGCTCATAGCCGCCATCTTGAGAGGGCTAAGGGGTTTGCAGCCTAGTTGCAGGACGCTTCCCCCCTCCCGCGGTATTTAAATCGTCACAACCTGCAGCACGTTTGATTACTATCGTGCCTGTTTCATCCCTGAGGCGGAAGCCGGGGGCTCTACTTGCTTTCTTCGACCTGTTTTGAACTAATCTGTGAAATTAAATCTTTAACATTTGCGTCGTATTTCTTACAAGCAGCTTACTTACTTGTGGGGAATTTTTATGATAGACTGTGGAACTCACCAAACCTCCAAGCCGATCCCCGCGCAGCCGAGTAGGGGCTGGCGCTGAGGGACAGAGACAGGGGCTTACAGCCGCTCATAGCCGCCATCTTGAGAGGGCTAAGGGGTTTGCAGCCTAGCTGCAGGACGCATCCCACCCTCCTCTGCACCATATAAATTCCACATGTCTCTACATCCGCGCAGTGGGCGGGCGCAGCAGGTGCACCGGCGGCACGCCAAAGGCAAGCCCGTCTGCGCCCGCCTGACCGGGACCAGGGGCCACCCCCCTGCTCGTTTTCAGCAACAGAGGCTAATATATAATAAGGATTCACTGCACCAACTGTGCCCCCCTACAACGACATGCTGCCATCACCACTATCACCCCTTGGAGACCCCGCATTCTTGCCCTCACTGTAAATCTGAGCTAATCAATCCATCGACCCATCCGGTTTTAAAGGACTATCATATGTTTCTTCTAAACTGCAGATCTCTTCCTAAACATAGTTTAGAGATATCTTTGCTGTTGGAGGAACACACCCCGGATGTAGTTTTTTAACTGAGACCTGGTTGACCCAAGATTCCCAGTATGACTTAGTGCAAGCACTTATTCCTGGCTATCAGATAGCCCGTTTAGATCGCCCGCAGGGCAAAGGTGGAGGGCTTGCGATCATTTATAAGGACATCTATATATGTCGCTGTCTGACGGAGTCTATTGCTGACTGTGAAAGTCTCCCCTTTGTTATTGAATTTTCACCTAATAACAGCTTCTCCGGCATTCTCATCTACCGTCCCCCCGGTCCTATGAAACAATTTTTAACAGACCTTCCGTCTGTTGTGGCAGAATTGGTTATGTCTCCCTCAAATTTTACACTACTCGGAGATCTTAACATTCATTTCGATAATACTTCAGACATTATTACCACAAGAATGATTGCCAGCTTGGCCGCTATTCAATTAGAGCAACTTGTCCTGGGTTCAACGCATATTAAGGGTCATCTTCTGGACCCAGTATTTAGTAATAGCGAACATCTAAAAGTGGGCAGTATTAGCCATCTTCCGTGGACTGATCACTTTTTGATCCCCTTAATCTGGACCACTTCTAAACCTTCACTCTCCACCCCCTCTTCTCGTACAATTCGAAATTGGCCTAAGCTCAATATAGATAAATGGACCAGTATTCTTACTACCACTAGCCCCTCTTTTTCCTGTGACCCTTGTACTAATAATAGGCTTTTTAACAACTGGATAACGAGCGCCTTGGACTCCGCACTTCCTCTTCGTGCCTCTGGCACAAAGAGGAAGCAAAAAACAGCGCCCTGGTACTCAGAAGAGCTCAGGGATAAAAAACGTTTTTGCAAAAGATTAGAAAGGAAGTGGCGCATGTCCTACGATTCAATGGACAAAGCGACTGATAGGGAAGCCATTAGGACTTATAAAAATGAAATAAGAATTACACAGTCTACATACTACACTGAAAAGATTAGATTGGCCAAGTCTAAGCCTAAAGAGATCTATCAGATAATGAAAACACTGACCAGGCTGCCACCTCCGTCGATAGGTAATGAGAATTCATCCTCTCGATGTGAGGAACTAGCTAATTCTTTCTTTTCGAAAGTAAATACAATTTATCTCTCCTTTTCAGATCCAGATGTAGAATTGTCCACTCAAAAATCGGACTTCCCTTTAGAGCCAGAGGCCTCCCCTCAAAAAAACTATTTGGACCATTTCCCTATGTTGCATCTTAACACTCTTGAGCCCCTAATAAATCAAATAAAATCGGGTTCTCCATGTGACCCTGCTCCCCCTGGCACGCTAATCCTAGCCAATAAAGTCATCCTTCCCACTCTTATGGAGTTGTTGAACTCTTCCATGGTAAGTGGGATAGTACCACAGGCTTGGAAGCATGCCATGGTTCGAGCATTCTTGAAAAAGCACACTCTTGATCCGACGAATTTTAATAACTATCGTCCGATATCACTTCTCCCCTGGGTAACCAAGATCTTAGAGAAACATATTAACATCATTGTAACTCAGTTTTTCGAGCACAACCATCTGCTCGACGTCTCCCAGACAGGCTTCCGCCCCAAACACGGCACGGAGTCTGCCCTACTGGCGGTGAAAGAAGAGACAAGGCGGATCCTCGATCAGGGAGGGTCAGTGGCAGTGATCCTCCTTGATCTGAGTGCCGCCTTTGACACGGTTAATCATAAAATACTCTTAAACCGTCTCTTCGACTTGGGAATATCGGGAGAAGCCCTGGCATGGCTCAGGTCTTTTTTAAGTGATCGAACCTTCCAGGTTTTTGAAGGTACATCGGTTTCTTCTAGCAAGCCATTGGGTTGTGGGGTGCCGCAGGGCTCCTCATTGAGCCCTACGCACTTTAACGCTTACATGAGACCGCTGGCTGGGATTGTCCGTCCGCATGGCATTAACATCATTACCTATGCGGACGATACCCAGCTAGTGGTCTCCCTTGTGCAAAAGAGCAGCCCACTACCACAGCCCAACTTAACTACATGCCTGGAACAGGTCAAGAGTTGGATGACAAAGTCCTGTCTGAAGCTCAATGAGGATAAAACTGAGCTCATGCTCCTAGGCCCCCCAACTCCTTCCACCTTAGAGCTGGCATGGCCTCTGAGCATGGGCACAGCCCCCACCCCAAGAGACAACATCAAAAGCCTTGGGGTGTGGATGGATAAATCACTGACCTTCGATATGCAGGCAACTAAAGTCTCAGCGACCTGTTTTGGCCTCTTGAGGATGGTTAAAAAAATCCTTCCGCTTCTTCCCTTTGAGGCCAGTCAGACAGTTATACAGGGCTTAATTCAATCTCGCCTTGACTTCAACAATGCTCTGTACCTGGGGGCGCCGGAGTACACTTTACAAAAATTACAGCGCACCCAAAACTGTGCAGCTCGCACATTGCTTGGCATTCCTCGTAGAACCTCAATA
Organism: Lissotriton helveticus; assembly: GCF_964261635.1. Lineage (NCBI taxonomy): Eukaryota > Metazoa > Chordata > Amphibia > Caudata > Salamandridae > Lissotriton > Lissotriton helveticus. Next base: position 1,145,167,767 of record NC_136059.1, on the reverse strand, counting down.
AAATCTGGCTTAAGAGCGTTGCATTGGCTCCTCATTAGAGAGAGAGTTAAGTTTAAATCTATGAACATTGCACATCAAGCTTACTGGAAATCTGGCCCAGAAATTAGCCACTCTCTGATATCACCATATCAACCCACTAAAGCCCTCCGCTCCTCACATGCCTTCTTAGCTCAAGTTCCAAGGATTTATAGAGCAAGGGCTGGAGGTCGATCTTTTGCTTATAAAGTCCCTAAACTATGGAACGCTCTACCCCTCCATCTCAGAGCTGACTCCAACTTGTTGAGCTTCCGTAAATAGCTCAAAACTTTCCTTTTTAATTAATAGGGTCCTCCCTGTTCTTTTTTCTCTGAAGGCATTGGTTGTAGTCTTAGCGCCTGGACGCCTCTGGGCAGCTGTTAGCGCTTAATAAAATTGGTTTTCATTACATTTCATTTCATTGTTGCTTATTTATCTTATGCAACTAACAACCATGGAGAAAGCTAATAGTCCTGGCGTGTTGTATTTATAATGCTACTTGTGTCATATATCTGGATGCAATTACAGAAACATCAAACTACCAGTTGGGCTGCACTCTATGCTAAGCCAACCGTTTTTTAGCCTATGTGTTTTAAGCCACGCCCCTGATTACATCGGCCACACCCCTTTGAGAGACATCCCCCCAGTTTTTTCATCCCACTTATTCCTGATTTATGTTATTATTGTATCATTGAAAGATTCATGTGCGACCTCTCCTTTTCTACGAGGGTTTGATCTATCCCCTAGTGGGCACTAGAGAAAAAGAAGGTTTGATGTTCTCAAGGTGGTGTTTCTAGCCCCTGCTCATCGTTGGTGAAGTGCATACACAACAATGTGGTCGATAGGCTACGAAACACTGTTGCCTATTATTTCACAGGTGCTTACAGCAGTCTTATGGCAATGAATAATGAAAGCAGGCGAATTTATAAATGATACCAGTAGTTACAGGTATGCAGTATTTTTTTTTAACATACTATGAAAGATATACATACAGTTTAATTCCTGTGAGCTGTGATAGAATTACATTAAAAGTATTTACACCACGTGTATCTTTTTACAGTATTGCAAATTCTACTGGAAGAAAAAAATGACCTTTTTATTCATGTATGATTGTATTGCATTTGTCAGTAAACCGGACACCCCTGCCTGTCTGGCTATATATTGCTAGTGGATTAAAAAGTGAAACCCCGCACAAAGACATCAGCCTAGTTAGTGAAGATGGCGTCTGCATCATCACCAGACTCTCCTACAGGTCAGTTTATAAGGTAGGTTTATTTAATCTCATCCTTGGTAGTACACTAAAAGCATGAGAATGAGTGTTTTTGAAGATAAATCCTATAGCTCTACCCCCATCAAAAGTTTATAATGAATTTTTATTTTAGTTATTTAAATGGATCTTTTAGGTCATAGTTCCTGTTTTCAGTTCCTATTATTGGTCAATTCTGGTGGGGGTTTTTCATCTTCTTCAATACTTTAAAAAAAACAGTGGTTATCAGTGGTTACACATTTTCGCGGCATTTAAAAAAACAAAACCAGTGTTTTTCCAATGTTTATAGAATGTTTTGCTTTTGTTATTGCTTGCTTTCTGCACTGATTGTGCTCGTGTATAGTCAGGGGTATGTGAGGTCCAAATATATTTTTACAAATCAAAATTACTGTAGTACACAAACAGTACTTCTTTGGTAAGTCTTCGGCCATGCGTGCTCGCTCTTTCCTTCCCATGTAAACATTTATCTGTGAAAAAGCCCTCTCAAATTTGGCACTTGAGATGGGCAACGCCAAAACCGCCAGTACACAATTTTCTAACTCTGGCCACTGACATAGCCCTTGCCAATATTGGTGCACCTGAAGATTGCAATTCTCTGGGACAGGTTCTGCAGCATATGCATTGAGCTAAGCACATGTGCCTCAGTTATGAAAGCAGTCAAAAATTAAGCATTACTTTTCAAAGTCTGGGAAAAATTCCCCTTTATGGAAGGGATCTAGAACTTGTGCAGAATACCTTAGTGAGGCGTTATTGACTTCAAATGTCATGGTTGGTGAAGGGGCATGTCTAGGCATCATTGCACACCATTTCTCATGCACTGTAAAATAAAATCCCCTGCATTGCTCCTCAACATTTCTTTGCTTCCGAAGTGGCAAGAATTCTAACATGGAACATGTTGCGGTGCCAAAGTCACTAAAAGTGTCGCTCAGCCTACTCTCAAGGAGATATTTCCAATCTACACCAATTGCAATGAATGCTTGGTAGACAAGGGTGTTTTCAGACTCTAGTTTTTTGATCATGTCAACTACAGCAGTCATGTTTTCCTGTAGAAATCTAAGAATGCAGTAGAGTGTACTTTTTTTACATTACTATCAGTATGGAACCAATGATCCTCACATTTCTTGCCTTTGGCATCACCACTAAGCAGAAACTCTGTAAACAGTCATCACCACATGGATAATGTAGCATTCACGGCCTCTAGGACTGAGAACCACAAGCAGAATTACGCGCTAGGGATGACTCTTTTCTTTGATGCTACACAAAGCACAAAATTAGAAATATTTGCATTCTAGTTAAATTAATAAAACAAATTTCGTAGCGCACCCTGCATTGCATTTTGCGATGCAGGGCACGGAACCAAATTCGTTTTATTAATTTAATTGTTTACTTACCTGTAATCATCCATATTCCAGTGTTTATCACTCCCCACCCTGCCCTTGCCCCGCCCCGCCTGCCTGCCTGCCCCACCGCAACTCCCTCCAAGGGCCGCGGCTGGTCATTACACCTTGCATTGAATGTTTAAAGCATGGGGTGTTTGGCAATTTACCTACTATTAATACTAACTCACTGGAAAAGGGGACTGATGTATCAAGGGTTTTACCCATACTCTGTATGTGGGTAAATGTGATGCTACATATTGGGAAAGATTCTTATGAAACTAGCCATTTTACCTAGCAGTGAAAGAATCAAACTAGTCAAAATATCAAACATGATTTTGATATTTCCAGATTCTCTACAGTTTATAAAATAAATAAGACCTAAAGCATGCTTCTAATCTCTGCATCTTTAGACCAGAGATCGCAAAACTGAAAAAAGCAAAAGGAAGAAGCAACAATATTTTAGTGACATCCCTAAACAACAAAACTTAAGCAGAATAATGTTAGCCCAGTCTTTCTTGCTGCTGTCTTTTATAACAAAGTTGCATTGTATCGGCCCCTTCAGAAAGCAATACAAATGACTCTTTCACTCACCTTTTCCTCTCTTTGAATGGTATTTAGTTTGTGGTGGCGAAGGTGTTTTTTCAGTGTTTATATATTTACACTGGTGAGGGCTATTTTCCTTTCGGTGGGGTTTTATCAGTTATTATAGGTTTAAACCTATAACAGGACAGCCTACTCATACTTCACAAACCGGAAGTTGTTGCTGTTTAGCATGATTGCGTAATTTAAAGCCAACTATCTTATGGCAGTTTAGCAAATAGCTCTTGCTTTGCTCCTTTCCATGTCCTTTGGTTGTATTGTATACTGTTCATGCTACATGGCGATCATTACCCTTTTGATGGCCAGTAAATACCAATAATTATCCCATCTAAATGGATTTGTTTGGGCAGTATGGCTGAAATCTACGTTTAAGTATTGCAGAAGGTATGGGGCTCTGTTGAATTCAAAATGCTCTGTTCAAGCTAGTATCGGTGCTGTACCTGCTCTGTGTTATGTCAATGCCGGAGAAATGTGAAAGTAAATATGCTGCAATTTGGTAAAAAAAAATATCCAAACACCAAAGAAGCAGAGGCACGTGACCCTTATCCTTGCTAATGGTCATTTGGACCCTATTGAAATGTGGTCACATACTTCACACGTTACAATAAGCTTTTTTCGAACATTATACAATGATCATAATAGCAGTACATTACAAGAACACTTGTTAAAAAAATAACCACAATAAAAAATGAAAATCATAAAAAAACAAGTGCATTAAAATGTTACATTCATCATCCCTACCCCATTTAAAAAAACACATTCAATTCCTCACACGTAAACAATTTTTAAGAAACAGACAGTGTCATGAAACACTGGGGTGCACTGCTTCTGTAAGTACACTAAGGCCAATTTACACTTCAACAATACTGAGCCCCTTAAAAGACAGGAATTAGAAAATGGCTGGTGAATCATGAGTAAAATCTACAGAAAAATACAAAATGGAGAAGGTTTTGTGGAGAGCATTCATCACCCGAGCAGGGAGGATGGATGCCTGAAGTGAGAAGCACAGCTGCCATCTAATAAACCCAAATGGGAATCTAATAAGGAGAATCCAATCCCAAGAGTGAAATGTAGAATCTAGATAGGGCTCTAGCCCTAGGATAGTTTGGAATCAATTGTCTTCATTGTTTTGGGTATTGACTAATTCAACCGACTCCTGTTCTCGCTGTCTAAGATCCTTAAAGGCTTTTCTATCCATAGTCTTTCATCTTCAGGCTGGTTCTCCGGTTTAAAAAAAGTAGTTCGCCTGACCCAGAGAAATGCATGTCTTCCTAATATATTCTAGCTCTGGAATGAAATTGCCCCTGGCACAAGATAAGCAATCCTCAATACTTTCTCTATTAAACACAGCATGGGTGATTGCTCCAGACAGAGCACCACAACAAAAGAGAACGAGATTTATATGGTCTTTGACATACTCAGGCCCTAATTCCTCGTGCAATATATAGGAAAGCAGCTGGGCGGGAGGCCAAGTAGTCTTCTTCTACAGACCCTGTTCTCCTCTGCCTGGTGACTTTGGAAAAACCCAAATGCTTGACCCATATGTTAAAACCAGAATACAATTTCTCCTGTAAACCTCTAAAAGGGGGCCATCAGCTTCTTGCCAATACTGGAAACTAAGTTGGTCAGTAACCCAACTCTGTGCATAAAATGTGACCCAGACTTGGAGATACATGAGGACAAAGAACCTAGAGAATCACTGGTGACCCCAAATATGAAAACTCACATGATGTTAGAAGGGGCTTATCGTCTATAGACAGTGGCCTCATTTTAGCACTCCTCAGATGACATGCCATCATGTAAGTTTCATTGTCATTAACCTCCAGCTTCAGATTAGTCAAAATTTCAATGTAACTCACTATTAGGATTTTGAGCCCCTGGGGTGTCGTAGAGATCAAGACGGCATTGTACGCATAGGTTAGCAGTGAGATCGGTGCATTGTTTTTAAAGCTAGGGCATCTATGCCTTGGCCGTCAGTGCCTTCTCCAACCCAGTGACATATCATAAAAAAAGGAATTGGTACGAGCACACACACTTGGTGTCCCCCTTGACCTATGCCTAACAGGTCAGTGCACTACTTTTATTTATCAGTATCTCACCACAGCCAAGAGATCATAATGGAGAGCCCAGAGGAATCCCAGGAGGTGTTTTTGACCCCAATAGTCTCCAGTTGTTCCAATCTCCATAGACCGGTTCCAAACCCATACTACAGTTTCAAAAGTACACACATATCCTCAACACAAGTGACCAGCCTTTCAAAGGCAATCATCCTTACGATCTTGACCATAGAATCTAAAAGGGATATTGGCTTACAGCAGCTTGTATCATTGGGCTTCCCCTTTTTAAAGACTGATACTATGATGAGCATTTTCCAAGACTGTAATTAACCAGTTTTAAAATGGATATATATAGGTCCATTGGGACCCCGCCAGGCCCATGCACTTTTTTTTCCTGGACTAATATTAATGGCCTCAATCACTTCTTTCAAAGAAAATTAGATATCAAGAGGACAGAGTGGCAGCAACTGTGCACAAATTGGATTTTTTTTAACTCACCAGAGGTATAAATCTTGCTGAAATGGCTATCCCACTGATCAGGGCTCATATAAACATCTAGTGTACTGTGACCACCTTTCGACAGTCTGGAATTATTAGCAGTATGCCAGAGTAGTTTAACATCTTTCATTTTACAGGTGTTTACTAATTTTTCGAAGGCCTTTACTGAAAGGCCTTCACTGGCTTTCCATCCGTGGCCGAATCAAGTTTAAAATATGCTATCTGATTCACAAAACCATCAACGATAGCTGGCCCAAGTATATGACTGAAAGCCTTGTCCCCAATCGACCCTGTAGATCCCTGCGTTCAAGTGGGAAGGCCCTGTTAGTAGTGCCTCGGGTCAACAAACTCCAAACTGGGGGCAAATCTTTTGCCTACGTAGCCCAGCGTCTCTGGAACTCGCTCCCCAGTGCCTTGCGTATGTGCTCTAACTTGGCTAATTTCAGAAAATTATTAAAAACAGAACTTTTCAAAGAATGCTTGCCCTCACTACCTCCTCGCTGCTATCTACTACTAGCGTGAAGATACCACTGATGGGGTGAGCTCAGCGCTCTACAAACCCCTCATTCATTTAAATCATTCATTCATTCATCACACTGGAATTCTAGTTTTCTTTTCTTCAGACTTGATGTATACTCCTTCCTAGACCTGGGAATAGAAACACAAACCCTAGGTTCAGCCTGGAGAGCCCAGTGGAGTTGGACACCAGCCATTCTACAACTATCCTCTAGCCAGGATGGGACCCTACCACCTGACCACTGGCAGATTTCATTTAAAGGTCTGACAACTTGACTCAACTTTATATCCCGACACCCACTGCAGGCCCTCTAAATTAGGTGTTAACCTGCTGTTAATAAGAATCAGGTGCGCTGTGCTGAGTCTAAGCAGAATCCCATCCATATTTACCCTCCTCCAAATTAATCTTCTGCCAATGTCTTTGGTATCCAGATCACTCGAGCCTCCCTTCAAATCAGGCTGTTTCCCTACTGGAATTACCACAGCAATTGTTAGTTGATTATGGTCATTGTGCACACTGAGTTCAATTGCTCCATCGACTAACCGGGTCGCAAGTTGCCTGGAGACAAATATATAGTCAATCACTGACTGGCGGTCACCAGAAGCATAGGTAAGGATGTTATGATATGAGTAACCTATAAGCTCCATAGCATTACACTATTCAAACTTGGAGATGTATAGAGACAGACAGCTTCCACAATGGTCTTGTTCCTGGAGGCTGGCTTCCTCAAACAGCCTTTCATCAAAGATTTTGGATTCACTACCTAGCTTACCATTAAAATCACCAGCTAACATCACATTGGACCCCCTATTTGTATTAACATGCCCATCAATAGAATTATCAACAAAATCAAAAAGCTGGATAAGATTAGGGTTAGTCACAGACGTGAAATTATTATTATAAAAATTAATAATAAACATATCAAATTTGCTATCCCACATCAAATAGAACGCCTTGATCAAATCCGAACCAGTGTTAATCAGTTTTACAAGGCATCCCAGGGTTGTCTTAACACGTCACACAAATTTAGCTTCCTCATTGTGCCATTTTAGGAATGTGAGAAAAGTTTGTGGTGCTTCTGCCCTGCAGTATCACTTGTTTGTGAGGGGAGCTTTAATTGCTACTACAACATAGTATCAATTGTGTGTTTGTGCCACACGTTCTCTCCTGTACCATCTCTCTCTGCTTTAGAAGCTTACATTTCTCCTGTCTGTACTGTATCTTTTTAGTGTTTGCGTGGGAATCTTGGGTTGTACCATGCCTGCCCATTCATTGTTTGAGGGAGCCATACATTGCTTCTGCCTGTACTATTTCTGTTGTGGTTGTGAGGACAGTGCACTGGTGCTGCCCTGGACATAATATATCTTTCATTTGCAGTCAAGCATTAGAAAACCTTTTCACTATACAACAAACACAACTATTGACTTAGACAATGTTAGTTAAACAATATTTTGGGGAAAGGCATGGATGCAGCATGTTTAACATGTATGATTTATAAGAGGCATCAACAAGCATCTGCCAATGCTAATGGTTTGTTTATGAAGTAAGAATGTTAAACTAAAGGAGTTGTAAAGCAACCCTGATGGTTTACAAGCAGTAACATGTGAGTTGCATCATTTAGGGAGTTATCCTCAGAATTTTTAGGTGACTGGAAGAGAACCCTCTTCCAAAACTATTAGTTAAAAAATCATTTTCAAAGCCAATAGGGTCTTGCTTTTGCCTACTGGCGCTGCTGAATTAAAAAAATATTTTGCACGCAATCATACGCCTCAAAAAAAGAAGGAAAACACATGCTACAGCCTAATCATGAAAGCCCCATTCTTAAAATAAAAACTTTAAAGTAAAAAAAAATACCATTACATGTTATTTAATAGAATAATATGGGTGCTTCTCAACACAAGCATACTTAAAACTAGGGGTGGGCATTACTTGTGGAGTTTCACTCTGCGGAATTCTGTTGGGTTACATAAAAACTCTGCGAGAACCTATGGCGTTCCGCCAATGAGTGGAATTATACATGCCAATTTAGCGCCACTAGTGCAAGCAGTGCTGAAAATCAGCACAAACTGTTGAGTGAGTTGATTCTGATGCTGCTCGAGTAGAAAATCTACTTGAGCACTGCAAATGCACTCGGGAAGCAGCCCTCCTACTGCAAAAGCTTACGACCGTAGGCATCAGAAAATGGTGCTAGGGAACTCCAAATCTCACACACATTTTTGGAGCCTTGTAGGTAAAAAGTTAATCACGTGGCTAGTGGAGGAATTTGGCTTGAGTTCCAATTGCCAAATTCCACCAATTCCATGGGTGGAATGAAACATTCCGCCCTCCCCGACTTAAACACTTTTTAGGAAATAAATATTTTATTTTTTAAACCATAACAAACAGTTACAGTGTGTCAGTAGTAATCCATAAGCACACAGAGCAGTACGGTGCAGTGCACAAAAATCCTTGTTATTCTAACAAGCAGTAAAACATGTAGCCATGCATAGGATTACACAGTTAAGACTATACTCACTCCATTGAGTGCACATTATCCCCATCAACTATATCCATTCCATGGTATTTTCACCAAAGACCTCAGATCTTAGCAAACGTATTTGTGGAACCTTTAATCATATATGTATCTTTCTCTGCTGCCATGTAGAGGTCCATTCCCATTCTCCCTTCCTGTAGCGTGGAGGCTCTGTGGCTCCCCAGTGTTTGGCCAGATTCCACTTTGGGACCACCAAACTTAAGTTGCAGAAGAGAAGCTGGGTTCTTGGGAGATCTACCTCTGTAGGAATGCCAAGGAGGATGTATTTAGGGTCTGCCTGGAGGGGTGCTGAAAGGATCTTGGTTAGCTCATCTAGTAGGTTTCCCCAATATACTTGAATGTCGGGGCACTTCCACAGGGTATGAAAGAATGTGCCATATTGTTTCCCGGATCTCAGGCAGTGTAGAAATACTTTTGACTTCTATTGCATATCACAGGAAAATAGGATTCTTATTGGTGTAAACAAAAGTTACTATTGGTTAAAGAAAGTTTAAAAAGGATAACGAATGGAAAGAAAAATGCACTGGCAATGTAGTGTGTCAACCAAACAGCCCTGGCATTGAAGCACACTTCTTTTTAGGCAGATGCGCACATGTAATCAGGTCACAGTGCAAGAGAACTAAATTGCTGAAATGGAGTGATCCACTGCCCCATGCTGTATGCCATGGTGGGCAGAAGAAGCAAGATGTAAGTAACAGTTAAACAGACCACTGGATGAAGAGAGCTGGTCTAAAGCCCTTTATTATAATACAGTGATAGCTGTTTCCCCTTTACCCTGTCCTCTTCCAGCTCCTTCTCTCTGCTTCCCTTATAGACTGTTCTTGTTGTGCCCAGTGAGCCAGCAGGACTTGTGACCCAGTTATACAAGGAAGAAGACATTGAGAGAAAATCTTACTGTCATGCCTATCAATCATAAGGGTATTACAGGTACTGTGACCATGGCAATTTGCTCTGATTTTCCTTTGGTGAGACAGTGTTCTCCCCTTACTTACAATTAAGTATTTTACAATACAGAGGGCTGCTAATTAGTCTTCCTGAGACTGCCATTTGGCATATGTTAGCGACAGGGGTTTTGACTGTAAGTCCTGTAGTAAGAGTGTGAATGTCACTTTTTGAACATCAGTCTTTTACCTCTCTGGAGTCTGGTAGACAGCCTGACAAGGACACATGAAAAGAGATCTGTCCCAAACTGGTTTTGAAAGGGCAGACAGAGAATCCACATCCTCTGCCATTCGTTTATAAGAGTACGTGTTGACCGACTAGTGGGTCCATTCCCATGTTCTTTTGGGCCAGGGGGGAGAGCTTCACAGAGTACCCAGAATACTACTGTGCAAACAGAGCTGAGGTCTGCCTGACTGCCAGCTTCCCAAAGGTGATGGGACATCACCTGGTGTCTGATCTGAAGATGTGCTGCTTGTCCTGGAAGATTGAGGAGTCCTGCCTGAGTGAGGGGGAAGGAGAAAACTGACCCTACATAAGTGGTGTGGACAGGCGAAATGGACCCTTGTGCTGTGGTCCTTTCATCAGAGACTCAAAGCTCATGTTACTGGTACACTATAGCCTGATAGCCAGTCATTGAACTCCTTAGCTGAATCACAGCACTTCTGGATCATGTCCTAGTAGTCTCTGCTATTATTACCATAGTCGCAACCATGGTACTTACCCAATTGTGTCAGATCGGTCTTCCAGACTGAAGAAGAGATTGAGGATGTCCTGCAGCTCCTGCTTTGCATCTATAATTAGGGCTGATGTGACCATGGCACCAACTGACCCTGGCCCAAGCTGTCTACCCAAGAAGAATCCTGCAAACCCTTGAAGCCCACGCCTGGGTACCCTGCTGACCTGCCTGAGTAGCTAGCCTTGCACTGATCCAGAGCGTGCTGAATGGACTTCACCACTCTAAAGAGCAATGGTGCTGCCTTGAGGGACACTGTGCCGAAGCACTGAGTGGCTGCTGTGGCCGATCTGATTTGGACATCTGTGCCCCCTAAGCAATTCATGTTTTTAAATCTCTGACAGAGTTCTGCACCTTGAAGGAGGACTGTGACATCACTACATCCCAGTCAGCCCAAGTGCAGCTTATATTGAGTTTCATCAGATCAGATAGGAGTAACCAGGACCTCTGTATCTGCCAGGCCCATCTGTCACTGTCCACCAAGAGCACAGAACAGGGCCACCATCAGAATCCAGTCACTCCCGCAGATGTCTTCAGGATTGTGCCAAGCTGCCTGTGCCTGCCTGCCTGGAGCATTTCTTCTCAGCAGAACTCCAGTGAGCCAGACTTTGAGCAGAAGATCCTCTGCAGCCAGACACTAATTGGTTCTTCCAGCTAGAGAGAGACTACATGCTAACAGAGGGGAAGGTCAGAACATGTACTAGCTACTATGCTACTAGACCAAAGACTGTCAGAATGGGGAAGGGTAAATTGTGAACAATGACCAATTTGAAGCCTATTGGACTTGCACCCGTATATAGGGTATCTGATACCTTCTTGGGTTGTGTGTGGTATTGTTCCTTAAGCAGAATAAAGTACTTTTATTTACTTAAGAGAAGCACTGGACTGGGCAATCACATTATTGAGCTGCTAGGTGCATTTTTCAATTTTGAGCCTGCCGTACTTCCACATTAAGCTGCCTGAGGAGCCTGTGGATGATCACTTTCAAGCCTGCTGAGAGTCAAGTGCTGAACTGGTTGTACTACTTGGCACATTTTGTAGAGCCATAGTAGATCCAACTTCGGAATAGTGAAGGCAAATGACTCCAGCCCCTGCAACTGTAGCCAAGTAAGCCCCTGGTGCCACCAGAATGGTATCTGACAACACCTTTAGAAGTATTTAGGTTCTGTTGAATGCTGTTCGTGTTGGCCTAGCTGCAGCAGTATTGCAACAGATTATGCTGAAGATTCTTGAAGGTCTCCTGAATGTGTTTTTTCCAGGGATGACATCCCGGTTTATAGGGATGACATTGACCAACATTACATTACTTTAGGCAAAGCATAGGAAGGCTGGTCTTGCGTCGAGGAGGATTAATGCCAGATTGATATGTGTTCTGTGTCTTATTTATACCATTCTTTATTCAAGGATGGCATAAGTTGACTTGGTTGAAGCTTTTGGGAAAGCTCGTTCTCCTGCAGATAAAGATAAGCTTAAATCGTTCTAGGCTTACCTTAGTATTAACATTTTTAAAAAGGTTTTAAACACTTTGGGGAACTTTTTTGGGCTGTTCTTAGAAACATTGCGCATGTTGTGGTCAGATAGCTGCCACGTGGCACTCTCTAAGGTCAAACAGGTTTTATTCACAGTTCCCACTTCATGGAGAATCGATAGCCTGAACCTGAAGCTTTGGTGTGTTTCTGGGCTATATAAAATTTTAAATTGTATCTGCGGTTTTTACATTTTGTTGTATGTGCAGAATACAAAGAGTTAGTATTTGCTTTCATCATGAAAGGTGCTGAACAAACCACCCAGTGTGTGGCTTGGTTGTTGTAATTTGTGGATTGAACAGTTGCATAGGCTAAGTAACCTTGCCACAGACTGCCTGTCATGCATGCCTATAATTACCAGTGACAGTGGACAAGTCTATCAATGATGTGCTCCTGGCCGTGGTTCTCAAAGAGATTTTTGAGTGTACAGGGGAAGCCAGCGAAGAGGCAGATATGAATTCAAAGACTTTTAAAGAATGGGTTAAAAAATTGCCGGCCTGGTAAAGATAACGTGCCAATGGATGTTCATGTGCTACTGGCAGGTAAGGGATGAGTTCAGCTTAGACAGTGAGGAGGTGCTCCCTGGGCAGAAGGTAGTGCCAACAACTTCAATGAACAATATTACTGATCCTACTCATGGAGGACACACAGAGGGGAATTTAACTAAGAATAAAGTTAGGTCACGGTATTGTGATGAAGAATGGATTCGCTTATAGAACAGAAATTCAGATTGTGCATTTATTGTGCAGCCTGGGATCAGAGTGGTGTGCACACCCTTTCTCCCTCCATTTTACCTGTTAGACTGTTAGATAAACCTTGGAGTATGCTATCTCTTGACATCATTGGAACAGTATGTTTGTCTAGGAGCAAAGAGGAAATTCAACATTGTTCTAATAGACTACCATAATAGATGGATGGTTACCAGGAAGGTATTTCTGAGATTCTAATCACAGATAACGGTGGATAGCTAACCTCAGAGTGCATGAAAGGCTTCTGTCGAGAAATGTAAAAAACAAATCTCAGGTCAGTCTTTGCTGTCCGAGAGCAAATGGGTTGGTTGAAAGAATAAATAGAATGGATCAAGAATGCTTGCAGTGTAGCACAGTTGAATAGTGTTCTGATAAGTAAGCCTTTCACAAAATAAAATGAGGATACCGCACTTCAACTAACACAGTCAGTGGTGTATCTCCATTTTTGTTCCTAAGAGCATGAAGGCCTGTACCAACTTCAACCCTGGTGTATTGACAGAAAGAGAGAAGTGGTAAAAATGGAAAGCATCTGTGAGAAAGTGGAGAGGAACAAAGAAAAAGAAAAAGCATGTTAAAATCACCGGAAGTATCTTAAAGAGATTAAATGGAGGGTGGTCATCATGGCCTATAAGTTAGTTATCTTCATCCAGAAGCAAGGACATGATTTCGGGGGATCTGATGGCAGATCAAGGAAAAGAAATACAAAATTTAATTACAGATGAAAGACTGGAGAAAGGTATAATAGACAGGGAAGAACAGGAACAGGAAGAAACACAGATAAAAAACAGGAAAAAGGAAGAATTATGGGTTTTAAAAGCAAAAACTAAAGAAAAACTGGTAAGCACACAGGGGAGGAAGCATGCTGAGACCTGGAAAGAGTTCATCACTCATGACTGCGAGGTAGCTGGAACAAGGAAGCTGGAACACCCACTTCATGGGCAACAAAAGAACTGTGAAGGAGGAGTCTAGGCATGCTGCACAAAGGACCAACCCAAGATAAGAGGGAAGAATCCGATTTGCAGAGAAGAGTGCGCCACTGAGGAGACTTAAGATGCCGAAGAGACAGACCACAAATAGGAGTATGGTGAAGACTGGCAGAATTCTTGTTACTCCGCCAAGAGGAACACCTACTACCTTCCATGGCTCGTGGGCAAGTGACCTGGAGCATAAAGGAAGGAGAGGAGGAGGAGGGAAAGGGAAGTTCTTCTGGAAAAAAATAATACAAGTGCCTTGTAATTAAAGCCAAGGCGCTATAAATAAAAGCAGTATTAGGGACCTATATGTACAATGTGAATGGCCTTAAATCTATACATTAGGAATTTACCTTTATAGAAGCTTATTGGAAAAACAGGCCTTAAGAAGAAGGCATGCACTGCTCCTGGACAGATTGGCCAGATCCGGGATAAGAGGACAAGCTCTCCAATGGCTGACAGCCTTCTTATCAGGGAGGACGCAAAGGATCCAGTTGGCCGATCAGGTCTCCAAAGAGGGTGCTTTAGTTTGTGGAGTCCCGCAAGGGTCCGCGCTCTCCCCACTTTTATTCAATTTATACTTACAACCATTGATAGAATCCCTGGCAAACATGGGCTGCAAAATCTTTAACTATGCCGATGATACTCAGCTACTGCTGAGTATCGATAACACAACATCGGCTCAGTCCATGGCCCAAGACACACTACGGTTCACCGTAAACTGGATGTCTCTCAACCTATTGAAAATCAACCCAGATAAAACGGAGGTCCTTGTGGTCTCAACCGCTACTTCCCCCTGGAATGATTTATTCTGGCCACAAGAACTTGGACCTACCCCAAAACCATGCCCTAGTGTAAAGAGCCTCGGAATTAAAATTGATCAAGAATTATCAATGACCAACCAAGTATCTGCTGTGGTCGGCTCATGTACTAACCTGATTAGGCAATTACGCAAGCTCGCCCCCTTACTCTCAAGAAATATGCTTCGAACCATTGTTTCAGCCACTATTGTGTCTAGAATCGATTATGGCAATGCATTATACCTAGGCCTCCCAAAAAATTCCCTTAACCGTCTACAGGTCACCTTGAATGACGCAGCTCGCTTGATATTCGGAGTACCCAGGCGGACCCACGCATCTCCCCTTCTTTATAGGCTGCACTGGCTCCCTATGAAACAAAGAGTCGAATTCAAGAGCAGGTGCATCTGCCATAAAGCAATTCATGGTCAGGCGCCAGCCTACATAAAAGATAGGCTCAAAATTTATGAACCCAAGCGTGCTTTGAGATCCTCCGATTCCCTCCTGTTATCTTGTCCTCGTTTCAAACTGGCAACAAAAGGAGGCAGAGCTTTCTCAGTCCAAGCCCCTACTATTTGGAACAAGCTACCGGAGGTGCTTCGCAGAGAATCCAATCTTCTCCATTGTAGGAAAACCTTGAAAACTCTGCTTTTCAAGGACGCGTTCACACTCCCGTAATTTACGCTAACATCCTTCACCTCTACTTTTGTTGCTGTACTTTGTCAGAAGCGCTTTGAGACCTGTCGGTGAGTTGGCGCGATACAAAACCCAGTTACAAATTACAAATTACAAATGTATGGAAACAGTGATAAAATATTAGCTTAGGTTTCACGCAATCTCTGACTTCTTCGGAACAATTTGAGTAGTAAGAACAGATACCATTAATCACCATTCGTGTCCTTAAAAGTGACAGGTCCCCTCGCAGGCCCCGGCCCCTATAGTGGGTCCTTAAAAGTGACATGTGTGGCTGCAAAGTGACATGTTTGTGTGTCCTTGAAAGTGCCAGCTGTGTGTCCTCAAAAGTGACAGGCCTCAAGCCCCCCAGGATGGCTGTAGATGCCATCTGGCCCCAAATTAAGAAAGTTGAGAAAGTCCTGAGAGTCACTTCTGACGTTTCCTCTTGAAGCTGCAAACTCCCAACTCCCTCAAGGATCAATCAACTCAATCAGGAATTCAACTCTGGCTGAGTCAACTTCCCCCTAAGGGAAAGGGGAAGTGGACAGAGAAACTAACAACATATAAATAAACATTGGCTTCTGCTGTTGTTTCTCTTGACAGTGTTCCAGGCCGTTGACCTTTTCTTAGGATGCGCTTCAGGTTCCACGCAATTCTGTAGTTCAAGGTTTACAGTAAATAATTCTTCTTAGCTAACTTCTCAAACTTAAAAATTATTAAACACACCATTTACTGACCATAGATTTCTGTGGCCTTTGTTCACACTCAATTTGTATCAGAAATTGCTTTGCCTCAATCTCAAGACTCCTTTAAAATGAAAGTTATAAGTCAGAAAAAACTTCTCCTAATAACACGTTAGTTGTTAATTAGGTTAGTGAACTGAACTGATTTCTTTCATGCAAGAATCATACCTGGAGACTTCAGCAATTCTTCAAATCTATGGAAAATCTGCAGTAGGATGATAGAAGAGAATACAACATCCTACTCCTTTACAGAAGTTAATCTAGTTGAAAAGTCAGCAAACTACTTGTAACATAAACCCTTCTTTCCTGAATCTTTTACAAATTTCAATTAACACATTAATTCAGGCATTACAGGTTAATAACAATTGTTCCTTGCCTTTGCCAAGGCTTGCTTCTTTCACAGGAGTCTTGTCTTTTGCCTTAAAAGTACTTTGTAGACTCTTTATTAGACCCTTCTGTTTTTTCAAATGAATCCTTGTCTTTGCCAAGGTTTGTTTTTTCCCTGGCTGCTAATAATAAACCTTTTTACATTTAAACAGCGTAGATCTTCTGATTCTAATAATAAATGTTTGTTCTTTGGTTGCGCTATTTATCTTCAGTTCTCAACTGCTGAAAACAATAAATCTTACTGTCCTTCTAGCTTTGACGCGGTGACTGGAGCCTCGAACTGCCTTCCGGCGTGAAGAAAACAAAACTTGATCTTCCAGCCGACTCGAAGGGAAATACACGGAGCTTCGGTTTCAGCGAAGCCACTAATCAGCAGGAAACCAACTGCTTGGAAAGACTCGTCTAGGGGCTGGGAATTGAGTGATTAGTTTTTTAAGGACCAGCAGAGAGCATTTTAAAAAGGGTAAAATGATCGTTTACTCGATCCAGCAACTCAAGGACAGAAGCGCTCGTCAGCAAACCAACGAGAGACGAAGCGCCAAACCGTTGGGAGAGAAATCTATTTATAGGCAAACACAGTCACGAGAGCAGCGCGAGCTCTCTCTCCAATTAGATTCCAGTCACGAGAGCCAGCGCGAGCCTCTCTCGTCATGAGCGCACATTCTAGCAGATTAAACTCAAGGACTAAACACTTAGGCTAGAATTCAACAAGCATTGTCTAATGCAAATTCCTAAACAGCTAATTACATTAACTGAAAATAAAAGATTACGTACATAAAACTATTCCTGTGTTTCAAACTAACAAATAATTGAACTGATAGTTTAATTTGAACATGAACTGAACTTAAATTACACCAGATTAAGTAAGACGACCAGTAGCACCCCTAACACCAAGGGGCTTGCATAGGGCGGTGCTTCTTTTAGAGACATCGGCGAACCATAGCCCTATGACGCGTGTATGTCATTGTTGTGGGTAGAGGGGCACGCCTCTTTTTAGGATCTGTTTAGGATACATATAAGGCATCCTTAAGAGGATTTTACAGCAACAAAATACAACCCAGTCATGAAAAGCCCAATGTGGGGTGGCTCCCAGACCACTATCGATAAATATTACCGCAGCTTAACACCCCTGGTGATGGATGAGAATGCTCAACAAGAAACACCTAGGGATATGGGCTGCGACGTTACGGGTTTTGGCGATGACTGGTTTCGGTGTATGGAAGCTCACAGTTTCAAGGATTGCGTATGCTGTACGCTGTAAGCGTAAATTTCGCTGTGCACATAGCGCTTCTCGTTAGAAGCTTGTTGCTACCGGCTATTTTAACTGTCCCGTTTTGTCGTTTTATTTACCTGATTTTGTCCTTTTTCCCCTGTTTTTAAATGTACTTTAGAACTGTTTAAAAATTTCATAGTCCCCCTACCTGTGCTCTTATTCACGGACCGCATCCTTGCACAGTGGTATTACGCCGCATTCACTGCCATTTTGGCGGGCCGGTCCCCGCGGTTTGTTTACTTGGGGCGCCATATTGGGTGGGTCGAGCTAGTTGCTCCTCAGCCATTCGCTGAGCCCAATCACGTGGACTCGCTAGAGCCCTTTATAATTGTATGGATATGACGCGCAGCGTGTACGCGCATCGTGGACGCCGTGGTGACGCCGGAGTCACGCCAGAGTCCAGCCCGTCTGCGCCCGTCCGCGCTGAGGACGCGCTGGGCGGCTGGGCTTTGGACTCTGACGACACTACAGCACCCCCCTTTAGTTATTCCCTACAGGAAATGCTGCGCCTGAAACCTCGTATATCAGGTTGTATGCATTCTATTGAACCTGATGCATTTCTCACCCCTTTACGCTGTGGCTGTCATCACAAGCCTAGGCTAATCAATTCCTCTCACCCTCTTCCCTTTGGCTACTCCGATACTATTAGATCTAGGGCTAAGGGAGTAGAAGGCATTTTGGTCAATGCCCGCTCCCTTGTTAAAAACAAGATAATGTTTAGGGAGATGGTCTTAGATAGAAAGCCTGCCCTTGTATTTGTTACCGAAACATGGGCCAAAGATTCGTCTGGTCCCGATCTAATTGAAGCAGTCCCGGAAGGGTACTGCCTGGTTAGACTTGACAGACAGGGTCGAGTGGGAGGGGGCATAGCGATCCTTCACAAAGACCACTTGCAATGTCATACTGTACCTATTCCTGATTCCCCGGATTGCTTCCAAGCCTTTTATTTCACAATAAAGGAAGCACAGTGCCCCTTCCTTAATGGTATTTTATTATATCGACCACCAGGCCCACGGGCTGGGTTTACTTCCAATTTTCTTCATGCACTGGAACCATACTTTGGCCGAGAGAATTTTTCCATCTTGGGTGACTTCAACTACCACTTAGAACGGCACGATGCTTCTGATACTTCAAGTCTCATTGAGGCTCTGGCGTCCTGTGGACTTACGCAGTTAGTCAGCGGGGCCACTCATCGGGCAGGTCATACGTTAGATGGCATTTTTTCTAATGACCGTCGCCTAACCATCAAAGACCCGGTGCATCTATCCTGGTCCGATCACCTTGCAGTTCCTTTCCACTTGGAGTATTACAGGGAGGATGGAAACAAAAAAGGGAATCACATAATGGAAATGGCTAGAAACTTCAGGAACACCAACAGCCACTCCTTTGCGCCATGGGCTGCCAGCCTCTGTACTATGGGTATGGACAGTGTACAGACCGCAGCTGGCCATTTTGAACAGACTATCACGGAGGCCTTGAATGAATTGGCCCCAATGCAGACCGGCCGTCGAGCCAGAAAGAGACCATCTGCCCCATGGTTCTCAGATTCTCTCAGGCTGCTCAGGCAAGAAGTGAGAAGGAAGGAGAGGCTCTGGCATTCGAGTTGGGACCCTAAGAATAAAGAAGCTCACAAACTCCTTATTAGGAAATATAAGGCTGAGATTGTGCAGGCTAAACAAGACTACTTTGTAACCCTGACAACCTCGTTGGCTTCACCGAAGGAGCTTTTCAAAATCGTAGATTCCTTAATCAATCTACAAGTCCCTGACCCTGTCGCACCTTCGCAGGATTTATGTGATAGGATTGCCTCTTTTTTCCACACTAAAATACAGGATATCCACCTAGCTCTTGAGAAACAAGGAGCCTGTATTAGTGTGTCTACTGTCTTGGCTGAGACGAATTTGCCTACCACCGACGTCTCCCCATTGGGCACTTTGGACTCCTTTCCACCTCTGACTCTGCAAGATCTAGAAATCTTGACTGATAAGATCAAATCTGGCTCCCCCCTGGATATTTGCCCTCTGAAAATCTTCAAGCAGTGTAGGGAGACCCTCTTACCACCGCTGCTAGAAATAATGAATCTAGCTATAAGAAAAGGTGTCTTCCCCTCGGAGTGGAAGAAAGCAGTAGTTAAACCTCTGCTAAAGAAGGCCTCCCTTGATCCGGAGGTCCTAAAAAACTTCCGTCCGATCTCGTTGCTTCCCGCCCCTGCGAAGATGCTTGAGGTACATCTGAACAAGCACCTAGCGGCCTTTGTGGAATGCTCGGGCTGCTTGGACTCCTCCCAGCATGGATTTAGGAGGGAACATAGTACCGAGTCGGCCCTCACCATCGTGCTTGACAACATCCGCACGACAGTGGATGGGGGCCAGACCACCCTCCTGGTCTTGTTGGATCTAACTGCGGCCTTCGATACCCTCTCCCCCTCAGTACTTACATCTCGTCTGAGGGATGTGGGGGTGAGGGGCGCAGCTCTAGATCTACTGACCTCTTTCCTTGTTGGGAGGGAACAGAGAGTCAAATTGGGTGAGTTTCTATCTCCATCCCGATCTGTGCTATGTGGGGTCCCTCAAGGGTCGGCTCTTAGTCCGACCCTATTTAACATCTACATGACCCCACTGGCCAGACTAAGAAGAACTTTCGGGATGGAGGTAGTCTCTTATGCCGATGGCACCCAAATACTCGTCTCTCTCTCCCATTCAGATGTGCAGACCGCCTCCAAGTCTAGATCTTGTATGGAGGCGGTTGGTCACTGGATGATTCAGAACTCTCTTAAACTGAATGGGGAGAAGACTGAGGTGATGGTGTTTGGAGGGAACGAAAACATCTGGTCAGCCAGCTGGTGGCCTGACTCGCTTGGAGTGTGCCCTTCCCCCACAACATCTGCTAAAAATCTTGGGGTGATGATAATCCTGCCCTGGATATGGGCAGACAGGTGAGTAGAACCATTTCCACCTGTTGGGGCTTAATCCATACCCTGCGAAGGATCAGGAAATACCTTTCGTTACAGTCCAGAAAACAAATAGCTGTTGCACTCATTGGCTCACGCCTAGACTACTGTAATGCGCTGTATGCGGGGCTAAACAGGAGCCTCCTGCAGCGCTTACAGGTGGTTCAGAATGCCACAGCCAGATTCGTCCTGGATGTTCCCAGACGCAGCTCGGCCACGTTAGCCAGGAAAACATTGCACTGGCTTCCGGTAGAATGCCGAGTACGGTTCAAAGTCCTATGCATGACATACAGAGCCATCACAAAAAAACAGTGACTCGGGAGTGGGCTCCATCATCTCCCACTATACTCCTGGAAGGAACCTGCGTTCCTCCGGGAAACTGCTTTTGTCTGCTCCTCGCATACGAAGAGCCAAATGGGGTGGTAGGGCCTTCTCCACTCTAGCTCCCAAGTGGTGGAATGATCTCCCTCTCGATCTTAGGTCCCTGCCATCGCTACAGACATTCCGCAGTGCCCTTAAAACTCAACTCCAACGACATCACCCCCTCTCAAACCCTCTGCGATTCCCTAGCCTCTTTTTTCCACAACAAGATTGCTGACATCCACAACAGCTTTGTCAACCAACCCGGAAGCCAACCCACCCTACCATCAGCTGACCATCTTCCCCCCGTTAACACCCTTAACGCCTGGAAGCCAATCTCCACTGAGGACACCATCCGCCTGATGAACTCCATCCACTCTGGATCCCCCACAGACCCATGCCCTCACCACATCTTCAACAAAGCAGACTCCGTCATAGCTCCGCACCTCCGAGACGTCATCAACTGCTCCTTCAACTCCGCTACCTTCCCAGAAGACTGGAAACACGCTGAACTCACCGCCCTTCTGAAAAAACCAACAGCAGACCCCACCGAACTCAAAAACTACCGCCCCATCTCGCTTCTTCCATTCCCGGCCAAAGTCATCGAGAAAGCCGTCAACAACCAACTCGCCGCCTTCCTCGAAGCCAACAAATCCCTCGACCCCTCACAATCTGGCTTCCGAGCCAAACACAGCACTGAGACCGCCCTCATCGCAGCAACAGATGACATTCGAACTCTGCTGGACAATGGAGACACAGTCGCCCTCATCCTCCTCGACTTCTCTGCAGCCTTCGACACAGTCTGCCACAGCACCCTTTTACAACGCCTCAGAAACATCGGAATCCAAGGAAAGGCACTGGAATGGATCACTTCGTTCCTCACCGGAAGAACCCAGAGAGTCCGCCTCCCACCTTTCAAGTCCGAGGCCACCGAAGTCATCTGCGGCGTACCACAAGGATCCTCACTCAGTCCCACCCTCTTCAACGTATACATGAGCCCCCTCGCGGCCATCGCCCGCCAACACAACCTCAACATCATCTCTTACGCGGATGACACTCAACTGATCCTATCTCTCACCAAGGACCCCAGCACCGCCAAAACTAACCTACACGAAGGAATGAAAGAAGTCGCCGAATGGATGAAACAAAGCCGTCTGAAACTGAACTCAGACAAAACAGAAGTCCTCATCTTAGGTAAATCCCCCTCTGCATGGGACGACTCCTGGTGGCCGGAAGCCCTCGGAAATGCACCCATCCCGACAGACCACGCACGGAACCTTGGCGTCATCCTGGATTCTTCACTCTCAATGAACAAACAAGTCAGCGCCGTATCCTCTTCCTGCTTTAACATTCTTCGCATGCTCAGAAAAACATTTCGCTGGATCCCCTCCGATACAAGGAAAACAGTCACCCACGCTCTAGTCACGAGCCGACTGGACTACGGAAACACCCTCTACGCAGGTACCACCGCTAAACTCCAGAAGAAACTACAACGAATCCAAAACGCCTCAGCCAGGCTCATATTAGACATCCCACGCTACGAACACATCTCTGGTCACCTTAAAGACCTCCACTGGCTACCCGTCAATAAGAGGATTACTTTCCGACTGCTTACCCACGCACACAAATCACTCTACGACATCGGACCAGATTGCCTCAACTCTCGACTGTCCTTTTACACCCCCTCCCGACAACTTCGCTCTTCCAGCCAAGCCTTCGCCACTGTACCTCGCATCAACAAGACCACCATGGGAGGCAGATCCTTCTCATACCTGGCTGCCAAAACATGGAACTCACTCCCCGCTTACCTTCGCCTCACCCAGAATCACCTAGCGTTCAGAAAGCAGCTTAAAACGTGGATATTTGACAAATAATCCTCCTCCCCTTCCTAAGCGCCTTGAAACCCTCTGGGTATGTAGTGCGCTATATAAATGTTATGACTTGACTTGACTTGACTTGACTAAAACTCGCCTCTTTTTGCAAGCCTATGTGTAAGGATGAATTGTTCAAACTTTCTGATTTTATTGTTAGGCGCCTTGATACCTGCGGGTCATTGTTCTGCGCATTATAAATTTTTATCAATCAATCAATCTGTATGTCCCCTATTAAGGGTGATAGCAGAGGGAGTGAGGCAGCGTGTAATGACAGCGCGTATGAAGGACTCAGTTTTGTGGGGCTGGATGGTTTGGAAGATACGATAGTTCCACCTGACTCCCCCGTCTATGAAGACCTGGGCTTTCAGGAGGAAGCGGCTCCTCAGAAGGGCGTTGTGCAACGGTCGGGCACAAGCGTCGAAGATGATGGGGCATCGCAGGACATTAGCGCCTCTCAAGATTTCAGAGCCATCGCAGAGGGCGGTGAAAATGTGGTGGTTAGTAAAAATGTTATGCATAGACAGTTACATACTGATGTATTTTTATGTCTTCAACTATTGACATGCCAATATTTCTTCTTTTTGACCCTAGAGAGCAGCCTCAGCTGGATGCACCTACTTCATAAACTATGTTAAAAAAGCTGTAGCACCGCCTAACCCATCCGTCTATGAAGACATGGACCTTCAGGAGAATACGACTGCTGAGAAGGTCGTTCTGCAACAGCCGGGTACAAGCCTCGAAGATGATGGGGCTTCGCAGGACATTAGCGACTCTCAAGATTTCAGAGCCACCGCAGAGAGCGGTGAAAATGCTGATGTTAGTAAGAAAATGTTATGATACGGCTGTTACATACTGGTGTATTTTATTTCTCCAACTAAACTAACGGCCTGTCAATCTTTCTTCTTTTACTCCTAGGGAGCAACCCCAAAAAGAACTAAGGCCCTGGAGCCTCCTACAAAAGCGGACAGCGTAACTTTGTACTGTCTATGTTGTGCATAACAGACTGAAAGTTCCACAAGTCAAAGTGCTGATGTTCCTGTGAAGCTTGACTATGTCTCTAAGAGCGACGTGGATGTACAAGAAATTCAAGCAGTATCCTATGAGGGATATGAAGGCTGTTAAAGGTTACGCAGTGGCTATGGTACAAGCTTGTGTCAAGCATGACTATTACGGCCTTTGTTACGGGCATAAGATGAATGATCCTCAGCAGGACGCGCATGAGTGTTTGGGCGTTGCATACAGAGACCGGGTAATGCGTTATATATGTAGTTTGTGAGACCCGTACAAGGTGTATAAACTGTTATGGGTAGTTTACGGGTTGTCCGCTGACAAGAAATATGTTCACCCTGATATGCTGAAGATCTTGACAGTGACACTCGAGAAAGTCCAACACGCCCATCATCCGGGCTTAAAACTGTTGTGTATGCGGGGGGTGCACGGCTAATTAAAGAAAGATGATAGAAAGACTTGTAGTAAGACGGATGTGTAAGCTGTATCTAAAAAATAGAAGAATAGGGTCCCTGGGCCCGAAGACTATTTTAAATAAATAATGTCTTACTTAACGTGACATGATAGCGTGTAGTTAGAACCAAGTAGTAGAATGTTACACCTAGTGGTGACTATGGTTTAATCAGTCGTTACGCCGTTTACTTTGAAAATGTAAAGTTCCTTCTGTTTATGTTTTGTTAAGATTCTTTATTTTTAATAAAATGGCCTTATGTAGAACACTTGTCATTCATTGCCTGTGGTGTAGCGAAAGATAACATGCATGGGGCTCAGCTAAGAACATTTTATTACGATAAAGGGGGAGTTGGTAGTTTGGGAAGCACCGAAGCTCTATATAGAAGAGCTGTAGCTAAAAACGACCTGTAACCAGAGCCCTGGTCAAGAAATGGCTCTCAAGAGAAGAGGCGTATTCACTCCATAAACCCGGCAGAAGACGTTTTAAGAGACGCCCTACAATCGTTAATGCGCAAATAGATTATCAATGGCAGACTGATATCATTAGCCTTCAAGATATAGCAAAACATAACATCAGCGCACATTATATATTAATCGT
The DNA here is from genome assembly GCF_964261635.1 of Lissotriton helveticus. NCBI lineage: Eukaryota > Metazoa > Chordata > Amphibia > Caudata > Salamandridae > Lissotriton > Lissotriton helveticus. The sequence continues at coordinate 1,145,142,862 of NC_136059.1, read as the reverse complement.
TATAGACGTGTTGTCCAAGTATGCCTACGCAGAAGCAGAAGTGGGACGAGCGTCACAGCCGCTTTTAAAGCTATCTTCGAGAAGGGCCGAATTCCACAAAAACTACAAACAGATGCTGGTAAATAATTTTTAAACAAGGCATTTTTCGAAATTATTAAACCACCACGGTTTTCAGCATTTTGTATCACACACGAAGGTAAAAGCTGCGGTTGTAGAGCGGTTTAACAGAACTTTAAAGTCTAAGATGCGGCGGTATTTTACGGCCAACAACACCTACAGATACGCCGATGTTCTAAAGGCTTTTTTAGATGTATATAATGCCAGCTATCACCGGACTATCAAAACATCCCCATAGAGGTGACTCCTAGTAATTCTTTAGATGTTTGGAGAACGGTGTATGGGCGTAATTTTGCTACAAAGGTGAAGAAGCCTATTTTTAAAAAAGGAGAACACGTGAGAATTTCAAAATTGAAAGGTATTGTCACGAAGGGCTACCAACAGACTTTTAGCGACTAAATATTTAAAGGACTACGCCGGGGAAGCGGTGTCGGGGATCTTTTACAAGTAAGAGTTACAACTGGTACTTGATGACCCGAACCGCGTGTATAGGGTCGAAAAGGTTCTGAAAAGGAAAGGTAGAGGGGTTAACAACCAGGCATATGTCAAATGGAGGGGAGGAGAAATTTAACAGTTGGGTGTTGGCCACCTCGCTGAAGGGTGTGTGAGCTAAGGACTGTCTACAAGCAGGTGAAATTGGCAAAGCCAGTCAACTTGAAAGGGGATTGGGAGGTGGCCCTAACAGAAATTCAATACCCTAGAAATTGGAATCCATTTACATCACGCGAAGCAAATTTTACATAAAGCGTGAGCAGGACAATGTGAACATACACGCTGGCATCCCGTACGGTTACTACCCAACCGTTTCAAGTGTTGTCGACGCCATCAACAAATCCATAGCAGGCCTCAAAGGATATGCGAATATTTATCTGTCACTAGATAACGTCAGAAAGAAGGTGTTTCTTAAAGCCCCGGGTCGTGGCACGACGTTTAACTGCTCCGGTAAATTAAAAAGGGTTTTAGGCACCATGTTGAATGCGAACGGTCTGGCAGAACAGGATCACCCATGTCCCGATATTAAAGGTGGGTTCTATATTCTCTATGTGTATAGCGATATTGTAGAGGCCCAGAGGATCGGCGATAGTTACTCGCCGTTGTTAAGATGGGTCCATGTACTGGGTAAAAATAATACGATGGTCAATATTCATTTTAATAAACCCGACTACATTGTAGTTTCTAAAAATCATTTTGACACTATTTCAATTATGATCTACGATGATCAGTCTGAGCCGGTTGCCTTTAAATATGGGAAAGTTATTGTTAAGCTTAATTTAAGACCAAGGTGCGACAGCGGCTATTAAGTCGGCATCATGGTGGTCGAGAAAACATACGAGGACCCTTTCATGTACCGGGATTATCACAGAAACCAAGTCGGATATGGAGGGCCGCCGTACTTTGAAGGGTCATCAGTTATGTACGGGGCTGTTTTAGGGGGATTCTTCAGGAGTCTGTTTAGAAGATTGATGCCCTTCTTGAGGAGATGCTGTGAAATTGCTAAACTGTATGTTAAGGCGGCTGCTACGAGCATTGCCCAGGATGTGGTTGGGTCTGTTACTTCGGCAGTTGCAGAACGCATGAACAAACAGCCGCAAGAAGGATCGGGGTTGGTGTACACACCGCGCGCGTGTGTTAAAAGGAAGCGTTGTTCTTTGAGACGCCGGGGCCCGCCAGCCCCCTATAAGAAAAAGGAGCTCTGCAAAACACACTCAGAAAAGAAGAGCTCCAAGACAGAAGAGAGCTACGAAGAAGAAGAGAATCGGCTCTAAAGTAAATATTTTTTAAAGCATTGTAAACTAAACCATGGCCTTCGTACATTGCGCATCTGGTTGGTGAGTGCGCCAAATCTGAGTTAGACTTGTTCACTCTAAAACCAAAGCAGACAAGCATCGAAAACAGCTTCTTCATGGAGGTATCGCCTTTAGCCGCATTGACGCCTCTGGCCCCTATAGAGTTTTATGTGTCAGGGTCCACGGATATGTATTTGGATCTCAACAACACTTTGCTGCATCTTGTGTGTAAAATCATGAAAGCGGATGGGTCCTCCATAGCAGCAGACGCTAAAGTGGCAACAATCGCTTATCCCATAGCTACAATGTTTAATCAGGTGGACATCACCCTGGGCGATCGGCTCATCACACAGAACGACAACATGTACACCTACAGAGCCTACCTCGAGAGTATTCTAAATTACAGCAGCGACGCCCTTGACACACAGCTTTCAACGGGTCTCTTCTACAGGGATACATACGCCCAGTTTGAAGTCACGGCTCTGGACGGTGCCAATAAGGGTTTTGTAAAAAGAGCTGGGCTGGCAGTAGGCATTCGCAACTTTGACCTCCTGGGACGCATACATTCAGACCTCTTCTTCCAAGATATACTGCTCATCAACGGAATTGATCTGAAGATCAAACTCACTCGTAACAAGGACTCATTCTGCCTCATCAGCGGGGATGCGGAACAGTACAAACTGGATATACTGTCTGCGAGTCTGTTTGTAAAGAGAGTGAAAGTGTCCCCAAGCGTCAGGTTAGCGCACACTAAAGCTTTACAAATACCAAACGCCAAGTACGCTGTGGAAAGAGTAGCTCTGAAAGTATTCAGTATCCCCGCACTTACCTGCTTAACACAACAGCAGAATTTATTTCCGGGGCAACTAGCCAAACTCATCATCATCGGTTTTGTGGACAATACAGCTTTTAGTGGAACCTATGCCTCAAACCCCTTCAATTGTAAACACTACGGCATCAACTATGCTGCGTTGGTCCACGAGGGCAATGTGATTCCTGCAATACCCTACACCCCCAGTTTTATAACCTCCAACTACATCCGGGAATATCAGGGGCTGGTTTTGATAACCGGGAAGCACCTAAGGGACTGCGGTGTAGCCGTGTCACGAGAAGGCTATGGGGCCAGATACACGCTGCTCGCATTCAACCTGACACCCGACATGGCAGACGGGGATCACTACAACCTGGTCAAAAACTGAAATCTAAAAGCTGAAATACGATTCAGTAATCTGATGCCTACGAATGTGAACATGGTCGTATTCTCGGTATTCCACAATGTCATTCAGATCAACGACGCCAGACAGATTTTGTTTGACTATCTTTAAAACATTTGTGGAATGGACACTGTGCAGATACGTGACTTCTTAAGCAGGGATAAATACGCTAGTTATGTTATGTTATGTTATTTATTTATTTATATAGCGCTCGGCTACTCAAAAAGAGTGTCCCGGCGCTTTATTGGAGAAAGGAAACGCTGCAACATAATAACATAACACCAGATAAAAAGAAAGAAAACAAAGATGCCAGACAAAAACTCACAATAAACAGGCTACTGAGTAAACAGCCAAGTTTTAAGGCCTTTTCTAAAGGCCAACAAGCTAGTGGCTCCCCGCAGAGCAAGCGGCAAAGAATTCCACAGCCGTGGCGCCAGCAATCCGAAAGAGCGGCCTCCAAGGCGCGCTTTCTTTACACGAGGAACAACTGCCAAGTACAGGGATTCCGACCTCAGAGACCTGGTCGGTTGATAAAAGACCAGTCTCTTTTGGAGGTACTTGGCTCCCCCCTTGTGAAGAGCTTTATAGGCCAAAGTTAGAGCCTTAAAGGCAATCCGCTTGCGGATGGGGAGCCAGTGCAGAGTTTCTAGCAAGCCCGACGCACTGGAACGCCTATTCAAACCATAGATTGCCCTAGCAGCGGCATTCTGCACCACTTGAAGCCGCTGCAGCAAGTACTCTGGTAGGCCCAGGTAAAGAATGTTGGAATAATCCAACCTGGACCCAATCAGAGCCTGGACTGTCAATCTCCTATGCTCCTCGGAAAGCAGGGGCAGAAACCTCCGCAGCATCCTAAGGATGCCGAAGCAAGTGCCCGACACCCCCAAGATCTGGGATTTCAAGGTTAGCCTATTATCCATCTTGACCCCCAGATTCTTGGCAACCTGAGAGGAACAAGACGGGGGGAACATATTCGGTGGCCACCAGGCCTGCCAGTCTGGCTCTGTATCACACCCAAAGAAAAGTACCTCGGACTTATCGGAATTGCACTTGAGGCTGTTCAGATGGAACCAGTGAAAAACAGCCCCAAGGCAATCCCGAATACTCTCCCCATCAAAGTCACCTCCTCTCGTACAAGAGAAGAGGAGCTGGGTGTCATCCGCGTAGGATACGATCCGGGCGCCCAACGACTCCACCAGCGCCGCCAGAGGGGTCATAATGATGTTAAAGAGGGTCGGGCTCAAAATAGAGCCCTGTGGGACCCCGACTCCCAGAGGCGGCATCACGGCGGAATCCGGCGGCGCCCAGATCGTTTGCCGGCGGCCGGCTAGAAAGGAGGAAAACCAATCGAACACCGTCCCCCGAAGGCCTATCTCGAAGAGTCTGGCGAGAAGACCATCATGGGGAACGGTGTCGAACGCCGCCGACAGATCTAACATCACCAGCATGACTTTGCCCCCCGAGTCCAGAACCCCTTTAATGGTTTCTGAGACCTCGAGGAGCGCAGTCTCTGTGCTAAGATGGGGACGAAAGCCCGATTGGGTGGCATGCAGGATCTCGTTAGTTTCAAGAAAATTGGACAACACACCTTGTACGTGTTTCTCCAAAATCTTCGTGAGAGCCGGCAACAGAGAGATGGGCCTATAATTAACTGGGGCCTTCGGATCAAGGCCAGGCTTTTTAAGCAAGGGGATCACCATCGCCTGTTTCCAAGCTTGTGGGACCACTCCATGCTTTAATGATAGATTTAACAGCGGGTTGGCCAGTGGATTGATCACCTCCGCCACTTTCGCTAAAAATTTAGCCGGGCACGGGTCAAGAGGTGAGCCTGATTTTAAATTGCCCATTAGAACCAAGGAGTCGGTAGCGGAGATCGGTGGAAATACACTCAGCGTCACACCTGGCCTAGCCAGTGGTGATGCGGTGAAGTCCGGTTCAATCTGGACCGCGGACACTGGTATCAGGAATGCCTCCTGGATGCGTTGAATCTTGCTCGTAAAAAAAACTGCAAGATCCGTAGCCCAGGTGCCTGATGGCTTCTCGTCCGAGGAATTAGACCAAGAAGAAGTGAATTCTCTCACAATGGAGAAAATCTCCTTACAGGAGTTCGAAGCGGCTTCTATTCTCCTGGCTAAATATGCTTTTTTTTCCAGACGAATGTCCCGGTGATAAGCCTTAACCACCGTTTTGTAGGTCTGCTTGGCACCAGTATCATATTGTGCCCGCCAGGCTCTTTCGGCTACCTTGCACTGCTGCCGCTTAGCCGACAGTGCAACGGTGAACCAAGGCGCAGAGACCCTTCTCGGTGTCGGGCGAGATGTCAGCTCCGGGGCAAGATCATTTAGCCTGTCAAGAAGCCAGTCCTGCAGGGTCTGCAGATCCCTGTCCAAATCGCCGGAGAGGGGGCAAGGATGGAGTACTGCTGCCTGAACCAGCATCTCTGAGGTTACTCGGTGATATGCCCTGTGGACACGACCCTGTTCATATGCCAAGATAGGCAATGGTTTACCTATGCCCTTGATCACAAATTTGGCAAGGAAATGGTCTGACCATAGGACGGGAGTAATCTTGATGTCCTCAAGAGGGGAGGACGAGAATATCTGGTCAAGAGTGTGCCCCTTCTCATGCGTGGGCTCCTGTACATAAGGGATCAGCCCCAGCGGGGTAAGCGCCTCAGAAAGTTTAATGGCAGCAGGGTCGGACGGATCATCCATCCGAAAGTTGAAATCCCCTGCCACAATACAGTGTTCCGCTTTCAGGGCCAGCCCAACCAGCACCGAATCCAGATCTTCAAAGAAAGTGCCGGGTGCGCCAGGTGGCCTATACACGAGCAGTCCCTTGACGGATTGATGCGGCGATAGAGTGATAGAAAAGGCTAGAGTCTCCGAGCCTCGGATGTCCATTATTGGCAAGATCGTGCACAAAGTGCCTTTCCTGACCAACAGTGCCACTCCGCCGCCCCTTCCCTTGGCTCTATCCTTCCTGAAAATGTTGTAATCAGGCGGGATAGCCATGGCGACATCAGGGTCTCCGTGAGCATAAGACATAGTGGCTTCTCTATATCTAACAGCTCAAAGATGTCTTGCGCATGTTTACATGCTGACCTGGTGTTTAATAGCATGCAACCAAAGTCCACGCTAAGGGTGTTATTGATCTGCCGTGGAGAGAGCGAGCGGGTCGGACGCCAGCCACAGCCCGGGCAGCAAGATTTCCCGAGATGACGTCCGGGAAAAACGGTGCGACAGCCTAAGCCGTGAGGGATGAGAGAACGAAGTTCAAAAGGGGAGTAATGCAGGACAGGAGTCCCTGGGGGACACATCCCTGGTGGTAGAATCCCACCCGCCGCACCGTCCGCCTCCGGGACGCTGACGGGCGCAGACGGGCAGGACTCTGGCTTGACTCCGGCGAGAGTCCGGCGCTACCGCTGCGCGTCACCGCTGCGCGCATGAGGCGAGCATTAAATAGGGCTCACCTGTGTTCCAAGTGAGCGCTAGAGCGCTCAAACAGGTGGCACACTCGCAACACAACACCCCCAAGATGGCGCCCAGCGCCAAACACGAAGGCTGAAGGGAAAGTGTGACAGATCCGCGAAAAGCGCGGTGGGGGGCCCAATTTAAGGTGCAGGTGAGAGGGCTGACAAAGATTGGTTTTAAAAACAGGGCAAATGCAAATTAGATGAACACAAATACAAAAGCGGTATTTTAAAATAATAGCAGCGCTGAGGATTATAAATCAGCAGAATAGCGCGCGTGCGTGCTACTACCTTCTCCAAGGCAGAGCTGCTGCCTAGCTCGCCTTAAATAGGGCTCACCTGTGTTCCAAGTGAGCGCTAGAGCGCTCAAACAGGTGGCACACTCGCAACACAACACCCCCAAGATGGCGCCCAGCGCCAAACACGAAGGCTGAAGGGAAAGTGTGACAGATCCGCGAAAAGCGCGGTGGGGGGCCCAATTTAAGGTGCAGGTGAGAGGGCTGACAAAGATTGGTTTTAAAAACAGGGCAAATGCAAATTAGATGAACACAAATACAAAAGCGGTATTTTAAAATAATAGCAGCGCTGAGGATTATAAATCAGCAGAATAGCGCGCGTGCGTGCTACTACCTTCTCCAAGTCAGAGCTGCTGCCTAGCTCGCCTTAAATAGGGCTCACCTGTGTTCCAAGTGAGCGCTAGAGCGCTCAAACAGGTGGCACACTCGCAACACAACACCCCCAAGATGGCGCCCAGCGCCAAACACGAAGGCTGAAGGGAAAGTGTGACAGATCCGCGAAAAGCGCGGTGGGGAGCCCAATTTAAGGTGCAGGTGAGAGGGCTGACAAAGATTGGTTTTAAAAACAGGGCAAATGCAAATTAGATGAACACAAATACAAAAGCGGTATTTTAAAATAATAGCAGCGCTGAGGATTATAAATCAGCAGAATAGCGCGCGTGCGTGCTACTACCTTCTCCAAGGCAGAGCTGCTGCCTAGCTCGCCTTAAATAGGGCTCACCTGTGTTCCAAGTGAGCGCTAGAGCGCTCAAACAGGTGGCACACTCGCAACACAACACCCCCAAGATGGCGCCCAGCGCCAAACACGAAGGCTGAAGGGAAAGTGTGACAGATCCGCGAAAAGCGCGGTGGGGGGCCCAATTTAAGGTGCAGGTGAGAGGGCTGACAAAGATTGGTTTTAAAAACAGGGCAAATGCAAATTAGATGAACACAAATACAAAAGCGGTATTTTAAAATAATAGCAGCGCTGAGGATTATAAATCAGCAGAATAGCGCGCGTGCGTGCTACTACCTTCTCCAAGCTAGGAAATACTTTTTTAGGTGTTTTCCCTAGCGATGGGCTACCGGCTGAAATAGGGGCAGAAAGACCACGCACCCTAGTCCTTAACACCGATCCGCATTACAAGGGTGGAACACACTGGGTGGCCGTGTTTCTAGATAATGATAAGGTTACAGTGTTTGACAGTACAGAAGAGTTCCCTGAACACCGTCAATATACCCAACCCATATTCAAGTTTGTGATGAAAAAAGGTGCAGAGCGAGTGGTGTATAATAAGGTGCGGGTACAGGATTCTGTACCCATGACATGCGGGGAACACTGTATTTATTTTATCAGTAAAATGTCAGAGGGTGTTTCGTTTAGAAATTTCTTAAATTTATTTATTCGAGGGACCTTGTTAACAATGACAGTATAGTTGTGAAATACGTAAAAGAAAACACAAGGGCAGGGGGGCGTGGCCAAGCAGTCCGAGGACCCAGTTATCCTTCACATAGATCCTACCTGGGCTGTTTTTCCCTGGATTTACGAATCTGAAGTTTCCCTCATACTAGGGGGCCCCCGCGCTGAGGGGGGCAGATCGCGGAATCCCCGCAAACTGCACCGGAGATCCTGTGGGCGCTCTGAGGGCTCCAGAGTGACCTACGTGAGGCCGAGGTCTGGTCCTACACCGGAGCGTCGCAGCAGAGGCGTCCCGTTCATACGCGCCTTTCAGCTAGCCCAGAGTCGGGCCCAGCCTCGGCGGAGCCTGCTCTCGTCTGGGGCTGCGTCTGGCGAGCGTTGGTTTGCGGCTGGGTGTCACCGGGCGGCCTCGGCGATCTGGAGTGCCTTACTCCCGTGCAGAGGAATCGCAGCGCCCACCCCTCCCCCTGACGCTATATTGGACCGTAGCCTCCCGCTGGGAGAGCGCCCATGCGGTGAGCCTCCATCTACTCTCCGGGGCCCTGGGGGGCTGGCGAGCGGCCTGAGACGGGCCGAGGTGCCGGACAGCGGGGGACATGCGCGATTGGATCGGCGACCTTCCCCCACTGAGCCGCCATCTTGCCCTGACGCCGTGGCGCTTGTCTCCCTGCGCCGTGGCAGCACACCAGCTGGAGGCTCGCTGGCCCGCACCGCACTATCATCGGGCGCTCCCTCTGACAGGACGCCCCTGGAGTATAATGGGTCGTGCTGCTGCTTCTTGGGGGTGAGCGACGACGTTCCGGGCCCCCCAGTCGGCGCGAGGACCTTGCCAACTATATCAGCCGGATTGCTTGGGCTCCCACCGCCAGATCCATCGGGTGGATTGTACACCGCTGAACGCTCCTTCGTTGGGCGCTAGCTGGAGTGCTGGACTCCTGCGCCTGCAGTCGCAGCTATACTAAGAGGAGTGGACTGCCCCTCCGCCCTCGCTTGACCCTACTGACCCTCTGAATAGTCTAGACGCCTCCCAGGTTGCATTTGCCTGAAGCTACCTGGGGCAAAGCCATATCACCTGCCATTCCCATCTTCGGGGCGTCCTTACACTGATTACCGGACCAGTAGTGACTGGGGAGAGCCCTCTGAGACGTATTGAGCAGCTACGTGACTTACTCTTCCTGATGGCGACCCGCAAGGATAGGACCTCTAAGTCTTCCCAGCCTAACACCATTGTGCAATATACTACTCCGCGCCTGCCCTCACAGAGGATTACGCGGGAGACGGATCCGGAACACGGTGGACATGGTCCAGCAGAGCCGTCCCGAGCAGAGATCCTGAAGGCTATACAAGGATCCCATTCCACCCTAGAGAGGCAGATGGAGACGGTATCAATAGATGTCAATCTGCTACGAACGGATCTCCGAAAGGTGGCGGACAAAGTCTCGGACGCTGAGGGTAATATTACTCAATTGCAGGGGGAGGTGGCCTCCTTGCAGAAGTCGGTCGCACACCTTACGGCCACTACGCGAGCGCTGGACAGACGGGCTGAGGACGCGGAAGGTAGGGCCCGTCGCAGCAACATCAGGGTCCTGGGAGTACTGGAACGGCTGGAGGCGGGAAATGCTGAGCGCTTCCTAGAGACCTGGACCCGCACCCAGCTGTGCCCGAATGGCCTGTCCAGTGTTTTCGTCATCGAGCGGGCGCATAGGGCCCTGGTCCCCCCTCCGCGCCCAGGTGAACCCCCTAGAGCTCTAATCGCGAAGATCCTGAACTATAAAGATCGCGATTGTATCTTGAAGGCTGCAAGGGAAGCGGAGTCTCTCACAATTGAGAATAGCCGAGTGTCCATCTATCCTGATTATACCCAACAAGTCCAGGAGCAGCGGAAAAACTACCTGGGAGTCAAGCAAAAACTCCGGGAAATGAAGATCCAATACATGCTCCTATACCCGGCCAAGCTCAAAGTGCTCTCACAAGGCCGTGCGCACTTCTTTGAATCTCCGGCGGAAGTGTGGGAGTGGCTGGAGATAAGGGGGGACGATCTGCCCCCCGGTGAGCGCGGCGGTCCCCGTGAGACATGGGGGACCCGCCCCAGCGACGACGTCGGGGTAGAGGGAGGCGCCGTTCCGGATCCCGGGGTTCCGTGGAACCTCGAGTTACAGTAGGAGCGGATGGTGCCCTCCGCATGGGATCCTCACCGATGGGGGCCGCCCCGGAGTCCCCCGGGGCATCCGCCCCTGGGGAGGTTTTGGTCCCGGATACCCTGCAAGACACTCGGCCGGATACAGACTCTACGGCTCCGGTGATCCCGGAAACTGGCCTCTCCGAGCCACGGCTGGAGTAGGCTCCACCTTGAGGTACTGTCTTGTTAATGGTTTGATGCCCTCCGCTTTGGGGGGCCCTCTGTTAGGTTATTGCTGGCCCACTGCTATTCCTAACTTGTGCTTGGAGTCCTTGGATGGCTGGGTAGAGCGGAGGACTTGCATCCCTTTGGACAGAGGTATGAAGAGTGGGGTCCACATTTCCTGGACGGCTGATCGGCCAGACCTGAGACTGATACCGGCAGACATGCCTAGTGACTGTCCTGGAAAGCTGGGTCCCTTGGGGAGCTGGGAGGGGAGGGTGGGCGGAACTGGTTTGGTTGTGTGTGAGTGTGTGCTGAGTGGGTTGAATGGGGTGACTGTGTACGTCCTGGCACTGGCAAGGGAAGGGCGGGGTGACGTTTTTGATTGTTGCTGTCCTCTTGCTCGTGGGTGGGGCTGGGGGGAGTGTTTCTGAAGGGGTTCTGAGTTTGAGGGTTTTTGGAGGGTGGGTTGGGATAAGTGCGGAAAATGTTATTGGCATCCAATGTATTGTGAGCCACCCCACACTGAGGCTATATACTTGTTATATCCCGATGCACAGAACCCATAGTAGATTGGACCGCGTCCTTGCGGCCAATCTCACTCCGTCTCTTACTTTGACGGTTACACACCAGGCCTGGTACCTGTCGGATCACGCCCCGGTGTCAAGCACGGCACAGTGGGCTGATCAGGCTACCCGTCCCCGTACCTGGCGGATGCCGATGGACATCCTACAAGACCAGGTGGGAAGAGACCATGTGGCGACTGCCCTATCGGATTATATAGATTTGAACTGGGGGAGTGGTGATTTACTCTACTCCACCAGATGGGATGCCCTGAAGGCGGTGGTATGCGGAGCCTGTATGGGCCTCACATATGGGGTCCGGAAACAGCTATTATCTAACTTACAGGATGCAGAGGACGTGCTCCGGCACTGCCAGACTCGACCGGATCCTGACACTTCGGATCAGGAGGCGGAGAAGGCGGCCCAGATGTCTGTGCATGACATTCTCACCCGCCTCGATAAATACACTTTTGGCCAGTACAGACAGCGTCTTCACCGCGAGGGTGACAAACCTGGCCGACTACTGGCCTGGATCCTTCAACGGGAGTTCGCACCTGAGCGGATAGCTGCCCTACGTGCCCCAAATGGTACTGTGGTGCACTCGGAGTCTGCTATTCTGGAGGTCCTCCGAGCTCACTTGCAGACTGTATATGCAGCTGACCCCTCGATCATGGAGGCTTCCTATCAGCCCTATCTTCAGGACTTGGGTCTCCAGACCCTCTCGAGGGAAGCGGCGGAGGAACTAGATGCGGGGTTGACGCTCCGGGAGATCAGCGTTGCGTTAGCTGCCCTGCCACGTGCTAAGACCCCAGGCGGCGACGGGTTCCTGCCCAAATTTTACCACTCGTTCGGGGATGTCCTGGCCCCCCTCTTGTTGCAGGTTTACAATGAAGCCCTGGAGTCTGGCGTTCTTCCGCCTACTATGAACCAGGGAGAGGTCTGCATGATCTTGAAACCGGGCGGGGACAGTTGTGACCCCGCAGCGTTCCGGCCTATCACCCTGATCAATACGGACGCAAAGATCCTCACTAAACTATTGGCCACCCGCCTGGCCCCACATATGGCCCATTTGATCCACCCGGACCAATGTGGGTTTATCCCCGGCCGTAATACGGCGATGAACTTGCGGCGCCTGAATCATGTCCTTCACAAGGTGCGTGGGAGAGAGGGTTCTCATGTACTGGTGTCAATTGACCTGGCTAAGGCTTTTGACACGTTTAACTGGGGGTATCTACTGGAGATGCTCCGGAGGACGGGGTTCGGGCCGGTGTTCTGTAATTGGATCCGAGTGCTCTATGGGGCACCCGAGCGAGAGTTCGGCTTGGGTCGGCCCGCTCGGAAGAATGGTCCCTGGGGAGGGGCACTCGTCAGGGGTGCCCCCTCTCCCCGCTCCTGTTTGCCTTGGCAATAGAACCTTTGGCGGTCTCCGTTCGCGCCGAGTTGGCACGGTGGGGCATCAGGGTGGGCGATACCGTAAACGTGGTTTCCCTCTATGCCGACGATGCTTTATTCTACTTGACGTCCCCCAGCGACTCGCTTCCCGCATTGATGCGGATTTTGGACCGCTTTGGCGCAGCCTCTGAATTGCGCGTCAACCTTGGTAAATCTTTGATTTTCCCGCTGGCGGACTGTGCTGCTGACCCGGGCGTAGATCTCCCATATCTGGGGCTCAGATGGGAGCGCGAGGCGTTCCGCTATCTCGGCATTCAGGTGGCCTCGATCGACGAGCACCTACTGGCTCACAACGCCGACCGCATGCTCCGGACTCTTCACCAGTCTGTGTCCTTCTGGAGCACGCTTCCTCTCTCCCTTATGGGACGATTGGCGGTCGCCAAGATGGTGATGCTCCCTAGGATGTTGTATATTTTGCAAAATACCCTGTGCCCACTTCTTTCTCGAATATTTTGCACGCTCGATTCGCTCCTCACATCTCTGCTCTGGGCAGGCGGGCGTAGCAGAGTTGCTCTGTGCACGGTGGTCCGGAGTTGGGAGGAGGGAGGCCTGGAGGCCCCGAGGTTTGACCTCTATTATTATGCGGCGCATCTCCTCCCGGCTGCACGGTGGTTCGCTGATGAGGATAACTGGGAGCTGCAACTACTGATGGGCAGAGCTAACGAGAGAACTCTGAGAGAGGCTTTGATGCAGGGAGAGGGAGCGGATGAGGCCTTGCCCTATGTAGTACGACACACAGCGGAAATTTGGCAGCGATTTGTTGAGAAGGTATTAAGATGGGCCCCCTTCCATAGAGAGCTGCCAGTGTGGATTTTAGCCCTGGTGCTCCGGATGGAGGAAAGTGTGTCCTACCGGGACTGGCGGGACGGCGGATGTGAGACCTTGGCGGACCTCTACCCGGATGACTCCTTTGTGTCCTTTGAACGCGCCACGGAGTCCTTCGGATTGAGCAGGGGGCAGTACCTGCACTACAGAGGGCTCGAGGAAGTAGCTAGAACAAGGTGGCCTCAGTTCCCGGAGGCTCCTCCGCTGACTCACACCCTCGACATCCTCTTATCGTGTGGTAGGGGAAGGAGGCTGGTCTCCCTGTTGTACTCGGCCATGCGACGGGATTCGACCCCGCCGACCACGCCGTCCTGGGCGGCCTTGGAAGCAGACTTGGGGATGGCTCTGGAGCCAGGACACGCAAGCGGATTGGGCTCCTGACCCGGAAAGTCTCGTGTAATGCACGGTTCAAGCTGATACATTTTAACTTTGTCCACCGCACCTATATGACCCCGGTCTCTCTGCATCGCATTTCTGCGGATAGGCGACACAACTGCCCTAGGTGTGGGGCGGAGAGGGCGGGATTCTTCCATCTGGCCTGCGAGTGCCCGCAGGTCAGTACCTTTTGGAGGGAGGTGGTAGACCATATTGGTCGTGCTACAAAACTCAGGATCACTTTGGATCCGCTCCATTGTCTCTTGGCCCTGGTACCCAAGCCCAAGAAGAGGAACTTGTCCTACAAGTTTTTACAATTATTGTTGGTGCTGGCAAGGCGGCGTGTGGCTATAACTTGGATGGGGCAGAGGGCTCCCGAGATATCCCTCTGGCTGAGGGATGTTAGAGAGTGGTCCCTGGCTGAGGAGACGCATATGCAGCGCACTCGCCGTGATGAGAAACTTCAGGATGACCTGCTCGCCTGGAGGTTGATGTGTCTAGAGGGGTTGACAGATGATGATTCAGATGCCACCAGTGCCGAGTTGTTCACCCCTGGGGGGTCTGGTTCCGAGAGTGACGGGGAGGGAGACGGGTTGGAGGGCCCTGGTCCGGGGTAGTGCCCTGCTGGACGCACGCCAATGTTCCCTGTTGTATATAGCCGTGATTTGCTTAGATTCCCGAAGGTCTACTTCTAGATGTGATGTCTGCGCCTTTTCGGGCCTCACATGGATAGCCTGACTTATTCACGCACTTTATCACTGATGCCACGCACGGGGGGTTTGTTTTTTGATCTATGTTGAAATTGTGTTTTATTGAAAAGTGTAGCTATCCAGAGGGATAGGAGTGGGATTGCATGAAGGACATGGGAGAGAGTGTATATATATGAAACCCAGCGGATACAATGATGTATACATATTATTCATGTATGGCTGTGATTACTTGAGACATGCTCTGAACCTACGCCGCCCAACCTCCGGGATGTGGGCCCATATGGCTGTGTTCTGTCCTGAACCTTGCATGTAAATGATCTTTGCCCTTGGTCGGTCGAAGAGGCTATGAGGACCTGTGCCTTCTATGTTTTCGCAATAAAAATATTTTTCAAAAAAAAGAAAACACAAGGGCATCAGTCAGGCCTGTGAAAACAGAATATGTAGCTTGTCAAAATTGTAAGGTCTTATAACGTGTATGTGTTTAATGATGAACGTTTAAACATAAAGACATTGTTTTTAAAAACAGGCATTCAGACTCTGTATTTTATTGCTTATACATGCACCATAATTAAAAAATGTTTTAAAAAGACGCGTGAGATGGGTTGAAAAGTTATAAAAGTGTTTATTACAAACATGGATGTAGGTTGCGCATTACATTGACAAACGTGGTTGGAGAAATATATGAAGAAAAATTAGGCACACTTATACACATAATAGGTACATTTTTTATTTTTTTTAAAACATTAAGGATGAATCCATGTATGGGCTTTGGACAACAGTCTTTTTTGCCGTACAGATGGCGCCAGAGGGGTACGCAAGAGGGGGATAACAGTGGAGCGTCAGAGCCTGCAGGCGATGGCGGGAGGGATGTCTTTAGATTTTCAAGCCTGTGATCGTTATTACCTACGAGCGTGGAAGGGATGTTGAGTTCAGCAGCGGCTCGAAGAAACTGATCCCAGTCGCGAGGTGCATTTTGAGGTGTTAGGATTTTGGGGTGTGTTAGACCTTTGACTAGATCGTACATGTGCGACCCGGCAACCGGCTGTCCCTTGTAGAGAAATTCTCCTCGCTCATTCCAGGCTGTTAGGTCTTTAGAAGCGGATAGTTTACTCATCAACATTTGCATGGCCCCTCTATGCCTTTGACTTATATTTTTTAAGAGGTCGTCAACAAAGGCATCTGAGGGTGGCGCAAGGCCCGGCGGTGTTTGCAGGGGTTGAGGGACATTCGTAGGGGCTTCTGGTTGTTCAGAGTCCGGGGTATATAGAGTCAGCTTGTTTTTTTCGGTATTCCACTGGTTGTAGTAACTTAAAAAGTTTTTAAGGTTGCTGGTGTAAAGGTTAGCCTTGTCGTAGGGGTTTAGATCAGTACGGTTCAAAATGTCTTTAATTTCAGCATCCAGTCACAGAGTCTCATTTCTGCGTATATCCCAGGCGTTGTCCGCGGATGAGCCCAGCTGGTCCATTAGCTGTTTAGGAACCAAATACATTTTTGTGGCATGCTCCATCACCGTCCCGAGAGGAGGCTTGTAATTACAGGTATAGCTATACCCAGCAAAGCGCCTATAAACCCCCAGACTGTTTCACCAGTTTCTTCTTGGTAATGAGTGAGGCCCTTTTATTACTGAGCTTCTTGATAAGATCCCTCTTCTCCTTCAGCACCTGTAACTGACTCGTTGATATAGGGATTTTGCCTTTTAGGGTGTTTAGGGCTATTTCTGCAATGGCAGCCACTAAGTCGTCAGAAGCAGCACACAGGATGGCCTTTCTGTAATGGGGACTAGCTGTAACAAGCATTTTCAGGAGAGCTAAATTACGTCGTAGACTGCCCGACATGGCCAACACCTTGTATTATAGGGGACTGGCTGTAAATGTCTCTAAAAGTCCTCAAAGCTGCTTTTTATAGGACCAGGGCTTGGTCTTTGGGGTGTAAATGACTGGTAGCTCGGGGGGAAAAATATCAGCCCTCAGTCTATAGTTTTCTATAGTTTCATTTTTTAGTAGGTAACCGTGGGGTTTTGCTGTAGGCTCGTTAAAGGCTTCCATGAAGAAGTGGGTGTTTCCGGGGTACATTTGTTTAGCTATGACGGATATTTGTTGTTTGTCACGGGGATTTTTAAATAAAACAAGGTATGAAGCGTTGAGAGCTATAGATCTGCTGTTCCTACCCTTGTAAAACAAGTTCTGCACAATATAGCATATGCTTAGATTGCGATGATGTGAATATTGAGTAAAAGCTATCTCTAACTCCGGATGATCGCCCCCTTCACGCATATGGCCATCGACAATTATCATGTTTACACGGGACGGTGGCAGTAACTCATCATCGTTGAAATTATCTGGTATACCTTCTATAAATCTGATATGGGGGAAACTAAGGGCCAGGTTGTATAAAGAGGCTGCCAGCATGAATAAAGCCACACAATGTTATTAGGGGTCTGGGATAAAACAGTGGCAGCACTTTCTAAGAGCTTTTTAATAAAATAGCTCTTACCGCAGTTCGAGCGCCCTTCTAACATGCAGAAGAATGGATGCTGTAATCTGGTGTCCATGGTGTGGGGTTTGTCTCTCTAATGGGGCTATTCACCATACAGCAGTGTTTTATAGTCAGGGGTCAGGACCCTTTTATTAAAAACAACGCGTAAGGTTTTATGTAAGGGCTGTGTTGTAATTTCCCAATTCTTTTTTGGATCTGACTATGCATGGCTGGTTTACAGCTATGGTTTTAGCATTTTCACAATCGGCTGATGCCGCGTATTCGTGCACCAGATTCTTTAGACTGTCAAAATTGATTTTTAGGGTGTTTAGGGTGTTGCTGACATTTAGGGTTATGCCTTTGACCTTCATACACACTTTGTTCTCGTTTGTGCGGTAGGAGTATGTCTTAGGTGCGGATGAGGTATATTCTATTATACGCTCATCCTTATCGAGCTCCCTGGTCAAATTACACAGATAATCCCTAAGAGTAGGCTCTTCATCCCCTGGTTTACTCAGAAAAATCACAGAGTCGGTATCGTGATACAAGCAGTGGTCTTGGAGTTTATCCATAACCCTATAAAGCTCTAGACAAGCGTGGGCGGTTGTGAAGCATGCTATGGAGATGTTTATTTTGTTACACGTTGTGGGGTATGCTTTTGTGTATTTCCAACACAATGCTGCGGTCTCGTTACCGATAAACTTGCAGCTGGACACCTCGTAACAAGGGGCAAATAGGTACTTAAACAGCTCGTCAGGCTGTGTTATTAAGGTCGTATTTGACAGATTTGTACGCTGTGCGAATTTCCCCCATAAGGAGTTGAGGCAGAGTTTGGCTAACTGTCGACGTGCTGGGTTGACCTCTATCAAATGGGGTCGTAAATGGATACCCTTGTGAACGTAGTAGTCATCGATGTATTTCTGCTTTGCATCCTGACTAGTACACAATTGGGGATACCCTGACCCTGCTAATTCAAAGCGCTATTCTCATCCTAGAATTCTCAGCAGAGGTTGTAGCCAGCAGAGGTCACCAGAGCTCCAGCACGCCAGAATGCCTGAGACTCCATTACGAGTTGGCAGCTACAGAATCGGGCTGCCAGCTCTCTGTTTGTCGTAACCGAACCACAACGAGCCATAACAAGCCAGCCGAAAACCATCGAGATCACTGTGAGCCCTGTGACGCGAAGAATTTCTGCACTGCTCCACTCGCAGCCTTCGTCCCGCCCGGCCACTCCCCGTGCGGCTTCTCGATTCCCCGCTTCGCAGGTGAGGTGGGTTCGGTCTCGGGCTCTGTTCTGTGCGGTCCCTGATGGTGCAGTGGAGTGGGCTCGGTACGTCTGGACAGTGGGTGAGCGGTGAATAACTGCTCCGTTCTCACCCGACTCCCGGCTCCCTGCTCCCGGCCGCATTCTGCCGTATTCGGCTGTATTCCAGAGGCAGAGGCATCCCACGGTTTGAGGGCTCGGGGGGTTTGGGGGGCCCGGGGGTCGGCGCTACTGCCCACTACTGGGAAAGGGCTCTGGGTGCCGCAGCGGATTGCCTTAGCCCAGCCTAAGCAAAGGGAGCTGTAGTGGCAGAAGGCGAGAGCCGCAGTGGTAGCTCACAGTGCAAAGAACAAAAGCAAGGAGAAAAAGTGAAGCCACCATCTCCTTTCAACACCAGTTGTAACCAGCTGTGGCCCGGAGCTGCTGGCATCTGCTGGCACCTGGGCACCTGGGCGATAGAGACAACCCGTGGTAGAGGCACAGAGGCGATTTGACGGCAGGAGCCGATCGCCACCTTCATTTTCATCAAAGCAAGATACTCTCCTTTGCAGGGAGTTGGGAGTAGGGGCAAGATAATCAACGCAGGCAAACGCAGGAAGGACTACATCCTGCCCCTCCACAGGAGAGAATAGCATCGGTACCAGCATACCAGCAGCAGCAGTAGCGTGAGGCAAGCTACAGGAGGGGTGCGAAAGTTCCATCACTCATGTAGAGGTCCCTCTGCCTACCTGCGCTGGCCACCGCAAGGAGAACACTAAGACCTCGGCACTACTGGAGGGGAGACTGACTTGGTCACCCAGCACTCACTATCTCATCACCGCTCCCACCGCCCCCACCACATCAAGTAGAAGGCACTGCGCCCAGCTGAATCGGGCAAGTCAATCAACTTGGTAAACCATGAGGACCAGAAACTCGAATTTAATACAACTACAGGAGAGGTTCCGCCCCCATAGATCAGCCAGGAGACAGAAGGCGAAGCTATTCTACCCCCCAGGAACAGGGAGCTCCTACCTAGGGCTAGGGCCAGAGCCCCTGGACGGGGAACAAACAGGCATAGCCGGAGCAACCGGAGCAACGCCCACGTCCCCTGGAGCACCGGCAGAACTCTCAGTTCCGGGCCAAGCAGCTTCACCATGGAGGACTCCTAAGCCATCTGCTCACAAGCCTTATCCCAGCGTGAAAGACACTCCTAATGGGACTGCAGGCAACAGAGACATAAGAGACTTTCTCAACCTCAAAGCATCCAACCCAGCAGAATCCCACCGGATTCCAAAAAATAGCCCACCCACCAATAGGGCAACAGAGGACGGGCAGCCTTCAAAACCTACAGCCTCCCGGGGACTTGGCATTCCTCTTTCACCAACAATAACCATGCAATGGGGCGGAACACTCTCCAAATCTGCAGCTTCGAACACAGATTTACTTAAGCCTTCTTATATAATTACCACAGCCCTGACCCATCAACAACTGGAGGGCCTTCAGCTGTGTCCTACCCCAAACGGAGAACCCACGATTGACGAGCTTGATAGCACACACGCTGTCAGCGAAGGAAGAACCACTGCAAATGAAGCAATCATGCCCGATGTGCCTGATAGCATCTATGCAGCAAACGAAGGAGGAACTCGAAACTCACCTGGCTTATTACAAAAACAGCCCCCAAATTTGTCAAGATGGAGCACTCCAGAACACGTCAAAACGGTCCAGTCTCCAATGTCTGCGAGCAGCCGCGCGGATAAGGGGGAGAAGACACCAGTGATTTCTAATCATCTATCACTGATCAATGAGACCCTCACTTCAATGACAGGCGCAGCCATAATGCATGCAGACAAGCTTGACGCACAAATCAACATCCTGCAAATTGTTGCAAGTTTGATTGCCGGGATAGACTCCAAATTGGACAATCTGAATTCATTGATTCGAAGAGTACAGGATAGAACAAACTTAAATCTAGAGCCTTGTGGTTGCATCCCAATTCTGCACAGTCTAGAAAATCTACCAAACATCATGACTACATTAGTCGAGGATCTCAAGAACGAAGCAAGCAAGCACCAGAAACCGCCCGTACAGGACACCGTCCAGGCATCTTCAAAAACAAAAGGCATAATAACACATCAAATTTGTAGCACAGAAACCCACAAAAGTGAAAAAACCGCCTGCTCGGTGCCCCCAGCGACGTTCACTGGGAGCGGAATTAACGCTATCCCGGATCAGGCTGAAAACCATGACTCTCAACATAACCCCAAACTGAATAGCCCAGCATGCCCAAATCTATCCCGGAAGAATAAAAAAAAACTAAGAAAACTCAACAAGGCGAACAAAAACAAATCACTTGCTACCTGCTCCATTCGGCATTGGCTATGTCCTGACACACAGACTCCCGGTCACATCGAGATCCAGAAAACGATCCAACTGGCAGCTACTACTAAAACAGCAGAAAAAAAGGCGACAGTCGCAGAAGCTCCGTACATAACCAACTCAGCAACAGATCCGATGACGCCGGTCCAACTGGCAGTATTCCGGCATACTCCTGCTCTGAAAACAGAAAACCAAGTAACCGACCCGCAAGGACAAAACAATGGGGAAGTAAATCATGCCCCTTTAAGCGACCGCGATCCCTGTCCAATAAGCTTTCAGCAACCCACTCACACAAAGACCACATCGAGCAGAGTGACGCAAGTGTCACCAGACGCCAAAAAACCCTTGGTGACCATTGCAATCATGGAAACCTCCCAGCGCCCTTCTAATGGGACTCTGGCCCCCACACTCGACTACGCAGAGAACAGGCCATTTAACACCAAGCCGCTTAGCCCCCCCGTGTGATGGTAGCCCAGCAAACCACAAGGCCATCAAACCAGGCAACCCTTCATTGGCCCGGCATGGTCCAGTCATTATTCGCTGGCACTCAGTCTTAGAAGCAGAAAGACGTGGATTCCGTACACCACTCAACTCAAATAACAACTCAGGATCGGAAAATAAGGATGTATCCTGATTATGCCTCTCAGGGCAAGTGGGACATTCTTAACCGCAGCAACTTCCTGACACTCTGCGCAAATATCCCAGGGCTGGAAGGGACAAAAACCACAGACATTGAGACCATCTCCTTCCTTCCGCCAGACCCGTAGGAGAAAAATGAAACCACGGAGATAACTTTCATCAGCCCACATATGGTGGAGACACTGAAGAGCCAACAAACGCTACTGGAAAACTGGGGCATAAAAATAAAGCAGCAGCCAGTACAAAAATACCCCTCAATTTTAAAAGCTCATCATCCACTCTGCTACTTGGAAAATCATGAACAGCACGTCGGGGGGCATCCATGCTTGAACGCTTCCTCTGCCCACGCCCAAGATGCAGCGTCTATTCTTCAAGGGTCCAAGGGCAGCATGAACACAGGCCTAATCAACGGCACCCCAATCAAGATAACTACAAATTTGAGCCAAGGAAAACGCTCATGCGTAACAAGGGGTTGCGCGAACAAGGACTGGTCCTGGCTGCCACTAGCATTAAACCCCCGCTCCTAACAGGCACCTCCCTGAAGACACAGGTCACGCACACCAACGCATGACCAACGAGCAGGTGAAACTCTTAAATAAAGCCGGAACCACAAAGACCCTGAAAATCATGACTTGGAACGTTGCAGGTTTAAAAAAGCTGTTACATAATCAAGCTGCGGTGACTTTTCTGGAGGAGGCGGACATAATCTGTATATAAGAATCTTGGCTGACTAACCCACTCTCATTAAGAGGATATGCAGAATATGGCAAAGCAGCAACAAAGACCAACATATTTGGAAGACCATCAGGTGGGACATGCATCTACATAAAGCACTCGCTTAAACTAGAATTTACGGAAATAAACAATCTACCAAATACGCTCCAGGCGGGCATTCTGAAAGGCCTCTACCCGTCAAATGGAACATCTTCAATTCTAGTAATTAACATCTATCATAACCCGTATGGGCACACAGCAAACCCGCCCATGCTAATAAACCATCTAGAGTCTTTGTTGCTACAATTTCCGGCATTAGATTGCATTATCCTTGGTGACCTTAACTTTCACAATATAGCGGTCCTGACTACACAAAACCACCAGTCTGGTGCTACTAAGGCAATGAACAAACTATTAAAATCTTACAAACTGGCCACAGCACATTCAGTCCATATAAACAACAATCCAAGGGTTTTTGCCGCCCCCACGTATAATAACCAGACGACGATCGATTATATCATTTTAAGCGACAAATTGCAACCCCTAATGTCAGATTATACAGTCCATCCGCGCAGTGACAGCGACCATGCCACCCTAACAATCACTCTGAACCTGACAGCAGAAATACGCCACAGGCTGCAATGCAAGGGGGCTGCTGACGGAGACGAACTGATAAAGCTCCCCAGAAGAATTAAATGGGGGCACGCAGCGACCTCCAAATTTAATAACTGGATAAACTCATGGGCGGGTTGGCCACCGTGTGAACAGAAGAAGGGCACTATAAAAACATGGGATGGCATCACTGGGACATTAGCGGCGATACTTCGAGAGGATTCAAACAGGACTCCCCATTGGCACCCACCATCTACATTCGGATTCAACCGGGTAATCAAAAATAGTTCCAAACACTTGAATATGAAACTAAAAGCTTTCCGTAAAAATGGCACAGCCTCAGATAAAAAACAACTACAAGAGGCTGCAAAAAGCCATTCCAAGAAAGTGTGGGCTGCAAAACGCGACTACTGCGATGGACAATGGCTGAAGATCTTTGACCTGCTGAGCCCCGGGAAAACTCAAGAGTTCTGGAGCTACCTAAGTAATCTTGGCCGAGGTACTAATCACAGAGAAAACTCCCATGAGGCCTTAACTTGGGTAGCCCACGTAAAAGCTCTAAACAACGAAGACAAACCGGCCTCCCAGTCAAACAATGGACTCATAGTAAGAGACGAGCAATACTTCACCACTGACAAGAAGGCCCCGCCTTGTAAATTGCTAGTCTCAAAAATCCTAAAAAAAATCAGGAAAAATGGCGCACCGGGTCCAAATGATCTTCCTGGTCAATTGTTTAAAGCGAACATCGAATTCTGGTCCGAAAATCTGACCCACCTAAATGACGAATGCTGGCTCTTGGGGGATGTGCCAGATTCCTGGAGAGGCTCGCTTTTACACCCAATCCATAAGAAGGGGCCTAATTCAGACCCGTCCAACTACAGACTGATTGCCCTCTTGGACATCGAGGGCAAAGCCTATGCTAGTGCAATATTGACGGACCTTGCAGATTGGGCGTGTGAAGAAGGTCTTCTGCCTTTCTGCCAAACTGGCTTCAGACCCGGGTCTTTCGACCGTGGATAACATCACTGCACTCTCCTATTTGGCCTATCAAGCTCCGTCGCGTAAAACCCTCCCTTTATTCGCCTGCTTCATCGATTACTCTGCTGCTTTCGATGGGGTAGACCGCGCAATTTTATGGAGAAAGCTGGCACAATGGAACATCAATCCGACCCTGCTAAGAGCGATTCAGTCACTCTATCAAAAAACGTGGGTGAGAATTAAACTCTCGAGTGACTCCGTATCTGAGAAGATCGACACGGACCGAGGTCTAAAGCAAGGGTGCGTGTTAGCGCCACTGCTGTTCAATCTATATACAGCAGACATGGAGACAGCCCTGTTGGGGGCAGCCCTAGCAACCCCAAGGATTGGGAGGATCAAAATCCAGTTTATGCAGTACTCAGACGATCTGGTACTCCTGGACCACACTAAAATAGGACTACAAAAGGTGCTGACCGCCCTGGCAATATACAACAACGAAAACAGGTTGGTGGCAAATCCTTCCAAGTCTAAAATAGTTTTTTTTGGGCACTACCCACATAAAAAACGAGCAAAATGGAATCTTGGTCATCTCTCCTTGGAAAGCACACAGCGATATACCTACTTGGGAGTCTGCTACCACGAGTCAGGTCTCTCCGGTGCCCAGTTAAAGAAAATCCAAGGCAAAGGGAAAACCATCACTTATGCACTCTGCAAACTACAAGCTACCTTACACAGCCCATCTACAACTGCCATTCGAAGAGTATTAAAGGCTAAACTAATGCCGACCCTCAACTACGCTCAGCAAGCGTACCCGGGCAAACTCAATAAGGAACTTGAAAAAATCCATTGCAGCATACAAGAGAATATTTCATCTACCGAAGTGCACTAGAAACACCCTTATCCGCCCAGAATTCTCGCTCAACCTACAAAATCTGGAAGAGATGGCGGCCTTAAGTAAGTACTATTATCTCGCTACAGCTGCAAAAGATAAGACACTTAAGGCAGTTTTCAAACATATCTTTATGGAACCCGGGAATCCTTGGTCAGCCACCCTTATCGTGGCAAAAGTTCACCTCAACCTGGCCACTGAGCTTTGGGACCCCGAACTAGTTAACTACATGGCGATCAAACACGCAATTAAGAAACAAGTTCGGGCTCTCTCCCGCGAATTGGATTTGGAGTCATTAGTGACAAGAGACCTGCACGAGACCCTATGCCTGCCGCACACTGTGTATAATCCCAAACACCATCTTACGCAGGCTGTGGGCCGCACAGCTCTCCATAAGATTCTAGCCTACAGACTACACCCTCTGCCCCTTAAAGAACTATATGCCGTTGAACGGGCAGAACTGGGTGTATTGGAATGCAGGCTCTGCAATTACAAACGCGAGTCCCATGCTCATCTGCTACTCTGCTGCCCGGCTCTGCGCGCAGCACGCAGTCTTTACCTTAGGCCCATCTTAAGACAAGCGGGGACCCGCACCGCAAAGGAGGCGGTCCATTAATTATATACACTGTCCACAGTAAAAGATATGGCCTCATTTGGCAAGTTCATTCAAGAGACACGGTCCAAGTTGATGGCCACTCAGGGCTTAAATGAATAGAGACTCCGTAGATGCATAGACTATTTTGCTAACACATTTCCCGTTTTAACTTTTGTAACTTTTTATACGTTTGTTTTAATGTAATGGTTTTGAGTAACCAAACAATAAAGTTATCCATTCCCTCATTTCACAATTGGGGATACCCAGAGGCCTCCTGCTTGTCTCTGAGAAACAGATTAATGTACGGGGCAAAGAGTTGTGTAGTGGTCCTCTTAAAATGCCATACATCGTGTATCCTCCCGAGCGTGTAACCTTTCTCTAGGGCGCTTCTACCTCGATGCTGCACCAGGTCCCTGTGAGCATTCTTTGCTCGTCGGTGTGTCTACAACAGACAACCTCTTTAAACATAGCACATGTTCGACAGAGGGGGAACATTAGTTTACCATCGACTCTGTATGGTAACACAGTAAAGTAAAGCTGCCTCGGCGGACAGATTTTGGATTTGACTAGCCCAAAGTATTCGGATATGGGCTTAAAATCTCTATAGATGATGGTGGGGTGCCCTAAGGGGTATACCTTCATTTTGTTCACAAATGGGTACAGACTGGTGAAATCATAGTAGTGTATTTTCTCACCCGCACCCGTGGCCCTGTACAATTGTATGGCATTTGTACGACCCCCAAATAAGACGTCGCGAGGTTCCAGGGGTTCTGGTAAATCACAACTCTGAAGGAAAGAGCAGAGCTCGGTGTCATTTGTTAACATCTCTAACTCCTCGTGCTCCCAAATAACCCTCACAGCAAAGCCACATTTTTCAACATACTGGGCCTTCAACAGAGTTTGTCTGTGTAAGTGTTCAAATTTGGCACCCAGCAATCTGTTACACTCGTGAAGCTTTTAACATTGAGGGCAGCTGTTGTATTCAAAGGCCGTCGGTACTCCATTGATTAAAGCGAACCTGTCCAGGTAATTGGGACCCACACGGTGTTCGACACCCTGTAAGGCGTGCTGAATCTGTATGTCTTCCTTCTCAGAGATGTACATGAGCCACCGGATAGAGGGGGTTGAATAACGTTTCTGTTTGCCATTATAGAGGTCTGGAGGGACTAGAGCAATACTTTTTGGTCTTAAAAACATGTGTTTGTAGATGGACATACACATGGAGGCCAAAATGATGTTTTGAAAAGGGTCGATGTATTCGACCTCCTTTAGCATATGAGATGTCTTGGGTTTCAAGGCCTGACTTTCTTTGTCAATTGAGGCTTCATGGGTTTGAAAGCCCTAACTTTCTTTGTCCTTTGAGGCTTCTTGGGTTTCAGCATCTTGACTTTCTTAGTCATCTCCACCACAACTTCTCTGAAGAGGTTGCACGCTTGTCGTAGGATCATTACATCAGCCTGACAATAAGCTTTCAACTCTGTTTGAAAATGAAACTCCTTTTCACGGTTTTCAGAGTACCATTGTAGAAAGTTCTCTTTCTCGGCTGGCATCATCTATTCAACCCCGTAACTGTCAGGAGGTGGCATGGGGCACACATAATTCTGGTTAGCCCAGGTATTAAAAAAGTGTGGAAAATAACCTTTACACCCAGGGAATCCAAAGGCTTTTGGAAGCTTGCTCAATTTCATGGGTAGAAATTTCAGGGTGTCTATAAACCTTATTTGTAACTGACCGGCTGTTGGAACCCTGAGTGATGAGTTCTACTTGTACCTTTTCACGAATCATATTTTGTAAAATAAAGAATGAGTAATAGGCTTTTGAGTTGTGGGCCAACATGGTGTACCTATTGAATTCGGTTTGAATGAAAGTGTTAAGGAAATCACCAACGCATGTTCTACCTTCAAACTCCCAGCTGGCGTCAGAAGTTAGATGGTGTGCGTAAATATAGTTAGGTTGGTGTACTCCCGTCTCTTGTGTGCACTCTATATCAAACATGATGTAAGCTTCAGTCTTGGTCTGGGGTCTGCCTTTAACCATGTAGCACCAATGGTTGGTACCCGCCTCAAAAGACGCCTGACACCGGGGGCATTTCATGCCCTTGCATTTGTGATCATCAGCCACATACCGACCACACTCAAAGCAATCCATTTTAGGGCTGCATATAACAGCTTTCCTATGGATGCTCAAACAGTCTTGAGAGCAACAAAAAATCTTACAGGTGCGACACCTCACCTTCAGGGTTGCGTCTACGACTCACCCATCCCTCTGGCACATCTTACAATGCATTTCACACTGATGGCGTTCCTTACTACTGTATATGTGGTCACAATGTGTGCACACGTACTTGACTCCCAGAAAACCTTTAAGGTTCAAGATACCGTAAAAGTGATTTTCGTGATGAAGGACATATACGGTCTTGTTTCCCACACGGGCCCCTGTTGTAAAGTACTTCCAATAGCTGTTGTGATAAAAAACTTTCACAGTCACAACGAAATAGTTCTCAAAAAGACTTATGTCACCAAAGCCGACCAGGCGGTCTGAAGGTATTTCAAGAACCTCATGGGCTTCAGCCGCTCTAGACAGGATGGCCGCGTCAGTGGTGTTGTGCCCCATCAACAACCCTACGATGCTGGCCGCCAGACATGTGTTGGATGTGTTGTTGTTAAAGTCGAGCAGCCAACGTTGTTTCTTACCAATTATCTTGCTGTATAGAATGCTCATTTAAAAGTCAGTAAACACCCCCCTCATGGCCCTGTACAATGAGGGCTATGACTCGGAAAGTGCCATAGGCGACTAGTTAAGCCTTGCTCTGTAAAAGCCTCGAAAGGTATTCTAAAAATTCCACGGCGTCAAACGCATCTCAGGACCTCCTTTTGGTGAACAAAGGACTGTCAAAACCCTGCCCGTGGAAACGTAGTTGGAAAAAATCATTAGGACCCACATCACGTAATAACATTTCTATGAGCGTTTGCACCGCCTGATGTATAGCTAAAACACCCTGATTGGAGGACCTTATCTGGTGAAGGTTAGCAAACCTAAACTCCTCGTAGTGCTTGGTGGCATTAAAGCTCTCTACATCCCTCCTGTAGCTTCCAATGGTCTCTAAATATATGGCCTCTGAATCCTCATCTTGAGGTCTTTGACTTGATGGGGAGCTTTCTGCTGTATCATTTTGGGGATTCTGGTTTAGTAAGGGTTCTGGGTGTCTTTTAAGCATCTGGGTAGCGCATATTCTGGCTTTCTTTCGTTTACTTATTAAAAGCCGCCGGTGCTTAGCGCTATTAGCCCACTTTTGTTTTTTACGGGACCAGGTTATTCTTGGTAACAGAACCCCATGCCTATCAGAACAGTATGGGCTGTACCTATGTGTGGCGTACTCATGGATTCCATTGCTACAGACCCACACCGCGACTCCTCTAGGGGTTCCGGAAGGGGTAGTGTTGGTACTCTAACAACAAAGCCCTTCATCAACTGGTCTGTCCTCTCCTGAACTTATGTACTGGTGTGTGGATGGTACTGCTCTATATGGTTCGGATGTAGCTTGTGAAACGGTATGAAGCTGTTTGCGGTGCTTTATGTACTCTTTATGCCCGCGTAAGTGTAAGAAACCCAGGGATTTTGTCAGGAGTGTTTGGACCTTACGGCTATATTTTGAGGTGCGTGTTTTATTAACACCATGGGTCTGGCGTTTCTTTAGGAGATGGCATTGTCCTAGTCATGTATGTACAAACCATATGTCAGATCCTGCTTCCTGGCACGTTTGGAGGATCACTCTTTTACACAGGTCAACCCTATGCAATATCTTCTGCTGTGCCTCCACCATGGACCTGCCACCGCTACCCTCCAGCCCCAGTTTAAAGGTTGCTGTGATTGCTTGGCGTTTTAGTTTTCTGATCGCCAATTTTATATCCTTTACATGCGCATCTAGTACCGGTGTTGGTTTTACAGAGTCATATTGTGGAAGGTTGGGGATGAATACATGGCTTGGGTGTATAACAGCCTCTAACACCCCAGGGGCCTCTCTCGGTCCTTCAAAACCAGCATCATTCTGTAACTGCGGGCCTGGGGGGATCATAGAAATAGGATCCCAATGCGAACACTCTGTACTATGATTTGCCCAGTCATCCCAGCCCGTACTGTTATGGGTGTGTATTTCAGGGGGTGATACGTGGTTTACACTGATCACATGGGTGGTGGGGTCGTACGCTTCCGAAGGGGTGATAGGTGACATAAGGCACGGTGAGTGTAAGTGACTGTCGCAATAATTGAGGGTCCTAGCGGCTAAGGCCCTGTCACGGTGGAGGGTGGGTGAATGTGTAACAGACATCTGCAAAACCCCGTTGTATGTGTTAGAAGGTCCTCCGTACGCTGCTTCTGAGGGTCCATCAAGGCTGTCTACCGACCCTGTCACCGTCTTGAGACACCTTTGTCTGTCAGTATAACTTCCTCCTAAGGGGCACCCATTTTCAGACACGTTGTCCCTAAATACGGCAAGAGCGACTATAGAAGTTTTTGGGGGTTGGTCTATGGGGCATTCCTCTGCAGGCTTCATTAGTTTGTTTGAAACTTCCGAAGGTTTCAGAGGGTGAGAAGGGGTCTGAGGTGTACCAGGTTTGATTAAGGACACTTCAGGTGTTTCTACTTCTAATGCCTCTAACCTATGCTTATTCTTAAGATATTTTCTTGAAAGCCTGTTGACTTTAGGGGTTTGGGGTTGTAACAGAGCTTCCGCAACCGGCGTTGCAGTCGGCTGGTTCTTAGAGAGCACTGGGGTAGAGGGAACATTCCCTTGCTTAGCAACATTTTTAAAGATAGATCTAAAGGAGTTGTCAGGGGTTCAGGGACCACAGGTTTCTTGCTGAGGTCTAAAGGGTCTGCTTAGGACACAGGGACCATATTCTTCTTGAGGTTTAAAGGACCTGTTTGGGGTACAGGGTTCAGCTGCTTTTTCTTAAGGGATGGTTTGCCCGAGATGAGCTTCCCTTTTGAGGTCTTGAGAGGTTTCAGATACGCTGTGGCTCTTTTACCCAGAACAGGCCTTACATTGTCAATGGTTGTGAGCACTGCTCTGCTGTTGACGCCCTCCCCTGCTTAGGACTTGTGGAGCATGTCTCATGTTTGCAGCCTTGCGTTTGTTTGCTTAGGTGGATCCCCCGCTATGTGCCATGCATTCAGAAAATCACCTGTGGACTGCGTATCACAGGGTGCAATGGAATACGCTGGAGCTATAGCCCTGCAGCATGTTCCTGTTGATTGCCAATGCCTGGTAACTAGATAGGCCCCGTGCCCACCTTCTATGAGCTAGTCCCTGGTCGTTTAATTAGTACAATTACCAGCGCACGGTAAGCGGCTGCTCCCCCATGTCCCAAGACTGTGAGCTAGTCACTGGTAAAGTGCACGCGCTCTGTCCTTTTGAGTCTGCCCCGTCCCCAAAGTAGTAGCGTGCCCTTGGGGAAAGACATTGCTCATACAAGTGCTCAGGTTCCGCCCCCTGCTACTCTGTGGTTCCCTTCAGGAGCAGGGGACGTAAACGGACTAAGTCCTAAGCAAAAGGGGGGAACGGGAGGGAGCGTCGAAGTCCCGGGACCCGCCTAGTCCGCCCCCCTTTCTACGTGGCGACCCAGGGTCCGTCAGCACATGTGAGCAAGCGCTCAAGTTGGGTACTTACTTTGTTGTGAATGTATCTAAGACCCTAATTATATATCCCCGATTCATGCCCTTATGTGGTTATAGCGAAACATATCCTTATAAAGGCATAAGTCAAAAGTTTATTATGTTTTGGCTCTGCGTGAGGGCCACATAAAAATAAACACACAATTTATACAATATTCACAACGAATGAATCACAAAACAAGACAAAAGGAACACTACTTATCTACTGGTCAAGCGATCATCAAACATCTCCCTGTACATCATTAATAAATATCTAAAAACCCTTTAAAAAAATTAAAAACTCTAAAACAGAACATTTCATTAGGAGGACAGTAAAGTGCATGGAAGAACATTCTTACATTTAGAATTCCTAGTTGTAGACAAATTGGTTTTAACCATTTATAGCGCAATGGGCGCAATACGGGACAAATAAACAAGACATGGTTACGATCCTGTACAGCATTATTACAGAAATTACATATTGGGGATACCCCATACCATTTTGCTAAAAGGAGATTTAGTGGAAGCAAATCATGTCTTAAAAGGTACCATAGTCTACGGACTCTATGAGGGATATTCCAGGTAAGGTACTGTTGGGCCAGCTTTGGGATATATGTCTTTACCAGTGTTTCCCTTTCTTTATGTCTGGGTTGGGCAAGTATATCCAATTTATAACAGAGTTCCCAAGATGCACATTTTAATGTAGACTTTAGCTCAGAAGGTGAAAGTAGAAATAAAGTGCTTTCATCCACTTCTAGCAAAAGTAATGCTTTTCTGAAGTTTTTTACTAACGAGGAGAACTCATTAAAATTGCCCAAGTGTTCCTTTTTGATGGCTTCTCGTAGGGAACCCGGTTTACCTCTAGCCAGACAGGTGACCCATCTTACGAGGGCTACCAACCCCTGTACCCAACAACTTCGAAGTCCGAATTCCAGCCTGCATGAGGATGTAGAACATGCAGTATTAAGGGAAGAAATTTTCCTTAATACCTTTCCTTCCATCTTTTGCAAAAATCCCCATTGTTTCAACTCCACTAATTCAATTCCATATAGTAGAGTTGCAGGAATTTTTGCTCTAAATACTTCCAGAAAAAGTGAGAAATGCCTCTTCCCTGTAGCATTGTACAAGGAACATAACCCCATACCTTGGGCCCGCGTTTAATTAGTACAATTACCAGCGCACGGTAAGCGGCTGCTCCCCCATGTCCCAAGACTGTGAGCTAGTCACTGGTAAAGTGCACGCGCTCTGTCCTTTTGAGTCTGCCCCGTCCCCAAAGTAGTAGCGTGCCCCTGGGGAAAGACATTGCTCATACAAGTGCTCAGGTTCCGCCCCCTGCTACTCTGTGGTTCCCTTCAGGAGCAGCGGACGTAAACGGACTAAGTCCTAAGCAAAAGGGGGGAACGGGAGGGAGCGTCGAAGTCCCGGGACCCGCCTAGTTCGCCCCCCTTTCTACGTGGCGACCCAGGGTCCGTCAGCACATGTGAGCAAGCGCTCAAGTTGGGTACTTACTTTGTTGTGAATGTATCTAAGACCCCAATTAAATATCCCCGATTCATGCCCTTATGTGGTTATAGCGAAACATATCCTTATAAAGGCATAAGAATCATGTCCATATTTAGTAATAGCCAATGCAGTCCAAATACGGCAAGGCTACTCCCATAGACTCCTAGAAAGTACAACGCGTTCTTTCAACAAACCAAGCCTCCAGCAGCCCGGGAATTCCCCCTGCTTTTGTTTTGATTTGCACAAGAACTCCTGGAGTCCAGAAAGAACTGTAAGTTCTTAGTGACGTCTTATGTCCAAGCTTACATCAAACCCGGCACCTTCCAGGTATAAATTTACCAACATTGCCTTAAGCAAACACACGGTGGTTTGGAGCAGAGCGGCTATCTACTTGCCCGACGCCCAGCTGATGCGAGTGCCGAAGGAAGCCGACCCTCCCATTTGACGCACTAAGAGAGACGCTGTCTTTTCTCCTGCCGAGAAATTCCAGCTCCGGTGTTTACAGTCACCCTTGCGGGTTTCTGGGAGATCGAGTCCTGAGAGAGAGATACAAGACCTCCTTCATTCTAGAACCAAGGTATGGAGCTGATTAAAACCTTAAGAGAATTCTTGATTCAGATTCTTGGCAAAAACCTAACTTAACTTAAACTGCAACTTACTTACTCCTTCCCACGTATTAGGCATAGGTCAGGTACACCGGGGTAGGCGTATCTTAGAAGCACCAGTTGAGTACGTTTAGTCAATGATTTTATGTATGTATATATTTTATCCATTTTCAAGTATCATATGGCTCAGAAACCATATCAATGCTTTTACAGTATTATTTTATTATACTCCTTTTACTGTACGCACTTTACTTCTTGACAAGTATTGCAATTGTGGCAACTCACTTCTCTTGCATGAGAAAGAAGATTGCTCAATAAATAACACCTTTTATTGAAAACGCCTGTCTCTCTATTTCTCTGCACTCTGGTGAAACTAAGTATGCACGATTGACTGAGTGAAATAACTGTCTATTGTTTTCACACGACTCTGGAGATATACTCTTTATTCTGAGGGAGCAAAGTTGTCATGTTTATGCGGTTGTCAGAAGCTAATCCCTTCTTGTCTAATCAGGAAAGTTAACTCCTTCCTGTTCATTCTAGAAAGTTTCTAGTGACCTCTGAGCTAGCTGGCAAATCTAATTAAGTCTAATATAGTCAGTAGAGACCTAGATGACCTCAGTCCTACGTCTAAACTGCTGTTTATATTATTCCAATGCGCAGAGCCTATTGGGAATATAGGAACTACACTACATGGCGCCCAACGTTCGGTAAGGCGATAATCTAACGCAAGACATTAGAGTAACTCAGTCGTGCTTTTTCACACAGACCCTTTTTCCCGTAAAAACTCCAATAGACGTCTGGAGTGGGTAAAAGGTTCATATCCGCCGGAACTTAGTAGGAAGAGATTCCTATGTATTAGTTTTTGGTTTAGTCAACGTTGAAGGATACAGTGTTCCAAAATATTGTGCACCTAATCTTTGTTTTCTTGAAACTTGATCTGCAACACAAACTTTCTGTTAGTAAAAATGACGGAAAGTGACGAAGAAAGGTAGAGAGCTAAAATAGGAGCTCAACTTCTAGCGGATGACACAAGTCTCCGAGATGAAGACCCGAATGCTATAATCATTCCGGTCAATGTAAGAAGAACTATAACTATTAAACTTATAGAAAATGGACTATCATCGAGAGGTGGTACAGTCATATTTGTGGTAGAGGCCCATGAATATCGGCAGACAGAGGTATTCTATTCGTGGATACAATTTTCAGGAGCAAACGCTGTGACACAAGATTTCCACTATTACAAAATAGAGGAACCTCCGGATGAATACGCTCCGTTCGAGGACGTTGAAATCCCACTAACTTACCAAGAGCACCTGCTCTGGTTTAATGGCGCCCTAAAACATCAAACTCACATTATCAGGCTTGGTCCACTAGGTAGACCAGGAGCCCCATGGCCGGTTCTAGCCAGCTACACACCACATCCCGACATTAACAAAATGTCAAACGAAGAACTCTTAGTTAAACTAAAAGAATTAACAAAGGCATATAGAGAATTAGTTCAATTGGCAATTGACGACACAGCATACCTGCAGAAACTGAAAGAAACAGACATAGCAGAACAACCTTTTGAACTTGCCAGAATCATAGAAAAATCCTATGAAGAACTAGGTAGAGATAGTTTGGGTGGGAAACCACTAAAACCACAACTAACTGAAAATCCTGAAAAAACATTTATTAAAAATAATCTGAACACTCCAAAAAAGAGTTGGGAGGGTAATAAACAATCCACTCCAAGAGAAAAACGGTTTCAGTCCAGGGGAAGGTCTCCTCAACCAAGAGATAGATCTCCAGAACGAGGAGGCAAGTCTCCCCAGAGGGAGCCCTCTGAGAAAAGATACAACCTTAGAGATAGGGATAAATTGAGAAAACCTGACAGATATCAAGATATTGATACACGTCCCTCTCGATCTTTTCAGAATTCCTCACAGATATCGAAAGAAGAGGACGGTCAGAACACAAAGAAGAGCACGGCAAGTCCAAAGACAAGGAACCTGCTCATCAAAGTAAAAAATTACAATATCCAAAAAAGAAGGTAGCTAGTATTAAAATAAAACATGTCGAGGATTCTGAGGACACAACTGAAAAACGGAGAGAGGGCCCAGACAATGCTAGACAGTGCAGCAGAAGTAACCATAGCTCGCAAGATCCTGGTGAATCTTCTGGAGACAGTGGACACGAATGAATAGTTCCAAGTGGAAACTGCAGACACCAGAGTTAGCAAACCCCATAAATTATATGAAATAACATAGCGTATAGAGGGGGACAAAACTAGGAAAATAAAGGATCTCTTTTGGGATAACCTTTCGAAAGGCTATGATATCCTTCTAGCTGAGAGAGACTGGCCACCCGAGTTTGTCAGGGAGTGCCCTCATGGCGAAGAAATGATTATGCCTGCCTTCTCAATTCAAATTCCAATTCATAAAAAATACAAATTTTCAAGAAAATGGGCAGTAGCCCAAGCTCCTGCATTATACAAAAATCATGTAGGATGGGACGAGGATTCTTCTCACCATAAAATCCAGTTAAAAAATCAACCGACTGCACAAAGGCAGTATCCTGTTAAGCAAGAAGCTAAAAAACAAGTCAGGGAGATCTTAGATCAACTTGAATATCAGGGGGTAATTGAAACATGCACCTCACAAATGAACAATCCTTTGTTTCCTGTCTCCAAGCCAGATGATTCAAAGCGTCTAGTTTTGGACTACAGACACCTAAACTCATGCTGCAAAACATTTGCAGTACAAAACTCACACAGTGCAGCACTAATGAATAACATTGTGCGCAAAAAATATAAAACAACATTAGATATCTCAAATGGCTTCTTTTGTCAAAACATTGCACCTGAAAGCAGGTATTTGACCGCTTTCTCAACAATGGGATCGCAAAAACAATTCTGTCGACTCCCACAGGGATTCAAGAATAGCCCAGGATTATTCTCAGCAAGGGTAACAGAGTTACTACAAATGTATGATGATGAGCATTATCATATGTCGATGACATCTATCTTACAGACGACGAGCTGGAGACACACTTGAAAAGAGTGAACACCATAATACTTGGGTTCGCAGCTGAAGGGTACAAATTCAACTTTAAAAAGTCACGAATTGCTCACCTAACTGTCCTGTTTTTAGGATATGAATTATCAAGTGAAGGCAAAAGCCTAGCAGACAACTTCTTAGAGAAGTGTGCTGTACTCCAAGCTCCAAAAACTCTGAAGAATTTACAATCAATACTAGGTTTCCTGAATTTCGGAAGAACATACATTCTAAATTATGTAGAGAGGGTTAAACCTCTCTATGAATTAATAAAACCTGATTTCAAACCAATCAATTGGACTCAGAAACACACAGAAATGTTAAGATCATTACAAACAGACATGTTAACTAAAACAAAACTGCGAACACGCGCAAATGAACGCAACCTTGTAATCCGAGTCATCCCAGGAAGATGCGGATTCACGTACCTGACCTCTAATGAGGGAGAAACGGTACCAATAGCTTACAAATCACACTTGTACACACAAGCTGAAATGAAATTTAGTTCTACTGAAAAAATTCTAACTGCGGTTCAAACTGCTGTAGCAAAAGAAAGTGCCCTAGCCCAAGGCAAGAGCATATCTGTTTTAACATCAGTATCAGCCCTTGAGGCAGTAACAAGACCACGCATTCCGAATGCTGTGGCATTAGATCCAAAATGGATACAATGGGAAAATTCTCTTGCTGCAGAAGACGTGAAACATGCTTTTGATCCGAAAATGAAAAAACTAGAAGATCTAGAATACGAACATGAATATCCTCTGCCAATCGCTATTCTGCCTCTAGAACAGTACACCTGTGTAATCTACATGGACAGATTTGCACAACACTACGATGTGGATAAAAAATCCTACAATGCAGCGTGCGCGATTGTTAAAGGTCGCTGGCGCTTTGGTAAATTCAGACCGATAGTCACCAAAACTGAATCACTCAGAAACTGTACAGCTCAGCGAGCTGAAATAAGATCTTTAAAGATGGCGCTTGAAAATGCTGATCGCGAATTCCCCACCCTAATAGTGTGCGATTCGCATTACTGCGTCAGGTCTTACAATAATGACATGCAGACATGGATCAAAAACGGTTACAAAGATGACACAGGTGCCACAATAAAGCATAAAAAGCTATGGGAACAAGTAGTTCTTTTACAGAAAGAACTACGACAGACTCACGTGATACATACACTGAGTCATCAACGTGATGGCGTTCACATTGCAGGGAATTCATTGGCTAACAGAGCCACAGCGGCAGCGGTTCAACCGGCTTCCGTAGCTACAACAAAGCGTACAAAAAAACAAATAGACGGTGAAACGCTACTAGCAGTAAAAGCCTCAATGAAAGGCAATTATGCAGCGTTACCTCTAAATTATCCACTCGGAAATAAATACATAATTGATGCAAACTCCGTTCCTTTTGCTCAAATCCCTGGTGTGGGGGATAGAGTAATTCCAAACACGAACCGGAGGGCTTACTTGATTCAAGAAGCACACATGGGACAGGGTCTGAGGCACTAAGAGATCTTGAAATCTGTAATAGAATTACAATCACAATACTGGTGGCCGGGGATGAACGTGCAAATGTACAACTTTGCAACTAGTTGTCAGAACTGCAATAGAGATTGCAGTGGTGAACCAGACGAGGCACCAGCCCAGATACCCTTATTGGAAAGCATCAGGCTATCTATACGCAAAAATCCAGAAGGAAAAAGGCGGTCCAATAATTATTAAGACTAGATTCACTTAAGATGTAGGCCCCAGCGCTCGGCTGATGCCAGAACTGTTATAAAAGATTTGCCAGTCTTTATCGGCACATACGCAATTGGCATGCTACATTCTGACCAGGGTCCTGCATTTAGCTCTCGAGCTTACAAGGAGGCCATGACCAGCATGGGCATTGCATTGCGGTACTCTTCCCCCTTCCATCCTGAGGGTAATGCGGGAGTGGAAAGAAAAAACCGTGACATAAAGCAATCTATAACGGCGAGGGTATTAGGTTCGGGTGATGGGTGGGTCAAACATCTAACAAGTGTCCAACGTAGTCCTAACAATCTGCCGAGAAATTCTCTAAGAGGTATCACTCCATACGAACTATTGTTCGGTACTAGAATGAAAATCCAGGACTTAGATTGTCAGACTTCAATGGTAAAAGAAAAAGCCTTTGATATCAAAGATCGTTTGGCTGTTTTACAGGACTTAAATGGAACAAGAAGAAGTCTAAGTAACATAAAGTTAAAGCCAACAGCCACTGAAGGGAAACCACCTGTCCCAGCAAGACCTGTCTGGATTCCAAAGATTGGGGATCTAGTCAGAGAGAAGATTGCAGTGAAGAAGGAATTTGGCCCTTCTTACAGAAAAGCAGTACCTGTGACCAAATCTTGCTACAATCCAAGAGGTTCAAACTGAGAGACTAATCACTTTTGATAAACCTGCAGTGAACAAAAAAGGACTATGCAACAAAGCCATGGAACTTGTGCCTCTTGAAACCCAAATTGCAACAGTTCGTCAAGAAACACCAGTCTACAATGATGTAGCATCGGACTATACTAATGTACCAAAGAAAAATGCAAAGACAAATGAAAATCCGGAAGCAATTCCAATAATTGACAGAAATGCAGCTGGCTACTTCATCAATTTCGATGACTTTTCTGATGATCCAAGCGAGCATGAAGAAACGCCAGCAACAAAAACTTTCAATGAAAAAGTAACTGAACTCTTTCATCAACTAAAAGAAACATATCTGATTTCACCATGGATTGTGTTAGGTGTACTTTTCCTCCTGCTTTGGCTCATCATGGTTTTATGTTTGGGTAGATTTATTGATGGAAAATATAGTACAATGGACACAGCAAGTCAGAACATCAACTTGGTCCTAAAGCCACACAGATCATCTCACATCGAGAAAAGAGAACTGTCATCAGTGAACATCGCAGCCAATCCAATACCCGGTGAGGTATCATGGGACAAAACGGATTATGAAATTTATGGCCCGATTGAGCTCTTGAAATATCTACACCAGTTCAAGGTTTCCTTAAGTGACTTTGTGACACCAAGTACTTTCTCTGATGATTGGGACTTTGAAAATATTAATAATATGATGTCAGATTTAGTAATGTCAGCTAAATTCACAGAACATGATTATTTGCAGGGTTCATCAAACTATGAAGAAATGTACTGTTATAATCATTTTGGTCATCACTATTTGCATAAATCTGCTCAACCTAGAAATGTTTTTAATTATAACCAATGGGAACATTGTCCCACACCGCCAAAAGGCAGCTCGAAAACATTTTATGAGAAATTCCAATACTTCTCAGGGTTTAACAACAGTGATCCAGAAACGTTTTATTTTAAAATGTTAAATAAGACAGGAATTAAATCAATGTTGACAAATCCAAAATTGATTTATTCTGAAAAATGTTATGGTAAAATGTCTACATTTGGTTTTGAATTTTGGAAAAATAACATTGAAACAAAAACCATCTGGGGTACAAAAGACTGGTGGGTACAAGGACTAGAAGCATTATTTAGAGCCTGCATGATCCCAGAACAGATAATATTCCTGAATGACACCATTCAACAAACAACCTGTCTTGGTTTAGCCAAGATAAAAGACTTAAATGAACCGTCTATTCCAAAACCCATACCTGATAGTAATAGCACTACAGATGTGGAGATAGACGTATCCCATATTTTACACCAAAACAGAACAAATCCTGATTGGAAAAATGGTTGATCTGGCCCACAGACATAAATAACAGTCAAGATAGATTCCTGAACAAAATACAGAGGTTAAAACAG